>NC_138755.1:33163477-34405160 GCF_965113315.1 Podarcis vaucheri | reverse complement strand
GGCCAGCCCCAGAGGCACCATTCACCTGGGGAGCTTGGAGCCAGGGCTGATGCAGCAAACATCTGGGCAAGCCTTTGGGAGGCAGAGACAAGAGAGGGCATCAGAGGAGGGAGGGAAGGAAGGAAGGAAGGAAGGAAGGAAGGAAGGAAGGAGGAAGGAAGGAAGGAAAGAGGGACAGAGGCCAGTGTTGCCCATGGCACCCCTGACCCTCATTCAAGGCACCCCAGGGTGCCACGGCACACAAGCTGAAAACCCCTGCATTATACCATAAAAAACAGAACAAAACAACCCCCCATAACTCTATCATTTGAGCATGACTTTTGCTCTGGTAGCAGTGTCTGCTCCCGTCCATAATCTTTGCCAATGCAAGTGATTAGGTAATGCCTGGAGTCTTGTTAACTAGGGCACAGTTTTCATACGGTCGCCTTGCTTAACACTGAAACTATAATCCTCGAATTGATCTGCTTCTGTAAGCTCCTCTGGCTTACGTTGGACTTGCCCCAACAGCATGCTTTGAAAGAAAATAAAGAAATGTCAGGCAGCATCTTGGCCTCTAAGAACAGCAAAACAAAGAAACCATTAGGTTTCAGGACTGTTTAGACATCACAAGAGGGCTAGGGTAGCATCCTGGCAACAGTAGACTGTGATCTTCCAAGCTCCAGGCCAGCTCCCTGTTCAGACTGAGACATTGCAAACTTCCAACTGCTGACGTAATTGTTCATCCTTATATTGGGAAAGCTACTTCATGAATACCCAGTGAGACAGTGAACTAGAACAGAAAGAGCTCCCCTCATTGTCACTGCAGAGTTGTTTTCTTTTGCAAGGCCCAATACAGAAAAACCTGCAAAATAAGGGATTTGGTGGCAGTGGGGCGAGGAGGGAAAAAAGCAAAACTCTCTGTCAGGGATTATTCACACTTACTTTCCCCCTGTGCTTTCCAGGTATGGTCCATGCTTTAACTTTCTCACTAGAGTGGTACATGCTCTGGTTATCTCCCACTTGGACTACTGCAATGCGCTCTACATGGAGCTCCCTTTGAAGGTGACTTGGAAACTACAACTAATCCAGAATGCAACTGCCAGACTGGTGACTAGGAGCAGCCGTTGGGACCATATAACAGTGGTTCTGAAAGGCCTTCATTGGCTCCCAGTACGTTTCTGAGCGCAATTCAAAGTGTTGGTGCTGCCTTTAAATCCCTAAGTGGCCTCAGTCCTGGATACCTGAAGGAACGTCCCCACCCCTATTGTCCATCCTGGACACTGAGGTCCAGCTTTGAGGGCCTTCTGGCGGGTCCCTCACTGAGAGAAGCAAAGCTACAGGGAACCAGGCAGAGGGCCTTCTCGGTAGTGGAGCCCACCCTGCGGAACGTCCACCCATCAGATGTGAAGGAAATAAACAACTATCTGACTTTTAGATGACAGTAGAAGGCAGCCCTGTAGAGGGAAGTTATTAAAGTTTGATGTTTTATTATGCTTTTCGATTTGTTGAAAGTCACCCAGAGTGGCTGGGGAAACTCAGTCAGAGGGACGGGCGCTTCTTCTTCTTCTTCTTCTTCTTCTTCTTCTTCTTCTTCTTCTTCCTCCTCCTCCTCCTCCTCCTCCTCCTCCTCCTCCTCCTCCATGTCTGAGTGTTCCCAGGGTCAGTTGTGGGAGAGGAGTGAGAAATGTCCCTATTTGCACCTGAGGAATGTTGGAGGGTATCACCCTCATAAGGCAGCAACCTCTGTTGCCATCTTCTCCTTGTAAAATAAGACAATTTCTACTTGTAGTTCTGAAATCAGCCTTGTTAGGTGTGTATATGTAACAACTGGATCCCCTGTGGAGTCCCAGAGAACCATTTATTATCATCTCTCAGTGAAGAATGGCTAATTGAGCTTTCAGAACAATTCATTTAGCTATATTAATTACCCAGCAAGCAATAGGAACGGCTAATGGTACTCACAGGACCATATCTAAAGACATAATGTCTCAACCACGCACAGGCGAGTCATCAAATTAGCTACTGATATTTATTTAAACGGATGCATAAGGAATGTAGAATTTTTACACAGATAGGCTATAATTCTGATATCTGGTGGTGCTTAGCGCTCCAGAATCTTGATCCTGTTTTTGACCCAAAACAGGGGTGTCCCCATTTTTATAGGGACGGGTGACAACTCTTGTTTCCGTGTAAGTGTAGTAAAGCCATTTAGAGTTGTTCCTCTTATCACCGACCAGCAGGGATGATCACATTTGATTACTTGATCATGTTGGAAAGGGCAAATGAAGTATTCTGCCCTCTGAACTGGCGGGAATAAGGGGGAGATATGTCCCAAGAGTTGAGGCAAGAGGGCCAGTGCTCTTGCCTTCTCATGCTGTGCTGTGGTCATTTCACTGTCCACTCTCAACTATGTAGCATGAAAAAGTAGAGTATGTTGGCCTATTCATTCCAGAGACACGAACATAAAAGTGGTACAAGGACAAGCGTGAAACTGCCACAGCACAGGGCAGCAAGACAGGTAGCGTTAACCTGGTTACCTCAGCAATTGAACCTCCCGAAGGAACATAATAATACTCTTCTAAGCCCTTGCCTACAGCCTCTTTCTTGAGGAGTGCAAATTCATGCTGGCATTTTCATTTGCCTCTGCCTGAGAGATCAGTAAGCCTTTTTTGGGGGGGCTGCATTATTAAAAAAAACCAACAACCTGCTCCCTGATTGATTGGGGTAATCAAAACAAAATTAAATGGCAATATTTGCAGTATTGTTGACTTTTCCCTGGACTAACTGTCTAAATTACAGCATAAAATATATGCAATGGCCCCTGGGTATATACAACAAACCCTGACTAGTTGACTAGATATTTCAGAAATGGTAAGTTGCTTTTTTTAAAAAAGCCGAAAGTATTGTTGTGAATTTGGGGGGTGGTCAGTCTGTATGATGCCTGAGTCCCTTCTAATTCCTGGGATCCTAGATTCAGCAAGCGCTAAAATCGAACGGAGGATTCCATTGTCGAACTAGCCGGGCAAGTTTCTTTGTGAGAGAATGACTGTAGTTGCCACCTAACCACCAAACGTTGGTATAACAACAACAAAAGCTCTGTGCCAGAGGGCAAATGAGTGCGCCTTCCTGGCCCCTCCTCACCTGACTGCAGTGGCGTGGGTTGATAATTTTTCATAGGGGAATAGTTAGGGTCAGAGGCATTAGCTGTGAGCCTGATACTTTTTTTTGGGGGGGGGAGACACGTGTGTGTGATGTCACGACGTCCTGACATCACGATGTCCTGACATTACATGTCCCTCCCTAAGCTGGGCAGATGCTTCCCAGGCTTTCGGAAGGAGGCTCCAGGCCTATGACAGGATGCTGAAGCCCTCCTTTGTCCTTCCCAAAGCCAGCTGGGCTTTGGGAAGGTGGTGGGAGGGCTCTTGGACCCCGTTGGAGCACTGCGCCTCCTCCCTCCCTCCCTCAGCCAGGTAGAAGCATCCTGGGCTTTGGGAAGGAGGCTCCAAGTTTTAATACTTTAATACTCTAATGTACCAGGAACAATTAGGGGACTAGCCTAGTCCCCCTAGTTCACTGACCGCACACCATTGCCTGACTGGTGGTTAGAAATACAAAAGCCAGGGCAGGGTGAGGTAAGGCTGAGCACAGGGGGCAGGCAGCAGAAGAGAAGGAGAGTCAGGCCCATGCTTGATGCCAAGGCTATGACTATGCAAGAAGCAAGACCTTTTCAGGTGTTAATGCTGTGAGCCCCTGTATCTTAGGCGCAGGCTGTGTATATGTGTAAATAAACCATATATCATAAAGACACCACAGTCTCCACTGTGCCTCCTTCCCAAAAGGAAACACAAACCCTGGGTAAGTGCCTGGAACCCCTGGAATCTTGCACCCCTCAGAGATTGGGGTGGCATGCAACAATATTTTTCTAGTTCTGCATGCACGATAGTTGGGTCTGCAGATTATTCTACACTTTGCAAAAACAAAAACAAAAAACTTTGAGCCAACTTGGATGTTGGTTTAAGGAAAAGAGCCCAAACCATCCAATCAGGATGGTTATTACAAATTCTAGGAAATTTTAGTCAGGATTTTGAAATCGCAGAAGAGTTTTACCAGAGTCGGAGCAAATATCACTACAGTATTTTAACATGAATGACAATGACGCTTCCTTTCACCTTAATTATGCTGAGTCAATGGGCTTCCAGCAAACATTGCTCATCCTCATTAAAACAGATCTCTGGAGATTTGCCTTAATTTTACTCCTTCCTGCGCTGTGTGGATTTGCTTTGGAAATCTTATTCAGCTTCCACCCAGGCCCGACACTGCTGAGCTGATGGGTTCTGACACGCCTGTGTGGTCCCAGGGGCCATACTGACAAGCTGTGGTTTCTTTCTTCCGTATAGAAGGAACCCTATGAATCGCCTGGCTATGGGAATGGTTTGCTGTTATCTTTATACTGCTTGAGAGATAAAATTCCGTGGATTCTTTAGCTGTTGATTCCTGCATTGCAGAGAGCTTGACTAGACGACCTTCTGGGTGTCTTCCAACGCTATGATTCTGTGATTCTCCAACACCCATCCACCGCAGCAAGCAGGCTCAATAGTCAGGGATAGTGGAAGCTGTAGTCTGGTAACATCTGAAGACCCACAGGCTCCTCAATTTTTAACGAGAGCTGACAGGGACTGGGTACAGCCAAACAAGATTCAAGGAGACTTCAACTTAGTTATGATTAATCCTTCTTTCACTGTTCTCCATAGGACTTTGTCCTGAGTAACTTTTGCTGGAATTGGGTTGTGTCACTAGAATCTATGGAAACACTTGGTTGCAGGGAGGGGAGGTGGTTCGTAAACATTTGTGTCGTCGTTCCCCCCCCCCCCATCGTGGTAAAGTAGTAGTTGCCTCATTTGGAATGGGGGGAGGTATTTCATAGGGGCAGGGAGGAAGGAGGGGAGGAAGCAAGCTCAAAAGCCTTGTTCTTAGATACTGAGTTGGGGGGCAGGCCCCTATCAAGAGATGGAGTTAGGCATAAGTCGGCAATAAAACAATAAAGCATCTGATGTGAAGTTAACTCTTTATTCAAAGAAACAAACAAAGCTCAGCAACCCTTCCCAGTAGGTCTTGCACCAATGAGGCAGTTGCAAGGACTGAAAGGCCCCTTGCCTTCTCTCTGCACTCTTAGGCTCCTCTCCTGGTTCATTCAACAGGAGGGGGGAGACTGCCTGGATTCTTCCAAAGCCTGCCTCATCTCTGTCTCCTGGCCCCCTCCACCTCTGCCTCCAATTCTTGACTGCTTTCTGCCACAGCCTCTTCCTGCTCACTAAACCTTGTCACCTCTTCAGCTTCCGACACCTCTGCCTCTCAGACTGCTCTATCTTCTCCGTCTGACCACTCCTTGTCATCCCACCACCAATCCCCTGGCTCAGAGCCTTCTTCCGCTGGGGATTCCCCAGCTGGTGCCTCCCACCACTCCTTTGCACCCAGCCAGTCCAGGACAGTCCCCTTCTAATTCCTGGATCCAGCACAGATTAAATTACTGAAATAGCGCAATAGAGTTAGGCACCAGTTCCTCCGACGTGCTTTGCTTCACTTCAAATTGACGTGTCAGTGAAACCACCAATTTTTCAAAAAGCAACCGCATGCCAAGACAACAGTGAGTTGAAACACTGTAGAGCAGTAAACCCCTTTATATTAGATAGGGTAGGGATACAGATGTTGTTAGATCTGTATATACTGTATTGTTGGACCCCAGTTAGCTTCGCCGCAGCCAGCGTAGTCAACAGTCAGGGATTTTGGAAGTGAGAGTCTATGAATGACCCTGCCCTGCATTATAACCCACAGGGTATGAAATGGTGCAGATTATGGGGGATATTTTTGACGATCCTTTGCAATCAGTTTTGAACCCAAACTTGCACCTCGTAACCTCTGGCACGCTCACCTCCTGACACCTTATTACTCCTTTTTACTAACTTCTCTACAATTTCCTGTGGTTGCCAGCATAGATTTCTGCTTACTGTGGCTCTGGTCTATAAATGGATCTGCCAATGAGCAGGCATTGAATCATGTACCCAGGGGCATGGAAGTCCTCCAAGTTATAACCAAAGCTGGGCTCACATTTTGCTGCGCCTTCATACCAAACAGGTTACTCAGGGGTTGATCACCCACCACATTCCCTCCTGCTGACTTTCAACTGAGTTCCTGTCAATCTTTGTTGTCAGGTTTGCCTTGATCTTTGAGTGCCTAAGGCTGGGTATTGGCAACCTGGGCAACTTGTGGCAAGGAAGTGGGGGAGAGGTTGGAAACACATCCTTCCAATTCTCTTAAGATTTACAGCACATGTCATTCCAAACTGGCTCTTCCAAGATTTGGGGGGGACATCTATAGCCCACAAGGAAAACACCTGAGAGGGTAGCATGCTAAGGAGAGAATGGTCACCTAGAAAGAGAAAAGAAACAATTGAAGGATCTCAGAAAGAACCTAAGGTAGAGATATCAAATTCCAGTGTGGAGAGTCTCTCTTTGCAGTGTCTGTAAGCTTCAGAACAGAAGAAGGTAGGAATGCAAGAAAGCAGGAAATGCATTTGGTTGTTTCTTAAAGTTATCAGACACAGCATTCAGACTGTGCTTGTGAACTGGACCAGTAGACAGTCTAGTATAAAAATTGGTAAGGCAAATAAATGCTCAGAGGCAATTCTCGGTTCCATCTAGCCTCTGTCAGTGCAGAGAAGAGGGATGGAATATTATTTATAATACTTGAAATTCAAGCACAACATTGTACTGAGTAGAACTATAGGTATCTATTAGGCACTTTCAAAGGTGAAAAAACAACAAGAGTAGGCAAACATTTCTTGTAATAGAACAAACAGTAAGGCATTGAGCATTGAGAGATGTGGTCGGATTCAAAGTACGCTAGAAGGCATCTGGATCAACAGGGCTTTACATAAAGAAAATCTCTTCGTATCCCAGTCCACAAACTGCAATAGAAAAGCACATCGGTTAAGGCCAGTGGTACTTTAGATATGTAATTACTTCACTTTTTAACTGTGGTCCGAAGAGAGGTTTCAGCTGAGTCAGGATTGCAATCAGTCAGAAGAGGTAGCAGCAGACAGGACATGTCACCAACATTGTGTTAATAACACCCCGGTTAGGCCCCTTGGGCACGAACCACAGCACGATGATGCCGACCACCGTCCAGAACATGCTCATGACGGTGGTGGGCACTGCGAGGCCGCCATACGCCATGGCCGGGCTCTTGCTCGCTCGGTAGTGGTTTCTCTTGGTTCTTTTTCTGCATGACGTGATATCTGCATAGCATGACCCCGTGATAGGACCTGATTACATTCCTTTTCCCCACCTGCAAGACGTCCCACCAGGGAAGGTTGTGGAATGAAAGGATAAAATTTACAGCCTGTAATGCTTTGAAAGAGAATGATGAAAATTATGTGTAGATGGTATATTACACAGTGAAATTAGCTAAAATGTATAAAACAAACAATAAATGTTGGAAATGTAAATAAAAAGAAGGAACATTTTATCATATGTGGTGGGAATGTAAAAAAAGTAAAGAACTTCTGGGAAATGATATATAATGAGATGAAAAAGATGTTGAAATATACATTTTTTAAAAAACAGAAGCATTTTTACTTGGTATTATAGGTCACGACATTACTAGGCAAGATGTTAAATTGTTTTTATATGCAACAATTGCGGCAAGAGTATTGTTAGCCCAGAAATAGAAACAAGAAAAAATTCTGACGAAAGAAGAATGGCAGACGAAATTAATGGACTATGCAGAATTGGACAAAATGACAGCAAGGATTCGAAACCTGTGGGACCAGAGATTTACAGAAGATTGGAAGAAGTATATGAATTATTTGAAGAGCAACTGTAATCAACAAATTCCGCTAGTAGGACTACAAGAAGTTTTGTAAGGAGAAATATACGAAGTGTTACAAAGTAGAAAAAGATAGAGATATTGGTTATGAGTTTGAAATGTAATAGGGAAGATAAGAAATGCATACTGTCAGGGCTGCCTCAGGTCTCAGCTCACAAAAGACCAACGCCAAGCTCTTCTTATATACAAGGATGTTTATTGCAGTTCATTATTGGTTCCACAACCGAGGCGTGCAGCCCCGCGTCTCTTTCCCCTAGACATTAGAAGTCCCCTCTGAATCGGTCCCTCCCCTACACCAGTTTAATAAGCTAACGCTGCTCCACCTTTTTCTCTCTTTCCTTTTCCGCAGGGTCTTTCTGCCCGCCGGGGTTCCTCCCCTCCTGCTTTCTCCTGAAGCGGAGTCTCCAGACTGCTCCTGCCCCCTCCTGCGGGCTTTGGGTCCTGGCCCCTCCTCCCCCGGGCTCCCTGTTCTCCCGCGCGCCTCCTCATTTGAACTTGGCGCGCGCGCCCAACTTCTGACCTTCCTTTTGACAGTTATGCTACTCCCCTCTCTGCCTTCCTCCCCTTCCGGGAGAACGGCTTGCTCTGATCCCTCCCCTTTCTCTGCTGCCGGAGCTGCTCCCTCTGACACACTGGAGCCTCCCCCTCCCTCGCTGCGCTCTGGTGGGGAGGCTGGCCCTGATTCCCAGCTGCCGCTTTGGGGTCCCCTGCTGGCCCCTCGCTCCTGACACTTTCCCCCTGGGGCTCCCCTTGCCCTTACCACAGGCACCCCCTTCTGGGAATCCTCTGATTCGCTGGAGAGACTCATGGAATCCCCTGCGTCATTCCTATCCTCTTCCTCGCTCTCCTGGGATTCCTCTCCATCGCTCTCCATTTCCTGCCTTCCCTGTACCTCTGTCCCTGTACCCCTGACACATACTAAGAGATTAGATTGGAAATTTTTCAGACAGGATTGATGGAAGTTAAAAAAATTTTGAATAAGATGTAAAAGTATGTTTAATTACTGTTGAAAATGATATGTTAAAAAACTAATAAAAAAATTATATATATAAAAAGACGTCCCACCAGGGATCACTTGGAAATACTAATGCAACTGGTCTGCATACCCTCCAGGTGTCCTGATTTCTAAGGGTCAGTCAAAAGCCACCTAGCTTCTGATTTGATTCTAAAGGTAAAGGGACTCCTGACCACTAGGTCCAGTCGTGACCGACTCTGGGGTTGCGGTGCACATCTCGCTTTATTGGCCGAAGGAGCCGGTGTACAGCTTCCGGGACATGTGGCCAGCATGACTAAGCCGCTTCTGATGAACCAGAGCAGCGCACAGAAACGCCGTTTACCTTCCCGCTGGAGTGGTACCTATTTATCTACTTGCACTGTGTGCTTTCGAACTGCTAGGTTGGCAGGAGCAGGGACCGAGCAATGGGAGCTGACCCCGTCGCGGTGGTTCGAACCGCCGACCTTCTGATCGGCAAGTCCTAGGCTCTGTGGTTTAACCCACAGCGCCACCCGCGTCCCGATTTGATTCTAGAATGTCCCTATTTCGCCCGCCAGTGCTGCCGCCAAGCAAGCTGGGAGTCGCCACCGTTCTGACACTGGGTAGCAGGCTACTAGCCGAAGGCCTTGGACTTGTAAGACGGCGCTTGTACTCTTAAGGAAGAGAGGGAATCAATAAGGAAAATCAGAATGCAGGACGAACAATGGTAGACGAAGTGACCCACTTTCCAGATAATGCTTATGCGCTGCAGAAACATAATGTTCTTCCCCAACACTATAGAATCTCGCTAATATCTTACTAAATGTGCGTATGAACCAATTACTGGTGAACAAAGGGATCATTATTCTTAATTACGCCTCCAGTCACTTTCTTAACAAAAAGGAGATAACATTGCATATAAAGTAGGATAGGCCTGCACGGAGATGGGGCTTTAAGCAGCATTATTCCCTGAGTCATCATTTAAACCTCAACAAAGTATGCGCTAAAGTGGATAGAAATTTGGCGCGGCTCGTGAGAGAGAGATGGATACAGAAACTGAGGAAAATAATACAGTTCACTGGTTCACCTCAGACAATTAAAAGTATTCCCCGGGTGAACAGAAGTGAGAAGCGTGGCTTTCTCAGCTTTTGCTTTCCATCTGTGACTGAGCTTTGCTGTGCCAGGGGTGCTCTGGTCCTGGGTGAACAATTTTTGAGGGGGTGCGAACCAGGCACCCCAAACAGGTGACCCCAGCATGGCCTGGCCCGGCGTTCCTCTCCACCCACCAAGGGCCGTGTCAGCCAGTTGGGCTGCCCACTAGGCACCAACGTTACACCGCTGACCCTGAGTGTTGAGGTTTGGGACTTAGATGGGTACAAAATTGCTCTCTAGCCCCAAAATTGATACAGTGGTACCTTGGGTTACGTACTTAATTCCTTCTGGAGGTCCGTTCTTAACATGAAACTGTTCTTAACCTGAAGCACCATTTTAGCTAATGGGGCCTCCCGCTGCCGCCGCGCTGCTGCAGCACGATTTCTGTTCTGATTCTGTAGCAAAGTTCCTAACGCGAGGTACTATTTCTGGGTTAGTGGAGTCTGTAACCTGAAGCGTATGTAACCTGAAGCGTATGTAACCTGAGGTACCACTGTATTGCAAAAAATTAAAATGCTCTGTGTTACCCTTTTCTCATAAGGATATTCACTGGACGTCGCGCTCATGCGCGGAAGCGGCATAACGCGACCCACGCATGCACAGACGTGCAATCACGTCTTACATTCTGTTCAGGATGCGAACGGGGCTCCGGAACAGATCCCGTTCGCATCCCGAGGTACCACTGTACAGCCTTTTAAATTCATCTGTGCGAAAGTGGGGCTTTTGTTTTGGTTTATTTATTTACTTGTGTCTTATCTTGTATTTTATTCTGTGAGCTGCCCTGGGATCTCTTGTGGAAGGGTGTTATATAAATTTAATAAAACAAGCAAACAAACAAGTTGCATTACATGAAGAAGGATCGATCGTCAAATAGTTGGAGGGGCTGCAAAGCCAGGGGAACACTGCTGAGCGTTGAGAATTAGACAAATTCACAGAGAAGAGGTGTATTGGTGGCTGCTAACCATACTGAGTATGTTCTAACTCCACTATTGTAGGCAGTATGTCTGTGAACATGGGGTTACAGGCAGGAGACATGGTGCCCTTTTATAACCTGTGCTAATATGGGTACAGTATATCCTTCAAGAACACATAAGTCCTTTTGGAGAGATGTTTTGGTATAGGTGTGATCAACTCTGTAAGGTATGTGCCATACATTAACTATTTAACGTTGTCTTGTACGTCCACCAAAACTGTCTATACATTTCATTTATTAGAACACGTGAAGGCAATTTCCATGTTGGAGATATAATTGTCTGTTGCGCAGAACAAGTATTGTGCGCACACACACACACACACACACAATTATCCTGCCCTATTTGTAGTTGGAGCACCCTATCCTTAGTCTGATTTTTTCCTTGGTATATTGGTGATTAAGATCAAGCCTTAGCAATTTCATTCCAAGATTATCTCTACTGAAAGGGGAAGGTGTTGAATTTAAGGTTACAACACTTAAAAAAGAAAGAAAAAGCGAATTCCATGTTTATGTGAATACTAGCAAACTACCACTGAACTAAATGTGAAAAGAGCACAAAGCAATTACCAGTAGTAGAACATCTCCTAAAACCAGCCAGTTCCTCAGCAAAAAATGTTATTGATTTCAGGCTAGACTTTTTGTTTCCCTAATAGATATTGATTGCTCTAATAGATTTTACCAGCCACCTGTAAAAAAGATTGATTAGGCCATAATGAGAGCTACAGTAGCATAAACTAAGCAGTCGTCCAGGAAGTCCCAGCTTCAACCCTTGGCTCTGCATTCACGTGGTTGGTGGTCTGAGTCAAGGCACTACCAGGCTCCTCTGCGATAACATCAGGAAGCTAGATAATAATTTGCTTCCTACTCTGGTGTGCCCTCGGTTGGAGTTCATAGGGAGGGAAGAGTCTTTAAGAGGCAACAGAACTGCAGTTCCCAGTAGCTCACCTGAGCGGCCTGTAACATTTTAAAAGAAAGGAAGTCAGAACCCTCAGGGCCAAAATCCATACCCTCCAACATTTCTTTGATGAAAATAGGGACATCCTATATAATAATAGGGACGCGGGTGGCACTGTGGGTTAAACCACAGAGCCTAGGACTTGCCGATCAGGTCGGCGGTTTTAATCCCTACAACAGGGTGAGCTCCCGTTGCTCGGTCCCTGCTCCTGCCAACCTAGCAGTTCGAAAGCACGAAGTGCAAGTAGATAAATAGGTACCGCTCCGGCGGGAAGGTAAACGGCGTTTCCGTGTGCTGCTCTGGTTCGCCAGAAGCAGCTTAGTCATGCTGGCCACATACCCGGAAGCTGTACGCTGGCTCCCTTGGCCAATAAAGCGAGATGAGCGCCGCAACCCCAGAGTCGGTCACGACTGGACCTAATGGTCAGGGGTCCCTTTACCTTTACAATAATAATATTATTAATAATAATAATGCTTTTATTATTTATACCCCACGCACCTGACTGGGTTGCCTACGCAGTAGGTCAGGATCATGACCTTAATCCCCAACTCCCCAACAAAGCTTCTATCTGTTCTTGCACCTGAACTGTACGTATTACCACCAAAACAGACACATTCTAATCAAAATACTTAAGCGTCATATTGTTATACCCTTTAGTTGCTGCTTAACCAAACTGAAGCAGGCCAGAAAGCCTGGATATTTTTTAAAAAGTGATGTGATCCTGTACCAAAACATAGACAGCTCCAAGCAAAATAACATTTAAGAGTTTGCTAAGAAATGCTGTCCTCTATCCCACAGGGCTCCTAGGGGGAATGCAAATTTGTTCCTACATTTTGGAAAGTTCCTCCTTCCCGATAGGTTTGAGAGATTTACTCCTACAATGTATGTATGCAGCTCTAAGCCTGAGCTCCACTGGGCATGCAGAGAAACAGATTCGAGGAAAGCTGTGACAGTTGCCTAGCTACTGTTCTTATCAACATCAGATAGAAAAATATGAGCTGTAGGCTGGAATACTCAATGTAGGCAGAATATTATTTTCTGCTCCCCACTTCCTGCAATGGATGAGCAACTTGGAAGAGTCTGTTTCTTGTGATATAAAAAAACCCCAGCACAGTATATCTTTTTATTTTGCAGAATGCACAAGTTGAGTAGATGGAAAACAAACATGCCGAGAGGCAGCACTTGTCCCAAAACAACACCACTCAAGTAACACCCAGTATCCACATAGTTTGTCTTTATAATGGGATGGCTGAACCATGGGGAAGCAACTTCTATGCCACAGCTGTAAATGTATGTATTGGTCCTTACTTTCAATTTCCACTGTTTTAATTCTTTTCAAAAGTGATATTGAAAGGCTTCAATATTGGATCCAAATAGATTTCAGGCTAAGGTACACTTGTTCAGGATATAGAGAACTAATCAGTTTCTCCACATTCTGTGTTTTTGTTGTTTTTACATTAAAGGGACCCCTGACCATTAGGTCCAGTCGTGGCTGACTCTGGGGTTGCGGTGCTCTTCTCGCTTTATTAGCCGAGGGAGCCGGCGTACAGCTTCCGGGTCATGTGGCCAGCATGACTAAGCCGCTTCTGGCGAACCAGAGCAGCGCACGGAAACACCGTTTACCTTCCCGCTGGAGTGGTACCTCTTTATCTACTTGCACTTTGACGTGCTTTTGAACTGCTAGGTTGGCAGGAGCAGGGACCGAGCAACGGGAGCTCACCCCGTTGCGGGGATTCGAACTGCCGACCTTCTGATCGGCAAGTCCTAGGCTCTGTGGTTTAACCCACAGCGCCACCCGTGCCCCGATTTGATTCTAGAATGTCCCTATTTCCCCCGCCAGTGCTGCCAACAAGCAAGCTGGGAGTCGCCACCCCTCTGACACTGGGTAGCAGGCTACTAGCCGAAGGCCTTGGACTTGTAAGACGGCACTTGTACGCTTAAGGAAGAGAGGGAATCAATAAGGAAAATCAGAATGCAGGAGGAACAATGGTAGACAAAGTGACCCACTTCCCAGATAACCCTGTTTTTACATTACCGCCTCACATTTTCTCCAAGGAGAAGAAGAAGAAGAAGAGGAGGAGTTTGGATTTGATATCCCACTTTATCACTACCCGAAGGAGTCTCAAAGTGGCTAACAATCTCCTTTCCCTTCCTCCCCCACAACAAACACTCTGTGAGGTGAGTGGGGCTGAAAGACTTCAGAGAAGTGTGACTAGCCCAAGGCAGTCTGCATGTGGAGGAGCGGGGAATCAAACCCGGTTCACCAGATTACGAGTCTACCACTCTTAACCACTACACCACACTGGTTCTCCCGGAGCTCAAGATCTGGACTTCCTGGAAGCATCTCCATTTAGACAGGTGTGTAGGCAGAGGAGAAATGGATTCTTTTTATGTTTTGCAAGAGGCACAGTCTGTTCACAAGCCTTTCAGTGCTCTCAGAGAAACTCTTGAGTAACAGCCGCCTATGGTAACATTTGTGTGGCTGAATCCAATGGGGACCCTGAACACGTCTGATCTCGTCTGATCTCGGAAGCTAAGCAGGGTCAGGCCTGGTTAGTACTTGGATGGGAGACCACAGTTGAGGTGGGAGAAGTGGGATAGACAAAGTCAGGAATCATGCCTGAAATGGCATAGCACAGGAGGGAGGAGCCTCAAATCTGGATCCTAAATGTGGCCCTCCACACCTTTCAATCTGGCCCTTAGGACTATCTCCTGAATGCGAGGCTTGCAGATGTAGACGTTCTGCATTCAGTGCCAATCTTATGGGATACATATAATGTTAGGCGTTAAAAGGGACTCTCTCTCTTCCCCACCTCCAGTTTACTTATGTCATGGTTACCATAGCAGCTGCCTATGAGTCATCCTACCTCAAAAGGGCACAACAGAGGAAGTTAGGCCTTAACTCTTTGTGAACTATTAGAGGGTCTTCGCTATATAGAGGCATTTTTCCCCTCTTCCAAACACAGCAAGGGGTTGCCCTCATTTCTCTATCAGGTTACGGCATACGAATGCCCCAGATCTCAACTTATTATTTTGGGCAAGATTGGCTTTATTGCAGGATGAGCTTGCCAAGACATCCTGCTTAGCTAGGGGATCTCCTCGCTGAGGTTCATTGTTAAGCTTTCTGGATCCACTTCAGACACATGGCTGTAAACAGGGAAATCGCTGCGGCCAAACAGGTGCAAGTAGCATGTTGACTTGTCGATAAGCGGCCACGGCAAAATTAGCCAGCATTTCCAAATGCCATAGGCCCAAAGGAACAGAAGGCTCCCATGCCACTGTAGATGGCATGGGAGAGAAACATCAGGCAATGTTTGCTTAAGTCCTCTTTCTGGTAGGGTGGGAGCAGAAGAGAACTGGCATCAGCAGCAAGGAGGAAGAAGGAGAGAGCCGGGAGAGGCTGGTGCAGGCAGCCGGTCAGAATAAAACTCTGCAGGACCAAAGAGAGCTCCAAAGGTCAACCGCTGACTAGGACTGTGTACATAACAGACCGTATTTTTCGCTCCATAAGACGCACCTGACCATAAGATGCACCTAGCTTTTAGAGGGGGAAGGCAAGGAAAAAAATATTATTTAAAGGGAGCGCTGAGCAGAGCCTGTCTGCATCCCAGGCTATGCTCAGCGCTCCCTTTCACGAGCCGCGTGGAACATGTGTGCGGCGCTTGTGGGCTTTTCCAGGAGGTGGGGGAAGGGACAGAGGAGCTAAGCCAGAAGCTAGAACAGCAAGAGGGAGCGCTGTGAGGCGATCCCTCTTGCTAATCTGGCTTCTGGGATAGCCACATGAAGCCTCCTCAGGGCAGCGGGATGAAGGCTCCCTGTGCCCTGAAGAGGCTTCGCGCAGCTAAGCCAGAAGCCAGGACAGCAAGAGAGGGCGCTGCGTAGCGATCCCTCTCACTGTTCTGGCTTCTGGGATAGCCACACAACCTGCATTCGCTCCATAAGACGCACACACATTTCACCTTACTTTTTAGGAGGGAAAAAGTGTGTCTTATAGAGCGAAAAACACGGTACATTTAATGCACATTTAAAGCACACGACTCCCCCCCCCCCCGGAAAGGCCATGGGAACTGTGGTTTATTAAGGGCGCTTTGGAATTGTAGTTTTGAAAGGGGTATAAACTATATCTCCCAGGATGATTGGGTTGTGTGTGAATGTGCTTTAAACGTATGGCATATACACAGCGAAAGTGCAAAGGTCAGCCGCATCCTTATTTTCTCAAGCAAAGACTGGGGACTGTTCTGCCCCTCAAGTGATACTACAGGGAAATTAAAGGGGCCACGCTCTGGCTTTGGCCTGTATCCTGTGGCAACACTGAATGGTGCTTGATGGTTCTAGTAGCTCAAAATACAGACTTCAGTTGGTACAAGCAGGCCGTAACAGACGTTACAGGGCCCAGGGAAGTCGCCCACGAGAGCTTTCCAGGTAAATATGGCTCTAATGGACTGCACAGGTGAAGGGGAGCCCTTTTATCCCCCAATAGAGCTTGAGGACTTCCAGGACCCCACTCCTCAACTGGAGTTGTGCCGTGGGTCACCTAATTCATATTCTGGAAGAAATTCTCTGCTGCTTCCATATTCATAACCCGTTCTCCTCAGAGTGTGGGGATGTCAGGAAATCAAGAAATCAGAATTTCACATATTGATACGAAACAAGTGTGGCTTTAGGGGTCATTGTTTTTCCATTCATCCACAGGGGTTAGAAAGCTTGTGGGTTTTCTTTTTCTTTTCAATGAAACTAAGAGACCCCTGAGGCGAAGTGAGGGGAAGGACAGCTGATTCTGCCTATTTCAAAGATTTCATGGCTAGTCGTATATTTCCCAGCTTGCCATCTTTTCGACTATTTTGTTTTCCCACCATAAATACTACACAGAAAACTGTCTGTGCCAGAGGGTGGCCCAAGGGGAAATGTTTTGAATTGTTTTAGCTACAATTGGTACGGGAAATGACCAAAACAAGTAAATGTTGTTGTTGTTGTTTAGTCGTTTAGTTGTGTCTGACTCTTCGTGACCCCATGGACCAGAGCACACCAGGCACTCCTGTCTTCCACTGCCTCCTGCAGTTTGGTCAAAATCATCTCGTCCTCTGTTGTCTCCTTCTCCTTGTGCACTCCATCTTTCCCAACATCAGGGTCTTTTCCAGGGAGTCGTCTCTTCTCATGAGGTGGCCAAAGTCTTGGAGCCTCAGCTTCAGGATCTGTCCTTCCAGTGAGCACTCAGGGCTGATTTCCTTCAGAATGGGATAGGTTTGATCTTCTTGCAGTCCATGGGACTCTCAAGAGTCTCCTCTAGCACCAGAATTCAAAAGCATCCATTCTTCGGCGATCAGCCTTCCATACATCACTACTAGGAAAACCATAGCTTTAACTATACGGACCTTTGTTGGCAAGGTGATGTCTCTGCTTTTTAAGATGCTGTCTAGGTTTGTCTTTGCTTTTCTCCCAAGAAGCAGGCGTCTTTTAATTTCGTGGCTGCTGTCACCATCTGCAGTGATCATGGAGCCCGAGAAAGTAAAATCTCTCACTGCCTCCATTTCTTCCCCTTCTATTTGCCAGGAGGTGATGGGCCCAGTGGCCATGATCTTTGTTTTTTTTTTTTTTTTTGATGTTGAGCTTCAAACCATATTTTGCGCTCTCCTCTTTCACCCCCATTAAAAGGTTCTTTAATTCCTCCTCACTTTCTGCCATCAATGTTGTGTCATCTGCATATCTGAGGTTGTTGATATTTCTTCCAGCAATCTTAATTCCGGCTTGGGATTCATCCAGCCCAGCCTTTCGCATGATGAATTCTGCATATAAGTTAAATAAACAGGGAGACAATATACAGCCTTGTCGTACTCCTTTCTCAATTTTGAACCAATCAGTTGTTCCATATCCAGTTCTAACTGTAGCTTCTTGGCCCACGTGGTATTACATTAATTTTTAACGGAAGACGTTTTCCCTAACCATGAAATATTCAATTTGCTCCAGCTTTTGCAAATCTTTGCTTAATAAAAGGCTTATCCCAAGAGGAAATGTTCAGATTTGATGTTACCTTACAAAACAAGTAGGGTTGCTCTTTAGGATGCAAAACCATTGACATGGGGTTTTTTGTTTGACTTTTCACATTCTAGGGATGTGCTTCAATTTCCTGGGTGACAAATTGGGCTTGATGCATAGCTGAGCATTCGTGACTCAGACCAGATGGGACATTGGAGACCCATGAGCCATCTCTAGACAAGATACTCCTTGCTCATTGAAACACAGCCATAGGAGTGGGGTCTGAAGGATTGATCAGAGCAGCTGGGTGTGGGCACTGCTTTATCCCATCCAAGCTGCTGTTGCCAGGCTGCTTTTCCATCTGCTGGGCAGGGAAAGATGCAGAGATATACTGAGGTAGTGCCAGGGAAGCAGCCTGGAGTACGTATGCATGCGAGTTTGAAAACTTCCGGAGGGAGGGGAGAATGGTTAAGCATTTCTCTCCCCTTGCTGCTTAAATAAAATCTGCATGCACCCACTCTCTGCAGATACCTTTCAGTAGTTAGGGGGTTTTTTATGTTGGTAAGCTGCTTCCATCTTGACAAATTCTGACCTTTAACACTCCAGGAAGAAAGGGCTGTGTTATGTACTGAGTTGAATAGGATCCAAAATGCAGCAGTCTGATTGGTCCTAGAACAATAGGATTCCGAATGCAGCAGTCTGATTGGTCCTAGAACAATAGGATTCCGAATGCAGCAGTCTGATTGGTCCTAGAACAATGCAGCAGTATGATTGGTCTGCAGGAGCCACCCAATCCAGCTCCAGGTGGAAGTGAATCCGCAACCTGATTGGCCTACAGGAGAATTCCGGAATTAGCCAATCACGTGCAGCCCATTGTGTAAATAATGTATATAAAGCAGATACTTTGGGGGGACTTTCATTCCTCCTCACCACTATGAGCTGAATAAAGAGCATGAAATCCACTCTCGACTCTGAGTATATTTCAGGCTGTATGAAGATTGTGCTGGCTCAGAAAGGCTTCGCCTCCTCTGCATAATAAACTGCTTTCCCTATTGGAATTTCCACCCCCTAGTCCAACGTACCGGCTAGGGCTGCCATACGTGCAGAATTTCCCAAACATAGTCTGGATTAGGCCATCGGAAACAGCACACGGGCAAAAAGGCTTTCATGTCCGGGAAAATCCAGGCGTATCGCAACTCATGTTGGAAGTGTAGATTATGGCAAAGTTCCTTTAAAAAAAAAAAGCTT
This sequence comes from Podarcis vaucheri, assembly GCF_965113315.1. Lineage (NCBI taxonomy): Eukaryota > Metazoa > Chordata > Lepidosauria > Squamata > Lacertidae > Podarcis > Podarcis vaucheri. Next base: position 34,386,023 of record NC_138755.1, on the reverse strand, counting down.
AACTTTTGTGTCCTTATTTTTACTTTTTGAAAATATGGCAACCCCAGTTATATTTTAGGCCTCCCCCCTCCCCAATAAAAGGTACATATTTTCCTGTTTTGGTTTATTGGTCCAGTTTGGGACTGTCCATCTAAGCATGAAATATGCCTGTCTTGAAATTGATGGGTCCTTTCATTTCCTCTCTGGGTGATTTCACCCAGCTCATCCTGGGAGAATCTATGTGCCCCTTGCCAGCTGCCCTTCTGCCTCCCCTGTGGCTGGAAGGAGAACATTGCATCGTATCATTGGAATTGTTTTCTCACAAGCAACACCTGCCTTCATTAATCAGCTCCTTGGGATAGCTCAGAGGTTTCCTCTTATCTCTTCGTGTCTCTGTGTGTTTTGTTTTTGATTTGAATTCAGTTCTTATATCGCTGGCTTCTTCGGTTGTGCCTTTTCAACCCAAAGACTCATTCATAACTCCAGCCTGCAACATGAAGTAATTCAGATATTTATTCTCTTGCATTCATATCATGCCTTTCTTCCAACATACAATCCAGTGTATACATCAGGCATAGGCAAACTCGGCCCTCCAGATGTTTCGGGACTACAAATCCCATCACCCCTGACCACTGCTCATGTTAGCAAGGGATGATGGGAGTTGTAGTCCCCAAATATTTGGAGGGCTGAGTTTGCCTATGCCTGGTATACATTATCCCATCTGGGATAAACCAAACTGAAACTCCCTAGCTTCAGAAAGCCAGTGGCCTCATGTGCGCTCAAATACCCTCCACCATTCCTCAGATGAAAATAGAGATATTTCTCACTCCCACCCCAATGGACCCTCCTCAACCCCCACTTTTTCTTGCGCCTCCCCAAAGCACACACCCTCCACCATTCTGAAAACCCTGTAATCCCAATTTTATGTTATTTTATTCTTTGATAGATTTACAAAAAGAAAGACACGCACCCATAAATAGATTTTAGAAAGGGGCAAGATTAGACATTGTAAAAGTATCAGCGGGTTGCTCGAGAGCAATCAGGCAAATGCCTCCCAGGTTGGCTGTAAAGCCTTGTTTTTGGTGCCAAAATAAACTTTCACCATGCAGAGCACCACTCTTCCGTGGCTCGCTCATTCACTGGCAGAATCTGAGTGGGCGGTCCTTGAATCTTCCCCAGCAGGGTAATCTCTTGACCCCCAGTCTATGCCTCCCCTCTTTGCGCGAAAGCCTACTGCGCACGAATGGCGTGGGCAACGGGGGACCTCCCTCCTCCCCGCTTTCCTCAGGCAAGGTGTCCTGGCACTGCCTTGCAGCCTCCGAGCCCTGCATCTCCTCCTCACTAGAGGCGTGGCTTCTTTCCTCTGCTGAGGAGGTGCTGCTTCCCACGATCCCTGGGGCATAGCTGTCAAGTGTCCCTTGTTTGAAGGGACAGTCCCTTATTCCAGCGCCATGTCCCGCTGCTGTCCCTTATTGATAGATGTTCCTTAAATGTCCCTTAAATGATGTCCCTTAAATTTCAAAGGAAGCAGCTCCTCTCCCTCCCTCCCTGCCGGTCAGGGAGAAGGGAGGCTCTAACTGTGTTGCTTGGCTGTGTTGCTCCCCCGATAAGAAGTCTAAGAACGACTGGGGGGTGGAGCTTGCATGCCTTGTGTGTGGCTAGTTAATGCAAGCTGAGGGGGTTTTTGAATGTTGGACGCCATTTTGTTGCATGTGCTGCTGCAAACTTTGCAGTGCAAAGCCAGGCCGGGGAGCCATCTTAAGTTGAGGCTGCATAGGCCTTGTGGTGCATGTGATTCAGATTCTATTCAGCTGAACCTCTGGTTACAAAGTTGGTTGGACAGTGTTCTCAAAGCTACCAGCATGAGTTTGACCAGACTGCAGGAGGACAGGAAGACTGGAGTGCCTGGAACAGGTGAGGCTGCAGGTCCCATATTTTGGCTTCTGGTCCCTTATTTTCAAATCTGTAAGTTGACAGCTATGCCCTGGGGGCTCTCTGTAATCCACTCGCTCCTTCCCCTCTTGTCCCTGAGCAGATGCCAGTTCCCTGACAGACATGGATGCAGAAAGCATTTTTTAAAAAATCTAGACTCTTTGAACTCTGCTCTGTTCTCACTTTCTTCCAGGGCAGCCCTGCCCCCCTCCTGCCCCTCAGAGCCAGAGCGTCAAACAGGATTGGGCCTCGGTAGTGTCAGCCTCTTCCCTTCCTCGTCCGCTCTCCAGCAACTGCTACGAGCTACTCAAGGGAGGAGGCCAGGAGCACTTGGCCATGGAGAGGCAACGGGGTGCTCCCTTGCTGCTGGCACGACTTGGGACAAGTGCTGGCTCATCCTCCTCCCTGAGCCTGGTGGTGGAGATGGCGAGAAAAATAGGGACATTCTGGGATCCAATCAGAAGCTGGGATGGCTTTTGTAATTCCAGAACCGTTCCTGGAAAATCAGGACTCTTGGAGGGTATGTGCTCAGACCTCGCAACATGTTCATCTTTCTCTTTCTTGCCTCTCTCTTAGTTCCCAACCTGCACTCTGCATTTGTATTGCACCACCTGAAGGAGCGTCTCCACCTCCATCGTTCTACCCGGACACTGAGGTCCAGCGCCAAGGGCCTTCTGGCGGTTCCCTCATTGCGAGAAGTGAGGCTACAGGGAACCAGACATAGGGCCTTCTCGGTAGTGGCGCCCGCCCTTTGGAACGCCCTCCCATCAGATGTCAAAGTGATAAACAACTACCTGACATTCAGAAGACATCTTAAGGCAGCCCTGTTCAGGGAAGTTTTTAATGTGTGACATTTTAGTTCATTTTTGGTCTCTGTGGAAGCCGCCCAGAGTGGCTGGGTACAAATAATAATAATAATAATAATAATAATAATAATAATAATAGTAATAGAAACAAAAGTATTGCACCGCTTGAAACAGTCACAGCTTCCTTCAAAGAATCATGGGAGCTGTCGATGGTTAAGAGTCCTGAGATTTGTTAGGAGACCCCCACCCCCATTCCCCTCTCAGTGCTATAATTGCCAGAGTTCCCTGAGTTGAACCACTCTGTGAGGGAGGAAATTGTCTCACAGCAACTTACCATTTTTTTAAAAAAAAAAAAGCATACATGAAATGGAAAACTGTGTGTGTGTGTGTGTGTGTGTGTGTGTGTGTGTGTAACATGGGTAGGCAAACTAAGGCCCGGGGGCCAGATCCGGCCCGATCGCCTTCTAAATCTGGCCCGCGGACGGTCCGGGAATCAGTGTGTTTTTACATGAGTGGAATGTGTGCTTTTTTAAAAAATGCATCTCTGGGTTATTTGTGGGGCCTGCCTGGTGTTTTTACATGAGTAGAATGTGTCCTTTTATTTAAAATGCTTCTCTGGGTTATTTGTGGGGCATAGGAATTTGTTCATTCCCCCCAAAAAAAATATAGTCCTGCCCCCCACAAGGTCTGAGGGACAGTGGACCGGCCCCCTTCTGAAAAAGTTTGCTGACCCCTGGTGTATAACTAAAGAAGGGGTCAATAAGTCTTTGCAAGAAGAGATCTTGGCTCACAATGCTGTGCAAGATAAACAAAAACAATGGCGAAATGATGCCAACAGAAAACATCCATTAGAAAGGGCAGCTTAAGAGCCATGTACCGCCTAACCTTTCCGAGTGACTCAAGGTCACTTTAATCCTGCAGCTGCACAGGGTTGATTTGTAACAAGGGGGATGTCAGCCAGTGATAATGGATTCAGCCCCTGAGCTCTTAATGACTTCCTGGGTGATCATCAATGGAATGGATTTTGTCCCTTTACACAAATATGAGTGTTAATTCACTAAGTGGAAATTACTCAGTAGCATAGAAAGATTCAAGAAGGGGCACAGCAAAGAAAAGAAATTTCAGAAGCCTTTGATTAGTCCATGGAAAGGCATGATGGTAAAAATGGAATCTCCATCATCATAAGCAATATGGTCCTCCCAATTAAGAGATCCCTGGAATTGCTGGATACGACTGACTGGCTGGAACACCTTTCCAGCTGAGGAGAGCTTGAAGAAGATGTTTAGTTTAGAACAAAGATGGAGGGAGAGATGGGCACGATGACATTACGAACAGAGATATTTTCTCTCTCTTTCCCGCCTTTTGCTAGAACTCATTGTGTCCGTAATGAAATTGATGGGCTGTAAGAAGTATGGAAATCCTTCACATAAAGCACAGTGAAACTTATGGAATGCATTGCCACAAGATTAACTTAAGCTGGATCTAGGCATACAGCAGAATGAGGAGATAAGTGTCAGGAAATGGCAGAGTGGATTGTACTGCAGGTTGGAGGTTGGGGACACCATTTATGAATGTCCCCTGTGTGTGTTTTGCTTTTTTAAAAAAATCCCTGCAAAGAAAAAGCTCACACTCCAGGCGATAGATAGATAGATAGATAGATAGATAGATAGATAGATAGATAGATAGATAGACAGAGTGCTTTTTCTAGGGGTACGCATACCCCTAAACATTTTGTGAATCTAAGTTTGCCCTCATTGAGGGGCAGTATTTCAATATGAGTAGGAAAATGAGAGTACCCCCTAAACATTATTTTAGAAAAACAAACACTGGATAGATAGATAGATAGATAGATAGATAGATAGATAGATGATAGATAGATAGATAGATAGATAGATAGATAGATAGATAGATAGATGATATATAGATAGATATAGATACCCACCCTGAGCTTGGCAGTGGCAACCCTGGTGGCAGACATAGTGACATTCTGGGATCAAATCAGAAACTGCAATGGCTTTCGTAATTCTGGAACTGTCCCTGGAAAATAGGGACGCTTGGAGGGTATGGCAAGTGGCTATTTCTATCAGGCCCATGCAGTTGGATTAAGCTAACTACATTATCCCCTGATGACATAGGAGCTGCTTGAATGGCCTCAGATTTATATTAATTGAGGTATTTTTCCTGGACCTTGCTTTAGCACCTTTGCAGCCTTCATCCACAGACCTCACTTGACAAATAAGAGGCCAGAGTCTTCTCTCTCCATGCTGTCACCAATATGATTTCTACTCCACAACGACCCCTTAACAGTTCCCCAGGTTTGCCCTGGAAAGAGCTTTCTTTTGACACAGATAAAAGGCTAATGGTCTTTCAGAGTTACCCTGTCAGCAATGTTCATACACGGCAGAAAGAGTGAGGGCAGAAAACAGTGTAACAGAGAAAATGGGGTAAATGATTCCATCGCCATAACCAGGGCAGGCAATCATTTACCTTGCGCATTCATTTAATCAATTTCTCCATTAAAAAGCTGAGACTCTTAACAGCAAAACTAATTGAGCTCAAGGTCCCTGTGGGTAGAAGGTTAACACAAGGGCAGCAAGCAGCACTTTGCCTGGCCGTATGTCACTGGCGATAAATTACACACATGCGCAGGTGTTCATAAGCGCATCCATCATGAGACGGCCGTCCTCTTAACTATGCTAGACAAAGGAAGAGCATTTCGTACAGCAAACTCTGAGCATTTTCACACACCTGAAATATTGTGTGAGGGAGTTCCTAAAAGAACAAGCCCATGTGTTCCTAGATAAAGGTTTACTGCTTCTGCTTACTACTACTACTACTACTAGTAGTAGTAGTAGTATACAAAAAAATTATGATTTTGTGGGACTCACCCCCATTGCCCCATTGATGTTCTTAACATCTAGGAAGGGACGCAGGTGGCGCTGTGGGTTAAACCACAGAGCCTAGGACTTGCAGATCAGAAGGTCGGCGGTTCGAATCCCCGTGATGGGGTGAGCTCCTGTTGTTGGTAAATGGTGTTTCCGTGGGCTCAGGTTTTTGTCACGATGTTCCATTGCACCAGAAGTGGTTTAGTCTTGCTGGCAACATGACCCGGAAAACTGTGGACAAACGCCAGCTCCCTCAGTCTGAAAGTGAGATGAGCGCCGCAACCCCATAGTTGCCTTTGACTGGATTTAACCATTCAGGGGTCCTTAAGCTTTTTTTCCTTCACCTTGTTCCGTTTAAGGCAGCTCCTATGTGCATTTATTTCTTTCAGGGAGGAAGTGGGAGATGACACAGGAGGGCCATATTTGAAGGGTGACAGTGAAACAACAAGGCCAGCTGTTCCTGCAAGAGATCTTTGTTTCTGCTTCCACCGCTGTTAAAAATGTCACCGTGTTTTGCCACCAGAACGTGCACACAGTGGCCCTGAAACAAACAGCACATTCTGTTCCCTCTCTGAGCCTCAGCGGCTGCCGCTCACACAAATGTCCTTGGGGTTTATGATGTCACCAGGCTTTCTCAAATGAATCACAACCTCATAGTCTCTTTGGGGCCACAATTCCTCCCCCCAATGTCTCCATACGCTGCAGAGAGCAACCTTGTCAAATGACGTCTTTAAAACTTGCCCTTGGAAGAGAGTGGCTTTTAACAGTTATCCATTAAAGTCCTAAAATAGGAAGTAAAAAAAAACAAACCCAGTAAAGGAAGGGGGGGAGAACTGAGTTCAACAGAAAGGTGGGATCGGTTAGCCAAATACTGAAATATCAGGGCAGTGCTGAGGAGGAGGAGGAAGATGATGACATCCACTGGAGGGTTTCCAGTTTCCACGTAAAACAGTTGTTTCATCATGACAAGTAACTGTGGAGGCTGGCAGGGTTCATTTTGCCTGTGCCACGTGGTTCGGGACTTGGCACCTGCTTCCAATGAGAGAGGCAGAGAGATGGCCAAAATCCTGAGAGATGGGAAGACAGATGTCCCATTGAGACTCATCGCTTTAACTTCTTTCCTAATGCAAAGTGTGTGTGTCTGTGGGTGTATTTGGTCAAATCTATACCACACATTAAGGGATGTGTGTGGTGCTGTGGGTTAAACCACAGAGCCTAGGACTTGCCGATCAGAAGGTCGGCGGTTCGAATCCCCGGGACGGGGTGAGCTCCTGTTCATCAGTCCTTGCTACTGCCAACCTAGCAGTTTGAAAGCACGTCAAAGTGCAAGTAGATAAATAGGTGTACCACTGTGGCGGGAAGGTAAACGGTGTTTCCGTGTGCTGCTCTGGTTCGCCAGAAGCGGCTTAGTCATGCTGGCCACATGACCTGGAAGCTGTACGCCGGCTCCCTTGGCCAATAAAGCGAGATGAGCACCGCAACCCCAGAGTCAGTCACGACTGGACCTAATGGTCAGGGGTCCCTTTACCTTTACCTTTTATACCACACATTTAAGGCACGTGGCTTTCACTCAAAGAATCCTGGGAACTATAGTTTCTTTGGGAATTGTAGCTCTTTCAGAAGCAACCTACAGTTCCCAGTCTTTGGGGGTGTTGCTGTGTCCTTTAAGTGTATGGTGTGGGTTGCTATTTTATCCTCTCCCCCCACTCCAGCCATTGTAATTTCGTACATTACTGTTGTAGCTAGAATCATAGAGTTGGAAGAGACCACAAGGGCCATCGAGTCCAACCCCCGGCCAAGCAGGAAACACCATTAGAGCACTCCTGACATATGGTTGTCAAGCCTCTGCTTAAAGACCTCCAAAGGAGGAGACTCCACCACACTCCTTGGCAGCAAATTCCACTGTCAAACAGCTCTTACTGTCAGGAAGTTCTTCCTAATGTTTAGGCGGAATCTTCTTTCTTGTAGTTTGGATCCATTGCTCCGTGTCCGCTTCTCTGGAGCAGCAGAAAACAACCTTTCTCCCTCCTCTATGTGACATCCTTTTATATATTTGAACATGGCTATCATATCACCCCTTAACCTCCTCTTCTCCAGGCTAAACATGCCCAGCTCCCTTAGCCGTTCCTCATAAGGCATCGTTTCCAGGCCTTTGACCATTTTGGTTGCCCTCCGCTGGACATGTTCCAGTTTGTCAGTGTCCTTCTTGAACTGTGGTGCCCAGAACTGGACACAGTACTCCAGGTGAGGTCTGACCAGAGCAGAATACAGTGGCACTATTACTTCCCTTGATCTAGATGCTATACTCCTATTGATGCAGCCCAGAATTGCATTGGCTTTTTTAATTGCCGCGTCACACTGTTGGCTCATGTCAAGTTTGTGGTCAACCAAGACTCCTAGATCCTTTTCACATGTACTGCTCTCAAGCCAGGTGTCACCCATCTTGTATTTGTGCTGTTTTGAGACTACAATTCCCATCATCCCTGACCATTGGTCCTGTTAGCTAGGGATGATGGGAGTTGTAGTCCCAAAACAGCTGGAGGGCCAAGTTTGGCCATGCCTGGCTTAAAGCCTGCCTCCGCTACATGAGAGACACATTGAAGAAAAGGAAATATGAATTGGCCGCACCCTGTGGCTTGACCAATCGTGGTTGGAGCGGCTAGGTGGAGTCATAGATCTAAAAAACGTGTTGACTCGCACAAGCTGGCCAGCTTCTGTTTTGACTTGAAATGTTCATTTGGGGTTTCTCAGAAGGACGTCAAGGAGGAGGAGTTTGGATTTGATATCCCACTTTATCACTACCTGAAGGAGTCTCAAAGCGGCTAACATTCTCCTTTCCCTTCCTCCCCCACAACAAACACTCTGTGAAGTGAGTGGGGCTGAGAGACTTCAGAGAAGTGTGACTGGCCCAAGGTCACCCAGCAGCTGCATGTGGAGGAGCGGGGAAGCGAACCCGGTTCACCAGATTACGAGTCCACCGCTCTTAACCACTACACCATACTGGCTCTCACAAAGGCAAGAAGTGTGTGGGGGGGGATGACCCACAATGGCACCCACCTGAGAGGTGCTAGAACTTTTTCTCCAGCTGGGGAAAAAAGCACTGGGTCTGTCTGTCTACATCTCCCTGGAAAATGACATATAATAATAAGCGCAATGTTTATTTTTCTGAACAATGGCACCAGCCCTCTTAAGTGGTATTCACTTGTAGGTCCTTTCCTGAAGGCCTTGTTTTTGATGGGGAATCTTAGTGGAAAGGATAATTATGAAAAGCCAGTCATGCCCCCTTGTGGTTGGGAGAGAAAGCTGTTCCCTGCAAGCAAGCTATGCAGGAAAACACTAGCTCAGACGTGCATCTTTGATGTGAGAATGCTAAACAATCTGATTAAAGATGGATAAAGTTAGGGCTGCCACCAACCTTTAAGCAGCATAATTTTTTCTGAAAGATGCCGAACCACAGGTAGAAACTGATAGAGTGACTCATGGAGTTCTGAGGACGGAAAAGGCTGCACTTGTTAAATATTCCTCCACCTGTTGCAAAGCTGTTGAACTGTGTCCTTTTCCAGGAAGAAAAGGATCAGTCTTAGATAAGCTTAAAGGGGAGTTCTGTACCTTCTGGGATCATTGGGGGAAGAAGATAAAACAAAAAAGGCAGCACAGGATATGAAGAAAAGAGAAGGAAGGAAGAATAATAATATTATTTATTACAGGAAGGAAGGAAGGACTTGAGATTGTCTGGAAGTCACACACTTCAGCATAATAATAGCAATAACAGTCCTCTAGCAACAGCATTACCCATATACTTGAAGCCAGAGGGGAAATGATTTGGTCTGCTCATTTCCATCAATTCTAGCAACCGGTCAGCACTAGGGAGAGCTCCAGGAAGGCAAAAGGGTATGCCAGGAATGCGTAGTTCATTTTGGCAAAGGAGAGTTGACAGTAAAGCGGAAAAGTTTGGTTCTTTATTTTTATTTTAGATACATTTTTTCCGTTGTATAATTTAATCTGAAGAGAACGGTTCTTTTTCAGGGTCAACAAATGTCTAGAGTTCAGTGTTTGCCAAGTCAAGTGGCAAGGTGGTTGGAGTGAGGCTAGGTTAGGTAAGACGATGCCATCGCAAGATGGAGGGAAAGCCAAGAAATACCTTCTGTGCCTGAGAAGCTTAATAAGTAAAGTTGGCTGGATTTGGGTGGGGTGGAGGAGCCACCTAGTTTTCTTTGCGTGAAATTCAGTGGGAAAGCAAGCTACCCATCACATCGTTAACTACTCTGCAGGACTGGAACATTCACCACAGAAAGAGAGCTCCACTAAATACTCTCTGAAATGAGTGCTGCTTCCTTGCTATTTGTGAAACATTCAAACGAGGATACCCTCTTCCTGTCTCAACTGGGTGGGGGATTTGCCTCACTCAATAATGGGATTCCTTTGTGCAGAAACTTGTGTTGCTTTGGCACCGCGAGGTGTTCTTTCATGTCTGACGGAGCCACCAGACTCCTCGGAGCGATGCGCGTATCTCTGGCCTGCCACACTGGCTCGGCAAAAGAAATTCCTGCAATTACTGCATCATGCTTTTCACTGAAACCAGATTTAATATCTGTGTTCCTTTGGCAGGCAATTCATTACTGGTTGCTATAGCGACGGTTGCCATGGCACCATAAATCTCTTCTCTGCAAGGCTGATCATTCATATTCTAATAATATCTACATGAATGAACTTCGAAATGTAAGAACCTAAAACCTGCCTTGCTGGGTTAGATAAAATATCCCTCTGGCCCTGCATTCTGATTTCAGTACCCAGCCAAATGTCTCCAGGAAGTCCCAAGCTGGAGCAAAATGAAAATAGGCACCCTCTCTCTTTTTTTAAAAAAACCCTCTTCATCTGTACCCAGAGATAACGATCCTCTGAATATGGAAGGTCTATTAGCTCTCATGCTTAACAGCCATTGATACACTCATCCTTTGTGATTTTGGCTAATCCTTTTTTAAGGCAGCCTAAACTCTAGTTTTTAGGGACGCGGGTGGCGCTGTGGGTTAAACCACAGAGCCTAGGACTTGCCGATCAGAAGGTTGCGGTTCGAATCCCCGCGATGGGGTGAGCTCCCGTTGCTCGGTCCCTGCTCCTGCCAACCTAGCAGTTCAAAAGCACGTCAAAGTGCAAGTAGATAAATAGGTACCGCTCCGACGGGAAGGTAAACAGCGTTTTCTGTGCGCTGCTCTGGTTTGCCAGAAGCGGCTTAGTCATGCTGGCCACATGACCTGGAAGCTGTATGCTGGGCTCCCTCGGCCAATAAAGCGAGATGAGCGCCGCAACCCCAGAGTCGGCCACGACTGGACCTAATGGTCAGGGGTCCCTTTACCTTTACCTTTAAACTCTAGTTTAGAGTTCATAACCACACCGCTTTAGTATTTGATCCCATGCCTTAAAAAGGTGATGAACTGGGCTTGCACTGGCCAACCTGATTTGAGTAGCTGCCATTTTTAAAATGATAAAACTTTACTTTGGGATGTCAGCAGTAATGCTAGCCTATATATGAATTCTGTATATAGCCTATATATGAATTCTGTATATGGATTTGCCTGTTGTCAGGATCTATCTTCCTGTGTACTATCCGAAGCTTTCCACCTGCTGCCTAATCCAGGGGTAGTAAAAAGTTGCCGGACTACAATTCCCATCATGCCGTGCTGTTTGGGGCTGATGGAAGTGAGGCTCCAACAACATTTGGAGGGCATTGCACTGGCTACCTCTGCCCCAATCCATATTCAGCAACTGGTATTCTGGAGAAGTTTTCTTTTTTCCAGGATCCTGGTCAGAGGAATTTCCTGAATACTCTGTATTTCATGAATACTCTGTGGGAAAAATCAGTGAGTCAAGCTATGGAAATTCTTCAGAAAGTATAAAAGTTAAGACGAATCCCAGTCAGAAGAAACTTCTCGATCCTAGTGACGTACTTCACTGTGGTGAATAATCCAACTCAGCAGAGGAGGGGGGTAGAAATAATTTCTTTCCTCAGGGAAGCTCCAGTTCTTTCCTCTGAGTCATTCAGAAAATTGTTTTCAAAAGAGGTTCTGTAACTGGGTTACATATTTCTTCTTTCACATGGAACTTTCAGGAGTTGTTTCCATGCGTTTGGAGTATTTGGGGAAAGTATTTTTGTTTGTCTCCAGTAATGTTCCAAAACAGCAGAGAAGTCAAACTTGTATATTGATTTCTGCACACACGCCCAAGTTTGTTTTTCAGATTCTTCTGGTCCAGCAGTGCTTGCTGATGTGTAAACACGGTCTAGAGATTTAATCCATCTAGCCTAGGGGATGGGGCCCACACTTGCCTGAACAGCCAAAAGGCTCCAGGGGGCCATTTGGACACTGTTGCTGCTGCTGTGAGTGTGGAGGGAAGATCGCAGCAATCAACTAGGATCTTCAATGTTTTTAAATGTTTTAAAATAGTTTTACCGTATTTTTCGTCCCATAGGACGCTCCGTCCCATAGGACGCACCTAGTTTTTTTGGGGGGGGGAATAAAGGAAAATTTCCCCCCTTTATTTCCCCCCCAAAAGCAGGTCGGGGAAACCGAACCAGGTTGAGGAACAGCGGGATGGTGGCGCTGCGCCTCCCTGCTGTCCCCCGAGCTTGTGGGGCTGGCCGATGTCTGCCCGGCGCGGGGGGCGCTCTGTGGCAGGCTGCTATCCGCAGCCTAGACATCCCTGCGGGACCTCCCACAGGGCTGCCTAGGCTGCGGATGTGTTCCCGAAGCCTGGAGAGTGAGAGGAGTCGGTGCACACCGACCCCTCTGGCTCTCCAAGCTTCAGCAAAAGCCTGCATTCGCCCCATAGGATGCACCCAGATTTCCCCTTCATTTTTGGAGGGGAAAAACTGCGTCCTATAGGGCAAAAAATACGGTAATCTCTGGTGTCTGAAATGTTGGGTTTTTTGGTTTTCGTTTTGCTTTTTGCTATATTGAGGTGGGATTAATGTTTAGTTGGGGCTGGAGATTAGTTTCATTTTAGTTTTTTGCTTATACTGTTTTATTGGTGTATTATATAATTTATATTTTGTTCTTAAGGGGAGAGGATTGGGGCTGCCTGGGAGTGGGTCCCAGCAACAGAATGGTTGGGGCAGATTCCACCAGGGGGGGTATGAAATCCCACCCCCTTGTTTGGACTCAATTAGTGGACGCGGGTGGCGCTGTGGGTTAAACTTGCTGATCAGAAGGTTGCAGTTCAAATCCCCGTGACAGGGTCAGCTCCTATTGCTCGGTCCCTGCTCCTGCCAACATAGCAGTTCGAAAGCACGTCAAAGTGCAAGTAGATAAATAGGTACTGCTCCAGCGGGAAGGTAAACGGCGTTTCCGTGCGCTGCTCTGGTTCACCAGAAGCAGCTTAGTCATGCTGGCCACATACCCGGAAGCTGTACGCCGGCTCCCTCGGCCAATAAAGCGAGATGAGCGCCGCAACCCCAGAGTCGGCCACGACTGGGCCTAATGGTATGGGGTCCCTTTACCTTTTAGTGGTTGTTAAAGGGCCTGGGAGAGATGGGCTGAAGTTGCCCGGCAGGATATTTGATATTCAGCCAGCTATTTCCTAACTCATGGAGTGACCGTCCTAAGGCAATGGGGACCCTATACCCCAAGTGGCACATAAATGGGTGGTGGCAGCAGAGAGAGAGAAACCTGGTAGGCATCCTTTGCTACCAGGCTACCCTACAGGATTGGCATCAGAGCAGTTGGAGCCCTTCTGCTAGACCTTGCACTCGTATAATTATGAAAGCCGCTAAAATCCACCCAGTTGTGCAGCAGTAAGTTTTTAACTACTGTATATAGTTCAGTGAGGTGTTGGTGGGGGGAATGTTTGCTTTCAATCTGTGCATGTAAACACAAACTTGAGCCTCCATTTCTGCACAGAGGGATTTTGTTGCTGTTCAAACTGCTAATTGATTTCCCCTAATAATAGAATTCTAATCTGGTACCTGGGAAGCAAATGGCGATGCTTCAGTAGCTTTTAATAGAAAATGTTTGGCTATCGCTGTGCATATGTACACATGAGATTGGAGTGGGGGTGATCCAACCATATTAAAATCTAATCCTCTGTTCTTATTTATTCTAGCATGCCTGTAATTAATTGCCTCTGAAGTACATTACCGTGCTTGCTTGGGTCAAACACATCTACAAGCGACATCTCCATGGTCAGGGGATAAAAAATGCTTCCAGAACACAAATGACTTGGGGGGCAGGAGAGGATCTAGCTCAAATGTACTTGGCAATGTGCTCCCCCATTGCAACCCTGACTCTACCCTGCCAGAGGAAAGGACAGGCTGCTATCTGTCTGGTAATAATAATAATAATTTTTTATTTATACCCCACCCTCCCCAGCCAAGACCAGGCTCAGGGTAGCTAACAACCAATAATAAAAACAAGTTGATTAAAATACAAATTAAAGATTAAGATACAACATTAAAACATTAGGATGCAGTCTCTTCATAGGAGGAGAAAGGAAAAAGAAATAGGGGGAGGGAATCGAACTGATTCTAAGCCAAAGGCCAGGTAGAACAACTCTGTCTTACAGGCCCTGTGGAAAGAAATCAGATCCCGCAGGGCCCCGGTCTCATGAGACAGAGCATTCCACCAGGCTGGAGCCAGTGTTGAGAAGGCCCTGGCTCTGGTTGAGGCTAATCTAATTTCCTTAGGGCCCGGGACCACTAGGTGTTGCTATATACGGTCCTTAAGGTCCTCTGTGGGGCATACCAGGAGAGGCGGTCCCGTAGGTACGAGGGTCCTAGGCCGTGAAGGGCTTTAAAGGTCAAAACCAGCACCTTAAATCTGACCCTGTACTCCATCGGGAGCCAATGCAGCTAGAAAAGCACTGGGTGAATATGCTCCCATGGCAGAGACCCTGTGAGGAGCCTCGCTGCAGAATTCTGCACCCGCTGGAGTTTCTGGGACAGCTTCAAGGGCAGCCCCGCATAGAGCGAATTACAGTAGTCAAACCTGGAGGTGATCATCGCATGGGCAGGAAAGGTAAGGGACCAACTGCTTGATGTGGCAAAGGTGGAAAAATGTCACCTTGGCTGTTGTAACCTGCGCCTCTACCTTACCCAGGTAGAGCTGGGTAAGAAACTAGCCCGTTTTCTAATTACAAAGGAGCTCATCTTTGCTTCATTTGACTAAGGCAGCAGAATGTCCAAGGGACTTAGGGCACAACTGCATGGTACATGAACAATGTGAATCCCCTAGGGTAGAGTTCATTGAGGCAGGGTCTGGAACGAAGGGCAGAGCCACGCCATTCAACACACCTTTCAAGTGTGTGGCTTCTCCTGAATAACCCTGGGACCTGTAGTTTGTTAAGGGTGCTTTAAACTGTAGCTCTGTGAGGGTGAAATGGCATTTCCCAGTTTGGGCAGCATTATGTGTTTTAAATGTGCATTGAGTGTGCTTTAAATGTCACTACAGAGGACAAGAGGCATTCAGGAGGGTCAGGTGCCAGGTAATCCATCAAAAGGGGAAGCAAAGGGAACCATAGGCTAGAACCAAAGTCTAGCACAGGGTTTCCAAAGCTTGGGTCTCCAGCTGTTTTTTAGACTACAACTCCCATCATCCCTAGCTAGCCAGACCAGTGGTCAGGCATGATGGGAATCGTAGTCCAAAAACAGCTGGAGACACAAGTGTGGGAAACCCTGGTCTAGCAAGAGGTGGCCCATAATGCCACATGAATTGCTGCTCAAGCAATGGCCCAAGCCTGGCCTGAAATTATTTATATACGGGCCATGACTGTAGGAGCCAATAGTGTGTACAGAGGCAAAATGCTCTTGCAGCTTTAGTAGCTGTGCGTAGGAAATTTTAGCAGGTGTGTCTTGCATTACAGCACAACTGTTCATGATGCGGGAATTGTGCCTTCTTTTTCATCTGGTTGCCCTAGGAACCAATAGGCAGTGGCGTAGCGTGGGTTGTCAGCACCCGGGGCAAGGCAAGTAATTTGCGCCCCCTAACCCGTGGATTTGCGCCCCCTAAACCTAACCCCCAGATGTTGCGCCCGGTGCGGCCGGCCCCCCCTGCACCCCCCACGCTACGCCACTGCCAATAGGCTCTCTGCAGGGTGGGGAGCTATGCTAGAACTTAAGAAGGTGTTTTCCCACATGGTACAGCTGCTGCTCAACAACTAGAAGCAGCAGAACAGAGATCCAGAATCACCCGGTTTGAAATGCATTGGAGCCTGGTACCCGCCTATATGATGTTGTTTTTGCTTGCTAAAGTTAACGATACATCCTATGCAGGGGGGTTTGGTTTCATTGTCGCTCTCTCCTTGAAACCCATCTCCCCTGTGCTGAAGTCAGACCCTGGTATTCATTCATGCTGTTAAAGCATGCTTAAATCTCTTTACGCATTTCTATTTTTAATGTCTCACAAAAGACCAAAGTCAGCACCGAAAGCGGTCAGCTGGGAATGAGAAATTTCAGAAAAAGAGCCGCTGTGTTTTTTTCTCTCTCTCATGCCTAGAAGGCTCCGCAGATTAATAATGAGATAAATTAAGTGTCAGTAAGAGGGAAAAATGTGTGTCTGCAGTGAATAAGATACTGCTCTCTAACTTATTCCCAGTCATCTGGATAATGTGACTCACGGCCAGTGCTGTGGGAGGAAAGAGGACAGTGTATATCCTATGACTGATGGGCTTTGCAAAGCTGATTAGCTGTTGCCCTAAATAAGTACAGTATGTACAGAAACACCAAAGGGGCCATCAACTAGGATCTTCCTCTGCACAAGCTAGGGTCAGGTGCTGCAGGGCTTAAATTGGTATCCTGAAAAGCAAACACTTTCCTCTCTTTGTAGGAATCACTGGGCTTTGCATGCTAACCTGATCTCAGTTGAACACACAGAACTTACGCATCTGAAACATGCAAAGATTGGTTGAAGCCTTGGAGATGTACTAATTTGTGTGGTGAGAGGTGAAGAAAAACATGTCCCTTTTGATACCTAGGATATAAACATTAAGTCTCCTTTCACAGCCATGTCATATCCAACATTCATGTGGTTGAGAGTTTGATGACCAGCCCAAGACAGGTAATGAGCAATTTTTTATTTCAGACCCTCCAAGTGTCCCTATTTTCCAAGGACAGCCTGGGATGTACAGAAGCCGTCCATTTTTTATTTGATCCTGGAATGCCCCACTTTTCCTTAGGACGTCCCAATTTTCATCAGAGAAATGTCAAAGGGTATGGAGTTATCCAGTTCCCAAACCATCTGAAGGCAGTCCTGGAGAGTGAAGTTTTTTTTAAAAAAAATATTAATGTTTTATTATGTTCTTCTAAATATACTGGAACCTGCCCAGAGTGGCTGGGGCAACCCAGTCAGATGGGTAGGGTATAAATAGTAAAATTATTGTTGTTATTTAATAGGACGTCCCTATTTTCATCAGGGAAATGTTGGAGGGTATGTTATTTTAAGGGATGTGGGTGGCGCTGTGGTCTAAACCACAGAACCGAGGGCTTGCTGATCAGAAGGTTGGTGGTTCAAATCCCCACGATGGGGTGAGCTCCCGTTGTTCAATCCCAGCTCCTGCCCACCTAGCAGTTTGAAAGCACGTCAAGTGCAAGTAGATAAATAGGTACCACTCTGGCGGGAAGGTAAATGGCGTTTCCTTGCACTGCTCTGGTTCACCAGAAGTGGCTTAGTCATGCTGGCCACATGACCTGGAAGCTGTCTGTGGACAAATGCTGGCTCCCTCGACCTATAGAGCGAGATGAGCGCACAACCCCAGAGGCGTCCGCGACTGGACCTAATGGTCAGGGGTACCTTTACCTTTACATTATTTTAAAGATGAACAGAGTATATTCTCTTTGTTTATTGTGGTTCAGGGCAGGTGTGGATGTTGGTGGAAAGTTGAACCCCTTTGTTTCCCTACCTTTTTTTTTTTTGGTAATGCTAATGTGGAGGTTGAGGGTGCAGTTGAAGGACTGGTGCAATGGGTAAGAGAAGGCTCCTTCAACATTTCCCTACAGGCCAGTTCTCCTCTGCTGCAGCTTGTTGTTGTTGTTGAGTCGTTTAGTCATGTCCGACTCTTTGTGACCCCATGGACCAGAGCACGCCAGGCACTCCTGTCTTCCACTGCCTCCCACAGTTTGGTCAAACTCATGTTCGTAGCTTCGAGAACACTGTCCAACCATCTCGTCCTCTGTTGTCCCCTTCTCCTTGTGCCCTCCATCTTTCCCAACATCAGGGTCTTTTCCAGGGAGTCTTCTCTTCTCATGAGGTGGCCAAAGTATTGGAGCCTCAGCTTCAGGATCTGTCCTTCCGGTGAGCGCTCAGGGCTGATTTCCTTAAGAATGGAGAGGTTTGATCTTCTTGCAGTCTATGGGAGTCTCCTCCAGCACCATAATTCAAAAGCACCAATTCTCCAGCGATCAGCCTTCTTGATGGTCCAGCTCTCACTTCCATAAATCACTACTGGGAAAACCATAGCTTTAACTATACAGACCTTTGTTGGCAAGGTGATGTCTCTGCTTTTTAAGGTTTGTCATCGCCTTTCTCCCAAGGAGCAGGCGTCTTTTAATTTCGTGACTGCTGTCACCATCTGCAGTGATCTAAGATAGACTTCCATAGAGAAATGACTCAGAGTCGCCCGTGGATCCGAGTTTGGGAATTTTCTTAACAAACTAGATTGAATCGGGGTATGGTCTGTGCCTACAGATCTGTGCGCAGAATCTGGCAACAATCCAGGTCATTTTGTCTCGGCCTTTTAAGTGTGTGTCAAGTGTAGTACAGTGGTGCCCCGCAAGACGAATGCCTCGCAAGACGGAAAACCTGCTAGACGAAAGGGTTTTCCGTTTTGGAGGTGCTTCGCAAAACGAATTTCCTATGGGCTTGCTTCGAAAGACGAAAATGTCTTGCGAGTTCCTGCGGGGGTTTTTTCCTCCCCCCCTTTTCCCCAAGCCGCTAAGCCGCTTATCAGCTCATCTGCTAAGCCGCTAAACCGCTTATCAGCTGATCCGCTAAACCCGCTAAGCCGCTAATAGCGCTAATCCACTAAGCCGCTAATGGGCTTGCTTCGCAAGACGAAAAAACTGCAAGATGAAGAGACTCGCGGAACGGATTCTTTTCGTCTTGCGAGGCACCACTGTACACTAATATGCTATAGTATCTAGTCTGGGAGTTACTGAGCCTACAGCTAAGAGAATGATATTTCTAGGTTGAGAATTCCCTGGCTGAATAATCTAAGGAAAGCAGCACTGTATCTAAAGGATCCCTTGCTCCACCATGCAAAATCAGTCTGGCCAAAGTGATGCAGGCTGCATGTCTCCTTTCTTTTAACAACAACAACAACCTGTCCCTTTGCTTCCTCTAGTTTGTTCCAGGTTAGAATATCATTCTCATACCAGCATACAGTATATTTTTTAACGCTGATGTGCCCTCTAGTGGCTAATATTATCAAAAATATTTTGGCGTTTGAAGCTGGTGATTTAAAATAAAACGATAAACAATCAACTGTGCTTTAACTGTATCCCAAAATGTCATGATCAGGTATCACATTTTGGGGGACTGTTAAAGCGTTGTTGGTCTGCCTCTCCATGCCTAGAGTAAAATATATGTTTGACAGTGAAGCTTATGCTTTTCAATAATCTCACTGGGGTGGAACAACATGTTATGATGCGAACACATTCACATGTTCATCTTCCAATGTGATATATTGGAATGTGATATATTCCAGCATATATAGGTGATATATTCCAACAATGCTTGCTTTGCACTCCATGCAGAAGAATCAGGTGCACAAAAGAATACAGAATAAAAACCGGAAATTGCAACATTCAGAAACTAGGGCAAGAACTTTTCAGTCTCCTTGGACACTTTGCTGCTGCCCTGAAAGTTGCTATTCTTCAACAAAGGAATTTCAAGGGGAAATTGCAACATGAAATTGTTAAAGAAGAACTTGACAGGAAGCCTATTTCGCTTCTTTAGGCAAAAATGGAGAAAGTGGTATCCTGTATCACTTTGTAGTGCCAAATGCTATGGTTGTGAATAGTAACTTTGCTTATCTTAGGGTCAAACTGCTATTTAAGATAAACGTGACTTTGTAAAAATGTGCTTAAATACACACCCTATTCTGAAAGCTGTCATTTTCTTGCCAAAAAACAGCTCCTATTCCCACCCCTGTGCCAGTTACTGCAAATAAGCCCCTTTAGGATCAAATAAAGTTGGGATCAAAAAGAGCTGACTTGAGGGGATTTTCAGCAGAAAACTGATGTGGGATCCCAGCTCACATAGGGAACCCCATGTAGACCAGACCCCCGGGGTCGTATTTTCTTCAAGTTTAAAAGAGGCCCATTTAAATACACTTTTTATGAAGCATATTTATCCTGGCATGTAGTTTGGCCCTTAAACTTTACATTGAATTATTGCAAACTGTACTTTTTGAATTTCCTGGTCATTTGGTCAAGCTGTTTAAAAAACCTTTCCTATATGCCAGCCAGGATAATACTCTGTGCATCTGAGGAACAGGACTCTAATTTGTGAAAGCTCACATCACAGTAAATCCCTTAGCTGTTGTTGCTGCTGCTGTTATTGTTGCTATCATTATATCATTATCATTATATTTGTACCTCGCCCCCAACAGTTGACTTGGTTGCCCCAGCCACTGTGGGCGGCATTTTGATAAATGATTTGGATTCTTTTTACGTTTAAACAGAAACAAAACTGCCTTTATGTAGGACTGGAAGTCTACGTTTGCTGAGATTAAAGGCCCAAAGAACTAAAATATCTGCAAGGCATTCCCTGATGACTTTTTACAAAGAGGCTTTGTTTGACTCTGGGATGAATGGCTTATTGGAAGGTGGACAGTGAGCATCCTGGACCATTTTAGCACATAGCTAAGAGCTGGAACACAATACAAGTTAACTTTCTAGCTAGTGATGTAAAGCTACAGGATATATCAGACTTATCAGGAATCGTATTTCTATCTCTTTTTTTCTGCAGACAATGTGTTTAAATAAGAAACAAATCTTACATGGACACAGACTGTAAGATTCTCAAGACTGGAAATTCCAAATAAGTTCATTTTCTGCTGGAAGTACTTGTACCAATAAGCATGTGCCATAATTAAGTCAACCAGTTCTTCTATGCTCTTTTAATATATTTTGTGTATATTTTAATAAAGTTGTATCTGAATAAATCCTCAGATAGGGAGGAGATAACAACAGGCACACCTGAGGCTCAATTCATGCACATTCCTAACAGCTTTTACAGGATTTATATAGTAAGGAACATGCCCCTTCGGTCCAGTGCAATTTTCAGCACAGCAAAACTGCACATGCGCTAGTAATCCGAATGGTTTCAGTGAACAAGAGCTACATCTGCATCAGTTTGGCACTGTCCCTTGTTCCACTGAACTCCTTTCCATGCAGTTCCAAATAAGTGCTGCTACACAAGTAATTCCCATGCCCCAATAAAGCCCGAAATAGTGTCAGTTAGGCAAAACTACTTTACAGGACCTAATTTTCAGATAGAAACTCTGTTGAGACCAATATGCTCTTTGCCTATATTGGCTCACGTGGAAGCAAGCAGGTGAGCAGAGCCAATATTGAGGACCCTTTTAGACTGGTGAAAAATGTGTTACCAGCCATAGACAGCTACGGCTGTCAAATAGCTGAGACAGGATTACCCTCTGGTGTTATTCTTCCCTCGAATGCTTCACCGTTTTGTGCGGACTTACTCAATAGGTGCTAGGAAGTTTTGTGGGTTTTTTAATGTTCTTGTGTTACATGTGTGTACATTGTCATATTACGTTACATGGTGTATTATAATATAAAGTTCAACATGTATACAAAGTTTATATACAAACTTTATATACCTAAAGAAAGAACAAAGAAAAAAAGACAAAAAACTATTCCAAAATCATATATGTACCAACACTACAGACTTCCTGTCAATCACGTTGTATATTCCTTTTTTACAAATGAATGTACTCTTATTATTGTATATTTCTTTACATTTTATCTAATACATTCCTATATCAATATGTACCCTTAATCTTATTTCTCAACTCAATTTCTCTCCGACGTCAATCGAATGCTAGCATAGATAGTGAACCTTTACTGTATTTCTGAACATGTATCTTATATCTATCCCTGGTGCTAGGAAGTTAATGGAGCCAGTTGGCCTATCAAAGGGATTCATAGAATCATAGAATTGTAGCGTTGGAAAGGGATCCGAGGGTCATCTAGTCCAGCCCCCTGCAGTGCAGGAATTTCAACTAGAGCATCCATGACAGATGGTTGGCCATCCAACCTTTGCTGCAAACCTCCAAGGAAGGAGAGTCCACCACCTCCAAGAGAGCAACCGTTCCACTGTTGAACACTTCTTACTGTCAGAAAGTTCCTCCTGGTGTAACTTGTAACTCGAATCCATTACAGTGGTACCTCTGGATGTGAACGGGGATCCGTTCCAGACCCCCTTCGCATCCTGATGCGAACGGAACCAGTATCTGCGTGTCTGCGCGTGCGCGAGTCACAATTCACCACTTCTGTGCATGCGCGTGACATCATTTTGAGCATCTGTGCATGCGCGAGTGGCGAAACCCAGAAGTAACACGCTCCATTACGTCCGGGTCGCCGCAGAGTGCAACCCGAAAATGCTTAACCTGAAGCTACTTCAACCCGAGATATGACTGTAGTTCCAGTCCAGTCCTACACTCCAGACCAGGAGAAGACAACCTAGCTCCATCTTCCATGTGACAGCCCTTGAGATATTTGAAGACGGCTAGCTTATCTCCTCTCAGTCTCTTCTAGAAAAAACATACCCAGCCCTAATATGTACTGCCCTAACATGGGTCTCTGAACATCATCTGTGTTACTGCCATGGATTCTGTTATGTAAGGCTGTGTACGCATTAAACCGCTTTGAGCTGTTTTGCAATAGGAAATAAAATTAGTAATTTTTTGGAGTTTATTCCAGTTCTGGTGCGCTCCCAATTGCTAGTGTTTGAAGCCACAATGTATCCTGTAGCTTTTGATAAATATTGCTGATACTGATCCACTGGGAAGATAAATATATATATTCACCTTTATTCAATGAGTAGAAGTCGTGACAACTATTGAAAGATAGGAACGGGTAGCTTATAGATTGTGTGTAGGCATATTTAAAAAGCGTTTATATATTTTAAAGGTTATAAATAAATGCATACGTGTTAAAATAATATTTTCATTTATATTTGTATTAGTCAAATATGTATATAATTATAGGGGGTGTTGTGGTTTTTTAAAAAAAATACACGTTTTCTTTTTTTCCCCTTGATCTTGTTTAACTGAAATATTTTCATTTTTTTAAAAAAACGTAACGGGTAACTTATAGATTGTGTGTAGGCATATTTGAAAAGCATCTATATATTTAAAAGGTTATAAATAAATGTATGCGTCTTAGAATAATATTTTCATTTATATTTGTATTAGACAAGTAGGTATACAATTATAATGGAGGGGTGTTGTGGTTTTTTTAAAAACTGCACGTTTTACTTCATTATTATTTTTTCCTTGAACTTGTTTAACTGAAATATTTTATTCATATTTTTTAAAAAAAAAAAGGCGGGAGAGAAACACCACAGTCCAGCCGCGATCCCTCCGCCGCCACCGCCGCCCTCTCCCCTCACGGCCCTTTTGCCAACCGGCCCCCTCAGCGCTCGGGGCAGGTCACGTGGGCAGGGCAGTCAGTTGCTCGAGCGCGCCGAGGGGACACGAGGCGAAGGGGGCGTGGCGTGGCGTGGGGCGGGGCCTCCTCCTCCTCTCTCTCTCTCTCTCTCTCTCTCCGCTATAGGCGGAGCCGCAAAAGCCCT
This sequence comes from Podarcis vaucheri, assembly GCF_965113315.1. Taxonomy (NCBI): domain Eukaryota; kingdom Metazoa; phylum Chordata; class Lepidosauria; order Squamata; family Lacertidae; genus Podarcis; species Podarcis vaucheri. The sequence goes on along the minus strand of NC_138755.1, from coordinate 34,362,620 downwards.
TGAGGGGGAGGAGCTCCGTGGTCTCTCCGGTCCGTCCGCCACCGCCGGGATGCGACGGTCGGGCTTCCCGCCGCCGCCGCCGGCGCTGCTGCTGCTGTGGTGGTTCGTGGCAGGTACCCTCGCCCTCTGCCCCCTTATTCCACCCTTCACTCCCCTCCTCACATACACACACACAGTCTTGAGGTACCGGGGGGAGGGGGAGGGGGAGGGGGGAGGCCGCGTTGCCACGGTAACCAGGGGAGGCTTGGGTTGCCACCTTCTTCAAGTAGCCCCTGCTCCTCTGCTCCTTCTGGGAAAGGTCGGGCTGCGGCGCACGTGAGCAATTGGCAACGCTCGCCTCGGCTCCTGTCCCTTCTTGAGGATGGGGGGGGGGTTGGATCCAGAATTGGGGGGAGTGTGTGGATCAGTTTTCTAGATCAGTTGGCAACAGGGCAGGGTCGGATTTAGGTTTGATGAGGCCCTAAGCTGCTGGAGGTAATGTGACTCCGTGACTGGGAGTGGGACCACCGGGACCACATAACACCTGTCCTGAGAGATCTGCATTGGCTCCCAGTTCGTTTCCGAGCACAATTCAAAGTGTTGGTGCTGACCTATAAAACCCTAAACGGCCTCGGTCCAGTATACCTAAAGGAGCATCTCCACCCCCATCGTTCAGCCCGGACACTGAGGTCCAGTGCCGAGGGCCTTCTGGCGGTTCCCTCACTGTGAAAAGTGAGGTTACAGGGAACCAGGCACAGGGCCTTCTCGGTAGTGGCGCCCGCCCTGTGGAACACCCTCCCTTCAGATTTGAAGGAAATAAGCAGCTATCTTCTCTTTAAAAGACATCCGAAGGCAGCCGTGTTTAGGGAAGTTTTCAATATTTAATGCTGTATCGTTTTTAACACTTGATTGGAAGCCGCCCAGAGTGGCTGGGGTATAAATATTATTATTATTATTATTATTATTATTATTATTATTATTATTATTAGGCCCTTTATATGTCCAGCTGTCCTTTGTCAACAACAAATTGCCGCTGTTTTTTGTGTTGAATACATGCTATATAGTAATTTATGGACATCATATGTATCTAAAATGGGACGAGGGTGGCACTGTGGGTTAAACTACAGAGCCTAGGACTTGCTGATCAGAAGGTCGGCAGTTTGAATCCCCGTGATGGGGTAAGCTCCCGTTGCTCGGTCCCTGCTCCTGCCAACCTAGCAGTTTGAAAGCACGTCAAAGTGCAAGTAGATAAATAGGTACCGCTCTGGCAGGAAGGTAAATGGCGTTTCCGTGGTTCGTCAGAAGCGGCTTAGTCATGCTGGCCACATGACCTGGAAGCTGTACGCCGGCTCCCTTGGCCAGTAAAGCGAGATGAGTGCCGCAACCCCAGAGTCGGCCACGACTGAACCTAATCATCAGGGTCCCTTTACCTTTATGTATCTAAAGCCATTTGCACATAACAAAATATGTATTTTATGAAAGTAATTGTTACAACCAGTCCATGCAGAATGTAGGCACCCTATATATAGAAATGAGCAAACCAGTGATATTTTAGGGAGCAGGCTAGCAGGCTTACTAGCCTTACATCATAGGAGCCTACACAACACAAAACACCGTTGCTGTATGTAGGTTTTATTTTATTTGTTTTTTATCTTATATTTTGGAAATGTACATCCAGGTGTTTTTTTACTTTGAATTTTTTTGGGGGCCCCAAGAGAGTGGGGCCCTAAGCTATAGCTTGTTTAGCTTATACGTAAATCCAGCACTGGCTGCGATGCATTCGAGCAAATGGCTCGTGTTACTTCTTGCAAATGGTGGGGTAGTGGATCCAGAATTTGGGGGGGGGGGTGGATCAGTTTTCTGGATCAGTTGGCAACAGGGTTTAGGGAAGGGGAGAAGGAGGAGAGAGGTGTGTTCATGGCAGGTGTAGGAATGGCGTGCTGCTCTCATAACCCGTGGCTGCTCTTTTCCCTCAGGACTCCTGTTGATGCCTCCTTCCGGGGAAGGCCTCTCCGAGGTAAGTTTAGGGATAGCGGGGAAAGTGGGGAGTAACAAGAAGGACTCCCATCGGTGTCCCACCATCCCCATCTTCTTGTGTCATCTTCCCCAACCTGCTGCCCTCTAGATGATTTTTGGACAACTCTCATCGACTGATGGATGTTATCGTCCGGAACATCTGGAGTGCAGCAGACTGAGGAAGGTTGTTCTAGTGTCTCTCTCTCTCTCTCTCTCTCTCTCTCTCTCTCTCACACACACACACACACACACACACACACATATGGTGCAGTGGATTTTGTTCAGTCTGCATTCATAAGTGGAACTAATTCACATCCCTCGGCTAAAACATGGATAGGAACATAAATTATCCTCTGCATTTCACGCTTGCTAATTTTTCAGTACAGTCGCCTGCTCAAAAAACACCCCCAAGTGGGTTTCTTAAAAGGTGTTTTAGGATAAAATATATTTAGAAGTTGAACTATGCACATTGAGAGAAAAATAATGTTTAATGTACTTAGATACAGATAACTTAAAACTTGTGCAGGAGTTAAGTTCTGGGGATGGCACATATACGTCAAACCACCTCTTTGGAAGTGCCTCTGTGTGAGCAATCTTTCCTTCTGGACCCAGCATGCTGAACAGGTTGTACCCCACCCCCCAAGGCTCTGGAAGGCTTGTGGGATCTTGCAGGGCCGTACAAGATTTTGCTAGAACCTCCCAGAGCCCGGTAAGCAAGTTTTCTGCACCAGGAAAACCCTGTGCAAAAAGAGCTTTTAAGCTCTCCGCATTCCACACAATTAATTTGCGTGATTTGAACTGCATAAAGTTGAAATTGCGCAAGCTAAATGCATGTAAATTGCAAGTTACCTGTATATCAATATATATAAATTTTTGTATAGCTTTTAAAATCACATTACTGCAGAAACAGAAGGGAACAGACATATGAATTAATACATACAAAACTGATGCAGATTAGAACACCGAAGCTCAGCATGCAGTTATGGGTAGCATGCAGCTAGCTTGTCAGATAGCCCCCTGCCCCCCCCCCCCCGCTGCAAGCATGGTGTGGAGTTAAGTTTGCAATAATTGCATTCCTACAAAGTTGTCAAATATGAATTGAATGGAACTCATGCAATATGTGACTGGAGTTGTGAACTCAACTTTCATGATACCTATCACTCCTCACAGCCACACGTTTTTATCATGCTACTTTATCTATGTAAACTGATCCTGTGTGTAGGCTTGCTTCATGAAAACTGGGATTTTTGAGACTTGAAGAAATGCTACTCTGAATAAATATTTCCAAAAATACAATTTGAGTAAACATCAGTACTGTAAATCTGTTCATTCTCAGCCCAGATGCGACTTATATTCTTTACCTGGATGCCCAAGGAACTTTAATCCTGTTTGTGGGACTGATGGAGAAACTTACGCAAATGAGTGTATGCTTTGTGCTGCAAACAGGTAACTACAAACTAACTGATTCTGTCTGCAGAAGTCTTAGGTTTACAGATAGTCAACCTGGGCTTTTAGTTAATTCATACTTTAGAAGCTATTGGTAAGAAGTCTTCAGAACTTTCATACTTGATTAAATGGACCATCTCTTTACGTCAGGATCCTCTCTGCAGAGTTAACCATTCTCTGAGAAGTAGATGGGAAGCTTCAGAAAATCATGGCGCTGAAAGAGACAAAAGACCACTTGGTACATTCCCCTGTGTACATTCCCAGTTCAAAATACACAATTCAAATTATAGTGTAGCAGAAATGGTGTACATGCACTACAGAAGAGATTCGGAGGTCCATGGGAATCTTAACCATCAAGTCAATCCCCACACTGCAGGTGGAAGGAAAGCTTGAAAAACAAACAAGATGCTTCCAGGTCATTTTAATAGCAAACTTGGTGGCCCTGTGCCACCTAACAGGCAGGGGAAGGGTTTCTGCATACTTGGAAGAGTGAATAAGAGCTGCATACATATAACGCCATCGTATAGGAATGGAACATCATAATAATAAACCTTTATTGTCACCACACCACCTGTGTGCAGTGAAATTAAACGACCCTCCCCCCACTCTGTCTATGAGAAAAAGTTACCATATTTTTTGCTCTATAGGACACACTTTTCCCCCTCCAAAAATGAAGGGGAAATGTGTGCGTGTCCCATGGAACGAATGCAGGGGGAGGCAGGCAGGAAAAGCCCCCCAAAGCCGCACACAAGCTCCGCGCAGCTCTTGTGGGCTTTTCTGTGGCCAGTCAGTCCCTTCTCCCTCCTCGTAGAAAAGCCCACAGGAGCCGCGCACTCCTTAAAGTGTGTGTGGCTCCTGTGGGCTTTTGCGGGAGGTGGGGGTATTGCCATAGCTGCGGGCAGCCTCTCCCTGGCAGAGAGGTTGCGCGGGGCTAAAGAAGCCATGGCCCCGTTCAGCCTCTCCCGGCTGGAGAGGTTGCGCGGGGCTATGGCAGATGCATCCCGCTCGCTGTCTTGGCTTCTTTGCTCTTTGGGGCTGGGGGGCAGCGCTTCCCCCCACCACCAGCCCCACAAGCTCGGGGAGCAGCGGAAGGCTGCACGCCTTTCCGCTGCTCCCCAATCTGCTCTTTGAGGCTGGCGGGGGGGAGGGCTTCCCCCCGCCAGCCCCAAAGAGCAGGTTGAAAGGAACCTTCACTGAAGGTTGCCTTCACTGAAGCCTGGAGAGCGAGAGGGGTCGGTGCGCACCGACCCCTCTTGCTCTCCAGGCTTCCAAGGTAGCCGCCTGAAGGTGACCGAACGCACCTTGAAATTCTCCCCCTCTGCGCAGCGCTTCCTGCCGCTTCGCTGAAGGGGCGCTGGGCAGAGAGGGGGAGATTTTTTTTCTTCTTGTTCTCCCCCCCTCTAAAACAAAGTGCGTCCTATGGTCGGGTGCGTCCTTTAGAGCGAAAAATACGGTAAATCCTACAGCAATGAAAAGAGGGATGGGTGATTGGACCTGGAGGATCTCCAACACTGCAGTGCTTAGGTTCATGAAGGGCTGTTCGTCTTGCAGAACATCAGTTGCAAATTCTCAGATACCCAGATGGTGAGCGAGGTTAAACTCCTTTCCTACACTACCACTTCACCGGAACACAACCCCATGATATACACTTATAGTGATCAGGTTTGGGGTGATACAAAGTGGAGGGAAGTGACACGCCTCACCTTGACCCTCAGGATGGTGACTTGGTAACAATACAATAAAATGCAAATACCTTTATTGGCATTACGAGTTAAAACATTTCAAAACACTAGGATAAATTTAAAAGGGACAGGAGTGAGGCTGTCGAGGATCCAAGGTACTTGATTGTTCTGCTTCACCCTGTCTATTCCCTAGAGGGATGATTCATTAAGAACCCTTTCAGGTAAAATAGAGATTAAAAAGGAAACCACTGGGGCAGTAACGTCCTTGTCCCTATCCGCTAGGAGGAACCTCATTTGGCTTTCAGAGCCTTGGGTTGCAGATCCAATATCTTGCTCAGCATCTGTTTGAGGAGTCTGCTGTGCAAAGGGCCATCCAAAAGAATATGGTCCAGTGAATCTGGTACTCCCTGATTACAGGCACACAGGCGGACATGATAAGGAATTTGCAAGTGGTCACCTGTGGTCACTGAGGAGGGGAAAGCGTTTTGTCTTGCTAGCATAAAAGTTCTTCGTTGGGAAGGAAGTAGTAGGTCTTTGAGCCCCCAAGTCATTAATTTTCTATTCCAAGTATGTCAGCCAGTGGATCCAGATGTGGAGTCATCCCAGAGGAAACTTGATTGTGTTCACCTCCATACCATGGCTTCTAGCTGCACCATAAGTATGTCTCTGGCCAGAGCAGGCCCACCCATTAAGTGGTACAGAGGGGGATGTGGCAGAGGGGAGCAGCAAGAGGCTGCAATTGCCGTTCGCCTCACCCTTGTCTCGGGTCCTAATGTCAGCAGAGTGTGAGGCTTATAGAACTTAACCTCAGCTACACGTTAGCAGAATGGGCTCTATAGGAAAACAGGTGCTTTTCTGCCACCTTCGCTGCACTTAAAATGTTCCATCATCTTTCTACTGTTTCATTTCCTTGAGGAAGTGAGTTTTTATCCCTCAACATTCCCTTGTTTCCTTATGAGGCCTATAACACTACTACAATAATACCTGGATGAGGATCCTTGCAAAAAATGTTTTTTTCTCTTGAGATGGGAGTCTGGCTGTTTCCACACTAGGTACATTCCATGGAATAGCTAGGATTTTATTCAATCCCTGTTTATGAAGCATCTACATAATGTTGTAATCAAACAGTTATTCTCTTGTGTCTCTCCACCCCACCCCCGGTTCTTGGGTCTCTTTTCAGATTTTAGAAAATTGGGCTTGGTTTTGGAAAAATGGGAAAGAAGCACTGTCTCCAAGAGGTTTAGATCTCTTTAAGGCTGCTTTCCTTTTTGAAAAAAGACATGCCATTTGATGACTGCAGTGACACATTGGGTCATTGAGCTTATTACTATGCATTTGCTTTTGTAAACCTTCATTATTATTTATTTATTCAATATACGTATTTACTATTTCTCATTAAAATAATACCAACACAGTATACAACGAAACTACTTTTTCTGTTAGTGCCATTTTGTCATTGTGGTTGTTAAAAATATATTTTTTTCATTTGCTCTAAAATGCTTTTTCACACATTTTTTATATAAATATTAATAGCACTTTAAATTTACTTTTTAAAAAATACACTGCCTTTCCAGTCACCAGATTAGCACACCAAACTGATTTATTTTATTTTTTTGTAAACGAATTGCTTAGTTATAAAACACTTTGTAGCAATTATTGGGTAAAATCTCCTAAGTACAAAGCACTTTACATGCTGATAACTGATTTACAAAATTGGAGAAATTACATGCTCAAAATTGTCCCTTTCCAGCCCAAATATCTTTCATGCGCTCTAGTGCAGATGAAACGTAGCAGGAGGAATACGCTAAGTGCTGTTCTCCGCCCCCCTGTACACAAACACACGACAAGTCAATTACAGTTCTATAGGTAGCTTAGTGCAGATGACTAATGCTTTGCCATTCCCTTTATCTGCATTCTCTTACAGAGAACATGAAAAAAGTGTAGAAATTGCCTATAAGACTTCGTGTTCATGAGATAAGCTTCAAGAAAGAGACCTCTGTAGCCTGCTTAGTAACTGAAACCGTATTTTAAAAGTGCCTTCCAACTGCTGCAACAGAAACAAACTCGTTTGCTCTACCCAACTTTTGAATTTGCTTAATACAGGTGTTCTGTTGAACAAACAGGTGTGTTGCTTCGTGTGTGTGTGTGCTGCGATGCAGCCATAAATTACAATCTTTGGAGATTCTGCATCTTCTCTTTATTGTGTTCCATGTCCCGGTGATTTTAGCTTCTACATATAAGCATGGGGTGAGTTGCAAGCTGAACACCCAGGAATCACATGGCTACTTGAAGCTGTTGTAGAACATGCAGGTGGGTGGCGGCAGTGGGAAGAGCCCACTTGGGACTGCCAACATCATTCGCTGGTTAAGGGGTGGTTCCTTCTTGAGCAAAGAATGCATGAACTCACAGGGCTTCAGGGAGAGGATAAGAACGTGTGCTGCTAGCATGGCTTCGTCAGCTGCCAAAGGAAGCGAGGAAGGCCAAGAAGGAATCTTGGGAGGGACTAGCTCTGTCTTGAAAGACTGTCTGAAGGGCAAGTAGTGGTAGTTCTGTAACCCTCTGGTCTGAAGCATTTTTTCCACCCCACTCCCAAGTGTACCCAAACTCTGTAAACACATACTGAACTCCACATAAATCCATTTACTTGACTTACATTGTGCCACCCTTAAGTGAAATTCAACAGGGGAAGTCTGTGAACAGTCTCCTGACCTTATTTTTATTTTTTAACCTCCTAAGGGGTGGAGAAGAGCCATGTCAAATCTGGCTCTTACTGGGGTTAATTGTTACTCTCTTCCTATTTTGGGCCACCATAAAAGGTTAAGCTGTATCTTTTCTAAAAACACAACTTTATTCAAAAGTCGCACTGGACTTTGCATTTTCATATTTAAAGCTGTTCCCAATTTGATAGTCTCTGGGTGTTTTCACTTGCTTCAGTTCAAATGAAAACATAAAACGTACATTCAAATTCCAAATGGCTTTCTTCCCGTTCTTGTTCTGCTGCAATAATTACACATTTGAATAAAACAGGGGATGCACAAAACAGTAATAATTTATTAGCAAACTTGCAAACAAACTTTTGTTCATGATTATGGAGTAAGCCAATAGTTTGTTATTATTGGTCTTGTGGCTGTGTCTCCAGCTTATTACTCGTCCTATAAGGCTGCAATTCTATCACATGCAATGGGCTTTACAGCCCATTTTTGGGCATGTCTATTCAGCAGAAAGCATATTGTACAGTAGAATAGACTAAATGAGAGAGAGAGAGAGAGAGACTGCTGCTGATAATACTGTCGAGTTGTAACTCATGTATATTGCATTTTGCAAGTTGTCTCGTTTCTATAGCCCAACTTGCTTATAACCCTAATTTATTGAGAGTGCTTTACATATACAGAAAGCACTTACTGCATTCTAGGCTGGTGCGGTCCATCTTCACTAGACTATCTAATTTTCAGCGAAGCCAGTTTTTAGAGACAATAAATTTTGGTGAAGATAAAAACATGCTCTGAAACACCCAGCGTAACATGGGTCAAAGTGAAATGAGCCCCTTGTGCTGTTCAGTATTACTTATGGAGCTTAATCACAAGGGGGCGCTCGCCCCTTCTAAAAGTCAAGAAGAGGGTAGCTAAGGCAGAAGCAACTTACACCCAGATACAAGCAGCCTGGCTCTTTCAAAGCCCCCTGCCCAGGCACAGCCATGTCATTCTCTTAATAGAACTATTACTGAAAGATTCCACGGCACAATATACATGCAGGGCACTAGTGTGGCCATGAAAGAAAGATGGACCTGACGCTGAACAGGGAAAATGGGAAGCAATTTGCATAGGGTTTCTAACCCTTGTTTTTTAAATGATATATGCATAATTTCAAGGGTTTATCCACACTTACCTTTCCTCCGCTCTTTCCAGGTACACCCTGCAGTTTAAAGCTCCATGTCCAATCACCGTTTTTTGTGCTTTTTTGCTCCGGAGCTTTCACTGCGAAAACCTGCTCTTTAACACTCAGTCGGAACAAACGTCAATCTGCAGAAAACCCATATTGATGTGGGCTTCGATTCAGCGTTAAAGAGTGGGTTTTTCAGGGAAAGCTCAGGGCAACAACTAGGGCTGGGCGATATATCAATGTATCATCCAAAATGGGTTTGATGTCCATATCGTGATAGCGGTTTCTTAATTTTTGACCTGGCAATTTATCACGAATCACGGTGTGTGTGTGCTATGCAAAAATCACAATGCAAGGAAAACTGTGAAACCAGCCAATACTTCTCCCGATTCTTGCAGCCCCTGTTAACTCTGCCGGCTCAGCTGTTCCTTACCTCCTTATTTCAGACATCATGATATATCAGTATATCACAATGTTTAGCTAGTGATACAACATGATGTTGAAAACCAGATATTGCCCAGCCCCAGAAGCAGCAACAACAAAGCTCAGACATAAATTGTGGACCTCTGCCTGGAAAGAGTGAGGCAAAAGGCAAGAAGTAAATTTGGATAACCTCCAAGAGGCAGATATAGCCAAACCAATCTGTTCACCTAAGGTGTAGAGCTATTTCATGGGGTTGTAAGTCCTTTGCCACCAAACAATCCCAATTGCACGATATCAGGCCACCAAAATGAACCAAGCACCAAACAGGTTTCTATAGTGCTAAAAGGGAAAAACGGAATCGATAGTCCCATAAGACATAATACAGAAATGAACGTCATAGAATTATGGTGTTGTAATGTGATGCTTTCTATGTCATTAAAGAAAAGAAAGCTGGAAAAGCATTTCAGATATAATTAAAATTTTGAGCATTTTATTGAGTCATAAAATGGCGCCTGCCACAAACGTTGGAATGATAGTGTGCTGGGTTCATCTCTCATGTCACAGCTCATATCAAAACCACAGCAAGTGTTATAATGAATGTGTGCTGAGGTTGATATGGCCCACCCACAGCAGTTGTATCACGTCCACTAGTATTGGTGGAGCATAATGGAATATATGCATAGGGAAAGAGCTGTACTCCTTCGGTCTTTAACGTCCCTTGAAGGACAGCCAAATTTAAATAACAAATAACAATTTGACACACAGCTGTGAGGCATTTGCGAGCTTTTTTGCGGAGAAGGTCCTGTTGCTCCGCCATGACCTCCCTGCCAATTTGGATACAATAAAGGAACTGGAGGCCCCTTGACTGTCCTCGGGTCCAGTATTGGACCACTTCGACCGGATATCCCCAGCCGATGTGGACAGACTCCTCCGAGCTGGAAAGCCCACCACTTGTCTTCTCGACCCGTGCCCGTCTTGGCTGATTACAGCGTGTCCAGACGAGGTGCGGGCCCCCCTGGGGGATTTCATCAATTTGTCCCTTGGCACCGGGACATTCCCAGGGGAACTAAAGGAGGCAGTGGTGTGCCCGCTCTTAAATAAAACATCATTAGATCCCTTAGATCTAATTACCAATATCCAATATCCAATTACCGCCCGGTTTCGAATCTTCCATTCCTGGGTAAGGTGATTGAGAGAGCGGTTGCTGAACAGCTTGGTGGGTTTCTGGATGAAACATCGGCTCTGGATCCATTCCAGTCCGGCTTCCGCGCTGGTCATGGGACTGAGACGGCTCTGGTCGCCCTAACAGATGATCTCCGCAGGCAGCTGGATCGAGGCGGGTCACAAGAGACAAGGGCCCTGCAGGACTTGACATCTTTCCGCAGGGCCTGCAAGACAGAGCTGTTCCACCAGCCCTTTGGTCAGGGCGCAGCCTGACTCACTCCTCTGGCAATCTTTACAGAACTTTAGTATGGTTGCCATTAATTTTGATTTTAATTAATTTTTATAATGTTTTTAGAATGTTGCACTATTTTAGTGTTGTTAGCCGCCCTGAGCCCGGCTTCGGCTGGGGAGGGCGGGATATAAATAAAATTTATTTATTATTATTATTATTACTCCTAAGAGTCAATTGCAATTCTGCTTGTTGCTTACAGCCAAAGAGCAATGATTGGGTAGCACCCTTCTGATATCACCCTGCCTTCTCAGGAAAACTGGGTGTGTCCTGTTTACAGTTTGACAAGGACCAGGTACTACTTGTCTTCCATCTTGCTATGTGGGAAGAGGCCCACACAATCAGTCTCCCAGAACTGTAGCATTGTCCTCGTTTTTGCTCAAAAAGGAAGTTCTTCTGATGCCACCAGCTGTATTTACAACAGGTCATTATCAAAATGTGTTACACACTGGGCTGTTCAAAGCAAAATATCTACAGCAATGTTATATTGCGGCCTCCGCAGAGCATATTTATTTACCTTGTTCATTCCATTGTGACGGTGCCTGCCGGCCTCTCAAAACAGGTCTGACAGAAACCATCAATACCAGAACTTGATGGATGTTCACAGAACCCACAGCAAAACCTTTATTGTGTACACCCATGGAAAGGCGCCAGGAAGCCCTGCCCCAGACCCTAGAGCATGCAGCGCCACTATGCTGACAGCAGCGGGATATGCTAAGCCGCCCTCCTTCACCGCAATTTGGAAGCTGTTTCTTGAGCTGCGCGAGGAAAGTTGCTTTTCGACATTCCGCGAGGAAGTGAACTCCCACCTGACAACTGTGCAGCGCGGAGCCCAAGCCTTGCCTCCAGGAGACAAAGGAAATGCGCTGGGCAGATAAGATCTGGGTGAACCTTCCTACACTTGGCTCCGTGGCTCCAAAACTCTTTGCTCCGTCATTGATTTAGGATGCAAAGTGTACACACTTACTTTGGAAGCAAGTGCCACCAAACTTGGCGAACCTTATTTCCGAGGGCAGGATTGCACTAATAATCTTACCTTTGTTTTGGGACCCAGCTGCCAAAAATCTCACCTATTGACTGCCGTGTCCTGTCTTCTTCCAGCATTTCTGTCTAGCTAGCAAAATGCTCCTCATTGTGGCATGTGGGGAGGGCCTGCATGTGCGTAGGGCATCCGAGGGTGTAGAACATCTCTTTGCATTTCGCATAACAGGATCTTCTTCCCATGGAGATCTGTGTCATCCTGGGAATCACTGATAACATGAAGGTAAAGGGACCCCTGACCATTAGGTCCAGTCGTGGCCGACTCTGGAGTTGCGGCGCTCATCTCGCTTTATTGGCCAAGGGAGCCAACGTACAGCTTCCGGGTCATGCGGCCAGCATGACTAAGCCGCTTCTGGCGAACCAGAGCAGCGCACGGAAACACCGTTAACCTTCCCGCCGGAGTGGTACCTATTTATCTACTTGCACTTTGACGTGCTTTCGAACTGCTAGGTTGGCAGGATCAGGGACTGAGCAACGGGAGCTCACCCCGTCGGGATTCGAACCACTGACCTTCTGATCGGCAAGTCCTAGGCTCAGTGGTTTAACCTACAGCGCCACCCACGCCCCATTGATAACATGTGAGAGTTTAAAAAGGGAGCACTCAACAACACCATTAGGTTAGGGGGCATAAATCTGTCCCATGCACCAAATGACCCCATTTCTGGATGGCAAGCTAGCTTTTGCATCCTCTCACTGTCTCAGACTTAAGTTCCTTTACTGATCTATAAACTCAGTTGACTGCACTGGGTAGAATGGAATGGTAGCTGGCTCCATTCTGCCTAATGGGAAAACCCAGATGTTGCTTTTTCATTCCTCTGTAGATTACCTCCCCTCCTGTATATGCTTCTAAATCTTTTCTTGCATGCTAAATAGTTCTGCTACAGCACTGTGGATAAGATTAATTCCCTACTTAATCTGGCCATCAATATTTCCAAGCTAAACCAGGATGTGCTAGCCCACCAGTACTTTCCCAGTGTGCTCTGTCGATAACAAATCTTCCTCTTGAACTAACTGCAAACTTCGCTTTCTGCTTGCCTCTCACGGCGACCGACACAGATCATGTTAAGAGCACCAGGGGGCAGAGTGGGAGCTGCAATTATGGGTACCAGCTTATCATGCACTGTGCAGGCAGTAAAAGGTTTGCAAGGGCAGTAAAGAATGGACAGAAATCAACTCGTCAGCTATGCATCCGCAGCAACTTCCCACAGCATCTCAGAGGCACAGTTCACACATTGCACTAATTTTTTGTAACCCGCCCTCGGACCTTAGGGTGAAGTGTAGGCAATAAAATACAATATAAATATAATAAATATTGTAGCAGCTGCAACAACAATAAATAATACATATTCAGTATGCTTATATATATATATAAGCATACAGCTGCTATGTGAATTAGAACAAATGCATACTTGAAAACGTGTCATGCAGGTATATGAATCAGATATCTCTGATTAGCTCCAGTTCCTTGTTGGGTGTGCTCTTGTGAGCACCCTGAAATATGCTCCACTGAGAAATACAACATGTCCCTCCCTGAGAACTAGTATTTAAAAAACAAACAAACCAGGCTGTGAAACTAAAGCTTGCTTCTGGTTATGTCCTTACTAAAGACGGAGCTGTTTTGGGGGGGCTGACTGGGTTTAGCACCTGAATGCATTTTTGTCAGACTGCTTTGGCTTGTGGGCACATGCCCTTCTAGGAAAAGATGGGCAGAATCTCGCTCAGGAATTCCCTTCAGCACCATAACCTGCCACTTCTACCCATAGGGCAAGCTCTCAGCCCTGCATCTCCTTCTGCAGGATAGCTCAGTCGGTAGAGCAAGAGACTTTCAATCTCTAGGTTGTGGGTTTGAGCTCTGTGTTGGGCAAAAAGATTCTTGCATTGCAGAGGGTTGGACTAGATGACCCGTCGTGGTCCCTTCCAACTCTACAATTCTAAGAAGTGCCACTGAGGTGAATTAATAGTTAAAAATCTCTGTGAATCTGTCAGGATTATGGCTGCTGAAATCTCAAGTCTTCACTGCTTAGGTGGACAGCTCCTGCCCAGAAGCTATTGCACAAAAACACTGCTGGATGCTACTCTCTGATATAGCTGGGTAGGCTTTGCTGTGTTAGGCTACAGGCACAAAGCGAACGAGAAGCTGTGGGCAGATTTGAAGGTAAACCATATACAGCACGGGTCTGCCCTTGTGGCTCGTTGGAAGTTGAAACTGCTCTACATGTACTATTACGTTGTCGTCTTTATGAGAATATACGTTTGACTTTTATTACACCTGTTTTGCAAAAGTCCAGGAAAGAATTGGAACTCCATAGCTTAAAACTACTACTAGAGGATAAGAATCCCAAGACTACTTTAAATGTAGCCAAATTCTGTGTGTCTGCAATCAATCGCAGGAAGCACGTGGTATCCCATAATGACCAAACCCCCAAATGTTAACTACAGGGAGCACGCTAATAATTAATTTTAATTTTTATATTTAAATCCTTGTTATACTCATATTGTCCTTTGTATTTCTGATATTTTTATGATCTGTGATATTGTGTGTGTTGATGCTGGTCTGTGACCGTATTAATAAATTCATTCATTCAATGAGAAGCTGCTGCAACAGTCCAAGGACCTGTGAGCAGAGTTCCCTTTCTGCAAAGGGCACCACCCCCTCCTGTCTCCACTTACTGCACAATCTGCTCTGCAAGTGGAGCAGCAGCCGGACTTTGGACATCCCTGCCCTAAATATTCCTTCCTTTCTCTGCAACAGTATGTGCACTCAGCAAAAAACAACAACAATGGTGCTCATCTACTTTTCAGGGTTTAACAATTCATTTTTGTATGAATTTATGAGTCACTTTTTTTTTACAAGGAATTCGGTGCACGGTAATCCAAAATAAAATCAGTTACCCGAGTAAAAGGGAATGGGGAAAAACCCTCACACCAGAACAGAAAATAAAAATAAAAATCAGAAGCCACAACCCATCCCTGAATGGATACCCTTTTCCACACACACTTAGGTTCATACTGCACCAGGAATGCTAGGAATGGGAGTATTCTCTGTCCTCTGCACAGATGTCATGTGTAGACTGAGTACACACCAGACACTTGAAGTACATCACAAAATCCTGGGAATTGTAGTTTTTTAAGGGAGCTGGAAATATTGCTCTGCCATGAGGGATTCTTTGGGTGAAGTCACGTGTGCTGTGTGGCTCTGCCACTATTTTAATATCAGTGATGTGGTCTTCAAAGTCCACTTGACAAACTGGTCCTCATTGCCCCAGGGCAGCTTGGGTGGGGCAGCTCTGAAGCCAACTTCTGAAGCCTGATGGAAATACTTCACTGTTCTAAAATTGCTGAGCAGGCTGGCAAAGAAGTCAGCTCCATGTTTTATGTAGCGACGGGGCAGAAGGGCTCAGTCGTTGCTCATCAAGGCATTACTCAGATGGTTGTGAAAAGGCCTCTCATCCATTTTCCATGCTTACTGCAAGACCCAATTCCTATGTTATGAGAATGGCGTGGGAAGGAACCAGGCTAACCTTCCTGGCCTCTGATATTAGTGTCCTAGCTTGCAATTCCACCCTTCCTTTTGTGGTTTGTATCTTCTTTCATGACTGCGAGTGGCTTGCGTTGGAGAGCAGCAGCTCCACCGACCCTACATCTAAGATGCAGGTGATGAAGTAGATGGGAATGTCGCCACATGCCCATATCTTGTTCATCTCGGATAAGATGCTAACAGACCTGCTTCTTGTTTTGGAGATGAACAGATTCTGGAAGGCCCAACTAGACATGACCAGATAGCCGTGTGTATTTTCGTTTTAAACTGAGTGTGCAGGTGAGGGGAGCAAGGTCTCCACTCATGTTACCTGGCTGCCTTCCATTACCTCAATAATTTTTCTGCTACCCACCGCAATTGGCTTGTTCTCAGGTGATGACATCAACAACAAGGAGTGTCTGGGTCAGCACAAGACTTGCATTGGTAGCAGAGCGTGTTTGGTTTGTGGTTTTGCGAAGGATTGTTTGCTCTGCTGTGTTTGGTGTGCTGCTAAGAGAGAGGATTAGAGAGATGTCAGAGTTCTGGCGCTCTGAACGGAAGGCCGAGGTCAGCGCTGGTGCATTGTCCTTTTGGAGGGACTGGCTCTCAGCTCTGACCTGCTTCCTGGGGGAGGCTGTGTATTTCAGCGCAAAAAATGCCGGTCTTGGTTTGCTAGTGCTTTGTTTGCCAGAAGTGTACAGTGGACACTCGGGTTGCGAATGTGATCTGTGCAGGAAGCATGTTCACAACCCTCAGCGTTTACAAAATCTGCAGCACCGGGTGTGCGCATGCGTGGGTTGCGATTCGGCACTTCTGCGCATGAGCAATGCACGATTTAGCACTTCTGCGCATGCACGACTTCCAAAACCTTCCAGTACAGTGGTACCTCAGGTTACATACGCTTCAGGTTACATACGCTTCAGGTTACAGACTCCGCTAACCCAGAAATAGTGCTTCAGGTTAAGAACTTTGCTTCAGAATGAGAACAGAAATTGTGCTCTGGCGGAGTGGCGGCAGCAGGAGGCCCCATTAGCTAAAGTGGTGCTTCAGGTTAAGAACAGTTTCAGGTTAAGTACGGACCGCCAGAACGAATTAAGTACTTAACCTGAGGTACCACTGTACTTCCGGGTTTCGGTGTGTCTGTAACCCAAAAAAAGCAACCTGAAGCGTCTGTAACCTGAGGTATGTCTGTATAGATGTTTGTTGCTCTCAGCTCTTTGGCATGCCCTGGAAATCAGGATGGCACCTTTAAAGCCTCTAGGGGGTGTGAGGTGGGGAGGAGGCTGTAGGTGTGGGGATCCCAGCATTTCAAAGAAGGACAAGATTGTCCTAGTGGAGGGGAGAGAACCAGTAAAGAAATTGAGCTTTGAGCTAGGACACCTGGGTTCAAATCTCAGCCCGTTTGTCCCTGAAGACGGTGGTCGGTGTCAGCCATGATGCTCGCTGTGCCCCCTTGCACCAGCCACTATCTCTCAGCTCGACCTACTGCACGGCCCACCCATGAGGCAAGGTGAGGCAATTGCCTCAGGCGGCAGGATCCAGAGACAGCAGTCCCAAAGAAGATCTCCCCCCCCCTTTGTTACTGATGTAGATCTTCACTCACACCTTCATCCCTGGTGGGGAGAGGGGGCGCCATTTTGTGGTTCGCTTCAGGGGCCCGAAATGTCTTGGGCTGGCCCTGGCATGGGGATGTGGTGAGGATAAAACTATGCATATTACAGTTCCATAAAAGAAGGGCAGGATAGCAATGTAATAGTTGGGAAAGATTTCTCACCCTAAGATTTTCTGTCCCTTTCTGCAGTACAGGAATGAGATGTGTGTTTGCTTGCTTGTGTCTTCCTTTGAGGCTGAAAAGACTCCCTCAGCCGCTTACGTAAGATCAATGAAAAACTAGGCAGCACCTGCCCTCAAGCTTCCAATGTAAAAGACAGCACAAAAAGAAAAAGGGAGGAGGATGGAGAAGAAAAGCAGCTGCAAGCAGGAACCCTAACCTCACTTGCCTCACTGGAATTTATTAGGACTTACCATATTTTTTGCTCCATAACACTCACTTTTTTCCTCCTAGAAAGTAAGGGGAAATGTCTGTGCATGTTATGGAGCGAATGCCTACGGGTGGCGGGGGGGGGGACTGCTGCAGTCGTGAGCAGAGGATCCATGGTTCCCCTTCCTTCCCTCCTCCGTGGCTTGCTTTGAAACAGCAAAGCGGGAGAAGAGCTGCTTAGTGGGGAGAAGAGAGGGACAAAGAGCCTGGTTACAAAGCACGGATCCACATGGATCCTCAGGATTTTAGCACTGGGTCACCCCAAATTCACCATCAGATCACATAGCATGTCCATGGCTACAGCTTGCACCAAAAAAATCATGCACCTACTGTTGCCTGGGGCCGCAGTGGTGCAAAAACGTGGTTACAAAGCATGGATCCACATGGATCCTCAGGATTTTTGCATTGGGCTACCCCAAACTCACTGTCAGATCACATGTCTGTGGCCACAGCATGAACCACAAAAATCATACATCCACTGTTTCGTTTAGAATATTTGTTTTCTTGTTTTCCTCCTCTAAAAACTATGTGCGTGTTATGGTAGGGTCCGTGTTATAGAGCAAAAAATACGGTACTTCCTCTTGGACAAATTTAAGATGCTGGAGGTGGGGGAACCACACCCTTAAACAGTCCCTCATGGGAAGATACCCCTCCAGACAGAAAGGTAGCAAAATGAAGCCATCCTCTCTGAGATGCTAAAAAATGACGTTTCATCCAGTGTTGGGTGAAGGAAAATATTCAGATATATAACTTCAGCCAGCAGCTGAAGTGATAGAAACTCACAAAGTTTTACTACTTATTTCTGCTTATTGTATCTACTACTGTGACTGCTACACAGTCCTTGTTGTTTTTCCTTGTTGGAGCTGCTTGTACACAAGGTACAAACATCCATATCTGCCGCTACTGTGAAGAGGTTTGGTTCCCTCGTAAGGAATTTCCTCCTCGCAGAAGGTTCCTTCTTGTTACCATAGAAGGTAGCGAAGAGGTCGAGGGAGAATTGCATCCGTCTCACAGTGGCCAGAGGCAAAGGCAGGAGGCTTCTGCGAGCCTTTGATGTGCGCATAAAGCTGTAACCTTGCCTTTTTACAGCTGTGGCAGGGAGTCACTGCAAAGAAAACACACACACACCACCACACAAAAAATGGTATTTTTAAAAGGAAGGTGTGAAGAGCATTTCTGCTGGGTCAGGCCTAGGCAAGCTTCATCCAGCCCAGGGTTTCGTTCCCACCGATGAAACGCATGAGCTGGGCGGCTTGGCTGATGCTCTGGAAAATGTTGCTGTCTCCACCCACCTGCTTCTCACCTGTGTGCATCTGGGCTGTTGCTGGCCAGTTTTCTAAGATGGGCCGCTTCTGCCACGTTTCACGGCACATATTCTATATATTTTTTTTTAAGATAATTTTATTTATTTATACATACAACAAGAAAAAAACACACACCGAAAAACACAAATACCAAATTACACACAAATTACAAAAATAACCATAGACACATAATTTTCTTGGCAAACAATAAAACATCTATTGGTCTTAACACTAAAGACCCAACTTCCCGTCTATTCCATATTTCAAATTCATATTACGTATTGCCAATACACATTTTTTTTCATAATTAAACTTATTCTCAATAAATCTAATTTCTTCTATCTACCTAGCAACTATCACTGAAGTTCCTCGAATGCTGCAACAGAATTTAAACTACTATATTTATTTTTCAGATATTCTTTGAAAACCTCCCATTTAGAGACAAATTCTTGTTTTGATTTATTCTTTATTTTTTCTGATAAACCATCTAATTCGGCATATTCTGTCAGCTTTTGGATCCAATCTTGTATAGAGGGGATTTCCTTACTCTTCCATTTTGCTGCGATCTTCACGGCACATATTCTACTCATGTATACCTGAAGCATACCTGAAGGAGCGTCTCCACCCCCATCATTCTGCCCGGACGCTGAGGTCCAGCGCCGAGGGCCTTCTGGCGGTTCCCTCACTGCGAGAAGCAAAGCTACAGGGAACCAGGCACAGGGCCTTCTCGGTAGTGGCGCCCGCCCTGTGGAACGCCCTCCCTTCAGATGTGAAGGAAAAAAGCAGCTGTCTTCTCTTTAAAAGACATCTGAAGGCAGCCCTGTTCAGGGAAGTTTTTCATGTGTGATATCTTAGTGTATTTTTGGTCTTTGTGGAAGCCGCCCAGAGTGGCTGCGGAAACCCAGCCAGATGGGTGGGGTACAAATAATTCTTCTTCATCATCATCATCATCATCATCATCATCATCATCATGGCAAGGTGGTTAGCAGGATATATGTGGTCAGGACGATACATCTATATATTGTCCAAACCGGTTTGAAGTCTATATTGTGATATCAGTTCCATAATTTTTGACCTGGCAATATATCGCAAATCATGATGTGTGTGTGTGTGTGTGTGTGTGTGTGTGTGTGTGTGTGTGTGTGCTATGCAAAAATCACAACATGGGGGAAACCATTAAGCCAATGCGTCTCTTGATTCCTGCAGCCCCTATTAACTCTGCTGTCTCAACACCCCCCTGCCTCATGCAGAAGGCAGCCAATCACAAGAGCGGGCTCTGGGAAAACCCTCAACATGCCTCAACATAGCTCCATCCTTATTTCAGACATCATGGTCCAGTGCGTTTTTCTGGGGGGATGCAGGGGTACGCGTACCCCTAAACATTTTTTGAATCTAACGGGAGAAGAAACTAATTTTTTTAACATTTTTAGTTTCTTCTCTAGCATGGTGAATCGTCAAAATGAGAGTACCCCTAAACATTTTTTAGATAAAAGCACTGTTATGACCTAACAGTATATCACAATGTTTAGCTGGTGATAAACTGCGATGTTGAAAACCAGATTTTGCCCAACCCTAGTCAGGGCACCTGTCACCCTCCACTACCAGGGCAGTGGTGCCTGCCTTGGGTCCATATTTTTTATTTGCCTTTAATGCTCTTACTGTTTCCTGGCAGCTACCTACTTTGTTCCTACCAATGCACCTAAAAGACTGGTCACTGAGGTTTTAAAGAAGAAAACTCTAATAGGTTTGCCTGGAACAAAGAGGTAGATGGATCTAGAGCAGTGGTCTTCAAATTTGGTCCTCAGATGTCGTTGGACTACAACTCCCATTGTGCCATTGACCGTTGGCTAAGCTGGCTGGGGATTACGGCCTACATTCCCTCCCATAGCACCTTCCAAGGGCTGCAGGATGCCAGCGGGATTCAAGGCCAGAGGCAATTGTAGTAAAAGGCTAAAGCATACCCTCCAAGCATCCCTAATTCCCCGGGGCGTTCACGGAATTACACAAGCAACCCTGGCTTCTGATTTCATCCAGGAATGTCCCGTTTTCCCTCTCCAGCACTGAGATGGGAGGAGAAGGAGCCACTGCTTGCAACTAGCGCTTGCACTTAGCAGCAGAGACTTTTTCTAAAAAAGTTTTTATTTTATTTATACTTTTCAAGTTTATACATATCATTAGTTTTACAGTCAATTTAACATTTCAAAATTTTGACTTCCTTCCCCCTCTTTCTGTGGTTCCTTAAATTTATTCTTTAATTAGCTTCTGCATATCCAGATTCATTTAATTTACTCATCTAATTATCTACTTTAAATAGATACTCTTAGGAAATGGCAGGTTATTACATAGCAGCGGGACCTTCGTGGAGTGGAACCCTCGTGTGTGGGGGAGGCATTTCACCGATGGACCAGAGGTGGCGGGTGGGCGCAATGCCCTTGTCAACCCGTCTCTGCTGCTGCAGTGACTGTGTTATGTACTGAGTTGAATAGGATCCAAAAGGCAGCAGTCTGATTGGTCCTAGAACAATAGGTTTCAGAATGCAGCAGTCTGATTGGTCCTAGAACAATAGGGTCCAGAATGCAGCAGTCTGATTGGTCCTAGAACAATAGGATTCAGAATGCAGCAGTCTGATTGGTCCTAGAACTATAGGATTCAGAATGCAGCAGTCTGATTGGTCCTAGAACAATAGGATTCAGAATGCAGCAGTCTGATTGGTCCTAGAACAATAGGATTCAGAATGCAGCAGTCTGATTGGTCCTAGAACAATAGGGTCCAGAATGCAGCAGTCTGATTGGTCCACAGGAGCCACCCAATCCAGCTCCAGGTTGGCCTACAAGTGAATCCCTGATTGGCCTACAGGTGAATCCGGGAATTAGCCAATCACGTGGGGCCCATTGTGTAAATAATGTATATAAAGCAGACATTCTGGGGGAACTTCCATTCCTCCTCACCGCTATGAGCTGATTAAAGAGCATGAAATCCACTCTCGACTCTGAGTGTATTTCAGACTACCGTACATACAGGAAGCCCCATTCCTGCCATGCAGAAATCAGAAGGTTCTCCGTACTCGCAACATAAATCCAGACCCTCTCCATCATCCAGCCAGAGAAGCAAGAGGCCTTAGCACATTTCCAGGACACATTACGGCCAAACCAAAATATTTGGAGCAGAGCAAATGTGGGACATGGCCTGGAAAGAGTGCTGAGGCCCAGATCAAGGCCTGGAGAAGCACATTTGGCCTCCAGGACTGTGGGCTCCCACCCTCCCCTTTTGAAATATACTCAGAGTCGCAAAGTGATTTCATGCTCTTTATTCAGCTCATAGTGGTGAGGAGGAATGAATGAAAGTCCCCTCACAGTATCTGCTTTATATACATTATTTACACAATGGGCTGCACATGATTGGCTAATTCCGAAATTCTACTGTAAGCCAATCAGGTTGTGGATTCACTTCTATCTGGAGCAGGATTGGGTGGTTCCTGCCAACCAATCATACTGCTGCATTGTTCTAGGACCAATCAGACTGCTGCATTCTGAATCCTATTGTTCTAGGACCAATCAGACTGCTGCAGTTTGGATCCTATTCAACTCAGTACATAACACCTTTAAAAGTCGAAAGCAGCCAAACGAAAACACCTGGATCATTTGAATTTTCTTTCCACAGAATTAAACCATAGGAACAGATCTTACCTCAGGCACCCTTGCCTGCGTTGTGATGCTTCTTGCAGCAATTGGGTAGCTTCGCCATAAAATGTCAGTACAGGGAGGAGACTTTGCCCCAGTTGTTTATCATTTCTTTCTAAATGGGAGTCATGGGGTTCGAATTTCGCCATGGGACTGCACCCCATGTTCCCTACCAAGGCATGGAGGCACAAGGCCCTGTCATCAGCGGCTTTCCAAATGTAATATTAGGAAGGACGGCACCCCTGGCTGTCATACAGAGTAGATGCTTGCATTCAACAATGCGTTTAAATTTGTGGAGAACAGAAAACTTCAGCAGCTTTTAGCCGAATTAGCTAAGTGGAACCTCCATGTACAGGGGCAGTATAGCTCAGGGAACAAACTACAGCTCCGGGGGGGGGGAGCGTCATTACATTTGTGTCCCGTTTGTGCCTTGCGGTCCCGTTGGACCTCTCTCATCCATAAAGGTGATTCTCAGGGTTGTTGTTTTTTTAAAAATAATAATAATTAAATAATTGATTTTTTTGTGAGGGGAGGTTGGAATGGATATACATCCAAAGCCTGAGCCAAAAATTCACCTGTATCTGTAATCAATAAACTTGTGCCCATTTCTAAGCCAGGTCATTGTCTGCTTGAGTTTATTACTCACATTTAGCCACTGCCAGGGGTGGGGGTGGCGCTGTGGGTTAAACCACAGAGCCTAGGACTTGCAGATCAGAAGGTCGGTGGTTCGAATCCCCGCAAAGGGGTGAGCTCCCGTTGCTCGGTCCCTGCTCCTGCCAATCTAGCAGTTCAAAAGCACTTCAAAGTGCAAGTAGATAAATAGGTACCGCTCCGGCGGGAAGGTAAACGGCGTTTCCGTGAGCTGCTCTGGTTCGCCAGAAGTGGCTTAGTCATGCTGGCCACATGACCCGGAAGCTGTACACCGGTGATTCTTAAGGTCTTTTGCAGACCCAGAAAGCAAGTCCCTTCCCAAGGAAACAGATGAATGCAAGACATTTCTGGCATTATCGTTCCTTTTACATTACTGAGCTATGTAGAATTTTCTAACAGTCCAGACTTTAAAAATGCACTCTCCTTGGGCATGGAGAAAGCTAGCATTGCATATTAGGGTCTTAACGAGGGGAGTAGAATGAAAAATGCTTCTGTAAGGACCCCTGCAAACAGAAGTGGTGAGATTTGCTTGTTTCCTTTCACTACCAAGAAGACACAAGCCCCTGCTCCAGGTCTGCTCCCAGGTACAGTTCCCTGGAAATTCGGCTGCAAAACATTGCCAAGCAGTGACACAATTCTTGGGACCAAGTGAAATGTGCAGTAATCAAAACCAGACGCAAGTCTAGTCCAGCCTGTTAAATCCGTCTCCAAATCGCTTCATTCCCAAGGGTCAGATCTCAATCGGGAAGGAATCGGGGGAGGCTGGGAAAAGAGACTTTAGCATTTCCCTGACATTTACTGCACACTTTTTCTCTTGCTGCTAAAAGACCCTGAATCCATTTGGCTGCCAGGGACCGGCTAAAATAGCACCGCAGCTGGCCCCAGATCAGCTGCAACGGCAAATCTGAGCTATGCCTTGACAGGAGGGTTTTTGCTTCGTATCTGCAGAACATCCACCCAAATTGCTGTTTTTCACACTGCTTGGGAGAGAGTATGTGGGCGTTTATAAGAATCTAAAACTACAGCACAGAAAGACCAGAGAAAACCACATCCATCAGAACTCTGCACGAAGAGCAAAAGTCTTCCTGTATCTTAAACCCGCCTCCCCCATCCTAGGACCTCCTGATCTGTTTGGACTATAATTCTGATGGGAGTTGCTGTCTAAAGCATTCAGAGGGCACCAGGTTGGGCACAGCTGCCCTAAACCATTCTTAAACTAAAGATTTTAACGCATGCACAGCTGAACTTAAAAGCATCTCCTGATTTTCGGCCAAGCTTCCTCAACTTCGCTTCTTGAGCAAATGCAAAAGTGGCCAGGGTGTTGAAAACAGACAGACCAGATTCAGGATTAAAATGCTACATTTGATCTAACCAGCTGTGTCAGTAGGGGAGTGTAGCAAACATTTATTTGCTACATTTAAGACATCTAAATTTAAGACATCTGAAGGTGGCCCTCATTAGGGAAGTTAATTAATAACTGATGTTTTAATGTATTTTTAACCTTCAGTTGGAAGCCGCCCAGAGTGGCTGGGGAGACCCAGCCAGATGGGCAGGGTAGAAATAATAAATTTAAATTTAAAAAATTTAAATTAAATTAAAAAAATTAAATTTAAAACATCTCTGTTGCGGATAAGATCCTGATGCTTTTGGAGAAAGCTGACCTTCTAGATCTGTTTCAATCAGGGTTTAGGCCCAGATCTGGCAGAGAAACTGCTTTGGTTGCCCTTTACATAGCTAGGGGCTACTTCTGGATCCATTGCTATAGCTTGGGGGGGGGGAGAGAAAGACCCCTTGGCTCCCAGGAGTTGACTCCTATGACAGCAGCTCATTTCTGGTGGTCTTGCCCCATGAAATCAGTTGGCAAGACTGAAAGCCCCTGCCTCTCCACAGCTATCTATGTCCCTTCCTCCTTTTCCCAAGCAATCGGAGCCTATGTCTTCAAGCAGTTTGCCTTTGCTCCGCCTGTTTCACCCCTCTTCTGCTTCTGGGAGTCAAAAGTGGAGAGGAGGGGAACTTGTGACTCTACACTAGCCTGGCTCACCTCTGCCTCTTGGCCTCCCTTTCCCTGCTCTTCTGCTTCATCTTCTGTCCTGATTCTGGACTTCTCTCTGCCTCAGACTCTCCCAGCTCACTAAAACTTGCTACCTCCTCAGCTTCCAACACCAACTCTTCCTCGTCTTCTCCCTCTGGCCACTCATTGTTGTTCCCCACCACCATTACCACTAATCCCTGGGCTCTGAGCCTTCTTCTCTTGGTGGTTCCCCAGCTGGTTGCTCCCACCGTTTCTCTGCATCCATGGCACTCTGCTTTTCCCAGCCACCGTAACGTCATGCTCTCAAGCTCTAAACCAGCCAGTCGGCCCAAAAGGATGCCAAAGCTGATGACATTGAAAGCTGCTGAGAGGTCTAGTAGGGTCAACGGAGTTGCACATACGTTCCATGACATAAGTCATCCACGAGGGTGACTGGGTGCAACAGCCCTTGCAGCTTGACTCACGGTGATGACAGCTTCTGCGTGCTTGCTTTCTGCTTCCTCCTGAAGCCTCTTATGTTCCTCTTCAGGTCTGCCTGCAGTGGTGATGGCACCTTCTGCTTCGCTATGGGCCATGATGCAGCTTAACTGGGAAGGCAGAGAAGTGAGAGACAAGGCAGAGGGCAGCTGCTTCCCAAACTGGTGAATGTGGGTGGGTTGGTGTGACTCTCACTTCTGCAGAACTGGGGAGGAAGGGACCCATACTCTCCTTATCACTGCTGGAGAGCGTCAGGGTGAACTGAGAACACTGTTCACTTACACAAGGGCATTATGGACTTTGTGCCATTGATCAGCCTATTATAAATATTCAGCACAACCTTAACTGGGCTGTAGTTCAGTGGCAGAGAGGCACATACATTGCCTATGAAAGGTCTTAGGTTCAATCCCCAGGTGCAGATGGGGGAAGATTTGGATCAGGAATCCTGGACAGATGCTACCAGTAAGTGATTGTGAGGTACAGATGGCATAAGGCAGCTTCCTATGACCCTACTGAAAATGTAAGGTAAAGGTAAAGGGACCCCTGACAATTAGGTCCAGTCGTGACCGACTCTGGGGTTGCGGTGCTCATCTCGCTTTATTGGCCAAGGGAGCCGGCGTACAGCTTACGGGTCATGTGGCCAGCATGACTAAGCCGCTTCTGGTGAACCAGAGCAGCACACGGAAACACCGTTTACCTTCCCACTGGAGTGGTACCTATTTATCTACTTGCACTTTGACGTGCTTTTGAACTGCTAGGTGGGCAGCAGCAGGGACCGAGCAACGGGAGCTCACCCCGTCGCGGGGATTCGAACCGCCGACTTCTGATTGGCAAGTCCTAGGCTCTGTGGTTTAACCCACAGCGCCACCCGCGTCCCTTACTGGAAATATAATCTGGAGAAAATAGATTAATTTTCCAGATTCCCAGACTCCAGATTTCAATGGCTCTTTGAAAAGCATTATGTTACCTTTAAAGCACACTTGAAGCACATTCCTCAGCCCCTCAAAGAATTCTGGGCACTATAGTTTGTTAAGGGTTTCTGGAAATGATTATTCTGTGGGGGGCAAACTACAGTACCCATAATCCTTTGAGCAGGGGGATATGCTTTCATAGAATCATAGCACTGTAGAGTTGGAAGAGAGCCTGTGGGTCATTTAGTCCAACCCCCTGCAATGCAGGAAAATGTCCCATACAGAAATTGAACCTGCAAGCTTGACATTAGCAGCCGCACGCTCTAACCAAGTGAGATATCCAGGATTTGACTGTGCTTTAAAGGTATAGTGCATGGGTAGGCAAACTAAGGCCCAGGGGCTGGATCAGGCCCAATCACCTTCTCAATTTGGCCCGCAGACGGTCCAGGAATCAGTGTGTTTTTACATGAGTAGAATGTGTCCGTTTATTTAAAATGCATCTCTGGGTTATTTGTGGGGCATAGGAATTCATTCATTTAATTCCCCCCCAAAAAACAAATATAGTCCTGCCCCCTCTCACCACAGCTCCCTAAAGTGAAATATTTAGGAATTCAAATAACAATGAAAATTATAAATTTGTTTGAAGATAAGTATTTTAAAAAATGGGAAGAAATAAAAAGAGAAATGGAAATTTGGACAAGATTGAATTAAACACTCTGGGGTACAGCTTCATGCCTCTTCCATGGCGATGTGGAGGGAGTGGTCCTTTCCTCCCACATGTAGCTACATTTCCCGAGTACCAAGCAGGTAAGTCATCCTCGCACATGTTTCCCCCTGCGCAACATGTGACGGCATTCATGCGCTGGGCACATGCACACAGCATATTCTCTCTCTCTCTCTCTCTCTCTCTCCTCTCTCTCTCGGTTCCGGTGTGCCCTGCTCAGATGCCAGGGTGTGCCCACACCAAACTCAGCGCACGGCTTTTGTGGAGGAGCTGGAAGTTGCAACAGAGACCTGCCTCCCTTTTCTGTTTGGTCTATACGTACATTCCATCCCCCAAAGGGAAACAACTTGAGGTTAATTAGGCAACTGGCAGGATGACACTCGCAGTGGCAGAAGTCCAGCAGAACTCATGAAAACGACTTCCTCGGAGGGGGCGAGGGCTGCTTGGCCCGGCTGCGGCATCTTTCCCTTGCACTCCATAACGCGCCGCACTCCGCAGAAACAAGCCAAGGATCCGCACCCTTCTGTTCTCGCTCCTGCTTTCCTCCGCTCCTAAGGAATCCTGCTTTTGTTATATGGGAAGAGGGGGGTGGAATTGCAACGCAGAAGAGTTTAGCAAATATATTTGGAGAGGACACACGCACACAAACACACACACACTCCTGCATAAGCAAGCTGACTGCCAAACCTGAATTGCAGCAGCGAGAGTGGCTGAACAGCTAAGGCAGCTGCTGTTGAGTTTCAGTCTGCCTGTGGTGCAGGTTTTTCAAGTCACACACACACACACACACACACACACACACACACACACACACACCCTGCCTGTCACACACTCCTTCTCTCATTCATACGCGCGCGCACACACACACATGCAGAAAGGAGCTGTTTGAGGTTACCGCCTGCACAGGTACTTAAACATTCTTGGAGGATCTCGGCTGCTTAAAGAAGATCCGGTCCTTCCCCAGGTAAGTGCAAAACTGAGCAGAACGCATTGATCTGACCTGAGAGCCCAGGCTGAAGTTAATGGTACATTGATGCTTCTTCTCTGATGGAAGGCAAAAAAAGGGGTCAGGAATTTGCAACGAAGCCGGGGCAGCTTTAGGAAAGAAGACCCAGGGGAGAGGAATGTCATTTGCTTCCAAACTACATGCTGCAGAGAGAGAGCATTCTTCCTGCATCTTTGCTGCTGCTGCTGCTTGTAGGTTTTTGGATGCTGTTTTATAAAGCACTGCCGAGTGTGTGCCACTCGCAGAGCAACAGCAGAAGAGGAAAAGGAAAGATGCATTTACAATCTGCATTTTTGACAGTATAGGGAAGGAAGAGTCAAAAAGAACAAATAACAGAGGTGGGGGAGAGATAATGGCCAGCTCACTTTTGTGGACATTTTCATAGGTGTACTGATATGAGCATGTTGCCTTGATAAAGATTACCTTAATATTTCTATGGTACCTCTTGACATGTCATTGGTTTTAGCATCTAATAGCGTTAGACAGTTGGCGTGAAACGGTGTTTTATGATGTGACAGTGACAGAACACCCAAAAGATGCCGACAAGTCCAAAGTACTCAAATTTGGAAAGGGAAATGTTACATTTCAAAAAGGCAATTTGAATGCTGAATTCAAAACATAACTTTCCACATGTGTGCCAGACTTCAAATATTTGCAAGTATTCGCTTTGGCTCCATGATCCTGCCTTGTGCAAAAATGTATTGGACATCTATGGTACCTTTTGTAGGAAACTGCTCATTTACAATGTACCAGCTCAGCCAGGGGAAGCAGGCAATAAGGATCTTTTTGCGTTTGGCGTGTCTTCAAAGGCAAAAGTTTCCCCTTCGTATCCGCAAAGCGGCTTCTTTCAAATCAACTGCGAAAGTCAGACTTGTTTTCTCAAACTGTCGAGATTCTAACTTTTTTTAATGGATGCAAATTTTACCAGCTAGTAGCCGCCAGCCATCAAAAGTCAACAAACTATGCAAAATCCTCGAGAGGCGGTCATATTGTATATAGAAAAATCATGTGTGAAATAATGCTTTGTGACTGTGGAGTTTTGCTTATTGTTTGCCAAACTCCAGCACATCTAAAGCACATGAGGTCCTCCAGAGAATCCTGGGAACTGTAGTTTATTAAGGCTGCTGAGAGTTGAAGCTCTGTGAAGGGGAAAACTACACTTCCCAGGATTCTTTGGGAGAAACCATGTGCTTGAAATGCACGGGGTATATGCAGCCCCTGTTCGCCTTGTTCACTCTGCTGTGGTCCCTTGTAAGCTCAGCAAACTGAGAAAACCAGAGTTTGGTAGAAAAACCATGGAATGTATGTGTTTCCCTATAGAGATAGCCTATGGCCCTTTCCATGAGGATAGCGCTTGCCAACAGTTTGTTCTGAGGAGGATGGAAGGAGTGAGAAATAAACAGAGGCTAAGAATAGCAACTTGAGCAATGGCTTTCAGCAAGACCCAGGGACCATTGAAAGGCTGTGCTGAGTGCTGCAGGGCTCCAGAAACATGCATTATTCAGGTGTACACTTGTCAAATTATGACAGAGCTAGGAAGAAAAGAGCATGTTAACAGAGCGGTTTCTCTTTCCGGCGGAATGAGAAGCCTGCTGTTTGTTCTTGGAAGACAACCGCCGGCCAAATACCTGCTATTCAAACAAGCTGTTTGATAAGCAATATTTGTTTGATGCTCTTGCACCTGTTCCCTAGGTTCCTCAGCAAAAATAATTCCAGGGACAGGTCACTGAGGCAGGTGGCCAGGGTGACATTTGAGGACTCAGCTGAATGCATCAGGTGCCCAGTTTCAGAAGTGCCAATCTCTGTCATATTAACGCTCCCGGAAGCTTTTTCACCTTTCAGTTGGGGTGGGGCAAGGTACTTGGCAAGGTTCGAAGGCCTGCTCCTGAAGATCGTTAAGATTAAATTGCAAAAAAGCACACACACACACACAAAGAGTGTTTTGGAAGAGCATTTGTAGTGGTTGCTTGGTGCTAGCTTGTCATTGCAAGATTATCAAGTGGGGTCAACGAACCATCTTTTTTCAAAAAGAGTTGTGTGCTTCTGACATGTGTACCTGTAACATCAATCCATTTCCTTGTTAATAGTACAGTTGTGGCTCAGGGCAGATGTGGATGCTGGTGGAAAGTTGAACCCCTTTGTTTCCCTACCTTTTTTTGGGGG
This sequence comes from Podarcis vaucheri, assembly GCF_965113315.1. Lineage (NCBI taxonomy): Eukaryota > Metazoa > Chordata > Lepidosauria > Squamata > Lacertidae > Podarcis > Podarcis vaucheri. The sequence goes on along the minus strand of NC_138755.1, from coordinate 34,332,195 downwards.
GGGGGTAATTCAAATGTGGAGATTGGGGGTGCAGTTGAAGGACTGGTGCAATGGGTAAGAGAAGGCTGCTTCAATATTTCCCTACAGGCCAGTTCTCCCCTGCTGCAGCTTGTTGTTGTTGCTGTTTAGTCGTTTAGTCGTGTCTGCCTCTTCGTGACCCCATGGACCAGAGCACACCAGGCACTCCTGTCTTCCACTGCCTCCCGCAGTTTGGTCAAACTCAGGCTGGTAGCTTCGAGAACACTGTCCAACCAGCTCATCCTGTCGTCCCTTTCTCCCTATGCCCTCCATCTTTCCCAACATCAGGGTCTTTTCCAGGGAGTCTTCTCTTCTCATGAGGTGGCCAAAGTATTGGAGCCTCAGCTTCACGATCTGTCCTTCCAGTGAGCACTCAGGGCTGATTTCCTTCAGAATGGATAGGTTTGATCCTCTTGCAGTCCATGGGACTCTCAAGAGTCTCCTCCAGCACCATAATTCAAAAGCATCAATTCTTCAGTGATCAGCCTTCTTTATGGTCCAGCTCTCACTTCCATACATCACTACTGGGAAAACCATAGCTTTAACTAGACGGACAGTTATCTTCCTTCAAACATCTACCCCAACTAGACTCCAAACATGGACGTGATCTGCCTGGGGAGAGGGGTGGACAACCACAGGCAATGGCATTTGCAGAGGAGGATTGGCAGGCATCCCAGTGGCCAGATCTTCCTTCCTCCCACTTTCCCAACCCTCTTGCAGCCTCCACCCCTGCAATATCTTAGGAAACATGGGATGGAGACATGTTTGCCAAGGTATTGCCTGAGCAACATCTTAAGACATTAGTTGCTCTCTGCCCACAGATGACTGTCTCCAGCTCACCTATACTCAGGGTTTAGCTACTGAAAATGATGGAGCTAAGAGAGCCTTATCTATTAATTTCAGTGGGTCTTGTCTGAGTAGGACTTACATTGGAAGCAACCCGGGCCTGATGGTAATGGCTTCCTGCTGCATGCAGGGCTAGCTCACACTGTGTTGGCAACTCAACTGCCAATTAAGAAGTGCCACTTGCTTAGGGATTTTACTGGCCTGACCAGAATTTTACTGTTTGGGCCAGCAGCCAGCTGTGGAAGATTCACAGCCAGACTAAAAATCCAGTTGGGGGTGTGTGTGTCAGAGTTGGTGCACACACGTGCACCATACCCTTCAACATTTCTCTGATAAAAATAGGTATGTCCTATTCCATAATATTGGGACGCGGGTGGCGCTGTGGGTTAAACCACAGAGCCTAGGACTTGCCGATCAGAAGGTTGGCGGTTTGAATCCCCACGACAGGGTGAGTTCCCATTGCTCGGTCCCTGCTCCTGCCAACCTAGCAGTTTGAAAGCACATCAAAGTGCAAGTAGATAAATAGGTACTGCTCCAGCAGGAAGGTAAACGGCGTTTCCGTGCACTGCTCTGGTTCGCCACATGACCCGGAAGTTGTACGCCGGCTCCCTTGGCCAATAAAGTGAGATGAGCGCCGCAACCCCAGAGTCGGTCACAACTGGACCTAATGGTCAGGGGTCCCTTTACCTTTATTCCATAATAATAAGGATAATAATTTTACTATTTATACCCCGCCCATCTGACTGGGTTGCCCAGCTACTCTGGGCGGCTTCCTACTTGCATAAAAACATAATAAAACATCAAACATTTTTTAAAAAAATCTTCCCTATACAGGGCTGCCTTCTGAAGGTTGTATAGTTACTTATCTCCCTGGCTCTGGGGCCTCATGACTCCATCATACCTGCCAACATTTCGTCCTGGGTGAGGCGGGCCCTGCTAGGCGCATGTGTACTCTGTCCATTTCCCACACCCAACTGCATGGCCCTGGGCCCTGGCAACCCATGCTAGGCCACTACATGGAGCTGCCTTTCAAAAGGGCACAGGAACCTGTGTTTGTCCAAATTAGCGCCACCACGCTATTCACTGGGACTGGCCAATATAGATTATGCTGACACTATGCTGTCAGAACTGGCTACTAGTCTGTTTCCAGGAGACCCAGTTCAAAATTCTCATGTTTACTTTTAAAGCTAGAAGTGGCTTGAGGCCATGTGACCTGGAGGATACGCACATCCACACCTTTCTGGACCGTAAGGCCCTTCTCCAGCTATACCTATATAATGAGGGGTGACAGATGACTAATGGGAATAGGGCTTTTTCAGGGGTGGTGCCTCAGTTGTGGAATACCATCTCCAGGGAGGCTCTGTTAAGGCCCACATTGTAGTATTGTCAGCGCCAGGTGAAGCCCTTTTGTATTGTCCTTTCAGGCCTTTCACAAAGTGCATTTGAGATCATTTGCACAGCTGTCTCTTCTGTTGTACGTTTTGACTCTATACTGTGCTCTATCTCAGATGTCATGTGCATTGTGCATCATGATTTAATTATTTTTAGTTTAAACAGTCCAGAAAACTTTGGTTATTGGGTAGTATAGAAATGCAAGAAATTTAATAAAAATAAAGAGAGAGGAGTAGTCAGCCAGACCATAACCCCCACACCCCGCCAACCCTCTGCCAATTGACATTCCACATAAATCTCTATATTAGTTTCATCCCCATTCAGGCATTATAAATTTATTTATGTATTTATTTAAAATATGTATAGATCACACTTTTTTGTAAAAATGCAGGAAGGCAGTATGCGGTGCTCAAAATGACAACAAAGTCAATAAAAACATCAGTATAAATTATTTATTTAAATGTTTACAGACCACACTTTCCCTAAAAATACAGCAAGACGATAGACCACACACAAGCCAATGTAAGACCATTAAAAACCAATAAATGACCAATAAATGATGATGCACTGAACTCTTGGGTTGGAAATGACTCAGTATGTTCAAACGGACATTGAAAGTGGGATCATGTATAACCACCCCAATAATATATCATGAGCACTAATAGCACCCCCTCCAGCATGTTGATGCTCAAAACCAGGATTCGTGTCTTCCTGGCCCCGCTCCCGTGCGAGTCACATGATTCACGATCCTGCGTGTTTTTGTGCACTGTGCACTGTGCATGGTGCCCCAAACCAGGATGTCCCGATTTAATTGTGGCAGTTGAGGGGTATGAAATAATCATGAGTGCACGATAAACAGAATTGTCCGGAAGAGCCCTAACTCTCCAATCTATTCTCGCTGATTTGGTTTCACTGGAAGAAGACACTGTGGCACTTGACACATTGCCACGGCTCTTTGCTGGCACCGCTCAGCAAATTAATATGCAGAGCCAACCTTGGCCTACTCGTGCTTTTAGCAGGGGGGCTGAGCACCACAGCACAGCTATTCTCTCCTCGGGACCCAAGAGCTGCCAAAGGGTTGCTGAGTGAGCCCAGTGTCGACAAGGGCAGGGAAGAGCGAGCAACAAAGCTGTGCTTCCTGGAAGACAGGCTGGTCTGGGATTAAGTTTATATTCAAACTGGGGACAGAACAATCCCAAAACAACCTTTGGTGAATGAGCCCAGTGTGCTCTACGGCTCCATCCTTGGGAGTGCCAGGTCAGCCGGTTGCTGTTAGCAGGTAGCTAATGATCGTTGGGGCGAATGCAGGAGTTATATAAAGCTGTATTTGAGTAAAGGCTGTTCAGACAGAATTGAAGGGGGCATCACCAAGCTTGCACGTGCTTCCTACAGTCCTCAACATTCCTGTTCGCATTTGTTAGGCAAAACACGGATTTCATATTTTAAAATGCGAGTTTGCTAAGCGCTCTGTCAGCACGGTAGATACGGCTTGAGGGGGAAACAAAATTATGCATTAAGTAGCTCTTTGCATGTAAGGTGCAGTTGTGTGTGGCTTAAAAAAAATGCAAATAGCATCAGCTGTGGTGCTATTAATTTTCTGGACTTCAGCAGGTAAGGGCAGGAAAATTAATCTTGCCACAGACCTGAGGAAGATCCCTCTTCTGAAGCTAGTATTTGCTTTGAAAATCCCCAGGAGAGATCAATGGGGGGTTTCTTCTTAATGCAAGTAGCAGGTCAGAGGAGGGCTGCCCTTTGGGGCCACAAGATGGGGAGGAAAGGGTTAAATTTCCCTACCAACTCCTACTATGCTCCTGATAATTATCAGACCCACACAGATGATGCCATCTTCATAAAATAAACAAACCTGCAGTTTAAGTGTAAACACCTTAGTAGCATGAAGGATGTCTAAGATACAGTATTCCTCTTTCAATAGGCTTCCTGCCTACAGAGTTGTTTGCTTCACTGACTTCCGAAATGATTCTTGCAGGTTCTATTTATGGAACGCGTTGTGGTGGTGGTGGGGTGCCAATCTGCTCGTGTGCAGGATTAAGTCTTCAACCCTAGAAATACCGGGCTGGTCCACCTTGGAGCATTAGTTAGCATTATCCAATTTCCTTTGCTTCACATTAGACCAGAATAGTTCACACCCACAAGGACTTGAATTTGGATATGAGGAGCAACTTCAGTCTTTCCCCATGAGCACAGATCAGCTGACTGTGCATTTTGTTTTGTTTCGTTTTGCTTTCTTTAGGAAGGAGAGAACGAAACTCTGCAGGAACCATCAGTTTCAGGTAAAAAAGTAAGTCATCTTTCCCAACCCACCCAACCATGGCACACTTTAAAAATGGGACGAGGGTGGCGCTGTGGTCTAAACCACTGAGCCTAGGGCTTGCCGATCAGAAGGTCGGCGGTTCGAATCCCCACAACAGGGTGGGCTCCCGTTGCTCAGTCCCAGCTCCTGCCAACCTAGCACTTCGAAAGCACACCAGTGCAAGTAGATAGATAGGTACCACTCTGGCGGGAAGGTAAACGACATTTCCGTGCTCTCTGGTTTCCGTCACGGTGTTCTGTTGCGCCAGAAGCGGTTTAGTCATGCTGGCCACATGACCCGGAAAGCTGTCTGTGGAGAAACGCCGGTTCCCTCGGCCTGAAAGCGAGATGAGCGCCGCAACCCCAGAGTCGCCTTTCACTGGACTTAACCATCCGGGGTCCTTTTCCTTTTTTTTTAACCTTACTTTAAATCCCTGATTTAAATCCCCAGTTCACTTTTAAACCTGGGAGAATCAGAGGATGGGAGCTGCCATGTTCAGGGTATTTAATTAATTAATTATAATTAATTGATACACCACCTTTATCTTCCAGGGACCCCGAGGTGGTGTAGATGGTTGTTCTCCTCCTCCCCATTTCATCCTCACAGGAACCCTGGTTTACAGGCTATGAGATTGCGACTGGCCCAAGGATGCCCAGTGAGCTTCGTGGCTGGGGGGAGATTCAAACCCTTCTCTCCCGGGTTTGAGTCCAACGCTCTAACCATTAGGCCACACTGGCTCTCCGGGGGAATGAATTAGGCAAGTCGCTTCAAGGAACAGTCTCTGCCCAGTGGATTTTTTATCACTAAAGTACTTGTGTTAGTTGACTTATCGGGTTCTCAGCACTATCTGTTACAAAAGCCTCTTTTGTGAACAATCACGGTTAATAAGGTAACAATCATTGGGCCTCTCCAGACCGATGTTTACTGCAGGTGTATTCTGCAACATATAGTACCTGTTCGTGTCATAGAGCATTTGTGGTGCATTTGTTTTGCTTTATTAGGGTGTTTCAAGGCAGGAGGCTTGTGATTCGAGGACCCGTCCCTCGCTTGAGAATAATAAAGACACGTGGACACAGTATATTAGGTTAATGGGCAAGAAAAGGCCACAACTTTATTGATTACAGCAGGTGAGAAGGTATTGGCTTAGGCATTGGACAACTCCAAATTTGACTCCACCCACTCGGAGAGGGGTGAGTCTGAGGAGGGGTTAACCACCAGTAAGGGGAGCCTGTTGATGCAAATACAACTATAAGCATTCCCCTGATGTCACCGGGGGTCGTGCCATGCCCCCCCCCCCGCCACACAGGGCATCAGACAGGATCCATGACCGCCGGATTCCTTTAATGGAATACCCAAAAGTGAAGGGGTAGGCAATGGCCACACCTTGCCCTTCCACACACCAACAACACATTCCAATGCCTAACCACCAAATACCAAGAAAGTTGTGGTGATTGCTACAAGGTAGGCGGGAAAAAACCAAGAGGCCAATGCCAATTCGCCAATTGGGAAAAAAACTCCTACCAGGCCCCCTAGGAAACCAGGGCGACCAACCATGGGTCCATAGCAAGGTCAAGCGAGAAGCTACGCACTAAAGGGAGTGGTGGCTCGTGAAAATCAGTAGCGCAATGGCAGGGAGAGCTGACGCGGCCGCATTTGAGTGGCTAAACCACGCCCCCGCGGTGTCACCCAATTGGGTGCCCAACTGGGAGGCGTGGCGCGCCAGCGATGATGAGAGGGCAGGGGGCAGAACGCCCCCTGCATGATGCAGGGATCGGCTCCCGCTCAGTGGCGTAGTGTGGGGGGTGCAGGGGGGGCCGGCCGCACCGGGTGCAACATCTGGGAGATAGGGTTAGGGGGCGCAAATCCACGGGTTAGGGGGCGCAAATCCACGGGTTAGGGGGCGCAAATTACTTGCCCTGCCCCGGGTGCTGACAACCCACGCTACGCCACTGCTCCCACTCACAACCCCTCCCCTCCGGGAGGAGAGGCTTTAGTGTGCAAGTCTTGCTGGTTTTATCACTATCAGTTTTCGCCATCCCTTTTACAGGTCCGATACTTTGCTGCTTTATCCCTTTTGTTAGCAGGATGGGCAGTGACAGAACATGGGCAGGACTTGGGCTGTAGCATTTCCCATCTCCCTGGAAACCTTTCTCTGCACCTTCTTTTATACACATGCTTCTCCATTGTTACCACATTATTGCTATCTGGAAGGCCTGTGGTGCAAAAAAGAAGTGAGACTCACAGACATTAGTGGCATGAAAAGCTATAGGATTTTGAATAAAGCTGCACAATATGCACTGAATGGAAATGAAGGGGTATGAGCTCCCCAAAATTTTTTTGCAGGTGCAAATAATATTAAAAGCAGGATCACGGATGATTGCCTCAATACCATTGTGAGTGCAAATCCTGATGAATGCGCAATAAGGAGGGCGTCTGAAAGAGCTGACTGTTTGTACTTTTGGGATTCCAGTGCCTTCTGAACATGTGTACTGTGTACATGCATGCTCAGGATTAACCTTCACACATCTGATGAAGTGGACATTAGTCCACCAAAGTTTGTGCAACAGTTCGTTAATCTTCAAGGCTCTTTGTTGTGTTTACTTCAAAGAAGATCCATCAACAGCATCAAAGTCATATAATGGTAAAGGAAAATCACTTTCAAAGGATACAAAGGATATCTTGGTGTTATTTTTGTATCTCTCTGCAGAGGCTTAAATTTTGCCAAAGAGCATCACGTCCGGTGGTTTAGATAGATCTGGAGACAGGAGATGTAATCAATTTCCTTCTGTGGCTTTGTGCTTCTCTGTTAACCTTGGTGAAGTTTCTTTGCCATTCTGCATCTCAGTTTTGCTGCTTCTGAAATGCTGATACCAGTGTCTGCATCAACATCCCCAAAACTGCTTTCCTGCTTTCCCCCATAAAGCCTTCAAGGGTTGTGGTTGAAACCTCTGAAGGTGGGAAGGAACAGCTGAAAAGCCTGGGGAGGATGACTGAGAGTCAGTACCAGTTTTACTACATTTTAGCAGTTTTACTGTGTTTCCAAATAATGCCAGCACAGAGCAGTTTGATATTGAAAAATGGTACTAGGGACTGAGTTAACCAGAACTCTAAGGATGTTCTAGGCAGGCAAGAACAACAGGCTGCCTCTGATCCTGGAGTCACTGATAGCATTTTTCCTCCATGAATTTGTGTATTTCTGTGGGCAGATCTAACCATATGTTTAAAGCACATCCAACATACATTTAAAGCACATGACGTCTCCCAAGGAATCCTGGGAACTGTGGCTTGTTGAGGATGCTGGGAATTGTAGCTCTGTGAGGGGGAAACCAGAGTTCTCATGATTCTTTGGGGGAAGTTACGTGTTTTAAATGTGTGTTGGATGTGCTTTAAATGCATGGTATAGATCTCAGTCGTCCCTGGTAGTCATCCCTGAAGAAGCAGTGGCCAAAGTAGGCTTTATTTCACCCAGGTCAAAGACCCAATTTGGTGCCCCCATGCACATTCACTCACACACACACAGCCTTAATGACACCGCTCTGGAGGCTTCACCTGGGGCAAAAACCCTGGCTAGACCCTCCCTCCACCTTGTAGCTATAACCCTGGAAGAAGTCCTATATGAAAGGCCAAAGCTTGCCTACTAGATTCTCCACTCTCAATTACCTCCAGTGATTTTTTTTCCCTTTCAGTTGTTGAAGTCAAAATAAGGTCAAATATCAGTTCTGAACAGCAGCTAGGAAGGTGATTTGGGGGTGGCAAAGCTATAGGTTAAACATCACCCCCCTAAACTTTTGGAGCTGCTTCTCAGCTCCAAATTTCCCCCCGCTGAGGCTGTTCTTCTGTTCTTTCTTTTTTCTTTTTTTAAAGACTGTGTTGAAAGTTCTTGCGAATAATATGCTGTTAAGTCCTACACATTTGAATTTCTAAAACTGGGGGGAAAACCACACCAGCCACCAAGCAGGAGAAATTGCAGTCCATTAGGGAATCATGAGCCACAGCAACCCTAACAATATAATTCTTTCCTTGTCTGCTGAATTATTTACTGAGTTACCCATTCCTAATTCAGGAGAGTCCTTTTTTGAGAAATGAGGAAATGGGTTCGGTTTCAGATGCATAAAACCAACACGCTATTTATAAACAGAACAGCCAATTCTGGGTATTCCGTCTCGCTTTAACACCACCTCAAAAAGTGGGTGACCTTGACAGGGACAGAATGGGATGTCTGAGTGCTTGTGCATGTGCTCACAAGACGTCTTTCTGCACAAATGCACACAATATATGAAGGAGCAGGCCTTTGGGTTCATTGACGTCATGGTGATGTCTGGTCGTTGCCACATGTTGCTTTTGTGCTATGCATTGGGCATGTTGTGTGGGTGGCGAGTGACTTGAAGGAACTTCCAGAGATTCTGCAGGAAGAGTTGTCGGTGTGGCTGCACTGCATCAACACCACAACTCTTCCCGTGCTTTGTATTTTGCTGTCAAGGTGTGCAGAGGACTGTGACTTAAACTGCAGCTTGCAGCGGCTGGTGTAGCAGAAGCATAGCTGTCAACTTTTCCCTTTTCTTGCAAGGAATCCTATTCAGTATAAGGGAATTTCCCTTAAAGAAAGGGAAACGTTGACAGCTATGAGCAGAAACCATCGGATTGGCCTGCCCAGGTCCTCTCAGCAAGGAGCTTGATCTCTTCTTCATTCTAAACACAAAGTGGGAAATGCCAAATAAAATGGTCTTGCGAATCGTGAGCAGAATCCAGCCTTCAGAGCTACTTGTTTCTCAGTTGATAGTTTCACCACAAACGAGCTGAAGTTGTCATTAACGGTGAAGCACCCGTGCTTTGGATTTTACACAGGGCGATCGTACATGCAGATTACAAATTCAGCATTTCACGTTTAAATGATGAATGGCAAGATTGGACAATTTTTGAGAAGGGTCTTAGCTCAGTGGTAGACCGTCTGCTTGGTATGTAGAAGGTCCCAGATTCCCTGTCTGGCATTGGCAGGCAAGACTCCTATCTGAACCCATGAAGAGTCACTGGCAGTCAGTGTAGACCAGTGCTCTTCAACATTGGGTCCCCAGATGTTGGACTACATCTCCCACCATCCTCAGACATCTTAGCCAATAATCAAGGATGATGGTAGTTGTAGTCCAACAAAGTCTGGGGGAACCAAAGATTGAAGAACACTAGTGTAGACAATTGTGAACTAGATGGACCAACAGTAGAACTCAGTAAGGCAGCTCCCCCCAAAAAAATGTGTCCCCACAAAAATTGTTTCAGTTGCAGCAAAGAGGGTGATTGGGTGATTAACTACATGCAGGGTCTGACTCCACTGTCCCTATGCCTTTCTCCGCAGCTCACTGTTGCAGGCAAACTTGTGCCAAGAGAAGATGTCCACCGAAACGGCAACCAGCCCCACAGAGGAACAGATAGAGATTCTGGAGTATAACTTCAACAAAGTCAACAAGCACCCAGACCCAGCCACCCTTTGCCTCATAGCTGCTGAGGCAGGACTGTCTGAGGAAGAGACTCTGGTGAGTGACTGAGCCGCAGAACGCAAAGGCCAGCTCTGACCCCAGGATCCAGGCCTGTAGGGACCACATCCTCTCCCTTGGTCTCAGTGCTTTCAAAGTGTCTTCCTAACCACAGCCTCCCCCTGGCTGCAGATAGCTCAGTTGGTTAGAGTGTGGTGCTGATAACGCCAAGGTTGCAGGTTTGATCTCCATATAATCATAATCATCATCACAATAATTTTATTATTTATACCTTGCCCATTCTGGCTGGGTTGCCCCAGCCACTCTGGCGGGCAGCTTCCAACACATATAAACACATAATAAAACATCAAACATCAAAAAAAGATTCATTAAAAATGGGACAGCTATATAGTCTTGCATTGCTGGGGGTTCGACTAGATCAAAGTTTTCCAAACTGTGTGTGGCGACACGTTAGTGTGTCGGCTGCAGCGTGTAAGTGTTTTGTGTGAATGCTCCCAGGGCTGGAAAGGGGTTAGTTTAGCCTCCGGTTTGCTATTGAAACTGAATTAATGTGTCATGAAATGATATGTGTCCAAAAAGTGTGTCACCAACATGAAAAGTTTGAAAAGCTCTGGACTAGATGATCCTCAGGGACGCGGGTGGCGCTGTGGGTTAAACCACAGAGCCTAGGACTTGCCAATCAGAAGGTCGGCGGTTCGAATCCCCGCAATGGGGTGAGCTCCCGTTGCTCGGTCCCTGCTCCTGCCAACCTAGCAGTTCAAAAGTACTTCAGAGTGCAAGTAGATAAATAGGTACCGCTCCGGTGGGAAGGTAAACGGCGTTTCTGTGCACTGCTCTGGTTCACCAGAAGCAGCTTAGTCATGCTGGCCACATGAACCGGAAGCTGTACGCTGGCTCCCTCGGCCAGTAAAGCGAGATGAGCGCTTCAACCCCAGAGTCGTCCGCAACTGAACCTAACGGTCAGGCGTCCCTTTACCCTTTACCTAGATGATCCTCCCAACTCTACATTTCTATGATTCTCTCCCAAAAAAGATGTTTGCCTTTCTCAACATTTGCAACAGCAAGTGGTGACTTGGACCTGTGAACTGGTCAGCAGAACCACGGACAGGGCCTCTATGTCCCCACCTCACATTACCTCAGGGCCAAACTAGAAGTGGTGAATGGGTGTGTGTGTGTGACAAGACCAGCCATGGTTGCTGAATCACAATAAATAGAAAAACTTTCTCCTTACTTCCCCGATTGTGCTTTTCCTCCCAGCATGATGTGTCTGTAGTGATGGGTTGAAAGAAGGAAAAGCAGCTTTGGCGGGAAGATCCAGCCCCTGTCTCTAATTAAAATTAGACTTCCACCCCAACAAGCCTATTAATGAACAAGATAGGCATGTCATTTTAATTTTTTTTTTAAAGGTGGATCTAATATGGCCCTTAGTGGTTTTCATTCCATTAGGGACCATTCACACATTCAGCTATGAATCATCAACTTTTTGAGCAATCAAGTGACACAGAGCTGGCCTAACAGGGTTTTAGTACCTCTCTGGGGTACCTTCAACCATGTTGCTAGTGGTTTATCCTGCCCACCATGTGGTGAATTTCATACTTCTTGTTAAGTTGTGGGCGAACATATCAGACGACACAGCGATTCTTCCAAAGCAGCTCTTTATTTGTAAGCTGGAACAGAACTAACTGAGGAGCTCAGTCAGCCTGCTTATATAGAGCTCCAGAACAACGTAACTGTAACAACTTTCTAAAACTATCCAATCACTGAACGTCACTTTCCATCCTTCATTTGCATAACTATCTACAGTATCCCCCTGCTGGCCCAGGGTGAGCACTTCAGTACATAACACTTCTAATGCCAACGGCACCCGCCATTAACAAGGAGTTGGGGTTACTTCATCACTGTCATGATTTGGCCAGGATTGTGAGTGGGAAACTTGATACAAACATGAGATCCCCGTTGTGATGAGCAAAATCTCTAGGTCTCTCGCTGGCTCAAGTCAGGCCCAAGGTGAGTCTGCCTTCCCTTGAGTCACATATTTCAGATCTACGTCACTCAGCTGAAGCCCAAATTAGGCTTTTCAGCACTGAAACTCAAGGTTTGTTTTTCCCCAAACCATTGCAGTATAAAATGTATGAAAATCTAAAGTATACACCATATGGGTTTTGAGATAGCAGCCCCTAGTCTGCTATTCTGGCTCTGCTCTTTTTCCTTTCCTGAGAATGTCTTGTTTCCTCCATGTTCTAAATAAGTCACTGCTTCCTATTTAGTCTGATTATATTTATTGTCCAAAAACAACAGCCTGCAGCCGCACGGGACAGAAATTCATAACTACTGAGCAATGTTCCCTTCTACCTTTGACAGCCCAATTTGCAGCAAATAACAGACGAGAGGAAAATAGGCACAAAGAGGAAGGATTAAACTCTCTCGCTGACGCATTGTAGTCCCAGTCTAGATTATCCCGCGAGAATTGCAATTTGTAAGTGTAATTTTTAAGGCACAGGTGCAATGTAGTTTAGGTTTGGCTCCTAATCTACAATGCAGCAGAAGGAAGTAGGAATGGAGTGGTGGAGTCTTGCGGTTCTAGAATGGACTGTACCACTTCGAGCTGCAAGTGGAGGACCATATTTTTAAAATTTCTCTTGTCCTGGGATGAGGACCCTCTCTGCATGTAGAAAGCTAGCAGGAAGTGGATTGTGCAGCAACCTTTCTCTCTGATGTGCAGGAACTCTTTTTTTTTTTAAAGGGACATTCTAAAATATATAATACCCCCCTGCAGTATGAAGTGGAAGTGGTACAGTCCACTCACTGTCCCGTCCCCCGGATCTACCATCACATTCTGCTGTGTATCTAGACCAGTGTTTCCCAAAGTTGGGTCTCCAGCTGTTTTTGGACTACAATTCCTATCATCCCTGACCACTGGACCTCCTAGCTAAGGATGATGGGAATTGTAGTTGAAGAACAGTTTGGGAAACCCTGAATGTTATGTACTGAGTTGAATAGGATCTAAAATGCAGCAGTCTGATTGGTCCTAGAACAATAGGATCCAAAATGCAGCAGTCTGATTGGTCCTAGAACAATAGAATTCAGAATGCAGCAGTCTAATTGGTCCTAGAACAATGCAGCAGTATGATTGGTCCGCAGGAGCCACCCAATCCAGCTCCAGCTGGAAGTGAATCCACAACCTGATTGGCCTACAGGAGAATTCCGGAATTAGCCAATCACGTGCAGCCCATTGTGTAAATAATGTATATAAAGCAGATATTGTGGGGGAACATCCACTCCTCCTCACCACTATGAGCTGAATAAAGAGCATGAAATCCACTCTTGACTCCGAGTATATTTCACCGAACTAGACCATACCTGACTCAGCATTCTTCTTCCTGTGCATTCTGCACTCCCAGCAGCTCACCCTCAGTGAAATTACTATATGCTATATCTACATTTATTGTGCCAGCTCAGTTTCTCTGTTTTCATCTTGCCATGTCTCTTTTGTTTCCCCAGAAATGGTTCAAGAAGCGCCTTGCGGAGTGGAGGAGGTCAGAAGGGCTGCCTTCGGAGTGTGGGTCTGTCCGAGACTGACTTGAACTCTCCTTCCAGAGACAATCCTAGAAAGCTGATGGCGTCCAACTATTAATTCATGCTGCGGAACATGTTACTATCAAAACTAATTGTGTCTGTTATTTAACCTGCTGCCTTATTTAAATGTACATAACCTGGGGGGGATAAATAATTATATAAAACCATATAGATATATATATGCAAGTTGTAATGTATTCTTGTATAGAAATTATAAAGGAAGACCTGCAACTGCCGCTGGCTGCAGCTCCTTTCAAAGTGGCATGGAGTAGTTTAGGATTAATGTAATATTCCCCTTGATTTGTGGCAAAGCTAATAATATGAACGAGAAGACTTAGCAGGGGGAAATGGTCTGTCCATCGCCTGCCACCGGATCTCAAAAAATGAGCTCACTTGCGGAGCGAAGGAAAACAGCATCGAGAAAACCAACTGCATTGACAAAAAGTTGGGGTGTGATTTCAGTGTGTAGGCAATGATGAATGTAGAGAGATAGCTTCCAGTAAACCAAACTGAACATTGGGCGTTGCGTCGGCAGCGAGGGTTGGGCTGTGCCCACATGCCCTGGGCACCATGAAGACACCCTCCACTATGGCACACTAGGGAAAATCCCTGCAGCAGGACATTTAGCCTCACTAGCCCCAGACAGGTGTAAACTGAAAATTGATATCAATGCATCTGGATTCACTATTGGTCAGTGCAGCCAGATTCTTCCGCCCCACTCCCCAGATCCCTGGCTTTAATTTGTTCGACGTTAGTCCACTAACCTTGGATGGTTTGGTGTAAAGTGCCTAGCATGCAGGTATGAGCGCCTATGCTGCCCAGTATCAGGATTGGATCGTGCCCATAGTTCATTCGATGCCAGCGTTAATGAATGAAAACCTGTGCATGCTTACGCCGTTGCCGCATTTATTTTATTGTCTTCCGAAAGGCGTGCCCTCTAAATTAAAAGGAGTATTTCCCTCCAGATGTGCGAATAAAAATGGAAGTTAAATCAGACTGGATATGCATGCTTCTGGTTGATATGGTCAGCCTGTCAGTTTATCATCGAAAAGTCCACCCCTGGTGATCTCGTATGACCAAGAAACAAGCCAGTGGGAGCATTGTTGGAAACTTCTGCCATTTCCTTCCTCAATGCATGGGAACAGCAAAAGGCATGACCACAAACTCAGCTTGCTGGAAGCAAAATGTATGCTGGTTGCAATGTCATGCATAGTAAAGGACTTAGGGAGGAATCACCTTTGGGAACATCCAACAGGGACGTCGCCATTATGTCCTAAACTGGTGACAGTAGTAGTAGTAGTAGTGGTAGCAGGAGTGTAGGAAGGGGGGTTTAGGGTGTGCGATCTACTCTGGATGTCATCCCTGAGGGGGTGACAAAATGGCACACCACGGGGGGGGGGGGACTTACCGCAGGGCCTGGCCTGCAGCACGCCTGAGCCACGCGTATCGCCTGGGAGTGACGCATGTCTCAGGGCCCTGTGCTGCCCGAAATGGCAGCGTGGGGTTTGAGTCCGCTAGGCAGACTCCGTGGGCAGCTTGCCGTGGCACCCCCCTGGACGGATCATTGCGGCGCACCCATGTGCAAATCGCCCCACCCCCGTGGGCGAATCGCCCCGTCCCGACCGCTCTGGGTGCTGGAGCACCTAGCTATGCCCCTGAGCAGTAGCAGCAGCAGTAGTAGTAATAATAATAATAATAGTAATAATAATTTATTTATACCCTGTCCACCTGGCTGGGTTTTTCCAGCCACTCTGGGTGGCTCCCAACAGAATAATGATGATGATGATGATGATAATAATAATGATAATGATAATGATGATAATGATAATGATAATGATAATGATAATGATATAGCGATAAAACATCTAACATTAAAAATTTCCCCGCGCACAAAACAAATCCTCTCTAGATGTACTCCTTGTCATTCTCACAAGGGAGCAATACAAATGTATACAGCATTACACTTTTGCACTTAACTGAGAACAAGAAAAAACACATTTAGTTGAAAAGGGTGTGGGATGTGTTTGGGATAAGGATGATGCGTCAAGATCAGCGCGTACAGCATGCAGAATGCGCTTTAAAATGCAGTGTGTGCGCAGACTGAATAAATAGTGGAAGAAAAGACACATTTAACGGAATTATTGTGTGCTGTTAAATAGTTGAGCACCATTTCAGACCCTTGAAGTGTCCCTATTTTCCAGGGACAGTCCAGGATTTACAGAAGCGGTTTCAGTTTCTGATTTGCTCCCGAAATGTACCGCTTTTCCTTAGGACTATCCCTCTTTTCACCGGAGAAATGTTGGAAGGTTTGGAATAGGACATTGCTATTTTCATTGGAGAAATGCTGGAGGGTATGCCGGTGCGCCCAAAATAGTGGCGGAAAGAAAGAGAGGAAGGCAATCACAGTTATTCTCCTAATTTCTTTAAAATTAGGTCCTGGGAGGTAGAGAGAGGTAGGTACATTTGATGAATTAGCTCAGCGCTGGGTTGGCTTCGCTAGCTCCTTGACCCTTTCTGAGCAGTATGCCTTTTTAGCAGTCTCCTTCACCACAAAGGCTTCTGGGTTAAACTGGACAATTTGGGTCGCAGCCCTGCGGGGGGAAGGTAGTCGTCAGTCTAAACAGTGATCTGCGATACAAAATGGATCTGAAGTAGTAACAGAACAATCCCACCCTGAAGTTATACCTGCTGGGCGGGGATAGGTAAAGGTAAAGGGACCCCTGACCATTAGGTCCAGTCGTGACCGACTCTGGGGTTGCGTCGCTCATCTCGCTTTACTGGCCAAGAGAGCCGGCGTACAGCTTCCGGGTCATGTGGCCAGCATGACTAAGACACTTCTGGCAAACCAGAGCAGCGCACGGAAACGCCGTTTACCTTCCCGCCAGAGTGGTACCTATTTATCTACTTGCAGTCTGATGTGCTTTTGAACTGCTAGGTTGGCAGGAGCAGGGCTCCCTCTAGCTGTTTTAGCTTCTGCCTTAGTGGCTATCCCTGGCTTTTGTGGGAGGTGGGGGTAGGGACAGAGCCGAAAAGGCCCTGGCTCTGGTCAAGGCCAGTCTACTTTCCTTGGGGCCTGGGATCTTCAGGGTGTTGTTATTTGCAGACCGTAAGGTCCTCTGTGGGGCATACCAGAAGAGGCGGTCCCGTAGGTACCAGGGTCCTAGGCCATATAGGGCTTTAAAGGTTAAAACCAGCACCTTAAACCTGATCCTGGACTCCATCAGGAGCCAGTGCAGCTGGAAAAGCACTGGGTAAATGTGATCCCGCGGCGGGGACCCCGTAAGGAGTCTCGCCGCGGCATTCTGCACCCACTGGAGTTTCTGCATGCACCTCAGAAGAAGATGGTAACAGATCCCTTCTTTCCTGACCCCCCCCCCCCGCCGCCTCAAATCTGAGAATCAACCAGACTTTGAGCGCAAGCAAAACATATTCATCGCGTCATCCCAGGAAGTCCCACCTTGCGACAGGCTGAGCGAGTTCACCAAGTCTAGGCGAAGCCACAGCATGTTTTGCCGCTGCTGAGACAGGCCACTTAGGGGGACGGTCAGGGGCACTCCCCGGAGCCAGCGCTTTCGCTCTCGCAAGCTCCATTATCCTCGGACTTGCCACCGCATTCAAGGCAGCCCGGGTCACCTGTGGAACAAAGGAGGAGCGTTTGTTGCTGAACACCACACAACTGATTATATTCAGTACAGTGGTCCCTTGGTACTCAAACAACTTGGAACCCAAACACTGCAAACCCGGAAGTGTTTCGGTTTGCAAACTTTTTTTGGAAGCTGAACATGCTCCGTTTTGAGAGTTACACTTCCGTTTTGAGTGTTACGCCGAGGTCTGTCTGTTTTTGCTATTTATTTTGCGTTTTTGTTTTTGCGGCTCTTTTTATTTTGTTTTTGTGACTTGGTGGAACCCAGTTCAGCTACCGATTGATTGATTGTGTGACTGCAGTACATTGTTTATTGCTTTCATTTTATGGATCAATGGTCTCGTTGGACAATAAAATTCATGTTTAATTTCTGTTCTAGGGGTTGTTTTTAAAAGTCTGGAAAGGATTAATCCGTTTTGCATTACTTTCTATGCGAAAGCATGCCTTGGTTTTGGAAAGCTTTGTTTTTGGACCGGACTTCCGGAACAGACTAAGTTTGAGAACCAAAGTAGCACTGTATATTCCTAACAAAACTAGGAGAATAGACAGGTGCTTCATCAAAGATTTAGGGTGCCTTTACTCCTCCCCACCCCGCCCTCCCCTTCTCCCAAAAGCAATCCTGAAAAACAAGGCAGGGGCTGAAGTTCAAATCCCAAAGAACCAAAGTAACAGAATTACGTGTCGGATCGGAGCCTCTTTGTATCTGCTGTCATAGCACAAGATTTCTCTCTTCTGTACCGGTCGGGAAATGCTTATGATTCTTGCGGATGCCGAAGCATGCATTGCAGACCTGCTAACACGCGTTTCAGGCTACACAGAGCAAAAAAAGCAGAAAACAGGAGTCTTTTAATTTTAAAACAGATGTTACAAACAAGAGCAAAGACAAAACACCTCTATTACGGAAATTACCGGGGGGGGCACATCTTTAAATTAAATATTACAAATATTATGCCTAAATGTATCCTTTCAACTTGACAGCTCAGGGAAGTTACCTAGCTTTAAAAATGATATGAAATCATCTCCTTTCCCAGTTTCCTCCATTCCAAAGCTATTTTCCCCTTGAAAAAGGACTCCAGGAAGTTCCCAGAGGTGACAATTGCTGGGCTCATTTTTAGCCAAGGGAAGCCAAATCTCATGACCTGACTTGCCTCAGGCTCCAGACATGCAAAGGAACTTCTATTGTAGTTTTGGGTGGTGGGTACTTAAGACATATTTGTCTATGCTAATCTTATACCTGAGTCTTGCCCTGCCATGTCTGCTTTTGCTAATCTTGTACCAAGGACTTGTCTGAACATGTTTGCCAAGGTTAACCCTTCCCCTTTTGTGACATGTCAGTGATGTAGCAATGATGCTGTACGAACTGTATTCTGGGATATGGTGAGAAAGTTTTAAAAGTCTTTGTCGCTCCATCCTCGGGGTTCAAATTTGCTCTTTGAACCTATTGCGCAATAAACTTTGGTCTACAGCTATTTGCTCCGGTTGGCTGGAATCCTTCCTTTATTCCGCAGGGACCCGCAGGCTCTGCCCGACGAGCTGGGTGACTGAGCAGCCTCGCACCTAGATTTTTCCAAAACAACCTCAAACACATTATTTCATACACCGTAATGCACAAACAACTTCTCAGGTCAGGGGCTTGCTGAACAGGGTCGAATGTGCGCCGGGAGAAGTGGAGCTGGAGTCTGATTTGGGAGAGGGGGTCAGTGATCTGCGGGGAACTGTACCAGCCAGGAGGCAAGAGGCAAGAGGCATGGGAAGCTTCTGAGCTGGAGGGTGGAGCACAGGATGGGTCAGAGGAAGAGGCATATCATGCAAGTGAAGGGCCAGGTGGTTCCCCACCCTCTCCTGCCCCACTGTCTCCCAGAACCAGGAGGGGGCTGAAAAGGGAAGAGCAGAGGATGTTTCTATGCAGGCACAGTCTCCGGCTGCGTGTTGACAGCCCATCGGGGGAAGGTACATAAACTGGTAAAGGGCGAGTGCTCCCCTGTTGCTGCAACTGCTCCATAAAGTGTGGACCTGGGAAAGCTGCCTAGATGCTAGCTTGGGTGTGTTATCTTTGACAATAAAGTGTTAACTATCTTGGTGGCGCTGTGGGTAAAACCTCAGTGCCTAGGACTTGCCGATCGTATGGTCGGCGATTCGAATCCCCGCGGCAGGGTGAGCTCCCGTCTTTCGGTCCCAGCTCCTGCCCACCTAGATGTTCGAAAGCACCCCTAAGTGCAAGTAGATAAATAGGTACCGCTTTATAGCAGGAAGGTAAACGGCGTTTCCGTGTGCTGCACTGGCTCACCAGAACAGCTTCGTCACGCTGGCCACGTGACCTGGAAGTGTCTTCGGACAGCGCTGGCTGCCGGCCTCTTAAGTGAGATGGGCGCACAACCCTAGAGTCGGACACGACTGGCCCATACAGGCAGGGGTACCTTTACCTTTACCTATCTTTTGGGTACCTTCCTTTGATGGGGTACCTTCCTTGACAGCTCAGGACAGCACTCCATTGTTGTTATGCAGGTGTGCCTTTAAAGTGCAGTTTTTTTAAAAAAAATTACATGGGGAGCCCAATTTGGATCAGGGCTTTTACCCTTTTAGCCCCACTATGATCCAGTCCAGATATTCCTCTTCCTCTTTGCACATGTAATTTGGATTCAGGGGGGTCTTTTGATTGCTTCATGACTAGCCTTTTATTTTTATTGGGGGGGGGGCTGTTAAAGCCACATGGAGGCTGCGCCAACCAATGTGCCTTCTTAGCCTGTTTCTTCCCTGCATGGGGCAAGAAAGAGTAGGGACGTCTGTCCACCCGTTTGAAATAAGGGCTGGCATATTCAGCCTCACAACATGCGAGGAGAGGGAGAGAAGCCATTTTGACAGTTGGCTTGTACCTCAGGGGCCTACCTTGCCCAGCCATGGGGCGGAGGGGGGGGATGTGCAAAGGAAGTGTCAATGGGAGATGGCTTGTTCCCTGTTGTGGAAGAGGCAATAGCTGGCTGGGAACAGGTTAGTGCCTCAGAAACTGTCCCTTTTACGTACACACACACACACAAAAAACACATATGGCTTCTTCCACATTCTCTTCAGCTTCCTTGCCCTTTATGGGTGGAAACCGCTATAACGGAGAGCTGCTTCTGCCCACATCTGCAAAAAAGGGAAGAGCCTTGGCAGTCCGCTCTGTAGTATTTTTTAATCCCATTTTACGCAGTACTAAAAGGAATAGTCTATGTGTGGCTGCGTAATGTCACCCCGGCATAAGAAATCTTACGTAACAGGAAGGCTGGCCACCCATTTTAGCTGAACAGAGTGGGAGTGCGTTGCATCAAGAAAGGAAGGGGAAAGAAGGATGAGTCGGAGAATGAAATGAGGTGTTTTTATGATGGTTGGGTACGTGCTGCTTACATAGAAAGGCCCTGAATCATTTCAATTCTGCAATCAGCTTGCTGGATATGGAATAAAGGCCATACTATACCAGCATAGGAGCAAACTCCTAGGGGCCGTGGGAGCTTTGGCACCCGCAATAAAACATCTGAAAGGGCCGGGCACCACAAAGTTGATGGGCATTGCCATTCAAATGGTGTGCGTGCATCGTGTCATGTGATTGATTATGGGGACGGGGCTTACCTGGGCCCCTGCAATATTTTGTTCAATCTGGCACCTCTGCATACCGCTGTTCTATTGTGAGTGTCTTCTGTGACTTTTTTGGGGGGGGCACAATAATAGTGTGCTAAAAGGTAAAGTAAAAGGGACCCCTGACCATTAGGTCCAGTCGTGGCCAACTCTGGGGTTGCGGCGCTCATCTCGCTTTATTGGCTGAGGGAGCCGGCGTGCAGTTTCCAGGTCATGTGGCCAGCATGACTAAGCCGCTTCTGGCAAACCAGAGCAGTGCACAGAAACGCCGTTTACCTTCCCGCTGGAGCGGTACCTATTTATCTACTTGCACTTTGACGTGCTTTTGAACTGCTAAGTTGGCAGGAGCAGGGACCGAGCAACGGGCGCTCACCCCGTCACGGGGATCCGAACCACCGACCTTCTGATTGGCAAGTCCTAGGCTCTGTGGTTTAACCCACAACGCTACCCACGTCCCTAATAGTGTGCTAGTTGTGGACTTATTCTGCATTAGTTTGTTCTGTGATACTTCCCCAGCGCAACCTCTTTATTGCTGTCTGCAGATGCTACAGCACAACATAAGGGGGACAAAAATAAACAGAGGACATTTGTGGTAAAGTCAGTGCTTTTTTCTGGGGGTACACAGGGGTATGCATACCCCTAAACATTTTGTGAATCTAAGTTTAGCCTCACTGAGGGGCAATATTTCAATATGAGGAGGAAAATGAGAGTACTCCTAAACATTTTTTAAAGAAAAAAGGCACTGGGTAAAGTTAAGAGGTTTCAGCTGGAAGTGACAGGATACGCGCTGACGGGACATGAAGACGTATGACAGCCACAAAAGGGTTATAGGCCCTAGTAGGATTGTAAGCAAGATGGCCATGAGCAAAAATGGTCATGAATGTACAATAAAATAACGGGACATCTGGAGGGGTCCCTAGAATGGTGGTTCCAGACAATACTTCTAAGAACATTATTTTCCACATTAAAAAATCACAATGCCTGTCCACATCGCAAAGAGGCTTGCTTAAAATAATAATTAAAAAAAAGGTCAGGGATGGAAAGCCCCCGTAACAATGAAAGTTAAAAGTTCCCGACTCAGCTAGAACTTGTCATCTGGAGGAAACTGAATCCAAGACAGAGTTAAGAGGCTTCTGGCAAAATTAGATGCCCCAGGCAACAGCACTCAAGACTGCCACCATTTTCAGTCTCCTCCTCCTTCATTCCTCTTGCATGGGCTGAAAGTTCAGCCAACATCAGCCTCCATATTTCCACATTACCTAACAACAGAGGCTTCCCATTATCCTGGACCACTTTATCAGAGGGCATGTAGCCCCAAACCAGAAGTTTTTTTTTGTTTTTTTGTAGCTGGTTGGTTATACTTCACTGTTCGCAGAGGCACCAACTCCAGGGGGCCCCGGGTGCCAGGGCGCCCACACTGTGGGGCTCCGACACGACTTCCGGATTTGACCGGAAGTCATGTCAGAGTCCTGACACAACCTCCTCGGCAACATTCAAGGACATGCCAGGCCTCTGAACGCGACTTCCGGTATAAACTGAAAGTTGCATCGGAGGTCTTGCAAGGCCTTGGAAGAGTTTGGATTTGATATCCCGCCTTTCACTCCCTTTAAGGAGTCTCAAAGCGGCTAACATTCTCCTTTCCCTTCCTCCCCCACAACAAACACTCTGTGAGGTGAGTGGGGCTGAGAGACTTCAGAGAAGTGTGACTAGCCCAAGGTCACCCAGCAGCTGCATGTGGAGGAGCAGGGAAGCGAACCCGGTTCACCAGATTACAAGACTACCGCTCTTAACCACTACACCCCACTGGCTCCCTTTTAATTTTGCTAGCAATCGGAGTGAGGAAAGGAAACAGGCACACAAAAATCCCCCTTTAAACTTTACACCCCTTCAGGGACGCGGACTTATAAAAAATATTGGGGGGGCCCGGGAAAGCTCGTGAAATGTAAATAAGCTCATGAATATGCAAATAAGCTCATGAATATGGAAATAAAGTGGCGCCGCCCCCTCGTGAGCGAATAGGGGAGAGCGTGCTGCTGCCTATTAATCAGCTCCGGAACAGCTGATAGGCGGGAAACCTGGGGCTAGAGGCAGGAGCCCCCGCCCCCGGGGATTCCCTAATCTCGTGGGGGACGGCCGGGGCTCTCCGGCTAGGGCGCGCGGCTGGCTGGCTGGCTGGCTGGCGAGGGAGCAGGTGGGGAGGAGGCGGGGGACGGCGGCGGCGCCCGAGATTATTGGGGGGGCTGAGCCCCCCCAAAAAAATTTTTGAGGGGGCTCAAGCCCCCTCAAGCCCCATGGAGTCGGCGCCTATGCACCCCTTTAAACGAAGCGCTGCAGCGGTGCCACAGACATCACAACATCACAATGACACGTTATGTCGTGGCGCCATTGGGCACCCATAAACTGGGGCCCAAGTCAGTGCTCCTGACTGTTTGGATTAAGCTGGTCTTACAAACTCAGAGGAATGGGAGCAACCAAAAACACCAAGCCCACTTGCTGGGCTCAGCTCTTTGAAAACAGTTCAGCTGTAGCAAGGAGGGCAAGCTGTGGGCAACTTTCCCCCAAAGCAGTGGCAGAACCCTGGGGCCTCCTTTGTAGTGCGGAGAGAAGCACAGAAGACTTCACAGGACAGGCAGAGCCTGTGTATGGAAACGCTTGTTGAAATTGTCATTGTTGATGGTGTTCTCTGGTTCAGCATCATCATTGATTACCGTATTTTTGGCACCATAACACTCACTTTTTTCCTCCTAGAAAGTAAGGGGAAATGTCTGTGCGTGTTATGGAGGAAATGCCTACGGGTGGCATGCCTACGGATTTTCCTCCTCTAAGAACTATGTGCGTGTTATGGTCGGGTGCATGTTATAGAGCGAAAAATACGCTACCTCTTTTGGAAAGGAGAAGGATGAGTGCAGGCTTCGCGGATGTGAGAGGTTCAAAATCCTTGGGGAAGCTTCCCAGCAAAGTGCTGCGCTACTGACAGGCCACTGTGGGGAACTGCGGGGCCTGCAAGCAAACACAAACAGGGGGCCATTAGCAACTGCCTGGTGATTCCTCACTGCCCCCACAACCCACCCCCCACCAGCGTGTAGATAGATGCGAGTTCTATAGCTACCTGACAGAACTGCAACTCATAGATGCAAGTGGCAAGCATAATGTTTATATAATGTCTATAGTGATGTGTGTATTGAAAATGCTCTTTTATATGCGACACCCAGGGCTTTTTCTAGCAGGAACTCGCCGGAACTCAGTTCCGACACCTCTCAAGTGGGCGCCATTGGCATTATAAGAGGACAAGGTAGGTATTCATGGTGAGTTCCAGAACCTATTTTTCTACAAAAATAGCACTGGCTACACCTAATATAATAATAATAATAATAAATAGCACTGGCTACACCTAATATAGGGGCGCGGGTGGCGCTGTGGGTTAAACCACTGAGCCTAGGACTTGCCGATCAAAAAGTCGGTGGTTCGAATCCCCGCGACGGGGTGAGCTCCCATTGCTCGGTCCCTGCTCCTGCCAACCTAGCAGTTCGAAAGCACGTCAAAGTGCAAGTAGATAAATAGGTACCACTCCGGTGGGAAGGTAAACCGCGTTTCCGAGCACTGCTCTGGTTTGCCAGAAGTGGCTTAGTCATGCTGGCCACATGACCCGGAAGCTGTACGCTGGCTCCCTCAGCCAATAAAGCGAGATGAGCGCCGTATCCCCAGAGTTGGGGGGTCCCTTTACCTTTACACCTAATATAAAATCAGGGGTGTATTGGGGTGTTGGTACTTCAAGTGTGTGATCCTTTATGACAGGGATGTCCAACAGGTCGATCGCAATCTACTGGTATATCCCTGCGAGGTTTTGGTAGATCACAGTCAATCGCTGGTTCCCTCTCCTCAGTGGTGGTAAATCAGAATCGGGCCCCGCCCCCTCGCCCTGCCCTCCATGATCTCCCCAAAAGGGGTACATCACTGCCAGTTTTTTTATTCTGTGAGTAGATCGCAGTCTCTTAGGCCACACCCCAGGAACGACTTTGACTGGCTGGCTAAACCAGGTGAGGAAAGCTGATGGGTCTCCCCACCCTGGGTGAGTTAAGGGCTTCCCCTGCATGCGAAGACAGGCTCTGGTGGATGGAGCAGATGAGACCATAGAATAAGGTTTCTGCATGTGTAGAGGGAAGGGTGGGGCAGATGGGGCTCATCAACCTGGGAAGATAGCCCATCTAGGAAAAATAAAACTCTGATCCTAAACCTCCGCTGCCTTGCAGAATATCTTCAGGAGAAGAAAAGGCTAAGGAGTAAACCCTTCACAAATCTAGAGCAGAGTCCCTAAGACGGTTGGATGACGCCTTGTACACCTCTTTCCATCAACTCCTACAGCCAAGCTGGTGCCAAATGTATTGCTCTGCTTTCCTCTGGATCACATCAGTGAAGCTGAGAGGTGGGTCTTGATATCTGGGCAGCCCAGGATCTCCATACCCACTGCCCAGGCTTGCAACCCAGGAAGGTGCTAATGCAGTGCTTTGATTTCACTCTCGGAAGCACACTCCATTATCTCCTGAGACAGTTATAACAATAATAATAACAGACAGATATAACAGACGGATGATATTCTAGGGTGCATCAACAGAAGTATTGTACCCCGATCAAGAGGAGTAATAGTCCTACTCTATTCTGCCTTGGTCAGACCATACTGGAGTACTGTGTCCAGTACTAGACACCACAATTAAAGAAGGACATTGACAAGCTGGAACATGTGTAGAGGAGGGCAACCAAGATGATCAAGGGTCTGGAAACAAAGCCTTATGAGGAACGGCTGAGGGAGCTGGGTATGTTAAGCCTGGTAAAGAGGAGACTGAGAGGAGATATGACAGCCATCTTCAAATATCTAAAGGGCTGCCACATGGAGGATGGAGCAAGCTTTTTTCCTCCTGCTCTGGAAGCTAAGACCTGAACCAATGGCTTCAAGTTACAAGAAAGGAGATTCTGAACATCAGGAAGAACGGTAATAGCTGTTAAATGGTGGAACGGTCTCTCTTGGAGGGTGGAGGGCTCTCCTTCCTCGGAGGTTAGATGTCCTGGATGCTTTAGTTAAGATTCCTGTATTGCAGGGGGTGTCGACATGCAGAGGGGCAGGGAGGCCAGCTGGCAAGCCCAGCTCAGACGTCTCCTTCCATCGGCCTATGCTCAGATGCAAATCAGCGACCCGAACTTCAAAAGCCAGGGCACGCAATTAGCAGAGTGTACTGCGCACACAGAAGTAGGCATGAGACGTAAGTCATGCTACAGAGACAGATTTATTAAACATAAATCAGAACAAAGAAACATGTCGTCTCTCTCATGTTGTCTCGGAGAGAACAGCAAAAGCAAAAGCTATACACAAACAGAAGTTCCCAGCAACCTGTGCTGGAATGTAAACAGACATGTGACATGCTGCAATTCCACATGCCTGTTCCTTAAGGTGGAACGGAATTCTCAACTTCCATGCACATGACATGTGATGCTAATTATTTCCCCCTGGACCATAAAGAAGGCTGATCGCCGAAGAATTGATGCTTTTGATTTATGGTGCTGGAGGAGACTCTTGAGAGTCCCATGGACTGCAAGAAGATCAAACCTCTCCATTCTTAAGGAAATGAGCCCTGAGTGCTCACTGGAAGGACAGATCCTGAAGCTGAGGCTCCAATACTTTGGCCACCTCATGAGAAGAGAAGACTCCCTGATGTTGGGAAAGATGGAGGGCACAAGGAGAAGGGGACGACAGAGGACGAGATGGTTGGACAGTGTTATTGAAGCTACCAGCATGAGTTTGACCAAACTGCGGGAGGCAGTGGAAGACAGGAGTGCCTGGCGTGCTCTGGTCCATGGGGTCACGAAAAGGCGGACACGACTAAACAACAACAAACAGTTAAATGATAACTAATCAGAGGCAGCTACAGGAGAGCTATGAGATTCAGGTGAGGGTCAGATGCCTTGTAAATCCCAGCAGGTATATAAGAGGACGACCCGGCCTGCCCAGGCCTCCGGGGTCCCTTCCAATTCTATGATTCTGCGACTGCCAACCACAATATAAACTCACCACTACACAACATTGCCCCCTACCCCACAGGGCAGGATAACTTCATGCTCAGGTGTCACATGTGGCCAGAGTCACACGCCTTCACTGTCCCAGCCATGCGCCCTCCTTGGGCGTTTTTGCCTGACTGGAATGTGCCCATTAACTCTGCCCATGCTTTGTGCTTGCCTGGCTGAAGGAGGATAGAGAGCGCCTTGTGCGAGCATGAAGGTAGCCGCCCCGGGTGCAGAGCTAAGACTCGCATTCAGCACTCCAACCTCTCTTGCCTTCAGCACGTTGGCCCTGGAAGGCTGCCCAGAAGGGAGGGTGGCTTTTGGGCTGGAAAATGTTCCCCACCCCTGCCATGGGGTGACTGGAAGGACACACAGGCAAGAAAAATCATACAAGTCTCAACCGCATGTTAAAGTTTCTGAAAATGTTTTTGATTTACCGTTGCTTCATCTGCCTCTGCGGCTTTTTCTGCCCCACCGTTCAAGCGAGCATTCACTGTGTAATGCTTGACAGAGCAGTGTTGCCTTCTGGTTGCCATCACTTAATGCTGCTATTTTGGACCATCCAAGTACCCCTATTTTCTAGGAACAGACTTGGATTTACAGAAGCCATCCCAGTTTCTGATTTGATCCCAGAATGTCCTTCTTTCCCTTTGTTGTTGTTGTTTAGTCGTTTAGTCTCAGTCTCCTCTTTACCAGGCTTAACACACCCAGCTCCCTCAGCCGTTCCTCATAAGGCTTTGTTTCCAGACCCTTGATCATCTTGGTTGCCCTCCTCTGCACATGTTCCAGCTTGCCAATGTCCTTCTTTCCCTTTGTTGTTGTTGTTTAGTCGTTTAGTCGTGTCCGACTCTTCGTGACCCCATGGACCAGAGCACGCCAGGCACTCCTGTCTTCCACTGCCTCCCGCAGTTTGGTCAGGCTCATGTTTGTAGCTTCTTTCCCTTTGGATAGCCCTATTTTCATCAGAGAAGTGTTGGAGGGTATGGAGTTATGTGACTCCTGAGCCAAGGAGATAAGAAACTATACAACATTTAGAAGTCATCCGAAGGCAGCTCTGTATAGGAAAGTTTTAATGTTTTATTATGTTTTTATATATGTTAGAAGATGCCGAGTCAGATGTGTGGGGTATAAGTATAACAACAACAACAATGGGTGGTACTGTATCCTAAACCACTGAGCCTCTTGGGCTTGTCGATCGGAAGGTTGGTGGTTTGAATCCACATGACGGTGTGAGCTCCCATTGTTCGGTCCCAGCTCCTGCCAACCTAGCAGTTCAAAAGCACACCAATGCAAGTAGATAAATAGGTACCACTTCAGCAGGGAGATAAATGGCATTTGCGTGCACTCTGGCTTCCGTCATAGTGTCCCGTTGCACCAGAAGTGGTTTAGTCATACTGGCCATATGACCCAGAAAGCTGTTTGTGGACAAATGCCAGCTCCCTTGGCCTGAAGTGAGATGAGCACTGCACCCCATAGTTGACTTTGACTGGACTTAACCACCCAAGGATCCTTTACCACCACCATAACCTCCTCCTCCTTCTTTAGGACCTTCCTATTTTTATTGGAGAAACATTGGAGGGTATGATATTTGGGGCCCTTGCAACTTGAATGCTCCTCCATACAAAATTCCTTACACACAGAAAACCAGATGCTAAAGAGAAGGGATGTAGCAACCCTGACATGCTTGTTTTCTACGTGCAGGGATTTCTCTCTCCATTATCACCCATTCAGTCATGTGAGCACCCTCCAATTCATACAGTCCAGGGACGGGTTACCCCCTCACCAAAGCGTTTCCTTCTTTCTTTTAAAGACGAAGACCAAGAGGCCGAGATCTCTGTGTATGAAGACAGTTTAGCAGCAGTTCTCTTCCCATCCCTAGGCCTCTTCTCTGGTCTTTCCAATTTCCCCACTGCTTCTGCTAAGCTGCTTTCTTTTTCATGCCTCACCCTCAAGTTTTATAGCTGGTGGGAACAGGGAAGTAGACAACCGTCTCGTTCAACTGGCAGCAGATCAGCGAAAAAAGGTCCAAACACGTGAGGAGGGAGAACTATTGTGTATATGATGAACGACTGAAGCGTTTGTACAGAGAAATGATGGCAAAAAATTATGGCAGCCTGTGATTCTGGCCAAAAAGCAAGCCGACAAAATGGATAGGGTCCAGATGTTATTGAGTTGCTTATCAAGTGAAGAAGTGAACATAATTAGGCTTCTGTATCACATGATACAAACAGTTAGTGGGTGATGATAACCAGCTGCTGTTCCTGCAGCTAGAAGTGCAGATCACAACTAATGTTCTGCTTGTGCGCATGTGCGATAGAAAATGAAATTAAGTTTGGCAGCTTGACTGGTGTCAACTTCCTGAGGTGTCTCTCCAATATAAATGTCATTCTTTCATGAGACCACCGCTCCTATCTTAACCATGGGCATTTTACTAGTTTCAAATGAAAAGTGCACCCCTCCAAAATATCAGTTGCTTCTTGCTATTGTAAAGATGGCATAGAGATTCTGAAAGGGATTTGGGTCAGTTCAGGATTCAGGCCATAGTTGTGTGTGTGTGTGCGCGCTGAAGAGGGAACTGCAGGTTTCCATTTATAGATTTTCATATTTCCATCTGCTTGGATCCTTTTCCCCTTTCAGTTTTTCTCCATGACATCACCTCTTTCTACGCGTCTACTTCTCCCTCAACTTTTACTTGCAATTGTGGGAAAGTGCAGTTGAAAAATGGGAGAAGATTGCATACCCTCCAACTTTTCTCCGATGAAAATAGGGACACCCCATTCCATAATAATAATTTTATTATTTTATACCCTGCCTATCTGACTGGGTTGCCCCAAGCACTCTGGGCAACTTCCAACATATATAAAAACATAATAAAACATTTTTTAAACTTCCCTATACAGTGGTACCTCGGGTTAAGAACTTAATTTGTTCCGGAGGTCTGTTCTTAACCTGAAACTGTTCTTAACCTGAAGCACCACTTTAGCTAATGGGGCCTCCTACTGCTGCCCCTCGGCCGGAGCACAATTTCTGTTCTCATCCTGAAACAAAGTTCTTAACCTGAAGCACTATTTCTGGGTTAGCGGAGTCTGTAACCTGAAGCGTATGTAACCTGAAGCGTATGCAACCTGAGGTATCACTGTACAGTGGTACCTCGGGTTAAGTACTTAATTCGTTCCAGAGGTCCGTTCTTAACCTGAAACTCTTCTTAACCTGAAGCACCACTTTAGCTAATGGGACCTCCTGCTGGTGCCGTGCCACCAGAGCACGATTTCCTCAGAGACCCCGCGAAGAGTCCAGCCCCGGCTCACACCACCCCACAGGCAGCTGGCCCTGCCCTTGGGTGCAGGGCATGCGCACCACCCCAGGTGCCCGATTGGCTTGTTCCGCCGCTGCATCCTTGCCCTTTCTCTGATGTGAACAACACTGAACGACTGAAGTTTGAAGTGCAGCAGGGAGAGATGAGCAGCTAACGTCAACATACTGTGAGTCGGGATCAGTGAAAATATAGCCCTTCCTCTACCCATTTTCAGACACATGATGTTTTCTTTGAGAGCTGCAGCTCTTGAGGTGCTACGAAGGCTGTGCATATGGGCTTCTGATGCCTGGGAACTGACAGCAAGTTAGAACAGCTAGGAAGACTAGCTCTCCAGGCACAGATCAACCTTCCACGGACGTCATGGCAGCTACTACTGTGGTGTAAATGGGGCATTTATATAGTTCCATGTAAACACTGCCTGCCTGGGAAGAAGTCTGCAATTCGTGTGAGGAGCAACCAGATCAATGGCCTCTCCAACGCGGTTCCCTCCTAAACACTCTGCAGGTGTGTTGTGGGACCACACCATCCTGAAGGCAACCCCCACATTTCTGTGGTGGCTAGTGCGAATTGGCTTTGTTTTCGAATCTCAGCACACACTTTAAGAAAACCGTTCCCCCTTCCTTGGAAAGCTGATCCTCGGCAAGTTCAGTTTTGGAAACCTACAGGCAGCCCAGCAATCAACAGAGCTGGCAGCACGAGTCTCTCACCTTTGTTTCAGGTAGATTTCTGCACATCTTCTAGGTTCTGCCAGGTGTAATATCCGTTGGCTCGGGATTATAGAATATAATCCAGGAGGGCGGTGCCAGATCTCAGACGAACGGCCGCAACTATACAAATGGATGGACCTTGGAAAAACCGCAAGGCGTCAGTGGAGGTGAGGCAGAGCTTGGCATTAATTCAAACAGCAAGTCAAAAGTGTGAGTTCCACCTTATTTTATTCATCCTGGTTCTACGTCGTGGTTTCTTTATTTTATTTCTTTATTATATTTATATCCCACTTCCCCTCTCCCCCCAAAGGAGCCCAGGGCTTCTTCATATGATTAATATGAACAACTGCACCATCCAGAAAGAGAAGGGTTCTAGGCTAGCCTTCTCCATTCCATCATTGTAGATTTTTTAAAAAATAATTTTTTTTGGGGGGGGGGAGTTTAAATGGTTATTTTAACAAACAAACAAAATTCCACTTTTTACAAAAAGTGTATTGATTTAAAAGAATATCCAAGTTTAATACAGATGTATTAAAGACACACAACCTCTTAAAAGGGAATCGTGGCAATTTATTAAAGGCTGCTTTTCTAGGGACCTCTGCTCAAATATAGTGCCAAACTGGCTGGCACTGTATTAAGAAGCCACAAGGGACTTTGGACTTCTGTGTTCCCTCATTCTCCTTCTTCCTCTCATTGCAGTGATTTCCTAACTCCAGTTCTGGTTTGCAGCAACCCATTATTTGTCATTTCATCCAAACAGGTATTGTATGGTCTGTGCCTGCCTGCAAACTCCCCAAAACCCTTACTTTGCAACCTCCAGAGTGGAACAGCTTCCCCATCACTGTCCTACGCATTGAAAAATCATATAGCTATCTTGGCTAGAAATTTTCTTGGGGGGGAAAGTGAGATTATTAGGAAGCTGAATTCTGTGCCATCAGCGTATTCCGCACTACTTCTGTATCCCTCTGAAAGGCAACACACACATTGTCATTGATATGACAACACTAGTGCTATATGCACACATTCACTTGTAGCTGATATTTCTTGCCCCAAACAGGAATCTAGGGGGCAAGTCAAAGGCATTGAATATCCACTATATAAAGGTAAAGGGACCCCTGACGGTTAGGTCCAGTCGTGGACGACTCTGGGGTTGTGGCGCTCATCTCGCTTTACTAGCCGAGGTAGCCAGCGTACAGCTTCCGGGTCATGTGCCCAGCAGGACTAAGCCGCTCCTGGCAAACCAGAGCAGCGCACGGAAACGCCGTTTACCTTCCCGCCGGAGCGGTACCTTTTTATCTACTTGCACTTTGACGTGGTTTCGAACTCCTAGGTTGGCAGGAGCAGGGACCGAGCAACCAGAGCTCACCCCGTCACAGGGATTTGAACTGCCAACCTTCTGATCGGCAAGTCCTAGGCTCTGTGGTTTAACCCACAGCACTATATAGACTGTGCTTAAATCATTCCATGAATTGTTCCACTCTGCCTGAGGAGCTGGCAGTCAAAAGTGCCCCAATGTTGGGCCTGGAATTCAAATTAAAACATCCTGCAATTCCAGCACAAACAGCTGCTTGCTTGGTGAGTCAGATCTCTTGGCAACCGAGAATAATGGCGACACCCTTTTCACGATCTCTCCCTTCTGCCTGCCAGTTGTTGACGGAGAACCAAAATTAATATTGAATGCCCTTATTATTACTTACGCCGTGAATAATTATTCATGCCGGACTTTCTTCACTTCACCTTTGCAGCGCCGTAAGGTGATATTAATAGGAGGCCAACACTTGGGGAAAGCAATGGCCAATTTTGGGCATGTCTTCATTACAAAATATATATTGGGAAGGTTCTATCACTGTTAGGACTTCCCCAAAAGAATTCTGGGAATTCTAAGGCACTGGCAAGAGGACATTGTCATGAAGACGGTAATAATAATAATAATAATAATACGCATTTCAAAGTATGCACAGTCCCAAATGGAAGCCATTAAATCGTGTGTGGGGAACCTTTGGTGTTCCAGACAGTGCTGAACTACAAATCCCATCATCCCTGGCCATTGACTATATTTGTTGGGGCAGATGGGACTTGTAGTTCAGCTGTGGTCCCACGTTTCCCCACATCTACCTTAAACGTATAGCTTTGCTTCTTTGCTGAGCAGTCTAATATGCCATATAGCAAGGTAAATTGCCGTATTTTTCGCACCATAGGGCGCACCGGACCATAGGGCGCACCCAGTTTTTAGGGGGGGAATTCAAGAAAAAAAATCTTTTTTCCCCCCGCAGCCCCAAAGAGCAGCGTACAGGCTGCACACAACCTCTCCCTGCCGGAGGGGTTGCGTGCAGCTATGGATCAAGCCAAGGCAGCGAGCGGGATGGATCCCGCTCGCTGTTTTGGCTTCCCCTAGCCCCGTGCAGCCCGGGAGAGGCTGCGTGGGGCTAAATAATCCATAGCCCCGTGCAGCCTCTCCTTGGCGGAGGGGTTGCGCGCAGCTATGGAGGAAGCCAAGGCAGCGAGCGGGATGGATCCCACTCGCTGTTTTGGCTTCCCCTTTAGCCCCGTGCAGCCTCTCCTTGGCGGAGGGGCTGCACAGGGCTTTCCTGGCTTTACTGGGAGGTGGGGGGATTCCCTCACCTCTCCCAAAAGCCCGCAGAAGCTGTGCAAACCCTTTAAAGAGATAGCGGCTTCTCCTGGCTTTACTGGGAGGTGGGGGGATTCCCCCACCTCCCGCAAAACCGGCAGAAGCCGCGCGCCTTTTAAAAGGGCTGCACCGCTTCTCCTGGCTTTCCTGGGAGGCGGGGGGATTCCCCCGCCTCCCGGAAAACCAGGCTCCCCCCCCCCCCGCCAGCCTTCTAACCAAGTCGGGGGACAGCGGGAAGGGCGCACTGCGCCCCTGCCGCTGTCTCCCGAGTTTGCGGGCTGGCGACGGGGAGGAGCAGGCTTCTCCCCCCGCCAGCCTTCTAGCCAAGTCGGGGGACAGCGGGAAGGGCGCGCTGCGCCTCTCCCGCTGCCCCCTGAGCTTGTGGGGCTGGCGGTGGGGCTCTCCAGGCTTCAGCGAAAGCCTGCATTCGCACCATAGGACGCACACACATTTCCCCTTCATTTTTGGAGGGGAAAAAGTGCGTCCTATAGTGCAAAAAATACGGTATAACAACAACAACAACAACAATTCATATCCCATCCTTCCACTGAGGGGCAGCTCCGAGGGCCTTCTGGTGATTCCCTCACTGTGAGAAGTGAGGTTACAGGGGACCAGGCAGAGGGCCTTCTCGGTAGTGGCACCCGCCCTGTGGAACACCCTCCCACCAGATGTCAGGGCAATAAGCAACTATCTTACTTTCAAAAGACATCTCTGTTTAGGGAAGCTTTTAATGTTTAATTCTGTATTGTGTTTTTAATATTCGGTTGGGAGCCGCCCAGAGTTGCTGAGGAACCCCAGCCAGGTGGGCGGGGTATAAATAATAAATTATTATGTTTATGTTTATGTTTATGATATATTATTCCTCCCAAACCTTTCTGCTTGGTTTCAAAAGAGGCTTGCCATGAACAGCATGGGAAGCTGCTGTTCAGGAAGCACAAATCCAAAGCTCCGCAGGGAATCAGGAGGACAATTCTTGATTTTGGCCTGAACCCACTCGGCTCCTGTATGCTTTTAAATGAGGGAGAGTAAGAATGACAAACCTGCGTGGGAGATTTGCATCTAGTTTCTTGGGTTTTGCCAGGCCTAAGACTCTTGAAGTTGGCCGACACATCAGAGCACGTGAGGAAAGGGGCCATATCGTATCTTGGTTTCCCCAGACTAACTTACTGTTACGAATAAAAACAAAAGTGCCACTCAAACCATGGTTAGAAACTCCTGCACACAACCATAGGTTATCGTATTAAGCATCTATTCTTATATTACGCAAATCACTGTCACACACGTATGCTGTTATAGTTGTTCTCACCCGAAATCATCTATAAAGATCTGTGACTTTCTGGGAGCAAACTGATTAACGGTGATTTTACAACAGGAGGTCACTCATTTGATGGCTGTGGTTCACTGATTTGGCTGGCTACCACTAATTTATACATATATCCCACACTTTCTGTCCACCTTACAAGATCTTTGAGACAGCTAAGAGCAGGAAATAAAAGCAATACAGTGGTACCTTGGGTTAAGTACTTAATTTGTTCCAGAGGTCCGTTCTTAACCCGAAACTGTTCTTAACCTGAGGTACCACTTTAGTTATGGAGCCTCCCACTGCCGCTGCACAATTTCTGTTCTCGTCCTGGGGCAAAGTTCTTAACCCGAGGTACTATTTCTGGGTTAGCGGAGTCTGTAACCTGAAGTGTCTGTAACCTGAAGCGTATGTAATCTGAGGTACCACTGTACGTAAAGGTAAAGGGACTCCTGACCATTAGGTCCAGTCGTGGCCGACTCTGGGGTTGCGGCGCTCATCTCGCTTTACTGGCCAAGGGAGCCGGCGTACAGCTTCTGGTCATGTGGCCAGCATGACTAAGCCACTTCTGGTGAACCAGAGCAGCGCACGGAAACGCCGTTTACCTACCCACTGGAGTGGTACCTATTTATCTACTTGCACTTTGATGTGCTTTCGAACTGCTAGGTTGGCAGGAGCAGGGACTGAGCAATGGGAGCTCACCTCGTCGCGGGGATTCAAACCGCCGATCTTCTGATCGGCAAGTCCTAGGCTCTGTGGTTTAACCCACAGCACCACCCGTGTCCCTACACGATTGTACTTACTTTGGAGCAATCCAACCGAAGTGCGCTTGAAATGCACCAATAAGGGTAGAGTCACTCCAAAGCAAAATGCCGAAATGCTGAAACCATGGTGACCAGCACTTTCAAATATAGTCAAAAGGACCACTAAATATCTTTCCAAATAACCCGTGATCCATCTTCTGATGGTTTTCAAGCTACCCAGAATACACCAGGCTATATAACTGTTAAAAATTTGAAGGGCACAGTTTGAAGGTCTCTGGGGCAACATCCTTGCACTTTCAGTTCCATGAAGGAGAAAGGCGGGATATCGATGTAATAAATAAATAAGTGTAAATGCAGATTTAGGTTTTAAATGTCAAAGGAGGCAGGCTAATTTGCCTTTCAAATCAGCCCATATAAATTATTCAATTAATTTGCACCATACTCCAAATCACCTAATCAATTCATTTACCCCCCAATTCAATTCTCAACAGATCCTGGTCCAAATCAGTTTGGTTCTCCTTCAATTGCCTCCCCCCAAATTATCTCTAGATCACGTAATAATAAAAATATTCTACCCAATAAACAAGATCACCTCCTCCAATCTAATTTTCTCCAAAATTCATTACCCATCCAGAATATACAGAAATAAAAATATTCGGGACCTCTACTCCACAAGCCTATCCTTGCTCTCAACCTCTAATGATGTAAAATATGGAGCTGATAATATGGGTCTTTAGTACAAGTCTGTCATAAGATAATTGTGACAGCTATGGCTCCATCTGCACTATATATTTTAAGCACTATCATACCACTTTCAACCGTCATGGCTTCCCCCAAAGAATCCTGGGAACTGGTTTCTTAAGAGTGCTGAGAGAAGTTAGGAGACCCATATTCTCCTCACATTCCCCTCACTTTGAAGAACAAGTCTTAATGCTCAATCCCTCTTCCCAGGGGACTCTGTGAGGCCAAACCACAGTTCCCAGAATTCTTTGAGGGAATAGAAGTGGTATGAAACCACTTTAAATGCATAATGCGGATGAGGCCTATGACAATGAGCATGTTAAGGTGCCAAATGCGAATAATTCTTATTGTGATTCACATCCTTTATGAAGCCACACAATCTTACCGGAAAAAGTTCCACACGTCTTTGATCTCCTTTGGTTTTGCAAGCTCTTCCAACCTGGAACTGAAAACTTGTACAGTTGCAAAACAAACAAGAAACACATAGGGGGATAAAACCACCGTGCATAAAGTGTAAGTTCCCTTCCAGGGCTAAGAAACCTTTCTTTTCCGCATTCTCTTTCTGGGGCGCCACATAACAAGTGTGGCCAGAAACCAAAGTCGGTGTGGTGAACAATGTGACTCTTACCTTTGTACAATTGCTCACATTCTAACTAGGCAAAAACCAGGCATTTCCACACACAGAGACCTCTACCCAGGCAAGCAAGACTGCAAGCATATTTTAAAAATGTAAAGGACCCCTTACAGTTAAGTCCAGTTGCAGATGACTCTGGGGTTGTGCTGCTCATCTCACTTTACAGGCGAGGGAGCCGGCGTTTGTCTGCAGTTTTTCTGGGTCATGAGGCCAGCATGACTAAGCTGCTTCTGGTGCAACACAACACCGAAACCAGAGCAGCGCACGGAAACACTATTTACCTTCCCACCAGAGAGGTACCTATTTATCTACTTGCACTTTTTGGCATGCTTTTGAATTGCTAGGTTGGCAGCAGCTGGGACCGAGCAACGGGAGCTCACCCCGTCACAGGGATTCAAACCGCCGACCTTCTGATCAGCAAGCCAAGAGGCTCAGTGGTTTAGACCACAGCGCCACCCGCATCACCTGCAAGCATATTATACCAGTGCAAATGTTTGGGATCAGAACACCAGACAGTCTATGCAAAATGTTCTTATTAGAATTACAGTCAAAGAGCTTATTCTGTTTTATTTTTATTATTTGCATTTCCAGGAGGCTGGAGTCTTGGGGTTCCTGTATTCCTACTTCCCTGTTCCTACTGCTCTGCCTTGAGAACGCTTACAGAAAACTGACAAGAAGATGACAGGTTATTATGTTGATTTGATGCAAAAAACAAACAAAACCACCCGATAATGGACTTAGCTAATTACATTTGAACTCCAAAGGCATTCCGTCATGTACAAAACTTGCTCCTAGGCAAAGGCTTCATTGAGAGACACCTTTGCACCTGAGGCGATAGGCCTTTTCTTCAAGCCAGGACAAGCCAAGGCACTTTTTATAAGCAAACAGCCTCCCAACCAAGAAGGGCTTATGATGATGTTTTCTTGACAGACAGGGGCAGGAGAGTAAATACCAAGAGAGGAAGAGAGAATGAGAGAGCTCTGCGTTCCCTCCCTTTTCAGCAGTTTGTTAAAAAGGCAGGGAAGTTAAGTACAGCGCAGACAGGGGCCAGACCTGGTGTGGGTGGGGCGTTCTCCATCCCACAGTCTTGCTGAGAGTAGCTATTGACCTGGCAAGGTGGGGAGATCAAGTATCTAGGATTTCCTTGTAATTGAGACCGTCTATCAATCACAGAGGCTGATATTGCACATCTGTAGCACACAGGGCAGGCTGATCGCCGAAGAATTGATGCTTTTGAATTATGGTGCTGGAGGAGACTCTTGAGAGTCCCATGCAAGAAAATCAAACCTATCCATTCTTAAGGAAATCAACCCTGAGTGCTCACTGGAAGGACAGATCCTGAAGCTGAGGCTCCAATACTTTGGCCACCTCATGAGAAGAGAAGACTCCCTGGAAAAGACCCTGATGTTGGGAAAGATGGAGGGCACAAGGAGAAGGGGACGACAGAGGACGAGATGGTTGGACAGTGTTCTCGAAGCTACCAGCATGAGCTTGAGCAAACTGTGGGAGGCAGTGGAAGACAGGAGTGCCTGGCGTGCTCTGATCCATGGGGTCACGAAGAGGCGGACACGACTAAACGACTAAACAACAACAACAACAAGCACACAAGGCAAAAGTACAGGCAGCCCCAACTAGAGACTAAGGCCCAGCTATGGATGAGTTTTGTGGTTCTATTTCCAACAGATCCCGGCAATTTTTTTAAAAAATACCCTTCCTACAGTCAACTTTCTCCAAAGGATTTGCAGGTGACCAGGCTCCTATTTTGCTGGCTGCCCTCTAGCCAGATATTTGGCTGTACTTAGCCCAGTCAGGCAGAAACTGTGTGGCGATCCCGGCACAGATTGTTGACGTGCTAGTAATGACAGACTGGCATAATCTAGAACCATGAAACTGGCCAAGGTAGCTCCAAAACTCTGTACGTAAACAGATACCTTTTTCCTATTCCTTCCTGATTTGCTTCCAGGTTTGCTTCCATCATTGCTGTAAAATCCAACACCTAGAAGTTGAAAGATATAAAACAGTTTTTGTGACTGGGCTGAGGTGCACAGGCGGTCCTAGAATGTTACTAAGGAGTATAGAATCACAGAATTGTAGGGTTGTGGGTTCGAGGAGGAGCAGCACCCAGCAAGGTGGGGCTCGAATCCACAATCCTCAGACTAAGAGTCTCAAACTGTTCCGACCATAGCTGTCAACTTTTCCATTTTCTAAGGGAAATTCCCTTATTCCGAATAGGATTCCTCGCAAGAAAAGGGAAAAGTTGACAGCTATGGTTCCGACTGAGCTATCAGCCTGACATACATAATAGAGAAAGTAAAGCTGCAATATGCCTACTAAACCGGGAGTGAGCCCCACTGAACTTCTCTGCAGACGTTCTTGTTTTCTTATGCGGGACAGTGTAAATGGGGAGGGATGAATTTAGTGCATTAGAAAAGAGCCAAACCTAAACATACTGCCAAATAATTACTTTGACAGAAGAATTCAGACACACCCTTTTCTTGCTTGATACAGGAAGCCCTCCCGGGTTTATTTGCTATTTGTCATATGCATTCTTCCCCAGGACTACACCCCAATGAAAATCTAGTATCATAGCCAGTATCATCACCTGCCTTTGTCCCTCCTCCCACCTCCATGGACAATCGGCTGCTACAGGAGAGATAAACACAGATTAAAGATAAAGGGTAAAGGGACCCCTGACCATTAGGTCCAGTCGCGGACGACTCTGGGGTTGTGGCGCTCATCTCGCTTTACTGGCTGAGGGAGCCGGCGTACAGCTTCCGGGTCATGTGGCCAGCATGACTAAGCTGCTTCTGGTGAACCAGAGCAGCGCACGGAAACGCCATTTACCTTCCCGCCGGAGCGGTACCTATTTATCTACTTGCACTTTGACGTGCTTTCGAACTACTAGGTTGGCAGGAGCAGGGACCGAGCAATGGGAGCTCACCCCGTCGTGGGGATTCGAACTGCCGACCTTCTGATCGGCAAGTCCTAGGCTCTGTGGTTTAACCCACAGCGGCACTCACGTCTCTTAAAAACACAGATTAGCACAGAATAATAGGACTGGGAAAGACCCTCTCAGCCACGAAGAGAGCTGACTGACTTTGTGTCTACTCAGCCTACTCTTCCCTTCAGATTGTGCTGAGAATAAAATGGGAAAAGAGAAGCACATACTCTGCTTTCAGCTCTATGGAGGAGAGATGGAATACAAATGTAAATAAATGCTTTAAAAAGCTGCCACAAGTTTTGTGGCTGGTGCAACAGTAGATCAGGAGGGCTCAACTTCAAAAACAATATATTCCTAATAACAGGCATTGAGTTAGATTTTGTTGGGAAAGAGAAAAAGTGAAATCATTATTCATATACTTTGCCCAACGTCATTAATATGTAGAAGTTACAGGTGGCGTTATAATGCGTGAGTTCTGCTCTCCTCTCATTTTTGTTTTCTAGGGTTGCTGAAATATCTTGCAGGCCAGGTATTGTAAAATGCATGTCCCAAGCAACAATTAAAATCACACTCAGCAGAAAGCCTGTCTAAGAAGCTGCAGTCAAGGAAAAAGCGAGCGATGGTTACAGAATTTGGAGCAAATAACCACAGAGGCCCTGGAAGTTCTCTCTTACCTTTCACCTGATTGAAAACCAGGGAGAGAAACTGCAAAGGAAGCAGAAAGAGCAGGTGGGTTTTAATGTCTGCAACCTGCGCACTCAAACCTCAAATTACCAGCAATTACATGCAGAACAAATGCTCCCTGTGCACTGACTTTTAACTAACAAGGAGTTTTCCCACCTAATTAAAGGTTACTTTGTTCCAGCAAAGCGATGGCTTTGGCATTTTGCGTGTTGCGACTGCTGGCAACCCGGCATCTCCCTTGAATATCAGGGTATCGGAATGAGAACCAGGCTACACTGTCAGAACGCAATTCTACCTTTTGAATTCGCACACGGCCCCAGATACACCTACACCAGCTGAAATCAGGAGGTTTTGAATGTTTGAGGTTTTGTTGTGTTTTTAATATTCTGTTGGGAGCTGCCCAGAGTGGCTGGGGCAACCCCGTCAGATAGGGAGCATATAAATAAATAAATAAATAAATAAATAAATAAATAATTTTATTACTTATACCCAGGTCATCTGGCTGGCTTTCTCCAGCCACACTGGGCCACTTAAAGCATATATATTATTATTACTTATTATTTATTTATTGAATTTATATACAGTGGACGCCCGGATTGCGAACATGATCCGTGCGGGAAGCACGTTCGCAACCCGCAGTGCTGCGTCTGCACATGCGCGGGTCGCAATTCGGTGCTTCTGCACATGCGCAGGCTCCGAAACCCGGAAGTAATCCATTCCAGTACTTCCGGGTTCGGCGCGGTGCGTAACCCAAAATTGCGCAACCCGAAGCGTCTGTAACCCGAGGTATGACTGTACCACCCTATACCCGGACGTCTCAGGGCGGCTCACAGAACAAAACCAGAACACAAAACCACAAAATATATCATCAAAATGAAAACAACCCAATAACCCATAATAAATATAATAAAACATCATACATTAAAAACTTCACAATACAGGGTTGCTCTCAGATGTCTTTTAAAGGTTATGTAGTTCTTCATCTCCTTGACATCTGAAGGGTGTTCCACAGGGTGGGAGCCACTACCGAGAAGGCCCTCTGCCTGGTTCCCTGTAACTTCACATTTTACAGTGAGGGAACTGCCAGAAGACCATCGAAGGTACACCTCAGTGTCTGGGCTAAGTGATGGGGTGGAGGTGCTCCTTCAGGTATACTGGGATGAGGCTGCTGTTTTATTTTAGAAATTCTATACAATGAGAAGTGACAACTTTCATGGGACAGGATTTGGATTGCGTGACTTGCACCTTAAAGGTAAAGGTAAAGGCACCCCTGACCATTAGGTCCATTCGTGGCCAACTCTGGGGTTGCGGCGCTCATCTCGCTTTACTGGCCGAGGGAGCCGGCGTACAGCTTCCGGGTCATGTGGCATGACTAAGCTGCTTCTGGCGAACCAGAGCAGCGCAGGGAAACGCCGTTTACCTTTCCGCCGGAGCGGTACCTATTTATCTACTTGCACTTTGACGTGCTTTCGAACTGCTAGGTGGGCAGGAGCAGGGACCGAGCAACGGGAGCTCACCCCGTCACGGGGATTCGAACCGCCGATCTTCTGATCAGCAAGTCCTAGGCTCTGTGGTGCCACCTGCGTCCCTGACTTGCACCTTATTATTATTATTATTACTTCTGCACAAGTATTACAAGGACATTGTCCTCTTTTGTATCTGGCCACTACCCTGGCGCTCGCTCTCAGTAGCATCCTGGACAGAAGTGGAAAGAAAGGGAAAGGTATCTCATCGCCTCCTCTACAAACACCAGCCTGCTAGCGCCAATCTGCCCCACTTTCCCCCTAAAACTGCAGGTTTACAGAAGCCAGGTTTGCTGGACACCAGATGGCCTTCTGCGGGGAAGACCACTTTTCAATAGGGGTGGTCTCTTTCATTCCCATATTGTTTCCGTTGTACTCTTCTTCTTTCCTTCCGATAAAACGGATTTTTTTCCAAAAAGAGAAGGGAGCTTTCTGCTCCTGCTCGGAGCGATTGGCTGAGAAAGTTGCTTCCCGTCGGAAAAGGAGAGCGCTCTGCACATGCTCAGAAATCACAAACCCTTTAAGCCGTTTTTTCCCCCAAACAACAACGTTGCACTCTTAAAAGAGGATATGCACTCTGCATATGCGCAGAGGCAAACTCCTCCAGGTGCCAGAATTTTCTCCCGGAAGGAACTGCGGCTCTGCGGAGTCTTCTTTTCACGCACCTTCCTCGGCCTGCACCATCCTGCACTGAAGGCGCCTCTTCTAGATCTCCCCGCTGCAAAAAAGAGAGAAAAGACACGCACGCGCTCTGCCGGCGCGCCCCTGTTTGTTTCGGTTGCCCGGGTAACCAGCGACTCACGCGCTTCTAGCCCTCGCTCCCTCCGGGCCTTCTGCAATGGCCGCCATGCGCTTAGCCAGCCGCCAGAGGGCGCTCCGACTGCTTTATCTTCTCTGATTACCTTACAAATGTTGTTGTTTAGTCGTGTCCGCCTCTTCGTGACCCCATGGACCAGAGCACGCCAGGCACTCCTGTCTTCCACTGCCTCCCGCAGTTTGGTCAAACTCATGCTGGTAGCTTCGAGAACACTGTCCAACCATCTCCTCCTCTGTCATCCCCTTCTCCTTGTGCCCTCCATCTTTCCCAACATCAGGGTCTTTTCCAGGGAGTCTTCTCATAAGGTGGCCAAAGTATTGGAGCCTCAGCTTCAGGATCTGTCCTTCCAGTGAGCACTCAGGGCTGATTTCCTTAAGAATGGATAGGCTTGATCTTCTTGCAGTCCATGGGACTCTCAAGAGTCTCCTCCAGCACCAGAATTCAAAAGCATCAATTCTTCGGCGATCAGCCTTCACTTCCATACCGGCAAGCCACTCCAGTATCCCTGCCAAGAAAACTCCATGGGCAAAGACAACAGGCATATAAAAGTTATGACCTTACACATAGAATCAGAAAAAGAGTTGGAAGGGACCCTTCCACTGCCTCCCGCAGTTTGGTCAAACTCATGCTGGTAGCTTCGAGAACACTAGCCAGCCATCTCGTCCTCTGTCGTCCCCTTCTCCTTGCGCCCTCCATCTTTCCCATAAAGGAATCTCAGCTAAAGCATCCATGACAGATGGCCATCCAACCTCTCCTTAAAAACCTCCCAAGGAAGCCTCACTGAAGTGAGCAGGACTTGCCTTCAACTTAAAACACGTACTGTAACCAGTGCCTGCATTTACTATAAACTAAACAAGCGATAGCTTAGGGCCCCACTCTCTTGGGGCCCCCAAAAAAATTTAAAGGGGAAAAAACTGGATGTACATTTCCAAAATATAAGATAAAAAACAAATAAAACCTACACACAGCAACAGTGTTTTGTGTTGTGTAGGCTCCTGTGGTGCAAGTAATGGGCCCCACCTGCTAGCCTGCTCCCTAAAATATCACTGGTTTGCTCATTTCTATAGGGTGCCTACATTCTGCATGGACAAATGGCTTTAGATACCTATTCAGTCCATAAATGACCATATAGCATATATTCAATACAAAAAACAGCGACAATTTGTTGTTGACAAAGGACAGCTGGACACATAAAGGGCCCCATTACCTTCAGTAGTGGGATGCGGGTGGCGCTGTGGGTTAAACCACAGAGCCTAGGACTTGCCGATCAGAAGGTCGGTGGTTCGAATCCCCGCCACGGGGTGAGCTCCCGTGGCTGTGGCTCG
This sequence comes from Podarcis vaucheri, assembly GCF_965113315.1. Taxonomy (NCBI): domain Eukaryota; kingdom Metazoa; phylum Chordata; class Lepidosauria; order Squamata; family Lacertidae; genus Podarcis; species Podarcis vaucheri. The sequence continues at coordinate 34,287,879 of NC_138755.1, read as the reverse complement.
GTCCCTGCTCCTGCCAACCTAGCAGTTTGAAAGCACGTCAAAGTGCAAGTAGATAAATAGGTACTGTTCCGGTGGGAAGGTAAACGGTGTTTCCGTGCGCTGCTCTGGTTTGCCAGAAGCGACTTAGTCATGCTGGCCACATGACCTGGAAGCTGTACGCTGGCTCCCTCGGCCAATAAAGCGAGATGAGTGCCGCAACCCCAGAGTCGTTCACGACTGGACCTAACGGTCAGGGGTCCCTTTACCTTTACCTTCAGTAGCTTAGGGTCTCATCAAACCTAAATCCGGCCAACTGTAACCATATTGGGAGGGCAAGTCTCTTGCACAGCATGCCAGCACCTATTAACTTTTGAGTGAATATGATGCTTGCTTCAAGGTTCAGCATCAGACACGGTAGACCACTAGAGTCTCCTGACCTTGCACCTCATCCTGGCTCCCACTTCCTGTTCACATGTTCTTTGAAGGAGAGATGTTGCAATGGAAACTGACCCTTTGGCAGTTGTGGATGCTGGGCCCAGGGCGAAAGGGAAGCACGCAGGAATAGCCCCCCCTTCACCAACTAAAGTCATCTTGCTGAATGCCCCCCCAAAACCTAGAGCCATTACTGCTCTACTCTCCACCACCACTCAGTAGCAACGTTGCTCAGCCTGGTCCAATTGGGGACATATGTTGACCTTGTGCATAGCACTGTATTTGGCCAGCTAGATTTGCATGCTACGTTGAAGGTTTGAGCACAAGCAGGATACTGGGTGGAAGATGCTCTTGATTTTATATCGACCAAATTATTGTCAACTGTAGTGTTGCTTGCGTGTATGTTAATATGAAGGTGCATGTGGGAATGCTTCCTTCCTCACAGATAAACCTTCCTGCACATAAAATGGTATGAGAGGAGAATCACTAGGCTGGACCCTTTTCCCTGACATTACAGTGGTACCACGGGTTACATACACTTCAGGTTACATACGCTTCAGGTTACAGACTCCACTAACCCAGAAATAGTACCTCGGGTTAAGAACTTTGCTTCAGGATGAGAACAGAAATCGTGCTCCAGCGGCGCGGCGGCAGCAGGAGGCCCCATTAGCTAAAATGGTGCTTCAGGTTAAGAAGAGTTTCAGGTTAAGAATGGACCTCCGGAATGAATTAAGTACTTAACCCGAGGTACCACTGTATAGCTTTTGGGCTTTATTCAATAAGAGATTTTTCTCCACCCTGTGCAGGCTTTCAATTCAGTTTCAATGACCCCTACGCCTTGATTTTGCTCCCATGTTCTGGGAGGGAACAATCGGTACAATCCACAAGGGCAGGCCTTCCCAACTTGAGTGCCCACCAGATGTTTTGGGCTACAACTGGTACTGCTTTGGCAAAGGCCGCACCAGCGTTGTCTCCGTCACGTGTTTCATTGAAATAAATGCAAGCTGCTCAAGAAGAGAAAAGGTGCTGGTGGGCTGCGCCCAAGGAGACAGGAACCGGTTCAAATGAGTCAGGAGAGACGGGTGAATCAACTGGCTAAGTAATGTTGCCATCTTTGTCCTCCAATGGTATCTCTATAAAGCCCTCCCCACTTCCTATTTCGTCTGCAACTGTGTGCTGCTGCTGTTACATGACTTTGTGTTGAATATTATAAAGGGGTTGATGGATGTTTTCTGATGCTTCCCGAAACAGGGGGGGGGGGGGGCACACTGGATACTGAGTAAATGAGAGTGTATAAATAGCCATATAAATAGGCCCCGTATGCACTAGACATTTAAAGCACTTTCATACCACTTAAACTGCCATGGCTTCCCCTCCAAAGAGTTCTGGGAAGTACTGTGTGCTAAGTCGCCTGAGAGTTGCTTGTTGTTGTTGTTTAGTCGTGTCCAACTCTTCATGACCCCATGGATCAGAGCACGCCAGGCACTTCTGTCTTCCACTGCCTCCCGCAGTTTGGTCAAACTCATGCTGGTAGCTTCGAGAACACTGTCCAACCATCTCGTTCTCTGTCGTCCCCTTCTCCTTGTGCCCTCCATCTTTCCCAACATCAGGGTCTTTTCCAGGGAGTCTTCTCTTCTCATGAGGTGGCCAAAGTATTGGAGCCTCAGCTTCAGGATCTGTCCTTCCAGTGAGCACTCAGGGCTGATTTCCTTCAGAATGGAGAGGTTTGATCATCTTGCAGTCCATGGGACTCTCAAGAGTCTCCTCCAGCACCATAATTCAAAAGCATCAATTCTTCGGCAATCAGCCTTCTTTATGGTCCAGCTTTCACTTCCATACATCACTACTGGGAAAACCATAGCTTTTACTATACGGACCTTTGTTGGCAAGGTGATGTCTCTACTTTTTAAGAGTTGCTAGGAGGCCCCTGTTCCTCGCAAAGAGTTACAATTCCCAGTTTCCTAGGAAGAGAGATTGACTGCTAAACTGCTCCGGAAACTGTAGCTCTCTGAGGGAAATGGGAGTCTCCTAACAAACTCTCAGCACCCTTAACAACCCACACTGCCCAGGATTTTGTGGGGGAAGCCACAACAGTTTAAAGTGATAGGATATAGTACAGATGGGATATGTTATAAGGAATTAAGTATAAATAGATTAATAGAGTATTAAAGGAAAAAATAAGGTTAGAATGTGTTAAGATAATTATAGGATAGAAAACAGAGGAAGATGGAAAGGAATTGCTGAAACAATTAACAGAAGTGGAATACGAAAAGGGAGGTGTGAGGAGGTTGTGGAAATAAGTGAATGAAAGATAAGATATTGAAATTGTTTGATGTGTTTAACTGTTTTTGTTTTGTTTTGTTTAATGTGTTAGTGTTATGTAGCGTTTTTGTATTGTATTGTATTGTTTTTGTAGTGTTTAAATTGTTGGAAAAGTAATAAATATTATTTTTTTTAAAAAAAATAAAGTGATAGGATATAGTACAGATGGGATCATAGGGGACGAGAAATGATATTGGAGACAAGAACAATAAATGGTCTTGTGATACCTTGAAGGCTATGGAATTTATTACGGCATAAGCTGTTGTGGAATGGAGTCCAGAACATCAGATGCATGAAATGTAATCCTAAATTGACAGGCATATATACACACACATAGTTGTGAAGGGGTTGGGCAAAAAATAAGCAGGTCAGAGGGAAACAAAATGCAAAAAAGAGAGGTAGTGGTAATTACATAAAAATATATAATTGCAGTGGGGATTAATATGCTGACACAGCACTGATAAGATGATTAACACATGTAGTGATACAAATCTGTCATCTCCATTCCATCAAAAGCTGATGAAACTTGACAGCAAACGCAGGTGATGAATGTTGACAGGACTGGAGTCAACAAGGAGGCAGAGAGAAACAAGGGGGAGGTATCGGCATATTTAGGGTAACCTCGAAGTTTGCAGGAACAGCAAACGTATTTTAATAAAACAAAAAAACACCTAAAGGTAGCGGTTAACCAAAAATACTGATTTAGGGTAGGTGTAGAATGTGCAGTAACAGCTGGGAAAGGGAGAAATGGTGTGTGCATGTAGGAATGCTCTTGAGGAAATGGTCTGGAACCCTAAATAGGAGCACCTTGTAGGAGGGAGGGTACACTATAACATTTTGTTTTCACGGTTCAACAACATCATCTAACTCAGGTGGCTGGGTGCCTATCAGTTTGGAAGCAAAATGGGGCTACCCAAAAATAAGGAAAAGGTTTCTACATACTGCAGGGGACACCTTAGGCAAGTGGATGTACGTTTTGTTGAGTTCAAAGAATACAACACTGATCACCACCACTAAAAAAAACCCAAAACCACCCTGTCTTACAGAGACCTGTGAGCTCACAAACTTTTGATGGCAGTTCTGTTTACAGAAGGGACACGGGTGGCGCTGTGGGTTAAACCACAGAGCCTAGGACTTGCCGATCAGAAGGTTGGCAGTTCGAATCCCTGCGGCGGGGTGAGCTCCCGTGGCTCGGTCCCTGCTCCTGCCAACCTAGCAGTTTGAAAGCACGTCAAAGTGCAAGTAGATAAATAGGTACCACTCCGGCGGGAAGGTAAACGGCGTTTCCGTGCGCTGCTCTGGTTCGCCAGAAGCGGCTTAGTCATGCTAGCCACATGACCCGGAAGCTGTACGCCGGCTCCCTTGGCCAGTAAAGCGAGATGAGCACCGCAGCCCCAGAGATGGTCACGACTGGACCTAATGGTCAGGGGTCCCTTTACCTTTGCCTATGTTTACAGAGAAATGTGGCACTGAAGAATCTGGAGCAGTGTTTTCTGCTTGTGATTGAATAAGAACAACCCTGTTGGTTACCAGTAAAAGTAGCGTAATGATCATATATTGCACTCCATGAATGGGCAGACTTCAGGTTTGTGGGATTTCCCCCCTCAACTAGAACTCCGAGATCCACCAACAGGTGCAAAAGTCATACCAATAATTTCCTCTTCCCCTAACTTTTGAGGGCACACCTCTCTCTCTCATCTTAGTGGGGAAGGGGAACTACAGGTGATCAGAAGGGGCATCGCAAACACCACGACAATGTTAATTAAGCCAAGACAGCAAAGTAGAATAAAAATATTCTGTCTTTATATAACGGAAGTGCTTCAGCATACAACTGGAGGAGAGACATTGCTAGAAAACATCTGTACAATTTCTACTGTTAACAAAAACACTGAAAGGCATCTATAGCAATAAGGATCTATGTACACACAGTATTTCCTTCAGTGTAATAAGAGGTGCAGTATTTAAGTAGTTTTCCTTATCTTGTCACTGTCAATACAGGTTGGTCTGAATTAACATCACCTGAGAAATGTATTAAGCAGGGGGAGGGGGAGGGAGACATGAATTTTGTTTTACTAATCCTGGCACCTGATAACACTGTTTTGGACCTATGAGGAGGGAAGCTACCATTTTCAGGGTGAAATTATATGTGATGGCAGCAGATCCAAGATTTCAAACAAAAGTTCATTGAGCCCTGATTAGTAAATAAAAGTGGCATGATGTCCCCTGCCCAATGCAGCCCAGAATAAATTGAGAGGTCAAGCAAGCTGGGCTGGCAATTCTGCTTCCTCCATTCTCATCCCCTGGAGCTCTCAACAGAGGAAAGAGTATCCCTTTGCCACTGTCTCTGCTCTCTCTCCCTGAAATGGCTCTTCCTGTCCTCTTGCCACAGAGCTGGCAAAGAATTAGAAATCCTTGTAAAAAGTCCTCCCCTGAGTCTCAATCAAAAAGCAAGAATGCCCTCCCTTCTGTTTATCAGTGCAGAGAAAAATGGCCAGTTAGCTAATTAACTGACTCACCAGCTCCACTCAGATCAACTGGCCAAAAGGGCCACACTAAAGTATGTAGACTACAAGAAAAGTCCAACAATTCATTCTGTCTTTGTCTAGATTTCCCCAGTACTACTAGTTAACAAAAGCAGGAAAATACTAAGGGTTAAGGGCAGTGGTTCTGTTAAATAAGGGACGCGGGTGGCGAAGGGACGCGGGTGGCGCAAGGGACGCGGGTGGCGCAAGGGACGCGGGTGGCGCAAGGGACGCGGGTGGCGCTGTGGGCTAAAGCCTCAACACCTAGGGCTTGCCGATCGAAAGGTCGGCGGTTCGAATCCCCGCGGCGGGGTGCGCTCCCGCTGCTCGGTCCCAGCGCCTGCCAACCTAGCAGTTCGAAAGCACCCTCGGGGGCAAGTAGATAAATAGGTACCGCTTACCAGCGGGAAGGTAAACGGCGTTCCGTGTGCAGCTCTGGCTCGCCAGAGCAGCGTTGTCACGCTGGCCACGTGACCCGGAAGTGTCTTCGGACAGCGCTGGCCCCCGGCCAATAGATGTGAGATGGGCGCACAAACCCCAGAGTCTGTCAAGACTGGCCCGTTCGGGCAGGGGTACCTTTACCTTTACCTTTACCTCTGTTAAATAGTGTTCCTCCCTGGGATTATTCTGCAGAGAGACCATGAAGGGGTTGTGGGATCTCCCTCTCTCTCACTCCCTTCATCATGGCAAAGAAAACAGGTGAGTGAACTGGGAAGTCTCATCGTTCTCTGAACGAACAATTTTACGTCAAAACCCTCCTTAAAAAGAGGCTATAATACTCTCAATCTACATATCAGAAAGAAGAAAAAGAATAGGGAGAGTGTTGCAGAATCAAAAGAATAGGAAAATCTCTTACACTGATTTTTAAAAAATCCTTCTGATTAAGAAAGTGAGCCTAAGAGAAAACATACATGAAGTTCTTCAGAAACGTCAAGCCCAGTGCCTCCCTGTGTCAGGGTACACACAACTAGTTCTTTGGATTGTAGATCTACGTTCTGAGCAAAATCACCTCCCTATGTAAATTTGTGCTGCTTTTCCATAAGTCAGCCTCTCATTCAGTATAAACCACCACACAACAGAGCCTCAACTGATGGCAACAGCAGTTGTCTATACAGTATTTGGCGTCTTAACTTGGGAGTGTCCAATAATCCCATTTTCTTTCCACGTGTTTAAAACAGGGTGGTTTTTCAAAGACACACATACTCTACTTTTACAACTTAAACCACAAGGTTCCTCACGACTTTGAAATCATCTTCATTGCAATTCCATACCCAAGGAATCACCACCACCACCATCACCACCTTAAGATCCGAATTTAAAATAGCTCTATTTATGGCTGCAAGCTGGCAAGACAGGAATACTCTAGGTCCTAACATGGTACCCTATCCCAGTTTCCATCACACAACTTCTGACACCAGCTGTGCAATCAGTTCCCGTGTGTCTTTCAAGCTGGAAGAGATCTCGAAGCCATCTTCTGCCACATGAGTACCGATCAGGAACATCTTTCTCTCATCTCCAATTTCAGATAATGCCAAAGCATCATGAATGTCTGTGATACAGTATGCACCTTCAATATCCTGTCCAAGAGAAATGGAAAAGGTTATACCTTAATCTACCTATCCGTGTTTCCCTCAAAGTAACACCTGCTACATGGAGAACTGCAGAACAAAGAGCACATTGTGACCCCATTAAAAAATGGCACATTTGGAATGCTAGCAACATCAACAATCCTGGACCCTGCAATTGGCAAGTGAGACATTGTTAGTGGTGCTCCCACTACCCAGCTTGCCGTGACCCATGACAGGGCCTTTTCAGTGGTGGTTCCCTGTTTCTAGAATGCTCTCTCTGACAAGGTGTGCCTATCTCCCTTATTATTAACTTTTACAAATAATTTGAAAATATGCTGAGGCATACCCAGGCATTCGATGGCTGAAAGACACTAATGCTAACAACCCTGAGATGACTGGATGAGAGAATGTTTTAAAATGATTTTAGAATGCTATTTTTTATTGTAACTGCTTTCTGAATTTTTTAAAAACTTTTTAAAAAAATGGATGTGGTTTGCCACATTGAACTTCGGGAGGAAGGGCAGGATTTAAATTGATTACAACAAAAACAAGCTATCCTAAAAAGGTAAGGGGATCCCTGACCATTAGGTCCAGTCGTGGCCGACTCTGGGGTTGCGGCGCTCATCTCGCTTTATTGGCCGAGGGAGCCGGCGTACAGCTTCCAGGTCATGTGGCCAGCATGACTAAGCCGCTTCTGGCGAACCAGAGCAGTGCACGGAAATGCCGTTTACCTTCCCGCTGGAGCGGTACCTATTTATCTACTTGCACTGCATGCTTTTGAACAGCTAGGTTGGCAGGAGCAGGGACCGAGCAACAGGAGCTCAACCCGTGGCAGGGATTCGAACCCCTGACCTTCTGATCGGCAAGTCCTAGGCTCTGTGGTTTAACCCACAGCGCCACCTATCCTAGTAAGGTATTAAAGTAAGGAGCACAAACCACCAACAAAATAAAAAAGGAAGCAGGGATAGAAAGAAAGGTGAAGCTTGCTAATCAAGAGAGTCTCAGTCTCTGTGTGCAAGACACCAAAGTGAAACTCTGTTATTATCAGAAACTGAGATGCACAACTCACAATGGATCAGATTAGAAATTGTCCCCCAGGGGAGCCATGTACATTCTACAATGACACACTTTCAAAAGACAAAACTACAAATTGAAACTCCAAGTTCTAGAGTTCACATTTACCTGCTTATTGGCTAGAATCATAAGAGGTAAGGTGGAGTTACTCTGGACCAACTGATGCAGAAGCTTCTTTGCAACAGGCAAGCGTTTATGATCTGCTGAGTCCACAACATAGATTAGTAGCAGGATTCTTGGCAAGTACTTCTTCCAATAGTCCCGTAAAGACTCACTGCCTCCAACTGCGAGTCAACAGAGAAGGAAGACAATGAATCAGCTAACTTGCAAACTAAAGCCCCCAATTGTTCATCAAAACCTTGTCTGTATTCCTGGAACATCTGCTTTCAAATGTTTTTTGGGTTTTTTTGAAACTCAGGAATTCATTAAAAAAACTTAAGGGAGAACGCAGCCATGGCAGACAAATTCCCTGAACAGTTCCCACCACCACCCGTCATCTCTTACAATACATATAGCTGCAGGAAAGCCTGATCTCCTGCCTAGCAGCTTAAGTATGGTTAATTTACTGCCAGATAACTACCATATGAAGTCAGGGGTTGCTGTTAGCGTTTGAATTTTGATTTGTCTTCACTATGGTTTGGCATTGTTTGTGAACCCAGCATTCTTCCTTAATTATGATTTGTTTGACCACCCCATTCCAGATGCTTATTAAGCTACAAAGGCATGAGACTAAAAAACAAGACAAGCTTTCATTATTTGTTTGATTGGCTGGGGGGCAACTTGCGGTTAGCTCATGATCTGATAAACAAAGCATGTCTTAGTGTCATGTGCAAACCAGGACACTCAATTAATTTGGGACTTTTTAGTGGACAGTTTTGGGGTCTTGTATCTCATATTAGTCTTTAAGACAGATCATATCCATTCCCTTTGTCATTCACTTATTAACCATTCAGTTACTATACCAAACAGACATTTTCTGATAAGTTCTTCATTCTTGCATTCCTGACCCAGCACCTATCTTTATAAACATAAAACATTTGCTCTTCCGCTGCAAAAGCACCACTCAGGCTGGCTTACAATGTTTAAAATTTCATAAACACCTAAATAGTATTGTAAGATAAAAATATTTTTTAAAAAGCATAAAATAGTGGAGAAAAACACCCAGCAATAAAATAGTCATTTAACGGTGATAAAAGTCTGGGATTTGTTTTTATAAAGTGCTATTTTTGCTAACTCCTTCCCTGGGAAGAGAGTTCCACAAACAAATGCCATAAATGTTAAAAAATAAACACTTCTGTTTCTGTTCTGCTTCATTTTGCTGAGCACAATCTTTTAATAACTAGAGGACAGGCTGTCAAACCAAAATGTAGAAACTGACTAGGGGGTCAACAGACGACAGTGTTTCATGTTACCATTGCAAGCCTCAAAGGCAAAACCACAACCAAGGGAGACATAATCATTGATAGTGTTTTATGTATATTTGCCATGCAAAAAAGAGCTGAGATGAAAGGGTCAAGGTTATTTACTATATCAATTCCAGATGCACTTAATCGTCGGAGTGTTTTTTGGGCCAAAAAAGGATACGATTTGCATGGAGACACTCTGAGATTCAACATCTAACATTCTAACATGGCCAAAAGGATCTCAGGGGGCAGCACTGTAAAAGGCTCTTCCTCAAGATCTTAGAAAGCTGTTACCAGGATGAGTAGTCTCCTTAAGCAAAATGTTATAATAAAGGATGCAAAAAAATGTTTCTCATTAGATACCTATGCTTACTTTCTAGGAATTCCATCTTCATTTCTTCTGTGCTGACACACACTGCATTGAAGCCCTCCGTGGGAGCTGTGCTGCGCTTCACTTGGTTAGTTGCTAGTGAGTGCAGCACACTGGTTTTTCCAGCTCCATCCAAACCCAGAACCAGGATTTGCTTACTTGGTGGGACATCCTACAAGGCAAAACAACCAACAGATCATGCCAGAGATACATACCGGCCAGATGGACATACACACTGTATGTTTCCGGAGGGGGGGGTGTCATCAAGGGTGGGGTTGTGTGTGGCAGAAAAGAGGGGGAAATGAGAAGGAAATTTTGCATTAGGCAACAGTAAAATGCCTTCTGGCTCCATAACTGTCGATGACAACAGATAGCAACAGAGCTTCCTTAACCGCCCTGATTTCTTCAACCAAACTACCTAACAGTAAGATTTTACTTTCATAAAAAAGAGAAACTGTCAAAGTTAATAAGGGAAAGTCACTACAGTACAGTGGTACCTCGGGTTACATACGCTTCAGGTTACATGCGCTTCAGGTTACAGACTCTACTAACCCAGAAATAGTACCTCGGGTTAAGAACTTTGCTTCAGGATGAGAACAGAAATCGTGCTCTTAGCTAAAGTAGTGCTTCAGCTTAAGAACAGTTTCAGGTTAAGAACAGACCTCCGGAACGAATTAAGTACTTAACCCGAGGTACCACTGTATATGATTTAGTAAAATTTAGCTGTGGGGGGAAAATATCTGGAAGGGCGGTAAGGTGGAATGGAAACTTTTTGAGGGGGTTTTTTATTTAAAAAATTGTAACACAACAGCAGTGGTAACCTGGCCCCCCAAGTTACTAAACTAAGAATCTTCTGTGACTTCATTTCATTGGAGCAGATCTTTAATCCGGTGGTAAGAAGATTAGTTGACAGAGGAAGAAAAGGGAAGGAGGGAAGACGCAATTTGCAAATAACAAAACCCAACCGCTGAACATGAATCATCACCAAGTCAGCTCTGCCTGCCTTAACTGATTCCTGCCAAGGTGGAAGAGCCACTCTCAGGGGGGTTTCTATTCTAATCTCTTTCCTCTCTACGACATTAATAGGATTCCACCTTGCTGGTTTTAGTGTAATCCAACCCTGGCCTCAAAGCATCGCTGAAGGCCGCAGAGCACAATGTTTATGCCTCAGTATCAGAGTGATGAAGAGAACTATAAAAGCTACCAAATGTTTCCAGAAATTGAAGTCAGCCCCTTATTTTATGCTAGGTTCTTCCCCTCCCCCCCCCCAAACCAATCAACAGGTATTTTTTTACCAGCTCACCTGCCCTCACTGCCTCTAATAGCAAACTGATGCAGTGTGTACCAAAAGCTATATAACTGGAATAGCAATGCAGGGAATCAGGTGCGAGGCTGATTGAGGAAATACAGAGGTTTGCAAAAGTTGCTGTTTTTCAAACAAAACAACCTTAGGTAGACAAAAGTCCCAGATAGTCATTGAAGACTGAGCATGCTCAGTAGTCATGGAATGCTGAGTGTCAGAAAAATAAGCAGAAAACTGGAGTGGGAATTGAATGTTCTGCTTCAGCTATTTTCTGCTCATAGCATTCTGGAAAAGGGCTTGGCTGGCATGCTGAAAAGGAGCAATTCAGGAAGGGCGGAGGATGCACTGCAACATTGTGTTGCAGGTCTCACCTGTGTAGCTATGCTAAGACATTTGTGTAACTTTGATAGCCAGAAAACAACAAACTCTCTTTCAGTTTACAAAAGCTCCCAAGTTAGGTCGCCGCAAATGTGTTTTTTTGTGGCCCAAGCCAGTGACTGCTGACAAGCTGAATTTATAAAATGAGCTTCTGTGCTCCCACAATACCCCTCTTTATGACCTCATTTCAACTGATACCACTGGATCTTTGCTTGGGTTAAATCTGCATGTAGGAAACTGCAGGAAAACGGCAAGGGGGAGAGGCGTGACAATCTCCACATGGGATTTGCACATTTGTGTAGTCATTTTGTTATTTTTTTACAAAAGCTCTCATGCAGATACAGAAAGATAGGTCTTTTTTTTTTTATTAGCAGAAGTTGCAAGAGAGCCAATCTGGTGTAGTTGTTAAGAGCGCTGGATCAGGACCTAGGAGACCAGGGTTCAAATCCTCGTGAAGCTCATAGGGTGACCTTGGGCCTGCCACTGTCTTTCAACCTAACCTACCCCCCACAGGGTTGCTGGGAGAATAAAAGCGAGTCAAAACGATGCAAAATTTAAGCTACTTGTAGAAAAAGTGGGTTATAAATGTAGATGATCAGATTCACATTCATTCAGAAGTATATCTCACTGAATTAAAGAAGGTTTGTGACACTAGGTTAAATTGTTAGTTAGTGCATGTAATCAGCACTCCATTCTAATGTGGGGCAAAGACAAACTGGCTGGCAGGTGTCATCTTGTGAGCCTGATTTCATAAAATATTCTGAAAGCATGTTAGTGTGTAGGTGGCCACTTACCACGTAGTGATAACTAGTTGTCTTAAGGCTGGCTTATATATGTATTTCAAGCATCCAATAGCCCCTCCTCCAGCTGAAGCCCTCAGAGGAGCATCCACTATTAAAACAATGGGAAAACGAACTATCTAACAATAAAACACATCGGAACAGCAGTAAAATGAGGGCTGCCATATGTCTGGGAAAATCCTGGACATTGCCGGGATTTCGAAGGTGGGAGTGTGCATTCAACTTCAACAGATAAAACGATCTTCAGTTCCTGCAACTTTTGCCACTCCTCCTTCCAAAAAACAGGCACGCCGCCTAGCATTTCCTCTTTCCCAGCTAGGTGAAGCAGACAATGTAGCGGAATTAAACCCTCCAAAGTACAATATTAGCAGCAGTAGCAGCAGATCTTCCCAAACTATGACTGCTCTTCCCCGCCCCAAAAACAGCAGTTTTATGGTGGGGACGGGGAGCGACGACCATGAAAGGAAACCCGTGGGTGTGCGCGTGAAACCTCCCAAGTGTCTAGACTGCATTCCGTGCAACGATGGCAAATGTAATTCTCGCGCGCGGGAGGCGGCCAACCCGCGTCTGGCTCGCACCTCTTCCGAAATGTAGGATGGAGAGTCTCACAGGACAGAAACCTAAGCAGAAGTCTATATAGAGTAATGCTGCCTTTCCCTTTCTGCGCGCTGGGATTTATTTCGCCTGAAACGCGCGCAGGCAGGGCCCAGACACGCGTTCTAACTTCCGTGCTAGCTGCACGTGAGAACCGGGCCTAAAAAAAAAAATCCGAGACCACCGGGTTAGCTATATATATATGCTTACCTGGCTCTCGGGGGCCCTTGCGCATCCCTTTCTGCGCGCTGGGATTTATTTCGCCCAGGCGAGCCTGAAACGCGCGCAGGCAGGGCCAGACACGCATTCTAACTTCCGTGCTAGCTGCACGTGAGAACCGGGCCTAAAAAAAAAAAACCCGAGACCACCGGGTTAGCTATATATGCTTACCTGGCTCTCGGGGGCCCTTGCGCAGCCCAGGGCGGCCCTTTCCTGAGAGCTGAGTAAGGGCTGCTGTTGCTCCTCGGGCCCCTGAGCAGCTTCTGAGGGGAAATAGCTCCTCCACACCGCGTAGGCGACCCCGCCGGCGACAGCAACGGCCGTCCCCACCAGAGCGACCTGCCTTAGGCTGCCCGCCATAGTCAGGAGGAGGAAGGAGGCGGCGGCTCAGGGCGCCGCCCCTGCCGGGAGGCGGGAGGCATCGTCGGCCAGGCCAAGGGAGGGAGCGAAGGGGAGGGAGGAGGGAGAGGGAGGGCGCGCACCCGCCCTGCGCGTTCTCGCGCTCCCTCCGAGGCGGCTAGGCCGGCCTTCCCCCCCCCGCTCCGCCCCGGGTCGGGGTCCCTCTCTCTTCCCGCCCCCCCCCCGGCATTGCTCCCCTCTCACCACCGTGGCGTCCTCGCTACCAGGAGGGCCAAGTTGTTGTTTTTTTTTTATTAAATATTTTTTATTACATTTTTTCCAGATAAGAACACAAAAGTCAGATATACAAAGAAACAAGAGCAAAAGAAAAAAAGAAAAAAATTCAACATTTCAGAGCTTTTTTTCCAATCTCCTGCCGGACTTCCCCCACATCTCCCTCACCGTGCATTCTTGACAATATCAGCAAATTTAGAACCTTGTTTCATGCATTCTTTTGTACTTTCCAATATTTGCATTTTTTAAGTTTAAATTGCTTAATAATCAATTTACTCTAAAAACAAATATGATGTTATTTTAAACGTTAATCCTTTCGTTAGTATAACTTAAGTTTCATATACCATTCAGTCTCGTTACTGGAGCTAGTCTTTCCAAATCATGCGAATTCTTATGATTCATATAACTTATAAAATTTTTGTAAATAGTCCTTGAATTTTTTCCATTCCTCCTCCGTTGCTTCTTCTCCCAAATCTCAGATCCTGGCAGTCATCTCGGCCAATTCCATATAGTCCATCAATTGCGTCTGCCACTCTTCCAGGAGGGCCAAGTTGAATAAAATATTTGGGGGGTGGGGGCAGGGGAGATTTACGTATGAGGTAAATAAGCTTTAGCTTAGGGCCCCACTCTCTTGGAGGCCCCCAAGAAATTTAAAGGGGGGGGGGAACTGGATGTACATTTCCAAAATATAAGATAAAAAAACAAAATAAAACCTAGTGTTTTGTGTTGGGGAGGCTCTTATTTGTTATGTGCAAATGGCTTGAGATACCTATTAGGTCCATAAATGACCATATTCAACAAAAAACGGTGGCAATTTGTTGTTGACAAAGGACAGCTGGACATATAAAAGGCACCATTACCTTCAGTAGCTTTGGGCCTTATCAAACCTAAATCTGGCCCTGGGGAGGGGCATGTAAGCCCCCCTTTGTATAACCGATTGCATGCCACCCACCCACCCCATTTGAATGGGAATCTCCCTCAATATTGAGGGGGTGCGGAGGGGGGGAGCTCCACTCCTCAAATATTTTATAGCAGATGGTGCCTAGTTTAGTCCATCAGAGCATAGGAGACAACTCGTAGATGCCGAGCACCCATTGCCCCCCATCCAATAAAATATTTGAGGGTGCCTCCCCCTCCGAAGTTGATGGGCAATGCCATTCAAATAGTGTGCGTGTGCCACATCATGTGCTCAGTTGTGTGGGGCAGAGCTTATCTCTCCCCCCCCCCCAATATATATTTTATTCAAGTGGGCACCCCTGCGCCAGAGGGAAGGCTCACTTCCTTCCAAGTTAATATGGGCTAGCCCACCCATGAGGCAAGGTGAGGTGACTGCCTCAGGTGGCAGGATCTACAGGGGCAGCGGAACCCGATGTCACAGAATCATAGCGTTGGAAGGGACCCTGAGGCGTTTCCCAAACTTAGGTCTCCAGCTATTTTGGGGGGCTGCAACTCCCATCATATCTAGCTAGCAGGATCAGTGGTCAGGGATGATGGGATTTGTAGTCCAAAAACAGCGGGAGACCCAAATTTGGGGAACCCTGATGTAGCCCAACGCCCTGCAATGCAGGAATTGAGCTACCCAGCTAAAATTCTTGCACCTATAATGGAATCCAAGGTGGCATACAGGGGTGCCAATTTGAATAACGTATTGGGAAAAGTTCTTCTTGATGTTCACCTGGGCTCTTGTAACTTGACTCCACTAGTTCAGGTCCTACCCTCCGGAGTAGGAGAAAACAGGCTTGCTCCATCTTCTATGTGATCCCTTTCCAGGCTAAACATGCCAAACTCCATCAAAAGGCTTGATTTCCAGACCTTTGATCTGGCTATTTCTGCCCAAGTGTAGAACCTTACATTTGTCCCTATTGAAATTCATTGTTAGTTTTGCATGAAAAGGAACATAAATGTGGTGGCATAGAAATTGATAAAAAAATTCACAGAAGGCAAAGATGCACACTGAGGGAGACAGAGTTAGGACATATTTCTTTAAAGTATCATTCCTGTGCGAAGATGGATATGGTAAAGATTGGAGCTAAAAGAGATTTGTTCCTCATGTTCTTTGAATTTTGGTGTCAATATTCTTGTGACATCCAACAAGTTTCCATCTCAATTTAACACTGACAGTATGAGAAGTAGTATGTGGCAGAATTTATTATTTGTCAATTGAGAAAATGAGATTATGACATTTATATGTGATCCTAAAACTGGAGTTTTCTGGATAACTTACAGTGGGGAAGATGCAAATAATTATAAAAAAGAGTATTACTAGCACACATGTTTGGAGGCACTTATAAACCCAAACCTAAGAATTTAACAGTTAAAATTATGGGTGTCAAAATATAAAATGGAGCATATGTGAAAATTCGGTTCAGCTTTACCTTCCACTTATCCAATATGTATTACTAGGTACCAGAGATGTTTGCACCATTTAAGTATCCGGGTCACTAAAGCAGTCCAGAAAGCTAAACTAAGAGAAATGTGTGACATTGCTAAACAAAGGCTGTTTTTCTCTCCTAGCAAAAGTCTAGCAACGATAAATTACTAGCAGATCCTGCAGATGGAGACCTTGAGCATGACATTTCTATGCACTGAGACAGTAAGCAAACTGTTCGCTTTGTCTGCAGATTAATGGATACAACAACCCTTGGTCTCAGGAGAAAAATCTTAGCTGTTATTATTTATTAAAAGTATTTATGCATTGCTTTTTTGCCCACAAGGGTTCCCAAGGCAACAGAGAGCAAGTACAAACAATACATATCAAAACACCAATTAAAAGCAGCAGAGGACTATCATTAAAACAAAACCACAGAACTATAAATGCATCAAAAAGCCAGGCAGAACAAAACAAGTTTTTACAGCCCACCTTAAAAAATAGGCAAGACTGGGCCAAGCTGACCTCCCAGGGGAGGAATTCCACAATGCTACAGAAAAGACCCCACCCAAGGTATCCACCAAACTAGAATATCTGTATAGTGGTACATACAACAGGGCCTCTGATGAGGGTAATAATTTTTGGGCCTGCTCATACAGGAGGAAGAGATATCCTGGCCACAAAGCATTCGGAGCTTTATAGGTAAGAACCAGCACCCTGAATTGTTCTTGAAAACAAGCAAGTGTAGTTGATGTAAGACTAATGTTGTGGTTCCATAAAGTACACACTTGATGACAGTTTTGCATTAGCTGCAATTTCTGATCACCCTTCAGTGATGGCCTCATGTAGGGCAACCCATGCAAAATGAGAAAACCATTTCCTTAAAGCCTGGAATGAACAAATGATGACAATGCCACCATGCATAGATATTGGTACGAGGAGGAATAATGTCTCCAATATTACTACAGAAAACAAATATAGAGATATATATATAGGAGAACAAAAAGACACATATCCACCCTGCTTTTTGTTTGACCTTTATTCTGCTCTTGGCATTCGCAATTGGAAAAAAAGAAAATAAAAGGAAGACAGGCAATTTCAATTTAAACAGCCTGCTTGCCATGATCACCAGCCTCCTTTCCCACCTTTCTTTTTCTTCTGCTGCTGTTTCTTCTTTGTGGCAGCTGCGCCAACAGGCTTTTGATGCCTCGGCGGTATCATGTTGCTTGTTGATGCAGATGGAACTGCTGTTACAGTGCCAGGCCTTGGGGATGTAGGTGGACTACTTGCAGTCTTGCTAGCATCCCTGTAGACAAGGAAGAGACAAATGGGATTATTATCACACAGAGCTTAGATGTACTGTATATCTTCTGTCCGCCTGTCAGCAGCAAAAACAAAACAAACAGGTTAAACCTCACGTACATGTCATATATTGCTGCTTGCAGTGAAGAATTCATTCCTTTACATAAAAGAAAACCACTTAGAAATTGTAGCCCCCCCTTTTTTTACAATAAGTTGTGGGCAGAATTGAGCCACTGCTAGCTAGTACAGTTGTACCTTGGATCCCAAATGCCTTGGTACTCCTCAGACACTTTGGCTCACGAACACTGCAAACCCGGAAATGAGTGTTCCTGTTTGCAAATGTTCTTTGGAACCCAAACATCCGACAGGGCTTCCGATTGGCTGCAGGAGCTTCCTGCAGCCAATCAGAAGCTATGATTTGGTTTCCGAACATTCTGGAATTCGAACAGACTTCTGGAACGGATTCTGTTCCGACTTCCAAGGTACGACTGTATACTGCAGGTGCTACAATATATGCATCAGCATGCCATTCATATATAACGCTTTGGGATAATTTTTTTATTCTTGGAGAACATGTGGCTGGGGGGGTGTTACTCTTTTCTAGGAGCTGGATACTTTCCCTCTAGGATGCCTGCATACAGACACATTCAAGTAAAAAATCCTGATTCCTGTAGGACTGCCAAAAGAGATTGAGATATTCAGTCACCAAATGAGTTCCTAAGTTCCAGCCCTTCAGATGATTTGAGCCAGTGGTTCTCAACCTTGGGTCCCCTGATGCTTTTGGCCTACAACTCCCATGATCCCTAGCTCACAGGACCAGTGGTCAGGGATGATGGGAGTTGTAGGCCAAAAACATCTGGGGACCCAAGGTTGAGAAAGGCTGCGGACAACTCTATTGCCTTCGTCTCTTCATCTTTCCCCGGCCCACAAAGCCTGCTCATCTTCCTGCACTCTTGCATCCTCCTATAGGATGTCTACCTCTCTCCATATGAACTCACCCAGATACAGTGGTACCTTGGGTTATGAACTTGATTCATTCCACAGGTCTGTTCTTAACCTGAAACTGTTCTTAACCTGAGGTACCACTTTAGCTAATGGGGCCTCCCGCTGCCGCCAGCACACAATTTCTGTTCTCATCCTGAGGTAAAGTTCTTAACCCAAGGTACTACCTCCGGGTTAGCGGAGTTTGTAACCTGAAGCATTTGTAACCTGAGGTACCACTGTACTGCTATCATCATTTGAGGCCTTTCCTTGTGTGCCTCCTCCATGAGGTCTGGAGGGTGGCAACATGAGAACGGGCCTTTTCTGTGGTGACTCCCTGTTTGTGGAGTGCTCTCCCCAAGGAGGTTCACCTGGCGCCCTCATTATACACATTTAGGCACCAGGCGAAAACGTTCCTCTTCAACCAGGCCTTTGGCTGCCTATATCCTTTTAAATGTGTTGGGGGGTTATTGCTTTGTTTCGTTCTTGTTTTTATTATGAATTTTGTGGTTTTATCTTGTGGTTTTATGCTGTGAACTACCATGAGATCTACAAAATTCAAAAATAATAATTTTAACCTCCCCCCCCCCCACGCATTGAGTATCAGTGCCAGTTCCAAAAAGCCAGTTCTTTAAGCCTTTTCTGAATGGCAACTGCAGAAAGAGGGCAGGGATGTCCCCTTCTCCGCTCCCTTACTGTGACTCTCATTCTCTACCTACTCTTGGAGATTGTGTGCAATAGTGATCTTCCTTTCAAGGGGAGTAGCTCTCTTTGATTACCTGATCACCTTGCCCTGGGACACTGAGAGGACTCTAGAATCAAGGCTCGCAAGGCTGGGTCCCGTTACTCACAATTCAGAAGAAGCTGCTGTTGTTGCTCCTTGGGTTCCTTTCCCAATCTGGTCCTTCTTCTTGCCTTTCTTCCGCCCGCGATAGTAGGAGCGCTCCCGCATTGGAAGCCAGCGCTCAGGGTCAGGAGCAACTTTAGGGTCATAGTTCTTTGGCAGTTTTCCTAAGGAGTAGGTTAAAAAAAAAAGAATATTCCTTTTCTGAATACTAAGGAGTATTCAGCATGGGAGACTCATCATGATTTAAAAACAGCCGCACTGCAGGTAAACGCCTTATCAGCCAAAGCTGTACAGCACTTCCATGGTCGGAGACAGACAACGCTCTCACTGTGCGCAAACCACAAATACCTTTATGCTGACATGTTTTAGCTTTTCATTGCAACAACAAAAATTGGGTTGTTGCAATTAGCAGGCCATACCTAGACTTTAAATACTGTGGAGAACCGACTTCACGTAAGAGCATGGAGACCTACCGTAGATTTCAGTGTATAAGATGACTTTTTAACCCCGGAAAAGAGGTTAATAAGTCGGGGGTCGTCTTACACACCGGGTATGTAGCGCCCCCCGCTACAGTGGCTCCGAAACAGCAGCGGCGGCGGGCTCCGCTACGGCGGCTTTCTCCTGGCACGGAGCTGCCCAGCGTATTAGGCGACTGGGCTTATAAGACAAACCCCCAAATTGCAGCTGCTAATTTGGAAGGGTCGTCTAATACGCCGGAATCTACAGTACTCAAAACGCTCATGTTAGAAAAGCACTCCTAGATCAGTCCCCAAAATATCCATCTATTTTTGTCTCTGACAGTGGCCTGCAAAATGCTTTAGGGAAGTTTGTGTGCAGAAAATGATGGCAACAGCCCATCCCTGCTTTTAATCCCTGCAACTGGTATTGAGAAGTATGGTGTCTTGAAACAAGAAGTCCAGGACGCTACCATTAATGTCGCACAATTGCTGCAATTTCCTGACTTTGGCTGAAAGTCAACTTAATTTGAAGTTAGCTTCTTGAGTCGTTTTTTAAAAATTCCACCCTAGTACAGTGGTGTTTAGATGAGGAACATTTAGCTCTGCAGATACTGTTGCACTCCCAACTCCAATCTGCCCTAGGCAGCACTGCTAATGGGCAGAGATACCTAACAATTGATAAATATTTAACTTTAATAAATAAAGTATGTATTTAAAATATTTTAATAAATAACAGGCGCATAAGAAACTGACTTACACTGAGCTAGTCCCTTGGTGTGTTGAACCAAAGGTGGACTGTTCCAGAAGCTCTGCTAATGCCATCTTGGTAGTCAAGGTAACGCCAAAATTAATTGGTAGTTGTTGTAGCAATGAGTACATATATTCACTTGCTTTGACATAGGCTAGTTGGTTTGCTTTGATGCTATCCTTATCTGTGGGGTGGGGTGCTGGGCTCTAAGCCCAAAAAGGGGAATCTTATCTGAGAGATTTGGGTATTTGCCACCTATGCCCTTATCTGGTCAGGTGGAGCGATGGAAAGTCCTGGCCAAAGTGCCATATGCTGTTTTGTGTATAAAGAATGAATGAATGTTTGCTTGGGCGCGGACAAGATATCTTCTTGCTGCAGTGCTCATTCCTCGTCTCTAAAGGCTGGGAGATCCAGCAGGCTGATTTGCTGTAAGTCTACACCTTTCTTTTAATAAAGCACTAGAAATGATCGCTCTGGTGTTTTGACATCCTTTTTTGGTATCCCTGCACCCAAACACTCACTCCCACAAGTCCTCCTTTGGGCCTGGGGTTCAGAACAATTGGTCCATGTAGTTCATTACTGTCTACACTGATTAGCAGCTGCTTTTAAGGTCTCCAAAAGAAGTCCTTCCCAGACCTACTTGGAGACACTGGGGATTGAACCTTCTGGGAGACGAAGTCCAACAACATCTGGAAGGTCATAGGTTCTCGACTCCTGACTTAGATAGTTTTAGCCAACTTCTCCAGAAGCACTTTTGAACTCCAAACAGCTATACAGCCATTGCTAACAACACTCACCCTTCTTTTTCTTCTTCTTCTTCTTGACGTCGCCTTGGCTGGAAAAACAACAACAGCACATGAACACACATGAGCATGCTTGAGATGCAGCAGAAAGAACAGAGCTAATGGATGCCAAGGGGAGCGTATCTAATGGCTTTGTACAGGAGAAAGAAATAGGGCAAGCTTGTAGCTGGAAGACAGAAAACTTATTTTGGTCGCTGAGCTGGACTTCTTCATATTAACACTGACTCAGGATGTCAAGGATTACTTAAAAAGCTTCTTTACCCTTGTTCTTTCTGCTGGTTCTCAACCGCGGGTTTCCCTCCTTTCTTCCGAATGTATGTAGCCCCATGCGAGTTTTCAAGAGCATCCACATCTACTTTCAGAGACATGGTGTCCGAAGAAGGCAAGTGTTTGCTAAGTCTATTGTGAAGGAGGGGTTAAGGAATATCAATATGAACACATTAAGCAAGTAAGAGAGAAAATCATTCTCAGGATCTCAAAGGCAGTTTAGTGGGTACAATAACGACAGAGAGAAACTAAGCTAGGAGACTGGGAAGAATTCTCTGTTGCATAGGAAGGGAACATTATATAATGGGGGTAACAAATTTCTTTTTTACTTTCTGGATGGGCAGAGTGACCATGAGAGGCTGAGCTTCTAAAAGAAACAGAGGTGCTTGGCATTTGGGGATCAAAACAGTAGAATAGTGTTTTTGTACTTCTGCTTGATGAAAACCTGGAGTTAAAAGGAAAGACTACCAACCCAGCCTGGTCCATAAAGAAGGCTGATCGCTGAAGAATTGATGCTTTTGAATTCTGGTGCTGGAGGAGACTCTTGAGAGTCCCATGGACTGCAAAAAGATCCAACCGATCCGTTCTTAAGGAAATCAGCCCTGAGTGCTCACTGGAAGGACAGATCCTGAAGCTGAGGCTCCAAGACTTTGGCCACCTCATGAGAAGAGAAGACTCCCTGGAATAGAACCTGATGTTGGGAAAGATGGAGGGCACAAGGAGAAGGGGACGACAGAGGACGAGATGGTGGGACAGTGTTCTTGAAGCTACCAGCATGAGTTTGACCAAACTGCGGGAGGCAGTGGAAGACAGGAGTGCCTGGTGTGCTCTGGTCCATGGAGTCATGAAGAGTCGGACACGACTAAACAACACCACCACCAACCCAGCTGTACCTGAACTTCCTAGTTGGACGTGTGTGTTGTATGCACTCTGAGACAACAGTGAGGTTCAAAGGCCAGTGAGATGTGAAAGTCTTAGAACACGCACAGGGGAATTCCAGAAGACACAGGATTTCTTTGGCAGAGAACATGGCACCATACTCCAAAAGCTGGAAACTTTGAAAAGCATCAGTGCAGCAATTACTCTTATATGAGGAAGTGGTCAAAGAATGCCTCCTTGTCTCACCTCCCTCAGCCACACAAGGAAGGATACACTTTAGCTTTCTCACCATCAACCAGGGAGTATGCAGAAATGAGCTGGGCCAGGGTATGGACATCATCTGGATTTTGCCTACAAAAGTAAAGAAGTGCGAGAGTTTTAGCCTGTTCTAAAGAGAGCAGTCAGCCCAGTGTTGCACACCACAGGAAGGACACCTCATATAAGCAGGCAAATGAAGCACCCTGCCTCCACCTTCCATAGGAGCCACAAACAATATTTTCAAGGTGCACGCTGACTCAGGTAAAGCTGCATCTTAGAGATGGGTGGCAGGAGTAGGGAAAGGGACCAAAAGAGAATCTAATGATTGAAGAGGTTGCTCACTCTGTGGATGTTCCAGCAGCTCATTGGGGCAACACCCATTCGCTTCAATAGCTTGCCAAAAACCAGGTGTGCCCACATATATAGGTGATTGCAAGGTGAAAAAAGTGTGTCCAAAGCACAGGTAGAGACACCACAACTTTCCCCTCTTCTCTCACGCAGCCCCCACTGCACAGTCTCCAAAGGGACCCACTGAAGCAGATTTTGGGGGCACGTGGGGAGAGGAGAGGAATAATAATAATAATAATTTATTACTTATACCCCGCCCATCTGGCTGGGTTTCCCCAGCCACTCTAGGCGGCTTCCAACAGATTAAAAATACATTAAAACACCAGTCATTTAAAAACTTCCCGAAACAGGGCTGCCTTCAGATGCCTTCTTAACGTCAGATAGTTATTTATTCCTTTGACAACTGATGGGAGGGCATACCACAGGGTGGCAGCCACTACCGAGAAGGCCTTCTGCCTGGTTCCCTGTAACTTTGCTTCTCGCAGTGAGGGAAATGCCAGAAGGCCCTCGGCACTGGACCTCAGTGTCCGGGCTGAACGATGGGGGTGGAGATGCTCCTTCAGGTATACTGGAAAGGTAAGTCCCACTGCACAAGTGGGATGCTGTTCATGTAACACTGGGCACAACCCATTTTTAATATGCCTTATCTCATTTGCTGCATAAATACATTTTTAACACTACTGAAGTAACTGTCAACTTCTGTTTCAAAAGTTAGTGGGGCCACTGAGTCTTTTGCAGTAAAACTCACTTACTAGCTCTCAGGAAGGGACTTACTTCCACAGCTCCTCTAGATCGCTGATGGCTTCCTTCTTCCGTCCGTGTTTTAGCTTGAAGTTGACAGCTTCCCTAATTAACGACAAATGAACTGGAGACTTTGGCTGGGGGTGAAAAAATGTTTGCTTAAAGTTAAGTTTGAAAACAGCTAAAACAATGACATGAGTGATCACTCTCTTTTTTAACCCACTGAAGAGACCGATTCACGCTTGGAGCCATGAGAGTTTAGGGGACTCCTAAGAGCAGCGGTTGTAGGTAACAAAGGTGTATCATTCGTACAAGAAATTCCCCCTGTGCACCCTCGAATCTGTTCTGGGTTCCTCCTCCACCCTCCATATCAGATGAGGACACACAGAAGGGCAAGAAGTTCCACTGAGCCATTGGAAGTCCTTGTGTGAACAGGACAACTTTGATGGGATACAACTGCAATGGTGTATTTGTCTGTTATGAGCTGAAAGACTGCAATCACACTATCAAGCTCAGAATACTGACTTTCAACAGCTGTGGAATTATAACTACTCCAATGTGTAACCGAGTCTTCCCACAAAATACGGATGAAATCAGGAAAATTCTACAGAACAATTTTTTTGCAGACTTCGAAACAGCTGAGGCACAGCACACTTCCCCTCAATTAAACCTGAGGGCGCATTTCACCTTGTGCACACAAAGAAGTCTATACTTAGAGCAGGAGCTGCTAACCTTTTGGAGCCTTGAGCATATTTTCAAACCGAGAAGCTGTCACAGGCACCATATGTACAATGCATCTGTTCTAATGGCTGCAACAGAATTCCTCTTTCAATTCTGATTTCAGAGGAGGGGTGGGCACTACAGGGGCCAGGGAAGGCCACTGCTTGACTTAAGCAAATCTTGACTTGTGAATGTGAGAGCTACCCCACACTAGGGGATCTCTCCTGAATTTTTGCATCCATCTCTTTCAGGTCAGTTAATTCCATGCACTCTGCATCAGAAGTTTTGGGATGATCCAAATGACATCTACTGACAGATAAACTGGAGAACTGCTCCAGTGAAGGAGACAAGAACAGAACAGGCAATCATGCAGAGAGGCAACAGGCAGCCTCTCCACTGCAGTTGAGATTTGGGGCTCATGGGAAACTTGAATTATTTAATTTATTTCTTGCAGCACAGTAGCAGTTACAAACCACTTACGAATAAAACTGGCTAGCAAATTCAGATAATAAATGTCTTTTTACATTATCAGGGATGTAATGCAAGTTGAACACAAAATACCGAGCAGCTTATCTGTTGGCATCTCATCTGGCTAATACTTGCCTGAAATTCTTGATACCATTCAATTGCTTGAGCCAAAACCTCTATAGCACTATCAATATCTTCTTCATGGCTATACATTGTCACTAATGCAGATACCTGTAACAGTTTAGAACACAACATTAAAGTCAGAAATATTTTTAGCGAGCAATAAGTACTGGAATGTATGCCAGGGCCACATTTTTTAAAAATTATAAATGTAACTTTATTATTTCATTAAGTAGAATACTGTCACCACATGAAAGCGCACACACACTGAAGCAATATTTACTTCTCTTTTACTACATTTCTTCAAAAGTAGTGGAGTCAAGTGACAGCACTCAAGGGATAAAGCAGCCTTGGCTTAATATGACAAGAAAGAGTGCAAGTTTTCTTAAATAAGAATCAACCTTGCTGTTATGTGCTTTGCTCTCTCCAACACATGGCATCTACACAGCATTTCACTTACATTTTGTTAATATTCCTTATAGCCACCATGCAGTTCAAAAGCACGTCAAAGTGCAAGTAGATAAATAGGTACCGCTCAGGTGGAAGGTAAACGGCATTTCCGTGCGCTGCTCTGGTTCGCCAGAAGCGGCTTAGTCATGCTGGCCACATGACCCAGAAGCTGTACGCCGGCTCCCTCGGCTAGTAAAGCGAGATGAGCGCTGCAACCCCAGAGTCGGCCACGACTGGACCTAATGGTCAGGGGTCCCTTTACCTTTATATAGTGCATATTCCATGCCTTTGACTTGCCCCCTAGATTCCTGTTTGGGGCAAGAAATATCAGCTACAAGTGAATGTGTGCATATAGCACTAGTGTTGTCATATCAATGACAATGTGTGTGTGTGTTGCCTTTCAGAGGGAAGCTGTACGCCGGCTACCTCGGCCAGTAAAGCGAGATAAGCGCCGCAAGCCCAGAGTCGGCCACGACTGGACCTAATGGTCAGGGGTCCCTTTACCTTTATATAGTGCATATTCCATGCCTTTGACTTGCCCCCTAGATTCCTGTTTGGGGCAAGAAATATCAGCTACAAGTGAATGTGTGCATATAGCACTAGTGTTGTCATATCAATGACAATGTGTGTGTGTGTGTGTTGCCTTTCAGAGGGAAGCTGTACGCCGGCTACCTCGGCCAGTAAAGCGAGATAAGCGCCGCAAGCCCAGAGTCGGCCACGACTGGACCTAATGGTCAGGGGTCCCTTTACCTTTATATAGTGCATATTCCATGCCTTTGACTTGCCCCCTAGATTCCTGTTTGGGGCAAGAAATATCAGCTACAACTGAATGTGTGCATATAGCACTAGTGTTGTCATATCAATGACAATGTGTGTGTGTGTTGCCTTTCAGAGGGAAGCTGTACGCCGGCTACCTCGGCCAGTAAAGCGAGATAAGCGCCGCAAGCCCAGAGTCGGCCACGACTGGACCTAATGGTCAGGGGTCCCTTTACCTTTAAGGTAAGCTATATCAAAACTTTCTGCACTGCTTGCTCCCATATTGGGAGAACCTTGATTAAGATGCATGTTGGAGGCATTGTTTTGCAGTGCCATCTTAGAAAATTTAGTGAGCAAACAAGAGACAGGGCCTTTTTGGTGGTAGTGCTGCAGCTTTGAAATACTCTCCCAAATGAAATTATTTCACCCAAAACTGAATGAACTTTTATTCTGGCAGGATTTTAATGTGTAACACCCTAATTTACTATTTGTTACTGCTTTTAGAAATTGGCTATTAGTTGTACTTTTGCTCAATTGTATTGAGTAGTTTTGTGTTGTATGCTTCTTTTAGCAGAAAGCAGGATTTAAATATTGTCATTCCCATATTGGAAGAGCACACAACTTAGAAATTAAGCAAGTCATGGAAACTATTTATATAAGACCATAACATATGTGATATCTTGGCGCAAAATTTTGGACATTTACAAGCTTGCTTCAGGGCCAAGTTCACAATCGCTGCTAGATTAGTAGCCAAAGATTCATGTTGTTGAGTTACACACCTCTAGCAACAGGAGGCAGAAGAGATCAAGATGTCTGTAATTGCTAAGTCCTGTGGACCAAACACATTACTGATCAAGAGTCCAAACAGAACTTACGCATACAAAATAAAGAGGCAAATGAGCAACTTGTAGTCCAGCCATGATGGGACTTGTCAACCTGGGAAGGCAGCCCATCCAGGAGAATGAAAGCTCTAATCCTAAACCTCCACTGCCTTGTGGGATGTCTTCAGGAGAAGAAAAGGCCAAGGAGTAAACCCTACACAAATCCAGCGTGGAGTCCCTAAAATGGTTGGATGGTGCCTTGTATACCTCCTTCCAGCAACTCCTGTAGCCAAGATGGTGCCAAACACATTGCTCTGCTTTCCTTTGAACCATATCAGCGAGGCCGAGAGTGGTGTCTTGTCATCTGGGCAGCCCAGGACCTCCAAAAACACTGCCCTGGCTTGTGCCCTGGGGAGGTCACTTCGGTGCTGCTAACACAGTGGTTTGACTCCCCACCCACAAATGCTCCATTGTCTCTTGAGACAGACAGATGTCAAAAAGAAGAAGTAGTCTAACCACCCAAGCTAAGGTCAGAATGGCATGCTAGGAGAATAATATGACATGGGGGGTATCAATAGGATGCATAAAGCTCTGCATGT
Source organism: Podarcis vaucheri (assembly GCF_965113315.1). NCBI lineage: Eukaryota > Metazoa > Chordata > Lepidosauria > Squamata > Lacertidae > Podarcis > Podarcis vaucheri. Next base: position 34,260,348 of record NC_138755.1, on the reverse strand, counting down.
GTTTAGATTTAGCTGCAACCTACCATGCCTGGTTTGTGCCTTAACTCTTCTATAGACCTCAGGATGATACATGCTTTCGTGACACTGCCTTTGAGAGAGAGAGAGAAAGGGGAAGGGGAAGGGAAGGAGAACAAAAAGTGTGGTTATTGGCAACTGGCTCCAGTCCTCTGCGCTAGGACATCTGTTCTACCATCAAGCAACTCTCTTTTTATTAGACAGATAAAAAGGAGCGATTATAGAAACCATCAATCAGGGCTGCATGCTTGCCACGATTCTGCAGAAGCCAGCTTATGAGAAACTCAGCCTTTTATTTAAAGAGCGAAAGGTGCTAGCCCTTATGACTGCAAAAAATATGCATGAAAACATGTGGGAAATAACTGAAGTATCAACAGCTAAAGCAATGTTTAAATAAGAATTTCACTGGTCACAGCTGAGAGGGTTCAGGGCTCCATATTTTTCCTAATTAGTAAAACTTGAATTATGCAAAAATGCTATCATCATCATCATCACTGCTCTGTAAGAAAATCATACAAATTTGTTCAACTTGCAAGCTTTCTAGATGGTGAAGACTTCAGGTATTGCCCCTTCCTGCCTTTAACCTAAGCTCCCCCAGAAAGCAGCCTCCCTTTGAGAGAAAAATGAGTTAAGAATGAGAGTGCTCATTGTAGTATGTGGAAACAGTATGAAACTGTAGCTGAATGCTCAGGAAGCTTCTTTCCAAAGGAAGTGAGGCTACAGTACCTTGAGCAACTTTCAACTGTGCCATCGTCAGCTTAATCTCTGCTGCTTTCTCTGGGTGCTGATCGGCAAACTCCTACAGGTCAGAAATGGAAACACAAATCAGGAGGCTTTCAAACAGAATCAGCTTCAGAATTTCCAGAACAGGGACCTTGCAATGAATAGGTTTTGCACTGTGGAGTCTTATGTCTCTTGACTCTCCTGTAACAAACTCCGAGTCCCTTGAACAGAAGCTCTTCTATTAGGGGACAGGGATACACAGCAATATGTTAATAAAGGGTCCCATTTGCTATGCCATTACCTAAAATATGCTTAAGTCAAAACCATGATTTGCAGTGCACCTTAGAACTATAGTTTTCAACCAGGCACGTTTATGTACTGCACCTATACCAAGCCACACTTAAGGCAGTTCTCTTGTCTCTCTAAATCTCTCACTGCTTGCAGATCTCAGACAAGCAGATCTCACTAGTGTATTCCCATACCTAACTTCTTGGGAAAAGGCTTAGCTCAACAAGCTAATCCATAGTTTCACTGAATGCTTGGGCTGGTGCAAAAATAATGCTGTCGAATCTAACTATGACTCCCAGTGCCCAGCATGAATTCCCTTCCTCCTCAACCTCATCTAGATGAACAATGATTCAGAGCTTTGTCATCTCCTACATATTTCCTCAAGCAGCAAACCACAGCCTACCTGTAGCAGCTCTATTGCCTTGGTATGCTGTTTCTCTCGACACAACTGTGCTGCCTGGATTAGCACAGGGAGGAGATGTTCGGGACTCTGTGACTGTAAACTTGATGCCAGTTTGCGACACTGATCTGCCTAAGGAACAAGAGGAAAAGAGTGGCTGGTTAGGAATGCGGATTCTACAGAGAGAAGGCAGGATTTAGAAGTGTAAGACAACAAAAAAGCTGCTCCCTGCCCTCCTAGGTAACAGACCATGCATCAAAGCAATTGAAGTGGCATAACATTACCTGGTTGGTGTACATGGCCAGCAGAGCTTTATTGAATTCTATTGCTTGGAGCTGTTTCTTCGAGAGTTTATGCTCAACACCCTCAGCGTTGGTCAGTTTCACCTTTTTCTTTGAGTCAAAGACGTTTTGGTCCTGTGAAAGACAGCATCCCAAGATGCATAACAGTCAACAGGAACATGATGTTTCCCAGGTTGCTTGCTGCAATTAAGACACATCACGCTCCTTTTGTGTGATTTCTTCTGCAAAACATGCTTGAGGAATTACTAGGATAATGCCATACCTTGTTAATGGTGATGATGTTGTTGGCGATGACAGCAAGCAACCCGACATCTGTTGGCCTGCAGAGAACAGAGCATACATGTGCACTTGTAAATATGTAATATTTCTTAAAAAGATGCCAAGACCACCAATGCCACCATTTTACAGAAGTCACTTACTTCAGTTTGATTATCTGATTGTAAAGTTGCAGGGCTTCCTCTGTGTGACCTTGCAGCTGCAAGATATAAGCCATCTGACCGTGAATAATAGCCAGTTCAGCCTCAATGTCTTCTTCGGTAACATCCTAAAAGGAAACAGTAAAAAAAAAAAAGTTAACACACAACCTTGAAACCTTGCACCGGTTATGTAATATCCACAGATCAATGGATGGAATACAATGTCAAGTCAGTGGACCCCAATCCCCCAGAGCAGATTTTGGGGGGGAGGTATTCATGGGGTTGCCAGGGAGGGGAAGGGGAGAGAAAGGGTAAATCCAATTTATGCAAGCTGGAATTTAGTATCACCCAAACCTGCAAATATATCTATTGGTAACTAGCAAACTTGCTAGTAACACAGCTAGAGAGCAAGCCCCATTGAATAGAGAAAATATGCATTGGATTGCACTCCTGGTGCCATTTCTCTCATTGGGTGAGTCACGCAAGCATGCAAATCTCATCCACTGATATCACCAGGAGATAAAACTGCCTCACTTTGCCATGATTGTGTTCACTAAGAATACTTTTTTTAATGGCTTCAGCGGATAATGGAAGCTCTGGATATTTAAATTGTTACTATCAGCAATGGCCCTTGCTACAGAATTCACAAAGTTTAATTCTACACTGTTAACGCTTCTCAGTGAAGCTATTCATGTGAAAGAGGCACACTGCTATTTAAAGGCACAGAAGTAAAAAGAAAAGTGCTGATGGAGAATACTTTAAATCCAGTGTGATGAAGGAAAGCAGGCAGATAACACATAACCAAGCAGATTTATGCAATTAGCTTACATGCACACATACTGAGAATATTAAAACCTGCCGAGCGGAAAAAGTATTCTCGGTGTGACAATAGTGACTCACCGAATCTTCTGAGAGAGACTGGCGACACAGATCTACAAGGAAAGTGTGACAAATTAATTTTGGACATAAGAGCAGCCCTGCTGGATCAGACCGAAGGCCTATCCATTCCAGCCCCTTGTTCTCACAGTGGTGAACCAGATGCATACAGGAAGCCTATAGGCAGGAGTGCAGCAGCACTCTTCCCACTTGTGCTGCCCAAAAACTGGCATTCAGAGTCGTATTGCCTCTGACAGTGGAGGTAGCACACATTTTGCCATCGATATGAGCCACCAATCAAGGTTCCACCACTGATTAACACTTGCCTATAGAAACTTCATTTGCATCACAGAAGTGCAAAGATGCTGATATTTCTCTATACGGTGGTATCTCTATTTACAAACGCGATCCGTTTCAGGGTGCCGTTCGCACCCTGAAAAGTCCCTAAGTAGAGTGCCGCTATTGCAAGTGTGCGAAAGAGCACTTCTGCACTTGTGCAAACCGCACAGATTACTTCTGTGCATGCAGCAAGCCCGGAAGTAAACACTTCCAGGTTTGCCGTGTTCGTAACCTGGAAAGCCGCAACGTGAAGCAAACGTAACACGAGGTATGACTGTATTTGACAGCATCCTATAATCATTCTTAATTCCTAATCTGCCCTTAATATACTAGATCCTAAGTTTCCAACTGCGTGTCGATACATGATACAATTATGGATTTCTTAGTAGTACTATCAATTTAACCATCTTGAGTTCTCCCCACATCTCTCTTCAGTTCGATTTTGCTTGGTCTTTGCTTGTTTTTCCAAGTTGCTGCCGGGGCGGCAGGGGGTGGGAGGATTGGGATCTAGCTATTCAAAACTTGATTTTGCTTACCAAAATGAATGCAAATTAGTGCAGGGAGGAAATCCTGTGCAGTCTATACGAACGACCGGTTACTGGTGGCTGTAAAGGCATTCTTGGAATACATTGGCAGATGCAGAGAATAAATTTAGGGACACAATAATCCCCATGTCTATTTTCTCAATTTCATTTATGAAAGGATTTAGATCTTGTGACGTTTTTCCACAAAAGCAGCACAACGGGTTACAAGGAAAGGACAAATTAATCTTATCATTCATTACCTTCTGCTCTTTGTAGGCTTTTCATTGCCTCGTTCAACTTGGCCTGCCCAACTAAAGAACAAGCAGCATTGTAACTCAGCTCATATGTGGCTTCTTGAAGGCCAAGATCCTCCTGGACAGAGCAAAAATAACTAAGTAAATGAAGGGATACCTCGTTCTGAACCAGTTTGAATGAACACTTTGGGTCAGACAGCTAGACGCAGATCAAAACAATTCTTCCAAAGCATGAAAGGTTCTTAAATTAACATGCAGTAAATTCAAAAGCCATAAGCAGGTGATACATACTAACAGGAAGCTGTATGAACACCCTTCTTTCTAATTATATACGAGGCACAAAAGAACAATATGCAAGCAAATCATCGCACGATTCTAGAAGCCCAGGCTCCTTTCATCAAGCGTTTCTTTCATTCCTTAGCACACATTGGCGGCAATATGTTGTAGCAGCATAAAGATTCTTTTGCATATAAACAGATGTTAAGTAAATTACTAAACAAAGGATTGTGCATACATTTACGGCAACAAACAATAACCACATTAAAAACGCAAAAGTAACCATTTACACTCAACCGGTATATCAATATAAAAAGGCAATGGGAATTTAAAAAACTGTATTTAAAGAAGATTGTAGGAAAATGCAAGGTGTTTTTTTTGAACTGCCCACTTAAATATATGCAACCCTGGATACAAGAAAGCTTCCTTGGGTGGGACACTCCATGGTCTTAAAGCTACCACAGATGAGGCCATCCTGTGTTTCCACCTTCCACACCATCTTCTCATGGTGTGTGTGTGTAGCAGGGCCAGTCTCTGATGGCACGATGGGGCTGTGGCATGCATCTGACCTCTGATCAGTCGTGTTACTGCTTGCTAGGGAATGCGAGAGGCAGAAGCAGCAGTGAAGTCAATACAGTGCAAATGCACTGCCAGAGCTAATCTGGTACTCCTGCTGGTGCATTTGCACTGTGCTGACCTTGCACCTTGCCCTCTACCTCCCAGGAAGCAGCAGTGGTACAACCAGCCTGGAGTCAAGTGAGCAGTAGCTGGGTGTTTATCCTTCCAGCCTTGAAATAATAATAATAATTTATTATTTATACCCTGCCCATCTGGCTGGGTTTCCCCAGCCACTATGGCCGGCTTCCAACAGAATATTAAAATACAATAGTCTATTAAACATTAAAAGCTTCCCTAAACAGGGAATGTCTTCTAAAAGTCAGGTGTCTTCTAAAATACTGCAGAATCCACTTTTGTCTATCAGTCCCCACATTACAGGAATTTAAAAGTGTACGAATGTCCTCAAGTGCCAAATTCCAATTGTCCTCACCTGTGATTGGGAGAAAAGGCATAAGATCCTAATCCAATCCATAACTTCCTGAGGAAATCCTTTCCTCCCCCCCCCAAAGTAACAGAAATAAACTGTCAATGTACTCTGACAAAAGCCTTTTCAGCATCTAGAGAAATAACTGCAGCCACATCAGTTCTTTTACTGTTTGAAGCATCCCCTTTTCCTACCAACCTTAAATTATCTGCTCCCCCTCTTTGGCAAATAATATTAATGTACTATTATAGCCATCACAGTCTAGTTCCTATTATTATCTTGCTGACTACAGTAATTAAGGTGATAGGCCTATAACTTGGAATAGTTTGGTCTTTACCAGACTTGGGAATAACAGAGATTTCAGCTTCATACGTCAATGTTCCAATAAGACACTTCCCTGTATTTTATGGCGTTTATGCAGTTCACCTGCAGTTCACTTACAGCAAGAATAGATGAAGGAGGAAGTCTCTCTCTCTCTCGCATGTACACATACACACTGCCACAAACTTACTTACTGGCACGACTTTCTCCCATGTGCTCTGTGCAGCAATAACTGCAGAGAGGTTTGTTTTCCGTTCCTCTTCATAATCATCTTGTGAGTTGCGTATGAGGTCCCGGTACACAGCTAAACAGTCGTCATAACGTTCTAATCTGTACAGCTGGAAGGAAAAATCTGGATTAGCAGCTCAACAGACCAGAAAACAGTCAAAACTAGGTCTGCAAAATAAAATAGCAACCATAATATCTCAGTTACAGATAGGTAGCCGTGTTGGTCTGCCATAGTCAAAATAAAAAAATTCCTTCCAGTAGCACCTTAAAGACCAACTAAGTTAGTTCTTGGTATGAGCTTTCGTGTGCATGGTATCTCAGCTATCTGCCAATCTCCCATTCCCACCACCCTTCTGAGTAATACCCCTCCCCACCTTCTCACTATATAGAAGGATCTGGCAACTTCTGTTTCAGTGTATCTGAAGAAGTGTGCATGCACACGAAAGCTCATACCAAGAACTAACTTAGTTGGTCTTTAAGGTGCTACTGGAAGGAATTTTTTTATTTTCATTATTCAACACAGTCTTGATAAGACTGTCTGCATCCATTGCTGCAGGACTGTACTGTGGCTGACCTATTTAGGAGATTGCTAACCTGCTGTAAAAGAGCACACATTTAGATTGAGAAAACTCCTCCACCACAGCACCTGAAGCCTTATATACAGTTATTAAAAGCAGTACGAGTTTGCAAAGCAGTAGTTACCACTTGTCCATACAGCTCCTTTAGCTTGTCTGTCTGCTGACTGGCTCCTTGAATGGTCTTCAGAGCATTTTCAATCCTGTTCAGCCTGTATTCACAGTAAGCCTTCTCAAAGGCTATCACATCACTGTAACATATAAGCCAGAAGTGGGATGTGATTTCTCATTATCAACTCTTCAAAAAACAGTTGTGTTTGCTAAGACTCATTACTGAAGAGTGAATCCTACACTGACATTATATTGAACCAAACAACACAAGAAAAGGGAACTAATATTTTAGAAATCATAAAGACATATTTTTTGACATGTGTCAAGTTTGTAATTATGTAAAATAATATGATAAGCTTCAAGAAAGGAGCTAATATTCATGAATTTCTCATTGTCTCAGACCAATATGGCAACAATATTCTAAGGAAACATATATTGCAACACAGAAAAAGCAAAGATAGAATGGCTTCACAATAGTAATTTTTATTTGCTTAACAAGACAAAGAAGTGTGTCTGTATTTTGTGCATTGAATACACATTCCTTTTGCACGCCACACTGCTTTTGAAAGTGCTGGCTTACTGACTGATACAATCCTTACTGGATTGATATTTTTCTTGATATCCCATAAACTGCTTTTTTATTAACACTATATTAACATTCTTGCATTGCAGGGGTTGGACCAGAGGGCCCTTGGGTTCCCTTCCAGCTCTACACTTCTATGATTCTATGACTTGTCTTGTAGCTTCTTTTCCCACAATGCAACTAGGAAACCTTTTTTGATACATACAGACACACAGGATTTAGGTCAGCAATTATGCAGCTGCATGCTGGGACATATTAGTGTGCTGCAAAAGAACTTCTAGTGTACCAAGAAACTCATTCAATAAAATGCTCTAGTGCACCAAAAAGCACACATTTACACTGGAGGCTGCCTGTTGCACCTCTGCATGGTCTTGGCTGCTCCCAATTAGCTTTCACTGGCGGAAGCTAATTCTGTTGTCTCTCTGTATGGGTGTGATATGGTTACTCTAATACTCTAGAGACGTTAGCAGAGGCTGCAACGTGAATTTGTTGGGGAATTACCGACCTTCCAATTAGGAAGAATGCTCATTACAGTAATGTACATAGAAACCCAACTGGATAACTCCTGTAACAACCAAGAATTTTTACCACCCCACACTCAAAATGTAAACTTTTTTAGCCTAAACTTTGAGAATTAACTGACTAAGAAGAAATAAAATTTTCTTGAAACTGTATTTTTCTTTATTTTGTAAATGCTTCCGTTTGCATATTTTGAAAAACTGAAAGAACTCTTGCACCGTCTGAAAGCCATGTTGTTTGATAAGCAGCTAATATTCAACACTCACCTGGTTAATACTTTGGTATGGGTGTTAATCACACTGAGAGCTTCCTTAAAACTTCCGTTTTGGATAAGGCATACCACTTTGCAGTGAAGAGCAGTTGCATCATCCTTGCTGATCTGCAGTACTAGGAAAAGCAAAGCAAGGAATTAAACAATGAGAACCCAGGCACTGTTATTTGTATCTTGAAAACAACCAATTTAGATTATCACAGCACTTTTCCAACTGTGGTCCAGGGAACCAAATTATACCAGTTGGAAGCTTATTAAAGGCTCCTTAGTGAGAAGTTTGGTAGGCAAACTTATTATATTCTTCCTTCCTTGGGAGGTTTTTAAGCAGAGCGTGGATGACCAACTGTCATGGATGCTTTAGCTGAGATCCCTGCCCTGCAGTTGGAATAGATTACCCTTGGGCTCCTTTCCAACTCTACAAGTCTGTGATACAATGGTAGAAAGACAGATTGCTAGGGAAGATCAACAGTGAGAGGGCAATGTGTAGCTGCAGGAGGGACTACTTTGCTGCAAGCCTAAAGACACATTCTAGGCATTAAGTCCCACTGAACATAGCAGGACTTATTTCAAAGTGACAGTTTCATAGATTAGCATCCTAACTCAATTCAATATAGCAATTCACTTCTTTTACAGATGCACAACTGCACAACCCACTTCCTCTTTACATACGTGGCAGGTTTTTCTCTAGCACATCCCCTGTACAATCAAGTAACAATTCAGCAACCAAGACTTTCCCAAGCATGCAAGTACAGTGACATGAATGACCACATCGTGTATTTCTGCCTGTCACACAACTGTTAAAGCCACAGAGCACTTCGAGGAATAAGTGGCTGCAATCCTAACCTCACTTGTTATCGTTTAGTCGTGTCCGACTCTTTGTGATCCCATGGACCAGAGCACGCCACTTACATCACTTACCTGGGCATACATCCACTGAATTGAACTGCACTGTTACTAATACTCAAGTTACAGCATGCTTTAAAATATTCAAAACACTTCACCTGTGTTACCTCACTGCGGTCTTTACAAACACCCTAGAAACCAGGCCGATATTGTCGTTAACCATTTTTAACGTTTGACATTTTATTATGTTTTTAACATGTGATGGAAGTCGCCCAAAGTAGCTGGGGAAACCCAGCCGGATGGACGCAGTATAAATAATAAAATTATCATCATCATTCCCCTACTGGAGCGGGGCAAAAGTGCTAAAGTTGAAGGACTAGGGGCTTGCCTGGCATCACCCACAAAAAAGAGTGAACCAAGCCTTGTCACTCATGAAGATCCAAACAAGAAGAGAGACCTTCTTAATGAGGGATCAGCACGAAAGGGGCACGGGAGAGGTTATATTTTCTGAGAATCCTCCGGAAAAACAATCTCTCAAAGGACCTGTTGATGGCATTTTACCATTGCACTGTGGAGAGTGTATTAACTTTTGGTCTCTGTGTGTGGTTTGGGAGCTGCATGGCCAGGGGAAAAACAATGCTGTCCAGGGTTGTACAGACTGCAAAGAGAATAATTGGGTGCACTCTTCCCACCTTAGATCAAATCTATGCTGTCAGGTGCCATAAGAAAGCAGCAGAGATAGCGCAGGATAGTATGCACCCCGGAAATTATCTCCTTCAGCTTCTGCCTTCTGGAAGAAGGTATAGGGTTATAAAGGCCAGGACTAGCCGCCTGAGAAAGTTTGTACGCAAATGCAATTCTGGTTCTAAACGCAGCATAAGGGGTCTCTATAGTATACAGTGGTACCTCGGGTTAAGTACTTAATTCGTTCCGGAGGTCTGTACTTAACCTGAAACTGTTCTTAACCTGAAGCACCACTTAACCTGCTGCCGCTGCGCCGCCAGAGCCCGATTTCTGTTCTTATCCTGAAGCAAAGTTCTTAACCTGAAGCACTATTTCTAGGTTAGTGGAGTATGTAACCTGAAGCGTATGTAACCTGAGCGTATGTAACCCGAGATACCACTGTAGTGTATTTTAAAACTGGGTTTCAGAGTTTTTAGGGGTTTTTGAATGTTTTATGTAGTTTTTTCAATTTAATTGTTCTGCATGGGACAATGACAATAAAGATATCGTATATCGGGAGCACCGCCTGCCGCCGGGTCACCGCTGAGTGTTACTGGGGTGGCTGAGCGAATGAGCCACCCCTCAGCCACGATCAAATCTGAGGCAAGCCGTTCTTCCCGCTCTGCAGGGTTGTTGTGAAGGTTCCAGCGAAGCTAATGCACGCGAAGCGCTTGGGGACGTGTTTCGAAGCTCCCTCCCGCGCAAAGAGAAGGGGGGTTAACTAAGAAAAAGTTGCAGGCTGCCCCCCACCCCGGAGAGAGAGAATAAAGGAGGCGACGCCAGGCGCAAAGCCCCGTCCCTCGCCCTGTGCAACTTCCGTCGCCCTCCACTCACTTTTATTGACCGACTTGAGGGCGCGCCCGAAGTCGCCGTTCTGGCCGCAGCGGTTCACTTCGCTCCACAGCGAGGCCACCGAGGCAGCCCCGGCCGCGCCGGCACCACTTCCGCCACCCGCGCCCGCCGCCATCTTGGCAGAGGGAGAGAAGCAGCGGAGGGCGGAGGAGCAGGATAGGTAGGCCAGGGAAAGCGGGGCGCCGACAATGGCCTTTCGACCCGGAAGTGCATCCACGTAGCACTATAAGCCTTGGTCGTGTACCAAAAGAAAAAGCGCGCCTCTCTAGGAAAACGGCGAGCCCAAATGCGCATGCGTCTCCAGGGCCCACGCGCTCGGGCCTCCCAAGCAGGCGTGCAGCGAAGGCGCATGCGTGAGTCGTTGAGACTGGTTTGGCTCAGAATCATAGAGTTGGCGGGTGTCCCAAGGGTCATCTAGTCCAGCCCACTTATTCCCTACTCGTTTCCTGCCACCTAAATCTGGGAGCCTCTGGACACAGGCAGAATTCCTTTACCTCAACCAGCCTTTCTCAGCCTGTGGGCCCCCAGATGTTGTTGAACTACAACTCCCATCACCCCTAGCTAGCAAGGCCAGAGCTCAGGGATGATGGGAGTTGTAGTCCAACAACGGCTGGGGACCTAAGTTCATACCCTCCAACATTTCTCCGATGAAAATAGGGACATCCTATTCCATTATCATTAATTTTATTATACCCTGCCCATCTGACTGAGATGCCCCAGCCATTCTGGGCAGGTTCCAACATATATAAAAACATAATAAAACATTACACTTTTTATAAATAAATAAAAAACCCCTTCCCTATACAGGGCTACTTTCAGACGGCTCCAGGGTCAGACAACTCCATACCCTCTGATTAAAATAAGGACGTCCTAAGGAAATCAAATCAGAAACCAGGGTGGCCTTTGTAAATCCGGGATTGTCCCTGGGACACATGGAGGGTCTGTAAAGTTTGAAAAACACTGCAAAGGGTCAAGAAAACTCCAGCCTCATCCCCTTTTCCTCTCTCAAACTGAAACTTCAAAGCTGGGCTAATCTTGGCCCTAAACTGCTGCATTTTTCCCTTGGTCCACATGCTTCTTTTGTTGTTATATAGCAATAAGCAAGAAAGGCCAAGATCCTTTCGCCTGCGGCATTGCTGCCCTCCAATCTAGTTTTTCCTGTAATGCTCCACAGCCTCCCAACAATCTGCAGGTAAGTAATACCGTCTTGTGAATTCATGATGAAAAACACAGGAGGGGTCCCCAATGGCAGGTAACGAGATACCAAGTCACAGGAACAAAAATAAAAGTGCCATTGATGTAAACCATTTTTACCCCTTTTCTATGAATGGAAAATCTTGTTCCTCTAGCTTTGGTTTACATAGTGGCACTAGCTTGTATACACTCAGTGACCTTGGATTGTATTATTTTTAGCTTATTGTATTATATGTAGTTCATTGGGCTATTTTGTAAACGTTTACATCAATATCACTTTTACTTTTGCTAAACTGGGTTCCTGCAACTTGTGAATTTGTGGAGGAGACAGAATTTGGAGTGATTTTTTATTTTCTAGATGGGGAGTACACACAGCTCTGTCTATATGTTCAGCTGATGGCACAAGTCTTAAAGAGAGCCAAGCCATAGATCTATTTGACTGTCTGAGCCAATTTCATCAGACCAACTAACGTCTATATATCAGGATTAGATAATTGGCTTGCTGCTCTCCAAGCATGAAAAACTACTTCACACATTATAGTGAAGCTGGTTTTCTATCCGGTTATTAAGAGAAGATGCTCATTAAAAAGCCAAAACATTCTGATATTTAAATTTTTTATTGTTTTCTCATCAAAATTTCTCTTTGTAGAAGGATGGCAATGCTGCTCAGTGCATATTACATGAAGAAAGACATACCTCTCAAATGTCTAACCTGATAATAGGAGACAGCACTATGTCTAAAAATAAGCAAGATCACCACCACAATGCTGTCCACACAATTAATACACAGAAAATACACTACTATTAAATATAACAGAGTTGGCGCCCAACTGAAGAGTAGCCAGTAATTTCACAATGAAAAATAACAGTACAACAGGGGAGAAGAGAACTCATTTGCTATAATACATGATTGGAAGGATCACTAAATGAGTCATCTATTTGACAGCTACAACTGTTCCACTGTCAATGTAAAGAATTTCCAAAGGAATTTCAGGGATTTGAGAGCATAAATATCTGTGTCATGCAGAAGTCGTGCTTCAACATCCTTGAAAGACCTGGAAAAACGTTCAGACATTTAAAACTTGGACCAGGATTCAAATAACTGGGCACAAGTACTTCACAATCACTTTGTACATGTCCCTCTTCTCCTCTTGAATCTCAGGACAAAAATGCTTTTGAAGTTACAATAGGGATGTAACCGTCAAGATCACCCTCGGGCTTAGTTTTAAATTTTAAGTCGGTATCACATTATTTTTAAGAAACAGAACCCATTCATCGCCTATGCTTCTGTAGTCTGATGCCCTGATAACTACAATCTGTTCGTCAACTCCTTTGTTTTATGATGCCAGCACATGAAGGAGGACATGATGCAGCTTCCCTACCAATGGCCAGAGTTCTCTCAGTAGAAAGATGCAGCAAAGAGCTTCCATTCAACTCTCTTACTTGCAGCGGGAGACCAATACATACTCACTGCCTTTATCTCTATCCAGATGCCCCTCACCCTCCCAAGATGCTGGGGAGGTGAGTGATGTCTAGATGCGTACGCAGGGGTTCACTGTGGAGCATGCATGTCTATGAACCAGTCAGGGAAGGAAAGAAGAAAGCTCCACTGAGTTGTGCCAGCAGAAAGCTATATTAAGAGTGGAATGAAGGTGTTCAGGTGACTATATCACTTGGCTAGACTTGGCTAGTTTGCATGACTGCACAGTGTGAGAGCACAGACAGAGACATCTGAGTATCGTACTAACGAGTCACCAGCAAAGCACCACTCCAAAAGAATTGGGTCTACAAAATACGGTTATTTATGGTTAATGGAAAAGACAATTAAGAGGTATGCAACAAATATAAATATTGTATGGTACGTGTAATATACTCTAACAGAACTACAATTATGATTAACATTTATTAATGCATAAACCGGAACATTGACAGGACCACTATAAAACCTTCATAGTCAAAGATCTGCAAGGTAGCCAAGCTTTGACTGTATATCAATACAATAATTGATCTGTTAGGTAAGTTATTACCTACAGTGAAAAGTTTCAATCTACATTTGAAAAGCCTTTTTATACCATGTATAAAATAAATTAAAAAGGGAAGCAGAAATTCTCCTTTTATACTTTGCAAACATAGTGGGTGCAATCCACTGAGTAGTTCTCCTGTACCTGTCACGGTGACAATGAAAGGGAGCTGGACAAGAGCACTACCATTCATTTCTATGTGGCCTGTGCAGGAGATCTTCTGGCCGAGTTGTGCCCATAATCAGTAGTTACATGGGTGTCCCTTTTACCTCCCCTTTGGTAAAACATATAAAGAGTTGACTTCATAGTTTTTCAAAGTGTATAATACATATAAACAGAAAGATTTCAAAATGGGATTTTTTTTAAAAGTGGATTTTAAATGTCAGACGTCTTCCACTTCCCATTGAGAAATTAAGTTTCCCCCTCCTCATTTGGAGTGTCAACAATAAAAACTTGCAAAATATTTGTACAATGAGCATAAACTTCCAAAATAATAAAAAAGTTCCCCTTATTAAAAGCTATCCCAATACTATTGGCATTATCACATTTTCAGCTGTCTATGGAAACAAGCAACCCATTAATCAGCTGCTAAGTGCTTCTCCCTTCAGCTCTTTATACTTCACTTCCAAAATCCCATATCCATGTACACATTTGCTAATAAACAGCACATGCCAGCTATATCTAAGCACTTTCTATTTATTTCAAAAGGGGGTGAGTGTTGAGCACATGCTTCACTCCTACTGAGTTCAATAGGACATGTGAACAATCCTATGCGCACTTGCTCGGGAGTAAGCCCTATTGAACTCAGTGGGACTTACTTCAAAAAATACCTGTGCACGATAGGGCTTCAAAAACACTTCCATATGACTGGACTGTGACCTCCATTTGCTGCCAGTTTGGTTACACGATTGTACATTGTAGCTTAAAAATAATTCATGGTCAAAAGATCGATTTCATATTTAAACGCAGTTATGTTCTTCAAAAAAACAGAAAAAAAGAAAAACACAGATTTAAACGTCACATTTAAGCATTCTGATCCCCACATTAAAGTAAAGCATTAAACTAAAACAGCATCAACAATTAATAACATTTAAATCAAGCAAGACGTTAGAAGTTGAACGTGAAAGGAGAGGAAAAGTGACTACAGAGTATCCTACACCTAGAGTCCCTCTGTGGAAAGAGTACATTCGCTTTATTGCCCGTTCTTGCTGTTGGATGGATGGCCACTGAATGACACAAGATGCCGATAGTTCTCTTTCCAGCTCTTTTCACCACTGTTGCCAGCTGAAGTCGTCGTTGCTGCCAAATACCAAGAAAAACCCTAGGATGGTAGCAAAGATGACTGTGTTTCCTGTGAGGACAAGCGCACAGGCTCCCCAGCGAATCTATGGTCGAGGGGGAAAGGAGTGTTACATGGCATATACAAAGAAGCAAACAAACACATACACATTATGCTACCTATAGAGCTGCAACCAACGTAATCACTCTGTGAATGGAAGAAGCTCCTTCCGTTCACAGAGTGATTACATTGGATGCAAGCCGCTTCTTACATTTATAATATTTGCTTATATGTGGAACCCATTGTTCCTAGGAGCCCAGAGGGTTCCCAGGTGGCTTCCCAAATAGATCCTGTTTAGGGCCAAATCCTATTTGTTTCAACAGTTTTATGTGCCTGATACCATAATCTGGGCTCTATATCTGCCAGATGCTCTTACAAATAATCTTTTGACCTGTTCTATGCTTCTCACTTTTTAAACAAACAGAACACCACAGTGAAACACATGTTCAAAAGAAGGAATTACTAACCAGTAGTGCTCTGGCAAACACAATTGGGAGCCCAAATGCTGAGACAACAATGCCCGTCGTAAGAAATATGGCAAGTTCCTTGCAGGCATTACTTGTAGCATCTGTGTCTTCGACGACTCTTCTTGCTATGCAGTATGGAATTGGAGAAAGGGTGTAGAAGAACAGGACAAAGAGTGGCCAATATTCGCTACAAGAAAAGAAAGCAAATAACATTTTACAGGTATTCTTCCTCTTGTCCTCAGAGTATCTTTAGATAAAGTAAGTCTGCCTTTACAATACACAGCAAAACACAATAAAACAGCCACACCCATATATAAGCAATGTAATAATTCATGATAATGCAAATAAAAGTCATGTTCAAAGACAGCTGGGGAAAATACAAGTCCAGCTAAACATCTAATTGAAGGCTTGGTGCCCTTTGGGATAGGAGGGACCATTTTTTTAGGGCCAGATGAGATACATGGTAAGAAAGCTTAGGCACTACCGATTTACATCAGCCCAGGTGTGTTTGATGCTTAGACCTAATATGACAGTTTTTGAAATAATCTCTTAACATTGGTATCTCCACCTTAAGGAGAACAAATTTATTAAGAATATAAGCAACTATTCAACTGAAGTAACAAAATTGATGCATTGAAGAGAGTGGAATAGAAAGTCATATCATTTGTTTCAATTTATAGTTCAGGCTGTTACCCAAAGCTATATTGTAGGGCAGATTGAAGATGTGAAGTCACTCTGTTTATTGCTTTAGGACTCTTCAGAAGAATAAACTTTTTGGATTACAACCTGAGAGGCTTTCTATCTCCAAGTCTATTCACGATTCCGAGATAAGTCAATGTGGTGCTCCTCAGATATTGCTGGACTCCAACTCCCATAAACTCCAGCCAGTACGGCAAAAAGGCAGAAATAATGGGATAGTCCGGCAGCGCCGGGAGGTCAAATTGGCTAACCCTGAACTATCCAATATGGATTACAATGAACAGAGCACCTTTGTAGCTGCAAATTACAACTAGAATTTCATCACATAGCTAGAGTCTATGCTTAGTTGGCAGATGTTGGGAAGGGCTATGGCAGAAGACCCTGGTTTCAATCTCTGGCATTGACAGACAGGTCTGGAAGACAGTCTGAAACGCTAAAGAGTCTGCAGTTAATGCTGATGTTACTGACTTTGTAGACTAATTGTCTGATTTGACATAAGACCATAGCTTGTTTCTTTTTCTTGCTCAAAAGTATCAACAGGGGTGCTAGTGATTTGCCAGAATTGGTGTTGGTTTTGTTTGCTTATTTAAACCCAATAGCTATGAAGTAAGAAAAGAGAGTTAGAAATTAAAAAGGAAACTAAGACAACAGCAAACAAGAATATGCTTTTGAAAATGCATTACTTGTACTGCGGAAGGGCACAACCAAGCATCAGGAACATTAGTCCAACAGCTCCCCCAAAGGACAGGCTAATCAAAGCTGTAAAGACAGACATAAAACTGTATCAGTCCTCCAAAATATTTGATCAGTTTTTCCCCTCTACTAACAAGAACTGCGGGCAGAAGGGAGACCAGAGTACTGCTTCTATTCCTCTCATCAATAGCCTTCTCATTCAGTCACTTTGAATATACCATACAATAGCAAAGATGCAACTCCAGCTTGGGAAAAAAGTAAGAGGGGGGCAATACAAAATAGTGTAGACGGCCCCCTTTCCAAAAATTACATCTATATAAGCTGTGAACTGCTTTGACAGCTCCTGGTAGAACGTTCTTTATGAAAATAATACAAGTAATGCATTATGTGAGATGAAAAACAGTTATATTTACACTTTATAAATTTGATGCTGATAATTGGGGATCTCATGACTGTTCTGTTGTATTTAAGTACTGCTGGTGAGAACCCAATTTTATGCTGGGTTGCTGCTGATTTCACGGAAAGGAAGGACATCAGTAAATAAATTACTAAATGATATTGACTTAACTGTTAAGACTGCAAAAGTGTTAGCATTTATATAGCCTTTTATGACTGTTCATAGCACTTCGCAAAAATTACATCTGTCATTCCTACAACATCTCTTTAAGGTAGATGAATATTATTTTCTCCATACTTCAGACTGGGACTGACACGGAGACAAAGTAGCTTACCTAAGTATACCCAGCAAGTTCAAGACAAAAGCAAAATCCTATGTACTTACATAAGATGAAGTCTCATTTTTGAACTCAAAAAGGCTTACTTTTGTGTTAATTTATATAAGTTTGTGTATTAAGGTATCAGCACTTCCCTGTTGTCTGGCCCAGTAAAGGTAAAGGTAAAGGGACCCCTGACCATTAGGTCCAGTCGTGACTGATTCTGGGGTTGCGGCGCTCATCTCGCTTTATTGGCCGAGGGAGCCAGCGTACGGGTCATGTGGCCATCGCCCAGCCCTTCCCGGCTAGCTTTTATAAGCCAGGATGGGCAAGGATCAAGGAGATAGGTGGCTGGTTTCACTCGTCCAAGCAGCCTGTCCACATCCTCGGAGGTAACAGATTGGAATTGATCCCACGCAATTTGACTAGACAGGACTCTAGCACTCTCCTGCCCCGGCCCTGCTCCCACGGTGGCGTCTACCTCTTCCCACAGCGCCACCCGCGTCCCTTCTGCCCCAGTATCACTGACCAAATCAGTGACATTTCTCTTAAAGCCACTCCACTTTCTTTTATTCTTGCTTGCAATGTACCAAATCTCCTTCCTATTTACCAAACTTAGCCCAGCCTCCTTCCAAGTATGTATGCATATTGCTATTTAAAGGTGTAAGATTAACATTGTGAACCACTTCAAGATGAGAGACAAATAAGAAATGTGTCAAATAAACAGTTATTTCGATGCACAGAAGCTTCATCTTCTTCCTTTGCATCTGGTAACTTTTACTGTAGACTCAATAGGTTGCAAGATCAAGTTTACTGGAATGGATTCAGTGCTTCTCAAACCAGCTGTTGTTGTATACAACTCCTATCATCCCTAGCTATCACCTCTAGCTTGCAGGTCCGGGATGATGGGAGTTGTAGCCCAACCACAGCTAGGAGTCTGAGAAACATTGGCAAACCTATGTGTGTTACTTAATCAGAAAATTCTTCCAAGCTAAATGGTACTGAATTCCAGAAGAAGCTGCATAGTCTAATGCAACAAAACCATCAAAAAGTCATTTCCCTCCTCAGACTAACCAATTCATTGTGACAGGATCTTTAGTGGGAGAGACCAGGTTCATCGTTTATGCTGCAATAAATGTGTAGCTGCAATCTTACATGCACTTATTTGGCAGCCCCACTGCACTCAGCGGGGCATTGCATCTGCCTGGAAAGGCACAGGATCACAATGTTTATTGCATTTTAAGGTACCACAAAGCTTGGCTGATAAGAGTTTAGCCATGCCCATTCCCACGAGTGTGCATCGGGTTGCGGTCCAAAGGTTTGCAGAGCCCAGGATTTCATTTTGCATGGCAACTGGGATACCTTCGGAGAGCTGACAAGAAGGGCAATACAGTGGTACCTCGGGTTAAGTACTTAATTCGTTCTGGAGGTCCGTTCTTAACCTGAAGCACCACTTTAGCTAATGGGGCCTCCTGTTGCTGCCGCGCCGCCGGAGCCCGATTTCTGTTCTTATCATGAAGCAAAGTTCTTAACCTGAAGCACTATTTCTGGGTTAGCAGAGTCTGTAACCTGAAGCGTATGTAACCCGAGGTACCACTGTAACAATAATAATAATTTTGTGTTTTTTTTATATTGCACTTTTATGTTGTGAACATACGCATGAGAAGGGCAGTATACAAATTTAACAATTAACAGTAACATTAAGATGTCATCCCTTCCCTGTTCTTCCCCAGTACCTGGCTCTGGGGGAAGTGGGGGGGGGATACTATCTCTGCACATGCTCTGGAGCTGCATCTCCTACACCCGCTAACTCGAAAAGTTAAAACTCCTGTGAGACGGGCCTTGCTTCCGGCAACAACCCTGGGCTCGCCTTGCGACCCGGCCCATGCCTAGGGATGTCGGAAACGGACGTGACGGGTGGGGAGCGCCAACCCCACACAGGCCTCCAAATGTGGGTCCAGGGATTGGGGGCAGCAGAGAAAGAGACAAACGAGACACTCTCTCCGTTTGCGCGCTTTTCTAGCCAAGCGGCGCATCCTCACAGGCGGGGAAGGCGCACGTTGCCATGGAAACAACGCGGTCCCTCTTCTCCCCCCCCCCTCGCCAGAAGACGTCACCGCCAGGGCAGAGGGGCGACGTCCTTTCCCGGGCCTGGCACGGAAGACCCCCCCCCCCGCCCCGCCTTGCTCCCAGGCCCTTTCCATGCCACCCCTCAGAACCGCCACAGCGGCGCTACCTTTGATGCCGGCCATGATGCTGCTGTTATTGTCGCGCACAGGCCGCTCCCAGCCAACCACAGAGCGGGAGGAAGACGGCCAGACGGAACCCGGAAGTGACCGCTCTTTCAGAGCAGAGGAGGACTTCGGGAGGGCAGAAGCCGGGATGGCACCGTAGACTTTGAAATGGGTAGATGGACACGCAGGGCGCAACTTGCAGGTTCTGTAGGGCGTTTGACCTGCTGCTTCCTCCAGGGCGGAAATAAGACACGTCTATAGGAACAGGGATTTTAGGGCAAGATGGGATCGGGTGGCACTTCGGCTCATCCAACGAAAGCGAGAATGAAAGAGAGGAGGAGAAGGGACTTTTGATTGCAAATCTAAACCGGCTTCAGCTCAGTCTCCTTCTTAAAATATTAACGGAGGACAGTCACTCTCTCCCAAATGCAGCTCCATCCACCTTGTAATATAGAGATAAGAGAATTGAAGTAGCGTTAATTTTCACGTAAAATAAGAACTGAGCTAGAAACAGCGTGAACTCCTGACAGGTGGTGTTTGTGCCCAATAATACCTATTACAATTGTTGGTGGTGGTGTTTGTGCCCAATAATACCTATTACACTTGAATATTCTAGATTCGTCTATTGCGTAGGCAGCTTTCACTTGGGGTAATGTGTTTTTTTGAATGGCTTCGACCATGAACCTGGAAGTCCCGCCCCCCTCCCCCCCCGCCGATAATAAAATATGTTACCCACCTGCTTATATTCTTATTTCTTTGATTGAATGTATTTGGAGGTGGGCAACCCTTGAACCTCATGGGAAATACTGTTCTGTCATGTATGATTTAGTTGAGATCCCTGCATTGCAGGGGGTTGGACTAGATGACCCCTGGGGTCCCTTCCAACTCTACAACTTTATGATTTGAAAGGTAAAGATGATACGGAGGGATCTCTTAAGAGCAGGGAATGATGCAGTCCTGCTACAGAGACACCAAAAGGGAATGGAATTTATGCAACCTTTTGTCCTGCCTATTTTTTATACCTTTTCCCTCCAACCTCATTACTTCCCTTCATCACCATTCAACATGCTCATAGGCTGGTTCTTCTTACTAATTTGATAGTTTACGCAGGTTTCTGTGAGACCACGTTAAAACTGTTTGTATAACACTTAACTTTGCAATTTCATAGTTGCGTGTGCAACAAGATGCAAATGATAAAATCATTTAAATTGTACCAGTGTCTGAGCTTATTTTTGGAAACCGCACCATGATTCAAGGTAAATGATCAATCCACCAAGTCCAGAAAGCATACAGAGATTCCCTGGCCTAGGACATTCACAACAGCTCTCAACAAATATATGTGTATAATTATTGTGGGGGTTTTTTTAAGGTGGCGCTGTGTATGCTCTATAAAGCAAATGGAAGGCATAGCGTGTTGTAAATCTGCACAGATTAATACAATTGAATGTGTGTGGGAGTGGGGAATAAAAGGTCAAATATCCATGGCACTGGAAAAATCATTTTGTTGCAATTACTTAATATAAAGGAGCCAACAACTTTTACTATAATGTCAAGTAAATGTCGAAGGGAGAGGGTGGTGCTGTGCTAATAAAACACTGAACCTTTTGGACTTGCTGATCAGAAGGTCAGCGGTTCAAATCCGCATGATGGGGTGACGGTCCCTGCTCCTGCCAACCTAGCAGTTCAAAAGCACAGCAGTGGAAGTAGATAAATATGTACCGCTGTAGCAGGAAGGTAAACGGCGTTTCCGTGCGCTCTGATTTCCGTCATGGTGTCCCATTGTGCCAGAAGCAGTTTAGTCATGCTGGGCACATGACCCGGAAAGCGGTAGGTGGAGAAACGTTGGCCTGAAGTGAGATGAGTGCCACACCCCATAGTCACCTTTGACTGGACTTAACCATCCAGGGGTTACACTACCCATAGATCAAGCTGCTGCTAAAAGGTCAGGTTCTTTTTAAAAAACCTCCACTGTTCACAACCTTAACTGAATCATATAGTGCATTGCACAGCTGAGTAATAGATTGCATCATATATGTCTGTTGTGCTTCCTTCATGGATTTGTGCAAGTATAGCCCTGCCTACAACAGCTCAAGACACATTGTGCTTGAATGTGTGTAAGGTGCCACAAGACTCCAGCTTGCTTGCCAGCAAATAACCACAATAATAATCTACTATTACTGGGGAACTTTTCCCGTGTCCGGTCCCCTGTTCCTCAAACTTGGGTCGCCGGCTGTCGATGGACTACAACACCCATCACTCGTGACGATTGGTCCTGCTAGAAAGGGATCATGGGAGTTGTAGTCCAAAAACAGTTGGGGACCCTGTAAGCGGCCTTTGTTGACACTGACTCACCGGAAGAGACGATACACTCTAATGTACACCCAGCACAAGCCCATTGGTTCCCGGCTGCTGCTTGCTTTGACCCGCCTCCCATAGCCAGCAGAGCCAATGAGAGGAGATGAGCTTCTCCATCCAGCGAATAGGATTGCCGGGCGACGATCGGAATGGCCAATCATCCCATCGCCTTGTCGGACGACCCTCCAGTCGCGAAAGGCGGGCGACAAAACCCCGCCCCCTCCTCCGACTGCGAGGCGGTTAAAACGCCGTTGCGCCGTCGAGAAGGTTCGATCCTTGAAGAAGGCAGGAGTCGTCAGCCGGCGAGGGAACCAATCAGAGACGCGGAGAGCGCCGACGCCACAGCCGCTGAGAGAGAAGGCTCGTCGGCGGAGGCGCCGCGATGGTGGCGCCGCTGAGGCTGCCGCTGCTCCTGCCGCTGTTGGTGGTGCTGACGGGGAGCGGGCTGGCGTGGGGCTGGGCCCAGCAGGGTAAGGCCAGGCCGGAGCGGCGGGCAGGCGGGGAAGGGGGAAGGGCCACAGTATCCTGTCAGAGGCTACTGTCGTCGGTCTTGACAGGGAAATGGGGCCTCCAGGTGCAGGAGCAGTTTACCTCAGAAACGCTTTCGGTGCGGGAGGGCGGCTCTCTCGGCGCCCTGCTTGCTTGGCAGGCAGAAGTGGGGCCGGCCAGCCGAAGGTGTCTCTTCTTGGCATGTCGGGGCGTCCAAAGGTGACACCCCTTTCCGCCTAAGCGGGCGTTTATAATTTGAATTTGATGCCTGAGCTTGCCTCTCCATCCCCTTTTCCCTCCTGTGACTGGCGGAGGGTGTGGTTGTAAGCCTGAGGCATGGGCTGTGTTGCTTTTGTTGAGAAATGCATTGGATTGCAGAGAGCTGGGACCAGATGCCGTTTTACAATGTGTTGAATTAGGGGTTCCAGTTACAGATAGGTAGCCGTGTTGGTCTGCCATAGGCAAAATAAAAAAATTCCTTCCAGTAGCACCTTAAAGACCAACTAAGTTAGTTCTTGGTATGAGCTTCCGTGTGCATGCATATCTGAAGAAGTGTGCATGCACACGAAAGCTCATACCAAGAACTAACTTAGTTGGTCTTTAAGGTGCTACTGGAAGGAATTTTTTTATTTTGAATTAGGGGGTTATTGGGTTGTTTGCGTTTTATTTTTATGATGTATTTTATGTTTTTATATTGCAGTTTTATCTTGTGAAATATTTGGGTCCTGTAGGTATGGGGCAGTATACAAATTTAGTAGTAATAATAAATGGCCCACAGAACCCCTTCAACTCAACAGTACTGTGATTCTATAAATTAATGAATTAATAAATGAAAGATGCAGGCTCCAAGGCAGTTTGTCTCTGAATATGACTGGGGTTTTTGGGGTGTGGGTGGGAGAGAGAAATAAACAGGAGAGCAGTTGTCTTTTTGTAAGAGTTCCAGAATCATCTGACTGGTCACTAAGTGAATATTTGGTGTGATCCAACAAGTGTCTTTTCATATTCTCAGTAATCGTGGTGACAACATGGAAACCTTCTGTTCAGCAGCAGTATCTCTCCGCATACTAATCACTAGTCAGGCCAGGGGGAAGCTGTAGCCTTCAAAGGCATCTTATGAATAAGGTAGTGGGCTAATTGAACCTCAATGTAACAGCCCAATGCTGTGAATTTCATGGACTTTGGACTTCAGATCCAATGTGCTGCAGTTCGGTGGGCTTTATTTGCATGTAATTGTAGATAGGACTGTAAATTAAATGGGACCTCCATGTCCAAACACTATATATATTTGATTATTATTATGCTGGGCAAATAGAAAATAAGAGACATACAGTATCTTGCTTACTGAGATTTCAGAAGCACCTGGCTGAAGGATATTGGAAACAAAATACTTGACAATATGGAACAACCTTTCTCAAACTTGGTTCCCCAGATGTTGTTGAACCTTTCTCAAACTTGGTTCCCCAGATGTTGTTGGACTACAACTCCCATCACCCCTAGTTACCAGGACAAGTGGTCCAGGATGATGGGTGTTGGTAGTCCGACAACAATTGGGGACCCAAGTTTGAGGAAAGGCAGATATGGGGTATTGGCCTGATCCAACAAGGCAGTGCTTTCCTGTCCTCCAGTAATTATGCATCAGCATATACGTAGAGCATAAGAAAAGAAAATCCTTTTTTCTGTGCTTAGTTTTCAGACACTAGAGAGCTTTGTAATATTATTTGTTAACTCAGTATTTGGGATTGTCAGAGACAGCTGGAAAATATTGGGGAAATGGTAACAGGAATTATTCTACTGAGAAGTTATCTGTTGGCTTTTAGTGATTATCCTGGATTTTTTTAAAAAAAACAGAAAAGTGTGCATTCCTATTTTTGTCTAGTGTTTCTCAATCTATTTTTGTACTCACACATTCTTCCAGATAAAGTTTTGTTGCGAGAAATCCAAGCCCTGACACTCTACCCAGGCAGGTTTACAAATTATCGACGGACATCTCCAGTTCCCCAGTTGCATTGTACTGGCGGCTCAGCTGGATGTGCAGCGTACACACCAGAGGTCGTCCAGTGTTACAACAAAGGCTGGGATGGCTACGATGTACAGGTATAGTTACTTGGGAATCTGTATAAATTAATTAATCCTGGTGTTGGGGTGAGAAAATGCTGTATGTTCCCTTGATAAGGCATACAAAGGAATATTCCCTTGATAGGGCAAAATGGACAGGACTTAGGGAGGATGAGCCATTGATGCTTCCATTTGCAGCCAGATGTAGGAGGTAAAAAACAGATTGAGAGAAGCTAGCTCCTCTACAAAGTGGGTCCATATTACTTTCAAGAGAAATTTGGAGACCCAGTCAGTGTTCCGGTGCTATTAAAGAGTACTTCTGTTTGACAGTCTTCCCCAAGCCACTTTGTGAATCCTGTTAAGTGGGTAAAGACATGTTTCCCTCATTAATGGGACTCTGAAAATACCAGCTTTTAGAAAAGCTGAATTGTAATAAAAATTCCCTGAACAAGATTGTTGACCAACCTGCTTCCTCAGTCACAAGAATGAATTAGTAGAATATTTTGCGGTCTTCAACAACAAGTAGACTGACGATTCTGATCTGAATGTTTTATGAGTAAACTCCATAAGGATAATTCTTTATTGCATTGCATTCTTTAAAGTAATTATATTTTTAATCCTGGAAGATTGAACTCATTAGGCCAAAAATACAGTAGTTACTGCATATAATAAAGTCAATTACTGTTTTTGTTTTCTTTTTTTGTAATTGGACAATGCATTGTGCCAAGTCATTAGGAAATAGAGACGTATTGTAGTTCCTTACCAAAGGGATGTGACTTCTAAAGGGCATATTCATTTCTGGCTCACTTTTTTTTATCTCAGACAGGGAAGAAGCTGACACAGAATGTTTGAGATCCATGCTACTTCACTCTGACACTCCCTCTGCCAACTTTTGTTTAAAACTTTAAAGATTAAAAATAATAAAAATGACATGCTGTTTTAATCTTTTGAGGATATATGCATCCTATTAAATTTTAAAATCCCTAGGGATAAACAAAAAGTACTATATATATATGCAGTCAAACAGTTGGCATTGACAGCTACAGAACTCAGAGAATACATGTTTAAAGTCTTATTACAAGGAATGTGGTCCAAATTTATTAATTATTTAGTGTTACTTTCTTGTGAAATTCCTTTTGAGAACTTGCTCCCAATCTGCAGGAAACAGAAATGCTGTGTATGTTACACTGTTTTTAAATAACATTATTGGTGAGATCCACGGTCATGTGACCAGAAGTCCTCTCATATGACAGGACTTCTCCTTCTCTCCCTGTATGCTCAGTCAGATCTCCATAAGGTCATCTAGCATACATTTAAGGGGCAGGGAGGGGGAGTCCATGGATATCTAGTCCACTTGTGGACAGACACAATTTGGTATCTGTAGTTTATTTTATTCTACTTAAAAGGAAGCAAAAATAACAAATGATTTTTCCTTTTTCAGTGGGAGTGTAAAGCACACATGGATATTTCATATCGCTTTGGAAAAATCGAAGTAAGCTGTGAAGGCTACGATTACCCGGATGACCCTTACATATT
Organism: Podarcis vaucheri; assembly: GCF_965113315.1. Lineage (NCBI taxonomy): Eukaryota > Metazoa > Chordata > Lepidosauria > Squamata > Lacertidae > Podarcis > Podarcis vaucheri. The sequence continues at coordinate 34,234,072 of NC_138755.1, read as the reverse complement.
AAAAGGATCATGTGGCTTGGAGTACACATTAGAATTAACCAAGGAAGGACAGCAGAAAGCAAATTCCTTTGGTGGGAGTTACTATTCCACAACATCTCATGATTCATTAGGCTCAGGTGCTGGAGTGATCCTCTTAATATTATTTGTTGGCCTTGTTTACGGCGTCTACAAGCTATTCCTCTGTGACAACCGGCCACAACATGGTTTCTCTCATGGTGATGGTTATCCAGGAACCTATGGGCAGGATAATCAAACTCCCCCTGCACCAGGATTTAAATCGGACTTTACACCTCCTCCAGGATTTAAATCCCAATTCACAGGTAAAGTTCTCTCTTGTATATGACAATAGGAACACAGGCATTGAGAGATCTTGTCCAAAGCTGGACAGTAAATAGTACTGCATTGTAGAATTTTGTTCATTTCTTGTTCTCAGTCCTCACTAAGGTCTGTAAAAGACATTATTATATTCTGTAGAACTTCATTCTTATGACAGTTCCTTCTACTCTTGATTTGACATTTTATTCTAAACCAAAAGGGTGGGAAACAGTAATCCCATGAGAGGGTAAGAGGATATGAAATAGAGTATGCCACCCATGTGGGCCTGAGCTCTCATCTTCTACCAGTCTGCAGTGCAGAAGGAGATCAGCATGGATGCTTCATTGCTTGTAGGTGTGGTTTGCTTTCTGTAGATAAACTTTTCTATACCCTCTTAGTTACTACCTCTATATTTATAACTATTTGTGGCAAGATGTAATGCTGGTAGTGATGCAGGTATATTATGTTTTCACTGTACTGTCTTTCAAATCTCAAGTCAATGAAATGGAGTAGAGTAACCTCAGAAGGTCAAAGAATGATTAAGAATGACTACATTGCATCTTGGAAATAATAAACACAAGGTTTTATTAGCAGATCCTGAATCAATAAAAAGAAGGCATTAAACAAACTGGGAAGCTTGTTGGTAGTACCTATTCTGCTAATATTGCAGGTTCCATTGTACTACAGTAGTAGTAGTAGTAGTAATAATACCCTGTCCACCTGGCTGGGCTGCCCCAAAACATCAAACATTAAAAGCAGCTTATTAGGAAGTAACCCCCAGTGGCATCTCCGGATCTACTTTTAAATAAACATATTTGAGATCAGGCTGTTAGAAATTTTAAAAGACCCTTCAGTTTCTAGCAATGGGGACCCAGTGTTGGCTGACATAGCAGCGCTTTCTTTCTTTATTTGGAGTCTCTTATTAACTGTAGCATCATAATGATTTGCATGTATGAATTAACATCAGATGAATTGCCTTCATATTACCCATTGTGAATCTGGAAGCATTACGTAACAGTATTTGAGTGTGCATGTGTGAACTGTTAGTGTAGTTCCCCTTCATTCCTTCAGAGTTTTTAAGCAGGCCTTGATTCAACGTCTGAAATCATTCAAGAGCATGCCTTGATCTTGAGTGACTTTCCAAAGCAAATAGCCCTCTGGTATCTTTTCTTCAACATAACAGCACTGCTTCTGTTTCAAAGATTGTTTAATCTAAATCCATATAATTTTATTTGGATTAAGGTGATGCTGGTGGCTCGTATTCTGGTTCAAATTCGAACTCCGGGCCAGGATTTTGGACTGGGTTAGGTGCTGGAGGGCTACTGGGATACCTGGCAGGCAACCAAAGGTAAGCTCTAAGACTACCTTGTTTTCTCTTGGCAACAATACTTTCTAGGCCTGGTGGGTGATATATTTACATAAAATGTGTGAGAGGTGAAAGGAATTGGCTTTCCCAAGGACAAGAAACCAAAGTGAGAGATTGTCTTCTACATGCAACATCCAATAATTTATCCATTCAATTTTTAAAGTTTTGATTAACCATCCTTTAATTAGGGGAATAACTGGAACTTTCTGATGTATAGCTAAAACAATCATAGCTGCAATCAGTATATTCAAAATCAATCACGAGCCCTAACATCTATAGTAAAATTAATCCCTAACGTAAGGCTAAAAACTTCCAGAATCTGTTTTTATTCAATTTGGAATATATATTTTCCAGAGATGCATAAAATCTGCAGTATTTATATTGCATTTCCAGCATTTGATATGATACGATTTGTAATGTTTGTAATATTTTATTAAGCATGCTACACCTTCAAAAGGGAAAAATGCTTTAAAGTTCTGAGAAATATTTATCTCGTACTTGAAGTGCTGCATCTCTGTACATAGTGATCCAGCCTGTAGTCACTTGGAGACTTTATTATAGTAGCCATGAAGGAGTTAAGTTGTGTGCAAAGTATTCTTCAGGGCCACAGCCTGGAAACTAGATTGGCCACCAGAGAATGCAGAAATCGGCTATCCTTCATACAGTGCTCTTTTAATTAGGCTCCTTGCTTTGCAGTTGCATAACATTGCGTCATTCAGTGAAGAAATTCCTGCTAGCCTGTTTATAGTAAAGCAGCCGCTTCAAGAGAACTGAGGTGTTAAATGGTGGTCTTTGCTTTCAAATAACAGAATATTTCAAATATTAAAAATTCTTAAATTGTTTTTTGCATATTATCTTTTGTTTTGGGGAGTTCTAAAAAACAAAAAGGAGAGGTGTACATTTGAAAATAAATTCTGTGTACATTGCGGGAGCCTTTGGCTATGTGCAATAAAACTGACTGACTGAGATTTTAAAATAAATATAAAATAATCCAAAGGTCAAGTTACTATAAATCGTATTTAAGCTGGTCTTCCTTCTTTCTAACATATTTGTCTTGCATTCCTGTGGCCTGCCTATTCCAATATACAACTACTGTACAGTAATGTTTCTCCAGTTTCGTTTGTTATGAACTGGGCTTCGTTTGTTATGAACTAGCTACTTTCCATTACCAGATCCAGGTATAATTCTATTAATTACTTATTTGATCTCCAGCTCCTCTTAGCTCATCTTACATTCCAGAGTAACAGCTTATCAGTGTTCAGTTATCAATGCAAAACACAGCCAAGATCCCAGCCCATGTAAATCAGAGGAAAAAGGAAGTTGATGACAACTCAGTAACCATGTTAAGACTTTCTTTAAAAAAAAAAAAGGCTTAAGATTCTTACTTAAGTGAGTTTGCAACAATTTGTTTTGGCATTTTCCTGCAGTGTTTAGTTATTTTTAGTATTTGCCAAGAACTCACTGAGCACAGCCTTCTAGTCTGCTTTTGTATAGACACTTTATTTCTTAGGCTCTTAGGTAATACTATTATTTACACTGGCTGTGTGACCTTGGTTTTGCACTGAATCTAAAAGACTTCTGAGTATTTGATGCTGTTGTTTATATCTCTGCAACCTATTGTGGTGGTTCTGCCTTGATTAACATGTTAAGAGACTAGATAAAATCCCAAAGCTACTCATGGGAATTACTGTCTTCTGGCAAGATTAACCCTGTTCTGTGCAGGCAACAGGTTCCTCTAAGCTGAAGCTAAGTTTGTTTCTTTGGACAGTTTTTATTAAGAGTTACATTGGTGGATTTAGGGGTGTTCATCAACTTCCTGTGTTTGAAAATTAACAATAAATTGCTCAGTACCATCCTTGGCAATCTTGTTCTTTGTTAAATTGAAGTGTATTATTTTAATGGAACCATAGGAAAGTTTACTTGTAATCTGTTGCTGTTAGGAACTAGAAAGCTGCTTTATATGTCAGACCTACCTCTGTATTCTCAACACTGAAAAGTAGCATATCTCTAGGGTTTGAGGCAGGGTTCTCTCCCAGCCCTACCTCGGGGTGCTGGATATAGAATCTGCCACTGTGCTATGGCTCTTTCCAAAATTACTGAATATCCACTTGCATATATGAATGTGTTTTTCCTATAGTGACCTTTTTAAAAGAAAGGGGTGGTTTCTGGGTTCACAGTGCCTTTGTTGCTGGTGAGGAGTTTCACATTATATGACCTTCCACTTTTAAAAAAACCAGACTCCTTATAATTTTCTTTCAAACTTTAATAAAATCTATAGGGTGAAAATATTTTACCTTCACACTTCTATACTAGCTTATCTGTTTCTTCAAGCATTTATATTACTACTGCTATTGCATGTGGTGGGGAAATGACATTTTTTACTAAAATAGTTTAATCGATTTCTCCCCACCACAGGTCATCTACGTATAACCGATATTCACCTTACCATAATACGTGGGCTGGTCCAACTGCTCCACCTCCTACATTTGGTGCTTCAAACAGCTCTTCAACGTCTTATTCAGGGACAAAGTCCACCTCAGGTAAGTTATAAGCCATGTTATCTTTATTTTCCTGGTGCACCTCAGGGGCGGTGACTTTAATCACTTCACTGCACTCCAGAGAAATTGATTGCATTTAATTCCTGTTTAATTTTAATTTTGTTTTTTCATGATATTTTTATTTTATTTGCATTATAAATTCAGTTACACATTTTAACATTCTTAGCAATACATTCCAAATTATTGTTTTCAATACTATATGTGTAAATCTCTATGTTTATATATTTTCCTTATTCCTATCCGTGACTTCCCTCCACCACTTTACAGCTTCTTTTGTTTTTGTTTCTTTTTGTATTGTGTATATTGCTTCTGTTTCCCCCATAAGACGTCTGTCAATATTTTAGCTTTACAAAAGTTAGTCAATGCATATCGATAAATTTGTTTTGGAACAATGTTTTGTCATATATTCTTCCACACATTCCCATTCTGTAATATAATTCCTGTTTAAATCTTTGGGGGTAGATAAGTGACAAGTCATCTGCCTCACTTTTCATAGGATTTAGGCTTAGTTTTCACCAAGCTGATAAACCTGTATGGACTGTACAACATAATGTAGGAGAAGGCACACATAATTTAATACTCTCCCATATTACTGCCTCGCATCAGGCATATAGAAAATTTGTATATTAAAATATGCGAGTAGAACAGCTTTCCACCTGTTTTCAAAAGGTCTTGTCTTATGTGTACAATATTTACTCAAATGGAGTTCTATTAAACATTGTAATAATGAGAGAGGATACACCCACACACCACACAACACATTTGTAGTAATGTTTAATTGTTTATTGGTGGTGGTTGGTGTGTGTGTGTGTGTGTGTGTGTATATTTTCCTTGCCTTTTTCCTCTGACAGTGACTTAAGGCCACTTACAGATAAAATAAGAACAGTTAAAACAAAGGGTGGTGGTGGGGAATAATTTAAAAACAAGTAAACATTAATAGAATTTATGTATATAATACAAAATTATTTCTTCAATCGATTCTCAAAAGTATTTCCCATTGACTGATCATCTTTCTCTTTCTCTCTTAGGTTTTGGAGGCACAAAAAGGAGATAAAGTTCCTGATCTGCTTGAGTGTGTGAATAAAAACAACTTTCCAGCAATTCTTTAAAATTCTTTCCAATAATTTTGAAACCTGTTTTAGGCTTGGCTTTGTAAAAGTTCATCTTTGGATTCAGTTACACATATGTGTATTCAAGTTTGAACTTTAATATATAGTTTTAGATTTCAGGAGTTGTTTTGGATAATTGCTTAGAATAGAAAAACAAGAAGCGGACACAAATTCTTTCTGAATTAAGTCCCCGGGAAAACAATGGTACATTTCTGAGTAAACCATAATTTACAATGGGCAACATTTTTTAAAAAAAAACAACAAAAAATAAAAATAAAGAGCATGAAGAAATACTATTACAGCAGGTTGAAAGCAGCATGAAGATGACTCTTCTCAATAAACTTGTTCCAAAATGTTACAAAAAATACCCATTTCCCCGTAAACCATAATCATAGTAACTATTGTACCAAATTTTCTCTATCCATTCAGATATAGTAAGAGATATGCTTTTCCCCCTCCCCAATTTTTAGCTGTTATAATTATATCATTTTACGGAAAAACATCTTTTAGATTCGTTCCTTCCAAATAAAAATGTACTTTAGTGGGACCAAAAGTTCTTAGTTGCAGAAGCATCTGAATTTCTTGACGAGCTTGTAACAGAACCCCCCATCAGTCAACCTTGAAACAAGGGACAGATTTCAAAGTAGCCCCCACTGTAGGGGGGGGGAGGATAGAGAAGGGTGGGTGAGAGAGAGAAGCACCTTTCTGGATAGTTACCTTTATACCTGATAAGTAAAAAACAGAAGTGAAAGTTTGAGAATTCGAGTTTGCTTTCTGGGGATAATAACATGGAAATAACAATGGGGATAATAACTAGGAAATGGCATATCTACATCTTTGAAAAAACTGCTTTAACTTGTTTTTATTTGATTTTGGGGTGAAAACACAAGAATAGACATGCATGGGGTTTTAAAAGTAAGTCAGTCTTATTTGGTTTGCATTCAACTTAGTCATAGTTTGAGTAGACCCATTGAAATCAGTGGATTCAATTGGCTACAACCCATTGAGTTCAGGAGCTTGTTTCCGGGTATAAATATAATTGCAGACCTTGACCCTAACCAGTTCTGGTCATAGGCCACTAGTACATAGAATCACAGAACTGTAGAGTTGGAAGAGGTCCCAAGGGTCATCTAGCCCAACCCCCTGCAATGCAAGAATCTCATTAGTTGTACACAGTAATATATCATCAAATGACATATCCAGCCAATTCACGAAAATGAGCACCATAATGTGGATTTCATCAACATCAGGTCCTTGTCCTACCCACACGATGCTGACACAAAGCCCTACACTAGGACTAGACAACAGAACGAAAGAACAATCTCTCCCCCACTCCCTTTTCCCCTCAACCGCAAGATGTCTATGACAAAAATGTATTTCACTAAAGGCAAATGAACTGTGAAAAAGACTTATGAATGCAAAGTGGAGACAATAGGTGTACCTTTCCCTGTTTTTCCGTTTGTTTTGTAACCAAAAAAAAAAAAAAACTTTAATAAAAACTAGTTTTAAAAAATCAGGTCCTTGTGCAGAATAGAACTTCCCTTTACGTTATCTCCCTTGCTGCATCAGAGGGCTATCTTTTCATATGGTAGAATTTGGGTGCCATAATAGACTTTGTACATGTGTTCATTGATATCTTCATGCCCTTCATTCTGCTGAATGTTATATGTTACTAGTTCCTTGTACACAACCTTTTATACTTATTGAGAGTACAGTTGTGACTGTTGTCTTGGTTCTCCCTCCTCTCCTGTGAGGGGGAGAAAAACCCCAAATGTTTGCATTGTAAAAATCTTCATACTTTGGATTTAAGACTGTGTCAAAGTAACTGATTTCTTCATTTAGTAACTCCTTTAACACTGGAGACAATGGGTAATGGAATAGGTATATGAAATCATAAGAAGTGGATTAATTTAACTGAAAAATCCAGTGTCCTGCATTAAGTTGACAGCCATTCTTTCTGTATAGATTTGATAGTTGTGATCTTCTGGATGGTTGTTTATAAACTCCTTTCCTATATGGAAAAGAATAATGTATTGAATGGAGATAGTGGAACTGGGTTGTTTTGCACATAATGTTAAGTCAAAGGTTGGCTTAGTGTGAATGAGCAAACATGCAGGTACACAGCAAAAAAATGCAGCCGATTTGCTTCTCCCCTGGTCCTGCTGTTGCTGTACTACCCAGAACTGAGCCATGGTTGGGTTTAGCATTACTGATAATCTAATCCACTCTGCATTTTTTCCATTGATCAGACATCTAACATGTAACAGTAAAAAGAATGGGTTTGGAACTCTGCGTCTGTATTGTTGCCTTTTATTCAGCAGTTTCCATGCTCTCTTTTTGCTGTATGTTTAACTCAGTAAATAAGCACAGTTGACAAATAATAAGCAGCAAACGTTGAAATAAAATGCAGAACTAATGTTAATATGTGCAAAGCGAAAACTGAGTAAAGGAAATAATTACTTTTTCACTACAGAATTTTGAACATGTGGGGAGAGGGCCTGGAGCTTTATTGAGGAAGTCAGGCCCTCACAGGCTCTCCTTTTGCTTCTGTCCTGTGTATCTTCACATACTCATGGGGCCCAGACTGGTGGTTACTGACATGGAATGAGACATTGGGGTTTTAGCAGATACCTCTGTTAAGATGTTGACCCAGGGTGTGGCAGATGTGCAAAAGGTGAATTCCAAGCTAGGGTTCATTAGGAAAGGGATTGAAAACTAGCACTATTCTAATGCCTCAGCTGCAAGAAATCATGTCTTTCCCCTATCAGTCTCTACAGCAGGCGCTGTAACTCTCCAACGGTTTGACTTCTCCCCAGAAGGTGCACTCTTTCATTATCTCATGAGACAGATGGATGCCAGCCAAACACAATTCTATGAGACCATACTCGAATTACCTTTTACAGTTCTGGTCTGTCTCCATGAAAGGCAACTTCACAGATATTTTCGTATTTACCATGATGAGGCCACTCTCAAGTTTCTCTTTGCAGTGGCTATGATTTACCTTAGTACCAAAGTAGCTGCATCGTTCTACAGTTAGCATTTGAGATCCTTTATTTCTAACATATAGAAAAGAGGAAGAGAATGCAAGGACTGCCTTCTTTCTCCACTTCTTCCTTGGTCTGGTCTACATTTAAGCCCTATTCTGGTAAACCAGTCTAGCTGAAACATACAATGGTTTAGATCCTAAGATACTTGAATGGAAGGAAGTTCATTGGGGGAAAGTTTCTTGTTCCTGGAGTCACCCACACATCTAAAGTCTGTGGAATTGTCCCCAATTCGAGCTATTTATTTAAATAGGGATTGTGCAAGAGAACCTTCTTGTGAATTGGGTCTTGTGTTAATTCATATATGGGATACAGTGGTACCTCGCAAGACGAATGCCTCGGAAGACGAAAAACTCGCAAGACGAAAGAGTTTTTCGTTTTTTTGAGTTGCTTCGCAAGACGAATTTCCCTATGGGCTTGCTTCGCAAGACGGAAACATCTTGCAAGTTTGTTTCCTTTTTCTTAAAACCGCTTGAAGAGGTGCAGTTGCGACTTGACCGTGCTTCGCAAGACGAAAAATTTGCAAGACGAAAAAACTCGCAGAACGAATTAATTTCGTCTTGCGAGGCACCACTGTACTATGTTGAATCTGTGCCTAGGGCACCAGTGTATTGCCAACCAGCCCTACCTGTTGCACAATCAAAGTCCCAGGAAATTACAGAGTGTGCCTCCAGGGGTGAAGCCAAATTGCTGCGTTAGCAGCATAAAGTGACCTCTCTGGGGCAGTGTGTACGGAGGTCCCAGGCTGCCCAAGCTGCAATACCTCACTGATGTGGTCCAGAGGAAAGCAGAGCACCAGCTTGGCTGCAGGAGTTACCAGAAGGAGGCATACAAGGCACCATCCAATCATCTTAGGGACTCCATGTTGGATTTGTGTAGGGTTTACTCCTTAGCCTTTTCTTCTGAAGACATCCCGCAAGTCAGTGAAGGGTTAGGATAAGAGTTTTCCTTCTAGATAGGCTACTTTCCTAGGTTGATGAGCCCCATCTGTTACTCACTTCTCGGTACAGCACATGCAGAAACTGTCTTACTGACCATTGGACACAATATTGGTTTTGCCTGCTCAATCCACTGGAGCCTGTCTTCGCATGCATCATCGAAATGGTAATTGCCATCCATATAGCACACACACTGATGCAAATCAGTTGCTTCCTTCAAGCAAGTACAGCTCAGTTGGGAACTTGCCTGACAGGATCTCCTGCCTTCCTGAGGCAATAGCCTAAGGGTTGCTTTCATGTGCTATTGTCCCTGGTTCAAATCCTCTTCTTGCCATGAACTCACTACTAGGTGGCCTTGGGAGAGCCAATTTTCTCCCAGCAGCTGCCCCTCATCCACAATATGAGGCTCATGGTATTAGACAAGTTTCAAGGGCAGTAAGGAATACTGAAATCTATATTTTTGAAAGTGGATGTTTTCTGCCCCACCACTTCCACCTCAGGAACAAGTTTGGAGATGATCTCTTGAGAGGTCAAACTTGGCATAAGGGTTCCCCAGATGGGAGAAGTGGTTTTCATCCATGTTTGGATGCCAGGTACAATTTTCAATCAATAAAGGTAAAGGTAAAGGTACCCCTGCCCGAACGGGCCAGTCTTGACAGACTGTGGGGTTTGTGCGCCCATCTCACATTTATTGGCCGGGGGCCAGCGCTGTCCGGGGACACTTCCGGGTCACGTGGCCAGCGTGACATCGCTGCTCTGGCGAGCCAGAGCCGCACACGGAACGCCGTTTACCTTCCCGCTGGTAAGCAGTACCTATTTATCTACTTGCCCCCGGGGGGTGCTTTCGAACTGCTAGGTTGGCAGGCGCTGGGACCGAACAGCGGGAGCGCACCCCGCCGCGGGGATTCGAACCGCCGACCTTTCGATCGGCAAGCCCTAGGCGTTGAGGCTTTAGCCCACAGCGCCACCCGCGTCCCAATAATCAATCAATCAATACGGCATACCAAAACATGACTTTGGATTGATTTTACCCAATATTGGGTTTGATGGGTCCAAATTCTCAAATTGCACTATTCATTTTAAAATCACATTTTTTTTTGTTTCAAAAAATACCCAGGCAGCATTGGGCATTCCTCACTAGTAACATATATGAAGCTCTTTGACAATTTTTTTAAACAAAATAATAAATTTGCAATGTACATTTCTAGTATTTGCTGTCAGTATGCAAGGAGTAGCTTGGGAGTGTAAAAGTGAAGTGTGTGTCGCAATTTTAAATTCGTAAAATGCCAGAAGCAAATAATCTGAGCACCTGATTATCAAAACTCATCAAATCTCTCACATGAGGTGACAAGTTCCATACAGTGAGACACTTAATATCAGAATCAACATACACTGTGTAAGTCCTAGCACTCTAATAGGCTTAAAATGAAATTATTATACATCCTACCAAGGAACTGGGGACAAGACACATGGCTCTCCCCTCCCCCTCTATTTTAGCTTCACAACAACCTTGCAACACAGTTTAGGCTAAGAGACAATGATTAGCCCAAGGCCATCTAGTATCATCCATACCTGAGAGGGGAATCTGGATCTGCCTGCTCCAAGACCAAAACTAACCACTGCTATAACATTCTAGCAGCTCCAGCACCTGTTTCCCTGTTGCCACTGAAGATATCACACACACTCTTCGGGCATGTGCAATGTGAAACACCCACCTTGTAAAATTTAAACATTACCACAAAGAATTTTCTTTCTTTTCCCCCAGCAGGGCTTTGAAATGCTAATCTTTTCTGAGTCATTCCTTACTTACTCCACTTAAAGTGAAGCCAAACCAGTCAAACCAGGATTCAATCAACCAGATTTTGAAAATCAGCAAACACTTCCAAATTGTCAGGTATGAAATCATGCAAATTCCAACAGATCCCTAGGTCTACCCTATTCTATATAATCTATATAAATAAGTCACAGCATTCTGTCACATTCTAGGGTAGGGAGTTTATTTATTATCATTTATTTCTGACAGTTATGTTCCACTTGCTTTCCAAGATTCCCAAGGTGGTATGTATGGTTCTCTTCCTTCCTATTTTCTCTGGCAGGAGGAAAACCTGTCATCCCTTTTGATGGGAAAACATAGGTAGGAGCAGTGCCCTTCCTGTCCCTTTTTGAAGGCTGAAGTGGGGAACTGTATGTTTTGATGCTTTCATATGCGTATTGTTTCCCGGTCACTCCAAGACCTGGGGAGCAAATATGGGGTAAGGCAGGCTTCCTCAACCTCAGCCCTCCAGATGTTTTGAGACTACAATTCCCAGCATCCCTGACCACTGGTCCTGCTAGCTAGGGATCAAGGGAGTGTAGGCCAAAAATATCTGGAGGGCTGAGGTTGAGGAAGCCTGGGGTAAGGGCTGTTGCCATGTGGGGTTTCCAGAAGCTTCTGGCAGGCCACCTTTCATTTGATCTAGTAGCAGGGCTACGTGCTTGTCTTGGGGTTAGCACAATGAGAGCCTCAACTCAGTGATGGTGAAAAAGACAAATGTAATATTTGGGATTGTTAGGAAGAGGATTGAAAATAAAACAGCCATTATCTTAACGCCTTTCCCTTTGCAGAAACTGATTATACTGACACATCTGGAATAGCAATTACAGTTGTTTCAAGTTTCTGCTTGCGAGGAGGCCCTGACCTTAACACTATTATCTACTCTCAGATTGGCAGGTGCTTTGGGGGAGGACTAGCTGTTTATCTTCCTACAGGCAGCGCCTGAGGGTACTGGCCCTCCGCAGCAGACATCACATGCCAAGTGAGGAATTCTGTTGGCTTGCACTAAGGCGGAAGATCTACATGTGCAAAACAAACGTATGCAAAGCTGCTTGTAAGCCACCTTGCAGATCTACAGGGTGGAAAGGCAGGATAGGATCTGTCGACTGGCTGGCTGGCTGATTCTGCTTGGCTCGCCTTGAAAGGATTTCAGAGTTGGGAAATGTGCAAAGTAAGAAAGATAGGAAAGAACCAAGGCTGAAAAGCAGGGAATGGACCAGTGGGCACATGTTTAATTTTGAGAGAGTATAGTGGGTGCTGCTGCAGGAAGGTAAACGGCATTTCCATGCACTCTGGCACTCATCATGGTGCTCAGTGCGCCAGAAGCAGTTTAATCATGCTGGCCACATGACCTGTGGAAGCTGTCTGCAGACAAATGCTGGCTCCCTTGGCCTGCAAGCGGAGATGAGTGCCGCACCCCATAGTCAAGTTTGACTGGACTTAACTATCCAGGAGTTCTTTACCTTTATTTTTTCTACCTTTATAATAGAAATGTCAAAGTATCAGCAATACAAGAACTAGAAAGCCCCCTTCCCCTTGAGAAAACAGGCAATACTCAACAGGCCAAGAAAAACACTTCTCACAGTAATAAACCACAATTCAGGCCATGAAATATCAGTAACGATTTACAAATAAGCCGGTTGGAAGACGTATTTCTTTAGGGCCTTCCAAGCTTACCTTACCAATGTCCTACTTGGTTGAAGTATTCACCTACTATTGTACTTTCAGATGGCACTATTTTGAAAACAGTCTGAGACCATTTCTCTCTACCAGGATATTCTGTTGCTGATCTGCTACTGGTCCTAAAACAACGGAATCTCAAAGGGGAAATCCTGGATAGTCATAAGTTTTATTCTGTTCATTTGAGTCTGAATACAGGTCTGGATATCAAGCGAACTTTGTCCTAGGGTAAAACAAGTTGAAATAAAACCGAGAATAATCTCCGATCACAGTTCGATAGAATGGGAAATGGAGAGTTATGAGAGAAGAACCTTTAGATGGAGATTAAAAGATTATCTCTTAAATGATCAGAGAATTGTTGAAAATGCGCATAAAAAATTATCAGAATATTTCATGGATAATAGAGACAAAGGTACAAACATCAATACAGTATGGGATGCCAGTAAAGCTGTAATAAGAGGATACTTTATCCAACAGAATTCGATTAAGAATAAGAACAGAGAAAAAGGAAAAGAGGAAATATTAAGGCAGATTATGGACAGTGAACAAAAATTAATTCGGAAACCTAATTGTCAGAAAACAAAAGAAAATATAAAAATTTTGCAAGCCCAATTTGCCGCAATACTAAATAGAGAAATAGAATGGAATATCAAAAAGTTAAGACAAAAGAGCTTCGAGTTTTCAAATAAATCCGGAAAGTGGCTCGCGTGGCAAATTAAGAAGAGAAAAGAACAAAATACAATAAATAGAATCATAAAAGAAGGAGAAGAGGTCACTGATCCAAAAGAAATCAGGAAAGAGTTCTTAGATTATTACCGAAGCCTTTATAAAAAGAAAGACAGAAATAACTTAAGGAAGATAGAGAGATATCTGAAAGATAAAATGGTACAGAAAATCCCAATCGACAAGAAGCAACAACTAAACAAGTCAATTGAAACAGAAGAGATTGAGGAGGTAATTAAAGATCTAAAAAGAGGGAAGGCCCCGGGACCTGATGGGTTCACAGCAAGCTATTATAAAGAGATGAAATCAGTACTTCTGAACCCTCTGAAGGAAGTAATGAATAATGTTCTAAGAAAAGGGGAAATCCCGGAGACCTGGAAAGAGGCGTTTATTACTCTAATCCCGAAACAGGACGTAGATCTAACCCAGGTTAAAAATTACAGGCCAATCTCGTTGCTAAACACGGACTACAAAATCTTTGCGGGAGTTCTGGCAAGAAGACTGAAGTCCCTATTGGTAGAAACTATTCATAAAGATCAAGCCGGGTTTCTCCCAGGCAGGAACATGAGGGACAATATAAGAAATATAATCAACATGCTAGAATTCCTATCGGTCAAGATTGACAAGCAGGCGATAATGATGTTTGTAGACGCGGAAAAAGCGTTTGATAATGTGGCGTGGGACTTTATGATGAAGAATTTAGAACATCTGGAAGTGGGTAGACATTTCTTTAACGGGGTGAATGCAATATATAGAGAACAAAAGGCTAAACTTATCATAAATAATATCGCGACAGAAGAAATAAAGATACAGAAGGGCACGAGACAGGGATGCCCACTCTCCCCGCTGCTGTTCATAATAGTATTGGAAGTACTGTTGAATTCTATTAGACAAAATGGGAAAATCAAAGGAATAACAATTGGACAACATGCCTACAAGACCAAAGCATTTGCAGACGACCTAGTCATAATGACGGAAGACCCAATAACTACAATAGAAGAAATTTTAAAGGAAATAGACCAATTCGGAGAAATAGCAGGCTTTAAATTAAATAAAGGAAAAACAAAGTTGATGGCAAAGAATATGGAACAAAATGCAATAGAAACAATCCAAAATCAGTCACAGATACAGGTGGTTAAGAAAGTGAAGTATTTGGGTATCTGGCTCACACCTAAAAATATAGATTTATTTAAAAATAATTATGAGCCAGTGTGGAGAGAAATAAGAAAAGACCTGGAAGTATGGGGAGGATTGAAACTATCCCTTTGGGGAAGGATTAATACTATTAAGATGAATGTATTGCCGAGGGTACTATTCTTATTTCAGTCAATTCCCATAATTAAAGGGAACCGAACGTTTAAAGAATGGCAGAGAGTATTATCAAGATTCATCTGGCAGGGCAAAAAACCCCGCATAAAATATAAATTGCTGACAGATAGAAGGGAAAGGGGAGGCTTTGCCCTACCGGATTTGGGACTCTACTACGAGGCAGTAAGCCTCTGCTGGATAAAAGACTGGGTTAAGTTAGAGAATAAGGAACTACTTGACTTAGAGGGCTTCAACAACAGGTTTGGTTGGCATGCCTATCTTTGGTGCGGCAAGAGGAAAGCGCATAAGGGGTTTGAAGATCATATCTTCAGAGGCCCACTTATTGAAATATGGGAAAGATATAAGAACATACTAGAACGTAAAATTCCCCATTGGCTCTCACCCCTCGAAGTGATGAGTATTAAGAAAATTAATATGGAAGGTGATTGGGCAACCTATGAACAACTGTTAATGAAAGAGGATGGTAAATGGAAACTAAAACCGTATGAGCAGATTAAGGAGTATGTCTATGACTGGTTACACCACTTCCAAGTTAATGAGATGTTTAGAAAAGAGACCAAAGATAGAGGGTATGCAGACAAAGAATCAAAATTCCAGACAGAAATTATAAATAACGAGGTGAAAATAATATCTAGAATGTATAGGATGCTGCTGGATTGGAACCTGGCAGATGAAGAAGTTAAGACAGTGATGATTCGATGGGCTAGTGATGTGGGTCATGCTATACAGTTTGAAGAGTGGGAGAACTTATGGAAAGAAGGTCTGGACTTCACTGCGTGTACGACTGTGAAAGAGAACGTCATGAAGATGTTCTACAGGTGGTACATAACACCTGTGAAACTATCTAAAATGTACAAAGTAGACAGTAAATGTTGGAAATGCGAAGAGAAGGAGGGTGTTTTCTTCCACATGTGGTGGGAGTGTGGGAGAGTGAAAAAATTTTGGGAAGAAGTATATATTGAATTAAAGAAGGTGTTAAAATATACGTTTGCTAAAAAACCCGAAATTTTCTTGCTGGGGATGTTAGGGAATGAAATAAAAAAGAAAGACCATAAATTTGTTTACTACGCAGTTACAGCAGCAAGGATAATCCTTGCTCAGAAGTGGAAAAAAAAGGAAATGCCAACAATAGAGGAGTGGAGAGCGAAGGTACTAGACTACGCGGATTTGGACAGATTAACGGGAAAGATTAGACATTTAAGAGACCAAAAGTTTATCAAGGACTGGGGGAAGTATGTGGATTACTTGGAATATATTAGTAAAGGTCAAATATCGTTAAGGGGACTTAGAGAAGCACTGTGAAAGTCCAAGAGGTATTGCTCAAGGAAAATAGAGGTAGAAGAATGTTCAACGGCAATACAAACTAGGCAATGTGTATTTTAGAGACTTATTGCGGAAGATTTACGGGCGGGCTGAAGGAAGTCCAGAAAGAGACGACAATGTTAATCTGATAGGTGATAATATTTTATTGTATATACGGTGTGTTTGTTGGTTGCTTTGTTATTATTGTTTTTTTCCTTATTTTTTGTTTGTCAAGTATATCTTCTATTCTATTCTTTTCTATTGGAAAACTAATAAAAATTTATCTGAAAAAAAAAAGGAAGACGTATTTCTTTAGGGCCTTCCAAGCTTACCTTACCAATGTCCTACTTGGTTGAAGTATTCACCTACTATTGTACTTTCAGATGGCACTATTTTGAAAACAGTCTGAGACCATTTCTCTCTACCAGGATATTCTGTTGCTGATCTGCTACTGGTCCTAAAACAACGGAATCTCAAAGGGGAAATCCTGGATAGTCATAAGTTTTATTCTGTTCATTTGAGTCTGAATACAGGCAATGGTTTCCTGTCCCACTACGGAAGTTAACTAACTCAGCATTGCTGAGTTTCTAACATCATTTGTGTTATCGTTTGTGAAAGGACATTATGCTTGTTTTACATATATTCCAAGCCCCGAATGAATTGCCACTGCTTGCACTTGTTGCATTTCATCTCCCTCTGAGTTCACGGCTTACAACTGCTCACCATGTGTAGAAGTGAATGAATAACCCTGCAAACTGATAATGCTTCATGCATCTGAAGAATGGAACTTGAACTTATGTCATAATAATTTGTTTGTCTTTTAAGGTGCCACAAGACTCTTTGTTGTTAATTAGATTAGTTGCTGTTCAGTGCAAAATGATTTCAGGAGGAAGCTGCTGGGACAAAGAAACAACACTGGACATTCTCCCATGTTTTGAAATGATCAAATGTTGCCAAGTAATTCTTCTGTTATGTAAATTTTGACCTGTCTGTCTATTGGAAAACTCTTAAGCATAATTTACCAGCACAGATCTATTTATGAGTTTTTCAAAGAAGGATATAACCACTGTTTGAATCAAGATAGAACAGTTTTTCTGCTGATTAGCAGGTCAGAGCAGGGTGTGTCATTTCTGGAGGTGGAACTTAATTTTTGCAAATTTCTTCAGTGAAATATATATTTTTGGGTGTGAGAAATTTTATTTTTTGTGAATGGCAGCACTTCACTTAGTAATTATGCATTTGATGAAGAAGCATGTAAACTGCTCTCGGAAAACCAAAGAATTTAAATTTTACTTTCTGAAAATGTCAGATAATGCTAAATAATACATAAATACATAAAAATAATGTTAATATATAACTGCAAGTATTTGGCAAATTTTTAAATTACTCTTATGCAATTTTACACATTTTACTTACCAAGCAAAACAAAATTATACTAATTTAATTTAATCAAAATACTTTAATCAAAATATATTTTGCATTACCAAGTCATGTTACAAAAAAGTTGTGCTAAAAGTTGTAACATAATTATATGCTTTATTTCCCAAAGCTGTGTTTGCCAAGGTATTTTAAGTTTACCACAGTTTACTACACTAGCTATGGTGGAAAAGGATCTTAAACCTTCCTATGCCTGTTGATTATGTCCTGGAAAAACCACCCCAGGCCAATCCTCTAGATTTACATCTGATTCAGACCTTGGCGGGGGTCGGGGGGGGGGGACCTAGAGGAACACCAGGCTGAGGGTATATTAAGGAGAACATTTGTGGATAGGAGAAGGCAGGGAGGGATGTGATATGGGACTGGCCCAGGGGGCCTGAACTCTGTGTGTTTTGTGTTGGGTCTTGGAACGCTTGTGCCTCCTCCACTGAAAAATCCTCATGGGACCCTTTAGCCACTGACACACAGAATAAGGCCTAACAGTCTGAGTTGGTTCCCTCAGCAAAAGTAAGCATATTTATTTATTTACATAGAGCTGTGGTTGGTGGGTCATTTGCCTATACAACGGCATATACACCTTCTCCTGTCCCTGGCCAATTACCCCATACAAGTGCCCAAACTATCACAGTTTTTGCTGTGCCATGACGACCTCCAAAAAAAGGAAGGGATAAAACATTGTGAAATCCTGCAGGTCATTCCCAATCTTCTAAACACAGGTAAGAGATACGTTGGAGAACATTATATTTGTCTTAGGCCTTAGTCACAGTTAACTTGTGCAGGATTGTGTACAATGTCTTTTGTGTTCCCTACCAGGAATTATGCTGTTTGTATGCTGTCTCTGAACGTCTTTCCACCAAAATACCTTCTACGAACATGTAACTTTAATCTCTGTAAAATGTTGCATTTTGCACAAGCAAGTATACAGTACTGTTGTAGAAAAATTGGGGGTTGGCTTTTGCTGCCCAACTTCCCAAGGGACTCTGAGTCCCCTAAGTCCATGAACAGTCAGAGAAGAATGGATGGAGACAGGATCCAGTGAAAGAGAGGCAGAATTTGCTTTGCTTTATTGTTGCAACAGAGTCTGCCCCCCACCGCCTTCTTGCAATGAAGTGAAAGACCCAGAACAAAGTGTAAACGTAAAGGGACCCCAGACCATTAGGCCCAGTCGTGATCGACTCTGGGGTTGCGGCGCTCATCTCGCTTTATTGGAGCCGGCGTACAGGACTAAGCCGCTTCTGGCGAACCAGAGCAGCACACGGAAATGCTGTTTACCTTCCTGCCGGAACAGTACCTATTTATCTACTTGCACTTTGACGTGCCTTCGAACTGCTAGGATGGCAGGAGCAGGGACTGAGCAACGGGAGATCACCGCCGACCTTCTGATCGGCAAGTCCTAGGCTCTGTGGTTTAACCCACAGCACCACCCGTGTCCCTTCTAGAACAAAGTGTGCAGGAACCTTTAAAGACTTTAATCACTGCCCAACCCCTTAGCCAAATATCACCCTAAGAGCATCATACATACATCACAGAAGAGTGGCTTCTCTCCCCAATGTCTGGTTATGTTTTTACTGATTGCAATACCTGGGCAGTCTGGCCATTGTTCTGAGATGATAAACAGTCTTGAATCCAAGTCTCAGGCATACCCTTTTCATACAGAAAATATGCCCTTAAGGCAGGATTTGAAAGATTTGTAAGTGAAATAACTATTGGGAAAGGTTCTTCTTTTGCAGAGGAAATAGATACAGATAGGTAGCCATGTTGGTCTGCCATAGTCAAAATAAAAAAAATTCCTTCCAGTAGCACCTTAAAGACCAACTAAGTTAGTTCTTGGTATGAGCTTTCGTGTGCATGCACACTTCTTCAGATACACACAGAGGAAATAGAGTCATTAGGAGAGTCAATAAGGTTTTTGGGATTGTTCTAAGTGTATTTATTCTCAGGGAATATTATCTGAATTTTGAAGGGTGAAGGATTGTTTTTCTGTGGAGTGGGTGTCTGCTATGTGTGTGCACCCTAAAACTTTATAATAATACTGTGCTGTGCATAATTTATAATGCTAATTTATCTATAATCACACATATTATTATAGATTATTCTGCACGCCTTATCTTTCTCATAACATCTCAACAGACTACTGGAATGAGAAGCTAATGAACATAGAACCCCATAATTCTCATTCCCATAACTATCATTAACCATTAATATTATTTCTTGCTCCTCTTTACCCAGCTGGCTTTGTAATATTTGTTATGAGCTGGAGCACATAAAATAAAATTTAAATACCATAACTACAGCTTTCCCCATCCCCATTTCATACCAAGATACATGGAAGAGAGGCTTAGGAAGAAGCATTTGGGAGGATTCTTAGAAATGGATTTGGAGCATTGTAATAAATATTATTATTAATCTTACAAACTCATATTAAGATGGCATTTGACACTCAAAAAATAGTATTCGGGGTGGAAGATATGAACTGGAGGTATAAAAGTGTAACGGAGTATTAGTATTGCTCAAATATTGTGATTCTCTGGGAGATGATTGAGGAGAATATCAGTAGATGAAAGTGTACTTGTAAGATTGCCTTACTCCATACGTACCCACTTAACTGATTCAATCTTGAGAACTAGCACTGTTACAGGTGCCACATAATACTTGTTCAACACTTTTACGAAATTGGTCCTTTAGTGTGGCAGCACCTAAACTTTGAAACCCTCTGACTAATGACATGAGGTAGGTGCTTTTGCTGTACTCTTTTCGGCACTGGCACCTGCTTAAAACACTTTAGCTTGGCAAGTCCATTCAGATACATAATGTTGGTGTGTTTTAATTTATTTTTAGTCTAATGTTAACCAACTTTAAATTGTTTTTAATTACTTGTTTTTTGCTTTCTTTGCCAATTTTTAAAACATTTTGTTAAGTTGTGGGTTGACATAGCAGACGACACAGCGATTTCTCCAAAGCAGCTCTTTATTTTGTAAGCTGGAACAGAACTGAACTGAGGAGCTCAGTCAGCCTGCTTATATAGAGCTACAGAACAATTGTAACTGTTGCAACATTCTAAATCTATCCAATCACTGAACGTCACTTTTCGATCCTTCATTTGCATACAAAACTATCCAATCACTAAACGTCACTTTCGATCCTTCATTTGCATAACTATCTACAGTACATAACATATTTATTGTAAACCACTTAGAGGTTTATTACAATGAAGCAGTTTATGTATAAATATTGTGAAATAAATAAATAAAACTTAACATTCTACCTATTTGTTATGCTTTATAATAACAAGGTGCAGAAGGTGCAGCTACATAATTGATTATGGATTATGTAAAAATTCTTAGCTGAAATATTATTAGAAAGAAAACACTGTTGACTTTGTGTAACTTGAATACCTGAGTGAGATAAGTGAAATCAGGCTGTAGGACTGGAAATAATGTATTGCTAATCTTGATATAATTTTGATATACTCGTGGACTGTAGGCATGTGATTTAGCTGTTGATTGTGCAAGAATGGTTGAGATCAAGGAAAACAATAAAATGCTGTAATTTCTACGGCCCAAAAGGTTTGGATATTTTAAAAATGCAAAAGATATAGACTGGGTTGCATGTATTTGTGGCCATTCAAGTAAATTGAAAACCTACATCTCAAACTATAGCAAACAGTCTGGGATCCAAAGAGCTATTATAGATAAGCCTAAGGGCTAGGTGGGAGTGCCTGGTGGAATTTTTTACTTTCTTTTTCAAAAGCAGAACCCCTCCCCAGGCCACATAACACAGTTTTTGAAGGTACCCTGTTACTTTAATAAAAACACCCAAGCTTTTGCAGTATCAAGGAAAGCTAGCTATGCACGAACCATTCAGTACCTGGATAAATATTAGAAAATGTACTCACAGCCTAATGAAGTGGTGAAATTATATCCAGCTGAAGAACCCAGCAACTATGCCCCCACCTGCCTCTTCCCATTACAGAAACTATTCCTAGCTGCAAAACAACAGGCGGCAATCTGCATACCTTTAATTTGCAGGGTGGGGGGAAAGTGCCTGAGGGTGTCAACTTCAGGTGGGGGTCACAATCTAGCATCTCATCAGATAGCACTTTTGTTCTAAAAATGGGATCTCCAGCTCACATAAATCACTGGGCAACAAGTTCAAGAGACCCATACTTCAGCGGATGAAAACAAACCATACTCATTTAAATGTAACTCCCTCACACATGCCAAATTTCTCTGAGCTTCCTTTTAGCCTTTTTCAAAAGTATTTACAGAATCCTTGATATACTTTGGCCCACAGCCAAAAACATGCCTGGTTAGTTCAAACAGGTATATGATTTCTCAACTCAACAGCTCCTGACTGTGTACGCCTCTCCTTTCTCTACTAATTCTAAATTTTCTTTTCCCTCTTAATCCTGACTTTTTGGTCTGGACCTCTTGCCTCCTTATATCTTTTCTTAACTGAATGGTTGCCGGATCTCAGGATTGGAACTGGTTAGGATTTTAGCCACCTCCTTAGGCTAGGGAAGGGTTTGGTTTAGGAAAAAATTAATCCCAAAGAGAAAGGGGCCCAGAGGTTTTCCTTGGGGTCCATTTCCAGCATTCATTCCTCAACCACATTCTTTTCAGAGCTTAACCCACCATCCTTCCCCCCCCCCCACACCATCATGTTAGTATTTATATATTTCCCTTTCTGTGCTAGGACAGTGACACAGGTGATCTATTAGCTGTGTCCATACTTGGATGGAGATAGCTGACCAGTTATGCTCCTATATTACAATGTGTTTTATCAAAATTGTCCAAAAGCTGTAGTTTGTTCAAAATGGTGTGATGAGATTATTGACTGGGATTGGGGTTTTGGCCATATTGCATCAGTGCTTTGTCAGATGCACTGTCCCCATGTCCATTAGTGGGCCCAATTATTGGGTCCATTGGTGCTGGTCCTAATCTTTAACAGCTTGGAGCCTGGCTACCTGACAGATAGTCTTTTCTAGCATGTTGTTGTTGTTTAGTCATTTAGTCGTGTCAGACTCTTCGTGACCCCATGGACCAGAGAACGCCAGGCACTCCTGTCTTCCACTGCCTCCCGCAATTCAGTCAAACTCATGCTAGTAGCTTCGAGAGCACTATCCAACCATCTTGTCCTCTGTCGTCCCCTTCTCCTTGTGCCCTCCATCTTTCCCAACATCAGGGTCTTTTCCAGGGAGTCTTCTCTTCTCATGAGGTGGCCAAAGTATTGGAGCCTCAGCTTCAGGATCTGTCCTTCCAGTGAGCATTCAGGGCTGATTTCCTTAAGAATGGATAGGTTTGATCTTCTTGCAGTCCATGGGACTCTCAAGAGTCTCCTCCAGCACCAACCTTTCTAGCATACATCTATCTAAATCTTGAGATCCTCTTAAAAGACCCTACTCCTGGTGCCCCGCCAAGTGAAACAAGGCAGGTGTCTACAGTGAGAGGGCCGTCTCAGTGGTGGCATTCCAGATGTGGACTAGCATTCCAGGAGAAGCTCACCTCATGTCTTCTCTATGGCCTTTTCACTGCCAGATGTAGTCCTTTTAATCCACCCAGGCTTTTTAAACAAATTGTGGTTTTAAAATCTGAGTGTGGTATTCAACTAAATTTTACTCAGAGCAGATCCACTGAAATTAATGGACCTAACATAATAGTGTGGTGCTAATAACACCAAGGTTGCAGGCTTGATCCTGATATGGGACAGCTGTGTCATTCTGCATTGCAGGGGGTTGGACTAGATGATCCGCAGGGTCCCTTCCAACTCTACTTTTCTATGATTCTCTGATAATCATGTTAAATAATCTAATCGGGACTAACTATGAGTAAAACCTAGCTGAATGCTACCCCCTGTTCTCAGTATTTGATTTATGGCCATGCTGCCAACTAGTATTATTTCTTCCTCTGCTGGAAATGAACAAGGATTCCAAGTGTTGGTGCTGACCTTTAAAGCCCTAAACGGCCTCGGTCTTGTATACCTGAAGGAGCGTCTCCACCCCCATCGTTCAGCCCGGACACTGAGGTCCAGCGCCGAGGGCCTTCTGGTGGTCCCCTCACTGCGAGAAGTGAGGCTACAGGGAATCAGACAGAGGGCCTTCTTGGTAGTGGTGCCCGCCCTGTGGAACGCCCTCCCATCAGATGTCAAAGAGATAAATAATTACCTGACATTCAGAAGACATCTTAAGGCACTTCAGGGAAGTTTTTAATATGTAACGCTGTACTATTTTTAACTGTACTGTACTGTACTGATTGGGAGCCGCCCAGAGTGGCTGGGGAAACTCAGCCAGATGGGCGGGGTATAAATAATAAATTATTATTATTATTATTATTATTATTATTATTATTATTATTATGCATTTTATTTTTAGTGAAACTTCCAGAGAATGTTATTTTATAGGACAGCCTTTACAAATATAGTAAAGAAAGGCAAGTATAATATATAGCATATAAGTAGGACCATGAGTTCCTGATCTGGAAATCAGATGAGAATTAATTACTAAAAACATACAAATACTTCCAAGTCTCACTCCAGAAGTCTGTCCTCGAGTCTAGGCCTTGAGACATCTGGCAATCATATCTAAACCCCAACTTTCATTTCCCCAATCTGCTGTGTTGC
The DNA here is from genome assembly GCF_965113315.1 of Podarcis vaucheri. Taxonomy (NCBI): domain Eukaryota; kingdom Metazoa; phylum Chordata; class Lepidosauria; order Squamata; family Lacertidae; genus Podarcis; species Podarcis vaucheri. The sequence goes on along the minus strand of NC_138755.1, from coordinate 34,209,840 downwards.
TTTCCACACTGTTTCTTTGCCTCCTTCCCTTAGCATTTTTGCTTGCCTTGCCCTCCTCTAGGATTTAAGAAGCTGACTCAACGGCATCCCAAAACTCTTGGCTTCAGAAAAAGTTGGTCAAAATTATTTATATCACTTAGCATTTTATCTAGTTATTTAGAATGTTCTAGGTGAGTTGGACATATTTTCTCAATGTATCTTAGAACAACCCTATAAGGTAAACCTGCATTATACCTAAGACAGTATGATGGTTGAAATCAGCCTGGATTGCATATGTTCATCCAGGGTAGTAATGAAGGACAGACTTACTGACTCAGACTTGAGATGCAAAATTATGCACATTTAATCCGCAGTAAACCATATTAAGCTCAGTGTGACTTCTCAGGTTTACATTGGCTGTCTCACTTGAAGTTGGTGAATGAGGTGCCCATCAACCATGCTCAAGGGAAAGCTCCAGAGGCAAATATAGAGATGACACTAATTATGTATTGTTATTTAAAAAAATTAAAAGCCGAGGGGGGGGGCAATTTGTTTGAGGACAGGTACGGAGGGAAGAGTACTTTAACTGTCTATCCCCACCATGGTCCCACCATTGCTATTTACACGGGACAGAGGATCCCATTGGTGTGAAGGAGCTGTAGCCTTAACATTTGTGCAACACAATCTTAAATGCATTTGCTTAGATTCAGTGTTATTTTTCTAGAAAGAGGTGCCAGAACTCACCACGAATGCCTCCCTCATTCTCTTAGAACGGCAATGGCGCCCACCTGAGAGGTTCCGGCCGAAAAAGCCCTGCTTAGATCCATATTAAACGGAGCTTTCTCCCAGCTCTGCCTGCAAAGAAGATTGCAAGAACAGTCGGCGTGAGTATTATTTTAACAGAAAGCGAACAGGTTGAACCTTTGGCGGGGAAAGTGCCTTCCATATTGTTGAGGAACAGGCTGCCTGAATAATTAGTGATTTATGGCACAGGGTCAGCTTTAGCATGCGCCGAGGTTGGGCATTTCTAAGAATCCCCAAACTAGCCTAAAGCTCATCACCACCTCAACACCACTCCTTATTTTACAAGCTGGTCATGATGAGAGAAATTCCCATTTGCAGTTTTCCAAGTCCGAGGGGCTCAGTGAGAGCTCCTCCACGTGAGAGTCTCTCAAGTTTCTTGAGTCAATAGTGTGTTTTTTGTATGTGTTTATTAAGTAGGTGGTAGATAACGAACCAACGGAGGCCCAAAAAACAGGGACTGTGGTAAATCTTGGGTGAGGAGAAGAGGAAGTGCCTTAACTCAGGGCCTACGACGCCCCCCCCTGATAAACCTCCTCCAGCTGACTAACAAAAAACGAGGCAAGTTATCGAAACAACCTGGCAGAGTCACAAGCGACGGCTGGCTGCTGCTCTTAATAATAATAATAATAATAATAATATTTTATTTATACCCCGCCCTCCCCAGCCAAGGCCGGGCTCAGAGCGGCTTACAAGCAATAATAAAAACAAGATGAGTGATTACAACTTAAAAACAAAAATAAAATACAACATTAAAATAATGGAACATTAAAATATTAAAATGAAGCCTCATTGCAGGAGAAGGAAAAGAAAAAAAAAAAGGGGGGGCGGAGGGAATCAAATTGGCTCCAATCCAAAGGCCAGGCGGAACAACTCTGTCTTACAGGCCCTGCGGAAAGAAATCAGATCCTGCAGGGCCCTGGTCTCATGAGACAGAGCGTTCCACCAAGTTGGGGCCAGTGCTGAAAAGGCCCTGGCTCTATGTAACACAGCCGCTACCACTCCGCCAGGCCTTGCTCGTGAGGCAGCCTAAGCGTGACCTGGCCTAACGAGGCGCCGTGAGGAGGAGGGGGAGGGGGAGAAGAGGGGACGCGCCATGAGGGAAAGGGGCGGGACCGGGGCAATAACAGCCTCGGCTTGGGCGGGCCTCGCTCGCTCGCTCGCCGTGGCTGCCGTTGCCACGCGCGTGGTGAGTGCTGGAATGCGCGCCGCCGCCGCCGCCCGCTCGTCTGGGCGCTGAGGGGAGGCTCGCCGCCGCCGCCGCCGTCGTCGCCCCCTCGACTCCCTTTGGCCTCGGAGGAGAGGCGGTGAGTTGCCCCGCCGCCGCCGCGTTGGTGGTGGTGCTGGCGTTGGGAGGGAGGACGGGGAGCGGGAGCGAGCCTGTGGCGCTGTCCAGGGCTGATCTGAGGGCGGCTGCTTGCTGCTGCTGCGCATGGGACGGCGTCGCCGGAGTGGGTGGAGTGAGGGCGGCCGGGCCGGGGGGGGGGGGAAAGCCAGGCAAGCAGGCAGGCAGGCTGGCTGGCTGAGGGGCCTCTCAGGAAGGAAGCCGCCGGAGGAGACCCCCCCCCCCGAGGAACAGCCTCTCCGCCGCCGCCACCGCCAAGACCGACGGCCGTTAGTCCCCGGTGGCCGGAAGGAAGGCTTGGCGGGGAGGAGCCGCCTTCGCCGCCGTCTCCCGGGCCGAGAGCGAGCCGACGAGGCCTCCGCAGCTCCAGCCGCCGCCCTGCGTGGTGGAGCTGGACAGCGATTTCTCGCCCTCCCCCGCCGCCGCTGGGCCTCCTCGCCGCCGTGAGTTGCCGCTTTTGTGCGCCGCGCGGTGACCTTGCGCTCTCCGGTGCCGAGGGATGGATGGATGGGGCGAAGGGGAGGCTCGCGCGTCCCCCCACCCTCCGCGGGTGGAAATCGGGTGGGCCTCGGGTCACGTCCCCCAGCCCCCCCCCACCCCAACCACGTTTTCCTTGGAGGAGGAAAGTACGGAACTTAACTCTCTCCCAACTCCCTCCCCCCCCCCCGCCATCGCCAACCTATTACCACCCTACTGAGTCCTTCCCCCCAGCTTCCTTCTCCGCCCCCACCCTCGAAGGGAACGACTGGAGAGGGAGACTCGTGGCGTGTCTCCGTGGGAAGTTGCATGTGTATGTATTGGGGGGGGGGTCGGCGGGGGGGAGGGGGAGGGAGACGTTGCAGAACAACCTGGCAACAGAATCTCCCCGCACACACTATAGGCTGCATTGCTTAGGTCTCGGGGGGGGGGGGGAAGAAAGGAAAAGGCCCCAGCCCTCCTTCTCTTTGGGGCGGGGGAGTGTTGGGTGGGAGGAAGTTGGGCAAATCTTCGCCATCGCTCACTCCCCCCCCTTCTTTATAAAGTTGCTGGAGAGTTGTAACTTTTTGGGGGGCGGTAGTTGGGGGGGTAAGGTTGAAGGAAAGGGGGGCGAAGTGGGTTGACGAGGCGAAGGCAACCCCCTCCCCCCCCCCGCTTCCCGAGCAGCACCAGCACCACCGACTTCGGTGAGTTTGTGCGTTGTGCGCTGCAGGCAAGAGTTTTGCAAAGAGAGCTGCTTTGTGCTTCTACTTGGTATTTGAGAAAATGGCCGAATGCCTATTTCTGGAATGCAACAGCAGCAGCGGCAGTCGATGGTGGTTGGGGCTGATGGTACACACACATTTGGTAACGGGCTTCTCCCATTGTGAGCTTTTTTTCCGGCGAATGTCTGCGGCCTCAAGTTCCTTTGCATACTTACTTGGGAGTAAAAACTTGGAATTTAATTTCTCAGCAAACGTGCAGGAGGCTGAATAAAAGACCATCGGCATTTGAAAGCTTCCAGACTTTAAAACACTGCTAGTTCTCTTTTTACTTTCTGCCTTGATAACATTGTGTATGTAGGTCATTGAGCTCGTTTGCGTTTAGGCCAAAAACGAGACCAGCATTTTATTTAAATACAACCCCCACCCTTCTGTTGGTTGACTAATTTCAAGACCAAGTAACTTGCCAAACACACTTTGTTGAGGAATGTGTGTGTGTGTTTGAGCTTTTCTTCAGTACCTTAGTAGAAGAGAAGGGAGCTGAGAAAGCCATGGTGTATGCATTTTCAGTTTTGAAAACAAATCCTGAATTGCACAAAAATACACATCACCGACAGTCATTCCTGTTTTGCTGTGAATCCCTCCATAGTGTGGGGATATATCTGGTCTGTAGGTATTTATTTTGAAATAATTCAAAGAACATGTATGGTTACATGATACCTTACTCCAGGTAGCTTCACTGTTTTAGTTTTTACTTGTGCAGTGTAGGTAATTGTATCAGTAGAACATCAACTCTGAATAGGTTTTAAGAAGTCTGGCCTGTGGAAAGGTTTTTGAAATGATTTAACTGTAGTAGTACAACGGGAAGTAAGGCCCAAGCTATGTCTTGTAATCAAAGGTCTGTGTTTGAGGACTTGCCTGTGTGTATGCTGCTGTGATGGTTCTGCAATAATGGAACTGTCTTCCAGTTAGCATTTGTTTGATTTTTGGTTCTGGCTTTCAAGAAGGCCATAACAAAATACATTTTTAACCATGGCCTTTCCCATTGTGGTAAGAGGACTGCCTTGCTTGGTAGGGACTCTGCAGTATTGCATTACAACTAACTCTGGTGCTGGCCTAGAGGATTTTGGTGTTTAGAAATAAAGTGCATTGGATTAAAGCATATTTAATCTAGACCATCATTGTTTAATTGCTCTTTTTATTCAAATTTGGTGTTGAAAGTTGGTTTTCCAAAGCAAAGGAGCAATGACAACTATTTACCCACTCTCACCCATTATACCAGGCTTTCTCAACCTCGGCCCTCCAGATGTTTTGAGACTATAATTCCCATCATCCCTGACCACTGGTCCTGCTAGCTAGGGATCATGGGAGTTGTAGGCCAAAAACATCTGGAGGGCCAAGGTTGAGGAAGCCTGCTTTATACAGAATTATTGGACCACATGCTAGCTGCTAAAGAATTAATAATAGTTAATCAACAATTATCTTCCCATGAGACATCTCAAAACAATTAGCACTTTAAATCTATTTTTCCTTGTAATGTTCTGGAAAAGACAAAGCATTGTTTGACTACAACTGTTATCAGTATTCATAAAACCCTGCACATTTAACTAAAATATGCCTAGTTTCAGCTTTTCATTTCAAGATGAATAGTGTGGCCTTCAGATTTAATGCTTTGGATCCTAGACATGTTTTTAAAGTGATAACCAATTATTTATAATTAATAACCTTATTCACACTTGGCTAGCTAGGTTACAAGGCTCTCGGTGTTTGCTGTTAAATGAAGCATGCTTGGGTGTAGGTGTGCTTATAGTTGGAGTTTATTGTGGAATCAGTGCATTCAGATAATTTTTTTGCAGCATCCACATGTCATAAAAATTTCAGTTGTGCCTTTTAAGCATATAATCCTAATTTCATTTTACTGTAGGAAATCTGATAAGAAAAAATATATACTGTATATCCTGCTGCATATCTAGTCACCACTGGCATAGAAGCTCATTTAGCACACTTTTTGGTAGGTGGTATGTCAAGAAGTTTCTCATGTGTGGTGACATTTCGTTGGATGGCCACTATGCACATTTGCTCCTCACCTGAGCCAAACCTAGCTATTTTTCCTCTGTGGTCCACAATACCAAAGGAAAAAGACCCATTTCTACCAATTGCTGCATGCTGAAAATGTGCTTGAATTTCAGCAACCCAGTTCAAAGGAGCTGTTCTCTGAAGATCTCCACACATTAAAATACATAGGCTTTGCGCAATAACTCTTTATCATAATTTAAATATTTCATTGCTGCTGTGATTTTTTGCAGTCTGGGGAAAGTGTGCTTGTGCTTTTAAGAGTAAAAAGGGACTGTAGGGCATTCCAAGTTGTTTTGGATATAGTCTCCCCCCGCCAAATATAATTATTGTGCAAGACATTAGTATTAAAGAAATCCCCAGCTACTTCCAGTGGATCTATTTTAATGCAGTGTGTGCACAGGTACAGAAATAGGTAGTGAAGGGCACTGGTGTGGACAGCAAGCGGCAGAATAACTGGAACTGGAACAAATACAATTGTGGAATTTAGCATGGCAATTGTGCACACAGAAAGATTGAATGTGAACAACTCATTTGAAATATAAAGTCCTTGCCTGGGAGCATGCTAGGCGGGAAGGACGCTGACACTTTGCTATAAAATGAAATCATGATGCAATTAAAAGTTTGTCTTTGTGGAAAATGTGGCCATATTTGACCATAATTTCTCTTAATCAAGATAAGTATCATAATTAAATTGTCACTGTTCTCAGTTTTGGATTATTATATAATAATTTATAGACAGACACTTGAACAATCTTTCCCTCCCTTTTTAACAGAACTGTTAATATGGCAATGCAAGTGCTGGGGCAGTCTGGTGGCAGTGGCCTGTTCCCTGGAAATACTAACCTTGGCATGGCTTTGCCAAACGACATGTATGACTTTTCGGAACTTTCCAAAGCTGAGCTAGCAGCTCCGCAGCTTATTATGCTGGCAAATGTGGCCCTGACAGGAGAAGTGAATGGCAACTGTTGTGATTACATGGTTGGTGAAGAGAGGCAAATGGCTGAACTGACAACCGTCGGCAATGCCAACTTTTCAGACAGCGATGGAGAAGGAATAGATGAAGCCCAGGGCATGGAGAACAACCATAGACGCCTGGAAGATATGGATCTGGGATCCCTTGAAACTCCTGAGGTTCGTAATGTGGAAATGGCAGAACTGACGGAGCCTTCTGTTCCTCATACTTGCAGCCAGGACAAGGGCTACCCGTTGGAGGTGCCAGATACTTCAGAGAGTGCAGATGACAAATGTAAGAGCTTGAAGAACAAACCATTTCGCTGTAAGCCGTGTCAATATGAGGCAGAGTCAGAGAAGGAGTTTGTCCATCACATTCGGGTACACAGTGCCAAGAGATTCATTGTGGAAGAAAAAGCTGAGAAGCATGGCCAAGTTAAAGAAGCTGCCTCCAGTGCTACAGATGAAGTTGATTTCTCCAAGGGGCCCATTAGATGTGATCGCTGTGGCTACAACACTAACAGGTATGATCACTATCTGGCTCATTTGAAGCACCACAACAAAGCTGGAGAAAATGAGAGGGTCTACAAATGCACCATCTGCACATACACAACTGTCAGTGAATATCACTGGAAGAAGCATTTAAGAAACCATTTCCCACGGAAAGTGTACACATGCTCACAATGCTCCTACTTCTCAGACCGGAAGAACAACTATGTGCAACATATTCGAACTCATACAGGTGAGTGTTGTCTCTGTTTCTTAGGTTTGGCTGTTTGCAATGGACTTGGGTGTGCTGGATTTGAGTGCGTTTGCACGTGTTTGCCATCATGTTATAAATTGTGCTATAAACTAGCACTTTCTGATTTTAAATGATTGGCTTATGTGTACCAGGAGTATTGTGTTTTACATTAGAGTTAATGGGTAAAACAATAAAGCTAAACACAATTCATTACATCTGTGTGTGGCAGGGGAGGTGATATTTGCTGATTCTCACTGATAGTTTTTAAGGAGAATGAGTGTATTTTGAGAATTAGAATTTTCTCCAATCAAATTTTAAATAATCACCAATTAAATAGATGCTTATATACTGGATATTTATATACTGAAAATTAGCTCTAGTTAAGGGAACAATGGTGGTTTTTGCTTTTGAAAATACTTTGCCACAGTCAGCTGATTTGTTTTTCTCTGCTCAACGTTTTTGGTTTGTTTGTATAAAACCCTCACAAAACATTTGTGTCCAAGTTATTTTTTTGAAGAAAAAAATAACAAAATTGCCAGAAATCACTAAAAGTAGACTTGGCTTTTGAAGTTAATTTTAAAATGAAGTCAGAAACAATTTGTTTGAGTTAAAAGCGACAATGGTAGTTGAGCTATTTAAGCTTGTAGCTGCTCTTAGGGCTGAGCTTAAGGGACCTAGTGGTAGTGGAAGATTAGTGCAGTTCCAAAATGACGAGCATCCCTCAAACCTCATATTTTTCTATGAATTCTTTGGCCTAATCCTCACCCCAAGCCAATCATTGGGACCAGATACTGGTTGGGGCAGGCCTAGTTTTGCTCACAGAGGTGGCATGTTGGATCCTTCCAGCTGCCTCAATATTTTTGCAACTCCGTGCTTCTCCCTGCCCCCCCCCCCGCCCCTGGGTTCGGAAAGTTCTGTTTGGCAAGTAAGGAAGCTTTGTGGCTGTGCTTCTCCTGCCAAGCAGAGGATCATACTTTAGCAACTATGAGACTTGATGTGACACAGCAATTTAAGTGCACTTCTAGAATCAGGATATAGCAGTTGAATATATAAAAAAAATGTGGATAGGGATTTCAATCCAGTATTGGATGTAATTATGTTCTATGGATGAAGAGAATTCAAGCCAGCACAAGTTGCCAGGCTTTGGAATTTCAGCTTCATTATATATAGTGTGCAGTGGTGGCCTCCATTCTTTTGCCACTTTTGCTCAGATTTTGCATTAATAGAGCAGAAACAACCATCATGATTCAGGCTTGAATTCTTTCCAAGGTGGCAGACTTTTTTCTTTTTTCTTTCACAGAAGGAGTTGTGAGGCTGTAGTGGATTACTTAATATGTTCAGAAACTGAGACCATCTTGCTGTTCCTTTGCAATGTTGCAGATTCATTGGGTGCTGCTGGAAAGCATTCTTCCTCCCCTAACTGCATTCTGCTTGGAATGGAGAGTGTAGTTGATCGCTTTTGAATCCTATCCTCGCCCATTTATTGCAGAAATTGCCAGGTTGCTGTGAATATCTTCACCTATAGATTTCTGCGTATAAAACCATTGTTAAAGGGCAGAAAAACAGACTAGTCATAATTAGTGGAGACAAAACCTGCAGCGGTGCCAGGAGTGAAAGCCAGGCATGTGCGTGCTTGAATTATTAGGCAAAAGGAAGTGCTTGAAGTTCAGTAGCATATTCTAGTGGTCTTAGACTCACGTGGTGTATAGCCCCTGTTCTCCCATCTAAAAGACTTCAGAATTTTGCTCTAGCTTAGATACATATCCGCTCCATTAATGCTATGTAGAATGTAACCTTGTACCAGACATAATGTGATAAATAGTTGAGTTATGGATATATGTGCAGAATTCTGTTCCTCATTGTGATCTCTTTTCCTTGTGCTGGCCAGTTTCTACTAAATGAAAAAAAAGTAAGTTGTATTTTTTAAATCATTTGATGCTGACCCCAAATAAGTGGTAATACTATATTTGCGACCAAAAGAGTGAAGGGGAGAAGAAAGACACCCCAATACAACTTTGTATACTTAGAGTGTGGCACTCACAGGCACAATGGTGCCCCCAGGCACTCCCCTTTTGTGCCCATACAGTTCCCCTTTCCCTCCTACATGATTTTTGATTTTTTAATTTGAGTTTTGTCTGTTTGTTGTGCTTTCTGGGGGGATTGTTTCATTTTGACTTGCCTGCTATTGTTTCTGGTCATACTTGTTTTGTGTATGTGTACGTGTTTTTTATGGGGAGAAATCTGAACATCAATCCCTTTCCTCTGCCATCCACCCATGAAATCAGTATTTTGTTTTGGACTCAACAGTTTCTTTAGGTTTACAGCTGAGACTCCAGGTCCTAAAAGGTTAGAGACCCCTAGTATAAACACAATAGGGACAGTCAGTCAGTTTCATTGTGACTGTGTCAAAAACGTATGTTAGCAAAAGTCTTATAGAAACTGAGTTTTTAGGAGAAATTTTATTAGGCTACCACCTGGTAGTGTGTCCCATAACACCTTTTAGAGGTCATTGAGTTAGAACATAATCCAGCCAAACTTCAGCACAGTACATTTTAATGTGAAGTACTTGTTTAAGTGTCTCCCATTGAAAATGAGATTTACAGGTGTTTGGCCAAGGTGCCTGGATAGCCTTGGTCAAGAAGGGCAAACTACTGGCCTCTGACACAGGAAAGACAAATGGGGAGGAGGGTTGCATGGCTCTGCCAGAAGGTGCTTGACGCTCCTTGAAGCAGTTGTGCCAAAGGGAAAACATTTGGGGAAATGGGGGTGGGGTTACCTGAAGATGAGAGACTGTTGTAGCTACAATTTTTGATTTCTTCACCAAGGTCAGACAGTTTCCCTCAAAAAATTGTTCATCCCTATCATTTACCTTTGCTTGGACCTCAGGACAAGTCTGAGAGAACACAGTCCCTCTGCCATCCCCTCTGACCTTGCAAAAGGAGTTGAGGGAGAACTGGAATTTTCTGTAATTTGAGCAGCAGTGCTGGAAATGGTGGGAGAGAATTTTGCTGCTGCTTATTTTCTGTAAGAGTATGTGGGAGGTTGCAGAGTGTCCTTGTGAGTTCAGGGGCGCTTGCACTTGATGAGTGCATTTGTGGATGTTTAGCTAAGAATGGGAGGCAGGAATTCCCTGGTTTAAATCTTGCTTCAGCCAAGAATTACAAGGCAGGTTTAGACAAGCAGCTATTTTTCAGCAACAATACCTGCAATATGGGAATAAAAAAAACCCTAGATTGTTTCTAGAGTTGTTGTAAAATTTACAAATATGGCTAGAAATCACTTCAACCCAAATGCAAACTATAAAATAGTCTCACACACACGCACCTCTGCAAGAGAGGCTTAAAAAAATAGTTAACCCTGGTTTCATTTAGTGTTTATGTCATATTTATAGAGCAGGTGAATTACTTTTTAGGTGAGGGGTGCTAGTTATTTTAGGGATAATTTATATTTGAGGTATTTGCCAGGTATATTAGACCAGGAAGGAAGATGTTTAAACCAAAATCCTAGTCCGGTTTTAAGATGAAACAACATTTTTATGCCACTTTTCTCTCACCAAATTGTCCAGCTCAGTTATTTTGTGTTCTCGTGTGTGTGTGTGTGTGTGTGTGTGTGCACGCAGTTCAATCCTCTATGAGCAATTTAAGGATTTTTAATTTGTGTTTATTTTATCTGTTTTAATAGGAGAGCGTCCCTATCGGTGTTCCATGTGTCCTTATTCAAGTTCTCAGAAGACTCATTTAACCAGGCACATGCGCACGCATTCAGGTTGGTAAAAAGGCAATTCAAGAGAGCTGTGGTGGTTAAGGTTGTGGCTATATTCGTTAAATGTCTGATATGTCAGTGCAGGGATTGGCAGAATGAAATTCGTAGCCTGTTTATGACCGCCAAAGGTTAAAGCCTAAAACAGCCTGTAGGCGAGTTGTTAATTGTGTGCTTACATTGGCTGTGGAAACAGCCATGGCTAGCTGGATGCTTTGCACTTGTAATCCCTGCTATTTATATTTTCACTCTGGGCAGTCTCCTGGCTGATAAGAAAGAGCTTTGAAAGCCCCCCCCCCCCAATATACAGAGTGAACTTCCTTCCCCACTTGTTACCTATGTTTCCAGTATTCATCAAAGCAGCATCCATGCAGAAGAGGAAAATAAATCAGCAGTTCTCGGGGAAATGCAAAGCTTTGCAGTACTATAAAAAAACCTTCGATACTCCCCCAAAGGTGGGAAACCCAAATGCATGCCATTGAGAACTGAACAATGCTCATTGAATCACAGAATGCTGATGTTCTGGGAGTGTTAAACAAAAAAAGTGGGGGTTGGGGCAGAATAGAAGAGGGCATTGCTGAATTGGAGCATTCACATTGCAAAACTTTCTTGTGATTGTCACTTATCTACATGACTTTTAATGTGTTTCCTGCATTTGTGACAACTTTTGAAACAGCCATTGAATTTTAACCCCTCCATGCATGTAATTTGTGGAGTTGATTGCTGCTGTACATATTAATGACTGATTTCTGTTTTTATTGTTAGTATGCACTCACATTTAATGTTCAAGTAAGAGTTGCTGATCACCCAGTCAGTTTGTATTTTTCTCCTGGAACTATGTATTATGTCTGGGTTTGGGGGTGGAGTGGTAGCACTGCAGAAACATCTTACCTTTTTGCGGAAATCATTGCTTCTGGGTTATATGGGTGTGGTGTAATATTTGTGTAAGCCTACTATTCATCTGTAATTTCCATTTTTCTACACTGCCTTCAGTGGACCAGTTTGGTTTGGATTCCAATTGCTAGTATTACTGTAGACTGATCTTTCCTGGTATGTATTTATCATAGATGGAATATGTGGATTAGTTGTTGCTTGCATGCTTGTTTTTGTTTCTTTTGGTTTGTTGCTGTCTTTTGTGAATGTGTTAACTGTAAAATCCCTTTTTTTTTTAAAGTTGAGAAATGCAAAAGCATGCGCAACTGTATAAATCTGTAGCTGTGCAAATGAGCTGCTGTTTGTAATTTAATCACTGGTAATTTCCCTCTTGATTGCTTCAGGTGAGAAGCCGTTTAAATGTGAGCAGTGCAGCTATGTGGCATCAAACCAGCATGAAGTGACTCGGCATGCAAGGCAAGTTCATGATGGGCCCAAACCGCTGGCCTGCCCGCATTGTGACTACAAAACTGCTGACCGCAGCAACTTCAAGAAGCATGTTGAACTCCATGTCAGCCCACGGCAGTTCCTTTGCCCAGTCTGCGAGTATGCTGCATCCAAGAAGTGTAATTTGCAGTACCACATCAAATCCAGGCACCCTGACTGTTGTGACATCACAATGGATGTCTCAAAAGTAAGACTACGAACGAAAAAGAATGAAGCGAATACTTCTGAAAACGTGGGGGGTGGTGATAATAAGGGCGCGGAACAAGAACAGGCAAAGAAAGAGATGACTGAAAAGAAAAGTGAGAGAACTGTAAAAGAAGAGAACCTGTCAAAAGAAAAGAAGCCAACTAGCAGTGTTGGCATAGGCCACGTAACAACTCGAAGTCGCAAAACCGTTGCTGAAAGCAAAGAGGCAAATGTGAAAACTGAGAAAATGACAGAGAAATCTGGCAAAGCGAAGAAAGCAAAGAGAAAAGCAGATGCCACCCCTGTTCCTTTGACAAAAGATTTTGCAGCAGACACTGATGTTATAGTGAAGAAGAAGAAGAAAACTGAAAAAATGTCCCCTAAATGTCAGGACTCTCAAAAGAGTGAAAACAAATTAGAAGTCGCCAAAAAGCAAAATTCTTGCCTGAAGAAAAACAAGAAAAAGAAATATCTGAGGAGTAAGCCTGGTAAGAACAACAGAAAGCTTGATTGTGAGAAGGTCACAGATGAGGAGCCATCCTCTAAAGAATCTGTTGCTATACAAGAGGAGGAAAGTAAGGTAACTGATAATCCTTGCAATGAACTCCAGCCTACTGTTATCCTTGATGTTAGAGAGAGCCAGTGTGTTCCTGTGGAGAACATGCAAGATCATGAGTCACTGGCTGCTCAGCACAAGGCTATGGATATAGAGGGGAAAGAGCAAGAAATGCCCATGGCAGAAGAGGAGACAATTAAAGCAGTTTCTCAGAATGAAATTGAGCTGACAGTCATTCCTTGTATCAGGTCTGAGGACTCAAATACCACCTTTGAAAAAGAGAGAGGCGTACTAAAAGATGCTTTACCTGATTTGTCCCAAAATACGGAAACCCCAGAAAGTTGTGAGATGCAGATTGTGACTGATCCTGATCCAATACAAGAAACTGAAGAGATACAACAAATGTGTGAGAGAGAAACTGTGAGTAACCCACATCCAGAAGATGTCAGTTCTACAAAAGAATTGCAGGCTGAAGACTCAGCAGAAGCTCCTCTACCACTGTCGCCGGAAAAACTGGAGAAGAGCACTAAAGCAGACCTGGTTTCAGCATCGTCCAGTGGCACAGTAGTAAATGAAAATCAGGAAATGGAAGAGGATGAAGGCATCCACAGTCACGAGGGCAGTGATATAAGTGACAACATATCAGAAGGCAGTGATGATTCTGGGTTAAATGGTGCTCGGACAGCACAGGAGAAAGACCAGAAACCATCCCAAGAAGTGGCAGAAGCCAAGGCCACAAAGGAGAACTATGTGTGCATATTCTGCGATCGTTCATTTAAAAAGGAAGGTGAATACAGTAAGCACCTGAATCGCCATTTAGTAAATGTGTACTATCTTGAGAAAGCAACAAAGGGGCAAGATTAACCAAACTGCAGTTTCATGACAGTTTATTCTAGAGCTTAGGTACCAGTTCTTGTAGAATCTTTGCTTAAGCTCAGTTTGCTTATACTTTTTAAAGTTGGTTGTGTTTTTCTGACCTTTGATGAAATGTTGAACTAATTAATTACTTGCATCTCTTTGATAAGAGAGGGCAAATAGGGTATGCATGCTGTGGCTTGTTAAATTGGCAGAACTCCTTGGGATAGAGCCCTGGAATCTCTTGAGTATTTCTGTTGACTTGAAGCAGAACTATTCACAAGTTAGTAGGTTTAGAAATGTAGCCTTGGGGAACAATCCACCAAGTGTGTCTCCTGCACAGACTCTTTAAAAAAATATAGAAGTGTGCAGGAGCACTGTTGTGCTGTTGCAGAGTCCTGTTTGTTTCCATAGGACTTGAGCAGGAGATATTAACAGTTGACTGAGCCCACAGTCTGGGCCTGTCCAGTCATTACATTCCAGGAAGATATTTCAGCCTGGTATGAGACATGTGCTCCTCCTCTCTTTCCCCTTTACTGCTAGGAGAAAGTCGAAGGTGAATCAGCATTTATTTGAACATGGTATCTTCCTGATCACCCATTCAAGACCCCCTTATTTGATCCTGTTTTATGTACACTTGTCACAATGTGGAACTGCTTCCCCATATTCCATTTCTACACCATTGCAGTGTAGGTAAGGCCAAGTGTGTGAGTTTCCCCACCCCCTAATGGGAAGAAAACAGTAACTGGTCCTGTCCCTGTGGTTCTGATATTCAGAATACTTAGCTGTATGTGAATGGGGGTTTTCTGAAGACAGACTGGGTGGTTAGGGAGATAATGTCTTCAGTAAACAGCACAGCCTGGTTCACTCTTGCCCTTCTCCTTGTTCGGAAGGATGAGAGTCTTGGGTGTGAGACCATCAGGCTCATCCCTGGTTAATAATTCCTTGCAATGTGACAAGTGCACAGGCCATCTGTGCTTGTTGAACAAAGTGTTATAGAAATAAACTCCTAGAAATTGAAATATTGCTCCAATTGTTTCTAGAAAAATCTGCCTTTTTTATTTTCACCTGTTGGTATGATGAATGCTTAAAGAACTCACTGTGGCAGATTATTTGTAAAAAGAGCACTTTCAGAAAAATGTTGAGGTTGGCTAACAGAAAACATAATTGCATGATCATATATTTAATTTGCATATACATTTCAGGTCCCCCAATCATGATCAGCAAGCCAAAATCTTGGGAGTTCTTTCTACCTTTCTGTTGATTAGTGAATCCATTATTTGTTAAATACTACTTTTCGACAAGGTTCTTATTTCTTCTTGTGCTTTAAGAGATGAAAAAATGTTGCACATAATTGTTTTTATTTTTACCTATGCAGTTTAAGCCTTTAGGAGTTTAGTTATTTCTGTGTATATGAACACTTTATATATGCATGTTTGGTTTTTGTTAATGGGTTTCCTTCCCGTAATGTTGATTTTCAGGTTTGTTGCGTATTGTGGCCAGTGTTGTTTATCTTGACCACATTTTCTGGTTCTGAGTTTGTGCAGTGTTGTAGCTTTAATTATTTGATTTTGGAACAAATGATACTAAAGGAATGTCATCCCACAGACCACACTAAGAACCAATTACTGCTCATGGATAGCTCCCATTGTGAAAGGGGAACTTCTCAATAGATTGTGCCCCCAAGAAGGTTGTTCATACATATCTCTGTATATAAGGTTGGATAATATATTCATATAGTATGCATTTTTATGCAGACAGTACTTTCTGCTGTTTTAGTGCATTTATTATTGCTGGGAGAAACTTTTCATTGCCCTCCATTAAAATTAATAGGGGCATGCATGTGAAATTTCATGGGAAACTTAATTTGTTAATGGATGGTGCTGGTCGAGTTCTAAGCATGGAATAGTCAAATGAGAGCAAAAAATCCATTAAAAGTACACGTGAATTTTAAAATTTGCAAGTACTCTTGCCCAGCTCACACTCATTTCAGAGGGTCCTGTGCAGGAGAATTTCCAGGTGGATTGTGCTCCTTATCTGCTTGACAAAGACAAATGTTGGCAATTACATAATACATGGAATTTGAAATGATCAACACTATCAGGAAGATCTTGGAAAGCAACAAATAAGGGAAGATGTAGAAATTCCTGATTCTTGTTCCACCAAGTTCTAACTTAAATTAATTACCCTCGTACTTTTATACTTGACATAAAAAGGAGCTGAAATGATTGGATATATTATGAATTTGCAAACCCTGGGAGAAAAGTCACAAGTAAAGCAAGTCTGTTATCAGTAAGGTTTGAGGCATTTGGAATGTGTGAGCAGTGAGAAAACTGCAGGTCTTTCGAATCTATCCCCCTTCAGATTTATGTTTTTCCTGAATTTGTAGATATAAATGCCAGCTGCAGTCCTGCAAAGCAACATCTATGGAAGCTATAGGGCACATTCTATCCCAGCAGCTTTTGCCAATCTGATGCCTTCCATGCCATGTGCTCCCACTCCCACCTTGAGGGCACCAGGTAGGCGAAGGCTGATCTGTGAGGACGTTTCTCCAGGACAAACCCCATGAGTGTATTCTGGCATGGCTCTTGTTTACTTCTTGGGGCTTGCGCAGAAGAACATCCTGCTAAACTGTGCCTCAGAATGGCTATCACGATAGTTTTTGGACCTGCTGCAGAAATATTAAAGCAAACTCTTTTATTCTTTTGTCTTGGAGACTGCTAACGCTTGCATTAGTTTAAGCTGTAGTCGGTCTTTTTCCCTCCTCCTTTCTGCTAGAACCTTTCATGGTTCTTTTTCAATATAACTTGACTGAATACAGGAACCTAATACTTCTGTGTAGTGGGTGGGTGGGTGGAGTTTTCTAATAGGAGGCCAAAGATCTGAGGGAGAAAAATCCCTTTAGGGCAGAAATAAATTGTGTAACATTGGTTATTTGTGTGTGAATAGCTTGTGTTGAATACTTACTTTGGCTGTGACAATCATTGTCAACTGAGAATCAAGTTGCAACTATATTTATGTTGAACCATTAAACACTGCTGAATTGTCTTCCTAACCAATTAGTTGGAATAGTATTAAACACAACTTTATTGTTGGATGTAAAATATTGTCATTTTGTAAAATATTGTTTTGTAAAAGGTTTGGACAGAGGTTGGAAACTCCAGTACAGTGTAGAGTTTTTTCTCTCTCTCTGCCTTTTTAAAAAGAGATGTTTCCGCTTTGTAAAAATCTTTGTGTCCTTAAGCTACATTTTTTGTGATTTTTTTAAAAAAAACAAGTTGGTTGAAAAGGTAGAGGCAAAGAGGTGTCACTAGCAGTAATGACATTAGATGACTTCACATTACAAGAAAATGCTGTCATGTTACTCAGAAGATCTTACTAGCAAATGATCAGGAGTAAAACTTTCACGCTAGAAAAGACAGTAGAAGTTGGTACCTGTGTTGGGTAGTGTTTCTGAGCTTGAGAGGGCAAACTGTTAAGTATTAAAATAATATCTTCCAGCGATGTAATTGTTGTGTCTTGAGATATATTGGATATTGTGATTGACTTGAAATTCCTGTATGCTTTCCCCTATTTTGTTAGAATAGAAGGCGGTACCTATAGTGATTGAACAGTTTAAAAATAAAACTGGTAAAAGATGGGATGTCACTCCTGTCTTAATATTAGATGTTGCAAGCGGATTAGTGAAATTAGGGTTAAACTACAGATGAGTTACTGTGTTTCTGCCTAAAGTAGATATTTCTTAAATTGAATTTTGAGATTGTCACAGGAATTTTGGATACTTTTCCAGCGTCTTCCTTTATTAAAGGGCTTTTCTCAGCAGCAATGCCTGTCATAACACCCCAGCCTGATACATCCTGCATTATCTCATGTTGTTTGACAGTGTGGCTAGTTAGTAGAATCTATAGTGTTTTTTGGAAAAGTAGCCTAAAGAATGGATTACTAGGAACTTGGCAACACATCTTAATATTGCTGCTATTTAGGGATTGATTGACCTAAGGGCTGGAACTTTAAATCTTTTCTACAGAACAAACTGACAGGTCAGTTAATACTCATAATGCCTTTGATTTCAGTATGTTGTTTTGCTGATGTATTGTAAGCACAGGTTCAGTTAGGTTTATTGAATCTTGATTGTGTAGATAACAAGCTGAAATACAATATTAATTACATCCAGGTAGTTTAAGAAATTGTTTCACACATGTGTATATATATATACCTTTTCCTCCCCTAAAAAGCAAATCACACTAGCTAAAGAACTTTTTGTAAGCTGGCACTGAAACATTTTATGTTTGGTTGCACCATGTTTGAAGCTTTTTACAGTGCAATACTTGTATTATTCTGTCAATTTAAACCAAAGGTAATTTTTTTTCATGCTTTCTCTCTACTGTAGTGCATGAAGAGCTTTTGTATGTTTGTAATAGATGTAAAATCAGAAAAGATCACATATCCTGGGTTTTTTTATTTACCTAAACTATGTACAAGCCTTTGTCCAAAATGTAAGGTGTTAAACTAAATTGCATATTAACCCATGAGTGTATTTTCCTAAGCATAGTTATGTCAATAAACTTTATTAAGGAGTATGTGTATCTTTCATCTGTCTTTTCTGAATATTCAGCAAATAATACCATTGGCTATGGAATGGGTGGATAAAAGTTAAGAGCAGCATATATTGGTTGATCTCTGGGTGATTTGAAATGGATTGACAAGGCTTTCTTGCTCCCAGTTGCTTACCGGTGGCAAGAAAATAACTCCCTAAATTGGTGAGAGGCAGAGATATGTGGAAGGACTGTGATAACCTGAGTTCAGATCCAATACTTGAAACAAATTCCTGGAATATGAATTAACCAGACCCCAATTGTTGGCTCCTAGAGTTTTAGTAAAAAACCAAGTGGCTCCTACAAGCTTCACAGTTGGTTCTCTCCTGCGCTAAAGGGCCACAAGATGCATGCATAAAAATCTATATTGGCGATGTGACGGGACCATGGTCATCTTTGGGGCTCTTCCACCCTCTTAGGTGGAATATCAGTCAGATAATCAACATTATTGAAGTAGGAGACAATTTCTCTAGCAGAAATTGTGTCTTGCTACCTGTGAAGCAGTAAACTGAATGACAGCTGTGCTAGAGCAATACAAGATGTAATTTCCCCAGTGTCTTGGATACTTGAATTATATTTAATTCTATTTTTATTACTGATATGTTTGCCATCCTGAGCTCCTTGGGGAAGAAGGGTGGGAAATGAATTCAGTAGATAGATAAATAAGGGGATATTTCCACACACCCCTATCCTTGAAGACATTTCTTGATAGACAGCTGGCAGTGGACAAGAGTATAGAATGCATATTTAAGAACTTTGCAATCCCATGAAGGTTAAAATAACACCAGTTATAAAGCAGTGGCTGCCAATGTCAGCAGTTGCCTGGCTAAATGCCCCAGTTCAAAATACAATAAAGTTTCATTAAAATCTGTAAGACTTTTCTTCATTAAAATATTTTGGGTCAGTGCTTCAGGAGCTCTGAAGGTGGTGCCAGATACCTGCAAACACAATCATTTGGTATTCTGTTCAAATTATATCAAGATTAAAACTTGTCTCGTTTAGCAAATGAAGCTACGGTATACTTTGTTCTCCTTGTTGTCTCCAGCAAGCTGGTGCCCACAAATAAAATGAAGAAACAAAAGTTTGTGTCTTAAGAAATCTCCCACTGATGAGATGCACATTGAAATCCAATACCACGCTTGAAAAATAAAGGCAGTATTCTATAGTATGTATAAATTTATGCAGAACAGGGCATATTTGCATAACATACTGGCTTTCTTTAGTGATGAGAAAGGACAAGAAACTATGGATTGCATTGAATCTTAGAAATCTTACATGGCAATTCTGCCTTCTGATTTTTCAGCAGGCACTACCCGCAATCTTCCAAGCAGATATTCACAACCATAATAATGATAAACATACTTTTTTTTTTTAAAAGGGTGAGATTTGCTGAATACTGTTGTTCCTGTAGAATTACATTGAGTCCTCTTGATGTCACATTGTGCAATGTTGAGGTCTGAAAAATCGCAGTACATTCAGTTCACTTACTGCCTTGTCAGACAGAACATACATCCAGTCAGCAGAAAAATATCATGACTAAATGCATGTCTCAATAATACTGTGTGTTCCCTTTCCTACAGTCTTCATGGTAAGGTGTTAGTTTTGGATTATGTTATCAACAACCTTCTCATTTACTGTCATACATATTTCAAAATAATTCAGTGAGTGACGTCCTGACGGGTTTTGGGGTTTTTTTGCTGTCAATGCTTCACTGCATTAGGACAATGAACCACTATGTAAATTCTTTGATACATACCACTGCAGACCCAGCAACAGCAGTCTGTCCCTTCCTGGTTAAAACCATATTACTTCTCCGCCCTTGCTCAACCTGTTCCCATAAGTCATTGAGAAAGATCTGTTGGGAAGTATTTTTTGATTAATGATCCCAGGAGACTGAATTAAACTGACACTTGTATCTGCTATCAACAAAATGCCCATAGATTTATGCTGCAAAGGCAGTTTTGCAGCAAATTGCATCCCCTGTGCATCAAAGTGGAGAGTAAGATCTGCCCCTTTCAAGTGTCCTCAACCATCATTTTTTTAGGGGGGAAAGTAATGGTACATGAAGCACCAGTCTCAGTAAATAAGGGCATTGATTTTAAAAATATTTTAATGCTGTAGCCCCCTTTATTAGTTGTGCAGGCTTCATTTACTGAGTGATGCCTAGACTTCCTGGCCTCAAGACATCACCGTTGACACAAGGGTCAGCAAGTCCAGAGTTACAGGCCCGAAGGCTTTACCCATAGTGCCCCTTTCCATGCATAACAGCAAGGTACTACCGCCACAGTTTATGGAGCTCAAACATGGACAGGGTTTTGAATCCTTTGAATGTACAGATGCCCTTGATTTTCTCTTATAAAGTTTCATAAAGGAGCTAGTTCCTTAGGAATGGGAAAACTTTGAACAGGAGTTTAAGAGCTAACGTGAAAAGTGGACAACCACAGCTTCCATTCTTTCTCCCGCTTCGTTCATCCATCCATCCTCAAGGGCTCTTGCCCACACACATACTGCACTTCATTTCAGGAATGGAGAGCAACAGAGCCCTTCCACACTCTGCTTGCTGCCATCTTCCCTCTGAGAGTACAAGACACTGCTTGACCCTAGTCAGGGAGCCTCCCTCCTGGTGGGAGACCCAGCCTGCTCTGCTCGTTCCATTTCTTTCACCATCAGAGAACAAAGAGATCTACAGGCAATTAGGTGCACATGACATAGCTGGGAAGCCCAAGCCCAGAGCTTGACACCTAGAGCCTTGTTTTGCAGTACCGCTATGCTCTGGTTTGGGTCTCTACAAGTGGCAGGAAAATGTGTATTGGCCACAAAGAAGGGAGATGATTCATATAAATGATACAACATGTTTCGAACTTTAAATCCTTATTTATTTTTTTACAAAACTTGTTTTACAACAAACAATCTGAAAAGAAAGGTATGTTCTGTGCAAATAGCACTGTGTCATCCTTGGGTAAATGACCTGTTAGGAGATTTCATTATCTACAGTTTCTTAGATTTTCCCCATCCTTGTTTTCTTATTTACATCTCTCTTTAAGTTTGCCACAAGGGGAGGTGGTTTTTTAGTCTCATATGCTGCACTTCGTTGCAGACGACGTCCTTTGATGTGAACGATGTATGGCAACAGAGGTGGTTTACGTACTGTCAGTGCTGTTCCTTCAGGAGTATAGCATTTGAGATGTACTTTGTCATTCAGATGAGCTGTTACGGCAACCCAGCCTGTGTAGAAGAAATACCAGAACATGCATATAATCTAAACAAAATGAAATCAGAACATTGGATTTGCTGGGTGAACAACTCTTTGAACGATGCAGGACTATGTCAAATTTCATTTTTCAGTATTAAGACAAAATATGTATTTAGATGCTCTTTTTTTTTAGGGCCTGTCCAAAAATCTTTACACTCAGTAAAATCCAAAGAACTTGATAAGAGATTGAGAAATTGGGAACATTCCCCCCCCCCCCCAAGTCTATTACACTACACTAGCTCTCTGGTTATATTCATCATCAGGACAAAACAAGAAGTACCAGGGCACATAGCTACCCTGCCCAACACAAGAAAACATTTGCAGAAGTTACCAGCAGATGAAAGCTTTATATCAGCCACAGCCTCAGTACTGCCAATTCCTTCCAACATCACATCCTGATGGACAAGTGGCGGGAATTCTTTCATTCGTTCTTCACCTCCCATAGGAACCTTATATTACAAGCCAGGGATTAAAAAGTAAAAAAATGAATAACACTTCATTTACATAGTAATGTAATTAGCAAATTATAAGATAAGTGGCAGGTCAAGTCGGGGAAATAAAGCCCAATTGTTGGGGACAAGTTAACCGAGAATAAAGTAGGCTGGCAGCCAAGCAAGCAACAACAATTGTATTTTGGGATTTTATTTTCATTGTTTTTTAAACCACTTTGATTTGTGAGCAAACTGTTACAAACGAAAAAGGAAAGAGAAGGCAGGATTGAACAAGAAGAACAGATCAAATGGAACAAAGGTGTAGAAAGGAAATCAGGGGGGCTTACTTTTAAGTAGACATTTACAGAACTGCTCTGTTAGAAAAAGATAAGGAAACGAAAATGGAGAAAGAAGTGAGATGTGGTTGTAAAACAGTGAGAGAAAAACCGCAAGCTGAATGGCAGAAAAGAGAAACAAGAAGTTGAAGATAAAAAGCCCGTGAAAAGAACACTGCAATGTGCCAGATATAAAATAAGACTGATAATCCAAGCAGGACCTGTCAAGCATTGGAGGAAAGGGTTGCTTTGAGAGTTTTCAGGTTTAGGGGTGCATTCTTCTCATGGACAAGCTTCTGTGGCACACATGCCAATGGTGGGATTACAAGGCCTGAAGGATAGCATTTGGCCCCTAAACCAGAGGTTCCTCACTCTTGATTTAAAGTGGTGTCTTGTCAAAATGGGGACATTGCCTGGACTCTGATCATCAGTGCACTTTAAGTGTTGATCACAACACAGTTTTTTAAAGTGAAAAATCAGAATGCGTGGTCACACATAAGCCTCAATTTCTATGGATATTCTGGAATGAAATGATACGTTCAACTCCATGCAACTGCAGGATTCAGTAGACTTAAAACGACATTGGATGGATTCACTCATTCTATTTAATAATCTTTTTATCCCTGTGGGGTTCCTTCCCTTAGGAATCGTGGACTAATTTTACCGACTACTGTAAACTAAGATGTATGAAATGCACTTTCTCTTGATTGCAATCTAGCTTCTGTTTGAACTCTTCAAGATGTCTGATGGTGCTTATAAGATTCAGGGTGAACAAAAGGAAGAAACTTCACACAGCTTTGGCTGTATTCCAGTTTCTTAGCACTACTTTAGGTATTTCCACCCCAAGTAAGGCCTAGATTGTAAAGTACCTTGTTAGAAATTTATATACATTAACAGCAGTAAAATTAAAATCTAAGATATATCCGGCTGCTGAGATAGCACATCTTGCAATGAGGCTACCCTATAGTGTGGCTTTAACAGGGAATAATCTTTTTGCAGTAGTGCTCACAGAATGCTATTTAATTCTATTATCTTCTTTGCTGAGATTGGATAGAAGCAAAACAATGTGAAGTATTATTTCTTTCTTGCATAAAGTGGAAGACCACCAAGATACGGAGAACTCATCTGAGACAATGCAGTCATGGTGCTGGCTAAGAGCAGAACAAAGCCTGCCTTGTACTAGACCTAAGAGGCACAATAATGAATGGCTGTGGAAGGAGAGAGATCACAAGGCACTAGCCCTCATAGATTCTCCAATGGTAGAGACAGTACTGGCTTACCTTCAGTAATGTTTGACCTGCATGTTTTTGATAGACAGCATCTGCTTTTTCTACTGCAGTGATGTGCACAGGCAACAAATTAGAGGCCACAACAGAAAACCAGCAGGACTGGTCTCCCTAAAGAGTAATAAAGCTGAAAATTAATTGTCTGGAATAAATTCTATTATGTTTAAAAGACCAGTTTCATCAATAAGCTTAAAGCCATCTTTGCTAACAAGAATTCTCCATTTTCTATAGTTGACTGTGATTTAGTGACTGAAGGCTGGACAGACCTGCATTCTTATAAAAATTTCCAGATCCACAGTTACTAACAAGGGACTGGAGAAACAGGATTTTCAGTCTGATAATACTCTTTCTATAGTTATTCCACCCTTGCCTTTTAATTTAATATCAAAAGAAAAACCATAAAGCCCTTAATATGTTTCCAGTTTGGGAAGAGATATCTTAAGATTCAGCAAACAAGAAACACAATGTATTTAATGAACAATTTAGCTTAGCTGTGTTATTTTGGCTTTCTTACAACATGATACTCCAAAACTCTGGAAACATGCACACATACACTTTTTCATACAAAACAACTGCAGCTTGTTTTCCTTTTGCCCAGCGAAGATGCAGGCAACTTATTCTGTTACAGACATACAGAGCTTGAAAATAATTGCTGAAGAACTGAACAACAGACATCACCTTATTGAATATTCATCCTCAAACTTTTCAATAACAGAGTAACAGTAAATCTTGAGGATATAAACAATGGAAAATCAATCCTTTTGTTAGCCCAGAGGTACTGTCAGTAACTGGATCTCTACCCAAAGGAAAACGTTTTTGGTGGTGGTGGTGGGGAGTGAAGAGAAGGATCAGAGAGAATACCAGAGGCAGACACTTGAATGGCCCTGAAGAAGGGAGTGGCTATATGACTTGAGGCATTTAGTAAGTAGCTCCCTATCAACCTCTGGTGGTGATGTCTATGAAGCACACGTTATTTATCACTACTGAGGGAAGAGAAGGAAAAATGCTCATTCAAGTTGCCAGCTCTCAATCTGGAACATACCTCACACAGCCTATTCTACTACACTCTATATAACACACATTACAAATGAGAACTTTAAATCAAATTCAGAAGAGCCTCTGTCTCCTTTACCTGCAAATAATCTATGCGTCCCAAAGCACCTAGAAACAACGTCATCCCAGGCTTAAGCACAAAGGACCTTGGAACAATTGCACAGGTTGGCAAGACAAGCTTGACTTCTTTCTCCTTCAGCAAGTTTAAAACCTAAAACCAAAACAGAGTCCATTATATAGATGAAACACGCTTTCATTTTTCATACTTTGAGATTTATAGGACAGCTTAAAGTTATTTCATATTCAGTTGACAGGAAAAGTGATTATATAAATCATGTTTCTCATGCCATTGATAGCAAGATGGCACTTGTCATCTAAATGCTGTTCAGGTCAGGAATGCATAGCTACTTAAGGCAGAATTAATTAAAAACGTAATACACAATGGCCTTAATCCAAAGAAGCCATGTATATGCATGCTACGGTGATGTAGCTCTCTCTAAATATGCTGGTAGCTCAGTATGTTCAATAAACCTTTAGATTTCATTTATTGCACAGCAGCTTCCAAGAATACCTGGCCAACTGTTTAAACGGGTGGAGTGTCAGAAATAACGGGGGGAATGCTAAAATTCAGGCCAAGTCCCTGAATTTATGTCAAACAGCTCTTTGGATATCTACTTGCTCAATTTATTTCACTAGCTTGAGTAAATTCTGCAAAGGATCACCAGCAACATATTTTGCAGATACCCCAGCTCTCCAGCTAAAAACAGCAACGCAAAGCACAGAATCATAGAACTGCAGAGTTGGAAGGGGTCCCCAGGGGCATGCAGCCCATCTCCCTGCAATGCAGGAATCACATTAGTTGTACATACTAATTATCATCAAAGGACATATCCAGCCAATTCAACTAGATGAGCCCCATAATGTGTATTTCATCATCAGGTCAATTCAGCTGCCCTGTAAGGCTCTCCCTTGCTGGAACAGAGGGCTATTTTTTCACATGGGAGAATATGGGTAGCATAATAGAATTTGTACATTGGTTCATGATGCAACAGCATATCATTGCTGCTCTACTCAACACACATTCCAAATTTAATCATACATGGGCAAAGTTATTGGAAACTGAAACAAAACCCATCCACTATACACATTCAACCAACTCCTGGCCCCCTCTGAATGAAGGCTTCAAAGCTGTATGTGTAATCAACAGCTACTCCCAGCAAACTAGATCAAAGACAACAATTTATTTTATAGAGAGGATCAAACAAAAACCAATCATTCATTACCAGGTCTGACAGAGAGCTGTGGGAAGCTTTTGCTAAATTCTGTGGTATTCTTTTAAAGTTGCCCAGCTTTGAACCAAGCAGATGTGCTTTGTACTAAATAAGCACTTCATTAAGTAGTCTTAATTAATTTTTTTTACTCTATTATTTCAGACTTTCCCTCCACCCAAATTTTCTTGTGCCAGGTTGGTTTCCAAAGTGACTTCTGTTTTAGCATTTCTGAGCTGTGTGCACACAGGCACACACATACACATACACAAAGTCACTAATAAAGGATTACGGTCCAGAGCTGCTTCTACCTTCATCCAGCTCTGGGTTTCTTTCAAACACTTTTTTTTTAACCTTAGAAGAGTGAGTTATAGGATTAATTTTACAATGCAGGTGACTTGACTCCCCACTTATGAGGGGATAGTCTAAGTGAAGTCACATAAAGTGGGAGCGCCTTCTAAACACCCTTTAACCACCCTCTCTGCCACTCTCTCTTCAATCCATAACAAAAATACTCTATCCAAAAATATCCACAACTAGCCTGGAAGCTCTGGGGCTGTCTGGAGGCTATGCGGGAAAACAGCTGTTCCTGCTGCGCTACCCCATACACCAGCTATTAGGCAGGAGGGCAGAGCAGCCTCAACAAAGCCCCACTACACCTCAGATCTCTTTGGGGTTTTCTCTACCCTCACTGACATCCTCTTTGGACTCTGGGGAGGGTGTCCTTGCAAGTCACCAGGATTCTCCAGTTTTCTCCCACAATTTCCTAGTATGATTCTATTTATTTATTTCCTGGCACCGCACACAAGTAGAATGCGCATTAGTGGGGGGATGCCTGTAATCAAGGGAGGTCTCTCAGCCACTTAAAACTGGACATGAAATTCACTCAATGTTTTTTCTTTAAAAAAGACTGCATCCAAAGCATAAGGAAAGTTGCACTTTTCAGAAAACCCTTCTGCGCTTGAACAAGACCTCACACAATACAGTAATGAAGTTCTACAGCAATTCTGCTTCAGCTAACACAACAGGTTGTGCATGCTCCTGCTCAAGATTTTATACAACAGTGTCACTTTTTCACATAATATTCTAGTGGAAGACACTTTTCGATCCAAGCCAATGCCTTTCCTCTTCTCAGTCCTACGTAACAAACTTCTTAAAAGTAGAAGCGTTAACTTACACAACCATCTTTAACAATCCCTGGAGTGTCATAAAACCAGCGAGCATCTTTCACTTCATTGTATGTGAGTTCAACTTTCTTAGTAGCAGTTACAGGTGGAACAGAAGGTTCTTCCTCCATACCAAAAGATAATGCTTCAGCATCAAACTCAATTTCACAATTTTTCTTCAGCTTTTTTGGCATTTGAAATGTTCTCCCAATTCTTCCTACATCAAAAGAAAAAACCCAAATTATATTGTTTTTCTTCAGTTAGTAGTTTTTGTCCCTTACAAACTTCTCATGATTCAGCTTTCTGGAGGCAGCAGCATCTTAACTGAGCTTCAGCATATGGAGCTAAGGCCACTATTTCAGATTAAATTCTGGAATGATATGCTGATATGAACTATGTATTTGACCACTGTACATAACCCCTTCTCTGCATCAACTCTGCATTTACAATTTTTCAAAAGGTCATGGGATCATATAATTTGTATTCTGATTTTCTAGCACATGCTTAATTATATTTATATGATTGTTTCATTTATTCAATTCTGTAATTTTCTGGGAATACAATCAAAGCATTTATAACAAAAGAAAACATTTGTGGGCCACTCCGAGTATGACTGATGTTGGCTATCACCTTTAGAGTTAAGATCTCACTCTGAAAATACTTATTACAGTGTACAATCACCTTTTAGTCTGTCCTCTGGTGATTAAACTAAAGAACTGAACCAGTCTTCTTACTGTATCCTCTTTTAAATTGTAAATATTCTCTCTCTCACTTGACTAATCTGTCCTCTATTATGTTCAATGGGACCCAGGTAAGCATGTATAGAATTACAATCTTAGTCCTAGATATTATATAAATTAAAACAAGTACAGTTGGGGTGATAGGCAACATGAGTCATACTTAGGACTCGTGTACACTCACTCTTGTCCCATTGCTTTCCTCTGGGGAAAACTGCTCTTTAGCACTCACATCAGCTGCATAGTTCTCAGAAAATACTCACCTATTAAGTACCCTTGCTTTTTGAGGATCGCAAGCTGCTTTTGCTCATCATCACTGAGGTCGTCTTCCATTTTCTCTGCATCTGCCTTTAGTCTAGCTTCCCTCTGGAATATTCTGTAAGGTGTAGGATTAATAATTGGAAATTTCAGGAGATTCAAGGTCGTTCCTAGAAAAACAACAACAGAGGATTAAGATTTTAGGTAAGTATAAGCAATGCTAATATGGCCCCCAAACTATTATGGGACGTAATATAGTATTAAGAAATGGAGAAAACTGATGGCAAAAACTTGTTCTGCTATTTCTTACATTTTGACAACCCATCTTTGGTCTTAGAATGAATGGCGGTATACAAGTTTAATAAATAATACTAGTAAATAACAGAACTGGCGTAATGGCTAAAAGGTCAAATCATGAGGCAAGAGGTTCCCAGTTCAAACCTCATCTCAATTCATGCCCTTATGAAGTGGTCTGGCTTTAGGCATATTATTGTTATCTCAGACTCATTCCCCAATACGTGTATGACATTGGCTTGCTACTATTTTATTTTTTTAAAAAAATCTATACTGTTTCTCACATTAAGTCTTGTGGCAGTGTACCTCAATATTAAAATCAAAACATTAAAATACCGGAAGAAAATACAACTGAAAAACTAGGGAAGAATTTAGATACTGGGATCAAGCATCAGCAAAGGCCTCAAAGCACAAATGTTTACCAAAGATGCCTAAGCATCATAAAATGGCATGCTCATACAGTCTTGCTAATTCAATGCTTGGCTTAAAAGTGTCGGGCAAATACAGATCGCAAGTGCTATATAAAAATATTCAATGTTATTTAATTTGTTCATGTCAGATCCTCATAGCCCATGCACTCCAGTGCTTCAGTCTCCTCCTGTCCACATGATAGTTGGCTTATGTGTGACTGGTTTCAGAAGAGTAGCTGTGTTCCTCATTCTTGCTATGAGTCTTACGGCAACTTTTTAAAAACTCATAAAAAGTCTAGTGTGACATGATTTTTTGTTACTATAAGAGTTTAGTACAGCTCATCAACAACCACTGATTTGCTGGTGTTAAACCACAGAGCCTAGGACTTGCCAATCGAAAGGTCAGTGGTTCAAATCCCCGCGACGGGGTGAGCTCCCATTGCTCGGTCCCTGCTCCTGCCAACCTAGCAGTTCGAAAGCACGTCAAAGTGCAAGTAGATAAATAGGTGCTGCTCCGGTGGGAAGGTAAACGATGTTTCCGTGCGCTGCTCTGGTTCGCCAGAAGCGGCTTAGTTATGCTGGCCACATGACCTGGAAGCTGTACACTGGCTCCCTCGGCCAATAAAGTGAGATGAGCGCCGCAACCCCAGAGTCGGTCACGACTGGACCTAATGGTCGGGGGTCCCTTTACCTTTACTAAGGTATCACATGGCTGTGTGACAAGTGTAACAGACATGGACAACTCCCAGCCATATGTGTGTTCGGAACAAGAAAGAGGTACTGGCTCTTTTATCATCTCCAGTATTTCTGGAAGAGCATCACAGCATTACATTACTCAACCATAAATGATGTTCCTATGTGGGCTTCCTCAGGTTGGCCTAAATAAGTAAAAGCGCTTCCTCTGACCTGACCTGGCCAAGGCGAGATTGTTGCCCTATTGATCACATCAGATGCTCTCGACTTGCAGTAATCCGAGTGCAGGAGGGCATTGAAGAGGGTAGACTTCCCAGTATTGGTGCCTCCCACCAGGTACACATCCCCGTTGAACTTCCAGGAGCGCTGCAACTTGGAGATCAGCTCTTCCACCCCATAGCCGGTCTTGGCACTGATGAGGTGCACATCGACCACACACTGCTGTTTCTGCGCCGTCATCGTCGGGCTGGGCTTCGCCAGGTCCAGGAGGCCAGCGCAGATCTCCAGCAGGCGCTCTCGGAGACGGTTCAGGTACTGGGGCGAGTCGCCGGGCAACAAGTCCACCTTGTTGCCCAATACGAAGAGGTGCGCCTGGCTGCCCACCAGCTCGGGCAAGTCGGTCGGGATGGAGTCGGGCAGGTCCAGCACATCCACCATGCAGAGCACCAGAGGTGGGCGGCCGTGGCGAGGAGGGCTGCGCAGGGCGGCGCTCACCACGCGGCGGTACTCCTCCCGTGGCATCTGCACCTGCAGCGCTTGCTGGTGATGCACCAGCATCCAGCAGCGCTGGCACACAGCTCCCTCCAGCGCCTGCTGCCGGCGGGTCGCCCCTTGCCCATCCTTCCCTTCCCTCTCCTCCTCCTCCTCCTCTCGCAGCAGCAGGGCCCGGTATTTCTCGCTGGGAAGGTACCCGGGCACCGCAGGGTCCCGGCAGTGCAGCTCCGCGCCGCAGCCCGAGCAGCTCACTCCGCTGGACGGCACGGAAGGGTCCGGGTGGCCCCTGGGCCGGTGGGCCTCCCGGGGCGGCTTCGGACGGCGCCGGCTTGCGTCGCCGCCGCTCCCGGGCTGCTCCGGCTCCGGCCTCCCCTCAGGCTCCCGCCAGTTCCCCGCCTTCGGCAGCCGCGGCTCTTCCTCAGGGACGTACTCGAGGAAGACGAACTGCTCTTCCTCCACCTCCTCAGGCGGAGCAACCGCCGCCGCTCCACAGCGCCTGAGGGGCTCCTCCGAGCTCCGGTAGGCGGGGAAGCCGCGGGTCCCGGCGCGCCGGCGCAGCGCTCCTCCGCCGCCGCCCCATGGAGGCCGCCGCCAAAGCTGAGGGAAAGCCAGCAGCGCGGCTCGCCTCAAGCCGTTCATCGCCCCTTCTGTGGAGGCCGGGGGAAGGCAAGCGGCGCGTGAGGGAAAAGGAAGCGAGCGCGCCGGCCAGAGCGGCTCCCGGCTCGCGGTCCTCCAGGCGCCGCGCCCCCTGTCGGGGGAGAGTGGGCGTTTCAAATTGAGCGCGCGCCGTCGGAGGGGGGGGCGGGGTACCGCCCTCTTCCATATACAGTAAAATGGTGGTTTTTTTACCGCCCTTCATTCGAAGTTCTCACGGCAGCTCACAGCCTATGCATTTATAAAACAAAATGTTAAATAAAAAGGACAGTTTATCTGAGATTCCTGCATTGCGGGGGGTGGGGGTTGGACTAGATGATCCTTGGGTTCCCTTCCAACTCTACAATTCTATGACTTGTAATTTACGTATCTGAAAGGCCGATGGGGCCCTCTGCGCAGGCGCAAAACCTCTTCAGAGATTCCCCATCCTCTTAACTATATTGGGGAGGGGCGGAAGAGAGGGTGGGAGGGGCCAGGAAGATTGCGCGCGCAGTGCAGCGCGAGCGGAAGTGACGTTTTGGAGGCCGAAAGGAAGTGGCCGCGCGCCGGCAGGGGGGGTTGGAATGAGAGCTTGTGCGCAGGCGCAGTCCTAAGCAAGTGCTCCTGCTCTTCGGCTGCGTTTCGTTCTTTCTCTCAGAAAGGAGCTCGCGCGCTGTTCGGGTCTCGCCTTCCGTCCCCTCAGCTTCCTGCATTTTGGTTTAGTGACGTTCTGTGAGTCGCCTTCGCCAAGATGTATGACGCGGATGAAGGTGAGGTCCCACACAGGGAAAGCAGACCTGGGGGGGGGGGGGGTTCCTTCATCTGTCTATGGGGCGGTTGGGGTTTCTTGAGGGAGGGTCTAATGTCTTTCTTAGCTCTGAAAGGTAATCCCAGCTGTGACTCTAGAGGAGAGGAATCAAGGCTTATGGCATCTCTTCAGCCTGCTTCATAATAATGTGGGTTTTTTTGAGGGGTTATCCGTTAAGAAGACTCCAGCTGGATCAGACCAAAAGTTCATATGGACTAGCGTCTTGTTCTGGGGGTGGCCAGCCAGATGTTTGTGAGAAGCTGGCGAGCAGAACCTGCGTGCCACTTGAAAGTCCCTGCAAGTGGTAGGCAGAGGCCTCTGATAGTGGGAGTAGAACATGCCATGAACCACTTGCAGAATCTCAGGCACACACAGACAGACACCCACCCACACCCACACACACCCCTGTTGTGCAGGAGGGATGCCAGAGTAAATCCTTAGACCAGGTTCAGTCTCCCTAAGGCTCACAGAGCAGGACTGGAGTCGGGGTTTATCAGTCAGGGAGTTTGGAAATAAGCACTTTTCATAAAGGAGCCATTTGATGAAAACTCTTAAAAGGAACGACATACTATTCCGTGAAAATATTTGTTTTGCAGATATGCAATATGATGAGGACGATGATGAAATCACTCCAGATTTGTGGCAGGAAGCATGCTGGATTGTGATCAGGTAACTTTCCAAATGGGAAAATACAACGGTTCTGATTTAGCCAAAGTCGAAACACTTTTTATAGTCTCACTGTATTTCAAAAGAAGAATATGGCATACGTGTTTAGAATGATTTTATTCCGTTCTCTGAAAAATCACTTTATTGCTAAACCTAGTGTTAAAGGTTAGACTTTCACTGTACACTTGAAACGAATGCTCCCAAATCTCCTGATATTGAGCATCTGTCTGATCACTTTTTTCATTCACTTCCCTCAATCTTTATTCTACTATTTTTTTTCCTACCAAGTGCAGCTGTGCCTAAATCTCTTGAGGCTTATCTACAAGTAAGATGCCACTGAATGCTTGCTGCATTGTATGAATGGGCAAGAGCCACTTGCCAGACCCACAGATGTTGCTTACTTGTTAGTTGTCTTCAGATGGTCCTTTCTGGTCACATTCTCATTCCTTTCATCTTTTGGTTTGTTCTGCCAGAAGCAGCTAAAAAGTAAAAGCTCATTCTTCCCATAGATCAGTAACTGAACATGGAACAAATGCTATTCTTGCAGAAGGTCTCTGGTTCCATCCCTCACTTTTCTGGTAAAAGCAGGATTGGGAAAGACCTATGCTTGAGACCTTGGAAAGCTGCTGCCAGTCAGAATATACAGTACTTGGCTGGATGATGCAGTATAAGATCACTTTCCCCAGCATAACCTCCTTATGCTACAGATTTTTAACGAAGATCCTCCCCTCTTACCTCCAGTCCAAAGGGACATAAAACATTCTGTCCTATAGCGGGTATTCAGCCAGGAAATTTATCTGAGAGTTGTTCTAGGAGAATTAAAGGTAAGAGAACTTGAATTTTCATACAAATGATAATTAAAGATTTAATTTTTTATCAATTAATCATTTGCATTATTTGATTAAAACCTGTCAGCAGATTTTTAAATTAACACCAGTTGCATAAACATTTTAGATGGTATGATACACACGGGAATCTAAGAATGAAAGCAATCTGCTTTTTACTTCAGAATTCTTGTTTTTGATCTTATACTAAATTGTTCATTCTCACAAATTACCTTCCAAAGTTCCTATTTTGATGAAAAAGGCCTGGTCCGACAGCAGCTAGATTCTTTTGATGAATTCATTCAGATGTCTGTGCAGAGAATTGTTGAAGATGCGCCACCAATTGATCTGCAAGCAGAAGCTCAACACGCTACAGGAGAAGTGGAAGAGCCAGTAAGAGCCAGTCTTATCGTGTTAATTTTAATAATAATAATAATAATAATAATTCAAAGTAAGGTGTAAGTCAGGCATTCCAAATCCTGTCCTATGAAAGTTGTCACTTCTCATTGTATAGAATTTTTAAATGAAGCTGTAGTGGTTGGGAGTTACTCGTGCGTAATCCTGCTCCGTTTGAGCATTAGATTGCCTGGTTAAACCCTCCGGACTGCACAGCCCATCTCAGCGTGGCTGCCCTTAGTCACTCGTAGAATCTGTCTGTGGGCGTTTCTTAAAGCACTGCCAACATAAGAGTTGTTTGACGCCCAAGCGTCTCCGCCTCTCACTGCGTGGGAGTCTCCTGCGCAGGGTGGGCGTGGGCAGCAGGGTGCTTGGGCTCTCCTCGCTAACTTCCAACGAAGAGTCCTGGAGCCCCTGCACCTCCCTGTCCCGTTGCTCTCCTGGATCCCTGGTGTTACACTCATTCTCTTCCCCTCTTTCCCAGCTGAGTCTCCCCCTAGCGCTGGGACCTTCTCCTGCAGAATCAGAGACCCTCTCCTTCTCCCGTGCCTCTGATGTCAGTTCCCTGACAGAAGCCTTGTCACTTCTCATTGTATAGAATTTCTAAACGAAGCCTTGTGTTACTTTCAGCCACGCTACCTTTTGAAATTTGAGCAAATTTATCTCTCCAAGCCTACACATTGGGAAAGAGATGGCGCCCCATCACCCATGATGCCAAATGAAGCTAGGCTGCGAAACCTTACGTAAGTAATATCGACTTCTGTTATTAGTGATGATATATGGTGAAACCTCAATTGTAGCAATGTCTGAAATATAGTAGCAAAAAATAATAATCCTAGGCTAAATTTGTAGAGCTACCGGTATTTCTAGTTCAAATTCCCAACTACTTGGCAAAAAAACTCATCTTTCTCTAATATTTAATTAATATTTAAATTTATTTCCATTGAAGCATGACAATTTCTCTTTCAAAGGTATTCTGCTCCGTTGTATGTGGACATAACCAAGACAGTTATCAAGGAAGGAGAGGATCAGTTGCAAACGCAGCATCAGAAAACTTTCATAGGCAAAATTCCTATCATGCTGCGATCCACCTACTGCTTATTAAATGGCTTAACGGACCGTGATCTTTGTGAGCTGAACGAATGCCCTCTTGACCCTGGTGGCTATTTCATTATTAATGGATCAGAAAAGGTAAGAATTAGGAATTCACGTGAAAAAATGACTTGCACAGAAAATTCCATGCATTTGGTACACGGTAGCTTCACCCCACCTTCATCTTTGCTCACCAACCCCATCTACCTCCTGTCGATATTATCCCCATGTTGCATCTCACCAAACCTACCCCTCTCTCCTTAGAGCTGTTCCTTTGTGGTTCACCTGAGCTGCCCACCCCAGATTCCTTCCTCTGCTGCCCTTCTCCTCACCCTCCAACGCTGCTGCAGTGGTCCAGCAGCTTTCAGAAGGCGGTTGTCATGGTGTAGTTCACAGTGTCATCTGTCAGCAGTCAAATGAACTGCTGCATGTCGACAACCTTACCCTTTTATTATATGTAAGAAATGTCAAGAATGAAGTCCCATAGACCTCCTTTCTTGTAATCTTAATAGTTGATTGTAATCTAATGGGGTTGATTTTGTTTACCTTTGGGGGGGCACATGGTGAATGCTTCATTGCTGAATAGAGAGAGCCCACGTCTCCTTGAAATAAATAAATAAAAATTTTAAAATTGTCCAGTAGCACCTTAGAGACCAACTAAGTTTGTTCTGGGTATAAGCTTTCGTGTGCATGCACACTTCTTCAGATACCTGAAGAAGTGTATCTGAAGAAGTGTGCATGCCCACGAAAATTTATACCCAGAACAAATTTAGTTGGTCTCTAAGGTGCTACTGGAGAATTTTTTATTCTTTTATTTTGTCTGCACCAGACAAACATGGCTACCTACCTGAATCCAGGTCTCCTTGGTGCAATGTCATGTGTTACATTTGCTTTATCGTAATTCCTTCCGCTAGTCTCCAGCTCAGAGATCTCTTAAGGCATGCATATCTTAGATGAAGAACAATGACAGCCAACGTTAATGTTACAAAAGTGGACTCTAAAACGAGCTACGTCTTTGTTCTTGCTCATTCCCCAAACAGGTTCTGATTGCTCAAGAGAAGATGGCTACAAATACCGTATATGTGTTTGCAAAGAAAGATTCCAAATACGCCTACACCGGAGAGTGCAGGTCTTGCCTGGAAAATTCTTCTCGGCCCACAAGTACGATTTGGGTCAGCATGCTGGCCAGAGGCGGCCAGGTAAGCAATTTGGCTTAAATCTTGGGATTGCAAGAGGGTAAGAAGTCTGCCTAATGGCTGTGGTTCCCAAAGTGGAGCCCCTTAAGAAGACATAAGCAACTGTCAAGCAAACTACAAATGCTCTTATGACTCACTCCTATCCTCTGTTGTGTTTGGCAAGGCAGTGGGTTTCTCTCCTGTTTCTCCCCCTCCCCTCGCCAGTTAGTTTAATACTAGTAATAGTTTAATACTAGCAACCAGTGGCCATCTGAAACTCTGTTTATTTTTGGCAGCTAAAAGTTCTGACCATCCGTGAATTGTACATATACATCTACAGTCTTGCATTACTCTGTACCTCTTCCGTCCTCTCCCTTCCCACCTTGATGGTGAACTTTTGTTTGCACATTGGGAAGGAGACGAGTGGTGGAGTTCCTCCTCAAAATTAGGGAAACAGGAATGAGAATCTGAGTTTGCATTTTGATCTACAGACCAGTCCTAGTCATGTTTACTTGGAATTAAGCAGCATTTAAATTGCAGGGGTTTGCCAAATAAACATGGTTAGGATCTGAGAGGCCCATTAATTTTAACAAGAAAAAAAATGTTATTGAACTTAATTTATCCCAAAGTACTTTGTATTTACAGCCCAATGTGTGATAATTTTTTAAAATAAATGTTTTGTAGTCCTTGCACATGCTCAGTGGAATTTTGACTCCTTTCTCTTATATATAGATGCCTTATCATAAACTGCTTTAAAAATCATCCCAAAAGCAGTTTTCTACGCAACATAAGGGTCTGTTCAATAATCATGTCCAAAATCCCATTGGGCTTACAGAACTAGTTGCAGGGTTCTTTAACTGTGGGCTTTTCAAGTTACTGAGTCACCTGTTCATAGTTCTGAAGGATCAATTAGAAATGATGTAAACCTTAGTATTGCAGCAATGGTTTGTACCATTGGAGTAAAGAGGTTTTTGAAATGTATCCTGTTCTGGATCATATGGGCTTTAACCTTTGCTGAAAACAATATATTTGAAATGAATAAACTAATAAATATTTGCTCTTCGAAGACAAATGCCTTGAAAATCTGTTTCTATATCCAGGGTGCAAAGAAGAGTGCCATAGGTCAACGTATTGTTGCAACTTTGCCCTACATCAAGCAGGAAGTCCCCATTATTATCGTTTTCCGCGCACTTGGTTTTGTGTCTGACAGAGATATACTGGAACATATAATTTATGACTTTGAAGATCCTGAGATGATGGAAATGGTAATATCTTGATTTTTTTATATTGATCTGTGACATAGAGCTACACGTATATTCAGAAACCTTATGTAATGAAACCCAGCATGCAAAATTGGTTGCACTCAGTTTTACTTTTACCACCTAATTCTGTAAAGTCTGCTTGCCAGTACAGTCGTACCTTGGAAGTAGAATGGACTCCATTCCGGAAGTCCGTTCGACTTCCAAAATGTTCGAAAACCAAAGCACGGCTTCTGATTGGCTCCTGCAGCCAACCGGAAGCTGTGGAAGCCCCGTCAGACATTCGGCCTCCAAAAGAACTTTCGAAAACCAGAACAGTCACTTCCGAGTTTCGATTGTTCAGGAGCCGATTTGTTCGGGAGCCAAGGTGTTTGAGATCCAAGGTACAACTGTATCTGACATCTAACTTTAATGCTGACTTCAGGAAGCTCCTCAACCCTGACAACACTGTGTCTTTTTAATTTATATGATAGGTTAAGCCTTCATTGGATGAAGCCTTCGTCATCCAGGAACAGAATGTCGCGCTGAACTTCATCGGCTCAAGAGGTGCAAAGCCAGGAGTCACCAAGGAGAAAAGAATCAAGTATGCAAAAGAAGTTTTGCAGAAAGAGATGCTTCCGCATGTCGGTGTCAGTGACTTCTGTGAAACCAAAAAAGCTTACTTTCTCGGGTATGTAAATATACACAGTCTGCCTGTGGGAACTTACTTGCACATTATTTAGATGAGGGTTAAAAAATGAAGATGGAAGCCTGTAGCAATATTCTTGATTACAGTAATAAATCAGCATAATAAATAACAATAAATATTTATTATAATAAATAATAAAACAAATATTTTAGGAAATATTTACAAGTTCGTTTTTCCCAAACGTCTTAGGTATATAATGTGTTGGTATAAAGTGTTGATAATGTGTGATGTAATTTTAAAATAGCTTAATGTCCTCTTTTTGTCCCAGAAATCTGAATGCCCAACTCCTGTTAAATAACCTGCATATTTTGTTAGGTACATGGTTCATAGGCTTCTCCTGGCAGCTTTAGGGA
Organism: Podarcis vaucheri; assembly: GCF_965113315.1. Lineage (NCBI taxonomy): Eukaryota > Metazoa > Chordata > Lepidosauria > Squamata > Lacertidae > Podarcis > Podarcis vaucheri. The sequence goes on along the minus strand of NC_138755.1, from coordinate 34,171,645 downwards.
GAAGGGAGCTGGACGACAGAGATCACTATGGCAACAAGCGGCTTGACCTTGCAGGCCCCCTGCTCGCTTTCCTGTTCAGAGGGTGAGTGCAACAAGTTCTTATTGTTATTTATCACTGATAATGTATGTTCAAAGGTTTTTCCAAAATGTTTTATGGGGAAAGCTGGTCCCGTCTCCCTACAACTGATTTTTTTCTGATTTCTTTTTCTACAGAATGTTTAAGAACCTGCTGAAAGAAGTTAGAATATATGCACAAAAATTTATTGACAGAGGGAAAGATTTTAACTTGGAGCTGGCTATTAAAACCAGGATTATATCGGATGGCTTGAAATACTCATTAGCTACAGGGAACTGGGGAGACCAGAAGAAAGCTCACCAGGCCAGAGCTGGAGTATCTCAAGTAAGTGTTCAATCTATCTCATGAGGCTGTGTGTGTTGCAGGTAAACATGCCATTCGTATCTGAACCCCTCTAACTTGATCAGATTATTTTAGGGGGTCTCACTGAAATCTGCCTTGTTTGACTTTTTTTTTGTCCTTCTTCGCCCTTGGCCTTAAGGAATCAAAGTGAAACAGTTGGAAGGTCATATGGGGCCTTGACCTGAGAGGAAAAGTTATCTTTTCTGCAAGAGAGCAGTTGTGGATGGCTATGGGTTGTGAGCAAAGGGAATATGACATTTTGGGCATGAGAGCTAAGAAAAAGGTTGAGGACAGCAAGGGAGCAGATCTCACTCTTCCACTGTGCTCCTTCTAGATCTACACTTGCTTCACTGTAGCGTCAAATGCACCTTGGCTGCTTGCCAGGTCTGAATTGAACTCTTAGTAAATTGCCATGCTGAAGTCATGCTAAATGTTGTAATTGAATGTTCATTAACTGTACGATAACTCAGTTGGTTAGAGCATGGTGCTGATAACGCCAAGGTTGCAGGTTTGATCCCCATACAGGACAGCTGCAAGTTTCTGCATTGCAGGGGGTTGGACTAAATAATCCTCAGGGTCCCTTCCAACTCTAGGATTCTATGTAACTTTCAATTTTAGTAACTGGATATTTAGCCCTTGGCAGTATTGATATGTGGTATATTCCTGGATCTCGTGAGGAAGCCTAAAAATGTCCTCTTGTTGCACCTCTGAAGGTATTGAACCGTCTCACCTTTGCATCTACGCTTTCCCACTTACGTCGTTTGAATTCCCCTATTGGCAGAGATGGCAAACTAGCAAAGCCCAGACAACTGCACAACACCTTGTGGGGAATGATTTGTCCTGCCGAAACACCAGAGGTAATGCGGAGATAGGATTGAAAACAAAGCATTCCGTGTGCTTCAGTGGTTTTCATCTGTGTCTTTGCAATGGCAGTTGCTTTCATTTTTAGACTTCATAAAGAAATTTGATAAAGCCGGTGGTTTAGGGGAAAGCGATTTAGGAAGCCCTTGTGCTTCTCATAAGCTTATTAGGCTCCCAGTATGTTCCCAAGAACAATTCAAAGTGTTGGTGCTGACCTTTAAAGCTCTAAACTGCCTCGGCCTGAAGGAGCGTCTCCACCCCCATCGTCCAGCCCAGACACAGATCCAGCACAGAGGGCCTTCTGGGGGTTCCCTCATTGCGAGAAGGGAAGTTGCAAGGGAACCCGGCAGAGGGCCTTCTCGGCAGTGGCACCCACCTTGTGTAACGCCCTCCCATCAGATGTCAAGGAGATAGACAGCTGCACGAATTTTAGAAGACCTCTTAAGGCAGCCCTGTATTGGGAAGTTTTTAATGTTTGATGTTTTACAGTATTACCGTATTTTTTGCACCATAACACTCACTTTTTCCCTCCTAAAAAGTAAGGGGAAATGTCTGTGCGTGTTATGGAGGGAATGCCTACGGGTGGCATGCCTACAGACTTTCCTCCTCTAAAAACTATGTGCGTGTTATGGTCAAGTGCGTGTTATAGAGCGAAAAATACGGTATGTTTTATATGTGTTGGAAGCTGCCCAGAGTGGCTGGGGAAACCCAGCCAGATATGCAGGTTACAAATATAACAACAGCACAAGCTTTTTCATTCAGAAGGTCTCGGTTCCAGCTTCCGTTATCTCCAGGTAGGGTTGTGAAAGTCCCCTGTCTGAAAACAGGAGAGTCCTATGTTCAGTCTTCTTATTTGCACAGTGGAGCACTAGGCAGGTTTGAGACCTATCCTTAGTTTATACATGCCTCAGAATACCGTGGCTCTTTGGGGAGACCTGGGTGCTGCAGAATTTCTCAGCGGAAAGGGTTGATGTGAACATGTCCATAAAGAAAGTTTTCGATTCAGAACTTTTGTGCCTTAGGAATTTCATGAAATCTGCACATGGTCTTTAAAGAGATGCCGGTGTAAAAAATAACCGACTCCATGTGTCCTTAGGGTCATGCGGTGGGGCTTGTGAAGAACCTAGCCCTAATGGCATATATCTCTGTGGGGTCTCAGCCATCCCCAATTCTGGAATTTTTAGAAGAATGGAGCATGGAAAACTTAGAAGAAATCTCTCCAGCAGCTATTGCAGAGTAAGTGTGAAAATGATGTTTCAGTATTGATAACGTCCATATGGTTCAATCTAGGACAAGGTTCTCAGAACCCTTTTCTTCTTTTCTGAAGCGCTACAAAGATCTTTGTGAATGGCTGTTGGGTTGGGATACACAAGGACCCGGAGCAGCTCATGAACACACTAAGGAAACTGCGGCGTCAGATGGACATCATTGTATCGGAGGTAGATATTGGGTCATAATATTGCTCTACCAAGTGGAACGCAGTAACTGGGATATTCATTGACTTGCTGCTATATTTCAGGTAGAGATTGTTAATAGCGTTGGACCTGGCTTGCTGAATCCATTTAAAATTCAGAATGGCCAGTTCAAGCACTCTTTTGCATGTAATAAATCACTTCTCCACAACCTGGTACCCTCCGGATCTTTTTCTCTTCAGTTCCCATCATCCCTGATCATTGGTTGAGCTGTCTGGGGCTGATGGGAATTGTAGTTTAAAACATCTTGGGAGTATCAGGTTGGCACAGGCTATGCTAAACATTTGCCATTTAAAAAATGGCATCTGGCCAGTCTCCTACCATTGTTTCTGAGCATTATGCTTTCTCATATAGGTGTCCATGATCAGGGATATCAGGGAGCGGGAAATTCGCATTTACACCGATGCTGGCAGGATTTGCCGCCCACTTCTAATTGTGGAAAAGCAAAAGCTGCTGCTGAAGAAGAGGCATATCGACCAGCTGAAAGAGCGTGAATATAACAACTACAGGTGGGAAACTTTGCACGGTGCTTCTATTCCGATCGCATTTCTCTTAAGGGATGGTGTGCATGTCTCGTGCTTCGCCACCAGCATTTGTTCATGGTGGAGGAGGCAATATGCTGTAGCACACCAGCTGAAAAGGTTATTTGCCAGTGCACATCCGTTACGGAATCAGTGCTTCTGGCAGAGTCGATTGTGTGTTACAGCGTCCCGTGTAAATGGGCATAAGGGCTTCAAAATTGTATCGACGCTGCTCATCTATTCCAAGTCCTGAAGGTGCTGAAAGATTTGCAGTTGCATTAAATGAAAACTGGATAGCTCCGTTGGGTAGAGTGTGGTGCTGCTAATGCCAAGGTTTGCAAGGTTGATCCCCGTATGGGATGGCTGCATATTCCCAACTAGATGAGCCTCAGGGTCTTTTCCAACTCTAGGATTCTAAGTTCACCAGTTGCAAATGGACAACACCTGCTTGATATAAAATCAGATATTTGGACCTAAAATAATTTAGGCCTCCCCCCCCCCTTTTTTAAAGCTGGCAGGATCTAGTGGCCAGTGGTGTAGTAGAATACATTGACACCCTAGAAGAGGAGACTGTCATGCTGGCCATGACTCCGGATGACTTGCAGGAGAAAGGCGTTGCCTACTGTTCAACCTACACCCACTGTGAGATTCACCCATCCATGATCCTAGGCGTCTGCGCATCGATTATCCCGTTTCCTGATCACAACCAGGTTTGTAGAATTTGTTATAAGGTAGATAATAAAAGGGGACGCGGGTGGTGCTGTGGGTTAAACCTCAGCGCCTAGGACTTGCCGATCGCATGGTCGGCGGTTCGAATCCCCGCGGCGGGGTGCGCTCCCATTGCTCGGTCCCAGCGCCTGCCAACCTAGCAGTTCGAAAGCACCCCCGGGTGCAAGTAGATAAATAGGGACCGCTTACTAGCGGGAAGGTAAACGGCGTTTCTGTGTATGGCTCTGGCTCGCCAGAGCAGCTTCGTCACGCTGGCCACGTGACCCGGAAGTGTCTGCGGACAGCACTGGCTCCCAGCCTATAGAGTGAGATGAGCGCACAACCCCAGAGTCTGTCAAGACTGGCCCGTACGGGCAGGGGTACCTTTACCTTTAGACAATAAAAAGTTTTATCACTGGACCATGGCAGAATATGTAAGATCTGCTTGTGTGTGCAAATATTTTTTAAAAACCTGCAATGATGTTTTCCATCTTAATTATCTTCTTTTACCTTCATAGTCTCCTAGGAACACATACCAGTCTGCTATGGGGAAACAGGCTATGGGCGTTTACATTACCAACTTCCATGTCCGTATGGATACCCTTGCCCATGTCCTCTATTATCCTCAGAAACCCCTTGTAACAACCCGCTCTATGGAATACCTGCGATTCAGAGAGTTGCCGGCAGGTATGTTTACAAGGTCCTCTTCTGAAACTTCTGTGCACTGCTTCTGAAATTTAGTACTCAGAACCCTGATCACGGGGAGGGACACTTTGAGAGATAAGACGGCCCCTTGGCCCTTACCTGAGTGGGGCCAAAGTGGTTTGGCAGTGACAGAGCCCAACTGTACAAGCTGTTCCTGCTGCAGCAGGAAGATTTGCCTCGGCTGGTGCAAGAGGATAGTCCTTTGCGAACTGTCTCGCTAAGAGGTGGTGGGTTTTCTCCTTCCCAGTTTCTCAACATGTTTCCGATATTTTCTTGTCAATTTTCCCTGACACGAAAACTACGCTTCCACCTACAGTCAGAACATAATATAAAACAACTTGGGGGGGGGGCTATTCCCTAGGTGTGGTGTGTTCTATACCCAGTATGCATGTTGGGTCAGAGTGCTCTTTGGCTGTTGCGTAGTCATGAAGCCAACTGATATCAGTGCTCCTTAGGAGCATTCCTCAAGATAATTTTTCTTGTTCAGGCCCATATTTCTGAGCATTAGTTTTTGCTTCTCCTTGCTTGTACTTTCCTTATTGCATCCCACCAAGGTGGTGGTTTCCCAGCTTTTCAGCAAGCGCAAGGTATTTCTAGAATTGCAGCTGTACCCTGCTTAGCCAGACCAGAAATATGGATTATTAGGCTCACAATGGACCACCTCCTATGAAGAGCACAGGCATAATTGTTCGTTCACTTGCACTGGATGTAGTGAGCAGAAAGCAGTTGCAGATGGGCAGGAGGAACATTTGAGAGGCTGCTACAAACAAAATACTTTGCTTGAAGTGCCTGCACTTCACCAAAATGAGGTTCCTGTTACATAACAGCATTGCCAGGATTCACCACAAGGAGTCACTAGAGAGGTTTAAGAAATCACTTCCACACAGCTGCCATGTGCTTGTATTTTGTATTGACATTCCCGTTTCTGGGTACACGATAATAGAAATGCCAATTGATTACAATACAAGACGGAGAAGGAATGATGTGTGATGACCGAGTCGTGCTCTTGAATCTCTCCTACAGGCATCAACTCTATTGTGGCCATAGCTTCATATACTGGATATAACCAAGAAGACTCTGTCATCATGAACCGTTCGGCAGTCGATAGGGGCTTCTTCAGGTCTGACTTACTTGACTTAGACTTCTGTATGAAGCAGTCCTTTAGGATAAATACCTCAAGGATTGCCTCTCCCTATATAAACCGTCTCAGACCCTGAGATCATCTTCTGAGGCCCTCCTTTATTTGCCTCCTCCTCGAGACGTCCCGAGGGTGGCAACATGAGAACGGGCCTTCTCTGTAGTGGCTCCCCATTTGTGCAATGCTCTCCCCAGGGACGTTTGCCTGGCACCTTCATTATATATTCTTAGGTGCCAAGTGAAAACGTTCCTCTTCAATCAGGCCTTTGGCTGGTTAATATTCTGTAGCCTTTTAAATGTGTTTGTGGGAAGGGTGTGTTATTATTTTGCTCTTTTGTTTTAATTATTTACTTGTTTTTATACTGAATTTTATCCTGTGAACCACCCTGAGATTGTACCATGAAGGGGTGGTATATAAATCTAATTTCAGTCGTACCTCGGAAGTCAAACAGAATCTATTCCGGAAGTCCGTTTGACTTCCCAAACATTCGGAAACCAAGGTGAGGCTTCCGATTGGCTGCAGGATGCTCCTGCAGACAAATTGGAAGCCGTGTTGGACGTTTGGGTTCCAGAGAACGTTTCCAAACCGGAACACTCACTTCCAGGTTTGCTCCATTCGGGAGCTAAAACGTTCAACTCGCAAGGCGTTCATCAAACAAGGTACGACTGTGATTAAGTGGTGTTCTGCATGGGAAGTGTAATTGCAATAGGACAGTGGCTTTCAGACTTTGCACCTCCAGAGAACAGTTTTTGAATGATCTGCCAAGGACCACTTGCCAATTGTGTGTACACACATGCCTCCCTGCACGGCTGATACTGCAGTGGTATATCCTGGTAGGCAGTCTTGGGACATGAGGGATGCTGACCAGATTTGTTAGGTCTCGCTCAGGAGAGCTTAGAGTGTGCCTCAGAAGATAGTGTTCAACTCTCCCCTAAATCAGCAGTGGCCTGCAAGATATCTATCATGGGCAGTAATCTGCTTCTGCAACTTTCCCCTCATATATACTTAAAAGGAAGCCCAGAATGTTCCAGATCACAGTTCAAAAACCACCGCAGTAGGCAGATAACTAATGGGCGAAAACGTGAAGTTGTCACGTTGACCTTCTTTATGTTTTCATGCAGGCCGTATTGTGTGAGGGCAGACTGCTGGTTGGCTGAATGTTTTTAATGATGAAGGCTTGCATCAAAAATGTGCTTGGTACTTCCTGAGGAGGAGAGCTCATTTTCCCAGTGACAGGAGGCCTTTGCAATTCTCAGCGGGGAAATGTCTCTTGTGCCATTGCCTTAAATCAATAAGTTCCCTGGAAGTCCCTTGTCGGCAGCTAGTTTTCTTGAAATAATCTCTTTGAGAAGGCTGCAAGGGGGATGGTAGGCTTTTATTGCAACCTCTGCCCCACCCCCACTAACCTAACAATACATTTCGTTTTCCACACCTTTCATCTCTAATTGACTGTGGGGTGGATTTAGCCAAGGGGCTTCTAGTTGCCGACTCTTAATAGGACTGCTTCAGCTGTTTCCCTCAGTATTGCATCCTATTCTTGACTGAGGCACACCCTGTACTGTGTCTGTTTGAAACATAGCCTGAATTGGAAGAATGGTCTTGGGTTTGGATTTGAGGCCTTTTTCATCCCCCCCCCCCCTTCAGATCTGTATTCTATCGTTCTTACAAAGAGCAAGAGTCCAAGAAAGGATTTGACCAAGAGGAAGTGTTTGAGAAACCTACTCGTGAAACGTGTCAAGGTAAGAATAAACAAGGATTCTTGAGAACTAGGCCAACAGGTTGCTGCTCAAAACTTTGATTCCGCTGTGCCCTTATAAATCAAAAAGAGCAATTGCAGCTTCCCCTAATAATAATAATAATAATAATAATAATAATAATAATAATAATAAATTTTATTTATATCCCGCCCTCCCCAGCCAAAGCCGGGCTCAGAGTTCTCGCACGTTCTCTTGCAGGGAAAGGAACTACTGGGTTGTTGTTTTTTGTATGCTATCCCTTGTAACAAGTAGATTAGATTTTAAACTAGTTAACCTGGGTTTATATTGCACTGGTGTGATGGGCAATGCAAATACACTTCACACGGATTAAATGCTTCCTAGGGATAGTTTCTTTGAGATCACAAATTTGGGTGAAACAGATGAGTTGCCCCCCCCCTTTTTAGCATAAATGTTAAAAATTTAACTTAGCACAACTTACCCCATTAACCTAGCTGTTCAGCAACATAACTAAATAACAAGGACAGTGCTGGAAGTGACAGCCCCTCCCCCATTAGTATATTTGGTTCTTTCCCCTGCATGCATCTGGCTTTGCTGGATCATGGCCTCAAAGGACGAAGCTGAACTCAAAGGCCACCCAATCACCTTAAGAACATGTGGTGGTCTTCAGTATAACCACACTTAGGAATTGCACTATGGGATTACTTGAAATTGCAGAGAACCAAGGTCAGCCATGCGCTGTGTGTCATTTAGCCATCCAGCCGTATATTTTTACCATGCAGGAAGCCAAAATTGGGGTGGGGGCAGTGCTTTTTTTAGGGGGTACTCGGGGGTGTGCAGTACTGGCACCTCTTTTTGTTGTTAAAGAGTGTGGCATTTGCTCTAACAACTTCATGGTGAGTACCGGCACCTATTTTTGTGTGTGTGTGTGTGTGTGTGTGTATATATATATATATATACACGGGAAGACACCCGAAGACACCAAAACCTGCATTCCTGTACCCGTGAAAATCTACGAAAGCAAATATATATATATATATATATATATATATATATATATATATATATATGCAGGTTTTGGTGTCTTCGGGTGTCTTCCCGTGTAAGAGTCGGGGTGTCTGGGCGACGTTTCGACGAGGTCTCACTCGTCATCTTCAGGCTGGTGCTTTCGGCTTCTTGTTACTGGAACAGAGCAGAATCTGGTGTTTGAGTTCCTATAAATACTGTTGAGGGGTGTGGTGTATAGCCTCCAACGTTCTGGGCAGAGAGGAAGTTCCTAGATTAGTGTGCCTTTTCTTCTTTTGTTCCTTAATTACTTGAGGGATATCTTGAGTGATTTCATGAGTGATATTCTGAATACCACTGGGTGGGTCATTAAGTGTAGATTAGTTGCTAAAGCTTTCGTGTCTTGACCTCTTGAGCTTGTGAAGAGTTTTTCTGAGAAGATGGCTGTGCTGCATTTAGTTGTGCTCTGGCTTGGCTTCGTGTATAGGGGCGAGCTGTGATTTTGTGCCTTGTGCCAGCCATATCTGTGTAGGGATTGCAGGGGGGTGCAGCATCCGGAGGTGCCACTATAGTTTGGCTACTGGATGGAGTCTGTAATATGTCTGTGGAGAGGGTCTGGGTTTGGGTCTGGTGTGGTTGATTGGTGACGGCGTTCTGTGTGCCTCTGGTTCTGGTGTCGGTTTTTGTGGGGAGGGCTAATTTCCAGATGTCTGGCAGGCGGGACGTGTCGTCACGCTTGTTCATGTTGTGAGGGTGTTTCTCTATCTCGATGGCTTCCATGATTATTCTCTTGTGGTGATGTTCCATGTTAAAGAGCAATTTGGAATCTGCAAAATTAATTTCGTGTCCTGTTTCTTTCATGTGTTGGAAAAGAGAGGAAGTTTTTTCTTCTTTTTTGACGGCATTCTTGTGTTCTGCGATACGTGCATTTATTCGTCTGTTTGTTTGTCCAATGTACGTGGCTGGGCAGACTTTGCAGGGTATTTCATAGACCCCTTGGTTTTGCAGCTGGATTTTGTCTTTTGGGTTTCTGAGGATATTGGCTATTTTTTGGTTGGTGCAGAAGGCTGTTTTGATATTGTGTTTATGGAGGATTTTGCTAATTTTGTCTGTAGTGCCCTTGATATAAGGAAGGAGGGCCATGCCATTGTTTTCTTCTGTGTCTTGGTTTTTGGGGGGTGTTTCTTTTTGGATTAGCTTCGTAACCTTGTTTTTCTGGTATCCATTGGCGATTAACACATTTGAGAGATTCTGTAACTCAGTTGTCAAGTGGTCTTTGTCAGCCAGGCGTTTGGTTCTGGAGATGAGAGTCTTGGCTACGGAGTTTATTTGTGCAGGGTGGTGGTGTGATTGTGCATGTAAGTAGCGGTTGGTGTGTGTTTTTTTCCGGTAGATAGTGTGTCCTAGGGAGCCATCAGGTTTTTTGTAGATTAGGACGTCAAGAAAGGGGAGTTGGTTGTTGTCTTCTATTTCCATAGTGAATTGTATTTTGGGGTGTAGGCTGTTGAGATGTGTGAGGAAGCTATCTAGTTTTTCTTTCCCGTGTGGCCAAATTACAAAGGTGTCGTCAACATATCTGAGCCAAAGTTTGTGTTTGTGTTCTGACTTGTCTAAAGCATTGGTTTCAAAGTGTTCCATGTACAAATTTGCGATGACCGGTGAGAGGGGTGATCCCATAGGTGCTCCTTCTATCTGTTTGTATCTTTGTCCATTGTGGATGAAGTACGTGTTGGTTAGGCAGTGGTTGGTCAGGTCCAGGATGTATTTGGGGGGATTGTATTTGTTTTGAATGGCTGTCAAGGCTTCGTTAATGGGCACTTGAGTGAAGAGAGATACAACATCGAAGCTCACAAGTAGGTCATCGGGATGTAGGTATTGCTTCCTGAAACGAACTGAACTATCCCTAATCAGAAACGAAATACATAAGAAAAGATACCTACTAAACCAAACCAACAAAGAGCTGCTCACTCTTCACCTCAAACTATGTAACAAAATCCACCCTGCACTCTGGGACAAATGCAAACAACTAGCCGTCTGGAGAGCTGAAACCGAGACCTCACATAAGACAGACAGACACACCATCAAACTCTACAAACTAGAGAAACGCCAGAAGCCCAGCCACCCTCCACAACAACCCATGAAACAAACAGTACATAACATATCAGACAGGATCCTCACCCCAACTGAAACCAAAGTACTCTCCAAAGGTTTCAACTTTGCAGTCGCCCCGAGACGCATCCCCACGGAAAACATCATATGCGGAGTCGAAGCTAGCCTGACCAAAATCGACCCAGATGAAGCCAATAAAATCAGACTTGAAGTCACCAACATCCTCTGCTCCAGCAAACCACCCAGAAGCAATTTACACAAAGAAGAACAGAAAGCACTCACCAACCTGAGGAAAGACAACAACATAATCATTCTCCCAGCAGACAAAGGCAACGCCACTGTTGTGATGAACACATCGGACTACCAAGCAAAACTATCAAATCTACTCCAAGACCCTACCTACCAACCTATAAAAACAGATCCCACCACCTATCTGGAAAAAACCACCAAATCCAAAATAAAAGCCTCTCCTATCAGTGAAGAAATCCAGCTAAGAATCATCCCCAGAGAAAAATCATCCAGATGCCCCAAACTCTACGGTCTCCCCAAGATACACAAAGAAGGAACACCACTCAGACCAATAGTCAGCTCCATAGGCTCACCTCTACAAAATCTCGCTAAATTTCTCGCTAAGCAACTTCAGCCCTATGCAGAATCCATCGCTTCACACGTTACTAACTCCTTCCAGTTCATAGAAACAATAAAGAAGCAATACCTACATCCCGATGACCTACTTGTGAGCTTCGATGTTGTATCTCTCTTCACTCAAGTGCCCATTAACGAAGCCTTGACAGCCATTCAAAACAAATACAATCCCCCCAAATACATCCTGGACCTGACCAACCACTGCCTAACCAACACGTACTTCATCCACAATGGACAAAGATACAAACAGATAGAAGGAGCACCTATGGGATCACCCCTCTCACCGGTCATCGCAAATTTGTACATGGAACACTTTGAAACCAATGCTTTAGACAAGTCAGAACACAAACACAAACTTTGGCTCAGATATGTTGACGACACCTTTGTAATTTGGCCACACGGGAAAGAAAAACTAGATAGCTTCCTCACACATCTCAACAGCCTACACCCCAAAATACAATTCACTATGGAAATAGAAGACAACAACCAACTCCCCTTTCTTGACGTCCTAATCTACAAAAAACCTGATGGCTCCCTAGGACACACTATCTACCGGAAAAAAACACACACCAACCGCTACTTACATGCACAATCACACCACCACCCTGCACAAATAAACTCCGTAGCCAAGACTCTCATCTCCAGAACCAAACGCCTGGCTGACAAAGACCACTTGACAACTGAGTTACAGAATCTCTCAAATGTGTTAATCGCCAATGGATACCAGAAAAACAAGGTTACGAAGCTAATCCAAAAAGAAACACCCCCCAAAAACCAAGACACAGAAGAAAACAATGGCATGGCCCTCCTTCCTTATATCAAGGGCACTACAGACAAAATTAGCAAAATCCTCCATAAACACAATATCAAAACAGCCTTCTGCACCAACCAAAAAATAGCCAATATCCTCAGAAACCCAAAAGACAAAATCCAGCTGCAAAACCAAGGGGTCTATGAAATACCCTGCAAAGTCTGCCCAGCCACGTACATTGGACAAACAAACAGACGAATAAATGCACGTATCGCAGAACACAAGAATGCCGTCAAAAAAGAAGAAAAAACTTCCTCTCTTTTCCAACACATGAAAGAAACAGGACACGAAATTAATTTTGCAGATTCCAAATTGCTCTTTAACATGGAACATCACCACAAGAGAATAATCATGGAAGCCAAGCGTGACGACACGTCCCGCCTGCCAGACATCTGGAAATTAGCCCTCCCCACAAAAACCGACACCAGAACCAGAGGCACACAGAACGCCGTCACCAATCAACCACACCAGACCCAAACCCAGACCCTCTCCACAGACATATTACAGACTCCATCCAGTAGCCAAACTAGTGGCACCTCCGGATGCTGCACCCCCCTGCAATCCCTACACAGATATGGCTGGCACAAGGCACAAAATCACAGCTCGCCCCTATACACGAAGCCAAGCCAGAGCACAACTAAATGCAGCACAGCCATCTTCTCAGAAAAACTCTTCACAAGCTCAAGAGGTCAAGACACGAAAGCTTTAGCAACTAATCTACACTTAATGACCCACCCAGTGGTATTCAGAATATCACTCATGAAATCACTCAAGATATCCCTCAAGTAATTAAGGAACAAAAGAAGAAAAGGCACACTAATCTAGGAACTTCCTCTCTGCCCAGAACGTTGGAGGCTATACACCACACCCCTCAACAGTATTTATAGGAACTCAAACACCAGATTCTGCTCTGTTCCAGTAACAAGAAGCCGAAAGCACCAGCCTGAAGATGACGAGTGAGACCTCGTCGAAACGTCGCCCAGACACCCCGACTCTTACACGGGAAGACACCCGAAGACACCAAAACCTGCATTCCTGTACCCGTGAAAATCTACGAAAGCAAATATATATATATATATATATATAGAAATCACTGGGGTTGGGGGATGATTTTGTAAGCCTTTGATGTGCTGGTATGCTTGTGTTCAGCTAGGTGGGTTGCAAGTTGCGCATTTGTTTTCCCCAGGGATGAGGCACGCCATCTATGACAAACTGGACGACGATGGCTTGATTGCACCCGGCGTGCGCGTCTCGGGAGATGACGTCATCATCGGCAAGACAGTAACTTTGCCCGAGAACGAAGACGAGCTGGAGAGCACCAACCGCCGTTACACCAAGAGAGACTGCAGCACTTTCTTACGCACGAGCGAAACGGGCATTGTAGATCAGGTCATGGTTACCTTGAACCAGGAGGGATACAAGTTTTGTAAAATTAGGGTAAGTGTAGGATTTATGCGTGATTATTTGCTAATAATAAAGCCATAATTCTGGAGTAACGGACGGTCCTCTTTATCTCCAGGTGCGCTCTGTGAGAATCCCACAAATTGGAGATAAGTTTGCCAGCAGACATGGGCAGAAAGGTACCTGTGGAATCCAGTACAGACAAGAGGTAAAAGCAGCCTGTTTTTTTGATGCAAGGGAGAAACATGCTTAGAAATCTGTATTTGAAGCTATTGTCATTATTTTGATTTATTACCTGCCTTTCACCCTAATGTTGTAGAGCAAGTCATAACAATTTAAAATACAGCCGTTTAAATCAAATTACAATTACAAGAGTAGGGCAGGTCCTAAAAATACACACTGCAAGCTTCAAAGGCCATGGTGGAGACGTACTGTATTATTCTCTGTAAGAGACTGTTTTTTGCTTTAAAAAAATTAGACCAGAATTGGGGGTCATCTTATATACAGAAAAATAAGGTATGTTGAGGGAGCGAGCGATTGGCAACAGCGACCCCCCCAAAAAGAAAAACAATTCAAGGGTGGTCTCCCCCCCCCCAATGTTAACAACCTCCCCCAAAAAACGCCCCAACTTTTTAAAATTAAGTTTGGGTTCCAAAAAATAGGGGCCAATCTTATACATGGGGGCATCTTATGCACGGAAAATATAGTATATCTTCAGTGTTCGGAAACTGTTATTAGTGAAGGTGTCAGGCACACCTCTGTACAAAGGGAGTTCTGCAACTCAGGGGTTGCCTCAGGGTATGCTTTGTCCCAGACCACCACCACCCCTGGCTTCTGAGGGGGGTGGAACTACCAAGAGGGTCCCTTCTGCTGATCTTAATGTATCATAATTTCAAAATGTTGGTCTTCAACCTGAAAAGGTCACTCATCTAGGAGAAGGAAAACTCTGCTCCTAAATCTCTACTGCCTTCTGGGATATCTTTGGATTTGTGTAGGGTTTACTCCTTAGCTATTTACCGTTTTTTTTCGCTCTATAGGGCGCACCTGACCATAGGGCGCACGTAGTTTTCAGAGGGGGAAATCAAGGAAAAAAATATGACCACCACCCCCCATCTCTGGGAGCAGCGGACAGGCTGCAAGCAGCCTGTGCACTTCTCCCAGACCTCCTTCCTGCTATTGTGGGAGGTGGGTGAATTCCCCCATCTCCTGCAAAAGCCCACAGGAGGGAGAAGGGACTGACTCGGCCAGTCAGTCCCTTCTCCCTTCTTGGGGAAAAGCCCCCAAGAGCGGCGCGCTCTTCAAAGGTTGTGCGGCTCCTATGGGCTTTTCTGGGGGGGGGGAATTCCCCCACCTTGTAGAAAAGCCCGCAGAAGCCGCGCAGCCTTTAAAGAGTGTGCGGCTTTTGCGTGCTTTTGCAGGAGGTGGGGGAATTCCCCCATCTCCCCCAAAAGCCCACAGGAGCCATGTACCCTTTAAAGAGCGCGCGGCTCCTGCGGGCTTTTCGATGGAGCTTGTGGGGCTGGCCGTGGGGGGGGGGAGTGCTGCTTTCCCCCACCACCAGCCTCAAAGGCCAGACTCTCCTGGCTTCAGCGAAAGCAACGCAAAGCCTCCGTAGCGCAGGCTTCGGAGGCTTCGCGTTGCTATTGCTGAAGCCAGGGAGCCTGCATTCGCTCCATAGGATGCACACACATTTCCCCTTAATTTTTGGAGGGGAAAAAGTGCGTCCTACAGAGCGAAAAATACGGTATTTTCTCCCAGAGTCGAGTACCTAGGATGGTTGCTTAGCACCTTGTATGCCTCCTTTTTGCAACTCTTGCAGCCAAGCTGGTGCCAAATGTATTGCTCTGCTTTCCTCTGGACCACATCAGTGAGGCCGAGATGGAGGTCTTGTAATCTAGGCAGCTCAGGATCTCCATTCACACTGCCCAGGCTTGCACCCCAGGGAAGTCACTTTGGTGCTGCTAATGCAGTGGTTTGACATCACCCCCACAGGCACATTCCATTGTCTCTTGAGACAGACGGATGCCAACAATTATGGTGTTCAACAAGCAACCAAAAGCTTGACCAATCAAGTTCTTTGTGAGCCTCTCTGGGGAAAGCGTTCTGTAACCGTGGCAGTACAGAGAAGGCCCTACACAGATCAAACATTCCTTTGGGGGCAGGAATGTTTGTACGAAAGGAGGCAGTGCACAAGGATATTAGGCCTCAGCCATTTAAGGGCTTTAAAGTGTATGTAACTGGCTCTTAAAAATACACAGGAAGCCTGTGCAGCTGAAAAACGATAATTTAATTTGCTTCCTGTAGCAAGTCACTGTCAAAGGTGTTGGGCAGCAGAATTCTGAGCTAGATAAAAAACTTCTGGATCATGTTCAAGGGCAACCCTATGTAGTGTTACTTAAGATAAAAATTGAGTGTTCATAAAACAGAAATGTCAGTGCACAGCTGGACAGCAGCGGAAATTCAGAACAGATTGAAAGCCTGGTGGAACAAACCCATTTTTACAGCTTGTCTAAGAATCCTAGTGCACTGTACAAAAAAGCAGTTGATTCACAGCAAGTAAATGTGCATTAATCAGAATTATATACAGTCGTACCTTGGTTCTCAAACAGAATCCATTCCGGAAGCCCGTTCAACTTTTGAAAACCAAGACACAGTTTCCAATTGGCTGCAGGAGCTTCCTGCACTCAATTGTAAACTGTGGAAGCCGTGTCGGACGTTCAGCTTCCAAAAAACGTTTGCAAACCGGAACACTCACTTCCAGGTTTGCTGCGTTCAGGAACCGAAACGTTAAGAGTCGCAAGGCGTTTGAGATCCAAGGTACGACTGTATACATATATAAAATGTTTACAGAAAGCAGCTATAAGTGGCATTTTCCTTTCCTGTCTAGGACATGCCTTTCACCTGCGAAGGTATCACCCCCGATATAATCATCAATCCTCATGCCATCCCTTCACGTATGACCATTGGTCACTTGATTGAATGTCTGCAAGGGAAGGTAAGAATGGGGGAATATTGAAGTGACGTGAAAAGTCACCAAAAAGCAGCATGGTGGGGTGTTTGCAGGCTTTCTCGGTGGTGTTTCAAATATGTCAGATTTCACTTAAACAAGCTGTGCCTTGGAGCGTCACCCCTGCATAAATTGGGAGCTGCCCGTACTCTGTTAAACTACCTGCCTCCCCTTTTTAGGTATCGGCAAATAAAGGAGAAATCGGTGACGCCACACCTTTCAATGATGCAGTCAACGTGCAGAAGATTTCTAACTTGCTGTCTGACTATGGCTACCATCTGAGGGGAAATGAGGTACGTCATGGTCTTGAGTGGCAACAGGAGCTCAACCGTGCTGCCACGTTGCCTGTGATTTTGTGTTCACCGAGTCTCGTTCTTTCCCTCCAGGTTTTGTACAATGGCTTCACTGGCCGCAAAATCACATCGCAGATCTTTATCGGCCCTACTTACTACCAGCGGTTAAAACACATGGTAGATGACAAAATCCACTCCCGTGCAAGAGGGCCAATTCAGATCCTTAATAGGCAGCCCATGGAAGGTCGATCCCGGTAAGAAACAGATGTGCGCCTTAATGACATGTTGTCCGGAGCAATGAAGGGTCGGTCTGTAGTTCTTGCCTTTCAAAAACCATCATCTGAGGAGGGAGATGGGCTCAGGTGTCTAAAATGAAATGACAGGCCATTTTCTCAGTTGTCTGTGGTATAAGCATGAATCCCCTTGCAGGTGGCCAGGCGCAGACTCTTGTCTAAAATGTAAGAGGGCTTGTTCTTTCACACAATCAAATGACATTGGTAGAGGTGGGCTTGGAAATTTTTTTTGGTGGGTTAGTCATTTTTGTGGACTGACTTGAAAGTCTTTGGAAAGGAGGTTGCATAGGTGCACCCTGGCTGGTTATTGTCACCTTCTGTGGGCAGAAAACATTTGCAGATAAATCTTAAATTGGTTTGCATGTAAAGCAGCCGATGACCTTGACGTGCTTTGCACCATTTCCCCTCCTACGTAAAAGTTAACACTAACACTGTGTCAAGAAAAGCTGAATTCTGCAACCTTTAAATTAAGTATAGTGACGCGACTTACTTAGCATTCTTTTAATTCTTCAGGTTTTGCAACTTTGCATAATATATTCTACTCATCACAGGAGAAGCCAATGTTTTTAGTTTCTGAAATTTCCCCCGAGCTTTGCCCACAGATTTTTCATGCATATATTCACAACATCAGGGCTAGAATATTGCTTTGAAAGCTCGGGGAACTGGGTTGTCTGAACTTCCTACAATCCAGAATCTTATCATTGCTGAATGTCCCTTTGATTTCCCCCTGTGCTGTTTCCTGCATAGACGACATTCATACATAGCACAGATAGCCTGAGAAAATCCCAACCATTTTTTTAGTATCTTCTGTAAAAAAAATAATCCTCATTTCTTAACTTCCTCCAGAAAGTTGGATTTGGTTATTTTTGGCAGTCCACTTAGATTCTGCTCCAGTAGTTTATTGTATTTAGGGCAGTGTGGGTATAACTTAGCCTTCTGGCTTAGAAAAATGTGGAATTAAACAAGCTTGTTTCTCTCTCCCCCCGCCCCAAAAAAGTGATGGTGGTCTTCGTTTTGGAGAAATGGAGAGAGACTGTCAGATTGCTCACGGCGCAGCACAGTTCTTACGAGAGAGATTGTTTGAGGCATCAGACCCATATCAGGTTCACGTGTGCAACCTGTGCGGCTTAATGGCAATAGCAAACACCAGGACACACACCTACGAGTGCAGAGGCTGCCGTAATAAGACACAGGTACATGGAAAGATACCTGTTTCTCTCTCACCCTCCTTAGAGTCTGCATACAGCACTGCTTAATCCTTTCTCATCCTTTTGGGTCCCACCTTCAGGCCTTCTGCCATTTCGAAACCCTCTGCAAAATCTGTTGCTTCCGCCAAAACCTTCCCTGTCTGTTTTGCGCTGTCTGCAAACCCCTTATTCACTACATTGTTCCACACGATTGCCTTACATCTGGGTTTAATAAGGGTCATGGGAAACCCAGGGCAGCATAGCAGTGCAAAGAATGTCTTGCGGTTCCACCGTGTGTAGGAAGCTCATCGCCTAAGGTACTAGGTTAGATTTTAGAACTTAACTTGGACCTTGCCTTGTTTTGAGATGCATTCCGCCCATTGGGTTTGCTTAGTGCAGGGGTGGGGAACGTTTGGCCCTCCAGATGTTGGGCTCCTGATTGTAGTTGGGTCCCAACTGGCAGCTGTAGCCCTACGTTAGTTGGAGGGTCACAGCTTCCCTATGCTTGACCGCTGGCTCCCAACTCTGCATCCCACCAAATTGAAGCAAGGCAATGCAGGAGTTGTATCTGTGTATCAGTCGTGTGCTGAGTGAGGGCCAATCCATTGAAGCTCAGCTGAGATGCGATAGAAATTACGAGAGCAGGATGTGGTGTTCAGCCTCTTCTAGATAGGGTGGCATTCCCCTAAGGCAGGTTTTAGTTTGACTTTTCTCACTTGTTTGTTACTTGTCCATCTAGTAACTGTTTGGATCCTGTCATGATGATATCCAAACATAAATACTGTATCTGTATAGATGTCAAGAGAAAAACTACAACCAGACTTTTAGAAGACATCTGAAGGCAGCCCTGTTTAGGGAAGCTTTTAATGTTTAATAGACTACTGTATTTTAATATTCTGTTGGAAGCCGCCCAGAGTGGCTGGGGAAACCCAGCCAGATGGGCGGGGTATAAATACAACAACAACAACAATAAATTATTATTTCTGTGAAATAAAGATCCCTTTATATGTTTATTTCATAACCTTAAATGACTTCATAGGCATGGGAGAAGGGAAGGCTTCCTGAAGAATGACAATGGGAGGGTGTGGTAGATCACTGCCAGTTTTGGATACTGGATAGTAGCCTGTAAGGAATCAGGGTTTGCAACCGGTGGTTGCTGACAGAACCAGCACTCTCTGGTGGTCCAAGTGGAATCTGAAGCATGCATTGCCTTATACAATGGTGCCTTGCAAGACGAAATTAATTCGTTCCGCGAATTTTTTCGTCTAGCGAATTTTTCGTCTTGCGAAGCACGGTTTCCCATAGGAATGCATTGAAAATCAATTAATGCGTTCCTATGGTCAAAAAAAGTCCAAACAAAGCCAAATTTGGTACAACAAGAGTTAATTAAGTGCTCTTTAAAGTCACACATACTGTAAAGAGCATTTCAAAATTCAAAGCCAGAATTTTTAAAAAAAAACAGCAGAGTGGCCCAGTGGTCACAGAAAATCATAAAAATGCAGAAAAAGAACCACAAGCTTCCAGATTCTTGCAAACCCCTCCCCAACTGTTCCCCCAGCCACCCAGCACACAGAAATTCAAATCCAGAAATTTTTTTAAAAAACAGCAGAGTGGCCCAATGGTCAGAAAATCATAAAAATGTAGAAAAAAAACAAGCTTCCAGATTCTTGCAAACCCCTCCCCAACACCGAGTCCTTGAATTCCAAACACCCCAACCCAAAATCCAACCCCCCAAAAAAAAGTTTTAAAAGCTTAACTTACCAAATGGCTGCAAAAGAAGTTTTGGAAAAGCTTCAAAAATCACCAAAGTCTTTAAAAACCTCAAAAAGGCTACTATGTACACTGCGTTCTATGAATTGCTCCTCGAAGTCAAGTCGCAACTGTATTAACGGTGTTAAGAAAAAGGAAACAAACTTGCAAGACGTTTTCGTCTTGCGAAGCAAGCCCATAGGGAAATTTGTCTTGCGAAGCAGCTCAAAAATGGAAAACCCTTTCGTCTAGCGAGTTTTTCGTCTTGCGAGGCATTCGTCTTGCGGGGCACCACTGTATCCCCTAAGCCTGGGGTGGTAGCTGCAGCCCTTCCTGGGCAGACAGAACCCGGCCACTGCCCCTTGGTAAGCTCCAGATTAGATGCCTGCAGCATGTTGCCGTATGTGATCCAGATGCAATCCAAAGGGCTTGGGAGCCTGATATCTGAAGGACTGTCCTCTGCCACATGTGCCTGCCCATCGGAGACATTGCCCCACTCTTGAAGTTAGCTTTCACACCCAGCCACCACCCCTTTCTCACAGGTGGCACCATGGTCATAGATTGCCTTCCTAAGGGATGCTTGCCTGGTGCTGCTGACTTTGTCATCCCAGCACCAGGCAAACACTTTTTAAAAATTTGCCCATGCTTTCCAGCATGTCGCTGTAGCTGTTTTTTTCAGTTCTTCTGAGGATTTAGCACCCCGTTTCTGTTGCTTTTTTCAGATTTCAACATTGAGTCCTGCTGCATTTGTTCCTTTAATTATTGTGAGAGTTTTAAAGGGGAGGTTGGTGCCTAAATATTGAAAAATACATTTTTTACTAATATTTGTCAACCTTTTTTTCCAGATTTCTCTGGTTAGAATGCCGTACGCGTGCAAACTCCTTTTCCAGGAACTGATGTCGATGAGTATCGCACCTCGAATGATGAGTGTGTAGCCTTCAAACAGATCTCCCTTCTCCTGGGCGCCAAGTGATTTTTACCCTTCTGAATTTTTTGAGTCGCATGCTTTCTTTAAATGTTTTTAAAATTCAGAAATCTATTTCATGGCTGAGGATTTTCAGACTGTTTAGTGTGTGAGCTCTTTTTTTTGTAAATAGAAATAAAAGCTTTTCAGTCACGTATCCGTTGTAAAATATTTTATTGATACTTTAGCAAAAATTATACAAGGGATGAATAACTGTAGAGGTGGCATGAAAGGGAAATAAACACAGCAGTTTTCCGGGAGATTAACATAAACCTGGCATGGATGAGATAGCCTCTACTTCTTCATGTGCAATATAAAATCTTCAGATCTCACAGTTCAGCACTGTCTCCTGCAAATAAATAAATAAATGCAGTAGGGTTATGTTTTCTTTGAAATGCACGTGAGAGAACTGAGAAGCTCTGTGAATTCCCTTTAAGCAAAAAAACAAAAACCCAAAACATATTGCTTTAAGAAATATCTGTAAAAGCTCCCCAATAATAGATAAACAGGGTCTTTAGGCTGCATATACAAAAGCATGATTTCTTGTCCTGACCTGGGACCCATCTGCAAGCAATACTGAATGTTGTGATAGCCAATGCTCAAGCATGCGTCTCCATTCCAGGCTCCTGCCAGCTCCTTTTACAATGTCCTGCAGGACTATAATCACCAAGGCCAAGTGGGAACTCTGAATCCATCCTCTTGCTTTGCTAAGCTGGCCAGGAAAGAAAAACAGCTCCAGACATGAGTGGGAGCCTGTTTCACCTTCTTGATGACTTTGCATTGTGTCAATTAAAAAAACCACCTTATTTTCAGTTGTCTTGACATTTAAGAACACCCATTGAAACTCGTCAGATTTTCTGAATTCTTGTAGGAAATGTTAAAACATGACTGTACACGATATGCTACTAAAGTCAACAGGCTCACATTTTTTAATATCCAGTCACATGTTGACTTTTCATATTGGCCCCAATGCAGTAAAGTGCACGCTCTCTCACACACAAAAAAGCTCCCTACCTTTTTTTGTGGGTATTTCCTGTAAAGAATTAACCACAGTAATTCTTGAAGAAGCTGTTGCCTCTCCTTTGGAGTTCAGTGCATGGCACTCGTATTCTCCAGCATCATCCTTGCTCAAAGGGGATATCTGTTGAAACAGAACCATGATAATTGGCTGCATCCCGGATACTTGGTTAATCTGAGCCCCAGATCCATTGCAAGACATTTTCCAGATGAACAATTGGAACAGCTTCAGTTTTTGTTGCAATTACAGTGGTACCTTGGGTTACAGACGCTTCAGGTTACAGACTCCACTAACCCAGAAATAGTACCTCAGGTTAAGAACTTTGCTTCAGGATGAGAACAGAAATCACGCAGCGGCGGCAGCAGGTGGCCCCTTAGCTAAAGTGGTACCTCAGGTTAAGAACAGTTTCAGCTTAAGAACGGACCTCCAGAATGAATTAAGTTCTTAAACTGAGGTACCACTGTAGTGGAAAGCATTTTGATATGAATATCTCTCTCCCTCTCTCTCACACACACACGCGTAAATAACGAGTAATTGTGGGCATGGGAATGTTTTAAAATGAAGGAATCTGCATTTGTCTCATATCTTTCTTGAAAAGATGCCTAGCAAGACCCTGGAAACAGTTCTGAAGGCTGTTCATCTCTAGATGGAAAACATGTGTTCTCATGAAGGAATGGGTTTCCCAAACCCCAAAACTGACTGTGTAGGCAGTTTTTAAACTGCACCAAAATCCCCATTTCTCCTTAGCTAAAATGCATAAACTTTAGCCGTCGAGCAAATGCAAAGCAAAGAACACAGCTCTCTACCTTATCAGTTTGACGGCAAGACTGGCCTTGACTTTACCAGTAGAACAGACACAGACATATCTTATGTCCTGACCACAAATGACGCAGAGACCCAAGTCTGGGACTAACGCCAGAGCATGTTCTCGGAAGTAGTGACCTCTTGCTCCAAGATAGGAGTAGGAACAGGAATATCCTTTTATGGTCAGGAGTGCAGGAAGGAAATCCCTTTTATGGTTGAGAGTACCAGAGCAGGAA
Organism: Podarcis vaucheri; assembly: GCF_965113315.1. NCBI lineage: Eukaryota > Metazoa > Chordata > Lepidosauria > Squamata > Lacertidae > Podarcis > Podarcis vaucheri. Next base: position 34,148,585 of record NC_138755.1, on the reverse strand, counting down.
CATATGTGATGTCAACCTACGTATACAAGCTGACGTGGTTGGAAGGAGGGAGAGGGTGCCTGGAGGATATATATACTGCATGAAACTTGTCATTTCTTTGGACTTGCTGTGGACTCACCATGCAAGTGCCTTCTGCTATCCGGAGAGCAGAATAAACTCTTTCTTTGAACCAACTCGGTGTCATTTTGACTTCCTTCCTCCTGTCACGGAGCAACGCAGACCCAATCGGTGAACTCCAATAAGGCTACACTCAAATTTATTTTTTATGGTATGGATCCAAAAGTTCCCCATGGGGGCATGCTGGGCATTTCTCCTTGTGCAGGGGTGATTATTCTCCCACCCACCCCCACCCCACCAAGCGTACTGTTTTGCATCATCCTGACTTTCACACATCTTTGGCAAGAAAGCATGGAGGGGTGTGTGAGTCTCAGTGGATGTGTGCCTATTCTTCAGATCCAATCCATAACTTGTGGCCCAGCTTTCTGCTCTCCAGGCTTTTAATGCAATCACAGTATATAATGCCCATTGAATCTGCAATCAGCAGCAAATTATTTACTTGGAACAGCAGGCATCCCAAATAAATGGCAAGTTCTACCTTCTGAAAGCCCCTAGAGCTGGCTCAATGGGTCTCTGTGAAGTAAATTCCAATAGTGCCACCATACAAAGGAACACCCTGCTCCTAACTTAAAAGTTGTCAGACTCACCTTGGAAGGGAAATACTTTTTTTAAAAAATTAATATTTATTAGCATTTTCTATAATGAAGCAAAAACAACAATAAACAACCACAACAAAAAGAAAGAAAAAATATATAACAAACATACAAAAATATAAAACTTAAAAATTTAAAACACATAAAGTTTCAAATGCTTATTTCTTTTAATTTATTTCTCAGACCTCCTCACGCCTTCCCTTCTTGTATTCCAATTCAAATTATTAGCTCAGCAAATCCTTATTACTTATTTCTCAACTTTGACTTAATAATTTAATTTAACCTATTATTATTTTCCTTTTTCTCTTTCATCCATTTCCTCAATTTATTTTTGCTAACCTTATTTTCATTTAATTTAGTTCATTTTAGAAAACCAATTTTACCTTATCCAAACTTAAACATCAATACTTATACATCAATACTCATTCTTAAAACATTTTTTCTAAAGTCGATCCAAATTCCCTTCCACGAATTTTTCATACAAGTAACAAAACAAAAATAAAACCAAGACAAATTATAATTATGTACCCTTTGGATTCCCAAACTCCACCCACCTTGGAAGGGAAATACACCCAGTTAAGCCTCACCTGGAATATCTCTCTCACACGCACGCACACACACTTTATTCATTTTATTTAACAAATTTTATGCCGTTCAATCGTAAAAAACTCAAGTGGTTTCTCCATTTGAATGAAGTTGAGCAAGATGTCAGAGGCCAAACTCCACTCAAAAGGTCAAGAGGAAAAGTGATCTTGAAACTTCCCATCCCATTATTATTATTATTATTATTATTATTATTATTATTATTATTATTATTATTATTCCGCCCATCTGACTGGGTTGCCCCAGCCACTCTGGACAGCTCCCAACAAAAAAAACCAGTAAAAACACAGCACATCACACACTAAAAACCTCCCTGAAGAGGGCTGCCTTCAGACATCTTCTAAAAGTTTTGTGTTCTTTATTTCCTTGACATCTGATGGAAGGGCATTCCACAGGGCGGGTGCCACTACCAAAAGGCCCTTTGCCTGGTTCCCTGTAACCTCCCTTCTTGAAGTCAGAAAACCCTTGGAGGAAGACCTCAGTGTCCATGCTGAACAATGAAGATGGAGAGGCTTCTTCAGGTGTACTGAGTCGAAGCCGTTTAGGGCTTTAAACGTCAGTGGCAGCCAAAGCAGCATGGCTCCATGAGTGCGTGATTTCTGTGTCAGGCAAGCCAAAATCCCTTATTTTGGCTGCTGATCCCTTATTTTTGAGGCTGCTGGTCCCTTATTTTCAAATCTGTAAGCTGACAGCTATGAATAATCCCAGGGAGACCCCCTTAAAATTAATGGGCATAAGTTAGTCATGTCTAGCAATGTAAGTGGGGGACTAACGATGGATACAACCCACTCTGATTATTTCAACTTACCAATACCCAACCAGTCACTTCATGTTTCTCAGGACCACCACGAGTCTGGATGGCTAAGTTGTCCCGATCTCCTGGAAGAAGCTCCATTCTTTGGACGCCATATTGGCCTTTAATTATCTGACAGATGAGAGGAAAGTCTTGGAGTTAAATTAAAAGTTCCCCCGCTCCAATTGCACATTTGGAGGAAATATAATTCTAAGGGACGCGGGTGGTGCTGTGGGTAAATGCTCAATGCCTAGGGCTTGCCAATCGCATGGTCGGTGGTTCAAATCCCCGCGGCGGGGGAAGGTCCCATCTGCGGTCCCAGCTCCTGCCCACCTAGCAGTTCGAAAGCGCTCCTAAGTGCAAGTAGATAAATAGGTACCGCTTTATAGCGGGAAGGTAAATGGTGTTTCCGTGTGCTGCACTGGTGCTGGCTCGCCAGAGCAGCTTCGTCACGCTGGCCATGTGACCCGGAAGTGTCTCCGGACAGCACTGGCCCCCGGCCTCTTAAGTGAGATGGGCGCACAACCCTGGAGTCAGACACGACTGGCCCGTACAGGCAGGGGTACCTTTACCTTTACTATAATTCTATGGGAAGAATTCAGCATTGCAATTAAGGCCACAGCTCTGTCAAGTCATGCATATTGCCTTGTCAAATGAAAAATCCCTCCCTCTCCTCCTCTGTGCGCTGTTCCGGGGGTGCTCCTGACCCCCAGTTTTGGCAGGGGGCCCATTGTGCAAGTGGAAGATCTTGTGAGGGGCTTCTGCTGGCAGGACCAATTACCGTATTTTTTGCTTTATAAGACTCACTTTTTCCCTCCTAAAAAGTAAGGGAAAATGTGTGTGCGTCTTATGGAGCGAATGCAGGCTGCGCAGCTATCACAGAAGCCAGAACAGCAAGAGGAATTGCTGCTTTCACTGCGCAGCGATCCCTCTTGCTGTTCTGGCTTCTGAGATTCAGAATATTTTTTTTCTTGCTTTCCTCCTGCAAAAACTAGGTGCGCCTTGTGGTCTGGTGCGTCTTACAGAGCGAAAAATAAAGTAGTTGATTCCCACCCATGGCTAGCAGCTATGATGAACAGGGTGTAGCTACTAGGCAAAAGCACACCTGGCCATGGCGATGACCTGAGCATTCAGGAGCACAGCTGGACCCCAGCAAGTTCCCAGGGTGTAAACCTGGTTCTTCAAGGGCTGGTGCTGCTGCCCCATCCCAAAGGGACAGAATCCCTAATCATGCCTAAAGATATCTCAGAAACCTGGGGGGTTGGATAGGAATAGGGAACCGAGAGCCTTCAGACACAATGTGCAGACTCTTAGCCACCTCAAAGAAACCAAGAATGCTTTTGTTATCTAGTTGAGCTCTCCTGACCTCCTCTCTAACCGCCCCATGGCTGCAGACAGCAGCATGGGCAGAAGATTGCGAGAGCACTTGCAACGTATCTCCGTGTTTCCAAAGCGCTCAGAATATGCTTGAGCTCAGAAGGAGGCATTCCTTAATACTTGTGCCTCTTCCCTACAGAGGCCCTAATATGGTAAAGTGCAACAGAGCTGGTTTTAGAAGGATAAACAGGAACGAAACCCAGAGCTTGCACAGAAACTAACCGGGGATAAAAGGTGCTGGGAAGCAAGGCACGGGGGTGGGGGTGGGGAATCTATTCTACTTATCCACAAACTGCACAATCTCTTTTGGTCACAGAGTCGGTAGCTTTGTTTTTGCAAGTAACTGTTGTTAAAAAACCTCCCTCTCAAATATTTTTATCAGTTGTCATTATAGCAAAATACAAATAAAAAAAAGCACTCCCCTTTCAGTAATCTCAATTATGCTTGCAGAGCTCCGAGGGAGTGTTTGACTTGGCAACACATTTGGATTTCCCCTCCTCCAAGCCTCATTCTTGTTTTGTCATGTTCCGTCCTAATCCCTTCTGTTTATGCATCTGGAATGCCTTTATAGTCACCTTTCTCAGTGGTTAATTGCTCAAAACAATACCTTTCCAATTGTCTAAATTCCCCTGCCCTCTTCCTATATCCCTCCATGTGTCAAAATTACCTATCTAGGTTAGCACACAAAGTGCTCTTGCAGAGGACACAACCCGCCAGGGCTTTCCATGCAACGACACCCAGTGGAATCAATCAATGGGAGCTGGGAGAAGGACATATTGGAGGTGCTCTTCTGCAGATCTTGGGAGAACTTGGCAGTGCTCTGGTGAAGCACTGCATTGATTTCAGCGGATCATTTTCAAAATTAACATCAAACGTCACTGACCTTGTTCCAAGTAAGCACAGGGGTTGGGACGCCAATGACCTCACAGCTCAGGAAAATCTGGGCCCCAGTCACATTCCAGATGTCTTTTGGGGGTGTCACAATGGATGGTCCTGGAAACAAGAGAAAGTCAGAAAGTCAGGCAATGCAGGCAGGAATTAATAGGATGAAGTACAGCCGTACTTCCGTTCCAGAAGTCCATTCGACTTCCAAAACATTTGGAAACCAAAGTGCAACTTCTGATTGGCTGCAGGACGCTCCTGCAGCCAATTGGAAGCTGTGGAAGCCCCATTGGACATTCAGTTTCCAAAAATAATTCGCAAACCGGAACAGTCACTTCCAGGTCTGCGGCGTTCGGGAGCCAAAACGTTCGAGAACTAAGCGGTTTGTTGTTTGTTTTTAGATAGATAAACTTTATTTGCATTAGCCAACGGCCATGGCAACATAAAACAAGCAATATATACAAATAAGAAGTCAACAATGGGTAAAAAGGGCAATCAAATGACCAAGATTATTGTTCAGATAGTGGCCCTTAATCTCACTGCACCCTCGATAAACCTAGCAACCTTTGCTGTTGTCTGATCATTTTGGTCTGATAAAAGAAAGAACAATGTGGCCGCAGATGGGCGGCCTGGGATGGTAAGTAAGAGTGGGGTGATGATCTCATTCCTCAGCTCTTTATAAAGGGGACAGGACAGGAGAACATGGGCCACTGTTTGAAAACCACGGTACAACTGTACTGTCACAAATTATTTAAAAGTTAGTGAGTAAACAATATGTCATCTGGCTAAACTTGAGCAGTATTGTTTCATTACTGATCAGCCAAAATGGTTGTGGAACTCCCTCCCCACAAAAGTGCACCTGGCACCTTCATTGCACAGCTTCTGCCGAATGCTGAAGTCACACCTCTTTACCTGGGCTTTTGACACTTGAACCAGTAGCCCATCTAGGAGGCGGAAAACTCTGACTCTAAACCTCCGTTGCCTTGTGGGATATCTTTGGCAGAAAAAATGGCTCAGGAGTAAACCCTACACATATCTGGAGTGGCGTCCCTAAGATAGTTGGGTGCCTCCTTAGCTGACTGAGCATCTGCCCCAAAGTGCCTATGATATAAAAAAATGAGTACAGCTGTACCTTGTTTTGCGACCGGGATCCGTTCTGGAGCCCCGCACGCTAGGCAAAAAGGATGCACGACACAGCGCCGCTCTGCACGCACACGCGGAGCGGTTTGTGCTTCTGTGCATGCACAAAGCGCGATTTAGTGCTTCTGCACATGTGCGAGCAGCAAACTGGAAGTAACCCATTCCGTTACTTCTGGGTTTACCACGGACATTCGACAAAATGGACGCTCGATGAGGCGGACTCAAAACGAGGTACCACTATACAGTGGTACCTCGGGTTACATACACTTCAGGTTACATACGCTTCAGGTTACAGACTCCAATAACCCAGAAATAGTACCTCAGGTTAAGAACTTTGCTTCAGGATGAGAACAGAAATCGCGTGGTGGCGGTGCGGCAGCAGCAGGAGGCCCCATTAGCTAAAGTGGTGCTTCAGGTTAAGAACAGTTTCAGGTTAAGAACAGACCCCCAGAAGGAATTAAGTACGTAACCAGAAGTACCACTGTACTGAAGTTCTTGCAATTTGTTCCAGGGAGCTCTGTTGTATAACTTGAACGCAGTGGCGTAGCGTGGGTTGTCAGCACCCGGGGCAAGGCAAGTAATTTGCGCCCCCTAACCCGTGGATTTGCGCCCCCTAACCCGTGGATTTGCGCCCCCTAACCTTAACCCCCAGATGTTGCGCCTGGTGCAGCCAGCCCCCCCTGCACCCCCCACGCTACGCCACTGCTTGAACGTTACAGATACAGCCTTGAAACTGAATAAGTATTATTTAAGGAATCCTGCTCTCAACAGCAAGCAATTGTTCAGGGGATTTCCAAGAGTTCAGCTGCTGTTTCTTCATTGGGCTGCAACCAAGAGCTGTACCCTGCTGATGTGCTCTTCAGCAAGATATTTTCCTGAAGGGCATGACAAGAGCTCTCCAGACTGGGGTTTAGGGGTGGGTGTTTTCTGCAAGGTGCCATTGATGCAGCAATAGTGTACAGCCCATTGGCAGACCAACTCTGTGTTACAAAGATGTCTGCAAACGTGGTAGGAAGGCTGGCAGCATCAACTCTGCCATGTGAGAATCCTTTGCAGATGACCACAGTGCCTGGAGACAATAAGAAGAGGAATGACCACTGGGAGGAGCACAGAGAGAAGAAACGCCATGATACACCTGCCTCAGTACAGCCAGACACCTTCACCTGCCCCAACTGCAACAAAACATGTCTCTCCCATATCTGTCTCTACAGTCATAGCAGGCACTGCAACCTTCCAGCAGTTTGACTTCACCCTCAAAGGTGCACACCTCTGTTCTAATCCCAAGACAGACGGAAGCCAACCAACCAACTAGCTGGTTGGCTGGTATTGGACCATCAACGCTTCCTTCTGTTTTCTGAGCTCAGCCATTCTTCCGCAATGTTACAGTCGGGCCCCGCAAGACGAATGCCTCACAAGACGGAAAACTCGCTAGACGAAAGAGTTTTCCATTTTGGAGGTGCTTCGCAAAACGAATTTCCTATGGGCTTGCTTCGCAAGACGACAATGTCTTGCGAGTTCCTGCGGGGTTTTTTTCCTTTCTCCCCCCCCTTTTTCTAAGCCGCTAAGCCACTTATCAGCTGATCCGATCAGCAGATAAGCCGCTAAAAGCTGCTAAAAGCCGCTAATAGCGCTAATCTGCTAATCCTTCAATGGGCTTGCTTCACAAGACGAAAAAACCGCTAGACGAAGAGAATCACAGAACGGATTCTTTTCGTCTTGCGAGGCACCACTGTATTGCATTATTGCCATCTGGAGAGAGACACACTCTTGTAGTATAGTGCAAAAAGAGGAGGACAGAAAAAGAAACCGAAACATTTGTGGTACAAAAAGCTATAGGATTTCAGCAGGGAGCGGCAGGCCATGCCTTGGTTGGAAATGAAGAAGTAGGACAACCCCCAAACCTTTGCAAGTGTAAACATTATTGAATGTGGGATCAGAAAAGAACCACCAGGAGCCCAGAATGGCACAAGAAAAGGGATATCTGGAGGGGCCCACTGACTTACAATAAAAATAAGGCACACACATCTAGGCAAACAGGGGAGGGAGGGAGAAGGTAGAGGTCCTTTGCAAAAGACCAAAATTAAGAGGAGCACCAGAGTCATAGAACTGGAAGGGACCAAGAGGATCATCTAGTCCAGCGGTTCTCAACCTGTGGGTCCCTAGATGTTGTTGGACTACAGCTCCCATCATCCCTGAGCTCTGGCCTTGCTAGCTAGGGGTGATGGGAGTTGTAGTTCAACAACATCTGGGGACCCAAGGCTGAGAAAGGCTGATCTAGTGCAACCCTCTCTCAGGTGGCGAATTGCCATGGGTTGGCCAGACAGTATCCAGCTTTTTGAAGGAACTATTGCTTGTCCAGTTTCAAGGGTCAACCTCATCCAAGCAGCAGAGATGGGAGAGCAAAGAGGGACAGCTGTTTCCTGTTTGCGAGCCCCACTGCGTCACTGATGTAATCGGCAGTACAGACTTGCCTCTGTACGATCACTCTTTGTACAAGGGAATGGCCCTCCGGTGGCTTCCAGAAATGTCAACAAGACATAGACGTTGCTTCCCCCCCAAAAAAAATAAATAAATAAGCAGATATAAATTATATGAAATTCAAAGACTATTTAGCTAAATATGCTAAGACAATTGAAATAGAAATACTTGCAAATACCAGATAGGCTTAGGATTTAAATATGTGATGTTATAGAAGACTTGATGTTTCAAGTTAAAATGAAATGTTTTGAAGTTTAAAGTTAAAATGAAAAGGAAGAAAGATGTTAAGCAATTAAGTTAATTTTATGAAAAATCTGTTTTGGAAAACTGTTACAATGATATACATTGAAACACAGTCAGGGGGATTTGAGGAAGTCACTTAACAATGTTACTAAGATTGGATTATGCACAGTTAGGATTTATGTTAGTTAGTTTGTTTATAAATTTTGGAAAATCAATAATTTTTTTTAAAATAAATAAATAAATAAATAAATAAATGGCAATATCTCCCTAAGAAACATTTACCTTGCTTTTAAGGTCTCTCCCCCCCCCCCGGGGTAAGGGAGATTATTTCCCCCTCCTAAAATACTGTGTTACTCCTAATGGATAAACACTGCCCATGGATTACAAGCAAAAAATCTAACCGAGTCCTAGGAGAAGGAAAAGGGTGGTGGTAGGAGCTTTTCGCAGCGCTCCAAAGCTTTATTTAGCATGAAAGGCCCTGCTGGATTTTAGATCGCAGGCTAGAATCGCAAGCTTCTTTCTTTGGCTAGGCAGAGTTGGCTGGGTTGTGACCCTTTGTTCTATTTCCCTCGGATCTGCTTCAGCGCTGGAGAGGAAGTGGGTCCCTGGGGGGCCGTAAGTGCCATGGGAAGAGACAGACCTTCGGACTCAAGCCAGCTACAGCAATCTTTGCGAGGAAGCGCTGCCAATCCAAGGCATCCCAAAACCACGATGTCAAGATAGCCCAGGGCTGAACAGCTGAGTGAAAGATATTGTTATACATTTGCGGGGTGTGTGTGTGTGTGCAGACCTCCTAAACCAGGCATGGCCAAACTTGGCCCTCTAGCTGTTTTGGAACTACAACTCCCATCATCCCCAGCTAACAGGACCAATGGTCAAGGATGATGGGAATTGTAGTCCCAGAACAGCTGGAGGGCCAAGTTTCGCCATGCCTGTCCTAAACCCTAGGAATTAATAAATGGTAGAATATTGATGATTTGGAACGTGAAGGGAGAGATACAAGCTGCAGAGGAGTTCCTGGGCTAGCCTATGCAAAAAAACAACACACGACCTGGGCAAGCTAGTGCCAATAATAATAATAATAATAATAATAATAATAATAATAATAATTTATTATTTATACCCCGCCCATCTGGCTGAGTTTCCCCAGCCACTCTGGGCAGCTCCCAATCAAGTGTTAAAAACAGTACAGCATTAAATATTAAAATTTAATATTTAAATATTAAGAAACAAAACAGGGCCATTGGTAATGCAAGAGAATTGAATTCCCCTCTTGTCCTCAGGTGTGAACAGAGACTGGGGATTGGGAAGGCTGCCAGGGTAACTGGGTGTGAGGTGACAGGAAAAGAGAGTTTTGAGCAAGGGTTGCTGGGAGGAAGAAGAAGAAGAAGGAAGGAGGACTGGGATCCATCTTGGGCAGGCTGGCTGAAGGCTGACTGGGAGAGATGCCTTGGACTCCAGTGCTGTACTGCTGTGGGGGAACAACCGCCACTTGAGATGACTATGCTGTAAGATCTGGACTCCCTCCATGCAGACTGAAGGTGTCAATAGGAGAATAAACCATATTTCTTAAAACTACGATGTTCTCCACTGTGTCTCGATTATCCAAAGGAACACAGACCCTGGGTGAGTGCCTGGAACCCCGCGGGCTCTTGCCCCCGCTCAGCAGAGAGAGGGGGAGGCACCCAACTCTGGTAACAAGACATTTATTTATCTCTGTTGCCTTGTACAATCACAAGGAAAGCCCACGATCCACTGGATAGCCTTCCCAAGGCAGAAAGGAATTTAGACCTGAAGGGACCATCTGGGAAATACAAATATGCAATCACAAGTCTGGGAAACACAGAAATTCTCAGGATTCTACTGTGGAAATAAGTGGCTTTTGCACAATGAACACTGAACCGTCTCTCCCTCCCTTCACCCCCACCCCAATTTCTTGTGCTCTTTCTAACCATCCTGTAATCAACAATTCAGCCATTGATCCTCATGCAACACATAGGTAAACATAATGGTACCCCTGCCCGACAGGGCCAGTCGTGACCGATTCTAGGGTTGCGTGCTCATCTCGCTCAAGAGGCCGGGAGCCGGCACTGTCCGAAGACACTTCCGGGTTACGTGGCCAGCGTGACTAAGCTGCATCTGGCGAGCCAGCACCAGCGCTGCACATGGAAACGCCGTTTACCTTCCCGCTAGAAAGCGGTCCCTATTTATCTACTTGCACTTTGATGTGCTTTCAAACTGCTAGGTTGGCAGGAGCTGGGACCGAACGACGGGAGCTCACCCCGCCGCGGGGATTCGAACCGCCGACCTTTCGATTGGCAGGTCCTAGGCTCTGTGGTTTAACCCACAGCACTACCCGCGTCCCCATGCAACACATACCTGGAGCTAAATTTTTTTCCTGCTGATACTGTTGACGGGGACGATGGACAAATATCAGTGTGATAGTCTGCTAAACTGGGCCTGCAGCTATGAAGGCCAATGCTAGCATGAGCCAAGACACAAACAGGTAGCCAGTGAAGATGTTGGGAGCTAAAAGTTTGAGCCTGACAAAAGTCTGTTTATGTTTTTCTATTTTCTATGTTATTGGTAAAATAATTAATAGAAGGAAACCCCTTAGTCAGTTCCTGCACTGCCTTGGGCAACATGGGATGTATAGATTAGCATTCCTTTCTACAGAATTGCAATTAAATATACAGACTTTGGAGATGGCAACATACGAATGGCTGCAAAAATCAGCGCTGGATTTACGTATAAGCTAAACAAGCTATAGCTTAGGGCCCCACTCTTTTGGGGCCCCCCAAAAAATTTAAAGGGAAAAAACCTGAATGTACATTTCCAAAATATGATAAAAAACAAATAAAGTAAAACCTACATACAGCAACAATGTTTTGTGTTGTGTAGGCTCCTATGATGTAAGTAATGGGCCCTGCCTGCCAGCCTGCTCCCTAAAATGTCACTGGTTTGCTCATTTCTATATACAGTGGTACCTTGGTTCTCAAACTTTGTCTCTTCCAAAACCAAAGCGTTCCAAAACCGAGGTGTGCTTTCCCATAGAAAGCAACGCAAAATGGATTAATCCGTTCCAGACTTTTAGGGCCCCATTACCTTGAGTAGCTTAGGGCCTCATCAGACCTAAATCCGGCCCTGGCCAAAATGAACAGTATGTAATGAAGACTGCATACTTTGTTAGAATTGTTTTTTAACAATGCAAACACCATTACGTGTGGGCCCATCATCCCATGCGTGAAAAAGCAATGTTGTCATCTCCATGGGACAGGAAATGCCAATTATAGTCTGTGTTTCTATGGAACAGTTTCGTACACTGCAGGATGTCAGTGGCGCACTTGCATCCTGTCGTACGCAGTGTCACAACTTCTGAAAGGCTGCACTGTTCTACAGACACGGACCACTCCCTTGCAGGACACAAGAAACGCAGACAGAAACTCATTGGCTCCTCTGACATCTGGCTTGTAAGTCTGGTTGCCTGTGCCTGACAAGTGAGCATCTCACGTTAATGTTTCCTCATCTGGATTGCACCTTCTAGGAGAGCTATAGTCTGTCTTTTAGTAAGGTAATAGGGACCCCTGACCATTGGGTCCAGTCGTGGCCGACTCTGGGGTTGCGACGCTCATCTCGCTTTATTGGCCGAGGGAGACAGCGTACAGCTTCCGGGTCATGTGGCCAGCATGACTAAGCCGCTTCTGGCGAACCAGAGCAGTGCATGGAAAAGCCATTTACCTCCCCACCAGAGCGGTACCTATTTATCTACTTGCACTTTGACGTGCTTTCGAACTGCTAGGTGGGCAGGAGCAGGGACCTAGCAATGGGAGCTCACCCCATCGTGGGGATTTGAACCGCCAACCTTCTGATCAGCAAGAAGAAGAAGAAGAAGAGTTTGGATTTGATATCCCGCCTTTCACTCCCTTTAAGGAGTCTCAAAGCGGCTAACATTCTCCTTTCCCTTCCTCCCCCACAACAAACACTCTGTGAGGTGAGTGGGGCTGAGAGACTTCACAGAAGTGTGACTGGCCCAAGGTCACCCAGCAGCTGCATGTGGAGGAGTGGAGACACGAACCCGGTTTCCCAGATTACGTGACTACCGCTCTTAACCACTACACCACACTGGCTCTGTGGTTTAACCCACAGCACCACAATTCTCTCAAACATTTGGGACAATGCCACCTGAAACAGGTCAATACCAGCAAGCAAAGGCTCAGCCAACTCTGGTCCCCATTGCAATCCTACGGTCATACCAACTGCACTGTTTTAAAACTTATTAATTTCCCCTTTTTCAACTCTGATGCTAACAGCTACCCCAGATAATATTTAGCATCTACTGTTTCTGCTTCCAGAGGCTGAAACAGCCCACCAAATATATCACTTTCTCTTTTAATGGTTCCCTTAATGCCAAGACAAAAGAGCACACAACTGCCCTGTGTTCTTCCTTCTCCCATCGTTCCCTTCATTATTGTTTAAAATTAGTCCCAGGTTGTAAATTTCACTGGGAAGACAAATGCAAATAAATTTGGAATCTTCATGAATTGAAAGCTAGTTGTGAAAGACTGATCCAAAACTATTTTCTTGGTTGTTTTCTTTAAATGTCTTTATGGTCAAAAACTGTCTTCCACTTTGGAGGATTTTTCTTGCTGCTTGCAAAAAATTAGCTCGTTTAAATTTTCCTCACAATTGAGTCCAGTAATAGCAAATGTGAAAGGTCTGCCACCAGGTGAGTTTTCCCATGTGATTCAGGAAGGGAACAGTAGAAAAAGGAGGAAAGTCATCTAAAGACACAGCTGTCAAGAGAATCATTCATGCCGATTAGGTTTTTTAAAACAGTGGCAATTTGCACATTCTAAACATTTTCTTAAGTGAAGCTTCTACCATATCAAAACCCCCAATATCAATTTAGAAATCAAATTTACTGAATAGCTACTAGAGCCCTAGCGCCCAGTGTGCAAGCAATAACACCATATAACACCAGTCTTGAAAGACCTACATTGGCTCCCAGTACGTTTCTGAGCACAATTCAAAGTGTTGGTGCTGACCTTTAAAGCCCTAAACGGCCTCGGTCCAGTATACCTGAAGGAGCGTCTCCACCTCCATCGTTCAGCCCGGACACTGAGATCCAGCGCTGAGGGCCTTCTGGCGGTTCCCTCATTGCGAGAAGCAAAGCTACAGGGAACCAGGGAGAGGGCCTTCTCGGTAGTGGCGCCTTCCCTGTGGAACGCCCTCCCACCAGATGTCAAAGAGAACAACAACTACCAGACTTTTAGAAGACATCTGAAGGCAGCCCTGTTTAGGGAAGCTTTTAATGTTTGATGTATCATAGTATTTTAATATTCTTTTGGAAGCCGCCCAGAGTGGCTGGGGAAACCCAGCCAGATGGGCGGGGTATAAATAATAAATTATTATTATTATTATTATTATTATTATTATTATTATTATTCCCCTTCATGGATCACTGCCTTGCCGTGGCGAAGGGGCTTGAAGAACTCAGAGAAGCTATGAACTACGCCGAGCAGGGCACCCAAGATGAACAGGTCATAGTGGAGAGTTTTGACCAAACGTGATCCACCTGGAGTAGGAACCGGCAAGCCATTCCAGTATCCCTGCCAAGAAAACTCCATGGACAAAGACAACAGGCATATAAAAGTTATGACACTGGAAGATGAGCCCCTCAGGTCGGAAGGTGTCCAACATGCTACTGGGGAAGAGCGGAGGACAAGTACAAGTAGATCCAGAGCTGATGAAGCGGCTGGGCCAAAGCCGAAAGGACGCTCAGTTGTGGATATGCATGGAAGCGAAAGGAAAGTCCAATGCTGTAAAGAAAAATATTGCATAGGAACCTGGAATGTAAGAACCATGAACCTGGGTAAGTTGGATGTGGTCAAAAATGAGATGGCAAGAATAAATATTGACATCCTGGGCATCAGTGAGCTAAAATGGACGGGAATGGGCGAATTCAGTTCGGATGACTACCATATCTACTACTGTGGGCAAGAAACCCGTAAGAGAAATGGAGTGGCCCTCATAGTCAACAAAAGAGTGGCGAAAGCTGTACTGGGATGCAGTCTCAAAAATGATAGAATGATCTCGATACGAATCCAAGGCAGACCTTTTAACATCACAGTAATCCAAGTTTATGCACCAACTACTGGTGCTGAAGAAACTGAAATTGACCAGTTCTATGAAGACTTACAAAACCTTATCGAAGTGACACCAAAGAAGGATGTTCTGCTCATTATAGGGGATTGGAATGCTAAAGTAGGGAATCAAGAGATAAAAGGAACAACTGGCAAGTTTGGCCTTGGAGATCAAAACGAAGCAGGGCAAAGGCTAATAGAGTTCTGTCAAGAGAACAAGCTGGTCATCACAAACACGCTTTTTAAACAACACAAGAGACGACTCTACACATGGACATCCCCAGATGGGCAACATCGAAATCAGATTGATTATATTCTCTGCAGCCAAAGATAGAGAAGCTCTATACAGTCAGCAAAAACAAGACCTGGAGCTGACTGTGGCTCAGATCATCAGCTCCTTATAGCAAAATTCAAGCTTAAACTGAAGAAAGTAGGAAAAACCACTGGACAGGTAAGATACAATCTAAACCAAATCCCTTATGAATACACAGTGGAAGTGAGGAACAGGTTTAAGGATTTAGATTTGCTGGACAGAGTGCCTGAAGAACTATGGATGGAGGCTCGCAACATTATACAGGAGGCAGCAACTAAAACCATCCCAATGAAAAAGAAATGCAAGAAAGCAAAGTGGCTGTCCAACGAGGCCTTACAAATAGCGGAGGAGAGAAGGCAAGCAAAATGCGAGGGAGATAGTGAAGGATACAGGAAATTGAATGCAGATTTCCAAAGAACAGCAAGGAGAGACAAGAAGGCCTTCTTAAACGAGCAATGCAAAGAAATAGAGGAAAGCAACAGAATGGGAAGAACCAGAGATCTGTTCAAGAAAATCGGAAATATGAAAGGAACATTTCGTACAAAGATTACCATAATAAAGGACAAAAGTGGTAAAGATCTAACTGAAGCAGAAGACATCAAGAAGAGGTGGCAAGAATACACAGAGGAATTATACCAGAAAGATATGGATGTCTCGTACACCCCAGGTAGTGTGGTTGCTGACCTTGAGCCAGACATCCTGGAGAGTGAAGTCAAATGGGCCTTAGAAAGCACTGCAAATAACAAGGCCAGTGGAAGTGATGGTATTCCAGCTGAACTGTTTAAAATTTTAAAAGATGATGCTGTTAAGGTGCTACACTCAATATGCCAGCAAGTTTGGAAAACTCAGCAGTGGCCAGAGGATTGGAGAAGATCAGTCTACATTCCAATCCCAAAGAAAGGCAGTGCCAAAGAATGCTCCAACTACCGCACAATTTCACTCATTTCACATGCTAGCAAGGTTATGCTTAAAATTCTACAAGGAAGGCTCAAGCAGTATGTGGACCGAGAACTCCCAGAAGTGCAAGCTGGATTTAGAAGAGGCAGAGGAACCAGAGACCAAATTGCAAACATGCGCTGGATTATGGAGAAAGCCAGAGAGTTCCAGAAAGACATCTACTTCTGCTTCATTGACTATGCAAAAGCCTTTGACTGTGTTGACCACAGCAAACTATGGCAAGTTCTTAAAGAAATGGGAGTGCCTGATCACCTCATCTGTCTCCTGCGAAATCTCTATGTGGGACAAGAAGCTACAGTTAGAACTGGATATGGAACAACTGATTGGTTCCAAATTGGGAAAGGAGTACGGCAAGGCTGTATATTGTCTCCCTGCTTATTTAACTTATATGCAGAATTCATCATGCGAAAGGCTGGGCTGGATGAATCCCAAGCCGGAATTAAGATTGCCGGAAGAAATATCAACAACCTCAGATATGCAGATGACACAACCTTGATGGCAGAAAGTGAAGAGGAATTAAAGAACCTTTTAATGAGGGTGAAAGAGGAGAGCGCAAAATATGGTCTGAAGCTCAACATCAAAAAAACGAAGATCATGGCCACTGGGCCCATCACCTCCTGGCAAATAGATGGGGAAGAAATGGAGGCAGTGAGAGATTTTACTTTCTTGGGCTCCATGATCACTGCAGATGGTGACAGCAGTTACGAAATTAAAAGACGCCTGCTCCTTGGGAGAAAGGCGATGGCAAACCTAGACAACATCTTAAAAAGCAGAGACATCACCTTGCCAACAAAGGTCCGTATAGTAAAAGCCATGGTTTTCCCAGTAGTGATGTATGGAAGTGAGAGCTGGACCATAAAGAAGGCTGATCGCCGAAGAATTGATGCTTTTGAATTATGGTGCTGGAGGAGACTCTTGAGAGTCCCATGGACTGCAAGAAGATCAAACCTCTCCATTCTGAAGGAAATCAGCCCTGAGTGCTCACTGGAAGGACAGATCGTGAAGCTGAGGCTCCAATACTTTGGCCACCTCATGAGAAGAGAGGACTCCCTGGAAAAGACCCTGATGTTGGGAAAGATGGAGGGCACAAGGAGAAGGGGACGACAGAGAATGAGATGGTTGGATGGTGTTCTTGAAGCTACTAGCATGAGTTTGATCAAACTGCGGGAGGCAGTGGAGGACAGAAGTGCCTGGCGTGCTCTGGTCCATGGGGTCACGAAGAGTCGGACACGACTAAACGACTAAACAACAACAACAATTATTATTATTATTATTATTATTATTATTATTATGAAAAAGACGTGCATCTTGAACAAAGTTTTGCAGCTATAATTGGCCCAGTGCAAAACCAAAGTTTCTGTGCTTGCGAATTTGCCACACCCAGGATGTTGAATGGAGGTTGCTAGAAATCACTAGCACAGGGGTCTGTAACCCGCGGCTCCGGAGCCGCATGTGGCTCTTTTACACCTTTGCCGCGGCTCCGGGGCGGATACTAGCGAGGAGAGGAGGCGCATTGTGCGCCCCGACACTCCCTACTGTGGCGGGCGCTGTACTGGCTGTGACGTCGCATGGGGGCGGTGCGTGTGTTAGTCACACACCGTCCCGACGTCACCTTCCCGCCCGCTGTTAGATCGCGGCTCCAGAGATATATTTGTTTTAAATGTCGCAATGGTTTTGCGGCTCCCAGGTTTTTTTCCCTTCGGAAACGGGTCCAAGTGGCTCTTTTTGTCTTAAAGGTTGCAGACCCCTGCACTAGCAGGTGCTGCAAACCTTCTTATTTAGTTCTAGGAACTTCTTCCTAGGAGTCCTTCACTGCTGATTTCCAGAAGGAGCGTTTGATCGAGCACCTCTGACGGCTGAAGTCAGAGAGACTGTTCCCAGCTTGCTTATTCTACAAGAGACCCAATCCGTGGGAACTCTTCCTAGTTTTCATTCCAGAATCACGGCCGCCTACTTCAGCACGCAGAGCTATCATGTGAGCCACGGATAACAGGCAGCAGGATTAATATGCAGGGCCTCGTTGCTGTCAAGTTGTGTTATGGCACCTGGGAGGTCGAGGCAATCAAAAACGCCCTTCTCATGTTAGGCGTTTCCCAGGGGGAGAAATCTCTTCATCTGCAACTGATTATAAAGTAGTTTGTCTGAAAACAATGCCAGCTAGATTTACAGAGACTTGACAGGAGTTCTTCCTCGTATACCTTTTTTTTAAAAATACTCTGCCGGATGTTTCATCTCAACAAAAATGCATTAAATGAGTAAAAGAAAGAATCATAACTCCCACAAGAAGCCTGTGTAACGGGCATCGTTCCAAAGGACCTGGTTCAGCAAAGGTCACATGCAGGCTTTCCAGAAAATATTTGGAATTAAAGCACATGTTTATTCGGAATTAAAGCCCATGTTTAGAGGATTACTGGAACTGAAGCCCTGTTGCCCTGAGTGACCAGACATTCGCAGCATTGTGAAACATGGGGGGGGGTCTTCTCAAAGGTTATATCTTTCCTCCGCGCCCTCCATCATTAGGCTAACACCACAGAGTTTCATGTGAGAAGTTAGGGAAGAAGTAGATGGAGTTGGGGGGGGGGGGACGACGACCAGAAATGGGCAACCAAGATGCAGTGTCTCCCCTATGAAGAAAAATAGCAGTGTTTGGGGTTTTATAGCTTAGAGAAAAGGTGAGTTAGAGATGAGGTGATAGAAGTTAAAAAAATTACGCATGGCATGATGAAAGTACAGTGGGACCTCAGGTTAAGAACTTAATTTGTTCCGGAGGTCCGTTCTTAACCTGAAACCTAAAGCACCACTTTAGCTAATGGGGCCTCCTGCTGCCGCCGGGGGATTTCTGTTCTCACCCTGAAGCATAGTTCTTAACCCGAGGTACTATTTCTGGGTTAGCGGAGTCTGTAACCTGAAGGGTCTGTAACCCAAGGTACCACTGTAGATAAGAGATACATTTTTCTCCCTCTCTCATAAGATTCCTAAGGCCAATTTCCACTTCTTCCCTTCCACCTCCAGAGCCCCACCCTACCCCAGGGGCGTAGGAAGGGGGGAAAGACTGCCATGACTGCCCCCACTGTGGGGGGTGACATTCAGCGCAGCGCCCGCCCACGACTCCCAAGCCTACCCCGAGTCGTCGGGGTAAGGGGTGGAGCTGTGCTGCTTTGCCGGCGGCATTCACATCAACTGATGGGAAGCGCCTACACAGGGTGGTGAATACAGCACAAGATGTTATGGGCTGTCCCCTTAATCCGCTGGATGAAATAGCGGAAGAGCGTTGCCTCAGGAGAGTGAGGGAAATTCTCAGGGATCATTCCCACCCTGGCCGGCACTTTCTTGATCTCCTGCCCTCGGGCAGAAGATATAGAAGCAGGATTAGTCGCACCAACAGGGTAAAGAACAGCTTCTATCCCTGGGCTGTTAGGCTGCTGAATGAAAAGATAACAACAGGGCAACTGACTTTCGGGTTTGGTGGGTGTGCGTCAGTAAACGAGGGGAATTAAGACTAAAAGAGCTGAGTGGGGGGTAATCATGTAACCTCACTGTATACAAGTTGTACAAGTGACAATAAAGTATTTCAATTTCCCCCTTCCCCCTTTGTTTTGACAGCTTGGGGGAGTTGTGGGCGGGTGGCACACCGAATGTCTGCCATGGGCAGCTCGCTCCGTCCCCGGTTGCAGGGCATGTGCGCCACGCCGGGCACCCGAGTGGCTATCCTGCGCCTGGGAGGGCACCCTCCACGCCACACCCCCCTCGGGAGAACACCCGCCCTGAGCAGCGTGGGCATATGCTTTGCCGCTCCCCTACCCCATTCCTGATATCTTAGAAGCTTCCAGGTCCAGACCATTTTTTTTTGGATTTTTAGATTTTCCTGCCTATCAGTTTAGGAAGTGAAAACTGGGCCACCCAAAAATAAAGCGGTGGTTTCTGCATCCTTAATCAAGTCCCAAGGCACGCATAAAGCACTATCTTGTTTTTGGGTGGCCCAGTATGTCTTCCAAATTGATAAACACTTGATCACTTGCGTTCGCTATTACTATATGTTAAGTTTATATAGGTGTATGGGGAAAAAGTAAACAGAAAGAGGTGCTGTGATCCAGACTTCTTTGGTAAAAGTATACACTGCAGCTCAGTGGTCCAACCAGTGCTATAAAAACCGTATCTAGAAACAGCTGTGTAGTTAAAATGTTTAGCTATGCTTCCCTCAAAGTCACCCTCAAAATAGGTGCAGCTCTTCACATTAACATTCCTAGCCGCTATTTGGGAGGTAGCTAGAAGTTGCTTGGATGTTCGTGGCTAGGAGTTCGCTATTTCTGAGTGCTCTGCAGATTCTTTTTGGGTCAGTTAGCACTGACTATAGATGCTTACTTGCGCCCCACATTCACACCCTATAAAAGCAGGTATTCCAAAAACTCCAAGAAGTCTCTCATAGTCACTAGGAAGCTGACCCAGGAGTTCGGGTTACCAAGGGAAACAGCCTTGACACATACCTAGAAAAATCTCAAGCACCTGATCTCATAAGCCCCAGACAATCAAAATGTTCTGCTGCCAGCACCGTACTGATGTTTCTTCAACAGGCCCTAAGAAATAACAGATCTCCATGTTCAAACAACAGTACAGGACTGATATCAGGGGATAAAATGTGCAACTTCTCTGCTTTACAACCTATTTTGCTTCCTCTGAGCCCAGGGGTAGGCAAACTAAGGCCTGGGGGCCGGATGCGGCCCAATCGCCTTCTCAGTCCAGCCCGCAGATGGTTCAGGAATCAGCGTGTTTTTACATGAGTAGAATGCGCCCTTTTATTTAAAATGCATCTCTGGGTTATTTGTGGGGCATAGAAATTTGTTCATCCCCCCAAAAAAATATAGTCTGGCCCACCACATGGTCTGAGGCCCACGGCTGAAAAAGGTTGCTGACCCCTGCTCTGAGCCCTCTCCTCCAAGCCTTACAGGACATCTCTAGCCTGTGTGGTCCTGCCTCCCTACATTACTTTGATCTGAATGTTCCCAGGCCACGCATGAGACTGAGCACAGCAAAACAACCAGCAAGTCTTTAATTTCAATTAGCTGCAATTGGAACAGCTTAAATTTCATTTTCCAGAATAATAGTGGGTCACTGTGACGAGGATACTCAAAGCCCCTCAAATGGACCCATCTTCAAAGACGAGAGAGGGAGAAGAAGTCATGCCCTAAGGAGGGCAAGCCTGGTACATTCCCAGACTTATTAACCATAAAAACTGGCACAGTTCCACTGTCATGACAGCAGGGTAAAGAATAAAATCTCCCCAATGGAAATAACAAGGATATTATGCAAGGGTGGGTACACTTTAAGCCAGCGTGAAAATATTCACCTTCCAGCTTCAGAAACAGCTTGCCTCAAGCAGAATGTGGATTGTGATAATGCCCTCTGTTAAATGACAGCAACTGCCCACGGGGAATCAACCAGTCTAGTGAGCCACAAGTTCCTCAAACCTGGACTAAACATTCTTTAACATGTGGCCATTCCTGGTAAAAGCATCTTCCTCAAGGACTAGTTTTTGAGAGCTCAGCGACATATTCCCAGAGTGAAAGTTGCTTTTTTTTCAAATTCATAGTCTGACAAGCAACTTATAAAGCAAGCAAGCAATCTCTCACAAAGAGAGGGCCTGTGCAGTCCCATTTGCCACACTTCCTGTGGAAAATATGCACAGCGACAGAAATTCCAAAATATCTTTTTAACCGGACCCTTGAAAGGAGAACTTTGCCTGACCCTCTGGGCTTTCACTGCACACAAATGTCTAACCTGCCTTGAACTGTAGATAGTTCTTTCCACTGCAGAGATCAGAATAAATGGTCATTGAGATAAACGCTATCCTTCCAAGGATGAAATATCCACATGCACACTATTTTTTGTGTATTAGGCAAATGTGGGGGAAAAGAATAATCAACCAAAGTTGCCTAAAACAGAAAAACAAAACAGGCTTGGGAATAAACTGCTAGAACAGTGAAGAACAATGCGTCTTGGGGACACATTGCATGGGTTCGCTGGCAACCCTGACCAACGTGCAACTGCACATCACTCACACATGGTTTGAGAATTATTGCGATAACATCTCACACGAATGGCTGGATTCTGTATCGCAAGTTGATGTGCTCTTCTGCTCTGAACCAAAGGCAGGCCTGAGTGAGTGGTTTGATGCAGGGATACCAAAGAAAGATGTCAAAAACACCAGCCTTGCTGCCTTTGCATACCCTGCGCATACACTGCAACAGTGAAAGGTTGGCATGACTTGTCTGCGCCCAGTCAAACGCTCATACATCCTTTATGCACAAAGCAGCCTGTCCCACTGCCCAGAACCTCCCATCACAACTGGCTGGTGAGCAGTGTTAGAAACTGAGATATGAAAGATAGGAGCTAAATGGCACCTTAAACCTAGGTTATGGGCACAACAACAGAATGTCTAGGTGCGCTTTTTTAATAACAAAAATACAAAGCCAAAATGAATGAACTGCCTCTAAAATATTAGGTTCATTTCTCATACTGTCTAGTCCTTCCCCTGCCCACCTCCCTAATATTCTTAAGAGGGTCTCTTCTCCAGTCTTCAGAGAGTAGATGGAAGTGGAGAGGCAGAAAAAGGTCCTCCTTTCCGTCCACTCTGCAGTTTTAATCTGAAATCTTAGGCGCAGCACTGTTCCCAGAGCTCAGAAACTGCTCGCACTAACGAAATTCCCTGTCACAAAATGGGAGTTTTGAACACTGGTGGTGAGGTCACAAGTGGTAGCTATCCAAAACTTCTTCCTCCCTGGGCCAAGAGCCCAGCATCCGACGGTCCACAGATAAGCACAACCTCAAAGCAAGCCCATTAGCATATATCAAAGCAAGGAAACATAAATATCTCTGAGCTCCTTCTTGCAATTAACAACCAATTATTTTGGGGGTTATCTTAACTACCAACATGGCGTCTGCAGGCCTTCCAGAACATTTCACTTCAACACAGCTTCCTCAGCTATAAAGACCAGGGAGAAGTCTATAGCGGTGACCAGAGAACAAATGACCACTAGGACAGCAGTCACGAAATTAAAAGACGCCTGCTCCTTGGGAGAAAGGCGATGGCAAACCTAGACAGCATCTTAAAAAGCAGAGACATCACCTTGCCAACAAAGGTCCGTATAGTTAAAGCTGTGGTTTTCCCAGTAGTGATGTATGGAAGTGAGAGCTGGACCATACAGAAGGCTGATCGCCGAAGAATGGATGCTTTTGAATTCTGGTGCTGGAGGAGACTCTTGAGAGTCCCATGGACTGCAAGAAGATCAAATGCATCCATTCTTAAGGAAATCAGCCCTGAGTGCTCACTGGAAGGACAGATCATGAAGCTGAGGCTCCAGTACTTTGGCCACCTCATGAGAAGAGAAGACTTCCTGGAAAAGACCCTGATGTTGGGAAAGATGGAGGGCACAAGGAGAAGGGGACGACAGAGGACGAGGTGGTTGGACAGTGTTCTCGAAGCTACAAACATGAGTCTGACCAAACTGCGGGAGGCAGTGGAAGACAGGAGTGCCTGGCGTGCTCTGGTCCATGGGGTCACGAAGAGTCGGACACGACTAAATAACTAAACAACAACAAAGGAGGAGAGCAGAGAGAAAAAAACACCATGGCAACACAACCGGATGTCTTCATCTGCCCCAGGTGCAAAGCATCTCTGTCCTGCACTAGTCTACACAACCAGAGCAGGTGTCGCAACCTTCCAACAGCTTGACCTCACCCCCAAAAGCACACTCCTCCATTGTCTTCTGTGACAGATGGATGCCAACAAGCTCCCCCCATTGTGCCCTGTTTTCTATAGGCAGCTTCCCCACAAATTAATGGTCCTCTCTGAACAACTGCATTTAAGTCCCATTCCTAAGCAAACTTTCTTGGAGGGAAACAATGCCATTCTTTTACACAGAAGAAAGCACCTCTAATTTCAAGGCAGTTTATTTGCCAATAAGTATATTTATGACTATGGGACGCGGGTGGCGCTGTGGGTTAAACCACAGAGCCTAGGACTTGCCGATCAGAAGGTCGGCGGTTTGAATCCCCGCGACGGGGTGAGCTCCCGTTGCTCGGTCCCTGCTCCTGCCAACCTAGCAGTTTGAAAGCACGTCAAAGTGCAGGTAGATAAATAGGTACCACTCTGGCTGGAAGGTAAATAGCGTTTCCGTGCGCTGCTCTGGTTCACCAGAAGAGTCTTAGTCTTGCTGGCCACATGACCCGGAAGCTGTACGCTGTCTCCCTCGGCCAATAAAGCAAGATGAGCACCGCAACCCCAGAGTCGGCCACGACTGGACCTAATGGTCAGGGGTCCCTTTACCTTTATATTTATGATGACAAACGAAGAGCCAGGATTCATGTCACAACTTGTAAGAGTGTTGCTTAGGATTGCAACCACTGAAATACCCCCCTCCCATGGTGCATGGGGCTGAGAAGGCTGACTAAATTAATAGAAGGTATGGGGAAATTGGAAGACATCACCAAGGAGAAACGATGAAAGGTCTCCAGATCCACAAATTAATCAGCAGTTTATTTATTTATCAAGATTTATATACCAAAAATATATCTAAAGCATCTTACATAAAAAGGTAAAGGTACCCCCTAACCGTTAGGTCCAGTCGCGGACGACTCTGGGGTTGCAGCGCTCATCTCGCTTTATCGGCCGAGGGAGCTGGCGTACAGCTTCCGGGTCATGTGGCCAGCATGACTAAGCCGCTTCTGGCGAACCAGAGCAGCGCACGGAAACACCGTTTACCTTCCCACTGGAGCGGTACCTATTTATCTACTTGCACGTTGACGTGATTTTGAACTGCTTGGTGGGCAGGAGCAGGGACTGAGCAACGGGAGCTCACCCCGTCACAGGGATTCAAACCGCCGACCTTCTGGTCTTACATAATATCTTACATAATAGAGTGTAAAATATTAGAAAGAATAAAAGCTAACTTATAAAACAGTGGACATTTATCAAAATATAGTTAAAGTCAACAGTTTTAAGAACAAACATACAAAACGAAATTACATGCTTAGGTAAGGCTTGCCTAAACAAAGAAGTTTTAGCAGGCGTATAAATCAGTAAGTACAACATAGGTACTTGCCTAATATTAATCAGGGGGGAGTGCCGGAGATCTTCATATTCTGCCACACTAAAAATATCAATTTCTTGCAAGTGTGGAATTAATGTTATACAGCACTTGTAAAAGTGCTGGATCCCCAGATCTAATTGATCAAGTGGCCACCTTACCATAATTCAGGCTGGTTTGTATTCCCGCAGGCTCTATTATCTTTCCATTCTGAAAATTTGGCAGTGCTTAACCTCCAGATATTATGAATGTTTTGCTAGCAGAACTGCTTTCCATTTGCTGTTAGCCTCATTAGCACCAAGTCATGGGAAGAACATCAGCTATTTTGGCATTTTAAAACTAGGACAGCTGGACAGCTGGAATTCAAGGATGGACAAAAAGAAGTGCTCTTTCACACAACACATAATTCAGTCAGGGAATTTACTGCCACACAACGTGGCGAAGACCACAAGCTTAAAGGGCTTTGAAAAAGGATTAGATAAAATTATGGTGAATGGGCCTGTCCACGACCATTAATCACAACAGCTGAATCAAACGTCCATGTTCAAAGGCAGTATATCTCCAACTCAGCAGGGGAAATGTTGCAAGAATTAGTCATGCAATAATTTCTACACAACACATTCTAATGCATAAGCCTTGCTCATGGTGGCTTCCAACGGTTAAGAGTAACATAATCAAACAACAATGCCAAATATAGTAGAGACAAGTAAAACATTCTCCCATTTTTAATTGGCTGTCTTGTTTTAATGGCACTGTTTTAGTGGGTATTTTAATTATGGATATTTATATTTTAATGGTTTGTGCAATTTGGTTTTTATACTTTGTAAACTGCTTAGAAGCCTATTTTGGCATTAAGCAGTATATAAGTTAATAAATACATCAGCAACACCACCACCACGTGATGATTTAAATCCATCAACTACCAGGCCAGGCAAAAAAGCCTGCTGGAATGAAAACGTCTTCGCTCACAGGCGGAAGACCGTCAGACAGTGGGTCACCTGACTCTTGTGAGGCATGATCTTCTACAATATCGGTGCAGCCACTGACAAAGCCCTGTCTCTCGTCAGTACCACTGGTGGGGAGAGACAGCAAAGGCCTTTCCTCCCCTTTTCAAAGGACCAAAGAGGAGGAGGGCAGTTTATGACCCTCCAGGAGTCTCAATCAGGCCCTCCAGGTCTGTCTATCTGGCCCTTGATACTTTCTGCAGGCCACACACCCCTCGAGTTGTTTTTGCCTGTCTCGAATGTGCTCTTCAGCTCTCATAATGACTCTCCCTTGCCTGGACGGAGAAGGGTGTACAAGTGTGTAGAAACTAGCCTACTATACAAAGGTAAAACTTAATATCCTATGCTCCACCCACTTTTCCATCTAGCTCCGCCCACTACTAGAATGGAAGATTGACCAGAACGTTCCCTGGCATGGCTTTAAAAGGGCCAGTAGTTTAAATCGTGCCTGGAAGTGACCTGCCAACCCTCCAAGTGTCCCTATTTTCCAGGGACAGTCCTAGATTTACAGCTCCTGATTTGATCCCAGAATGTCTTACTTTTCCTTAGGACGTCTCTATTTTCATCAGAGAAATGTTGGAGGATACGAAAGTTATGTGACTTGAACCGAGGAGATAAGCAACTATACAACCTTTAGAAGACATCTGTATCATATGTTGTGGGAGTGTAGAGAAGTTAAACATGTCTGGGAAATGATATATCATGAATTGAAGAAAATGTTTAAAAGGACAGTTGTTAAAAAACTAGAAGCATTTTTGTTAGGGATTGTAGGGCAAGACCTGCCAAGGAAAACAAAGAATTTATTTATGTATGCAACAACGGCGGCAAGAGTCTTGATAGCACAAGGATGGAAGAATGAGGAAACCCCGCCAAAAGAACAGTGGCAAGAGAAATTGATGAACTATGCAGAATTGGCTAAACTGAAATGCAAACTGCGAGACAGGGACAACTGTGACTTTATAGAAGAATGGGAACTTTTCACAAATTACTTAAAAAGACAACAAAATGAATTGGACTCCATGGCAGGTTTTGAATAAACATACACAAATTTATTGATTCATAACATGGTAGACATATGATGTGAGGATCTGTATAATTTTATAACATGCAGAGAATAATATGGGTTGAGAAATCAGAGAGAGGAGCTGAAGGAAGTATCGGGGGGGAGGGGAAAAATAATGAATATGATATGTTTTGATATGTTGTTATGTCGAAATTGCTAATAAAAACATTGAAAAAAAGAAGACATCTGAAGGCAGCCCTGTATATGGAAGGTTTTTTTTAAAAAAAAAATGTTTAATGTTTTATTATGTTTTTATATATGTTGGAAGCTGCCCAGAGTGGCTGGGGCAACCCAGTCAGATAGGCGGGGTATAAGTAGTAGTAGTGAAATAATAATAATAATAATAATAATAATAATAATAATAATAATAATAATAATAATAATTTATTTATACCCTGCCCATCTATCTGGGTTTCCCCAGCCTAATAATAATAATAATAATAATATTGAATAGGATGTCCTATTTTCATTGGAGAAATGTTGGAGGGTATAATATGCTGAACCAATTGAAGCATCTGGTGACTCTGCAAACTTAGCTCCCTGAACAGCGCATGGCAATACAGTGGTGCCTTGCAAGACGAAATTAATCCGTTCCGCGAGCCTCTTCGTCTAGCGTTTTTTTCGTCTTGCGAAGCAACCCTATTAGCGGCTTAGTGGATTAGCGCTATTAGCGGTTTAGCGGCTATTAAAGGCTTAGCGGCTATTAAAGGCTTAGCAGATTAGCGGCTAAAAGGCTATTAGCGGCTTAGCAGTTTAGAAAAAGGGGGGGAAAGCGGAAAAAAATCGGAACACTCGCAAGACATTTTCGTCTTGCAAAGCAAGCCCATAGGGAAAATCGTCTTGCGAAGCAGCTCAAAAACGGAAAACCCTTTCGTCTAGCGGGTTTTCCGTCTTGCGAGGCATTCGTCTTGCGGGGCACCACTGTAAGCCAATCACGATGTAACTGAGGCATGCATCCCCTCAGCCAGGTTGGTCTTGGAGCCTCCCCACACACCCCACTCTGCCTCCTTTACCCAGATCCATTTATCCCCACTTCCTCCCATCTATGGCCACACTCTGCTTTAAAGAAGCAGACCTGACGTCCTGTTACTTTATAAAGGAAGGGAGCTGCAGCTTCCTCACACTGCCAAGCAACTGCAGCCCATCACGAGAAACGAAGAGCAGGGCACCTTTCCAAGGCTCCCACACAGGCCTCAGACCGAAAACAAACAAATCGAGTGCTCTCCCCCCAACAGCGTTCTGGGGAAAACAGCTTGGCAGAGTATGGCGCCTGCACCACCTCTGCTCTGAGGGCTGGAGAAGCAATGGTGGCTGGAGGGCTTAAAGGCAGGCCTGGCCATAGAAAGAGGGGTGGTCCGTTCCTCTACAACAGGGATGGCCAACTCCCATGAGACTGCAATCTACTCACAGAGTTAAAAACTGGCTGTGATCTACCCCCTTTTGGGGGGTTCAGGTCATGCTGAGCTTTTTTTAGGGTGGGGAGCCAGTGAGGGGAGCCAGTCCAGTGATTTATCAGTAGATCACAATCTACCTGTTGGACATGCCGGCAGTATACAACATAAATAAAAGGGTGTAGAGGCAAGGAGTACAAAAGCAACACACATAGCATCTCTCTTCACGAGCATCTGTCTGTCTTTGCCTTCTGAATCAGCAACCAGTAAGCCACCCTTCGAATTTCCAATAATAGTAATAATAATAATAATAAGCACATCACCCTGGGGCATCATGGGAAAATAAACTGGTACCAGCTGGGGCCCAGTGCTGAATGGCAGTCACCAGATTATTTTTAAGGGGAGCCCACAATGGCAGACCTTGCAGAAGTAACAATGAACTTATTCCCAAGTATGTTTATAGGATTACAGCCTGATTCAAAGCCATGAAACTCAGTGGGTGATCCTGGGCAAGTCATTTCCCCTCCCCATTTGCCCGAAGTTCATTTCTGGAAGTGCAATACACAGTCATAATTCAGCTGTGGGTTAAAGCAAAGCCTAGGACTTGGAAGACCCAAGATTTACCCACACTGGAAGAATGGCAGACGCAACTGATAGACTATATGGAGTTGGCTGAAATGACTGGCAGAATTCGAGACCTGGGAGAAGAGACGGTGGAAGAGGGCTGGAAAAAATTTAAGGACTATTTACAAAAACATTATAAATTGTATGAATGCTAGGAGAATGCACAATTGAAAGAAACATGGCAGCAGTAACTCTATTGCAAGACATATGAGAATATGTGATGTTTTAAGGAAAAGATGAAATCTGAAACTGTATTATGTTCAAGCCAAGCAGTGTAATCTATGATAAAGTTAATCCAAAGTTGGAACATAATATTTGAGACTCACAAGATAAGATTGAAAGTAAGGTAACAAATTGCTGTTTATAACTATATGATTGAGAACGCAGGGAAGGGCGATGTGAGGAAGTCTAAAGATTATGAAAGTATGATTGTGAATAACTTTTATTTTATTTCTATTTTCTTCTTTTATTCTTTCTTTATTCTATAACTCTACTTTATTTCTTTGTTTGTTATATGGTGATGGTATTTTGTATGTTTGGTGTCTTTAAAAATTGCAATAAATATTTTTTAAAAAAAATAAAGCAAAGCCTAGGACTTGCTGATCAGAAGGTTGGCAGTTTGAATACCCGCGACGGGGTGAGCTCCCGTTCCTCGGTCCCTGCTCCTGCCAACCTAGCAGTTTGAAAGCATGTCAAAGTGCAAGTAGATAAATAGGTACCGCTCTGGCGGGAAGGTAAACGGCGTTTCCGTGTGCTGCCCTGGTTCGCCAGAAGCGGCTTAATCATGCTGGCCACATGACCCGGAAGCTGTACGCCGGCTCCCTTGGCCAATAAAGAGAGATGAGCGCTGCAACCCCAGAGTTGGCCATGACTGGACCTAATGGTCAGGGGTCCCTTTACCTTTATTCTTACCCAACCCAGCTCAATGGGGCTTATTTGCAGATACAACACTGTAGCTACCATACAGCCCAAACCTATTCATGTTTCTTCAGAAGTAAACCCTACCAAGTTCAGAGGGGCTGAGTTTTAAAATTAAGACTTAACACTTGGGATGTGTGTCTTTCACCCAATGGGACTGCTTTAAAAGAGGACTAGGCAAACTCATGGCTTTAACTTTGTGATTAAAATAACTAAGAAAAAGATACCAAGCGATAAACTAAAACTGGTAAAAGTTAATGAAAAGCTGATAAAACTAGTAAAAACTAATACAAACTAATAAAAATCACACAACTAACGCGGAGCTCAAATCAATGCTTCCTCTAACGATGCCATCTTGGCTCCTCCCCCCAAACTCATGGAAGGTACCTGGCTGTCGTCAGGGTTGGAGGCAGTATGCCTGCGAACGCCAGTTAGAATCACAGAATTGTAGAGTCGGAAGGGACCCAAGGGTCATCTAGTCCAACCCCCCTGCGATGCAGGAATCTCAACTAAAGCATCCATGTCAGATGGCCATCCAACCTCTAGTTGTAGCATAGGAGCTAACTCCTAGGGGCTGAGGTCCCTTTGCCCCCCATAAAATATTTGAGGGGGCCACCCCTCCCTCAAGTTGATGGGATTAAAATAACAATAAATAAAGTTTAAATTGTCATCCAGCTTTACCCAAGCCCTGG
Source organism: Podarcis vaucheri (assembly GCF_965113315.1). Lineage (NCBI taxonomy): Eukaryota > Metazoa > Chordata > Lepidosauria > Squamata > Lacertidae > Podarcis > Podarcis vaucheri. Next base: position 34,118,171 of record NC_138755.1, on the reverse strand, counting down.
AATTTTATTTCGAAAGCTGACTAATCAACAGGTTTTCTCACCTACCATTTACATGTCCTGGGAGTCTACTGAGCAAACCCTCAGCACCCTCCCCACAGACCCATGTTTAGTTCCATATCATTGGCTGCAGTACAGTGGTACCTCGGGTTACAGACGCTTCAGGTTACAGACGCTTCAGGTTACAGACTCTGCTAACCCAGAAACAGTACCTCGGGTTAAGAACTTTGCTTCAGGATGAGAACAGAAATCACGCAGTGGCGGTGCACCGGCGGCGGGAGGCGCCATTAGCTAAAGTGGTGCTTCAGTTTAAGTACAGTTTCAGGTTAAGAACGGACCTCTGGAACGAATTAATTACTTAACCTGAGGTACCACTGTACCTCGGTTTACAGACGCTTTAGGTTACAGACTCTGCTAACCCAGAAATAGTACCTCGGGTTAAGAACTTTACTTCAGGATGAGAACAGAAATCACGCAGTGGCAGTGCACCGGCGGCGGGAGGCGCCATTGCTTCAGGTTAAGAACAGTTTCAGGTTAAGAATGGACCTCTGGAACGAATTAAGTTCTTAACCCAAGGTACCACTGTAGTCATGCCTTCTGGGGGATAAAGCCCATCTGCGTGCAAGTGAAAGGGGCATTCCAATGGTTTGTGTGCGCATTTTATGATGATGCGAGGCTGGGCTGACCTGACCCGCAATGTTTTATTCAACTCGGGTTGGCACCCTTGATTTGCTGGGAATCACAGGTCCTGCTCGGGGGCTTCTTACAGACATCTGGCTGGCCGGAGGAGCAAGCTTGGATACGGGACTCAAGGGTCCGTTGATGGGATCCACCCAAAGCTGTTCCCCACCCGCTTCCTCCCAAGCCATGGGCGTAGCCGGGGGTGCAGGGGGCAGCTGCCCTCCCCATCGAGTAAATAATAATAAAAAGTAAGCAATTGCATTGCAAATAGCTGTTCTGCCCCCTAACATAAAGGCTGCGCCCCCATAAATCCATGTCCCAAGCTCCCGTCGCCCCCTACCTTGCTCGCAAGGCCCCTTGCTGCGCTGCTCGACGGGGCGCCCGCCGCGGCTCTGGGCGCGCAAGCTGGCCGCCCGCAGCTGGCAGCCGCTGGGGTAGGTGAGCCCGTCGCTGCCGCACACCGGGTAGCGGCTCTTGCAGGCGCACACGCCCGGCTGGCCCTTGCGCCGACGGCGGCACTCCAGGCCGGTGGCGCAGCGGCCCCAGCCCACGGCGGGTCCGGCCGACGGAGACCCGGCGCCGCACGCCTCGCCCTCGCCCCGCGCGCACTGCCAGCAGCAGCCGCAGCCGTCGCGGACCTTGCCCAGAGGGCAGCCCCGGGCCGGCAGCGGCGGGCACTCGGACGACGGGGCGCACGGCGGGCAGCCGGCCGAGGGCGAGGGCTCGCCCAGGGACGCGGAGCAGCAGCAGGCGGCCAGCAGGAGGAGGCAAGGCGGCGCGGAGGCGAGACGCGACATCGCGGGGAGGACTCGACGGGACGCGGCGGCTGCTGCTGTTAATTCCTGCTCGGAGCTGGCGCTGGGAGAAGAAGGCTGACTTGGAAACTCCACCCCCTGATTCCCTTCCGCCCGCTCGCCTGGATTGGTTTTATTTGTGTTCTGTTCGGCGTGAGACAGGATGCCAGGAGGTTCTGTTGTTGTTGTTGAGTCGTTTAGTCGTGTCCGCCTCTTCGTGACCCCCTGGACTAGAGCATGCCAGGCACTCCTGTCTTCCACTGAATCATAGAATCATAGAATTGGAAGAGACCCCAAGGGCCATCGAGTCCAACCCCCTGCCAAGCAGGAAACACCATCAGAGCACTCCTGACATATGGTTGTCAAGCCTCTGCTTAAAGACCTCCAAAGTAGGAGACTCCACCACACTCCTTGGCAGCAAATTCCACTGTCGAACAGCTCTTACTGTCAGGAAGTTCTTCCTAATGTTTAGGTGGAATCTTCTTTCTTGTAGTTTGGATCCATTGCTCCGTGTCCGCTTCTCTGGAGCAGCAGAAAACAACCTTTCTCCCTCCTCTATGTGACATCCTTTTATATATTTGAACATGGCTATCATATCACCCCTTAACCTCCTCTTCTTCAGGCTAAACATGCCCAGCTCCCTTAGCCGTTCCTCATAAGGCATCGTTTCCAGGCCTTTGACCATTTTGGTTGCCCTCCTCTGGACACGTTCCAGTTTGTCAGTGTCCTTCTTGAATTGTGGTGCCCAGAACTGGACACAGTACTGCCTCCCGCGGTTTGGTCAAACTCATGCTGGTAGCTTCCAGAACACTGTCCAACCATTTCATCCTCTGTCGTCCCCTTCTCTTTCCCAACATCAGGGTCTTTTCCAGGGAGTCTCTTGTGACAGAGCGTTCCACCAAGTCGGGGCCAGTACTGAAAAGGCCCTGGCCCTGGTTGAGACCAGTCTAACCACCTTGCAACTGGGACCTCCAAAATGTTGTCATTTGTGGTCCTTAAGGTCCTCCGTGGGGCATACCAGGAGAAGCGGTCCCATAAGTACCTGGGTCCTAGGCTTTTATGTCTTTTTTATGTTTGTTGCCTCGGGAAGGCAGCGTATCTGTGCTTTAAATAAGTAGCTAAATAAACGACAGCTAAATAGAGCCTCCATGTTCAGGAACAGCATCTATTTCAGTGTCAGAGGGTAGAGGGCAAGCAACAGGGGCCGGCTGTTGCCTTTGTGGCTTGTTTGCAACCTTTCCAGAGGCTTCCAGGTTGCCAGTTGTGGCAAAAAAGGGTGTTAAGACTTTCTCCTGAGCCAGTGGAGATCTCCTTGAGCTTTTAAATCCTGCTTGAGGAAAGTTCTGTTCCCCTCTGCAAGCCGGAGCAATGCAGAAGTGCCTTGGGGCATGTGCAGAGTCCCTCCCCGTCGTCACCGATATATTAGGCAGTGTTTTTGTTCCGCTCCTGTAAGAGGAATGAATATATTTATCCTCTCCAGTTTCCTCAGGCAAGGAGCAAAGTTTTTTTCAGTGCGGGAAAAGGAGTGATCAAGGGATAGATGAAGAGTAGTCATGAAAAATCAGTGAGATAATGCTCCTGAGCATGTGCAAAGGACCTCAGGCATGCCCAGGGGTGCCAACTTGAATAAAATATGGGGGGCGTGGTGTAAGTCCCGCCCCACACATTCAGTCACAGGACGCGGGGCACGCACACCATTTTAATGGCAATACTTGGGGGCCCCTCCAACCACCTCAAATATTTTATTGGGGGGGCAAAGACTCCTCAGTTCACCCAGCCACGAGTCAAACCCGCAATCTTATTTTTCATTTCATTTCATTTACACCCTGGCGCCAGACCCTGCAGTCTAATATTGAGGGGGCTGAAGTCACCTCCGTCCCCTAGAGTTGGCACACCTGCTTCAGGTGGAAATATTCTGCTAGATATCCGACAAAGACATTTTTCCAGCACCCAAGGCATGCATGTTCATTTCATAGCTGTCAACTTTCAGATTTTAAAATAAGGAATCAGTCCATGGGATATCTAACAATCCGGGATAGCAGCGGGAAACGGCACTGGAATAAGGGAATTTCCTGCAAAAAAAGGGAAGGTTGACAGCTATGGTTCCTTTTGGGGTACATGGGGGTCAGCTCCCCACATTTCTTTGGAAATTCTCTCGCTAATCTGTGAACAGTGTTCCTCTCCTGTTCTTAAAGCTGTTGCAATGCAATTTGACCCAACAGCGTCACCTACTGGCCAATGGTCACATCACAGCCTGAAATACAACATCTTGCAATTCCAGAGAGGGGCAGCCCTGTTAGTCTCTTGCTAACCCCCCCCCCACGAAATTCACGGGCCATCTGAGAGGAATCCTTTGGCCTGGGGAGAAAGACGGTGCCAAGCTGATGGGGTGCGTGTTTGGGGCAGGGCCGGATTTAGGTTTGATGCGGCCCTAAGCTACTAAAGGTAATGGGGCCCTTTAGATGTCCAGCTGTCCTTTGTCAACAACAAATTGTCGCTGTTTCTTGTGTGGAAATATATGCTATATGGTAATTTATGGACCTAGTAGGTATCTAAAGCCATTTGTGCATGTTGCCATGCAACCAGTCCATGCAGAATGGTAGGCACCCTATATATAGAAATGAGCAAACCAGTGATATTTTAGGGAGCAGGCGGGGCCCATGACTTATTTTATAGGAGTCTATACAACACAAAACACCGTTGCTGTATGTAGGTTTTATTTTATTTGTTTTTTATGTTATATTTTGGAAATGTACATCCAGGGTTTTCTTCTTCAAAGTTTTTTTTGGGCCCCCAAGAGAGTGGGGCCCTGCGCTATACCTGGTTTGACTCATATGTAAATCTGGCACTGGTTTGGAGTGGCAGGGAAGTTTTTTGCAAGGTGTTCTGGGGAAGGAGAAGAGAGAAGAAAGATTGGGATCCATCTTGTAACAGTATATTATCCCTGAACTTGTATTGGACAATACTATTCCATCTGAGAAAGACCAGGGAGGAAGCCTATCTTGGTGGCAAAGCACATGTGCACATAAAGTGTGGCACATTGAACCCCCTGGCCTTTCCAGGTAGACCAGTTTCAAATCCTGGAGAACAGCTGCATATGAATGCAGAAGTTATTGGGCAAAATCAGGTGTGGGAAACCTTTGACCCTCCAGGTCTGCTGAAAATCCCTCCCAACAGTTTCAATAAATCGTTATTAGACTATAAGCCAGTGTTTCCCAGACTTGTGTCTCCTGCTGCTTTTGGACTACAAGACCCAGCATCCCTAGCTAGGCGGATCAGTGGCCAGGAATGATGGGAACTGTAGTTCAAAAACAGCTGGAGGCCCAAGTTTGGAAAACACTGCTATACGCAATAAAAATGTGTTGTTATGAGTTTGTAGGTGCTGCACACCTCTAATCCCTGGATACAGCAAGGGTGAAAAGCTAATCAAGCCAGGTTAGCTTCCTGTTGAGGTGATCACCTGAGTATTACGAGAACAAAGGAAAGGGGAATCTGTGCTAGATGGAAATAAGTGGGGCCCGTACTTCAACTCTTAGTTTGAAGTATGGAGTTGAGTTTTGCTGTGATGTGACCTAGAAACAAGCAGATAAAGAGACTGTCCCAGGTCTCTGCTTACATCAAAGGCTGTGGCTATGCGAGAAACAATACTCTTTCGGGGTGTTGATGTTGTGAAACCCCTCCCTCGTAGGCTTTGATTGTATATATGTCCAAATAAACCATACAGTGGTGCCTTGGTTCTCAAACTTAATCCATTCCGGAAGGCTGCTCCAAAACCAAAGCGTTCCAAAACCAAGGTGCGCTTTCCCATAAAAAGTAATGCAAAACGAATTAATCCGTTCCAGACTTTTAAAAACAACCCCTAAAACACCAATTTAACATGAATTTTACTATCTAACGTGACTATCTATCCATAAAATGAAAGCAATAATCAATGTACTGCACTATAAAATAAATAAGACAGTATTGTAGATGATAAAAATTAAAATTATTTTTTTCTTACCTACACCGATGATAGTCATTGTTTGGATGGAGGGCTTTTATCCATTTCCACAGTCACACAATCAATCAATCAATCAATCAGTAGCTGAACTGGGTTCCACACAGTCACAAAAACAAATTAATCAAAAAAGCCTCAAAAAACAAAAACGCAAAATAAATAGCAAAAACAAAAGCGCCAAACTTAGTCAGTTCCAGAAGTCCATTTGACTTCCGAAATGTTCGAAAACCAAGGCGCAGCCTCTCTGCTTGGTGCAGGTGCCCCAGAAACAATAGCCGACAGCCGCATTGGATGTTCAGCTTCCGAAAAACGTTTGAAAACTGGAACACTTCCGGGTTTTCTGAGTTTGAGAACCAAAGCATTTGAGAACCAAGGCACCACTGTATATCATAGACACTATAGCCTCTGCTGTGCCTCATTCCCAAAAGGAAACACAAACCCTGTATGAGCAGTGGAGGGTTATCCCTTTATGTGTGTGTATCACCCTGAAAGTTTGGCACATCCTTTTCTTGCTCTCACCCAAGGCTCCAGCCCATGGATGTGTTATGACTTTTTGAGGACGTGTGTTCTAATGCCTTGATTATTTTTCTACAGGGAAGCTATATTCCACTGTTTGTTTGTACATCTGGGGACAGATGCCTTGTTCTTTAGTGGAGAGGAAGTGTTATGCGTTAAGAGGGGATAGACTGTATGCCGCCCTTCTAATTCCAGGATCCAGCTGGGATTCAATTGCTCGAATAGACAGGCCAGCATGGTAATGGCCCAATAAACATGGATCTTTAAGGTAACAAAGGAAGTGGTTCTGTGCCAGAAGGTAAATGGGCACAGTTTGTTAGCTGGACACAGTCTGTCTGTTCGTTGGAAAGACTAACAGAGTTTAGTTTTGTGAGCTGGAAACCAGAAGCAGGATGAATCGGGCTGGGCAGCTGAGAGAGAGAGAAACATGCCTGATTTCTTCTGGAATCCATGGCTGTGGGTATGGAATAAATAAGTTCCTCTTGAGGTGTTAATGCTGTGAACCCCTCCAAAGTGTTGGTGTTGACCTTTAAAAACCTAAATGGCCCAGTATACCTGAAGGAGCGTCTCCACCCCCATCGTTCTGCCCGGACGCTGAGGTCCAGCGCCGAGGGCCTTCTGGCGGTTCCCTCATTGCGAGAAGCAAAGCTACAGGGAACCAGGCAGAAGGCCTTCTCGGTAGTGGCGCCCACCCTGTGGAACGCCCTCCCATCGGATGTCAAAGAGATAAATAACTACCTGACATTCAGAAGACATCTTAAGGCAGTTCTGGGAAGTTTTTAATGTGTGACATCTTAGTGTATTTTTGGTCTTTGTGGAAGCTGCCCAGAGTGGCTGGAGAAGCCCAGCCAGACGGGCGGGGTACAAATAAATTATTTATTATTATTATTATTATTATTATTATTATTATTATTATTATTATTGGCTCAGGTTGTAACATAAAGGTTAAGGGACCCCCGACCATTAGGTCCAGTCGTGGACGACTCGGGGGTTGCGGCGCTCATCTCGCGTTATTGGCCGAGGGAGCCAGTGTACAGCTTTCGGGTCATGTGGCCAGCATGACTAAGCCGCTTCTGGCGAACCAGAGCAGCGCATGGAAACGCCGTTTACCTTCCCGCCGGAGCGGTACCTATTTATCTACTTGCACTTTGTGCTTTTGAACTGCTAGGTTGGCAGCAGCAGGGACCGAGCAACGGGAGCTCAACCCGTCACGGGTATTCGAACTGCCGACCTTCTGATCAGCAAGTCCTAGCCTCTGTGGTTTAACCCACAGCACCAAGTTGTATATATGTGCAAATAAACCATATATCGTACAAACACCGGGTTCCACTGTGCCTTATTCCAAAGGAGATACGAGCCCTGGATTAAGCTCCTGGTATCTCCCACTGCTCAGAGATCAGAGTGGTGTGCAACATATGGAACCATTGCAGAACTGCCTACCCCACCTATAAACAGGGAAGAGTTAAAACACATGCGCCAGTCAAATGAAGATGACCACCCAAGTTACTTAACCTTGGCCACTGAAAGCCAGCTCAGACCGGAAAGTTTTACAGTTCATCTAAAAGTTTCACAGTTCCTCTAAAAAACGCCATGATTACAATGAGTCCATGCTGGCAAATTCCTGACTCCACCCACATCTCCTTTCCTTCTGCTAGCAGGCATCATAAACTCTCATTTTCTGTGACACTCCCAACTTTCTCAATACACAATGCCTGGTTTTTTGTTTTTTGTTTATTTAAAAAGTACTGCTTTGATTAGGTTATCAAGATAAAAGTGATCTGTTCACCAGAGCATTAAATCACGTAGCGATGGATTATTTAAAGTATCTCGGTTCATTAGGCATGCATTACCTTTGACATTTGGCAAGACTGAATTGTGGCCAGGTGGCGTCCCTTTGCAAAATGGCAAAGGATCTGGGTACCTGCCCAGCCAAAAAGTAAAAGGGTGGTGCAAGGGACATTTTGCGCTAGCAAAAGGAGTTGGATATATGCACATTGGTATCTTTTGGGCTGAGAACATTTAGTGAAGATTAAAATGGAGAGGCCTGGAAGAACTATGAGCTTCAAGTTGTTGGTAGGAGCCAAGTCCTGTGACACGAGGCCACATAAACTAACCTCAAGCCAGGTCCATTTATATTCAAGAAGGTATGAAGTTGCCATAGGCCACATGTGGCAAACTACAACCCCCCCCCCCATCTTCTGCAGCCAACATGGTCAATGATTAGGGATAATGGGAGCTGTAGTCCTAAACGAATACAGGTTAGATTCCCAGTCTGATTGGTGGCAGCTTTTCAGAAGCCAAGGGAGTCTTTTCTAGCCTCACAACATGGGAGAGGTTGTAGCTCAGAATGAGAAAGAGAGACAGAGAGCACATGTTTTTGCACATTGTTGTTGTTTAGTCGTTTAGTCGTGACCGACTCTTTGTGACCCCATGGACCAGAGCACGCCAGGCACTCCTGTCTTCCACTGCCTCCCGCAGTTTGGTCAAACTCATGCTGGTAGCTTCGAGAACACTGTCCCACCATCTCATCCTCTGTCGTCCCCTTCTCCTTGTGCCCTCCATCTTTCCCAGCATCAGGGTCTTTTCCAGGGAGTCTTCTCTTCTCATGAGGTGGCCAAAGTGTTGGAGTCTCAGCTTCAGGATCTGTCCTTCCAGTGAGCACTCAGGGCTGATTTCCTTCAGAATGGATACGTTTGATCAGCCTTCTTTATGGTCCAGATCTCACTTCCATACATCACTACTGGGAAAACCATAGCTTTTACTATACGGACCTTTTTTGCACATAGGTGGTCCAAATTTCAGCCCTTAAATCTTAAAAGGAGCTCACGTAGCAGGAATGAGAAAGACCCCCGAGTCAGAAGGGACAATACTAGGCTTAGGGCAAGTATGGGGAAGCTTTGACTCTTCAGATGCTCCCAATCAGCATGGCCAATAGTGAGGGATGAGGGGAGTTGTAGTTCAGCAATAGCTGGGGAGCCACAGGTTCCCCACTTCTGGCTCAGGGACTAGCAGTGTGGCTTCATATATATATCTTTATACTGGAGATACCAGAGATATTATGCACACACCTGCAAGCTACGATTTGTCCCACACCCGCTGGAATCTGGATTTGAACCCATACCCCAAGGTAAGGCAGAAACCAAGGGCAATTATCATAATTAAATCACTGTGCCACACATATGGAGCCTAGAACTGGCATCCGTTAATTACTATGGCTTGGGGATCCACCAGAGAAACAAGGAATAATTTACCACCTGATCCAAAATAACTGACCTTTGAGCAAGCAGTCCTGCCAGAGGGCCAATGACCCTGCTATGATTTGTTTTTAATGAACAGTTTGTACCTGCTGCAACACCTGAAACCATTGTCCGTCATGCCAGGGAACATCACAGGATTATAGACCATTTGCCAGGTGAGCAGATGGAAATAAGACGCAGCGATGCAGAGAGACGACCTTCTAGAAATGATGCAATTAAACAGATGCTTAATGTCAGAGGGTGTTGCTGCAACCGTTGCGTGCGATGCATATATAAAGAAATGGAATTGATGCAGAGAGCTAGAGAAACTCCTGCTCCCCTTCAAGATGGCCAGGATTCTGTTCCTAGCATCTTTCCTGCTCTTAATTGCAGGTAAGTCCGTAGAATTAGTGGCACTTTGGGGACCAGAGGGCTGGTTCATGCAGACCTTGTTCAGCACTTGAAGGTAACACATGTAGCTGGCACATTCTTGATTAGTGGCAAGTGATGGTTAACATGTATGAAAGGGCTATCACAGGTCAAAGACCACTGGTCAAAAATCTGTATCTCACCTCAGTCACAAGGCTTTTAAGTGGAGGAGATTTATAGATTCAGCAGATAATTTTCAAGGGATATGGCAATCACAGGTAGAACACATGGGTATGCACGTGGTTGGCGCTGTGGTCTAAACCACTGAGCCTCTTGGGCTTGCTGATCAGAAGGTCGGCAGTTCAAATCCACACGAAGGGGTGAGCTGCTGTTGCTCTATCCCAGTTTCTGCCAACCTAGCCGTTTGAAAGCATACCAGTGCAAGTAGATAAATAGGTACTGCTGTGGCGGGAAGGTAAACGGCATTTCCGTGCACTCTGGTTTCTGTCATGGTGTTCCGTTGCACCAGAAGCAGTTTAGTCATGCTGGCCACATGACCTGGAAAGCTGTCTGTGGACAAATGCCAGCTCCCTCGACCTGAAAGCAAGATGAGTGCCGCAACCCCATAGTCGCCTTTGACTGGCCTTAACCATCCAGGGGTCCTTTACCTTTTTTTACACTAATGTATGTGCAAGGAAGGGGGTGCCAAACTGGGTCCCTGACCCGGATGAAGTAAAGCCTAGTTTCACCCTTGCCTAATTATCCTTTTATCTTTGAACTAAGCATGCCACTCAGTGAGAAGGCTTTATTCTTTTTTAAAAAACAAAAATACATTCTGCATCTGGTAGGGCAGGGAAGTAAGAATGACAGCTGCCACCCCGTCTCCCCTAAATTGAGCAGCTGCGTCAATATACAATGACTACATCCAGGCCAGCACAGGAACAGCAGTGGTGAAGTAAGATGCTATTTATTTCTTTATTTTGCAGGTGTATATCCTGACTTGCTACCAGAGGATAAGAAAGAAGACCTGGGAGGAGGTAATAAGAAATTCTACAATTTACACACAGGGACAGGGACAGGGACACACACACACACACACACACACACACACACAGAGAGAGAGAGAGAGAGAGAGAGAGAGTCCGCTTACTCCCCTGGCCGATGGATGTGACCAGGAATCTCCCCTTTGAGCTCCATAGGCCCAGGTCAGCTGGCAACTGAAGCAGCTTATTAGTTGGAAGCAGGGTAGAGAGGGGAAACAACCTCCTTTCGGCTGATAGAAGGTGATAAAAAAGGGAAGAATATTGTGCTGTTCCAATAAGGTGGATGACTTAAAAAACCCCCCAAACAAACCAATTTTAATGATGTTGTCAGCATGATTACCAAAAACAAACAGCAATTGGGGGGGGGGGGAGAGAGAAACAAAAAATCTTTGCACAAAGCTTGTGGAGAGGTTATAGGACCTTGCATCAAGAGATCATTACCCCACACATTCCAGTGTTTTCCCCTTGTTGCAATAAATCCAAATTTGGGAGGATTTTTAAAAATTCTTTTGGATACCTAGATTTTTGGTTCTTAAAATTCTGCATATGATTTAATTGTCTCCCACTGATAATACTTCTTTGGCAGTGTTCAGGCTGCTTTAAATGCAATTTTACTTTTTAGCAGAGGAAGCAGGTAAGCAAAGATGGGAGCCGTGGGCTCAAGACCGCCCCTCCCCCCCAAAAAATATGGATGCTGGAGCAACACTTTCTCCTGCCCATATGCCCATAGCTAGATGTACCTCAAAATCAAACTGGCTAGTACATACGTGAAATTTCGGAATTAGGCTGAGCTACACTCTTGACTAGATGACTCTCAGGGTTCCTTCCAACTCTACCCATTTATGACTCTGATTGCACTGGAAAAATCTGAGGAGCTTTTACCCTCCTCGATGGGTAACGTGGCATTGCTTCTGGGAGATCTGGATCAGGGCCCTCTTTGGGACGGACTTCTGTACCCACCTCTTGCTGAGAATGCTCAAAAGTTTCCCACATTGCATCCCAGATACTAGATGCTCCTACCATCTCCTTAGAGAAAGCATGGAGGACAAAACATTTCAATGCAGATCTTAAATGCTTTATTGCCGTACAAGATTGTGGCTTCTGTTCTAGTTAACAAGTCAAGTGCTCCATGGATGAGAGAGAGAGGGGGGGAAAAGAGAGGCTGTGACTCTACCGGTGAAATTGGGTAGCTGTGAATTGGGTTCTCAATGCTGCTCAGAAAGGGACTCAAGGTCAGTGGCAAGAATTAGACACAGGTGGAAGTCGCCAGCTAACAGAGGTTGCGGTTATACCTGAGCATGCGCCACAGGCAAAGACTCTCGTCTGTGAAACCCTCCTCGACACCCGCTCCACTCAGTACGTCTCCTGGGAGGAAAGGGGACTTGGGCATGGAGAGTGGCAGCCAGAGGTACCGTTGGGCCAGGGCGCTCAAGCTGGGGAGCTGCTCAGATTGCGCCTCCCACCACTGAGACAGGGAGACATTTGCAGGAGCCGCCTGCGCCAGTTGTTGGTAGCGGAACCACTCCACCTCTGCCACCTCTGCCAGCCCAGGGATGGCCTGCTCCTGCTGCAGCTGGCTCCAGCCCACAGCGCCCACCTGCTTGGGATCAAGGGCCCGCATGGCCTTCAATGTGGGCACTGCAGGGTGAGAGCTGAGCACGTGCTCCAGGCGGGTGAGGCTACAAGCCAGGACCTCGCGGAACTGCGATGCCAGACGAGGCGGGCACAGGGCCAGCTGCCTCCTGGTGTTTGGCCCAAACCCCGTGTCCAGGTGGTAGGAGAAGGCAATGCGCAAGGCCTCCAGCTCGCCATAGGCCCGGTGCGCTAATGGCTCCCCCAACTTGTGCAGGAACTGCGCCGTGCTCAGGAGGACTGCCCCGTGCTCCGCTGCAAAGGTGGCCTCCGCCACCAACTCCTCGCTGCCTGACCCAAGGAGTGCCTGTAGTTTCGCCATGGCGGCACCCTCTTCTTCATCAGCTGCCACAAACTCCATCAGGATGGGGAGATGTTCTGCGATGATGGCGGCCTTCTCCAGCCAAGCCTCTGGCCCAGTCCACCTACTGGGAACGGGCAGGGAGAGTGCCAGGCCGCGCTCTCTCAGAAACAGCTCGTAACGGTGGCGCAGGGCAGCTTGCCGCCCGAACGTATCCTCCAGGAGGTGCAGCACAGAAACCAGCCTTTCCAACTTATCTGGCCACAGCTCCATCATGAGCTCTAGCTGGTGCACCAGGCAGGGGATGTGAAGGGCAGTGGGCAACACCGTGCCCAGAATCCCGTTGGCAGCAAAGGCTTGGATCATGTGGGCATTCCCAGAAGTGACCACAGCCAGCACCCTGTGGGACAAGACGTGCCCTTCGCTCAAAACACCCGTGACGGCCCGGGCCACCGAATGGTGGCTCATCTGCTCCAAGAACTCCACGCCCAGGAGCAGCGGAGACTGCCCAGGCCTGTCGAGAGGCAGGACGGAGATGCCAAGGATGGCCCGCCCGTCCCCTGTCGTCGCCTCATGAAGGAAGACAAAAGTATCGCGGCGGTGGAGAACCTGCCGGAGACCGGACTTGTGGCGCCGCCGCAAGGCCGGGAGAACACTGCGGTGGAGCTGGGCCACGGATGGGAGCGAGCGCCTCACGCCCAGCGGACGCGTGATGAGAGCCTCGAAGAAGCCTGCCTCCGAAAGCGGGATGCCCGTGTGGGCCAAGGCCTGCACCAGAGAGAGCAGGATTGGGTCTGGTTCGGGGACGGATTCCGAGCGGCGGCACCAAGCTTGTCCCTCAGAGCGGAGGGATGAGGCCGAGGCCTGTTTGCGAATCTGGGGGCCTCTGGTGGAACCGGCATCCGAGCGGCGGCGGCTGGGAGGACCGTGGGCCGGCGACGACTCCTCAGAGTTCAGGGAGGAACGCAGGCCAGAGGCCTGGGTGGGCTTCCTCAACGGAGTTGCCATGGCTCAGCTGTGGAAGAAGGTGGACAGGGTGTCAAGAGAGGGAAAAGACGTTTGTTGTACCTGCAGCAAAACTCTAACATTGGGCAGAGACACACCATACACATCACTTCCCTCAAAGAATATTGGGAACAGGGGGGCCAACTTGGACAAAATATTGAGGAGCCCCCCAAGACATGGCACACAAACATCATTTGAATTGCAGTGTCCAACTTTGGGTGCCCCCTCCGGGCCCCAAATATTTTATAGGGGGGCAAAGGAATCTTGGCCCCTAGGATAGGGTTACCAGACATCCCTGGTTCCCGGGGACAGTCCCTGGATTTGCAAATCTGTCCCCAGCCATTTTTCCTGTGCCACGGCAGCGAGCAGCTCCTGAAGCCAGCCAGAGCCAACTGCACTACCAGGCAGGCCCCTCCTGTGCAATGGCCGCCCGCCCGTGATTCCTGAGCCCCCCCTGATCTGTCAAAACAAAGGGGGAAGAAGATCGGGGAAGGCTTGGGAGTCATGGACGGGCTGTTGCACAGTTTTTAAAAAAGCTCTGCGCATTTATGTTTCACAGGGTGCGAAAGAAGGGCTTTGCACCTTTATACAATATGAATGTGTGCTTGGGCCCAGGGTCTTTTGCCTCACCACCCCCACTACTGACTCCCTGTTGCTACTCAGATTAAAAAAAAAAAAAAAAAAGGTCCCCGGATTCATTGAAAAAAAAATCTGGTAACCATGTGTTATTTTAAAGACATATTCTTGAAGGAGGAGTGGATGGGAAAAGTGGCCAACCTTCCAATCAGAGACATTGGTGGCTCTTTGCTTAGTCCACAAGTATCTAAGAAACAGGACTGGACCAGGCTAGGAAAACATTTGGGAGATATGGAAATTATGAGTTCTCTTGCTTCCCTTTCACCAGATGTTTCCTAGTACACTGTGCAATTAGACAACTCTTCGCCTACATGGAGATTACAGACAAGAACCTTGCCTTGCTAAATGGAAGGAAAGAATTGTGGCATGCCAGGGTTTTTAAATTAATGGTAGACAAGACAGACAGTGGGTTGAGTTTCTGCTATGCTTGATCATTTGCAGAGTAGAGCCATGGAAGTTTTTTTTTTTTAAAAAAAGTGTCCCCGGATTCATTGGGGGAAAAATCTGGTAACCATATCCTAGGGGTTGGCTCCAGTGCCTGGGAACTGGAGTTTAAGGGTGCTGGGAAGTGCAGTTCTGTGAGGGGGTGGGGAAGCAAGGATTCTTCTAGGGAAATTGTGTATTTTCAAAGTTTGTTAAATTTTTAACGGTAAGAACCACCAGCATCGTATTTTCAAAATAGGAGCTGTAGAACACCCAAACTGGACAATAACTATGTTGGTTCCAAGACAGTATAACAAGTCATGTGCTTTCAATGTGCGTTGAATGTGCTTATGTTGTGGCTCTGCCCACTGCTTGTGGTTGCAGGACCCCCCCAAACCCATTTTCACCCAGTCAAGAAATAGCAGCAACAACATACCAACACACTAAATTTCACAGCTCAGCTGCCAACACACCCAGGTCTCCCCAGCCCATCCCTGAAGATGTGGTGCTGCATAGCACAACCGTTTACAGTGTGCAAATCTTTGCCTTAACACATTTCATCTCTATCAGGAAAAACATTGGCTGCTACACTTCTGAACAGCAGCAAGCATTTAACAGCAACAAACCAGGAACCCGGAGTCTCTGAAACAGTTTTCTTCCCCATGTAGGGTTGCCATTTTGTTAAAAGGGTAGGAAAGCTTCTAGCTTTTAGCAGCTAGGGCGCAGCAGGTGGAGGTTTTCTAAGTTTGCTGTAGTGGGAAGTGTTTCTCCTGCTTATTTCTGCTGGGTCCTACAGGAGCGGGAGGCACAGAACAACTGTCCATTAATAGGCAAATGTTTGTTCATTGTGCAGGCTTTTTACTTTTACATCCACACTGGCCCTAGGCCACAGCATACATTGAAAGCCCTCTTATACCTCTTTAAATAGTCCTGGCTTTCCCCAGAGAATTCTAGGAGCTGTAGTTTATTAAGGGTGCTGGGAATGGTAGCTCTGCATGTGGGCTAGGGATCAGTTCTCTCAGCACCCTTAAACTACAGTTCCCAAGATTCTTTGGCAGAGGGACAGGCCAGAACTGTTTTTTATAAAGTGGAGAGGGCTTTAAGAGTTTGGTGCAGATGTGAGGGTCTTTCACCACATCCTCAAGTCTACCCAGTTCATCTACTTCATGCTACCCAACAGCCCTACCAGAGAAAGCCATTTATGCATTAAAACCATTCTCTCATGGCACATTATGCCACCTACACGTCACCCACCAACCCCAGACTCGCTTAACTGTACAACACAGCTCCAAACCAAAGGCAAGGCTGTAGAGAAACAAGCATCTACCTTTCTCTCTCCCTACTGGTAAAGCCTATTTAGTGTTTCGCAACTTTCTGACTAGTTGCAGGACCTTAGCCAGACCTAGCAGAGTAAACGCAGAATCCACGGAAGCAATTGGCGACTAGGCTGCAGACAGGATAGACAAAGCAGGAACCAGGAACTTGTAGTTAGGTGTTTATTATATACAGTGGACTATTTACAGGAACAGAACACAGATCTTTAGCTAGGTCTCTCTGACACGACTCACAACTCCTACACTGACACACAGAACCCTGAACTCTGAACTAACACATTCCAGTTGGTAGGCCATTAATTATCACTCCCTTGAGAGACCTTGATCAATCAGGGAGCTGTCTCCATGTCTCTGTTATCACCAGGCAGACTTACTCTTTCAGATTGCCTTCTGGCTGTCTGCCAAACTTTAACTGACTCTGTGTGAGTAGCTACACATACACAGTTTCCCAACACTCCCTTCACAAACCAAGCCCAGAACCTTTATTCCTCATCTACAGTAAACACAGGAAAGCACATAGTTCCCAGGTAGCTACCTACCCACTCCTCCTGTACAACAGCATCCAAGTGAATCTCCCTGAGATCCGCCCTTGCTGCCTGCCTCTTTTATGACCCCAGCTATGTTTGGCTCCGCCCATCCACTTAGGACTCACCTGTTCCACCTGGGAATGAGGCAGGGCTTTACCTGATCAGCCAAAACAGGCACAGGCAGTGGTGTTGCTAGACTTGTGTGACACACACAAGTGTATTAAAGAGAAAGGAGGCACTAGTAGTTGTTGTGTTGGGGAGTAGCCAGAGATTAATTTCTGCTTCATTCATTCTATAAACCATAACGCCAAAATTGTGCTGATTTTTTTGGGTGCCCCCCCCCAGCGGGCAGTGCTGCATCTGACAAGCTGATCTCTGGAGGGTGTTCAGAAAGAGTGTGTGTTTGTGTGTCATTCCTGGAAAGTGTGCATAGGGATTGCTTAGTGTTTTTTTCCTGGGGGGAGGAATGCAGGGGTATGCATACTCCTAAACATTTTGTGAATCTAAGTTTGGCCTCATTGAGGGGCAGTGTTTCAATATGAGTAGGAAAATGAGAGTACCCCTAAACATATATTTTTTTTAAAGAAAAAAAGCACTGGGATTACTAACTTCTTTTGGGAAGAGGGTGTGCACCTTTAACAGTAGAAATTTAACAGGTGAAGCATTTCCTGGTATCAAGGTACAGTACAATCATAGGAAAAGCTTTACTGGTGGAAGCTAATCAGGTAGTTGACTTGCCAGGGGAAAACAAAACAAAACTGGAAGCCTTATGCGTGGCTAGGAAGGCATTTAGAGTAGAAAACTTTTTTTAAAAATTCAGGGAGACAAGCATTTTAACAGCTGCACCAAATGTAGACAAGTTACCATCAGTGCATCTCTATACTGGAGAAAACATCACCTGTTGATTTATGCGTCTTTTGCAGCTGTTAACAGGCACACAGCCACTGCTTCTTAAAAAGAAAAGGTGGCCGTTCTCACTGAGAGATAAAATACCACATTTATTTTACTTTAAGGTGACAACAATGTTTAGAAGCCAAACCAAGCTGGGCTTTCTCTAGTTCCTTGGGATGCTGTGGGAGAATTGAGATTTTTCTGCCATTGAGTATCTCCCTGGTTTGACTTAAATGTTTATTTCACTAATCATTTCCCTCTTTGTTGGGAAGATAGGGGCTGTGACAGTGGGACCAAGGCTCTCTGTCAGGAAATTCTCAGTTCCATCACCAAACCACAATGCCCAGGATACGAAGCCATGGCAATTAAACTAATACTAAGACTAGATTGTAGCCCATCAAATGTTAGGTTTTTAGCTATTCCACAGTGCTTATTATTGGAACCCTATTTCTAAGCAACTTCTCTCATCTCAATATGTATGGTCTGAAGGCACACTGGTGCCATGACTTTGCTGAAGCTGAGGTCTGGGTCTGATCAGTTCCTGAATGGGTGACTAGAAAAGCACATGTGTACTGTCTTGGGTTCCAATACAGAAAGTTCCATTCCTGATAAGACCTCTTCTCATACCCTCCAATGTTTCTCTGATGAAAATAGGGACGCCCTGTTCAACAACAACAACAATTTTATTATTTATACCCTGTCCATCTGACTGGGTTCCCCCAGCCACTCTGGGCAGCTTCCAACATATATAAAAACGTAATAAAACATTAAAAAAAAACTTCTCTTTACACAGCTGCCTTTAGATGTCTTCTAAAGGTTGTATAGTTACTTATCTGCTTGTCTCATGGGTTGCATAACTCCCATACCCTCCAACATTTCTCCGATGAAAATAGGGTCATCCTAATGCCCACCTAGCAGTTCGAAAGCACCCCTAAGTGCAAGTAGATAAATAGGTACCACTTTATAGCGGGAAGGTAAACGGTGTTTCCGTGTTCTGCGCTGGTGCTGGCTCGCCAGAGCAGCTTCATCACGCTGGCCACGTGACCCGGAAGTGTCTGCGGACAGCGCTGGCTCCCGGCCTCTAGAGTGAGATGAGCGCACAACCCTAGAGTCTGTCAAGACTGGCCCATACGGGCAGGAGGGGTACCTAAGGAAAAACAGGTGGACTGTGGGTTAAACCACAGAGCCTAGGACTTGCCGATCAGAAGGTCGGCGGTTTGAATCCCTGCAACGGGGTGAGCTCCCGTTGCTCGGTCCCAGGTCCTGCCAACCTAGCAGTTCGAAAGCACATCAAAGTGCAAGTAGATAAATAGGTACCACTCCGGCAGGAAGGTAAACGGCGTTTCGGTGTGCTGCTCTGGTTCACCAGAAGTGGCTTAGTCATGCTGGCCACATGACATGGAAGCTGTACGCTGGCTCCCTCGGCCAGTAAAGCGAGATGAGCGCCGCAACCCCAGAGTCGGTCACAACTGGACCTAATGGTCAGGGGTCCCTTTACCTTTACCTTTTAAGGAAAAGCAGGACATTCTGGGATCAAATCAGAAACCAGGACAGCTTATGTAAATCCGGGATCATTCTTGGAAAAGAGAGACAATTGGAGGGTATGTCTTGCTTGCGCCTATCAGAACCACTAACCTAGAACGGCCACCATTGTTCATCTGGATGGTGCAAAAGTGACCTCTCAGTGGCTTAAGAACAGAGTTCCCATTTAGAATGCTACTAATTTACCTCTAAAGGCAATTCACTGTTTCATGACCCTGAAAGGACTATTCCAGATTCATCTGCTTAACCTCATAGAATACCATTTCATGTTTTCCTTTCCTCCAGATGTTGATGAGCCTGCAAGACCCACACCACCTGTAATCGTAGTTACTGGAGTGATAAGCGGTGATTCCACACATTTCTTCTACGTCATGTAACAGCATTGATAAAAGGAATGGGCAGCAGTGAGAAACGGCTTAGACTTAGATCATTCCTGGGTCACAAACCACCATGAGCCTCATTTTTAGTGGTCCAGGGATTGCCTGTAAAAATACAATAAAAACCATACAGCATGTTACAGTTGCTGCAACAGGCAGAAAGACAGGAACCCTGTTATCTCTTTGCAGTGGGGCTGCGGAAGGAACTGAGTGTGGGGAGTTTGAGTGGAAAAACACCCGGAAGCAAAAGTATTAAACAGCCCCTCTCTTGGCCTTTCTCAGCCTCAACTGAAGCTTCCAAGGCTTCTTTTCCTTGTTGTTGTTTTTAAATCGAGAGACTGACTCAAGTAATGCCTAGGTTGGTCCTGACACACAAACTAGACAAGATCTGTGATGGGTGTTCCCATATTTTTCTTCAAATAACAGCTGTGGAGGGTGGGGGAAAGGGGCGTCGTCGTGATGAGGACCCCAGGGCTGGACTGGGTTGGGTTGATTCTTCCTCCCAGGACCATTTTCTCAGTAGAAAAATGGCCTCCCCACTCACCTGCTATCTGTTTTGTTCCTCTAGGTGAGACCACAACGAGAAAAGTTGAGACCACAACGGCAAAGGTTGAGACCACAACGGCAAAGGTTGAGACCACAACTCCAGCATCAACACCTGGTGAGCATCTTTTTGACAGTTTCATTTCATCTCCGCTTTCTATATTACTATACCCAAGGCAGTTTACAAGCTGAAGAAACAACAAAATATACAACAAAGATTGCACACCTTATATTACAGGGGGTGCCCAAACTTTTTTCAAAGAGGGCCAGATTTGATGAAGTGAACATGCGTTGTTTTTTTAGGATTGAGGTTGCTGGGCTTTTTTAAGGATTCTACCACAGGACATATACTGCCATGGGGGCCAGATTAAATCGACCGGCAGGCCAGATTAGGCCCCCAAAACGGACTTTGGACATGCCTGCCTTATAACAATCTGATCCAATACAAAAAAGCCATAATAAAAATATATTTGTAAAACAAACAACTGTTATCAAATAAAGTAATATATTTAGTGATCCGTTGGAATTTAATAGTACACAATTGAAATTAAAGGAACCCCTGACCGTTAGGTCCAGTTGTGGACGATTCTTGGGTTGTGTGCTCATCTCGCTCTATAGGCCAAGGGCGCTGGTGTTTGTCCGCAGACAGCTTCCAGGTCATGTGGCCAGTATGACTAAGCTGCTTCTGGCAAACCAGAGCAGCACAAGGAAACACTGTTTACCTTCCCACCGGAGCGGTACCTATTTATCTACTTGCACTTTGACGTGCTTTTGAACTGCTAGGTTGGCAAGAGCTGGGACTGAACAACGGGAGCTCACCCTGTCGCGGGGATTCGACCCGCCGACCTTCTGATTGGCAAGCCCAAGGCTCAGTGGTTTAGACCACAGTGCCACCTGTGTCCCGTCAATTGAAATTAAATATCAGCAAATAATAATTAAACAGAAATCCACTGTCAACAATAACAATAAACGTTTACTAAACTAGGATCAATAAAAATAACAGCAAGTCACAGTGCATGATTTCACCGCTGCTTGAAAACACCCACCCGCCATTTATATCCTACAAGGGAATGTCCAGGGTTCTCCTCTCCCCATTTTATACTAATGGCATCCCTGGGAGGTGCCGTATTTTTCGCTCCATAAGACGCACCTAGTTTTTAGAGAAGGAAAACAAGAAAAAAAATATTCTGAACGAAACAGTGGATGTATGATTTTTGTGGTTCATGCTGTTGCCAGAGACATGTGATCTGATATTGAATTTGGGGTGACCCAATGCAAAAATCTTGAGGATCCATATGGATCCGTGCTTTGTAACCACATTTTTGCACCATTGCAGCCCCAGGAAACCAGGGACGCGGACTTATAAAAAAATATTGGGGGGGGAGCTCATGAATAATAAATAAGCTCATGAATATGCAAATAAAGTGGCGCCGCCTCCTCGTGAGTGAATAGGGGAGAGCGTGCTGCGCCTATTAATCAGCTCCAAAGGAAATTGGGTGGAGCTTTTGCTCGGGAGGGAGGGCAGGAGGCATGCAGCCCAACCCTGTGCATTTTGGGCTGGGGGAGGGGCGGCGATGGCGCTCTGCTGGAGGGGAGCCGGAGATTATTGGGGGGGGCGGAGCCCCCCCAAACGAATTTTTGAGGGGGCTCGGGCCCCCTCAAGCCCCATGGAGTCGGCGCCTATGCAGGAAACTGTGGATGCTTGATTTTTTTGGTGCAGGCTGTAGCCATGGACATGCTATGTGATCTGATGGTGAACTTGGGGTGAATTTGGGGTGACCTAATGTAAAAATCCTGATGATCCATGGGCTTTTACCTCCCCCCTCCCAGGCAGCCTCTGCTAGTGTCCCTTATCTCTCTCCCGATCCCACCGATCAGTTGCTTCCTTTCAACACTCCCTTCCCTCTTGTTTGACTTAGTGTCTTTTCCTTGGCTGGAGCAGTTTTTTGCTCCTTCTTTTCTTCTAATTTCTCTCCTTATTGCTTTAGTCTTCCTGTTTCCCCCCTTTGCAAGTTTGCTGTCTTTACCTCCCCTTCCCAGGCAGCCTCCTTTATCTCTAGAGTCCCTTATCTCTCTCCCTGATCGACAAACGATCAGCAGCTTTGTTTCAACACCCACGTCCCTCTTTCTTATTTTATTTTTTTATTAAGGATTTTCTTGATTTACAAAAGTGTGTTCAATGTCTCTCTCTCGTATATATATATATTTTCCATGTAACATTTTTACAAGTCAGTTTCATTTGTTGAGACATTGGGAAGAAAAGGGGGGAAAGAGGTGATGGGGGGTGGAGATGAGTGGGGGTGGGGTAGGGTGGTGATGAAGCATGATCTGCTTTTTGCCCCTAGGCAATTCGGCTCCAGGGACCACACATTCACTCCATAAGACGCACAGACATTTCCCCTTACTTTTTAGGAAGAAAAAAGTATGGAGCGAAAAATACGGTAGATTAGGCTGAGAGACAGTGACTGGTCCAAGGTCACCCAGTGTGCCTCATGGCTGAGGGGTGATGTGAACCCTGGCTTCTTATTTCCCAGTCCAATACACTAACCGTTACACTACACAGGTATATTTTACCAGTGTATGATTTTATTTCTCTATAGCATTACTCATGCACCACTCTTTTGGATGAAGTTCACCCAAGGGGGTTCGAAATGACATGAAAACACAGAGAATGCAATTATCTGAAATAACCAAAGCCAACAAAGGCGGCCACTTTCTCAATGATTTACAATGCCAGTTTATAATAATCTGCAGAGGTGAGGTAAAATATTGAGCAGAGTGCTATATTCTGTAACATTTCTCTGTAGAAAAAGACCTCGACTCAGATTTCCAGATAAAGACACCCTGCATCTCTAGAGTTTTCCATCTTTCTGCTTACAGATAGGTAGCCGTGTTGGTCTGCCATAGTCAAAAATAAAAAAATTCCTTCCAGTAGCACCTTAAAGACCAACTAAGTTAGTTCTTGGTATGAGCTTTCGTGTGCATGCACACTTCTTCAGATACACTGAAACAGAAGTTGCCAGATCCTTCTATATAGAGAGAAGGTGGGGAGGGGTATTACTCAGAAGGGTGGTGGGAATGGGAGATTGGCAGGTAGCTGAGATGAGCCTGTTGACGACTCTTAACGACTGCAATAGGTCTTACAGGAAAAGGCAAGGGGTGAGAAGGTGAAAAATGGCTTAGTCATGTATAATGAGATAAGAATCCAATGTCTTTGTTCAGACCAGGTCTCTCCATGGTTTTAAGTTTGGTAATGAGTTGCAATTCAGCAGCTTCTCTTTCCAGTCTATTTCTGAAATTCCTTTGTAGTAAAACAGCTACTTTGAGATCTTGTATAGAATGTCCTGTAAGACCTATTGCAGTCGTTAAGAGTCTTTCTGCTTGTTATTGTTGTTTTAATAAACAAAACATTCTTTTATTTCTTCATCCCAATACACACCTTTATCTAGCACCTTCCTCTGAATGGCTTGCCTCTTTCCAAGCTTTGTTGCCTAGCACATAGAAGAAAGATCTTGAGATATGGCTCAGCCATTAGCTCGCCATGAGAAAACACCAGCCATCTTTCTTAAGCCATTAGCTGTGCATCTTCTTAACAAAAGGAATGGCCTTCCAGTTGTTAACACACATATATTTGTTGAACAGGGTGTATCACCCAGGGAGGGAAGCCGGGATCGTGTCCAAACCCAAATTTCCGGCCCCGTCACCATGGGCACCATGACCACGGCCCACGTCCGAAAGGAAAGGGATTCAAGAAGCCAAAGCATGATTCCTCATCTTCTGAGGAATCGGTCCTCTCAGAACGGAAACCCAAGTTCCATTCGTCTTCTGAGGAGTCTGGCTCCTCAGAACGAAGGCAGAAAAGCGGTGGTCACCATCACCATGGAAAGAAGGGACATCGGAATCTCTGCAAGACTCCACCATGTGGGGAAGATGGAGACTGCCCAGATGATCTGAAGTGTTGCCATATTTCCCGCTGTGGGAGGAGGTGTGTGAGACCCGTACCCATGCTGCAAGGAAACAACCTTGGGGAATAAGTGTCTTAAACTCTGATGCTTGTTCCAAAGCCCCATCTTTGGTAAGTAGCGTCCTGCACTGCTCTGCACCAGGTCCATGTCCACCATGTCAAAACTGGCAGCCATGTTGTGCCTAACCTGCTGAAAATAATATCTATTAATACTCTGATATTGTGGCACAGCGGTATACCTTGGTTCTCAAACTAAATCCTTTCCTGAAGTCCATTCCAAAACCAAAGCATTCCAAAACCAAAGCGCGCTTTCCCATAGAAAGTAATGCAAAACGGATCAATCCGTTCCAGACTTTTAAAAACAACCCCCAAAACACCAATTTAACATGAGTTTTATTATCTAACGAGGCCATCGATCCATAAAATGAAAGCAATAATCAATGTAAAGGTAAAGGTACCCCTGCCCGTACAGGCCAGTCGTGTCCGACTTTAGGATTGTGCGCCCATCTCACTTAAGAGGCCGGGGGCCAGCGCTGTCCGGAGACACTTCCGG
Source organism: Podarcis vaucheri (assembly GCF_965113315.1). Lineage (NCBI taxonomy): Eukaryota > Metazoa > Chordata > Lepidosauria > Squamata > Lacertidae > Podarcis > Podarcis vaucheri. Next base: position 34,093,810 of record NC_138755.1, on the reverse strand, counting down.
GTCACGTGGCCAGCGTGAAGAAGCTGTTCTGGCGAGCCGGCACCAGCGCAGCACACAGAATCGCCGTTTACCTTCCCGCTATAAAGCGGTACCTATTTATCTACTTTCACTTTGACGTGCTTTCGAACTGCTAGGTTGGCAAGCGCTGGGACCGAACAACGGGAGCACACCCCGCCGCGGGGATTCGAACCGCCAACCATGTGATCGGCAAGCCCTAGGCACTGAGGTTTTACCCACAGCACCACCCGCGTCCCTAATAATCAATGTACTGTACCATAAAATAAATAAGACATTTGTAGATGATAAAAATCAAAAATAATTTTTTTTCTTACCTGCACTGTTGATAGTCATTGTTTGGATGGGGGGCTTTTATCCATTTCTGCAGTCACACAATCAATCAATCAATCAATCAATCAGTAGCTGGACTGGGTTCCACACTGTAGTGGTTGGGAGTTACTCGTGCGTAATCCTGCCCCGTTTGAGCATCGGATTGCCTGGTTAAACCCTCCAGGCTGCACAGCCCATCTCAGCGTGGCTGCCCTTAGTCACTCGTAGAATCTGTCTGTGGGCGTTTCTTAAAGCGCTGCCAACATAAGAGTTGTTTGACGCCCAATCGTCTCCGCCTCTCACTGCGCGGGAGTCTCCTGCGCAGGGTGGGCGTGGGCAGCGGGTGCTTGGGCTCTCCTCACTAACTTCCAACAAAGAGTCCTGGAGCCCCTGCACCTCCCTGTCCCGTTGCTCTCCTGGATCCCTGGTGTTACACTCATTCTCTTCCCCTTCTTCCCAGCTGAGTCTCCCCTTAGCGCTGGGACCGTCTCCTGCAGAATCAGAGACCCTCTCCTTCTCCCGTGTCTCTGATGTCAGTTCCCTGACACAAATTAACCGAAAAAGCTACAAAAACAAAAATGCAAAATAAATAGCAAAAACAAAAGCGCCAAACTTAATCCATTCCGGAAGTCCATTTGACTTCCAAAATGTTCAAAAACCAAGGCACAGCTTCTGATTGGTGCAGGGGCCCCCAGAAACAATAGCCGACAGCCACATCGGATGTTCGGCTTCCGAAAAATGTTCAAAAACCGGAACACTTCCGGGTTTTCAGCGTTTGGGAACCAAGGCGTTTGAGTAGCAAGGTACCACTGTATTCTGCATTCCCCCACCTACCCTTCCTGAAACAGTGGAGTGGGAGGTGGGAAGTGTGTTTTGACCATTTGGGCATATAAGCAGTATAGAAGTTAATGATAATTCTAGTTTTGTTGACGAAAAGGTGGGAGACCAGCTTTTGCACGGCTTGCGTCTCCTGCTTGGCCCAGAGAGAGGCTCCATTCTCCAAGAACTTGCTTGCTAGCTCTTTGAACACCAGGTGGAGCCCCCAACCCCACTTAAACAGCCTGTTTATTTTCTCCCCCCGCAGAACTCGAATAGACGTCACAGCAGGACTAAACCACAAGTGGGACCGGCTGAATAAATTCTGCGCCCTTTCAGGTTTAATTGGTTTCCTCAAAAAGCAAAACAAAAAGCAAAAAAACTAACCAGATTAAAAAAGAAGCATTAGCAACTGATTTTCAAGCCGTGTATGCTCATCTTTTGTGCCCATTGAATTCATTTGATATTTGCGTGAAAGCTCAGGCCCTCAGGGGACCTTGATGATGATGATAATAATAATAATAATAATAATAATAATAATAATAATAATAATAATTTATTATTTGTACCCCCGCCCATCTGGCTGGGTTTCCCCAGCCACTCTGGGCGGCTTCCATAAAAACCAGAAATACAATAAAATATCACACGTTAAAAACTTCCCTGAACAGGGCTGCCTTAAGATGGCTTCTGAATGTCAGGTAGTTGTTTATCTCTTTGACATCTGAAGGGAGGGTGTTCCACAGGGCGGGTGCCACTACTGAGAAGGCCCTGTGCCTGGTTCCCTGTAGCTTTGCTTCTTGCAATGAGGGAACCGCCAGAAGGCCCTCGGCGCTGGACCTCAGCGTCCGGGCAGAACGATGGGGGTGGAGACGCTCCTTCAGGTATACTGGGCTGAGGCCATTTAGGGCTTTAAAAGTCAACACCAACACTTTGAATTGTGCTCGGAAACGTACTGGGAGCCAATGTAGGTCTTTCAAGACCGGTGTTATGTGGTCTCAGCGGCTGCCCCCAGTCACTAGTCTAGCTGCTGCATTCTGGATTAGTTGTAGTTTCTGGGTCACCTTCAAAGGTAGCCCCACGTAGAGCGCATTGCAGTAGTCCAAGCGGGAGATAACTATGATGCTATGGAAAACATGAATCATAACAAAAGCAGCATGGGAGGGTGGCTGGGACACTACCAGAAAGCAATGGCGGAGCATTTCTTGCTGGCGCCCGGGGTGGGTAGGTGTGCCATGGGGGCCGTGCACACTGCTAGAGTGACCCCCGCCCACTGGAGCCAAGTGGGGCCATGCTGTGTCGCTTGCCCGGCCATGCAGTGGGGAGCCTGGCAGGCCAACTCCTTTGAAGGGCACACACAAAAGCGGCTCAGACTGGCAGGGCACAAGCCTGTTGTGTCCTCCTCAAGGCTATGTACACACTAGCACAGGGGTCTGCAACCTTTAAGACAAAAAGAGCCACTTGGACCTGTTTCCGAAGAAAAAAAAACTGGGAGCCGCAAAACTCGTCATTATAAAAATAACTTTTTTGTCACTTTTTTATTATTTCTTTGTTTGACCCCTCAGAATTACTCCTCCTCATAGAAAGAAACGTTAAATTAACAAGTTACCTTTGTGTGTGTGTGTGTGTGTTCTTCACTCCACTTCAAAACAGTGACCAGCGTACATGCCCCTTACAATGTAGCGGGAAGGTGGGCGGGAAGGTGACGTCGGGACGGTGCGTGACTAATGCATGCACTGCCCCCATGTGACGTCACAGCCAGTACAGCGCCCGCCACAGTGGGGAGTGTCGGGGCACACAATGCGCCTCCTCCCCTCGCTAGTATCCGCCCCGGAGCCGCGGCAAAGGTGTAAAAGAGCCACATGCGGCTCCGCAGCCGCAGGTTGCAGACCCCTGCACTAGCAGCTTGAAACACGGAGAGGTTGGTTCTCCTTGCTGCGATTGGAGTCACATTCGTACGTTGCTGTATGCACCAGAAAAGTGGGTGGGGATGAATTCTCCTGCTGCTCATTACTCAATTTATTTTCTTGCGCATGCAAACACACACACACACACAGCTCCTATTCACCAGAGCTGTCGTCAAGAGTATGTGCAATGACTATCTGAAATGTACACATCTCAGCTTAACTGTGGCTTCTGTTTTCAAACCGGATGGAAGCTGGTTTGAGGGGGAACACATCAGACAGGAATATTTCTCAAGAAGCTACAAGATACCTATGGATTGTAGCTAATGTCATGTGCCCATGGCTTCAAACACCAGTGGTGGGAGCGCACTGGAGCCAGAGTAAACGGGAATGTGATGTTGTTGCTGGCATGTGTCGGTCTCCAGAGACAATGGAGTGCACTTTTGCGGGTGACATCAAACTGCCACAATAGCGGCACCGAAGCAACCTCCCTGGGGTGCAAATTTGGGCAGCATGTATGGCAGTCATGGGCTACCCAAATGACAAGACCCCTGACTCGGCCTTGCTGATGTGGTCCAAAGGAAAGCAGAGAAATATGGTTGATGTTAAGTTGTGGGTAAACATATCAGATGACACAGCGATTCTCCAAACAGCTCTTGTTTATTCACAGGTCAGAACGGAACTGAACTGAAAGGTTCAGCCAGCCTGCTTATATAGAGCTCCACTACAACGAAACTGTAACAACTTTCTGTAACTATCCAATCACTGAACGTCACTTTCAATCCCTTATTTGCATATGTGGAACTATCTACATTATCCCCCTGCTGGCCCAGGGTGAGAACTTCAGTACATAACAGTTGACATCTGCATGGCTGCAGGAATTGCCGGAAGGAGGCTTACAAAGCGCCGTCCAACCATCTTAGGGACTCTGGTTTTGTGTAGGTTTACTCCTCATAGTTTTATTTCTCCTAGATATGCTACCTTTCCAAACTGACGAGCCCCATCTGCCCTTTACAGCACATGCAAGCACTGCCTTCTTGACCATTGGACCCACTATTGGTCTTGTTCACTGAATCCACTGGAGCCTGCAGGGGAAATCCCTAACTCACTCAGGGTTTCAGACCCATCGGCTACTCTCATCTGATTAGCCGGCCAGTCAAAGCCGTTCCCAGGGTGTGCAGGGTGAACTGAGTGCAGGGTGGGGGACCAAATGTACGCAGCCAAAAATCCAGCTGGATTTGATTAGGATTTGATTTAATCAGGATTAGGCTATGTCACAGTGAACGCCCAACCTCTGGATTGGGGGAGCCTGTTTCAGAGTGTGCAATCAAATACAGTGGTACCTCGGGTTACATACGCTTCAGGTTACAGACTCCGCTAACCCAGAAATAGTGCTTCAGGTTAAGAACTTTGCTTCAGGATGAGAACAGAAATCGTGCTCCGGCGGTGCGGCAGCGGCAGGAAGCCCCATTAGCTAACGTGGTGCTTCAGGTTAAGAACAGTTTCAGGTTAAGAACAGACCTCCGGAACGAATTAAGTACTTAATCCGAGGTACCACTGTAAGACGCTCGCTTTTCTTTATTCAAAATATTTCTGAAATATACACTGCAGGGTGGGTAGAACTACCAAAAAGTGTTAGTTCCCCAAACTTCCGATCCGCAGAGTTACGCAATTTTGTGAGCCAGCCAAACTTTAGTCTGATTTCCAAAGGTCTCGGTCAGCAGGAAGCCATGAGAGAGAGAGAGGAAAAAATGATGTATGTCATAACTGGGATGTTGACACAGAGGAGGAAGAAAAAGAGGTAGAACCCTCGGCCAGGACTTTGGCTTACCAAGAGAGGGAAGGAGAAGAAATATTTCCCCTCTCTCATAGCGGAGGGCTAAAGGCAGGATCACACAGAATATCGACAAAACAAGGAGCGAAAATCAAACGGTCTGAACTGAAGCGGAACGCTTTCTGATCTTTACAGAGTCCTTCTAATAGGTAACATTTGCTTCTCATCTGGTTTTCTTTTTAAAGAAGAGTGTGAGTATATTTTCTATCAAATACAACACACAGACAGACAGACAGACACACACACAAATGCACATATAACATGGTTTGGTCATTTTAAGGGAAAATAGGATCAACGGAAGAAGGATTAGATGAATTAAGAAAAAACGAAAAGGAGATCTCTCTCATACCTTCCAACATTTCTCAGATGAAAATATGGGGATTACAGCCTCTCAGCTGAATCTATCTCATGTAGATTGTTGTAAAGAAAAAACGTGTGAGGGAGGGGATTATGTACAACACCTACAGATAAATGGAATGAAATAAAATCTGCAAGCTGCCTTGAGTCCCTGTCAGGGGAAAAGGTGGGGTATAATAATAATAATAATAATAATAATAATAATAATAATAATAATAATTTTTTAAAAATAGAAACTGTGAGAATGATCAGGAACATGATCAGGAGAGTAAATCCTATTGAACTCAGTGGGACTTAGTTCTGAGTAAATATACTTAGGTTTGCTGAACAGTCTTTACCCAGTTACCTGGGATAAACTCAATTGAATACAGTGGGACTTACTTCTGAGTAGACAGTCTTAAGGCTCCATTTACAATAAAGGAATAAACACTTTAGATGCTTCCTAAGAAATGGCAGGCTTTTGGTGCATTGCAATTAAAGAAGTTAAAATGGATTTGTGACATTTTCCTTCAAAATTATAGGAAGGGCTTTGAATGCCAGTTTAACAATTTCCTTCATTTGGTGCAGGTATTTTACTTTCAGTATAAACAGGACTCTGTTTTTGCACCTACACACATACCACTTTTAATTGTTCTCTCAGACATGGAGGGGACAAAAATGGAACACCGGGACATTCTGAGATCAAATCAGAATTGGGACGGCTTCTGTAATTCCGGGGCTGTCCCAGGAAAATCGGGACACTTGGAGGGTATACTAGCCAACAAATATAGTCATTTGTTTTGATTATAGGTTATAGAAAATAATGAGCATTGTAAGAGAGGGGAAATAGCCTTACCTATTGTAATATATTGAATATTATATTAAACAGAGGGTTCTTAATTCTACTTGTGGGATATATTGAGCTTTAAAGAAATGTAATCTGAATCCTGAAATACTGTCCACTGGGAGAGGGGGTTAATTTATATTTACACTTCAATCAATATTACTTTTGTAATAAATCTGAAAGAGCTGGTCTGTTGAGGATTCTTTGATCCTATCCAGCTAAAGTTGTGAATGCTTAAGGTAATTGTGTGACTAATAACTCGTTGGCTTCAATGGGGCTTGTTTTAAGCACAACTTATTTGTCATTGGATTGGATGCAACATGGGGCGATAAGCTTGCTATAACATGTGACATAAACCATGATCTTTGGTTGCTAATGAAACACTACTGAACTCTTTCAGATTAGCCAACATGGGTTGGCAGCATATTGTTCCTGGAATAACCCTCTTGTTGCTCAAGCTTACAGGCACATCCCTGTTCCTTGTTTTCAGTAAGTATTGGTCAGGTTTTAGTTTCAAGGCTGCCTTTCTATTTTCATATTTATTTTCACTTGTCATATCCATCATTTTTATTGTATTCTGTATGTGTCAATGACAATGTCCTCTTAGTGCTGTGAAAAAGTTGAATAGGAGATTACTAGGAAAGGAATAAAAATGAAAGCTGCCAATATTATAATTGTTGTTGTTTAGTCGTTTAGTCGTGTCCGACTCTTCGTGACCCCATGGACCAGAGCACGCCAGGCACTTCTGTCCTCCACTGCCTCCCGCAGTTTGATCAGACTCATGCTGGTAGCTTCAAGAACACCATCCAACCATCTCATTCTCTGTCGTCCCCTTCTCCTTGTGCCCTCCATCGGGTGAGCCCACACCCAGAATACGGTGTACAGTTCTGATCTCGACACCTCAAAAAGGTGTGGAAAGGGTCAAGGAACATGATGAATAGGCTGGAACAAGCTCCCCATGAGGAAATGTTAAAGCGTGATGGACTTTTTACCTTGGGAAAAGGTAAAGGTGAGGGAGGCATCACAAAGGAAGTAGATAGAGAGAGTTTTTCCTCCCTCTCTCATAATACTGAAGCAGAGGGTGATCTACGGGAGCTGAATGGTGGGAAATTCAGAACAGTCAAAAGGAAGTCTTTCTTCATGCGGCGCATAGATAAAACCATGGAAATCGTTTTTTGCAGGATGCTATTATGGCCACAAACCTGGACGGCCTTAAAAGAGGTTTAGTCAGCTTCATGTAAGGCAAGGCTAACAATGACTAAAAGCGATGACGGTTGCTAGGGAACACAAGCGAGGAGTGTGCTATTGCACTTACATCATGCTTGGGGCTTCCAAAACTCATCTGGTCACTGTGAGAATGTAGGGCCATAGCAATGCCCCTCCCCCCAAGGCCTTTCTGAGAAAGGAGAAGTCTGTCAGGTGAACAAGGATGGCATTGATGGAACAGGCTCAAATGTTTATTATTGAAGGTTGTAAAGAGATAAGCAAACTCAGGAATGCACATGGCCGTGGTGATGTGGGAGATGGCAGGGAGGAGGGAGATTGCAGGAAGGAGGGAAACCAAGACCTTACATGGTAATAGGAACTTACTATAACTTTTGATTTCCCAGAAATCAGGTGGTTTACAAGAAATCAGGTGGCATTGTATTCTGCAAATGTATAAAAAGGGGGCGCACCCTGACTGGGTGGTGCAGATTGCAAACTTATTGCTCTGTACCTTTGTCCTGCATATGCAAATAAATCCTGTTAAATCCTGCAAGGTTGGTTGCCATTTCGTGTGAATCTGTGCTCCGGGGACCCAATAGCAGATATGGAAAAGGTCCAACAAGAACAGAATGCTGGGCCAGATACAGTGGTGCCTCGCAAGACGAAAAGAATCTGTTCTGTGATTCTCTTCGTCTACCGGTTTTTTTGTCTTGCGAAGCAAGCCCATTGACGGATTAGCGGATTAGGGCTATTAGCGGCTTTTAGCGGTTTATCGGCTTATCGGATCAGCTGATAAGCGGCTTAGCGGCTTAGAAAAAGGGGGGGAACCCCGCAGGAACTCGCAAGACATTTTCGTCTTGTGAAGCAAGCCCATAGGAGATTCATTTTGCGAAGCACCTCCAAAACGGAAAACCCTTTCGTCTAGCGGGTTTTCCGTCTTGCGAGGCATTCGTCTTGCGGGGCACCACTGTAGGCCTTTGGCCTGATCCTGCAAGCTGAGTGCTTCAAAGTGCCTTTGTACACATCCCTCAGTCATCCCTCAGAGCCATCAAGTGACCATTATTATCCCAATAGTGCAGATAAGGGGCTGACAGAAACAGAGGCTTGCCTAATAAGGCCATTAAGTGACTTATTGTCTGCTCTTAGTGCTTATGATGGACTTGCTCTCCTAGCTGACAAGGAAATATGACTGCGTGCATACTGAATTTTAGCAGCCATGTTAAGGAGTGCTCATCAGACAGATGCCATTCCAAATGTTCTTGTTTTCAGTTCCACAGATCTTCCCTAGGGGAAACTTCAGCTTCATTCCTGAGGAGAATTATACAGGTAACACTACAACAGTTCTCTGGGGAATCTCTGAGCTTAAATAAAGAAGGGTTTTGCAAACATTCTTGCTGAAAAATGCAATTCTTTTTTTCACCGTTTCCGCAACACTCATCGATCAATGATGAAATAGTCCTGATTTGCTGTCACTCTTATTTGACTTTAATTTGCAGTGAATCAGTAACGCGGTCACATATCCAACCTTGATTGACTACATAATGTTGTGATGTCACACTCTACGCGCACCCTAATTGGCAAGGCTCAGCCACGCTACTACATCAGAAAACATTTTCCTCTTTTGAATATGGTGACATCATAATGTAGCCAAATTTGATTTGCTACCAAATCTGAGACATCATTCTGTTCATGATGCAGTTCCTGACTGGCTGAAATAATCTGCGTGACAGGAAGTAGAGAGAACCACAAGTCAGTTTGGCGGCGGGGTGGGGGTGGGAAGTGATGCTGAAACAGTTACAGCCAATAGAAAAGAAATGGTTCTTCACATAGCTCTCAACTTTTCCCTTTTCTTGCGAGGAATCCTATTTGGAATAAGGGAATTTCCCTTAAAAAAAGGGAAACGTTGACAGCTATGGTTCTTCACCAAACAGGACAGAATAAAAGGAGAATACTTATACAACAGAGAAGGAGAATCTCCAGTACACAGGCCAATCTAGGTTAGTCAGGAGTTCTAATTTGGCCCATGAGGCCATTTAACCCCCGGCCATGTCCGTCTGTCTCATATTATGACATCAAGTGTGGGTCAGGTAAAGCCATGGATGTGTGCATTTTGAACCTTTTTACATTTGGCACCAAATGCAAGTCGTTCTGGAATTGGTTCCACTCAGGGGCTTAAAAGTAGTGCTGATCCCTGATGCAAGCAGGGTGTTATGTACTGAGTTGAATAGGATCCAAAAGGCAACAGTCTGGTCCTAGAATAATAAGATTCAGAATGCAGCAGTCTGATTGGTCCTAGAACAATAGGATTCAGAATGCAGCAGTCTGATTGGTCCTAGAACAACAGGGTCCAGAATGCAGCAGTCTGATTGGTCCACAGAAACCACCCAATCCAGTTCCAGGTGGAAGTGACTCCGCAACCTGATTGGCCTACAGGAGTATCCCGGAATTAGCCAATCATGTGGGGCCCATTTTGTAAATAATGTATATAAGGCAGACATTCTGGGGGAACTTCCATTCCTCCTCACCACCATGAGCTGAATAAAGAGCATGAAATCCACTCTCGACTCTGAGTATATTTCACAGGGTATAAAGATTAGGTGTTGACTGAAAGCGCTCTCTCTCTCTCTCTCTCTCTCTCTCTCTCCAGGGATCATTGCAGCTATAGCTTGAAGTCATGATTCATTTAGGCTCTACAGAATTGAAATCAATTTTTAAAAAATAGTTTGAAAAGTTAATCGTGACATAAAACTGGTTGATTTCAGTGGGAACTAATTACAATTATGTACCTTTTATATTTGACTTCACTTAATAATGCTTTCTTTTGAAATGTTTAAGATTTTTTTTTTGTTAACTTTGCTCTGCTAAACGTGCATTCTGCAGTTGACCTCCTCTGTAGTTTTTTTTAAAAAAACAGTTTAGGATAATTTTTTAGGTAAAGGTAAAGGGACCCCTGCCCATTAGGTCCAGTCACGGACGACTCTGGGGTTGTGGCGCTCATCTCGCTTCACTGGCCGGGTCATGTGGCCAGCATGACTAAGCCTCTTCTGGCGAACCAGAGCAGCACAATTTTTTAGTTTCCTGTTAATTATGTTTCAATGAATGTTAATTGTATTTAAATGTATACTTTATATTTGACTTTCTTCAGTAAGATATTATTTTGATTTTTTTTATTTGCTGTTTTAATGTAGGTTGTAAACTGCTTTGAGACACCCCCCAGTATAAAAATGAAATGAAAAGTGAATAATTAACTCAGTCCAGATTGAACCCAAAGTACGGTATTTTTGGAAATACCTATCAAAATTTACCCCAAATCTAAATAGAAGAATACTACAGTTGTACAGCTTTTCAAAGTTTATTAATAGAGGCCAAAAATGTATTTGTTTTCAGAACTGCTGACTACTCCGAACCTGCCTGAAGCAAGAGCTACAATTGCAACCACAGGTATCATGTCATTTGATTATTTGGAAACAGAAACCAGTAGTATTAATTATATTGTGCTGTAAAAAAAAAAGAGGTGTTATGGATCTATTTTCTAGTCGGGAGAGAGCATGGGAGACTTTTAATGCTTTTCATAATAAATTGTTTATTTTTAAATGTACGGATTGAGGAGATGGAAAACAGGCAGGCAGGCACACACAGTCACAATAATAATCTTGAAGCTGCGTCATTCTGGTACCCTGAATGTTCTGGCAAGTCCCTGCAGGTGGTTCTTTTGTGGCACCAGTAACATATGAAAATCCACATCTCTGGGAATAGTAGTAACTACACAAGCTTTACACTACACAAGCGTCAAGGCAGTGGCGTAGCGTGGGTTGTCAGCACCCGGGGCAAGGCAAGTAATTTGTGCCCCCTAACCCGTGGATTTGCGCCTCCTAACCCGTGGATTTGCGCCCCCTAACCCTAACCCCCAGATGTTGCACCCAGTGCGGCCGGCCCCCCTGCACCCCCCACGCTACGCCACTGCGTCGAGGGACGCGGGTGGCGCTGTGGGTAAAAACCTCAGCGCCTAGGACTTGCCGATCGCATGATCGGCGGTTTGAATCCCCGCGGTGGGGTGCGCTCCCGTTGTTCTGTCCCAGCGCCTGCCAACCTAGCAGTTCGAAAGCACCCCCGGGTGCAAGTAGATAAATATAGGGACCGCTTACCAGCGGGAAGGTAAACGGCATTCCGTGTGCTGCGCTGCCTCGCTGGAGCAGCTTGTCACGCTGGCCATGTGACCCGGAAGTGTCTGTGGACAGCGCTGGCCCCCGGCCTCTTAAGCGAGATGGGCGCGCAACCCTAGAGTCTGTCAAGACTGGCCCGTACAGGCAGGGGTACCTTTACCTTTACCCTACACAAGCTTTAGAAGACATTTGAAGGCAGCCCTGCATAGAGAAGTTTTTAAAAAGTATTTTATTATGATTTTGTATATGCTGGAAGCTACTATGGTTTAAAGTGAGACGATACTGCTTTAATTGTATGATGTGGATGTGGTTTAATTATGAACATGCAGAGGTTGCAAGTGGTTCCAGGGGACACAGTTGTAATAGGGACAACAACAACAACAACAACAACAACAACAACAACAACAACTTTATTATTTATACCCCACCCATCTGGCTGGATTTCCCCAGCCACTCTGGGCGGCTTCCAACAAAAGATTAAAAGTACATTAAAATACCAGTCATTAAAAACTTCCCTAAACATGACTGCCTTTGGATGGGACTCCTTGCCAATACATGTTCAGTGAACATACTGGGGGGGGGGGCAGGGGCAGAAAGCAAAGAAACACAGTTCTTTGGCAGTTAGATAAATATGTAACTAAACCAATACTCCTAAACTACACTGCCTTTTTTCAATTTAACCTTCCATATATCCAGCTGGAGGCCCAAGAACCTTCTTGTAGATCTTGTCTCCATCCACTCATTGAAGGAAGAGGGACATACACAAAATCGCCCCACCTGCCCCTCAGTGGAGGCATGCATGCAGTTTCAGCAAGATCAAGAATGTCCAGCTAGGGTCTAGGAAAGCAGCAAGCAGGCATCTAAGATGGCATTTGAATGAGGGCAAAGTCCTCTCTGGTGGTGACAGTGTGTGAATCACCATTCCCTTCTAGAGTTGGAATTTTCATTATTAATACAGTGGTGCCTCGCAAGACGAAAAGAATCCGTTCTGCGATTCTCTTCGTCTAGCGGTTTTTTCGTCTTGCGAAGCAGATTAGCGCTATTAGCGGCTTTTAGCGGCTTTTAGCGGCTTATCTGCTGATCGGATCAGCTGATAAGCGGCTTAGCGGCTTAGAAAGGAGGGGGGAGGGAAAAAAACCAGCAGGAACTCGCAAGACATTGTCGTCTTGCGAAGCAAGCCCATAGGAAATTCGTTTTGCGAAGCACCTCCAAAACGGAAAACTCTTTTGTCTAGCGAGTTTTCCGTCTTGCGAAGCATTCGTCTTGCGGGGCACCACTGTATTGAGTTCTTGATGTGTTCATCTGCTTTTATCATGCTGCAGTCCAGATTCCTCAGAAGCCTCCTACATGGGAAAGACACAGAGGGAGTGAATTTTGGTTTACGGAAACCAGGGAGGTTTGGTTGCACTGCCGAGTCGATTGCATGCAATGGAGCTCCGACCTAGCGATCATCAGTGATAGAAATGAACTGGTAAGATTGGGCCCACTTTGATGAGAAAAAAATGTGCCACTGGAGTTAAATTTCTTTAACCAGGGATAAGGAGAGTTGAGAACATCTTGCACAGAATTCACACCATACCTGTAAAAGCTCATCCAAGTCACATTTAAAGTACATGAATTTCCCCAAAGAATCATGGGAATTGTAGTTTAAGTGTCCTGGGAACAACCTTTAAGACAATCTTCAGCAGTGTTGTGGCCTCCAGATGTTTTCTGCTGGCTGGAGTTGTAGCCAAAAGCATCTGGAAGCTACTAGAGTGACGAAAAGTGTGGTATCCTTTTCATGTGGTCTGAATGCTTCATTGTCCTTGAAGGCACAAATAGATTCTTCTGCCTTAGTGGGAGCTGGAAAAAAACAATCTAATCTTACTTGGCTTCGTAATCTCTTTCAATATGCCCTTGTCATTATATGCATCTTAATTTTGTTATGTTGCTTCCTTCAATGCGTTCCTGGCCTCATAAGTCTTTTCTCTCGCCTTCTCTCTCCCCCTAAACCACCCAATAAACTCCTTGCTGCCTACTTTGCGAAATGGCAACACCAACAGTAAACCTATGGTGAGATGTGGACGGATTTATTTTGGGCATACGCTGGCAGACCACGTATCCCGAAATATTCTTGTCCCATCGATCCTGGACGGATTTATTTTGGGCATGCGCTGGCAGACCACGTATCCCGAAATATTTTTGTCCCATCGACCCTGGCGAACTTATTTTGGGCATTTGTTGGCACACCACTAATCCTGAAATATTTTTGCCTTATTTACCCAGAATGCCTCGCAAACAAGAAAAGAAAGGGGGAGATAAAGGGAAGTTTTCCTTCTGCCCATACTTGCTGCATTTTGGGGAAGCCTTGCACCTTTTCTCTTGCATTCTAGAAAGTCTTGCTTATAATCTTTTCCCTGCTTTTGCACACACTGTACGAACCTGCTCTTCATGCCTAGCTGACCACATCTACAGAACCTGATTGTTATATTGTTTCGTGCCATATTAATCTCTAGTTACAATTAATTAGGAGGCTTCATGCCTGTCTAGTTCCAGCTTCGATTCCCAGCCTTTACTCCATCGATGATAAATGATCACATGTAATCCCCACCTCTCACATGTAATTCCCACCTTATGCTTATGTATCAACCAATCAGCGACAAGCACACCTGTGGCAATGCTTGTAATATTCAATAAAAGAGGCTCTCAGGGGTCCGCCCAGACAGACGCCTCATGTTACACCTGCCTCTCGTCTCCTGTGATTTTTCATTCCTACACTTTTCATCTGGCCGTCCTTGCCAGTTGTGATTTCCTCTGCCCTGATTTTCCTCATTCATTCATTCATTCTTCTCTTGCCAGGAGTTTATTCAGAATAAAACTGCAATGGGTTCTTATTTCATTGGACTAACATATACAGTGGCTCAAAACAAATGGCTATGGATCGACGGCACGGAACTCAGGAATAACCTGTATGTATGATATTCTCTTTCACCCTTCTTATGGTGGGTGGGTTACATCCTCCATGGGGCATCGTCTTCACTCACTGGCCCTGTTTCTGAAAGCTCTCTGTTGTATAAAGGGACCCCTGACCATTAGGTCCAGTCGTGACCGACTGGGGTTGCGGTGCTCATCTCGCTTTATTGGCCGAGGGAGCCGGCGTACAGCTTCTGGGTCATGTGACCAGCATGACTAAGCCGCTTCTGGCGAACCAGAGCAGCGCACGGAAATGCCATTTACCTTCCCACCTATTTATCTACTTTGAGGTGCTTTCGAACTGCTAGGTTGGCAGGAGCAGGGACCGAGCAACGGGAGCTCACCCCGTTGCGGGGATTCGAACCGCCGACCTTCTGATTGGCAAGTCCTAGGTTCTGTGGTTTAACCCACAGTGCCACCACCGTCCCTCTGTTGTATATAGTACTGGAATACCTTCAGATAAGATGATGCTCAGGATGACTTGATGCCAAAAAGGGTATCCTGCATATTGAGTTGTTGTCAAGAAGTGGTAATTTCAGCAAACGCAACTTTTCACATGCCTGCATGGCAAGTTGCATCTGCCAGAATGCCCTCTTCTGCATTACTCTTGAAGATATATTCTTCAACTTCTCACAGATGAAAACAAGGACACTGCCGTAACATCTCTAGGCTCAGTTCACATGTAATGCTAAGTCCCAACAGGGCTTCCTTCCAAGGTGAGAGGAAGTGACCTAGGTGTAGTCTGGCAGGACAGCTTACTCTTTGGAATTAACCCCTTCATGCATTTAGACTTAAGCATATTGGCTATATGAAGCCGGTTACCCCACATGGTCCTGCTTTGAAAAAGACAAACCATGTGACAGAGTCTGGATCATATACTAATCCAAATGATGGGTTAGCCCACAGCAGTGCCCACATGCTTGTGCAATTGTGCTAAGTCATACTTTGGTTTAATGTTACATATACGGTAAATCGGGTCCTAGTGTCACACCAAGAATCTCTGCCAGAATCCCTCCCCTGTTATTAATCATGGCTAAATTCCGCTCGCCATATGCTGCATTCATTCCTTCTTCCAATCAGCAGTTCGAATCCGTGTTATGGGGCGAGCTCCTGTTGCTCTATTCCAGCTTTTCCCAACCTAGCAGTTTGAAAGCACGCCAGTGCAAGTAGATAAATAGGTACCACTGTGGCGGGAAGGTAAATGGCATTTCAGTGTACTCTGGCTTCCATCACGGTGTCCTGTTGCGCCAGAAGCAGTTTAGTTGTGACCCACATGACCCAGAAAGCTGTCTGTGGACAAACGCTAATTCCCTCGGCCTGAAAGCAAGATGAGCAATAGTCGCCTTTGACTGGACTTAACCATCCAGGGGTTGTTTACCTATTTTACCTATCATTCCCTATGGCACATCCTGTACTGCACAGGTTTAAAAACTGTGTGTTTCTTCCTTTGCTTAGTGATCAGAACACAAGTGTTTTCTAGTATCTTGTTCCTTGTCTGCACAGTTTATTAAATTATGGTTTGTTTGATTGTCTGGACCTTGTCTGGTGGCTTCACTAATTTGCTGCCATCAAAGTCATGGTTTCGTTAGTGACTTATTCAAATTGGTTTAACTATAAGGAGGCTATTGGTTAGTCAGTTTTCTCAGAAAAGTGAAACTGAAAGCAACTTACAACCTCGCATCATGTTGCAGGTTGGGGGTGAAGGTGGGACCTGAGTCTGAAAAAGCTGAGGACAACACCCCCAGGGAGTTTTTAGACGTTCCTAGGGAGTTTTGAAGCTGAGGGAGTTAACAAGCTGGCCAATAAGGCACCTCTTGTCCATTTACTAGTGCCATCTGGTTCCCCTGAGTACTAGCCTGAGAAGCAAAATGAGCATGGAGGAGCAACACTGGGAATTGGCCATTTTGGGTGGGCAGTGTCTGGGGCTTTGATCCACACAACCCCTTCCTCTGCTTCTCCATCAAAGTTAGGCTTCTCAGGAAAGGAGTTGCTGATTAGGGCCTTAGCCAATGATCAGCCATTATGCTTAGTTGTAGCAAACACGGTCAACTTCACAGTTCTGCTGCACTCTGTTTTTACAGCTTTGCAATGAGACCCAAAGTGGCGGACGATGAATGTGCAACTCTTGCAGCAGGAGAACTGAAACCAGTGTCATGCCACCAAGAACACCACTGTATCTGTGAGAAGAATCCTAAGTAGTTCATCTGAAACAGTACCATGCAGTGACGTAACAAGGAAGAAGACAGAACCATGGACTTTTATTCTGGGACATTGTCAGCTCTATCTGGGGGAGCCTTCTCCATGCAGAGAAGATGCTCTAACCCTTCCCTCAGGTTGGACTTCAAAGCAATGAATGGAAATGTTATGTACTGAAGTTCTCACCCTGGGCCAGCAGGGGGATACTGTAGATAGTTATGCAAATAAGGGATCGAAAGTGACATTCAGTGATTGGATAGTTTTAGAAAATTGTTACAGTTACATTGTACTGGAGCTCTATATAAGCAGGCTGACTGAGCCCTTCAGTTCAGTTCTGTCCTGGCCTGTGAATAAACAAGAGCTGCCTGAAGAATCGCTGTGTCGTCTGATATGTTCACCCACAACATAACAGGAAAAGCATTATAATTTCCTAATAACTAAAACGTCTTTAAACCTGTCTCCAAGTCCACACACTGATGTGTGCTTTTCTATTTTACAATTTTGAACTGATAATATCAGAAATGTGTAAGCAGAATAAGAATGATTATTTTGAATCTTAAAGGCTTTGGCCTAGTGTTGCGTGCTCTGCAATTCTTTTGAGCCATGAAAACTCCCAAGAGTCCAGCATAGGCCTAGCTTTTCTTTCTTTTGGAATGAGGCAACTGGTGGTTTACTAAGCCTTTTGTGTGATATATGGTTTATTTAAACATAGATGCAGGTTGGGCATAGATAGCAGGTTCACAGTTTCTGAGGAACGTTGGAGGGCATGTCAGAATTAAACCCTGCTGCCTCATCCGTTTTCTAGTGGTGGGAGACACAAGCGCCGTTAAAATCTCACGTGAAGCAGGTGAGCTCCCTGTGCCTCTCTTCAATCCATCTGAAACCCAACAACTTGATGACATCCCCAGTGGTGTGCAGTGAAATTTTTCGTAGGGGAACAGTTAGGGCCAGAGGCGAGGGAAATCATGCCTTCCTCCCTAAGCTGGGCAGAAGCTTCTTGGGCTTTGGGAAGACGGCACCAGGGGAACATTTAGGGGACTAGCCTCTGGAAGAGGGAAGAATGACAAGCACTCTTGCAGGAAAAGATTTCCAAAGATGCCTGGGTTTCAGTTCCTTAAATGAAAACATAATGACATTCCACCCACACCCCTAATTGCAGCTAGATAACGCAGGAAAAACACTGTGGGCACAGGAAAGCAACACGCAATGTTTAAAGATTATTATTGTATTAAAAAGGGGTGATTTGTTTATTTAGAATGTATATGTATATGTATATGTACATACATATACATATATATGTATATCTATATGTATATATATATATAGCTTAATCAGAAAAATCTCCAAGCGATGTACATGATAAAATAATTATCAATAAAACATAGATAAAATCGGCAACACTTTTTTTATTTAACCATATATACATTATATGTTTATTTTGCTCTGGCCTACATGCATTGCTGTACAGTACTGCATGTGTGTGAAAAGTCATGTATTTCAGCTCTGGGTAGCAAAGCACAGACGATTTGCAAATTTGTGTATGTGTGTGACAAATTCCAGAGGGGTCATCCAGTTAGGCTGCAATAATAGATTGTAATGGATTGCTTTGAAGTCATTTCAGCATCAGGTGGAAATGAAAATCTCCCCAACATCCCTCTTGCTCCTGCTTTCATGCCGCTATCCTGTCCTGTACTTCGCCAGAACAAAGATGGCAACCCTATTCGTGATGGAGAACCTCGTGTCTTATTTTAAGAGGTTATGACGTCAACCGTTATAATGCCGTGATCTACAGAGAAAAACCAAATTGACACCCCCCCCCCCTGTTCTCACTAATTGTTCCTACCAAGCCAGACTGGTTTTACCACTAGCTAGAGTGAGAGTTTGGGTGTTATGAAAGGGTAGCAAACGGTTAGCTATTTACTTTACTATGATTGCATTTCTTACTGCCAGGCAAGGGGAGATGCGCTAGTAGGATTTTCTGCCTCAGGTGCTTCAGAATTTACAGTGCATTTCTAGACATGTCTAATTTCTATTAAATTGAATGGGGCTTATTCCCAATTCCCAAGCCTTCACAAATTTTTTTTGTGGGGGAGGGGGAAGAGTGTATCTGTATTATGCGCAATAGCACCTTGTCTTTAGTGTGCATGAATGTAAATATATTAGTCTTGTCACTTAAGCTGCAATTCTGTACGCACTTATCTTAAAGTCAGACCCTCTCAGTTCTTCTTTCTAAGTAGACATATATAGGTATGCACAGCCTGCCAATTGTCCAGGTCAAACGCTGCAGCTGGTCAGGTTTACTTTAAATTCTTATTTATATTGTTGTTTTCCACTGAATCTTTCATTTATCCAGAAGGCCAGCTTTCCTGTTTGCTTTTGAATCCTCTGCCCAGACTGTAGGGATGTAAAATGGCACTGATTTTGTTCCGCTTCATTTTTGTCATATGCAGTGCTGTTTCCATTGCACTGCAATTCAGTTTCCAACAAAAATGAGGCTATTTGCCTTGCTGTCAGCTAGGGCAAAATCTGGCATCATTCATTATCTTGTCATTACATTATCCCACGCCATTCATTTCAATGCAAAGGAGAGGCAAAGAATCCTGGGAAATGTAGTTTACCTCTCACAGAGCTACACCCTTAACAAACTACACTTCCAGTGGTTTTTTAAGGGTAAAGGTAAAGGTAAAGGTAAAGGGACCCCTGACCATTAGGTCCCATCGTGACTGACTCTGGGGTTGCGGCGCTCATCTCGCTTTATTGGCCGAGGGAGCCAGCGTACAGCTTCCGGGTCATGTGGCCAGCATGACTAAGCTGCTTCTGGCGAACCAGAACAGCACACGGAAATGCCGTTTACCTTCCCACCAGTGTGGTACCTATTTATCTACTTGCACTTTGACATGCTTTTGAACTGCTAGGTGGGCAGGAGCAGGGACCGAGCAATGGGAGCTCACCCCGTCGTGGGGATTCGAACCACCGACCTTCTGATCAGAAAGCCCTAGGCTCTATGGTTTAACCCACAGCACCACCCGCGCCCCTTCTTTAAGGGTAGTAGTGTGCTTTAAGTGTATGGTATTCTATGCAGCCTTAGTTCAGGGGGGAGAGATAAGTGTCTGGTTATGTATTGTTATGTATCATTTGTGGACCAAAAACAACACCAGCAAATACGGGTCATATTTGCTGAAGTGATTTTCATTCCGAACATGAGATGAGTCAGTACTGGCATTTCCCACTCCTGTTTCCATTTCCATTGGATTTCTCCGACATCTCTACCAGACGATGACTTAAGGGCGCTTCCAGATGGAGCTGTTCATTCGCACAAATTTTGGTGGTCGTCCTCCACTTTCTGGTGCAATTAGCCCATCGCTTTTCTAAGTGCAATTAGTCCAATAAGAAAAATGAAAGAAAGTTGCACCGGAATGTGCAGGTTAATGACCAGTGGTCAACGACATTGTATGAGGAACATCGAGCTGGTGATTGCTCGACGAACAGGTGATGTCCTATCACCTCCCTGCGAGTTTTGTGCAAAAATATAAGCCGGAATCCACAAGGAACAGCCGATCTGGAAGTTCCCTAAGCTGACGCTTTGCCGCCAGCACAAAACACTAGCGTGCTTTTTTTCCTTCTGCAACCACAATCCTCAGACTGCTTATCCAAGCAGTGTGCATTGTTGGAGTTGCTTTAATTAGCACAACCGGAGATTCGGTAGTCATTGACACGCAAACACATGCCAAGCACACAGAAGAGAAAGCAGAACTGCCCCTGCCACTCCATCTCTGTGTGTTTGGCGGAGGGTTTGTCTGCGCAGGGATGGGGGCTGATGGGTGTTCCAACGCGAGGGCCAGGGCCAGAGGGGTACATTCCCACTCACCCCTCCATGTGTTTGATATGCATGTCAGGAGTATGTTTCCATGGTCCTCAGATGTGTTGATTTCAGGTGAATTAGTGATACACTGCTCCCTTAAGGACATCTGCTCTTGAGATCAACGCCCCCACCGTTTCCCACCAGTGGTTCCCAGGGAGGGTGGCATAGCTGTCAACTTATAGATTTGAAAATAAGGGACCAGCAGCCTCAAAAATAAGGGATCAGCAGCCAAAATAAGGGATTTTAGTCACCCAACTGAAATACGAAGTTAAAAGGGACCAGATAATTTTGGAGAGCAGTGCCGGTTTTTAGCCCTTCGTTTCCAGAGGTTGCTGCTCAAGACACCAGCCAATGAAACACTGCAATTAAATAACTACAAGCAGCAACCATTTCTTGCGCAAAACAGTCCAAGCTAAGAAGATTCTGCTGCAGTTCTGTATCTTTTTTCTCGTGCTCCATCTGCAGCTCTCAGTTCCATCAGGCGGGGCGGGATGAAGGGGGGGGATAGCGCCCAAAGTAGACCCACAGATCAGACCATCTATGCTAGTCTACCACTACAAATCTATGGGAGAAGCGCTTGCGGCCCTTCCTCCGCTTTCCCCCTCTATGGTTAGCCCTTGGAACACCTGCCCGCACCTCCGCCTCCACCTCCTCTCTCTGAACTATGGTTGCCCTCGCTCTCCTCTCAAGGCTCCTCAGCAATTCATAGGCCGTACCAGGCTGCCCATCAGCTGCAGTACAGCCTAGTGGGAGTGGCGGCGGCAGGCAAAGGGGAGGTCCCAGGCAGAGACGCTCAGTTTGGTGGCCATGAGGAGGATGGTGGCGGAAGGGCCCGAGGCTCTCACCAGTCCCAGCAGGAAGGGGCTCCCGGGGGCTGAGGCTGGTGAGAGGAGGCCGGTGGGGGGTGGGCCGAGCCGCCAAGCAACACAGTTGGAACCTCCCTCCTCCCTGGCCGGCAGGGAAGGAGGGAGGGAGGGAGAGGAGCTGCTTCCTTTGAAACCCGGGAAATTTAAGGGACATCATCAATAAGGGACAGCAGCGGGACACAGCGCTGGGATAAGGGACTGTCCCGCCAAATAAGGGACGGTTGACAGCTATGGAGGGTGGCCACAGTTTAAAATTCAACAATAAAAAGAGTTAAAAGAAATTTCAGCCACATGGATAGGATGTTTCTTGTGTGATCAATACTTCTTTGATATTAATTTCTTAAGTACTGGGGGTTAGGCAGAAGGAGATGGACTCCCATTTCCTGTTTAGAAAACGGAAATTTGTCAAGTCTAGCTTCTAATGAAGAGCTGAGTCCATTAAATGTTGAGTCAGTTTGGGGAAGGGCTGCAGAACATGCTTTGCAAGCAGAGGGTACCAGGGTCAATCCCAACATCTATAAGTTTGGCTGGAATGGTCCTCTCTCTGAAACCCTTGAAAGCCACGGCCAGTCAGTGAAGACAACACTGAGGTAGCTGGACCAATGGCTTGACTCCATATAACACAGCTTCCTAAAGGCCAAAGCCATGTTTCCTCTTTTGCCTCTGATCTCCATCATTCCAATATAGATAAGAGGCTGAATAAACCAACAATTTATTCTAGCAAGGCCAACTAGAATGGAAAATATGTGTATGTAGAAATTAACAACAACAACAACAACAACAACAACAACTTATTACTTGTACCCTGCCCATCCTACTGGGTTGCCCCAGCCACTGTGGGAAGCTTCCAACAGAATATAAAATAATACAGCAAAACATCAAACATTACAAACTTCAGGTGTCTACAGTCATATAATTGTTTAACTTTTCAGATGCAAGTTGCATTACAATAATTAGCGTGATTTGCTAACACAGCAAGTTGTTATTTGGTAATCTTCTAAAACAGTAGTGGTTTTTGGACAAATTAAGGACTCCCCCTCCAACAGCAGAAGAAAATGTTCTGTCTTGAAATATAGGAAGTTCTGCGTTGAGCGGTTAGGAGAAGTGGATATTGAGGTTTTATTGCATGACTGGTCTCAGGAAAGGGATGTTCTCTAAACTCCCTGAACCCTCTTTTCTGAGTAGAAGAAAGTGTCTTTCACATGTGGCAAGGCAAGAGAGATCATCTGACCAACAAGCAACAGGGGGAATTGTTTGAGCCTTCCAGTTCAGCAAGAAAGGGAAGGAAGATCAAAAGACAAAAGCAGATTTACACACTTGCGGCTCATTTATGTCAGTGCAGAAGTGCAACTGGAAGTATACTGTCTGTGCATAAGACAAGCTTTTTTCCATTTAAAATTATGTTAAAAATTGGGGGTCATATTATACATGGAGAGTGCATAGGGGGGACATGGGATTGGCTGCTGCTGTGAGCCGGAGATTGTCAGCGGCTATTGGGCGTGTTATTGGTGGCTGTGGCAAGGGCTGGTGTTGATTGGCTGTCGCTGTGGCAATTGGGCAGGCAATTGGCAGCTTCTGCTGGCGAGGGGACAGACGATCTCCCCCCATTTTCTTAATTTGGAGTCCCTCAAAATAAGGGGCATCTTATACACGGGGGCGTCTTATACACGGAAAAATACGGTATTTGCTGTGTTTATTGGGCCACTCATATATTTGGCTGGATAAAAGTCTTCACGTGTGAGAGAACACGCCTCCCTTTCCAGGGTTATGCATAACAAGAACCGAATCAGGTCCAAAGTTCCTTAGCAGAGTGAAGAGTCTTAATTCCACATTGCTGAGAATCTCCCATACAGAGGAGAGCGACTATGCCTTCTCCTCACAAATCCAGCGGTTTACTACGGAGCAAGGTGCTGAAGTGACAAGGTGTAATCCAAGCACAGCGCAGTCATAAATTCTACTTCTGATATTCAATCTGTGAAGGGAAGAGAAGTGAAAATTAGCAGGTTCAGTCGGTAGAGCATGAGGCTCTGAGTCTCGGGGCTGTGGGTTCAAGCCCCAAGCTGGGCCAAAGATTCCTTCATTGCAGGGTTCTGGACTAGATGACCCTCGTGGTCTCTTTCATCTCTATGATTCTACAATTCTATACTTCTGCAAGTTGTTAGCCTGAGTCGCCGCTTGGGAGACTGCCGCGCTCCTGTCTGTGTGGTCCCTTTCACTGTCACCCTGCACAGAACTTGCTGAGCCAAGGAAGACAGGACGGCTGATGTCAGATCAACATGGCTGGGGTATAAATATATGTTTTTTTGTTTTTGTTTTTGAATGTGGGGCCTTTTGCTATCCCTGGTTCCACCTAGGTGCCAGGATTTTGGAAGTCCAAAACTGGTAACTTTAATACTGTGCTCTACAGCACCTGTATCCTAGTGTGTCTGAACAAAAATTGTTGCCACCTGTAGGGCCGGCACACTCATGAGGCAAGTTGGTGGTGACTGCCTCTGGCGGCAGGACCCACAGGGGCAGCGGATCTCAATAGAGATCTTTTATTTCTCGCTTGTTCCTGATACAGATCTTCACTCACCCCTTCTTCCCTGGTGAGGAGGAGGGGAGACACCATTTTGTGGTTTGCCTCAGGTGCCAAAATGTCTTGGGCCGGCCCTGATGAACACTGGTCGCAATATCGTTTGCAGGGACAGGTTGTGTTCAGTAGATGCACCCAGCATCTCTCCCAAATGCCTAAGTGGACATGCTACTTAGAAGGGCTCATTACAGTGGTACCTCGGGTTACGAATTTAATTCGTTCCGGAGGTCTGTTCTTAACCCGAAACCGTTCTTAACCTGAGGCGCGCTTTCACTAATGGGGCCTCCCACTGCTGGCACGCGATTTCCGTTCTCACCCTGGGGCAAAGTTTGCAACCCGGAGCAACTACTTCCGGGTTAGCGGAGTTTGTAATCTGAAGCATTTGTAACCTGAAGCGTTTGTAACCCGAGGTACCACTGTATACTATTAACACTCTGAAAAATGGGCATGATCATTTCCCTGTTGCATACACACATATTGACAGGATCCCCAGAGACAATGTTATGAGATCTATCCTCCACTCTGCTATTTTTTAAAAAAGCTGAAGGTCTCTTGTGAGTCATCATAATCCTTGTAACAGCCACATAAGGTGGGTGAGTGTTATGGTCCACCTGTTGCAACAGTGGTACCTCGGTTCTTGAACATCTCCATTGATGAACGTTTCAGAACCTGAATACCAAAACCCCAGAAGTAAACACTTCCGTTTTCAAATGCGCCTTGGAAGTTGAACGGCTTCCACTGCATCCCCCCCCCCAATTTTCTCAATTCCATTTGCAGACAGCCCTTTGCGCCTCAGTTTTCAAACATTTCAGAACTTGAACTGTCTTCCGGAAAGGATTACATTCAAGAACCGAGGTATCACTATAAGGGGGAAAGAAAGCTGAGTAACAGAGGCTTTCCTCCCCATCACTTTGTGACAAACAACAAATGACCAGAATGATAATAAACATACACGTCAGGGTCATACGCTCTGTTGTCAATCCATCTCCACAATCCCTTGGAACCTTGCTGTGTTAAGCCAATGAAATACTCAAAATGGTTTGTTCTGTTGAACAGGAACATCTGGATAGGAGGCATTTGCAGAATAAGTAAGAGAAAACACAGTGAAATCCAAGAGCTCTGATATGGGAATGCAATGCAGTGATGGGGGGCAGGGCAGTGGTGGTTCTTGTCTTTAGCAAGGATGTCTTCTGGTTTTGGGGTGTGATAGGAATTTTGAGGTCTTAGATATATGGTAATGTTCATAACTGCACGTACATAGATCAGCACAGGAAGACCGACCTGAAGCCATTTTGATTCCTAAACTGAGCAAGTGTTTTCTCTGCAAGGTCAAAGTGGAAAAGCCTCCCCATTCACAAATCCTGTCTTAAGGGTATGTCTGTGTTTGAATAGGGTGTGAGCCTGTGACCTGGCCCAGGAACTAAGTATTTATCACTACAAAAGAATGGCCAGGCTCCCCAGGCAATCCAATCAAGTAACCTGCCAGACAGGAGATAAACAAGGACAGGAGAAAAACAACATTCAAATTTCTTTTTAGACCGCCTTTTTTGTGATGTATGTATGATGTTTCTGGGGGTGGTCTTGATCTACAGGGTGGCAATTTCAAAAGTCTATATAAGGCCTTGTGCCCCATTTTTCTGGGTCCTCCTTTCCTGCGTGTGAGGGGAGCACCCTGTTGCAACAGATCAATAAAGATCAAGCTTACTAGCTGTTTTGCTTCTCAATATTCTCTGGTTGGCCTCTGTTATTTTCTCCTACCAATAGGGAACCTATGTTAAGGACTCTATATGGGCTCTTGGATACCCCATAAAGGAAAAGGGCAATTTTTGTTTACAACAGGGGGTCCTTGGGCAAGCAGCGTAGTGTGGTTTTCCACAAGCCACATCCACACCTAGACCCTCAAGTGTCCCTGTTTTCCAGGGACGGTCCCAGATTTACAGAAGCTGTCGCAGTTTCTGATTTGAACCCAGAATGTCCTGCTTTTTATTGGAGAAATGTCGGAGGGTATGGAGTTATCTGACCCCTGAGCCATCTGAAGGCAGCCTTGTAGAAGGAAGGTTTTTTTTTAAAAAAAAAAAAGTTGAATGTTTTATTATGTTTTTATATATCTTAGAAGCAGCCCAGAGTGGCTGGAGTATCCAAGTCAGATGGGTGGGGTTTCAAATAGTAAAATTAATATTATGGAATAGGACGTCCCTATTTTCACTGGAAAAATGTTGGACTGTATGCACACCACACATTTAAAGCACCATGATACAGTGGTGCCCCGCAAGACAAATGCCTCACAAGACGGAAATCCCGCTAGACGAAAGAGTTTTCCGTTTTGGAGGTGCTTCGCAAAACGAATTTCCTATGGGCTTGCTTCGCAAGACGAAAATGTATTGCAAGTTCCTGCAAGTTCCCTTTTCCCCAAACCGCTAAGCTGCTTATCAGCTGATCCTAAGCCGCTAAGCCGCTTAACAGCTGATCCGCTAAGCCACTTATCAGCTGATCCGCTAAGCCGCTAAACCGCTTATCAGCTGATGAATGTTAAAGAGATGTTGGATTGAAAACAATGCGGTATTGGTAAAAAGATTAAAAAGAGTATGTAAATATGGATTGATAATGGTGGGAAATATATATTTATAATAGGTTAAGATGTTGAGTAAGGACAACTGACAGAGGGTAAGAACTTGCTGAACTAAATATCTGAACTGGAATACAAAAAGGGAGGTGTGAGGAGGTCAGGAAACTAGTAAATGAAGTATAAGATATGAAAATATGGACTTTTTTCTTTCCTCTTTTTTCTTCTTCTTTTTAACTGTTTTTTATTCTGCATTTTTCATGTGTTTTGTTTTTGTATATTTATAGCTCTTCCCCCCCCCCATTAGGGTAATTTTTGGTTCTTATATTCTATGTTTAAACTTTGAAACTTTTTATTGTTTGTAAAACTTTAATAAACATTATTCTAAAAAAACCCAAAAAACCGCTTATCAGCTGATCCGCTAAGCCCGCTAAGCCGCTAATAGCACTAATCCGCTAAGCCGCTAATGGGCTTGCTTCGCAAGACGAAAAAACCGCAAGACGAAGAGACTCGCGGAACTGATTCTTTTTGACTTGCGAGGCACCACTGTACCACTTTAAACAGTCATGGCTTTCCTCAAAGAATTCTGGGAGCTGTAGTTTCTTAAAGGTGCTGAGTGTTGTTAAAGGTAAAGGGACCCCTGACCATTAAGTCCAGTCGCGGATGACTCTGGGGTTGCAGTGCTCATCTCGTTTTACTGGCCAAGGGAGCCGGCGTTTGTCCGCAGACAGTTTTTCCAGCTCATGTGGCCAGCATGACTAAGCCGCTTCTGGCGAACCAGAGCAGCACACGAAAATGCCGTTTAGCTTCCTGCCGGAGCGGTACCTATTTATCTACTTGCACTTGACATGCTTTCAAACTGCTAGGTTGGTAGTAGCTGGGAGCTCACCCCGTCGCGGGGATTTCAACCGCCAACCTTCTGATTGGCAAGCCCTAGGCTCTGTGGTTTAGACCACGGCGCCACTGAGTGTTGTTAGGAGACCCCCTGTGGGTTAAACTACGCCGGCCAATAAAGCGAGATGAGCACCGCAACCCCAGAGTTGGCCACGACTGGACCTGGTGGTCAGGGGTCCCTTTACCTTTACCTATTCCCCATTCTAAGCCTGGTTTAACAGCCAAACCCTTTTTCTTCACAGGGAACGCCTTTAAAAACAAATCTAAACTATTCATGCCATTCATTCTAGTTGTGCAAATGGTACCATGTCTTGTCTAGCCCTGAAAAGTTAGCAACTGTGAACTATTTTATGAAAGTAGGCCAATAATTCGATCACAGAACACCATGCTTATTTTTTTGTTGCTTTGCAAAGCAGTCCTGTCTTCTCACCAATTCTCCTTTGTTGTTGACAACAGCAAGATGAGCATTTGATTGAGCGCAGTCCTTCTGGCTGTCATTCCATGTTTTTTCTTCGGCAGAAAAGAAGTAGCATTTGCCAGCATAAAGTACCCATCTTATGGGGCAGCCTGTAGAAGTTAGGAGAAACAGGAGACGACTGGATTTAATATATACAAAGGAGCAGAAATTCCCATTTCCCCCATGAGCTGTTTTTATTACATACCCTCTTTTACTCCTGATGGGGTGAGAATGGGGTCTCCTTGGAAGAAGATCTGTGAAGCTGAATGAAAAAGACTCATAAGAACCTGTGAACTCAGCACATTTATTACCCGAACAGAGGGAGTCAACTACGTTAGTCAAAAAAACAACGTTTTAAATGCAACACCAGATGGCACTGTAGAGCACAAAACTTTTCTATGAGATTTTACATAGCGTTTTTTTCTTTTATAGCAATTTAATTTATGACTTATTTATAGCGTTTTTTTCCGCTGTGTGTAGATCCACCCAAGGATGTTTCAGAGCAGTACATTTCAGATTTTCTGCTTTAAGTGAATGCTTTCCACCTTGGCCAAAGAACCCCTACAAGTTACAGAGGATGATGGGACATCCTTTAGGGCAAACACTCAGTCATCCAAGGGACTTTCAGGCAGACACACACCATACATTTAAAGCACATGACTACCCTCAAAGCTGACGCTCCAGTACTTTGGCCACCTCATGAGAAGAGAAGACTCCCTGGAAAAGACCCTGATGTTGGGAAAGATGGAGGGCACAAGGAGAAGGGGACGGCAGAGGACAAGATGGTTGGACAGTGTTCTTGAAGCTACCAGCATGAGTTTGAGGAAACTGCGGGAGGCAGTGGAAGACAGAAGTGCCTGGAATGCTCTGGTCCAGGGGGTCACGAAGAGTCGGACACAACTAAATGACTAACCAACAACAACCCTCAAAGAATCTTGGGAACCTTCGTTTGTTAAGGGTACTGGGAATTGTAGGCCTTTGAGGGGGAAACTGCAGTTCCCAGAATACGTGTGTGTGGGGGGGGGAGAAGTCACAGGATTTAAATGTATGTTGGATGTCTGGTGTGAATCTGCTCCATATTTGCTGGTTCTCACCATTGCCCACATGAAATGGGAAAGTACTCTTGAATCAACATTGTACCGTATATTTGTCCACGCAATGCATGTTGTTTTGTAGTTGTGTGATGTGTGCTCATACTGTATCGTGATGGCTATTGTCTATAAACATTGTCTCTGCTGTGTGCTGTTGTCCCCTCCCCTCATTTACTGCAAACCCCCCCCCCCGATGCCCTAGATACCTGAAGCCCATTGTGGGCATGCACAGGTATATATTTTAAAATAAAATAAAACATTTCATCTGTGAAATGGTGTAATAACCAAAGCCATTATTTCCAAGCATGTTTGAAAGTGGGAAAGACAGAGGCAATTTTAAAATTGTGCATGCTTAATTGTGTATTATTCCTGAACTAGGTGGTGGTTTTTATTTCCTTTTCTCTACCCTAAAAGTCAGTTAAATTGTTACACCTCATCTCAGTTGCTGATACTCTGTTGTTTTATTCTTATTGCTTTTACTCACTGGGGTTATTCTTCTTCTAGTGTTTAAAATTGTTTTATTAATGATTGGAAAATCACCCTGGGAGCATTTATTTTTCCTGAAGCTGCAGGACAGAAACTTATTCGTTCGTAAGTAAGTATCCTCTGGCAGGGAAGCCGGATCTCCCTCACAAAGCGACACTCATGAGGCAGAAGTTGGTAGCTCTCTGATCAATCGCATGACAAACCACCAGTGGCAACAGCCTGTCCTGCGCTTCCTTTGGAAACACCAGACATTTGGTTAATGAAGTCATGAAGACTTCCGTTTTTCAGGAAGTAGGACTTTCGCTGCCATAGGTTTGTTGCACAATGTGGGCCAAAGTTAAGAAATAGCTCTGTGCTGTTGATAAAACCGCCTTGCTGCCCTCCCACTCCTCAGAAACTGTGTCTCCACACAAATGAGAACAGGGAAGGCTCAAGAAATTTTGCTGCCTGAGGCAAAGGTCAAAATGGCCACCCCCAGTGCTTCCCCCCCCTAAAAAAAATATGTTTAGGGGTAAATTCATTTTGACTCAACCACCATTTTATAGTTCGAATCGGGGGAAATAAATACAGTAAATGGACAAAAGTACGAAGATTCACAAAATGTTTAGGGGTATGTGCACCCCTGCGTCCCCACAGAAAAAAAGCACTGGCCACCCCCAGTTTCACATACAGAAGCCGACTGAACTGGTAGTTGAGCCTTAGGCAGTGTACACAACATATATTTAAAACACATGGCTTCCACATTCCCAAGAATCCTGGGAAATGTGGTTTACCTTTCACAGAGCTACACCCTTGACAAACTACACTTCCAGTGGTTCTTTAAGGGTAGTAGTGTGCTTTAAGCAGTTCGAAAGCACACCAGGGCAAGTAGATAAATAGGTACCACTGTGGCGGGAAGGTAAACGGTGTTTCCGTGCACTCTGGCTTCCATTATGGTGTTCCACTGCACCAGAAGCGGTTTAGTCCTGCTGGCCACATGACCCAGAAAGCTGTCTGTGGACAAACGCCGGCTCCCTCGGTCTAAAGCAAGATGAGCGCCGCAATCCCATAGTCACCTTTGACTGGAGTTAACTGTCCAGGGGTCCTTTACCTTTAACCTTTAGTGGCACTCACCCTTTTTCTGATAGGAAATGCTCTGTGTGTGGGGAGGATGACCAAAAATGGGGGGTCATGGAGGGTCATTTGAGGAGGGGGAGTGAGAAATGTCCCTATTTTCATCTGAGGAATGTTGGAGGGTGTGGTTTAGGGCAGGCATAGGCAAACTCAGCCCTCCAGAAGTTTTGGGACTACAACTCCCATCATCCCTAGCTAACAAGACCAGTGGTCAGGGATGATGGGAACTGTAGTCTCAAGACATCTGGAGGGCCGAGTTTGCCTATGACTGGTTTAGGGGGATCCCCTCACAACCTATAACGGTATTGCAAGCCATTGAGGCATCCAGCAGAACCAACCATTTTCACATTGTGCAGGTAAGTGTCCCGAGTGTGGAAGGGGTGGCCTCAGCAGAAATAAAGCTGCCAGCCCTGTACTCTCGCATTAAAAAGCGCACTTGGCGGGCATCCCAGAGCAGCAGCTCTGTATGGTGTTCTATGCAGCCTTAGTTCGGGGCTAGCAATGGGATAATGGCCTCCATCACACAACTGAAGCCCAAATTAGGGTACCCAGGGCAGACCATGTGGAACCCACAGAACCGTCCTCTTAACACTTGGGCACTGCTCAGTGCTCGCTTCCAAAAGAAGTTGCCTCACTCTGTCTAATGGTAGGACTGGCTCTGCCCAAGAATGAGCGAAGCTCTGTGGAGAGTCAAAAGAAGTTCAAGAAGAGGAGAAATTCAGAGATGGTGGGTTCTTTTCACCCAGAAAATCCTGTCATAAGTCAGATAAATTAAGGATTTATACAATTTTGTAACATGCAGAGAATAGCATCTATAGAGAAAACAGAGATTGGAACTGAGGGAAATGGGGGGAATTAAGGATGATATGTTTTAAGATAATATGTTTTGTTTAAATTCGTAATAAAAATATTTAAAATAAAAAAACAGAAAATCCTGTCATCATTTCTTAATGCAATCTGATGACAGTTTGCATTAATCTCAAATGACAGTTAAGAAGAGCTTATTTTCACACACCCCTTTTACCATTTTCCAAACTGTTTTGGTACATTTCTTTATCTTTTCCAAAAAGCTGTTTGATCAGAGGCAACCACAAGACAAAACAATTTGGTACAACCCATCAGAGCTAGGGCAAGGTTTCTTTACAGGACAGCAGAGATAATTTCACCAAGCAGCAGCATATTACAGGATCAAGAGTTGGCCAGAATGTGTTTTCAATTTACTTTTTAATTTCAGCAATTTAAAAATCACATTGCTGTGTCCAGGGCTTTTTTTCAGCCAGAAATCACTGGAACTCAGTTCTGGCACCTCTCAGGTGGGTGCCATTGCCATTCTAAGAGAACAAGGCAGGCTTTCACAGTGAGTTCCAGCACCCCCATTTCTAGAAAAATAGAACTGGCTATGTCCCACATTAGTTTCCTGGGCATCTAATACAGATTAGAATCCCCATTTTATCCATAAGAGAACAAATCTTAAAGTCCAGACACATGGCCCTTGAATATCTTCCCCATGTCAGTTTGAGGAGGGAGGATTTTCACCAGAAAAAAATATATATTGTCGGGACTAAAAGGCCAAGCCCTCCTTAATTCTGGATAATGTTATAGTTTAGACCCTAAAGGGGCTTTCAAACTGCTGTGCTGTGCTTTGAAGTCCCAGCAATCGGTGCTTCAAAGTGCAGCATCACCTGACGTCATCCCCTGACAGGGGATGGGGAGACAATGATCTGGACCTGCTGGCCAATAATGATTCCCCACCCCTGTCTTAGGGGTAGCTGATGTGGTGCTCTCCAAATGTTGCTGGACTACAACTCCCATCAGCCTTAGCCAGCATGAACAATGGACAGAGATCGTGGGAGTTGTAGTCCAACAACATCTGGAGCGCACAACACCATTTGCTATAATATAGGTAAACTGCACTATCCCGTGATTCCAATTTTGATTTGCAATGTTGCTTTCAAATTGCAAGCTGTTTATGCTCTTTGTCTTTAATAACTGCTTGATTTTATTTCAAAAATCCTAAAGGAAGGTTTGCAATAATAAAAAAGAGCAAACTAACTCTTTGCAAATGGCAGTGCCCCTTCCGATCGTCAGGAGGAGGGGGGGTTGCGGGATCACGACCCCGCCCACACACGCTCTCGCGAGGCTGGCGCCAGCCTCGCGGGAGGCTGGGATTCCCCCCTTTTAGCATCCCCTGTGGCGCCAGCCAATCGGCTGGCGGCAGGGGCGGGCCTTAGTAAGGCCACTTAAGGTCGGGGCAGCCCTGGGCTCACCCCTTTTTACCCTGGTGGTGACGCCATCACCTCCCCCAATGCTTGAAGGGTAGTTCGTTAAAGGACTCCGAGGGGCGACGCCTCGTCCGAAACCTACGGAGGCTAGGGCCTAAAGCGCGCCCCCGAGCGGTAACCCCTTGGGGAGCGCCTAGGGATACGCATCTCGGGTGGCTCCCCCTGTTGGTGTTTAACCCTTCCCGGTTAGACCGGATAGTCGGTTAGGGGCCAATGCCTAAAGCCAATACCCTTCTTTCCTGTAATCAATAAAGTTGTGGCCATTTTCGCCCATTAACCTAAAACTCTGTGTCCGGTGTCTTCATTTATTCCACCTGTGGGGGGGGGGAGGGAATAGCCACGCAATCAGCTCTGCCAAAGCAGACTCTAGTGAAAGTTCACATTCAGCATGATACTCACCATAGAGAAGGAACAGTGAAGTGCCTATTAGCTTAATAACTAAGAGAATCATGAGTGGAACTATGCAATCCCACTTCATTTCCCCCAGCAAGCTAGCCACAAGAAACTTAGGAGGAAACCTCTGTGTACGCCACACACGTTGAACTCTTCAGGTATGTCTCCAGCACTGGCTACATCTGAAATGTAAAAATGCCCATGATTAAAAGGCGCCAATGCTTTTGAATTCTGGTGCTGGAGGAGACTCTTGAGAGTCCCATGGACTGCAAGAAGATCAGACCTATCCATTCTGAAGGAAATCAGCCCTGAGTGCTCACTGGAAGGACATTGTGAAGCTGAGGCTCCAATACTTTGGCCACCTCATGAGAAGAGAAGACTCCCTGGAAAAGACCCTGAAGTTGGGAAAGATGGAGGGCACAAGGAGAAGGGGACGACAGAGGATGAGATGGTTGGACAGTGTACTCAAAGCTACAAGCATGAGTTTGACCAAACTCTGGGAGGCAGTAGAAGACAGGAGTGCCTGGCGTGCTCTGGTCCATGGGGACACGAAGAGTCGGACACGACTAAACGACTAAACAACAACAAAAGGTGCCAAACTATAGAGGGCTCTGGGTGCCTGAGCACCCACAAAATTTTTTGTTGCGGGTGCTCAGCACCCACACCTCAGGGCCCTGATGCAACTTCTGAGGTCTTGCCCTTTGTGTCAGGGCACACACAAAAATAAGCTTACCAGAATGAAAACAGGGCTTTGTTTCTGTCTTCTTCCTTTCCTATTCCTGAAGAGGTGGCTGTCTCGAATGGGGCTCAGTTACGCTGTTTCTCACTACTTGGCTTTCACGGGTGTCTTGCGTCTGCTTGGAGAATGATGACTTAAATGTTTCCTGCAGCTTCGGATGACTCGGAGGGATGCGTACGCCAAGCAGCCTTCTTAGAAATGCACATACTGAACTTCCCCTCTTACAGACCAATGTTTCTGTTGAGCAACTCAATGTGTGTGTATGTGTGTGTTGGTGGGGAAAGTACAGTGCTTGCAGTGGCTTAGTGCTAAAATAGGTTCAAGTCTTTGCCCCACTGAGCTAGTGGTATTAATCAGAAAAGGACATACAGACAGATGATGGATGGATGGGTGGGAGACAGGTCAGGGAGAATTTTCCTAAGGATGTGAGGCTGAGGGAGGGGGGAGAGTCTTTAGGCGAGAGCTGGGAAGACTCTCTGCTTTGTATGTGGATTGAAGATTAAGATATAATTATGACAGAGGGCTAGATATAGTTTTGTGTTTTATTAGGATTACTGTTGTGGTTATTCTTCATGTTCTTTTTCTCTCTGCTTCCTCTTTTCTTCTTTTGACTCTCGATCTTTTTGTGTTCTTTTCTCTTTCCTTTTTGTCTTTTTGATTTTATATTATATTACTGTATTGTGGAAACCTTAATAATAACCTTGGGGTGGGGGGAAGAGAGAAAAGGACCTGAGTCAGACCAAAAGTAGAAGAAATTTAAATCAAAACAAAACACAAAAATGATGAAAACATAAAAACTTGGCAGTAAGTAGGGTTGCCATATTTCAAAAAGTGAAAATCTGGACACAAATGTTGTTGAGCTTTTTTGGGGGGTTGGCAGTTGGGCACCATTGCCATTCTATGAGAACAAGGAAGGTGTTATGTACTAAGCTTGGATCCTAGAACAGTAGGCAAGTAGGTTTGGGGCCAATTCAATCACTGTTTTACAAGCTGCAATTGTTGTTGTTGTTTAGTCGTTTAGTTGTGTCCGACTCTTCGTGTCCCCATGGACCAGAGCACGCCAGGCACTCCTGTCTTCTACTGCCTCCCAGAGTTTGGTCAAACTCATGCTTGTAGCTTTGAGTACACTGTCCAACCATCTCATCCTCTGTCGTCCCCTTCTCCATGTGCCCTCCATCTTTCCCAACTTCAGGGTCTTTTCCAGGGAGTCTTCTCTTCTCATGGGGTGGCCAAAGTATTGGAGTTTCAGCTTCAGGATCTGTCCTTCCAGTGAGCACTCAGGGCTGATTTCCTTAAGAATGGAGAGGTTTGGTCTTCTTGCAGTCCATGGGACTCTCAAGAATCTCCTCCAGCACCATAATTCAAAAGTATAAATTCTTCGGCGATCAGCCTTCTTTATGGTCCAGCTCTCACTTCCATACATCACTACTGGGAAAACAGGCTGCAATAAAGAGCATGAAATCACTACAGGACTCCAAGTATATTTCAGGAGGTATTCATGGTGAGTTCCAGCACCTCCTTTTCTAGAAAAATAGCACTGCCTATTGGAGGGGTGATATTTCGTGCATTTGGTCCTTCTGTCATTTCGGGCTTTCAGCAGTAGCACAATCACCTTCAAGTTGGGTCTGGAAAAGAACTGGCAACCAATGCGGCTGTTTTAAAACTCATATAATATAAATTCCAAATGGTGCCTCAGCCAGTAATCTGTCTGCTGGGTTTTGGATCAGTTGGGCTTGCTTGTCAAAGGTTTTCCCTATTAGGGCAGAAGCAACACTACCATGAAGCAGTGTGTGGCGTCCATGCTCATGTGGTGGATATAGAACTTAGGGATATAGGATGGGAGTGGGAGACAACCAGATCTAACCCACAGGGAAAAACCCACTGAGAAGTCTCCCACAAATGCCCCAAAGTAATGGGAAACATTAATCTCCTGTCCTGTCACCATCATGAACAAATTTATTTGATAAGCCACTGGTCTTCATAACTTTTCCAGCACAAACTTTCTATTACATAGACAATTTTTGTTGTTGTTGTTTAGTCGTTTAGTTGTGTCTGACTCTTCATGGCCCCATGGACCAGAGCACGCCAGACACTTCTGTCCTCCACTGCCTCCCGCAGTTTGATCAAACTCATGCTGGTAGCTTCAAGAACACCATCCAACCATCTCATCCTCTGTCGTCCCCTTCTCCTTGCGCCCTCCATCTTTCCCAACATCAGGGTCTTTTCCAGGGAGTCTTCTCTTCTCATGAGGTGGCCAAAGTATTGGAGCCTCAGCTTCACGATCTGTAGACAATTAAATAATGATAAATAATAAAAGTTAAAATGCAGTGTGATTGTCCTTTTTTCCATCGCAATAAAAACCCTAACCGATCTCCAGAGATTTTCCTGTGTACCTCTTCATTTGATTATAAGCCATGTTCTGTTTTGACAACAGTCATTTGCTTAAGTGTCTCATGGGAATGGTTATGGAAAAATGGAAACAGAATCCTTCTGCTCTTTGCATCTTCACGTCCCAGTTTGACCACACCTGGGCAATTAGGAAAACAAAGTTTACGCAAAGTACTGAGGAACTTTTAAAGCAGATTGCAAGGAGCCAAAACAACTCATGGAGTTCAATGTAGATGATAAAAAGAACACCAAACTTGATATTCATCTTGCTGGGTTCCGAAATAATTATTTTTCTGGGTATCTCCTTTTGGGGCAAACCACGTCCACCTGCCAGTCACCTGACACCATATACTGGCAGATTCTGTGATCTGTTGTTCAGTGCTAAGCCTTTATTGCTAATGGAAAGGATTTCTCATCTCCAATCTTAGTATTAACCACCACAGCACTAAGATTAGAGATAAGCCTCTGGCGTGCTCTTTAAAAGCCAGCAGGCAGAAGATTATTTCTGATCTTAGCGCTGTGACACTACAGTGCTAAGATCAGAGGTAAGACCCTGCTGCTGGCGTTTACTACCAAGAAACTTCTGCTTGACCCTGGCAGTTTGAACTTTGAATCCCCTGATGTCATATGGAAGAACATCAAGGCAAAGGGAAAACTAGCTTGGCCCCAACAGCTGCAAGGTCTTTGCTTTCTCAGTCCCTCACAGAAAGAGCACTCGGCTCCAACTCTCACTGCGGACCCGAAGGGAACTGTGTCCTTGCCTCATTAATAAGTCACAGTAACTTGTGAATGTATGTGTGAGGGGTTCTCCCAGCCCAAAGGTGCGAGAGGAGCTTACAACTTGTTGTAAACTACTTTGAGAATCAGTTGATCGAAGGGTGGGGCATGTATCTCCTAAATAATTAATGATAAATGATAAATAAAATGGATGTCAAAATTCTGAATTTGAAACAGGAGCATCATGACATATAGTCTTCTCCCCTTCTCACTCCCACGTTGGATGGGATTGGGAAGACCATTCCTCCAAAAAAGCCATTAAACATTTGTTCTCTGCCTTCCAGATGAAATGGCCTCAGATGAAATTTTACACCCTTTGTGGAATATTTGGAATGAAGGAATTATTCTGCTAAAAATAAAATCATGACGGCTTGAATATTTGGAATGAAGGAATTATTCTGCTAAAAATAAAATCATGACGGCTTGTTGACTTCCCTGAAATATCAGAAAAGTGACTAAGGTATTGTGTTACATTTCAACGAGGCATGGGTTTTTTGCTTGGTTGCCACAGGTGCCATTTAGAGAAACAATAATTGGAGAACTCTGGTCATTTGCATTGGTCATTTGCTCATTTTCAACAAATTAAAACCTCCTCTCTAACCATTTTCAGAGTGAACAAGATTCCCTGTATCTTCCACGAGTACAGCTATCATTTCTGTGGGATCCACCATGTCTGAAGACCAGATGAATCACCTCTCTCTACCCGCAATCTTTTACCTCATTGTTTCAGGTACTCTTCATCTCTTGGGCATCATCACAAATTATCTTCATTCTAATATTATATGGAAGGGCTCGTTTCTCATTTACATTAAATGTTACTAGCCTTGCAGTTCCCCTCTTTCTGTAGTTTACAATTGGTGTGGAGAGCAGAGTAGGGAATGAGACCCTTGATGAAATTGTTTGGGATGAAATCTGGTACGCTAAGCTCTTTTCTTCTTTATTGACCTGTATTTGAGATAATTTCCTGGAAACAGTCTATAAAGGCTACTCTACACTTATGCGACTAGCACAGATTCAGGATAGAAATATTTGGACATGTTGAAGGGGATGTGGGTGTTATTGACACAAATGCTAGGGTTGCCTCATGTGGCTACTTTTGGGCACAAATTCTTAAGGAAACTGGAATCATTATTGACCCTTCACCAGTCCTAAACCCCAAATGGTGTCTTCTCTCTATTTTCTCAGGAATTAGTGCTGACCTCTCTATAAAACCTTTGGTGATTTTCCTTTTAGTTGCAACTACACAGGTTGTAACACAGGGATGGAAGGATGTTTATGTCATTAATGTAAATTGATGGTACAGTGGAACCTTGGTTTTCAAACGTAATCCGTTCTGGAAGACAGTTCGACTTCTGAAACACCCGAAAAACGAAAACTGAAAGCAGAAGCCTCAGTACAATAAAGGGAAAGGGAAAGGGAATGACCATTAGGTCCAGTTGTGGCCGACTCTGGGGTTGCGGCACTCATCTCGCTTTACTGGCCGAGGGAGCCGGCGTACAGCTTCCGGGTCATGTGGCCAGCATGACTAAACCGCTTCTGGTGAACCAGAGCAGCTCACGCAAATGCCGTTTACCTTCCCGCCAGAGCAGTACCTATTTATCTACTTGCACTTTGACATGCTTTCGAACTGCTAGGTTGGCAGGAGCAGGGACCGAGCAACGGGAGCTCACCCCGTCACAGGGATCTGAACTGCCAACCTTCTGATCGGCAAGCCCTAGGCGCTGTGGTTTAACACACAGTGCCACCCGCATCCTCAATACAATAGGGAAACTCAAAAAGGAAGCGGCGAGGCACATTTGTCTTTGGAAAATCTTTTGAAAACCGAAGCAGTTACTTCTAGGTTTTCAGCGTTCGAAAGCCAAAACGTGTGTCAGTGGAGACGTTCGACAACCGAGGTTCCACTGTATAAGAAAACTTTGTTCTTAGCTGTCTCAGTAAAATTCAGCCATCATCTTGAGGTTTTGAAGGAGAATGCTAAACCAATGGGCTTGGCTGCCACTTGGAGGACTTTTGTAACTAACATGAACAAACAACTTATGAAGCTACTTATCCCAGTGAAGGATGACTTTGTTTGGCAGTACCCATGACATATGCCTTTGTTTGACTGATTGGTCTGAGTTATGCTTCTTTCACCACTTAATTGATTGAATTCAATTAAAGCCTTTGCACTAACCATTTCCAGAGCAATCAAGATCCCATTTATCTCTTGCTGATGCAGATACTACCTTTATGGTCCACAATAGAAAGTGTCCTTTCATACTGCATCACGGTGTGGTACGCTGGTTTGACATCAGCTGATAGGAAGTGCCTACAGACGGTGGTGAATACAACACAAGATATTATGGGCTGTCCCATGAATCCGCTGGATGAAATAGCGGAAGAACGTTGCCTCAGGAGAGTGAGGAAAATTCTCAGGGATGATTCACACCCTGGCCGGCACTTTCTGGATCTCCTGCCCTCGGGCAGAAGATATAGAAGCAGGATTAGTCGCACCAACAGGGTAGAGAACAGCTTCTATCCCTGGGCTGTTAGGCTGCTGAATGAAAAGATAACAACAGGGCAACTGACTTTCGGGTTTGGTGGGTGTGCGTCAGTAAACGAGGGGAATTAAGACTAATTGAGCTGAGTGTGGGGTGCTCATGTAACCTCACTGTATACAAGTTGTACAAATGACAATAAAGTATTTCAATTTCAATAAGGGATCCACCAGGTCTGAAAACCAGATGGATCACATCACTCTATTTATAACCTTTTACTTCATTGTTTCAGGTGCTCTTTGTATTCTGGTTTTTATCACCAATGGACTTATTGTTGGTGTGAATGTTACCGACTGGGTGAAAGGCAGAAGTCTGACGCCCAGTGATGAAATCCTGGCCAGCCTGGGGCTGTCCAACCTTTGCTTCTGCACCTCACTAATTCTGGACTATTTCATTTCACTCATCTGGAAGGAGTTCTTTAGAAAGTTTTACATGGTGCAAAAAATCACATTCACCCTCGATATTGCCGCAAGCTTTTTGAGCTTCTGGTTCACTGCCTGGCTGAGTGTTTTCTACTGCGTGAAGATTGTCAACTTCAAGCAGTCGTTTTTGCTGAGGGTGAAACGACAATTTTCTAGCCTTGTGCGTTGGTTCCTCCTTGGTTCCCTGCTGGCTTCCTGTGGAGCAACATTCCTAGTCACCTGGACTTTTAAAACAGTGTCCCAAGCATCCGACAATCTGAACAACCAGACTTTGCTCAGCCTTCCCTCTGACTTTAACTTTACAAACGACTACAAAAAGCGAAAATGGATACTCGTGCATATGACTATGCCTTACAAACTCCTCCCCATTATCCTGGGCTGTTTTGTTCCCCTAGTGATAGTGATTGCCTCTTCTGTGCCAATTCTCAATACTCTTTTCAGGCATGCCAAAAACCTGGAACAAAATGCAACCATTTTCCACAACCCTCGCCTGGAGGTTCATCTAAATGCAGCCAAGTCAGTGCTGTCTCTTCTTATAAGCTATACTTCCTTGTTTGTTAGCGAGATAATAATCAGAATGGAAATCTTTCCCAACTGGACTTATCAGTATTTTCTGTGTCTGATCTTTCAACTTGCTACCTTGGTGGCACAAGGTTTCATTCTGGTTGCAAGTAATCCAAAACTGAAGCAATCAGCTGTACAAATTATTTCCTGTGTGCAGCAGTAACCTTAGAAAATCCAAACACAGTTGCTGAGCTTTTGGGGGGCAATCATCCCCAAAACTGTTGAGCCTTTTTTGGTTGATCAGAAGTGGCGGAAGAGCAGGCTTTCGAAATTGCCATCTAGGAGGCAACAAGGAGGCTGTGTAGCAGGGAAGAGATGAGATCTCAGACATTTACTATTATATTTACTATTAGCCCCACCCTGCAGACATTAGCGGAATTTTCTGGTTTATATGGCAACCCAGTGCTGATAGAAAGGCTTGTTCAGGTTTGTAGAAAAATCTGGCAATGGATGACATTGCTTGGGCATTAGGTATAGCATCATCAACACCCTTATTACTTGTGTAAGTTTGCAACTATTTAAAAAAACTTAATTCTTTAGGTAGGAGGAATAAGGAATAATGGATAAACATATGTCTGTCTGTCATGGAAACTGTAAAGCTGGGATGAAAACAGACTCACATCACAGGAAAACAAGCCACTGTTGCTTCACTTTAACTATGCCTGTCTTTATTTATAAAGAGACTTCAATTTCACTAATTACAAACTTGAATGGAAGGGATATATTGGGATGTAATGCTCTTGCTAAAAATTCACATGGCCAACTAGAATTGTTCCAAGATTCAAATCTCAAAGACCTGGTACAGGGT
This sequence comes from Podarcis vaucheri, assembly GCF_965113315.1. NCBI lineage: Eukaryota > Metazoa > Chordata > Lepidosauria > Squamata > Lacertidae > Podarcis > Podarcis vaucheri. Next base: position 34,052,418 of record NC_138755.1, on the reverse strand, counting down.
CTCACTTTGAGAGTGATATGGTAAAGCAAACCCATATCTGACTGGTTTTGCAAATAAAAAATGTGTTACACACACACAACCCATTGAAAAATAAAAAGTGCATAATACAAGTGCATAGAGTAAGATAAGACTCAAACAAGAAGAAAAAGAAAAGAAATAGTACTCATGTAAAAAACAAAACAGAAAAACAACAATAAATTGTTTTGCAAATATAAAATGTGTTGTCTGCTCATGACTTTGGACAAATCACTGCTGGCTGCATTGCACATGTGAAAATGACTGAATCGTAATATGGCACAGGTTTTGGCATGAGATGAATGATCTCAGGTTTCCTCCACCATCGTTTGCTTGAGTTTCAAAGATGCTATTCTGAGTGTGAAAATGGTTATAGGTTTGGAAAATGAATCCCAAGCAGCAAACAGCTTAGCTGTAGTTACGGAACAAGGTGGTCCCTCAACTAGGCTGACCTAAAGTTATTCTAGGGCTTTTTATATATTACCAAAAAGACTTTCAATCTGCCCCAATAGAATACTGGTAGGTGCTGAAATGTATGGAGGGCACCAGATTGGAGAAGCCTGGCCATAAACCAGTAAGTCATTTCAAAGCTCTGTGAAACTAACAGTTGGAAATTTAAAGGCGACAGAAACATTGGCATGACAGAAATGTCAAGATGAAAAATTGGTTTATTTGCATCATTTCCATCATTACAAAAGAGATTTAATCAAATTAATATGTTGATACTATGTTCCTCTACCATTTAAAAATAACTAATGAGAGTTTATTAATCAGAAATTGTTTACTCGGTATAATACAAGAGTCAATTTTTGTTTATTGGATAATTAGGAATATCTACAAAGTAGACAGTGATTAGAACATATTGATTGTGTAGGCACTGGCCAGAATAGTAATTGACATGAATTTTAAGAAATGCTTAAGTAGCGAAGATTACAAGATGTAAGTCCATGGAGCAGGGAACAATTTTTTTCAAACACAAAATATCAGGGCAAATGCTTTCAATCAGGTTTTTTAGCTATTATTGTCTCATTTAACCTTAGAATGTGATTGGTTTTTTTAATTAAGCAAATAAATCAGAAATGAAAATGATTCCAATGGCAATTTAAAAATAAATAGATTACTTCCAATCAAACTGCAAAATAATAATTACAATTTTTAAAAGAAAAAAACCCATATGCTTTCTATTCCAAATCATCCAAACAATCTGTGCTCAGTTTTCAAAGTCTTTCATTTCAATGAGAATCAAAGGTGTGTATATAGATCAGGGTTTCCCACACTTGGGTCTCCAGCTGTCTTTTTGGACTACAATTCCCATCATCCCTGATCGCTGGTCCCACTGGCTAGGGAGAATGGGAATTGTAGTCAAAAAACAGCTGGAGACCAAAAGTGTGGGAAGCCCTGATTTAGATGCATAACTTGCACAAATCAGGATTTCATGTACATATCTCAATGACACTACTTCAGCCTCTCGTAAATTACTGCTGGATCCCAAAGACCAGCCTGGAATGCTTACAGTGTTTCTGAAGGTGCTCAGACTTTGACTCTACTGTATCTGAAGTGGGAGAGTTTTCTATAATTGGTGGTTTGCCACCATGAAGAGGGCCAGGGAGTGTGAGATATGGAGCGTGAGATACCGTATTTTTCGCTCTATAAGACGCAGCCGTCCATAAAACGCGCCCAGTTTTAGAGGGGGAGAACAAGAAAAAAAAGATTCTTTCCCTCTCTGCGCAGCGCCCCTTCAGTGAAGCGGCAGGAGAAGCGGCGCCCAACCCCTCTTGCTCTCCTGGCTTCAGCGAAAGCAGCGCGAAGCCATGGAGCCTGCATTCACTCCATAAGACGCACACACATTTCCCCTTACTTTTTAGGAGGGGAAAAAGTGTGTCTTATAGAGCGAAAAATATGGTACCTTGTTTCCTCATCTGATCCAGAAGAAAGAAACTCCAGTGTTCAATCTATTATTCCCTGCCTGCCAGCATGAGATATTTGGGTTTTTTTTTCTGCCTCCTTCTGACCCAATTCAACAGGTAGAGAAATCTTCAAATCCCATGCTTCCTTGCAGCCAACGACCATCATTTCCAGTGACTGAGAAGTCGGGAAAGCCTCTCTTATATCTAGCAAACCTGTTTTGTTGCTGGTTACCAGAGCTATTTTTCCAGAAAAGAAGGTGCCGGAACTCACCACGAAGACCTCCCTCATTCTCTTAGAATGGCAATGGCGCCCACCTGAGAGGTGCCAGAATTGAGCTCTGGTGAGCTCCGGCTGAAAAATAGCCCTGGTAGTTACCATCATTCCCTTCTCAAAGCTAAAGGTTTTATTTTTTTGCTTTGCTGAGGGTTAGGATCACCCATTATAATTATTCTTATTAGGAAGGTTTATTAAAAATAAGTCCTTTTATTTTGTTGCTGCAAAAGCTATCATCTTGCTATGGGAAACAATACAGAGGTAAACCTCTCCCGCCATACCACCAGTGTATTCTCCTTTGCTTGAGCACAAGGGGAGGAGATGCTCTAAAATTCGGCGGGGGGGGGGCTACAGGAAATTCAGGACCCTCCTTCTCCCTTCCTTGCCCCATGGTTTATCTGGGGAATTGGAGCTGCTGTATCTCTACATACCCTTCAACGTTTCTCCAATAAAAATAGGGACATCCTAAGGAAAAACAGATCAAGTCAGAAATGGGACGGCTTCTGTAAATCCGGGACTGTCCCGGGAAAATAGGGAGACTTGGAGGGTCTGTCTTTACAGAGGGGGAGGCATGCGCTGTTCCTGTTAGCAGGTTAGTGTGCATTCAAAGTGATTTAAAAACAACCACCACCAGCACCCACAATTGGCCATCTTGAAATTCAAGGCGACCTGTTTGGGTTTCTCTCCAGCCCTGAGTGACTTGCTCCAGCTTTGAACTTCATTCACACAGTACCAAAGGATTCTCCGGAGACAGGTGCCCATTGAGATTTAAGAAAAGAACTAGGGTAAGAGCAGCTTGAGAAGGCTTTAGCACGTGAACGACAGCCAGTAACTACTCATTGGCAACGGATGTTCAGAGTCTGCTCTGAGAAGGCGCAAGAAGCCAAGTGAACGCCAGAGGGATGAAGAGCAGGCCAGCAAAAGGAAAGTTGCCCGTTGGGTTGAGAGCCTTGGAGGTCACCGTGGGAGGAGTCGCCTGGTGCTTGGCTTTCCTTTCTAGCGGAGGTGCAGGCGGGGATCTGGAAATGTCCTTGCAGGGCTCTGGTTCAAGTTCAACAATGTCTCGGACAAAGCCAGTCTCATTTCTCACCACCTCCTGGAGGTCAAGAAAGAAAGAAAACTTTAAGGATCTACACCTATTTTTTTTGCTGTAGTTGTGAGGTTGGTACTACTTCTCCCTTGGAGAGATAAGACATACCGTATTTTTCACTCTATAGGACTCACCCGGCCATAGGACGCACCTTGTTTTAGAGGGGGAGAACAAGAAAAAAAAATCTCCCCCTCTCTGCGCAGTGCCCCTTCAGCGAAGTGGCAGGAGAAATGGAAGGGGCTCCATTTACCTTCCCACCGGAGTGGTACCTATTTATCTACTTGCACTTTGATGTGCTTTCAAACTGCTAGGTTGGCAGGAGCAGGGACCGAGCAATGGGAGCTCACCCCGTCGCGGGGATTCAAACTGCCAACCTTCTGACCGGCAAGCCCTAGGCTCTGTGATTCTAAATATTACACGGGGCCTGTGTCTGGAGTTTGCCTTGGAAAAACTTCTCATTTACTTCATCAGGAGCTTTCCCCCCTGTGGAAATTGCAGTTGTGAGGGGACCACTGGTTAAACCACCTCTATTTCCCCCAGCGTAGGGTCCTGATCTAGATCAAACCCTCTTGCATTAGCCATTTGTTTAATCCCGCCTCACCCCACACTTAAAGACACAGCTCCTTCACCAACATAATGTGTCATTTGTTCTTTATGGGTCGGTGTCAGACTCGGGACTTGAATGAACCAACAGCAGGACCTGATCCTAGGAGCAGAAGGATGTAACACTCAGCCTATGCTGCCACCATTAAGCCCTGGCCAAAGGAGGGAACTGCAAGGAAACCAGATAAACTTTGGGTCCCCTTTCTGATTTTTCCAGCTGATGGAATACCAACCAAATACAAAAAAAATTGCCCCCCAAACTTTGCTTACATCAATTGTTTTGATGACCACAATCTGATTGGCCTCCTTGCAAGCCTTCTCTGCTTTCTTGATGGTCTCTTGGTCCCATTCCACCAAGTTTATAGCCATCATTCCTTCCATTGCACTGGAGGGGAGAAATTGAGGAGGAACACAGGAAAAGAAGATTAATGCTTCACAGGGGCTGTGCCATAGGACATTGGCAGCATGGAAAGAGAGGCTGACCTTGGAAGAATGAAGATGTATGGGCCTTCCGAAGGAGGATGAATGTGGTTTGAGCTTTAAACACACATTCTCTACCCGGGAAGGCAACCAATGGGTGGCTCAAACTTCTTCCATCACACTTCAGAACAGGGATGAGTGGCTAACCTTTTTTTTGGCTTGACAATGACCCAAATTACCTCAGGCAACCCTCCAGGGGGCTCATGTTTGTATTGAGTGTGGATAATCTACACAGCCGCCTTCCCAAGGCAGTTACACCCAGGGGCACACAGCCACCCCGAACTCTGTGGAACAGCTGATGAGGGAGATTACCACCCGCTCCCCACACCATCACATGATAGATCTGATGAATGAGGGTGGGCCCAATTCAAAGTGCTGGTTATGACCTATAAAGCCTTAAACGTCTCAGAACCGCAATACCTCAAGGACCGCCTCTTTCCATATGAACCTACCCAAACCCTGAGATCATCTTCTGAGGCCCTCCTTCGTGTGCCTCCCCTTTGAGAGGTCTGGAGGGTGGCAACACGAGAACTGGCCTTCTCTGTGGTGGCTCCCCGCCTGTGGAATGCTCTCCCCAGGGAAGTTCGCCTGGCGCCTTCATTATACACCTTTAGGCACCAGGCAAAAATGTTCTTTTTTTAACCAGGTTGACCTGATTGACATCCCATACCCTTTCAAAATGTGGCTATTTTTTTGGGGGGGGTGTATTATTGGGTTATTGTTCTTATTTTGATTTTATATACTGTGATCTTTTCTGTGAACCGCCCTTAGACCTCCGGGTATAGGGCAATATATAAATTCAATAAATAAAACAAGTAAAAAGGCCTATCAGGGTGGTGGGGGCTGTGCCCTATTTTTTTTTTACTTTTTGGACACCGCTGCCAAAATGGATTGGATTGCACACCCCCACCCCGAAAAATTCACTTAAGGAGGCCTGTTTAGCCCCCACAAAAAACCATGGATTGGCAACTGCTGCCTTAGAACGGTCTGCCTGTCTCCATCCTGCGACACGATGGCGGATCGGATGCTGTCTGCGTCCTGCCGTGGCATTCAGGCATCTTCTCAGAAACACTCACTCTGCTGCCTCTTGGCCCAGCTCATGGGCCACCTGCTGAATGTCTGGGTATCCCATGCAGCTGGAGATGTTGTTTCGAGGATAGTAGAAGAGGAAGGCCAGGCACATTTCGTTCAGAGTACTTGGTCCGCCCTGAGGGGAAACAAAGGCCAAATTCATTTAAGATGCAAGAGTTTTGGAAAAACCAGAAGCTTTTCTATTAGGAATTTTAGGTGCAAAGGAGGGACGTGGGTTGCACTGTGGGTTAAACCACAGAGCCTACGACATGCCAATCAGAAGGTCGGCGGTTCGAATCCCCGCAATGGGGTGAGCTCCTGTTGTTTGGTCCCTGCTCCTGCCAACCTTGCAGTTCGAAAGCACGTCAAAGTGCAAGTAGATAAATAGGTACCGCTCCAGTGGGAAGGTAAACGGCGTTTCTGTGCGCTGCTCTGGTTCGCCAGAAGCGGCTTAGTCATGCTGGCCACATGACCCGGAAGCTGTACGCCAGCTCCCTCGGCCAATAAAGCGAGATGAGCGCCGCAACCCCAGAGTTGGCGACGACTGGACCTAATGGACAGGGGTCCCTTTACCTTTTATAACAAAGGAGCAGGAAAGACTATTTACGCACATGAGGACAGCAGCGCGGATACTTTTGGTCCAGAGACAGAAAGAAGACAAAGTGCCGACCAGAGAAGAATGGCTGATAAAGATGATGGATTTACGCCGAAATGGCAGAATCACACCAGAAGATCAGAAATCAAGAAGACAGTAATTTTACTAAGGAATGGGAAAAAATTATACGTTACCTCGGAGAACATTGTAAACAACTAAAAACTTTGGCAGGACTGTAACAACACTTGTAATGTAACAAGAACTATGGGGAATTAGGGAATTTTAAGAAAATGGAGAATCTTATCAGATGCAGTTGAAAAAGGAGTCCACGTCAATGGAATCCGCGGAGGGACAGAGGGAAGTCCAAGGCTTCAGGGAATTCTTTATGTGTATGATTATGATTTGAAGACAAATGTAGACTGCAAAAACCAATTAAAAAATTGTAAAAAGAGAGAGAGGGGGTTTTGGCCGCAGTGCAACAGCATCTCTTGCTGGCTCCAGGTCTCAGCACAGCCAGAGTCAGGACAGTGCTGTGCAGGAAGAATAGCAGACAGGCACTACAGTCCTGTGCCTTTGCAGAGTAGGATTCCCCCTGGCACGTGGTAAGAGATTTGTGGGACTCCCAACCCGCCATATCATGTTCACAAATCCACATCTCACCCCTTGCTCTGCGGACTCTGCCCCATATCTCATCCCCCAACTCCCCTGATACTGGCCTGTGCTTTCCCCTCCTTCCACCACACCTGAACACCTTTGGTGGCCCTGCAAGCTGTTACTAAAATATTTGGATATTCTGGGGACAGCAAGATTGGATTTAGCAAAAGTAGCCCTCTCCTGAAACCACCTTCCTCCTAATGCTTAGGTCATGGGTAGGCAAACTAAGGCCCGGGGGCCGGATCCGGCCCAATCGCCTTCTAAATCCGGCCCTCGGATGGTCTGGGAATCAGCATGTTTTTACATGAGTAGAATGTGTCCTTTTATTTAAATGCATCTCTGGGTTATTTGTGGGGCATAGGAATCTGTTCATTCTCCCCTCCAAAAAAATATAGTCTGGCCCCCCACAAGGTCTGAGGGACAGTGGACCGGCTCCCTGCTGAAAATGTTTGCTGACCCCTGGCTTAGGTGGTTTTCAGTCAAGGACTTACGAAGGTCAGCCCTGTCCGGTCTTTGGTTTGATAGTGACATTCCACCAGGAACTCATCTCCCTGTAAAACACAAGAGGACGCGGGGTCAAACCTATAGCAGCAAAGGGTCGCTGCTGAAAGTGGCTTCTTACCACCAAAGTGTGGTCCAAAGGGAAACACTGAGATGACGTACTGATTTGAAAATGACCTCCTCCTTCATGCCTCTGGTCTCCTGGAGATTGAAATCGTACTTGTTGTCTTCACAAATGACAGTCAGCTGCTCTCCATTCCTGGGAGTGGGGTGGGGGTGTGGAGACAAAGAAACAGGAGAGACAGGCAAACTTGAGATGCCGCTGAGAGAAAACTGTAACTGGGATGCAACCAGGACCTGATCTAATGCCTTCCTGACAAACATTTCTAATAGCTAATATTACTAAGTGAAATGACATCTGTTGACATGTGTTTCAGTCTTCAGTATGAACAGTGAACTGAGTTTTCTGGCTGCGTTCCTGTCCCCCACACACTGAGCCTCTTGGGCTTGCCAATCAGAAGGTCAGCGGTTCGAATCCCTGCAATGGGGTGAGCTCCCGTTGCTCTATCCCAGCTCCTGCCAACCCAGCAGTTTGAAAGCATGCCAGTGCAAGTAGATAAATAGGTACCACTGCGGTGGGAAGGTAAACGCCGTTTCTGTGCGCTCTGGTTTCTGTCATGGTGCCCTGTTGCGCCAGAAATTGTTTAGTCATGCTGGCTACATGACCCAGAAAGCTGTCTGTGGACAAATGCCTTTGACTGGACTTAACTGTCCAGGGGTCCTTTACCTTTACACACCATGAGTACACAGGCCTTCACTTGTTGCAGAATAATGGGGGTGCTTTCATTTGAAAACTGGGAGTGATCCATGCTAAACCTCTTTTCCCCGCAATGTCTAGGCCTCTAGGGCAATAGTGCCTCACACTGAATGTAAACAAACTGTGAAAAGGCTATGGACGGATACTGGAGATGCTATATGTACCTTTCCTTGCTTATTTGTTTGTTTGGCATCACAAACAATTTTTTAAAATTAAAAACAAATTAATGGAAGTAAAAAAACCACACACCAAAAAACTAGTGTGGCCCGCATAAACACTGGCTTTTCTTACCGGTATTGGACTCCTCTCACTCCCAACCCAGCCAAGTGGGTATGCAGCAGGTAACCAAAGACATGCATATCAGGCACTGGAACTCCATTCATCTGCAATCCAAAAATGGGAGGAAAAGGCCCATGAATGGCATCTGGCCCAGGGCGGAGGAAGAGGGGGTCTGGGGGGTATGGGCCACCTTTGGTGCCACCACTGAAGGGGGTGACAAAATGCCGGGCGGCACTCACCGCGGCGCCTGCAGCGCACCAGAGCCACGCATCTCTCCTGGGAGAGACGGGTGGCTTGGGCGCGCGCAGGCTCCCCACTGCCCAAACGGTCTGCCCTCTACCTCCCCCCCAGCTGTAGGGCGGCTGTGTGGGAGGAGGCAGGCAGACCCCGGAGGCCCTGCAATGCGCCCTGTCCCTATGGGCAGCTCGCCCCGCCCATGGGCGCACCGCCCCAGGCGCCGGAACGGCTTCCTCCGCCGCTGATCTGGCCACTATGCTTTGAACGCTTTCCCCGGCAAACATCTCAGGAAATCATCAGACATCTATGGAACGTTCTGGCAGCCAAATTTCAGCACCAGAACAGCCATGCTGGCAATTTTCTGCTTATTAGCTACAGCAGTGGTTTTCAACCAGTGTGTCGTGGCACCATGGGATGCCATGAATGCCCCTCTTTCCTTCCCTCCCTCCTCTGATGCCCTCTGGTGTCTCTGCCTCCCAAAAGCTTGTTTGTTGCAGCAGCCTTGACTATGGGCGAACGGTGCCTCTGGGAGGCATCTCTCTTTGAGGTGGGGCAGTTCATAGACCAGGGGCGGCAGCAGTGGCTTCCTGGAGGACATCCAAAGAGAGGGGAGAGGAAGCTGAGGGAACGCTCCACAAGGGAGAGCGTTTGAAAAAGGGTGAGAGGCTGCCCGCTCTGCGGCCAAGGGGTGACATAACTGGACTCCTGAGCCCCACAGGAGTGCTGCAGAAAGAAACTGGTTGGTTAAGGGAGCCGCGGACTCAAAAAAGTTGAAAACCTCTGAGCTACAAGGTCAACCCAAGACATCTGGTTGCCTGAGGTGAGGAACAAGATGGCGTCCATCCCTGTCACCCTGCTAGATACTGGCAGTTGAATCATATTTCAATACTGACAATGGATGAGGTTCTGTACTGCACCAGAGAACCAAAGGGTAGCTAAGGGAGTGGAGGTCAGGCCGTGTGACGCATGCAGCAGCTCTTTCCAAGAAACTCCTGGGTACAGCCAGGCGGTTCAGGGGGAAGAACCGCATGGTTGCCACTGTTCCCCACCCTCAACACCCCTGCTCTGAGGCAGTGGCGTAGCGTGGGTTGTCAGCACTCGGGGCAAGGCAAGTAATTTGCGCCCCCTAACCTGTGGATTTGCGCCCCCTAGCCCGTGGATTTGCGCCCCCTAACCCTAACCCCCAGATGTTGCGCCCGGTGCGGCCGGCCCCCCCTGCACCCCCCACGCTACGCCACTGCTCTGAGGTGGTCACTTCACCGTGCCTAATGGAAGCCAGCTGCTCTTGGGCCAATGCACAGCCTGCTATTTGCCATGTCCAAACTGCCACCAGGGTTTCACCTTGCCACATAAACATTGAGATTTCATCTCTCTCTCTCTCAAAATAAAAGCAGGCCCTGCTTTAAACAGTCAGCCATGCAGGAATTTAGCAGATAAAATTTCCATCCAAGGAAAGCGTCACCCGTTTAAGTCTTATGAGTTAGGCAGGCTACATAAAAGATGCAGGAGCAAGGCTTGGAGAACAACACTGGCAACCCCACACAAAAAGCTCAATAATTTGGCCTAGCGTCAATTTCTCTCCACAGTGAGGAACAAGCACTTCTCGCCTGCAGTTGCCACTGCAAGACATTTTTACAGCTGGAGGCTGAGCCCTGTCTCCATCCCTACTGCTAGGGCAGCCCCGTTCCCTGCGGTTCCCCTGCTCAGCCTGTTAGCCCCCATGGCTGCTTTCTGCTGGGGAAATGTGCATGTGTTTCCCATGGAACAGGGAGTCTGACCTTAACCCTGAGCTGCTCTTTGTAGAGCTTTTATATAGAATGCAAAAAGAGCATGAATATGAAGTATCAACGCTCAGTGCTAGCATTCGTTACTGAACTGGGGCGGGGGAAGGGCTGTGGAATACTCCGCAACTTACATCATCAAACTGACTGGTATTGCAGACACCGTAGGACATGAAGGACTCGGCTCCAGGGGGTAGGAAATGGATTGGAAATGTGAAGAACCCTGTCTGCAGAACCCCCATGTCATAAGGACGCAGCTCCGTAGTATAATAGAGTCGTATCCCTGAGTTGTCAATCAAGCCTTAGGAAAGAAAACACGCAGGTGAGCAACTGGTTCTGTATAAGTTTCCACGCAACTGAAAATAGGGTTTGTTCACACTTCACCTTGTTCCATGCCTAGAAAATCATGAGTCCAAACTGTTTTCTGCTTTCTAGGCATGGGTCTGAGCGGTTTTGCCGTTGCCCTGCTGAAATCCTGCTCTGTGGAGAACTCAATTGCTGTTTGCTCTGATTTAGCGCTAAACCACTGGTTTTCCCAGAGGTGGGGCAAACAGAAGAGTGGATAAGTCCGTGGTGAGAGGCTACTTTACCATGTGAGTGAAAATTTTGGGGGCTTCTGATAATCAAGATAGTATACATCTACTTGTACATTCAAAAGGGACACGGGTGGCGCTGTGGGTTAAACCACAGAGCTTAGGACTTGCCGATCAGAAGGTCAGCGGTTCGAATCCCCGTGACGGAGTGAGCTCCCGTTGCTCGGTCCCTGCTCCTGCCAACCTAGCAGTTCGAAAGCACATCAAAGTGCAAGTAGATAAATAGGTACTGCTCCAGCGGGAAGGTAAACGGTGTTTCCGTGCGCTGCTCTGGTTCGCCAGAAGCGGCTTAATCATGCTGGCCACATGACCCGGAAGCTGTACACCGGCTCCCTCGGCCAATAAAGCGAGATGAGCGCTGCAGCCCCAGAGTCATCCGTGACTGGACCTAATGGTCAGGGGTCCCTTTACCTTTACCTTACTTGTACATTCAACAAGGACAACAAACAGACAAGCAGGACATCAGCTTAATGTCCTACTTGCAAACTTCCAGAGGCATCTGACTGGTAAACATTGCTGGCGTAGATGGACTCTCAAGTCTTACCAGTGTGACACATGGGGCCTACCTCACCACTATCCTGCTAAATTCCTCATAGTGATAAATATTTACTAAAGGACATGAAGAAATATGAATATTTATAGAAGCGCCAACTCCAGAAGCATTTCCCAAGTACAGTTGTATCTTGGAAGTCGAACGGAATCCGTTCAACTTCCAAAACGTTCAAAAACCAAATTGCAGCTTCTGATTGGCTGCAAGAAGCTCCTACAGCCATTCAGAAGCCGCAGAAGCCCTCTTGGACGCTCAGGGTCCAAAAGAACGTTCTCAAACCGGAACAATCACTTCGGGGTTTGCGGCATTTGGGAGCCAAAACGTCCGAGTTCCAGGGCGTTTGGGATCCAAGGTACGACTGTATCAGTGCTTCTGCTGACCATAATCTCCCATTGTCCAGGTCTCCTGGTGCTCAACAGCAGCTGCCCTAACATTTCTCCACAGATACTTCTAATCCAGTAGGACACACAATCACACACACACACACACAAAATGGCCTCCAAATGCAGAAGCTGGCCCTCCTGTGTCCATCACTCTTTATATGTCTAGGGCTGCCATACTCTGGCTCTCCTTTCCTCTGCAAAGGAAACATCAGCAGGAATTAAGGAACCCTGAGACATGTAGTTCTTGAGAGAGGCACATATCTGTCAAACTACAACTCCTGGAGCTTTCAGTACAAGTTCTCCCGCCCCTGAGATCCTCAGATAATTTTCATAAACATCCTCAAGCATCACCTACAATTTAGCCTCAATCTCCCCCCTCCTGGAAATAGGCCGGAAGCCTATGCTGTAGTCCCTTAGTCCCCCCCCCCCAGTAAAGCATGCCCAATTTCTCTCCCCATGCTCTGGCCCTGTTCCCTGCCCCTCATCAACACATCACCTCCTCTTACGCAATCAATATGTGTGCTTTACTCACCTGGAATTCCATTAAAATTGCTGTAGTGGACTTCTAACCGGATCCACTGGGGATCAATTGGCGTACCTAAGGAGATTCCAGTTTCATCTGGGAACATGTAGCTCTAGTTGGTTGGAGGGGGAGAAGAAAAACAGCTATTAAAAAATGATCAGTTGACTGTTGCGTCCCCTGTTCCCTTGGCTTCTGAGCTTGATGTTGCACAGAAGTCAGTATTACAAATTCAGTGAGGCAGCAGTCCTAAACCCATTTACCGTATTTTTCGCCCCATAGGACGCACTTTTTCCCCTCCAAAAATGAAGGGGAAATGTGTGTGCGTCCTATGGGGCGAATGCAGGCTTTCGCTGAAGCCTGGAGAGTGAGGGGGGTCCGTGCGCACCGACCCCTCTTGCTCTCCAGGCTTCAGGAAGCTATCCGCAAGTCTTGCAAGCCCGGCGGGATGTCCCGCGGGCTCGCAAGGCTTGCGGGCAGCAGCCTGCACCCAAAAGCTCGGGGGACAGTGGGGAGGCGCAGCGCCGCCACCCCGCTATTCCCCAACCTGATCTGGAGGCTGGCGGGGGGAGAAGCAAGCCTGCTTCTCCCCCCGCCAGCCCCACAAGCTCGGGGGACAGTGGGGCAAGCTGTCCCTGAAGGCAGAAGAGGGAGACGGAGCGCTCCGTCTCCCTCTTCTAGCTTGGGGATGGCTGCGCAAACCTGGGGGGGGGGGAATAAAAATTTTTCCCTTGATTTCCCCCCAAAAAAACTAGGTGCGTCCTATGGGCCGGTGCGTCCTATAGGGCGAAAAATACGGTGCCTGTGAGTAAGTCCATACCCTCCAACATTTCTCCAAAGAAAATAGGGGTGTCCTATTTACTACTACTAATATTACTACTACTACTACTACTACTAATACCTCATCCATCTGACTGGGTTGCCCCAGCCACTCTGGATGGCTTCCAATATATATAAAAACATAATAAAACATTAAACATCAATTAAACCTTACGGGGGAAAACCTTCCCTATACAGGACTGCCTTCATATGTCTTCTAAAGGTTACTTATCTCCTTGGCTTGGGGGGGGGGTCACATAACTCCATACCCTCCAACGTTTCTCTGATGAAGATAGGTCCCTAAGGAAAAGTGGGACATTCTGGAATCAAATCAGAAACCGGGAAGGCTTCTATAAATCCAGGACTGTCCCTGGAAAATAGGGACACTTGGAGGGTCTGTAAGTCTCATTTAATTCAATGGGACTTACTGTTGGGGAGACACATAAGGCCGTAAAACCTCTGGCAGGGATCAATAGCGATCACATCTTCTAGACCACATATTTAAAACAGTCGTATGGCACCAGTGAATGGTAGCTTGTTAAGGGAGCTGAAAGTTTTTAGGAAGGCCCTTTATTCAGAAAGCTACAAACCCCAGCCCATTATCTAGATTGGACCAGACACCTTTGCTGAGCTTCCCATTCATTTCAGTGGCACATGCTCAGGAAAATTTAGCCCCGGGGAATTGAACCCAGAAACAATGAAACCCTGGAACCGATTTAAAAAAAACACCACAGCACCAAAACTCTCTCAGAGATCAGTTTTGAACTTCACTTCACTGCAGTAGTTTGACCACAGGTGAAAAAGCAGTTCTCATGGCCTGGGAAGTTCCCACATACTCACCCCTCCTCCTACAGCCCAGCCCACGACTATCTGGGAGCACAGGGCAAAATCAGGATCAGCTCCATAGCAGTCGCTGACCCCAGTCGGCAGCACACTGGCATTGCCGCACGCATAAACCAGGATGTGGTGCACCATGGTTTCGTTTCGAGGTGTGATCATGGCCTCAAACTGTAGACAGAGGAAAGAAAGAAGGAAAAACAGTGACTACTTCATTAACCGGGATGGCTTCTGTAAATCCAGGGTAAAAGGTAAAGGTGACTATGGGGTTGCGGCGCTCATCTCGCTTTCAGGCCAAAGGAGCCAGCATTTGCCCACAGACAGCTTTCCGGGTCATGTGGGCAGCATGACTAAACCCCTTCTGGCGCAACGGAACACTGTGACGGAAACCAGAGCACACAGAAAAACCATTTACCTTCCTGCTGCAGTGGTACCTGTTTATCTACTTGTACTGGTGTGCTTTCAAACTGCTAGGTTGGCAGGAGCTGGGGCAGAGCAACGGGAGCTCACTCCATAGCGGGGATTCAAACCGCCAACCTTCTGATCGGCAAGCCCAAGAGGCTCAGTGGTTTAGACCACAGTGCCACCTTTTACCTTTTTAATCCAGGACTGTCCCTGGAAAACAGGGGCACTTGTGGGCAGGGGGTGGGAGTCTGTGATCCCAGTGCTGAAGAAGAAGAAATGTTAATAAAATATGAATTACGTATGTGCATTGGAGTTATCAAACAACAGCAAAAGTTTATCGAGTGGTCCCTGGGGGAATTTTCAAGCGAATTTAAATTCCTCCCCCTTCATTGGATGGAGTGCATTGTTTGTCAGTGCTGATGTGACACCCCCTCCACCATCACCCAAACCCATCATTTTCTCCTCCTAAAAAATGGCTTACAGTGAGGTCTTTGGCTGAAACCTTTCTATGCTTCTTTCCCACAGTTACCTTGTAGATGTGATGTTTTTCCTTGACTATTGGCAACGGTATGAAAGTGCAGGCGTAGGTGGTGTCATCCTCTGGGATAGGGAACTGCAAAACAAAGTCAAAACAACGCTGAGCGTTGTAGGGTTGCCAGCTCCTGGAATTTTCTGTGACAATAAAAAAGCGGAAGCTGGCCCTAACATGAGGTAAAGGTAAAGGTAAAGGTAAAGGGACCCCTGACCATCAGGTCCAGTCGTGACCGACTCTGGGGTTGCGGTGCTCATCTCACTTTATTGGCCGAGGGAGCCAGTGTACAGCTTCCGGGTCATGTGGCCAGCACGACTAAGCTGCTTCTGGTGAACCAGAGCAGCTCACGGAAACGCCGTTTACCTTCCCACCAGAGCGGGACCTATTTATCTACTTGCACTTTGATGTGCTTTCGAACTGCTAGGTTGGCAGGAGCAGAGACCGAGCAACGGGAGCTCACCCCGTCGCGGGGATTTGAACCGCCGACCTTCTGATCGGCAAGTCCTAGGCTCTGTGGTTTAACCCACAGCGCCACCCGCGTCCCTTAACATGAGTTGGGCAGCAGATTGGAGGTTGCGACTGAAGGGATGGCAGGTTGTGGACCGCTTGGTGTCAACCTTTTAAAAGAAAAGCGAGAACCACCATACTGGACAGGAGGGTAGCAATATTGTTCAACACAGAGAGACGAGTTCTTGCATATCCATAAACCTCAGGTACATGAGTACACCAGTTTTTAAATTAAAAAGGAAGCTCAAGTTTGATGCTGACATCCTACTATGGTATCCTGCCATTAAGAGTTTGATCATGAGAATATTTGATTTCCTTTGAGCAAATGACTATAGTGGTACCTCGGGTTAAGAACTTGATTTGTTCTGGAGGTCCATTCTTAACCTGAAACTGTTCTTAACCTGAAGCACCACTTTAGCTAGTGGGGCCTCCCGCTGCCGCCGCGCCACCGTGCGATTTCTGTTCTCATCCTGAAGTAAAGTTCTTAACCCGAGGTACTATTTCTGGGTTAGCAGAGTCTGTAACCTGAAGCATCTGTAACCTGAAGCATGTGTAACCTGAGGTACCACTGTATTCTTGAATCCACTGTGCTAGCAGGATGCAACAATGCTCATCTTCTGGGTCAGTGGTAGATCAGTCTCCCCACCCACCAGAATACATTGGGTTGTATTCAATCGTTGTAATACTCAGATGAGATAGGGCTGCCATACGTCTGGGAAATGTCTGGGGAAATCTGCTGGGTGGATATTGTTCTCCTTTTCTCTCTCTTTCTATCTCTCTATTCTGGTGTTCTGTTTTCTGAATTCTTAGTGTTAAGGTTTAGCAGCACATCCTCTGAAACTGTTCCACTATAAAATCAGGAGGTTTTCTAACTCACACATTTAGATTAAAAATGTTACCTTGCCAGAAATGCTTTGGGGAAATTGCTGCTACAGAAAAAACTTACTCATCAGTTTGAATTTTTTAAAAAAGTTTTGCAAATAGGTTTAATGTTGTTGGACAACATTTAGTGCTAAGAAGGCTCTAGGGGGAGATGAGTGCCTAACTCTCTTAAAGTCGAGCAACTGAATTTCCCTTGATTTAAGCAAAAAGGAACAGCGCGAGAAAAGAAAGAAAAAATGTTGCAGAGGGTGATTTGAACAGTGAAGGAAGGAGCTTTGTTGGGTACAATCAGCCACTCTTCTGAAATGGTTAAAATGAGTTTAATAGCGTGGAAGAAACCAATGTCAATATATTTATTTGCAATACAATATTATTATTTGTCTAAGTGATTTGCAAATTTGTATTTTTACTTCAAGCTGCAGTAATACGTACGCTGAAAAGCAAACAGTGAAAAATATACGCCCGTGTCAATAACACGATCACTAGTTTGAATAAATGAATGAAATCTGTCTTAATGGGAAACACTGAGACTTTTTGATGCTGAATGGAAATATCCAACAAGATCCACGCACTTTGCTGTAAGGCAGCTAGGGAGGTACTACTCACATCGTTGAGCTTCAGGTCATACACCTTGTAGACACTGGGTGAGTGCAACTCATCTTCAGTTGACAGCAGCATCAAGAAAAGAGATTTGTGGATTATTCTCCCTTTGAAGAAGTCAATTGTGTCGTCCGTACCATAGCCAGTAATCAGTCGTAGTGTGTCACCCTGTGCAGGGAAAAGTTAAAAGAAAAATCTTCCCTCCATTATCATATTGTTGTAGGTAAGCTGGCAACTAAAAGAATAGATGTGGAACCTTACAAAAGGCCAATCCGAGTGGACTCTCCCCACCCTGACCACGGCAAAAAGACTGATACTGATGAATTGTAAAAATTAAAAATGCAGCTCCCTTCTACAATCGGATTGAAGACTTATCCAAACTCACAACATATGAACAACTTGCATATAAACACAAACTTGACATGGACAAATTCAATGGCATTTGGAATCCATTCTTACAAATGCTGTAATAGGTTAAGATCTGGGGAAGTACAATAACAACTTTGTAAAATATACAATTTTGGGGTTTTCCTCCCTCCCCCCATTATTTTCCCTTTTCCTTGGGTGCTGTTTCTCTCTTTTTCTCTCTTTTATTTACATTTCACCATGTGTAGTGCACATATAATTATGTACTTTTTGCATTTTCAATAAAGATGTTAAAAAAAGAAGAGAAAGAAAGTAAAATCCGCTCATTTGCTATATTTCTGGTGGGATTTGCCTAAGCAGCACCACCAGTGCAAGCTCTGCAAAAAGACTTCTGCTTGCACAACAGGGCTTGCTTCTTCTTTCCTCCCTCTCCACCCCCCAGAACAGCCTGTGGGGCAGAGAGGGGAAGATGTGGTGTCATTCCATTCCCCCGCCCCCCGAGACCCACCCAACCTAGGAACCTCATGTTACAAACCTTTTCCTCTAAGTACCGTTACATTAATATTTTATTTGTGTGGTTTTTTAAAGTGCCACTGATTTTATTGGGAGTGCAAAGCACCCACTTCAGCCTCTTGCATTTTAGCAAACGAGACTTTTAAAAGTGCTAGGACACGATCCGCTCTAAAGCCCACTGGACTTCGATGTGAACTGTAGCTGGATATGGCTGCTTTGGTTACCGTGATGTCCAGGTCATGCTCATCGCAGGTATGGAAATATCGCCTGAATGCCATGGTTGTGGTTGTCTCATCCTGGGTCAAGGACAGCAGCTCATAGTCTTGGCTTTCGTCCTCCAAGACAGTTTCTTCATCTACACCATGCCAGTCCTGAGTGAAACAGGGAGAACAAACTTTTGGAAACACAGGAAGTCAAAAGAGCATTCGAATTCCTCATCAGCAACACATTTTTGGGGCAATAGCCTTTGACCACTAATTTGCATGTCCATGCTAATTCCAAATCCACCTCATTTTTTTCTTCTGGGGCACAATTTATTGCCATCTCTAGCTGAGAGGCATACTGTATCTTCTTTAAAACTATTTCTAAACTACAGAATACTTTAAGAAATTCTGAGCAGTGTACAAAAGATGCAGGAAAACAACGATAAAAACAGAGCTAAAAACAGGAATCCAGGAAAGCTTGTCTGAAGCCAGTAATTAATGCTTTGTGTATGGCAGAGTAAGGGGCATTCTAAAGGGCAGGAGCAATAGTGAAAAATGGCCGTTTTCAGATCACTACTTTATGACAATGCCTAGGGCCAGGAGTAAAATATGGAGGCTATGGAAGTAAGAAAAATGTCTACCAAACTCATCTGAAACACTGTACAGACAACCTTCCCTGTTCCGAGAGCTAGTCAATCTGTATATCCATGCTCTGGAACATCTATGTATGTATACCATTTTACTGCAATACAAACAAGCCACTACAGATAGGACATATGTATTACCCAAATGCAAGGCTGTTGAATGGACATTCAAAGCCAGTTTCCAAGTGCAGGTGCTGACCTTTAAAGCCCTAAACGGCCTCAGCCCTGAAGGAGCGTCTCCACCCCAATCATTCAGCCCGGACACTGAGGTCCAGCTCTGAGGGCCTTCTAGCAGTTCCCTCACTGCGAGAAGTGAAACTACAGGGGACAAGGCAGAGGGTCTTCTCGGCAGTCATACCCGCCCTGTGGAATGTCCTTTCAGCCGATGTCAAAGAGTTAAAACACCTATATGATTTTTTGTAGACATCTGAAGGCAGCCCTGTTTTGAGAAGCTTATAATGTTTGTTGTTGTTGCTGCTGCTGCTGCTGTTTTTCCTGTATTTTTGTTGGAAGCTGCCCAGAGTGGTTGGGGCAACCCAGACAGATGGGCAGGGCTTAATTATCCCCATCTCCATCCTCATCATAGCATGCTCAGACAGCACAGGTTGCACACTCCATTTTCTAGTGGTACACCATCCCTTTATTTTCAGCTGGGCAGCAAAGTGTGGCCCCACCGCAAGCTGAACTGATGTTCAATGGGTCTGTTATGTTAGGGAGCCTACACCACAGAGACTACAATACCTCTGGAAGCACAGGTTCTCTTGGCCCCATGAAATCATCACCTCTAGATCCATTTGTAACTTCCATCACAATCAAAGCAGCCTCCCTCTCCCTGCCCCGGTTATGTGCAGATACAAACTCCTCGCAAAGAGGAAGCAACAGCTCATATTATTTTTCATCTTACTGAGAAATAGACACTGCCATCAGGAAGGACCCCGCCAATCACAAAGTCTGCCCCGGTCATCTCTCCGCGAACAGTGAAGCCAAAAGCCACCCATCCCGTTGTCTTGGCTTCCAGCTCAAAAGTCATCAAGCTGCTACTGTCTTCATGGTCCCACCGCAGGTAGATCTGGTGTGTGGGGTCGAGGAACGCCGAGAAACGCAATGGAGGAACCGGGGAATGGCTGGAGCAGAGGCACAAGGTGGACAGGAGGAACAGCAGGCTTTTCATACATGGATGGCTCATCCTCTTGGGAGCAGAGAGCACCCTTTCTTCTCTCGCTCTCTCAGTGAGATCTCCCTCAAGCTAGCTAGCACCTTATACTGTGGAGACCCGGTTTATATGAAAAGCTGGGACTTGCTGGGACCAGTGCCAGAGAGGAAGGGCAATGGTTTTTATTCTCCATATCAGATTCAGAAGGTGGGATAAGTGCATCATTTTACATAATGCTATGGCACCCTTCCCAATGGATATTTGTTGCTGCTGCTATTACCCCTTCCCCCTTTTTGCAGGTGGTGGTGGAGGGGTTCCTTGCACAGGCATTGTGCAAAACGTATCAAGCACCTTCTGTAAGTATTTGATTGTGTAAAGCTCTAGTGACTGCAGAGGTAGCTGAGCTATCCCTGGATCATGACCACATACCTGTTTTCTTTGTTTTGTAGGTTTTCTACTGGAAACATAGAAACTGTTCTATTCATGGCATATCTTCACTCTATGAAGTTTATGTCAGTACAGTTACTCAAGACAACAACATATTAATATATGTATTATACATATTAATATATGTATTATACATATTAATATATGTATTATACATATTAATTATAATATGAACTGGAGAAAAATTCTTTTGCCATTCTCTTGCCTTTGGCTGAAGGAAGAGGGGCAGGAAGCACCACCAAAGGATGCAAAGCTTCCAGGATTTGAATAGTAAGGTAAAGGTAAAGGGACCCCTGACCATTAGGTCCAGTCGTGACCGACTCTGGGGTTGCGGCACTCATCTCGCTTTATTGGCCGAGGGAGCCGGTGTACAGCTTCCGGGTCATGTGGCCAGCATGACTAAGCCGCTTCTGGTGAAGCAGAGCAGCACACGGAAACGCCGTTTACCTTCCCACCAGTGTGGTACCTATTTATCTACTTGCACTTTGATGTGCTTTCGAACTGCTAGGTTGGCAGGAGCAGGGACCGAGCAACGGGAGCTCACTATGTCGCGGGGATTCGAACTGCCGACCTTCTGATTGGCAAGCCCTAGGCTCTGTGGTTTAACCCACAGCGCCACCCGCGTCCAATAGTAGTTGGATAGTAGTTGATAGGAAAATTGGCCCTTGATAGCCAATTGCTTTGGTGCAGTGAATGGCCTGTGCTTCTCTTTGTTCATTGGATCTCATTACATAATGCAATCAAAGCTCCCCCCTCAGCCCTGCCCCCCCCCAGTCTCTAGCATGCAGAATGTGTGCTTGTTCACTGCCTAATTCTTAACTGAGCCATCATAGGCTGATCATACTAATCTGCTGGAAAAGGAGAAAACTGAGAAGAGGACACTTAATCTTTGTCTTAGGAAAGGATTTCAATTGGCTCACATCATTCATCTCGGATTTTATGAGAGACCCGCAAGGACTTCGCTAGTCCATGGATTTGGCATTCTGTCCTGTTTTGTGAAGTTGAAAGCTTCACCAACACATTTGATGTTAGCTTCATTTGCTCATTATTTCAGAGAGGCTAAGGAAAACCAAAGAATATTATGGTGTGTGGCCATGTTTGGACTTAAGGACACACTGTGTACCTGTGTGTTGCATGAGCATGAGTGTGGAGGAGCCAATATAAATGAGTGAGAAAGAGCCCAAAACAAACTCCTAAATACAAGTAGTCTAATATGTTTGAAGATATGAAATTCATTAAGTAATAGTGATACAGTATCGATACAAGCTGACCTTGATTTGAAAAAATGGTGCCATGTGTTCCAGTAGTTGTCAATTCATCCCAGTGCCTTTGTACGCATTGGCCAGAAGAATGGAAGGCGGAATAATGTTTGCTATGTACTGAACAACCAGGTGGAATACTCCCTGACCACACATGAACCTTCAGCAAATTCTCTCCTCCTTGGTCATATTATTCTTTTGTCTCAATTCAGGTGCAGAAAAGCTATTCCGCAGAGGAAAGCATGCATTTGATTTGGGGGCTGCTTTTGATATGTTGGAAGAATATACAGAAGAATATACAGAAGAATAACAGGCAGTAATGGCTTAAGAAGAGATAAGGATAACATGATTCTTGGAAAGGGAAACCTTGAGCAAGGCTCATTGTCTCCATTCTGGTGTTTTAATGGCATTTGAGATGCCTTCAGGAAGAGGAAGATGTCTATGTGACAACAGGGAGAGATTAAGGTGTATTAAAGGAGATAAATCATAAAAAGGCACTTGTAGAAGACTTAAGACCTGGCACAGAACGGAGAGTGAAGAAAAACAACGAAATATAAGTCTGCTTGCGTGACAATGGATGCATTGAGAATCCGTATCGTTAAGGGGAGAGTGACATGTGCCCTGACACAGATGGGGAGGAGCCAGTGGTTGTGAGTGACAGCTGCTTTAGTCAGTTCATTGTGTAAGGGAATAAAGTGACAGGAACTGATAGCGAGGGAGGTGGGCAGTCAGAAGACAGGATGAACAGAATCCAGGGGGTGGGGTGTCCGACAACCTAGGCATTTCTGAAATACCTGTTGCCCTGGTGGATCTCAAAGAACAGAAGCTAAAATGAATTGGCTATTTCATCCAGTATAGGCATTTACGTAACTTTAACAACCCAAAGGCACTGTCCTGCCAGAATTAAGTACTTTTGGATCACATTAATTTAAATCACATAAATTGTCAAAGGGGAGGGGGAGTCAATCTTGTTGACCACCCTGAGCAATTCGAAGGAAAAGTGGGATATAGTACCATTATGAAGAATAAATGAAAAGTCTCAAGGTAGCACTTATTCATTAACACTATGTGTTGTTGTTTAGTCGTTTAGTCATGTCTGACTTTTTGTGACCCCCTGGACCAGAGCACGCCAGGCACTCCTGTCTGCCACTGCCTCCCGCAGTTCGGTCAAACTCATGCTGGTAGCTTCAAGAACACTGTCCAACCATCTCATCCTCTGTCGTCCCCTTCTCCTTGTGCCCTCCATCTTTCCCAACATCAGGGTCTTTTCCAGGGAGTCTTCTCTTCTCATGAGGTGGCCAAAGTATTGGAGCCTCAGCTTCAGGATCTGTCCTTCCAGTGAGCACTCAGGGCCGATTTCCTTAAGAATGGATAGGTTTGATCTTCTTGCAGTCCATGGGACTCTCAAGAGTCTCCTCCAGCACCATAATTCAAAAGCATCAATTCTTTGGCGATCAGCCTTCTTTATGGTCCAGCACTCACTTCCATGCATCACTACTGGGAAAACTATAACTATAACTGTTGTCTTTGTCCATGGAGTTTTCTTGGCAGGGATACTGGAGTGGCTTGCCGGTTCCTGCTCCAGGTGGATCACATTTGGTCAAAACTCTCCACTATGACCAGTCCATCTTGGGTGGCCCTGCACGGATTAGCTCATAGCTTCTCTGAGTTATTTAAGCCCCTTCGCCACGGCAAGGCAGTGATCCATGAAGGAGTAATACTATGTATACACTGCTTAATACACAGAAACCCAAGCAGTTTACATAAGGCAGTGAGCAAGCAAGCAAGCAAGCAAATAAATAAATAAATAAATGAGGGGTGGGCCGTAGAGTGAAAACATTGTTGCTAGTAGTTTCTTTTTTCCAACCTTAAGTTTTCCAACTTTAAATTCAGTTCCCTAATTTTTGTATTTACATAAAAAGTCCTCATGAAAATTCATCAGCATTTTCGCACAAATGTCTCCAAATAAGTATATTCTTATATGAAGTTTTGATGAGTGTCCACATTTTTGCAAGTGACTTTCCCTCATACAATGCATTTTTGTTAGTTATTTCTCCTAATATATTCATTTTTTATGCACCCCCCCACTATATGCATTTTTGCAAATGCTTAGTTGGGGAGCGGTGTTGCAAAATTCAGGTAAGTGCAAATTTCGACAATGATAGCTGCATTTCAGTCTCCCCCCCCTTAAAAAGTGTGGTTTTGATAAGTTTCCACTTTAAATGTGCACTGAATTTTATTTCTCCTCCATCCCTAGTTGCTAGATAGGAAAAATGCACAACCTGCAATTAAAATGAGGAGGCATTTTTCAGACTTGATAAACCTTTGCTCTGGGAAAGATGCCAGCTGGTGGCTGAATGTGTGTTTGTCCACTAGGAGGTGCTGCACTCTTCAGAATGAATGTGCTGCTCAGATGGTGGGTCTAAAAGCCAGCTTTTCCCAACCTGCGGGTTGCAAAGCCTGTGGGAGTGGGTTGTGGACTTGTTCTGGACCGCAGGCCCAAAGAAGGGGCTTGTGGGAGTGGCTGGGTGCAGGGATCCCAAAAAAGGATCTCAAAAACACCGGAGTGATCAATTCTGGTGCTTTATTCTGTATTAAAAGAAAGGTGTGGGTGAAAGAGGAGAGCGCAAAATATGGTTTGAAGCTCAACATCAAAAAAACGAAGATCATGACCACTGGGCCCATCACCTCCTGGCAAATAGAAGGGGAGGAAATGGAGGCAGTGAGAGATTTTACTTTCTTGGGCTCCATGATCACTGCAGATGATGACAGCAGCCACAAAATTAAAAGACGCCTGCTCCTTGGGAGAAAAGCAATGACAAACCTAGACAGCATCTTAAAAAGTAGAGACATCACCTTGCCAACAAAGGTCTGTATAGTAAAAGCTATGGTTTTCCCAGTAGTGATGTATGGAAGTGAAAGCTGGACCATAAAGAAGGCTGATCGCCGAAAAATTGATGCTTTTCAATTATGGTGCTGGAGGAGACTCTTGAGAGTCCCATGGACTGCAAGAAGATCAAACCTCTCCATTCTGAAGGAAATCAGCCCTGAGTGCTCACTGGAAGGACAGATCCTGAAGCTGAGGCTCCAATACTTTGGCCACCTCATGAGAAGAGAAGACTCCCTGGAAAAGACCCTGATGTTGGGAAAGATGGAGGGCACAAGGAGAAGGGGACGTCAGAGGATGAGATGGTTGGACAGTGTTCTCGAAGCTACCAGCATGAGTCTGACCAAACTGTGGGAGGCAGTGGCAGACAGGAGTGCCTGGCGTGCTCTGGTCCATGGGGTCACGAAGTGTCGGACACGACTAAATGACTAAACAACAACAGACTTACAGCAGATCAGTCTGCCAGGTCTCCCAGCCTTTAGAGACTTGAGACAGACACTGCAGCAAATATACGGCTTGTCCTCACTCAAGCAAACATTCATACATTCTTTATATAAAAAAACAGCATATGGCACTTTGGCCAGGACTTCCCATTGCTCCACCTGACCAGATGAGGGCATAGGTGGCAAATACCCAAATCTTGCAGATAAGATTCCCCTTTCTGGGCTCAGAGCCCAGCCCCTCAAGCCCACAGATAAGGATAGCATCAAAGCAAACTCCATTAGCTTCTATAAAAGCAAGTGAATATATGAGCTCATTGCTACAACTGCCAATTAATTGTGTGGTTATCTTGACTACCAAGACGGTGTTTACAGAGCTTCTGGGACAGTTCACCTTTGGTTCTACGCAGGGCTTTATGAACAAACCCAAAACAATTATTGCTTTTCATATTTCACTGATATGGTGACTACCTCTTACGACCATTTGTTTTGTTGGCATATGACAATAATGCTGTGTTGACATTTGCAACAGAACACAAGAAAGGCTCAAGTCTTGCTTTTTAACACTTGGAAACTGCTCTCTTGTTACAGATCCAGCAATGATCATAGAATTGTAGAGTTAGAAGGAACCGTGAGGATAATCTAGTCCAACCCCTTGCAATGCAGGAATATGCAGCTGCCCCATACGGGGATTGAACCTGCAACCTTGGCATTATCAGCACCACACTCTGACCAACTGAGCAGTGCTGCACATCAGAGGGAAGTTTTTATTTTTTATTTGGATTTGATATCCCGCTTTATCACTACCTGAAGGAGTCTCAAAGCGGCTAACATTCTCCTTTCCCCTTCCTCCCCCACAACAAACACTCTGTGAGGTGAATGGGGCTGAGAGACTTCAGAGAAGTGTGACTGGCCCAAGGTCACCCAGCAGCTGCATGTGGAGGAGCGGGGAAGCGAACCCAGTTCCCCAGATTACAAGTCTACCTCTCTTAACCACTACACCACACTGACTCCAATAGTCACTCAAAACTACTCCCTATATGTGGCAACTTATCACTTTTCCTTGGATGCCTCACGCTATGGTTGTAAAATAGGCAAACTTGCAGCTGAAGTGCACATAATTGATGGCTGAAGAGCAAAACATCCAAAATTCACGTGACAATAAAGCAATGGGTCGCCATAACACGTAAATTTGAACTGGTGGGTTGGCATATCAAAAAGGCTGGGAACCACAGATCTAAACTAAACGGCCCCCAATGTAACCTTTACTCCAAGGGGAGTTGCTCCAGCCCAGGGGTCAGCAAACTTTTTCAGCAGGGGGCCAGTCCACTGTCCCTCAGACCTTGTTGGGGGCCAGACTATATTTTGAAAAAAAGAATTAATGAATTCCTATGCCCCACAAATAACCCAGAGATGTATTTTAAATAAAAGCACACATTCTACTCATGTAAAAACACCAGGCAGGCCCCACAAATAACCCAGAGATGCACTATAAATAAAAGCACACATTCTACTCATGTAAAAACAGGCTGATTCCTGGACCGTCTCCGGGCTGGATTGAGAAGGCGATTGGGCCGGATCAGGCCCCCGGGCCTTAGTTTGCCTACCCACGCTCCAGCCCATCCATCATTTTGTTGGGCATTTATCTGAACCGTTTCCAGCTGTGCAACCATCTGCCTTGTTGAGGTGTGCCAACCAGAACACTTCACAGTATTCAAAGTGTGGCTGAACATTTGTATAGAGACATTATAATATCAGTAAAATTAAAGCTGTCCTGCCCACTGTGAGCTCCTATCACTCAGAGGAAAAGGTAAGGAGGTTGGAGAAGAACAAGAAGCTGAAGCACTGGAAAAAAACTAGCCTTTCAGACCCCATGATCTGTTCAGAAAGTTACTATGGCACTCTACTGGTTCAGGCGTTCAGGCATTCACAGTCATCAAGTGGTTTCCTCTTCCTTTGCCACATGACTTCCTGTTCTCCCACCTGTGTTTTGCTGCATTAGGTCCCTGATGGGTGCCAAGGATGTTGCTATGTCTCCAGTTGGCTCAGTCAGGCAATGTCTGCAGAGACACTCCTTGTCTCCAATGAGCTTCCATCTCCTTCTCGCTTTACTGCTCTCATCAGGTAAGTGTCCAGTCACCATGATATCAAGCCAGACTTTTGCAGATCGGGTCTCGTTTATAATGCCCACTGGAAACACCGAGCTCAGTTTTAATCTTCCATTTACTGGAATGACTGAAGAAATACAATAGCTTTAAAGAGAGTTGCTGTACTGATCTGAAATGGGTGAAGAGTAGTGACAAGGCAGGATAAACGCACATGCCATGCGGAATGCTGCCAATGTCAATTCTCTGAGAAAACTGTTGTATGTTTCCAGCCCTTGACCATCCTTCTCTGACCTCTCTGCTCTCTTTTTCTTTGTCTCTGTCTGTTCTTCTCTTCCTGCCTCCTTCTCCTTCTCTTTTTCAAACAAGAAAGTGGTGTTGGTATCATTCAGTCCTAATCCACAGAGAATATAAATGTTTTTATCTATCTATCTATCATCTATCTATCTATCTATCTATCATCTATCTATCTATCTATCTATCATCTATCTATCTATCTATCTATCTATCATCTATCTATCTATCATCTATCTATCTATCATCTATCTATCTATCTATCTATCTGATATGGTTGCAGATATTTGCCTTATAAATATCAAAAGCATCAAAGTGGGAAAGGAGTTAATAGAAGTTCTCAATTCCAGCCTCTTCTTTCCACAATGTTGTGATAACAAAAGCACAACTTAGGCACAAAAATTTGCAGGGCACAAATGGATCCATGTATTTGGGGGACCCTTATGTCACACAATTCTCCCTTTATACTTCACAATTAAATCTTTCAACTCTTTTATTTTGCATTTTTCTCCTTATAGGTTCTGCTCTTGATCAGTCTCAAGACATGGTCGTCAAGAAAGGGGACAATGTAACCCTAGACTGTTCCCAAAAAAACTCCAATTACGTTAACATGTACTGGTACAAGCAAGAGCGGAAGACGCATGCACAGCTTCAGCTGGTGATTTATTCAACAGGGACTTCTGATGTTGAGAAGGAATTTAAAGACCGGTTCAAGAGCCCTGGAACACAGAATAAGCGGCTGTCTCTGATCTGTGAGGGAGCCCAGCCGGAAGACACAGGCACCTACTTCTGTGCCAAGCAAGATCACACAGTGAGACAACAGCTGAGGAAGACAAACATAATTCTCTTCCCAGGAAACAGGACCGCCTGAATATATCTTGCAGGCCAAGGACAAAAATACAAGGGGGCAGGCTTTTCGTAATGTAACATGGGACACTATCTACCAGGAAGTTCTCCTGCACAGGGCCTGTTTAAATGAACAGGGGCTGTGCAAGAGCTTGTATATTTATGGATGGAGATATTTTACCGAGGCAGACACATCATCTGATAATGGTCCACACTTTTGGCTCTGCAAGGCCTGAGGAAGAGTCTATCTACTCCCCTCAGTCTGTGCTCTCGCGCAGTTCCCATTCACTTCAATGGCCCTTGTGAGAGAAAACATTTTTGTGTCCCTCAGAGCAAAACTTGCAAGTGATATCTGCAGACCCATCTTTACAAATGAACAGCAACACAGATTCCCGCCCCAGCACATCATGTGCCGCCTGCCACAAGGCCATAGACTTGTTTTCTTCTCTCATTTCCTCATCTTTTTATCTCCTTTTCATTGCACCCCTGCCTTTTTATATCTCATCACTTCCCTGATCCCAGTTACATTCTTTTTGTAGCTTTGTTTTGTTTTTCAAATTTACAGTGTGGGGGTACTTACAACCCTTCCCAGGGCAGGATTTAGCCCTAAGCTACTGAAGGTAACGGGTCCCTTTATATGTCCAGCTGTCCTTTGTCAACAACAAATTGTCTCTGTTTTTTGTGTTGAATATATGCTATATGGTAATTTATGGACCTAATAGGTATCTATTACTTACATTATAGGAGCCTACACAACACAAAACACTGTTGCTGTATGTAGGTTTTATTTTATTTGTTTTTTATCTTATATTTTGGAAATGTACATCCAGGTGTTTTTTCATAGAATCATAGAATCATAGAGTTGGAAGAGACCACAAGGGCCATCGAGTCCAACCCCCTGCCAAGCAGGAAACACCATCAGAGCACTCCTGACATATGGTTGTCAAGCCTCTGCTTAAAGACCTCCAAAGTAGGAGACTCCACCACACTCCCTGGCAGCAAATTCCACTGTCGAACAGCTCTTACTGTCAGGAAGTTCTTCCTAATGTTTAGGTGGAATCTTCTTTCTTGTAGTTTGGATCCATTGCTCCGTGTCCGCTTCTCTGGAGCAGCAGAAAACAACCTTTCTCCCTCCTCTATGTGACATCCTTTTATATATTTGAACATGGCTATCATATCACCCCTTAACCTCCTCTTCTCCAGGCTAAACATGCCCAGCTCCCTTAGCCGTTCCTCATAAGGCATCGTTTCCAGGCCTTTAATTTTTTTTAATTTTCCTTTAATTTTTTTAGGGCCCCCAAGAGAGTGGGGCCCTATATAGCTTGTTTAGTTTATACATAAATCCGGCACTGATCCCTTCCCATAGTCCTCTCCCCATGAACTTACATCTGCAATAATATAGCTATGGCATGTGTTCGTTTGTCTGTAGCAATGCTCTCCTCTCCGATCCTTTCCAGTAGGTGTCAGTGGTGTACAAATATATGACATGTGCTCACTTTGAACACAAGGTTGGCTGTTTAGCCCAGGCATGGTCTACCTGCTGGGCCGTAGCTGCCTGAACTTTTGAGGTTTTCCCCAGCTTGCCTCCATGAGAACAATTAACAGGAGATTCCAAGGCTTGGATCTGTTCAGCATACCACACATGTGCAACTAGGTAAAGGGAGCCCTGACCATTAGGTCCAGTCGTGACCAACTCTGGCGTTGCAGTGCTCATCTCGCTTTATTAGCCGAGGGAGCCGGCGTACAGCTTCCAGGTAATGTGGCCAGCATGACTAAGCCGCTTCTGGTGAACCAGAGCAGCGCACAGAAACGCCGTTTACCTTCCCGCTGGAGCGGTACCTATTTATCTACTTGCACTTTGACGTGCTTTTGAACTGCTAGGTTGGCAGGAGCTGGGACCGAGCAACGGGAGCTCACCCTGTCACGGGGATTTGAACCGCCGACCTTCTGATCGGCAAGTCCTAGGCTCTGTGGTTTAACCCACAGCACCACCCGCGTCCCACATGTGCAACTACCACACTATAAAATACAAAAATACAGTGGTACCTTGGGTTAAGAACTTAATTTGTTCCGGAGGTCCGTTCTTAACCTGAAACTGTTCTTAACCTGAAGCACCACTTTAGCTAATGGGGCCCCCTGCTGCTGCCGCGCCGCCGGAGCACGATTTCTGTTCTCATCCTGAAGCAAAGTTCTTAACCCAAGGTACTATTTCTGGGTTAGCGGAGTCTGTAAACTGAAGCGTCTGTAACCTGAAGCGTATGTAACCCGAGGTACCACTGTACATGTTTTGAAGCACAGCCATCAAAAGAAGTCTCCTTGCCACTCGAAACAGAGGATTGTTCATTATGTTTGATGGCGGGCCATAGCCTCTCTTCTGTGTCATGGCCTCCCTTTAAAACTATGGCCCTAAGGCCATATTGTGTCCCATTTCTTGCTCTGTTGAGGCTAAGAACCTAAAAACTGCTTGTTAGACAAGGCCAAAAGGCCCACCTTTTCCAATATTCTCGTTGTATGTGGTGGTCCTTCATTTTCTCTTGCCCACCTATGTTTCATTGTGCTAATTTCCTGGTTGACATCAAAGATGCTACTGTGTCAAGAAAATGTCTCCTCTGAGGTGTTCAAAAGTCCCAATAAGGCTCTGCTCCAAGTTTCGCACTTCATGGTGGTCAGGAAAAGGACAAAACCAATTATCTTTAGATGGACTGGTAAAAGCAAGAAAGGGAAGTTGACACCCAGCTTAATCTGGTCGTTTTTCCCCCAGCAGGAGAGTCTACCACTGAGAAGGAAGTTTAAGGCTGCTTCAGGAGCCCAGAAATGGAAATTTTGAGTTGTCCCTGACCTAGCCGAGAGACACAGGCTCCCAGTTCTGTACCAAGGAAGATTACACAGTGAGAGGCAAATGCCGAAGAAACAAAGGACAGACCTATCCATAGGGTTGCTGTTACACTCACAGTAACCCCAGATTTACTGATGCCTGGGTCCAATCCAAACTGCACCTCTCTGTGGTGGTGAAATAATAATGACAACAGGGCAAAAGAATAGACAATCCAATTAATGGTCCACCCCAATTATCTGTCTTGTTTTCCTTATGGTGCTGTGGCACTCATGTCCTGCTTATTGGGGGGGGGGTGCTTCCCACAGGTTCATCACTGTGAGAACAAGGCTGCTGGTTATACTAGCAGGCTTTTCTTATGTTTATTGTACAGTGGTACCTTGGGTTACAGACGCTTCAGGTTACAGACACTTCAGGTTACAGACTCTGCTAACCCGGAAGTAGTACCTCGGGTTAAGAACTTTGCTTCAGGATGAGAACAGAAATCGCGCGGCGGCGGCAGCCGGAGGCCCCATTAGCTAAAGTGGTGCTTCAGGTTAAGAACAGTTTCAGGTTAAGAACGGACCTCCGGAATGAATTAAGTTCTTAACCCGAGGTACCACTGTATTGAGATTTGTCCACGGGATTTCTTTTAGCAAAACTAAAGGTTGCCATTGAATGCCTCTTGTCATCTCCTCTGAACAGCACCCTCCCCAGCTGACTCTGCTTCTAGCCACCTCCCACCCCCCAAAAGTGGTTTCTCTCTCATTTCCACTCCCTTGCCCACAACACCTCCTGTTCTCCCATCTGGGTTTTATTGCAGTCGCTACGTGAAGAGCATCAAGGATGTTGCTGCGCCTGGAATTGGCTCGGTGGGGCAAATGTCTGCTGAAATGCTCCTTTACTCCAGTAAGCTCCCATTTTCTCCTCACACTGCTGTTCTCATCAGGTAAGTGATATATTATGACTGCCTTCATAACATTGGTGGCCTTCCAGTGCTTCTGAACTGGGATTTATTTTTAGCGCCAATTGGGAAGATAGGACCCACTTTTATTTTTGGTGTCTGTCAATAGTTTTTACCAGAGCTGAAAATAGTATTGTCAAAATATTATGTGTTCATCTATGGTGCTTTTTATTATTGTCTGGGGTCAAGGAGGTGTAAAAACACTGTTTTTGAAGTTGTGAACATCTCCCTCCGATCGCAAGCCATCCGATTCAATTCTCATCTCTTTTACTTGTACCTTCGTTTTGTTTACACTCTTATAGGTAGTGCTGTGCAGCAGACTTCAGATACGATTGTCAGGGGAAACGAGGAGGTTCTGCTGAGTTGTTTCCAAGAGAAAACCACTTTTAGCTACATGTACTGGTATAAGCAAGAAGGGAAGAAGGATCCGCAGCTCCAGCTGGTGGCTTTTTCGGTGGAAGGTTTCGGAGGAAGCGATATCATTCAGAAAGAATTTGAAGGCCGCTT
Source organism: Podarcis vaucheri (assembly GCF_965113315.1). Lineage (NCBI taxonomy): Eukaryota > Metazoa > Chordata > Lepidosauria > Squamata > Lacertidae > Podarcis > Podarcis vaucheri. Next base: position 34,020,046 of record NC_138755.1, on the reverse strand, counting down.
CGAGAGCCGTGGAATGGATGAGTATGTCTTCAATCTGACCTTGAAAGAGGCAAAGCTGAGCGACGCAGGCACCTACTTCTGCGCCAAGCAAGATAACACAGTGAGCCAACTGCACAGGAAACCAGACACAAACCCCTTCATCAGGGAATATACATGAATGTGATAATGGCTGTTATACAGGGACAGACTCATGGGTGTAGCTGGGGTTTATGCTGGGGGGGGGGAGGACCACCCATCTGCCATCACCCTATGTTTGGTTCTGTCTAGCAGATTCGGAATGAAACTTCTCAACAACAGTTGCTTTAAATTACCGTAATTTTTGCTCTATAAGACTCACTTTTCCCCTCCTAAAAAGTAAGGGGAAATGTGTGTGTGTCTTATGGAGCGAATGCAGGCTGCGCAGCTATCCCAGAAGCCAAAACAGCAAGAGGGATTGCTGCTTTCGCTGCACAGCGATCCCTCTTGCTGTTCTGGCTTCTGAGATTCAGAATATTTTTTTCTTGTTTTCCTCCTCCAAAAACTAGGTGCATCTTGTGGCCTGGTGCGTCTTATAGAGCGAAAAATACGGTACTTTCTTTTGATCCCAAATGCTCAGAAAAGTCTGCCAGAATCTTCCTCCAATTTCTACTTTTTGTTAAGTATTTTTATTTAGTTAGTTAGTTAATTTGGGAGGAAGGCAAGTGCCCCCCTCCCACCTACACCCACGGACAGACCCAAAACACTTTGGTACATAAGGAGAAAAACCCACCAACTTCCCAGTTATTAGCATGGGGCAAAATTCACTGGGAGGTTCTCCAAGTCCCATTAAGAAAGGGGGGGGCAGGAACCGTTTAAGAGTCACATACAGCATTCTTGGTGCTAGATAATTTTAAAAGTACTGGACCCAGAGGACCTTTTCTGTGAATGGAAGAGACTTTTCTTTTCACAGACGGGATGGGAAGCCAGTGGAGGCTCCCATTGGAGGGAGAGAAAAGTTTAACTGAACACAGCCTGGCAGGTTTGTGTTCATTCAGTGGCAAAGGCATTTCCTTCAGGTGAACAAGCGCAGCCCCACACTTTGCTGGTTTGCCTAGAAAGTACAGGTCTGAGCGTTTGTCAGTTTGTATTGCTGCTTTCGCTGGTAATCTGCTGAACTGGAGCAAATGTCAATCAAGGTTTCCATGGAGAGGGTTTCTCTCACCACCCCTGGTGAGGTGGGAGCAGCTATGGGTTATTCTCCTCTTGCACCAAAAATATTTGGGGCCTTTTCCTGCATCATAGCCATGACAGTCTACATTCCCAGTATATTCCCTGCTTAAGGGATTTGTGTTTGGTTTCCTATACAGTCACCTCACTGTGTCAACTTGGCTTTCTTCAAGGCCAGAGGCAAAGAATACCAATTTGCTCCAGGGCTCTCAAAGTGGACTCAGAATTCCTTCTCAATGGGCATATCTGTCAACTTACAGATTTGAAAATAAGGGACCAGCAGCCAAAATAAGGGATTTTCAGGGCACAGGTATGTTCAGCTTCTGAGCCCCTCCGAGCCAAAGGCAGAAAGCCCAGCCAGCAGCCAAACGAAGCCTCAAGCGGTGGTTCCCACAGCGCAGCAACCCAGCAAAGGGGATGCAGCAAGGGAAACCACCGTCACCTCTCCGCTGGGAAGCGCTGAGCAAAGACGGGTCCCCAGGCAATGTGGCCGATTTGATCGGCACAAGGCATGCAAGCTCCACCCCCAGTCATTCTTAGACTCCTTATTGGGTGAGCAACACAGCCAAGCAACACAGTTGGAGCCTCCCTCCTCCCTGGCCGGCAGGGAGGGAGGGAGAGGAGCTGCTTCCTTTGAAACCCGGGAAATTTAAGGGACATCATCAATAAGGGACAGCAGCGGGACACGGCGCTGGGATAAGGGAGCTTCCCACCAAATAAGGGACACTTGACAGCTATGTCAGTGGGAGAGCTTCTTCCAGGGGGGAATCACCAGTTGGAACTGTGGAGCCTTATTGGGGTGTGTGTGAGAGAGAGTGAGGGTGGATGGATGGATGATGCTGTTGTGCTTATATCCTGCTTGTGGGTTTCTCACAGACACTTGATTCACTGTTGTGAGAACAAGTTTCTGAACTCGATGGGCCACTGGCTCTTATTACATTTCTTTATCACAGATTTTCTTTCAGCAAAACCGGACTGCCGTTTAATGTCCATCCTTGTCTCCCCGAAACAGTTCCCTCCCCAGCTGACTCTGGTTCCAGCCGCCCTGCTTGAGTGGTTTCTCTCTCATCCGCTCTCCTTCGCCCCACAACACCTCTCCCATCTGACGGAGCTTTATTGCATTAGCTACTTGAAGATCGTCGGCCATGTTGCTGCATCTGGGGTTGGCTCGGTCGGGCAAATGTCTGCCGAAAGGCTCCTTTGCTCCAATAAAGCTTTCATTTCCCGCTCACTTTACTCTTCTCATCCGGAGAAGTGGCTTATTACCACAATTGCTTAAACCAGGGGTCGCCAAACTTTACTGATGTGGGATTTTGAACCCCAACCTGAAATATCAGGCCCACTTTTATTTTTTGGTCATACCAATGGTTTTTAACAGCTAAAAGCGGCACTGTCAAATATTACCTGACATATTCATATATGCTAGTCTTAATTGACTTGGGTCAATTAGGTCCCTGAAAAAAGAGTGGAAGTCTCGTGAAAGCCTTCAAAGAAAACCTGTGCTGGTACCATTGATGTGACCCTCTTTTGACTGTGACAAGACCCAGTTGTGAACCACAAAAACCAGTAATTTGTACAAGACCTGAGTAAGCTGGCAGATGTTTGACTTATAGATCTAGATAACCTGAAGTTGCAATTCCTCTCCTGGTTATTTCCAAAAGGGTTTTGGATGTTTTATTTTATTCTTCTGAATATTCTAGAGTTGTCACAGAAAAACAACATCACCACTTAAGTTCTAAGGTTTACAATGTACTGCAGAGACCCAAATCTTTTAGAAATCTTTTAGAAATACTGTTTTTGAAGTTGCCTAGTGCCTTTGCTGCACATCTTTAGATGCCAGGCAAACACTCTTCTCCCCCACCTCTGGCTACTTAAAACAATTTATGGCCTTTTAAACTGTGTTTTTTGGGGGGTATTGTTATTGTTTGTTATTATGTTATGTATCTTTGTGTTTTTTGTATTGTAAACCGCCCTGTGATCTCTGGATGAAAGGCGGTGTAGAAATTTAATAAATAATAGTAACAACATCATTACTTAATTGTAAGTCACCTGAACTGATTCTCATTTGTATTTTATTTTTTTTCTTTTGAAAACCGCTCTGGGATCTTCGGATGAGAGGTAGTATACGCATTTAATAAATCATAATAATAAAATTATTTTTACAGGCTGTGCTGTTAAGCAGTCTCCAGACATGGTTGTCAGGGAAAACACATCGGCCACCCTCGAATGTTCTCAACTGAAGACTAGTCATAGCTACATGTCCTGGTACAAGCAAGAAAGGGAGAAGAACCGACGGCTCCTGCTCATTGTTCTATCTACAGAAGGAGGATCACAAATTGAGAAAGAATTTGAAGGTCGCTTCCAGAGCCCTGAAATAAAAAAGAATTCATTGCCTCTGACCTTGAAGAAAGCGCAGCTGGGAGACACAGGCACTTACTTCTGTGCTAAGCAATATCACACAGTGAGGAAATTGCACAGGAAACCAAACACAAACCCCGTCACTGGAGAATGTATGTGTATGTGATAATGGCTGCTATATGGAGACAGGCCCAAATTATTTTGGTGCCCGAGGAGAGAAATCTCAAGTCGCATCTACGAGAAAAAGCCCACGCCTGTGGCTATAGAGTTGGACTGGGACGTGGGGGATCAGGGTGGATTTGATTTAAATCATGATTTAAATCACCGGCCAGTAAGACTTGATTTAAATCATTCTTTTTACAGAAAGACTCATTCTTGCTGGTATAATCTTAATATTTCCAACCAGATGAAGGTTTCGTTTTTGGAATAATAAATTTTTAGAGTAGTTTTTACAGTTCTATCACAAATTACTGATTTGGTTATACGGTTACAAATACATAGACAAGAGAATTATGAAATTATGGAATTTCTGCTGTACTTCATTGGAAGGAGAAAAATAACCATGCCATTAATAACAATAGAAACAATTTATTTAACTGAAACAGTAACATAACAGTGTATGTACCCATATTTGTTAACTGAGGCGGTTAAACAATTTGGGGGGGAAACGTAGACAGTTTTAGCACGCATGTAAAACTTTAAACAAATCCTTATTTCCTGATGAATGTCCTTTGGACTATAATGTAACTTAAATAGAAAACTATCTTTAGAAAGATTTTTCCTCCAAAAGCATTTTATTTAAAAAATACAATTTAAATTTTAAAAATCTGATTAAAATTGGGGTTTGTTTTATTTTAAAATATTGATTTTTATCCACCCTGGTTCAAATGTCTGAAGTCCTTGGAGGAAAAGTGGGATAGAAATATGGTAAGAAATAAGTAAAAAAACAAAACTACACACACAAAACTTGGTCACAAATATTTCCTCCTTAAGGAGGTTGGGGGCAGAGGGATGGCAGAGCAGTTACCAAACATCCTGGAAGATATGGCCTATCTGGATCCATTTCAATCTGGATTCTGGTCTGGTTTGGGGACCAATTCAGTCTTGGTCACCTCTGCTAGATTACCTGTTTAGAGAGGACTGAGGAATGTGTTTCTGCTCTGTCTGTGGCTTTTGATACCATTGACTGCAGTAGCCTCTTGGACTAGTTCTGTGGGATGGACATGGGGGCACTATTTTACAGTGCTCACACTCCTACCTGCAGGGCTATGCCTAGAGATTACCATGGTGAGACTGTTTAAGATCCAAGGTGTGCCACAGGCTATAAGTGGTACCTCGGGTTAAGTACTTAATTCGTTCCGGAGGTCCGTTCTTAACCTGAAACTGTTCTTAACCTGAAGCACCACTTTAGCTAATGGGGCCTCCTGCTGCTGCTGCTGTTGCGCCGCCGGGGCCCAATTTCTGTTCTTATCCTGAAGCAAAGTTCTTAACCTGAAGCACTATTTCTGGGTTAGCGGAGTCTGCAACCTGAAGCATATGTAACCTGAAACGTATGTAACTCGAGGTACCACTGTACTCTTGGCCCCTGTGCTATTTAATATCTATGACGCCACTGGATGTGGTTTTTAGGAGTTTGCAGGCAAAGAATATTCAGCACACCGATGACACACTGCTCAACTTCTCCAGGACAGGGAGTGCATGGTTTGGACTGTTGTCTGTGCACTTGTGGACTGGATGAAGGCCAATAAACAGAACTTGGACTCCCCCAAAATGAGACACACTGTAGATTGGTGGTTCTAGTGTCCAGGAGAGTTTTTATGTCCTGTTTTTTGTTGTTCTCAAATCAACTTACTTAGAGTAGGGGACATGGGTAATGCCATGCTGTGTGGCATCGGTTGCCAACAATGCCCATATATGCCCATAGAGGCCTTTCCGACTAAGTGTAGGAAGATCCTTCTGACCGTAAGAGCTGTTAGGCAGTGGAACAGACTCTCTAGGAGGGCGGTGGACTCTCCTTCCTTGGAGGTTTGGAAGCAGAGGTTGGATGGCTACCTGTCATGGATGTATTTTAGTTGAGATTCCTGTATCGCAGGGGGGTTGGACTAGATGACCCTCAGGGTCCCTTCCAACTCTGCAATTCTATGGATGATGCCATTGTGGCTACTCCTAGACTGCAAGCCTAAAGCTGCCATCTTGTGTATGCTTCCTTGGGAGGAAGCCCCACCCAATTCATCCGTGGAATTGAGCTTCATGGCTGCAACCCTAAGCATAGGAACAAAGGAAGCTGCCTTATAACTGAATTAGGCCAGTGCTCCCGTCTGGCTTTGTATCAGTGACTGACAGTGTCTCTCTAAGGATTTCCTCCAGCAGCCATATCTGGAACCTCCTCCCTACAACACACACACTCCACCACTGTGTTATAGCTGTGCCCCCAAAGCACACTGGCCGGATCACTGGGACTTCCTTCTAAGCAGAGTTAGGGTCAAACTGCACTTCCCATGATCAGGGGGAAAACAAAGGGCCAGGCTGCCAGGGCTGGAGTCAGATGCAGGTCAGCACAAAGAAGCAAGGCCAGTTGTCAGCGCTCAGCCAACTTTTTATTCAAGGAAATGAACATACAACTCAGTGACACTTCCCAGTAGGTCTTGGCCCTGTGGAGCAGTTGTCAGGACTGAGGTCCCTGCCTCCTAAGGCTCCTCCTCTCCCAAGCAGTCTCAAACAGCATCTGAGCATCTCTGGCCTCTGTTCCACTCTCCTCATTATTCTGTGCATTCTTGGAGACAAGGCTGGAGGGGAGCTTGTCGCAGCAGGAGAGGGAGACTCCCTGGATTCCTCATCAGTCTCTGGACGCCCCTCCTCTGCTTCAGCCTTGGAGTCTGAACTGCTTCCTTCCACAGGTTCTTCCTGCTCACTAAACTTTGTTACCCTTCAGCATCCAGCTCCTACTATACTTTGCAAATGCTTTATATAGATGCACACTTAAAAATGATTACTACCCTACTGAGTCATACAAAGTAGACCCATTGGTTTCAGTGAATCCAAGTATGAATTAGCTGGATGCATGATTTTAATGCATGACTAATGTTAGATATGACCCTATAATTTTTAGAGGAATACAATACATCTCACTGTAGTGGGGAGGACCAGGGCCTGTGTGCATGTGCTCAGTCTTCTGCCAAGGGGCTGGCTGCTGATGGCCAGTTCCTGGGCCCCTGGTTTCCTTTACTTTTAACCCAGATTTGGAATGGACAGCTATTCAAACAGAGGACATCATACAGAGAACTGCCACCCGTCCTTATTCTGCCACCTGTCCTTATCCTAACCTTCTGATAGCCCTTCAAATGGACACAAGTCTTCTCCAAAGGAGGACACTGACCACCCTGTCTTTGCCCTGCTTGTTCTGCTAATGTGTGCATGTGGTACCAGTCGCTCTGTCATTGAGACATTGTCCATTTTCCACATAATTTAAATAGGCTGCATTTTGTGTGTGTTGTTTCCTAAACAAAAGAAGATGTGAAGTTAGACTCTTTTAAAAAGTACTAGGGATGTAGTGAGACCAGAGGGACATCGTCCAGCTGTGAGTCATGAAAGTCCTTTCCACCTGGCCTAGGGGGCGGGGCCCACACTCACCCAGCACTACCAAAGTGGTTCCTGGGGAGACCAGAGGGACATCGCTATGCCTGACAACAAACCCTAACTATTGGATTCTTTTGTCCCATCTTTTGGTGCCTGCCAAACAGCCGTGCCTTATACTCTTTATAAGAGTATATACTCTTGTTCATTATGCTGTTTGAAATGTGCATTTTATATTTGACTTCACTTAGCAATGTTTTTTCTTTTGAAATGTTTGGGGTTTTTTTTTTGTCAACTTGGTTTGTCTTAAATATGTGTTCCGTAGTTGACCTCCTTTGTAATGTTTTATTTTGAAATCTTTAATAATGTAGTTTTCTGTTAATTAAGTTGCTTTCGCGGTATGCTCTAAATCTGACTTTCTTCAGATTGTTTTCTTGATGTTTTAATATTCTGTAAACCGCTTTGAGATTTTCTTTTAAAATATAAAGTGGTATAGAAATGAAATGAAATAAAATAAATAAATAAATATATTAGTGGCAGTGAGGGCAGGTACATAGACGATAGAAATATCTGGACAGGGAAGGATAGCCTGGATGTGACGGGTTGTGTTTTGGTAATTTCAAGACTTGATTATTGCAATATACTCTTTGTAGGGTTGTCTGGAACCTCCTCCTGTGCACAATACTGCAGCTATATTTGTCAATAGGGACAGACTCCTGCCAGCACTTAACTCCAGTGCTTAAAAGAGAGCCAGTGTGGTGTAGTGGTTAAGAGCAGTGGACCCGTAATCTGGTGAACCGGGTTCGATTCCCCGTTCCTCCACTTGCAGCTGCTGGGTGACCTTGGGCCAGTCACACTTCTCTGAAGTCTCTCAGCCCCACTCACCTCACAGAGTGTTTGTTGTGGGGGAGGAAGGGAAAGGAGAATGTTAGCCGCTTTGAGACTCCTTCGGGTAGTGATAAAGCGGGATATCAAATCCAAACTCTTCTTTTTCTTCTAAAAAGCTTGCAGTGGCTGCCAGTATTACCAGGGCAATTTCATGTATTGCATTAATATAAAACCTTCATAATATTTTGAGAACAACCTGAGTCCTTATATCATTTCTTAGACATGCTAACAATTCAGTATATAAATGCCTGGAGGAAAATAAACATGAAAACTGGGACAGTAGACAAACCATCCCACATTAGGTTTGAATCATGATTTACTTCTGCATTGTTTTCTCTCATGCCCACTGCTCATATTTGTCTCCATGTCTTCTAGCAATGGATTAAGAGTAATTACACTGGTGCCTCTAGTTACGAACTTAATTTGTTCCGGAGGTCTGTTCTTAACCTGAAACTGTTCTTAACTAGAGGCGTGCTTTCGCTAATGGGGCCTCTTGCTGCCGCTGCACCGCCAGCACACGATTTCCATTCTCATCCTGGGGCAAAGTTCTCAACTCGAGGTAACTCTTCCAGGTTAGAGTTTGTAACCTGAAGCGTTTGTAACCGGAGGCATTTGTAACTCGAGGTACGACTGTACACACTATTAAGGTATTATTCTCGCTAGCTAGTTTACATGAAGAAAATGTGCCTTTCCCCAAATGATCTGCTACATTTATCCGTAAATATCACCTCAATATAATTCCTGGACTTCTGTAGCGTAATTTGTTGTTCTGTCCTTAGATACCCCCCTTCCTTTGGTTCATGAAGGAGAGGGGTGTTGGGAAAGGCCTATTGTCACTTGTGTCCTGTGAAGAACCCTGCACACTTCTGATATTGAGGACGTGTTAACACGGCAGCATGAGCGTATGAAGTTTGGCATCGAGGTGCATTGTGGGAATGCGCGCCACTGGAGAAAATGGCACAGTGAAAATGTTTAGTTACCAAAAAAAGAATAACTCTCCATAGATTTGTTGCAATAGGCTTTAAGAACAGGGGCAGCAGTGGGGATCAAACTTTCCAGTGAAAAGGAACGCATTATTATTACTTCAAGCCATACAAGTCAAACAACAATTCTCAGCAAAAAACAAGTTTTATTGGGGGGGGGACCCACAATTTAACAAAAAAAAACCCCAACACATTTATTTCTTCATCGGGCTAAAAGTTATTGCTCAGTAACACGCACTAATTTAGGAGCTGCCAAAGTGATGCCCCTCAGATGTTGTTGGACAACTCCCAGTATGCCCAGTGAGAATGGCCAGCGGTCAGGGATGATGGGAATTGTAAGCCAACTGGAAAGCACCATGCAGGCTACCTGGGATAATTCCTATTAAAAAACTAGAAATCTCATCTTACTGTTCAAAGCCTCTAAATGTGAATCAGAAAACAGTGAGTCAAACCACCCCCTTTAAAAAAAAAAAAAGTTACAGCGTAGGTCAGGCTAGTCTTCAGAAGCTCAGGCCTGTTTCATTCACAAAAGTATGACAATGAAGGTGCTGTGAAAATACTTGGGGGGCAGTGGCTTCACATGGTATAAAAGCTGTTTGCCCTGTTGTTTGCGCAACTGTACAGATCCATCTCCGCTTTGTGGCCAGCAAAGACTCTCCATGCAGACAGTCATATATACATTACAGCCATTCAGTTCCAAACATGTTCCTGGCAAATAGCATTTGACTGCCAATATACATGAAACTTCCTTCACTTTGATTCAAAAACTTAGATTATGATGACTCTTGAAATAGCTTAACCACAATAAATGCCTTTTCCAAGATACCTGCCCATATATAAACCAACTCCTGAAGGGGCGACACCAACTTCAATGAAATGGCATTAAATATATCCCTTTGGCTACTGGTTTGCACATTTTTACCATTTGGACCACAGAAGCAGTAGAACATTTGTGAGCTTGCTAGTTCTCGGAAATGGATGTATCACACACAACTTTTTATGAAGCTGGGTAAGATTAATTTTAATGGCAAACTACGGTATGTGATTAAGACCCTTTCAGTCTTAAGGATTTTAGAGGGAAAAGGACATTAAGTCGTCAACATCATCTCTGAAGTCAAATTGCAAATGAAATATTTAAGACACCTGATACAAGTTGTTTCCAAATGCAAACACAATTATGCACAAAATACTGGGCTTGAAAAGCTTGCAGGCCTGTTTTCCATAACGTATCATGAGTAGATCACATATTTGGTTTGACCCTGCGCTCGTGGGAATTTTCTACTGCTGTAGTTTCCTACAGGCTTAAACTTGAGTGCCCACAACAGAAAAAAATATATAGCCCACCGAGTTTAATGATGATTAATAAGGAAAATTCCAAAGCCAGAAGAGAAGCAACCAATCTTTAAAACATGGTGATGACATGGTAACTTGCACTGCCATTACAAGCAGGTACTGAACCTGGCAAAATAATAATTGCCAGCACACAATTCTCCACTTTTACATTGTTCAGCCTCACTTATTTTAAAGCTTCGTAGTCAAAGTATGAGAAATCAATTAAAAATATATTACTGCAAATGCATAACACACATAAAACACCAAACTATACTTTAATGCCAGATATCTTTATACTGGCAAGAGACTTAAGTAATAAAAATGGCCCGCATATATTAACAACTTAGCTAACTTATTTTGCGTATGTACATTTTTTTCAGCAACCAGTTGACACTGTACTGATCTAAAACTACTAACCAATGAAAAAAAGTTAAGAAACTCAAAAAACTAGTCTGCTTCAAGAGCTCCGGAGCCGATATATTAATCTTTACATACTGAATTGTTCCATACGTGGAGACTTCACAATCCAAGACCCAAAACCATGTTGCTCCAGGTAGGTTTTCAGCAAATATTTCGCTCCTTGGTAGGACTCTGCCATAATCTAAATTTTGAAAGTTCAATTAATGATTTAACAGGGAGGTTGGTATAAAGAAATCCTCACAATGCGTTTTGAACGTTTGCATACGGCAAGCTTGTTGAAATGCACATGCTCCAAAAGGCCTATTTATCTCTAATAAAATTATTATTAATAATAATTATCACCCCAAAATCACAGGGCAGTACACAACATAAAAACACAAAATGCAATATAAGTAATGAAAACCAATACCCCCCCCCCCGCCACAAACATATTTAAAAAGACATAAATTGCTTAATCTGCCAAAGGACTGGTTACAGGGAAATGTTTTCACTTGGTGCCTAAATAAGGTGACAAGCAAGCCTCCCTGGGGATAGCACTCTTGCATAACTTAGCTGGGGAGGAGAGCTTAAAATAATGCCAATATATTTCACATCTGGCAACCAATGCGCCCCTTTGGTTTCATATAGTACATGGGTAAAAAGGTAAAGGGACCCCGACTGTTAGGTCCAGTCGCAGACGACTCTGGGGTTGCGGCGCTCATCTCGCTTTAGTGGCTGAGGAAGTAAAGCTTCCGGGTCATGCAGCCAGCATGACTAAGCTGCTTCTGGCGAACCAGAGCAGCGCACGGAAACGCCGTTTACCTTCCCGCCGGAGCGGTACCTATTTATCTACTTGCACTGCGTGCTTTTGAACTGCTAGGTGGGCAGGAGCAGGGACCAAGCAACGGGAGCTCACCCCGTCGCGGGGATTTGAACTGCCAACCTTCACAACCTTTTAGCAGCTGTGTGGCTCATTTAGCAGAATTACTGTATTTAGCACTAACTCTGGAAGTTTACACTCAATTCTGACCCAACTAAGCCTCCTGTCAGGAGTATACATTCTCCTACCTGTGCAAACTCACTTTAATTCCCAGCCCCAACCCTTTCTACAGTTCAAAGCTGAAGAGGGCGCAAGGATCTATCAGCTACTTTATCATGCTATTCCTATCTTTTTAATACAGGATTAAAGCCAATTTAACACATTGGTTAAAGCAGATGGATAGATTACTAAATTTCTTCCCTGTATCATGGTAAACAAATTACCGATGTGCTCTTGTTTTAAAACACAATAAAACCATGTATACTACTGAATTACTTTCCAGATTAATGAATACTATTGAACTGTGAACTTTAGATTAACAGCTATTCAAATAACAAGATATAGGATACTGTTTCCTCTTGCTAGCGTTAAAACCAAACCAATTCTGAACTCAGTGAATGAACAAAATAGACTTCATGAGATCTGCGCTTACAGCAAGTTTCCTTTCATCAAGTCTTACCTTTGCTTCGTGGTATGTGCCCGCTTTAAGTAAATCATCTCTCTTTGATTCTTTAACCACTAAATTGAAACGACTTAACATCGCGGCCTTGCAAAGACGACTTGCCATTGAAATTCCACTTTTGAAGGGTGAACTAGGTATGAAAAATAGTGATGATAAAGAGCACACTAGGGGTTATTTGTCTGAATTCAACTAGTTATAGAGAGCAAAGTTACTGAAAATCCTTAACAGGTTTTAGGGTTACGTGGAAAACTAGAAGCCTCTGTTTCAAAGTTATTTTATAGAATGCATAACCAAGATTAAAAGTAAAGGTAAAGGACCCCTGACAGTTAAGTCCAGTTGCAGATGACGCTGGGGTTTGGCGCTCATCTTGCTTTACAGGCCGAGGGAGCCAACATTTGTCTGCAGACAGTTTTTCCAGGTCATGTGGCCAGCATGACTAAGCCACTTCTGGCGCAACGGAACACCGAAACCAGAGCAGTGAACGGAAATGCCATTTACCTTCCCGCCGGAGCGGTACCTATTTATCTACTTGCACTTTTTGGTGTGCTTTCGAACTGCTAGGTTGGCAGGAGCAGGGACCGAGCACATGAGAATAACTTCCCACTTGTTTTGAACAGAGGACGATTAAGCTAAGGTGCTTCTTTCAATTTAATGTACTTTTTGTTATAAACATTTACCTTTCTGTGATCTTCCCATTTAGCCCATCTACGACCTCCAACGACAAGTCTCCTTGGGACCAATTCAAACTAAGAGATCTGCGTTCCAAATCTACCTGTACAGCGCAAGCAGCAGGTACCAAGCTAATGCGAGGTTTGTTCACCATGTAGAACATGGGCAGTTTTGAAGTGAGAGCATCATCTACCCGTTGTTTGATAGCTATTTCCAATCCTCGAGTATCATGGCAGTTCCCATCCCCTAAAAAACATTAAGAACCACACCAAATATTAAGAGAAGATCAAGGCATGCTTCTAGACTCTGAAGCTTTGCTCTATGGAGAGCACAGTTACCATTTACTCTCTGCTTTAAGCCCCATTCCCATAGAACATTAGTTTTCAGAAGTTAACGAGACATGTAGCACACTGAACGCGGATACTAGGAAACAGCCAGTGTTTTAATATTTAATATTGACTGAAAGGAGAGACTCAGGTCTAAACACACAAGGTGCATACTGGATGTGCACTAGGAAGTTTACCACATAACACCGGTCTTGAAAGACCTACATTGGCTCCCAGTACGTTTCTGAGCACAATTCAAAGTGTTGGTGCTGACCTTTAAAGCCCTAAACGGCCTCGGCCCAGTATACCTGAAGGAGCGTCTCCACCCCCATCGTTCAGCCCAGACACTGAGGTCCAGCGCCGAGGGCCTTCTGGCGGTTCCCTCATTGCGAGAAGCAAAGCTACAGGGGACCAGGCAGAGGGCCTTCTCGGTAGTGGCACCCGCCCTGTGGAACGCCCTCCCATCAGATGTCAAAGAGATAAACAACTACCTGACATTCAGAAGACATCTTAAGCCAGCCCTGTTCAGGGAAGTTTTTAACGTGTGACATCTTAGTGTATTTTTGGTCTTTGTGGAAGCCGCCCAGAGTGGCTGGGGAAACCCAGCCAGATGGGCGGGGGTACAAATAATAAATTATTATAATATTATTATTATTATTATTACACCAAGTGAAGCTTTCTACCCTGTGCATAAGTGTTCACAAACATGGAACTCTCTCTCAAAAATTACTGGTGTTCACAATCAGAAATGGCAGAGAGGTGATCTTTTCATGCAAAGGGTACAGAATAAAAGTACAGACACCATGCGAGTGTAGCATCCAGATGAACTGATTTCATGTCAATTGGCCCAGAGATTGGATAGACTTCGCTTTCAACCTCTAAATCAAAATTTTTCAAAACTATGTTTTGATATCTCAAACTACGGGTCCCACCAGGGCTATGGGAACTGTAACCCATGACATTTGGAGGGCACTAGGTTGTGAAAGGCTTTTAAAATGTCATTCTATATTTTAGTACTGAATTTTGTAAGCTGGTTAAATACTTTGAATAGAAAAAAGATAGGACATTTATCAAACTTAAAGCTAAATTTCATGTCACTGTATGTTTCAGAAGCTGTTCTGTTTTGGGGGCCACTTAACCCAACAGACAAGCGTGAAAGTATGTGATTTGTTATGTTGCATTTTAACAGTATTTAATATGTAGAAGTCACTCACTTACCAACAATGATCCTGTTAACATAAACGGGCTGAATGAAGTGACTTAGCAGGGCTCCCTGAACACCCAGTACTTCCCATCTTGTCAGTTTGTCACTAGCAGACATGCTGCTTATTCTAGAAATTTCAGCAGGACAGTAGACAGTGAGATAAACCTTGCCTTCAACAGCGACATGAAGGCACAGTTCCTCATCAGCTTCAAAGGCAGTTGCAGAATTGGGACTGAGGCGTCTATAATTAAGTATATAGCATAATAATTAACATATAGCAGTGTCCCCAGTCATAGCAAAACAGAAGTCAGCCTCTAAGTGGATGCCTTTATAGGAGGGCTTTTTTTCCAGCCAGAACTTGCCAGAACACAGTTTTAGCACCTCTCAGGAACTAAAGGTAGCTGCCAAGGTTCCTTTTGTGCTAGGTCAACAGCTCAAAGAACTATGGTATCTTTGGCTAATAGGGAGCTATCAGCAGTATGTGATTTCCTTCCAACTGGCCTTTTGCTATCACCCTGGCAAGCAATAGCATGCTAATACATGGAAATACACATAGCAGGACAGGGTCCACATTCATAACTGTTGTCACAATCACTGTATCAATTATTTCTTTCAAGAGGACCCCTTCTCAACCACTAGGAAGCTATGCCAACAAGGGGAATGTTTTAAGGCTTGGATTCTGCAACAGCTAGTCTTCATCCTTCAATATGAACAGAGCCAGTTTGGGAAGGCAGGGAGCTCCTTTCCAAGATGAAAACAGGTGGTGCCCACCAAAAACTGCCCTCTATTCCTGTGGAATAACTGGTTCACAGCCCAGAAAAACCTACTGTAAATGGGTACAAGTCTGCATACATGCATACATACATACATACATACATACAGAAGCAAAACATGTTTGGTAATAATTGGCCAATTGCATATGGGTTAATTTATCAAAGAGAGTTCTATCCCTTCAGTCGTGAACAAAGCACTGTAAATTTACACTAACTCAGTTCTGGGGGAAAATCAAAAGATAGATGTTTGAAGCAGTGAAAACAAAATTATCAGCTATCTGTATGAACTGGGCTACACTTAAATTTGATTTTGCATCACTTCTACGTTACTCTCCCTTTTTCTTTTCAGTAGGTTGGCCTTCCAATAATCGTAACTGCAAACCTCTGCGATAATGTGTTACAAATCAGACTAATTAATATTACTTCCTTGTGCAGCAAATACAATATAAAACCACCTTAATGAGAAAAATGCATCTGCATGAATTAAAATTTGTAAAGTTGCAATGTCTAATACTTACAGCCTGGACTTAATCTGAGCAGATCCTTTTGGTAACTGATTCATGTAGAGAAATATGCTTACGTTTGGTTTTAGCGCAAGCAAGTTTGAAGATGGCTCAATGCAAAATATGGACTTATCCATCATGGCAGCATTTTTACTGTAGTAGAGCAAAAGCTGTCTATAAAAATACCTTGAAAGAAGCATAAGTATTTCAGATACAACACAGGATATATTTAAAATCTGTATTAGAGAACCAGGATGAACACAAAACCTTTAGTGTCAAATTGCTTTTAGAGTCAAATTACATATTCCCAAGAATTAGGAGGCCCAGAAAGAGTGATCTGAGGCCCGGGGCGGCAGTCCCCAGTTAGCTGGGAGGCCCAGGGCATTCTTGGCATTACAGTTTAAGTCCAGTAGACCCCTGGTATGGGTCCCTGACCAGTTTAGCCCTCCAAGACACTGTACAAGTGTACCCGGCAGCAGTTTTAATTTGAGAAAAAGCAGCAGCGTTATTTATTTTTTTTACCTAAGAAGAGAGCGTCTTGCAGTAACAACAGCATGAGAGTCATGCAATATTCTCCCATCTGGATGACCACATTGACTATAGTTGAATTCACCTGTTCCGATAGCTACCACCTCATGCTGTCTAACTAAAAACAAACAAACAAAACATTTGAGAAATTTAGTTGCCCATTTTGGAATTCAGCTTTCTTTTTATTTAATGATATTTTTAGAGATATGTCCTAGGAGCAGGGGTGCAGAACTGAATTTGAACAAAGGACTGGAGCCACAAGCTGTCAGCTCCCTGTAGGCCAGTTTGACAGGCCTATCCATCACCTAACATCATACGTAAGATAAAAGCCAGGCAATACAGTGGTACTTTGGTTTACGAACTTAATACATTCTGGAAGTCCGTTCTTAAACCAAAGCGTTCTTAAACCAAGGCGTGCTTTCCCATAGCAGCGGGGGACTCAATTTACAAATGGCACACACTCAACAAGAAGCGGAACGTGTTCTGCTTCCAAGGCAAAGTTCACAAACCAAAACACCTACTTCTGGGTTTGCGGTGTTCTTAATCGAAGTTGTTCATAAACCAAGCTGTTCTTAAACCAAGGTACCACTGTATGGGCCAAATTCCTAAGCGACAGCTCCTCTCAATATTTCCTTTTGAATTTGACGCTAGATCCTCACCAGTCCCTTGCCTGACTTTCAGTGATGAACAAGTGAGCATGGTTTGAGCCAAACCACATCACTTGGGGGGCGGGATAGGGTGGCTTTATGGGGACCAGAAGTTGCCAATGCTGCCCTAGAGCAATTTAAACAACAACAACGTTTATGCTTACCTCTTTCAATTATGAAAGCAGCCAGCGAACTGCTACAACTCTGGTACTCTGGATATTTAGCAGTCAAACTGTTGAATGTTTCCCTGACAGCTTGAGAAATTTTTTCATACGCAAGATGCAGCCCTTCTAGTAAAGTTATAAGGAAAAAGCAAAGAATCAAAACCAACTGTTTAGAAATATTGGAAATCATCACTAAATGGGAAAAATAGTGTGCATGAACGTTTATTCTCCTTGGTATAAGGAGGAAGTATTGTTGGGAAACTGTGTACGTGCAGCTACTCACACAGAGACAATTAAGGTTTGGCAGACAGCCAGAAGGTCATGTGAAGGAGTAAGTCTGCCTGGTGATAACAGAGACATGGAGACAGCTCCCTGATTGATCAAGCTCTCTCAAAGGAGTGATAATTAATGGCCTACTAACTGGAATGTGTTAGTTCAGAGGTTCAGAGTTCTGTGTGTCAGTGTAGGAGTTGTGAGTCGTGTCAGAGACAGCGAGCGAAAGATTTGTGTTCTGTTCCTGTATATAGTCCACTGTATATAATAAACACCTAACTACAAGTTCCTGGTTCCTGCTTCGTCTATCCTGTCTGCAGCCAAGTTGCCAATTGCTTCCATGGATTCTGCATGCACTCTGCTAGGTCTGGCTAAGGTCCTGCAACTAGTCAGAAAGTTGCGAAATACCAAATAGGTTTTGCCAATAAGTATGGAATGGTAAATCCTTCTCTTAGGCGTCCACAGAGTGAATGGCATGGAAGAGCCATGTAATGATCTGCTTTCTTAAGAATATACAAGTAGTACACAAGCAAGCTTATCTTTACACAACAGCTCTTCCATGCCATTCACTAGATTATGTAGCCTACTGCATCTCTGGTTATATCACCAATAATTGTTGTTTTTAGTTGACCAAAAACAAAGCAAAAACGAAAAAGCCGGAGTGACAGCTAACTTGAGATGCCACAACGAAGTTCCATCTTTATAAGCCTAACAATTCTACACTTTATACAGCGATCACCAAACCAACACCTGCAGATGTTAAGGCACCAATGAAGGTCTTGCTTGGCACCCCAAGCGCTGGGTTAGTGGCTCACGTTGTAAACTGTGCTATGGAAATAGCAGTTTATTTGGTGATAAAAAATGAACATGCACGATCATACATTTGATAGAGAAACAGAAAATGCCTACCATAAGGAAGCTTTGAAATGTAGCTAGCTTCAGCTGTTCTTTGAGGTTCACTTATGGTTGTAGTTTCTGAAAGATTCCTGGGAGGACCTGCAAAGATACCAAATTGGAAAAAATGAGAACAACCTAACATTTTACTTAAGAGAAATATATGCTCCTTTAACCAATATATGCTACAAACCAACACAACTGGTCTCTGGAATAGTCAAAGTACCCCAGACATCAACTGTCTGCAATACAACTAGACCATGTGGGGCCAAAACTTTGGAATATTCCCACACACGTCATAGACACTATAAGATTTAAAAACATGGCAGTGCTACTTGAAACGGGGGCAAGAAGATACAGTACTATCTACCACTCTTTTCAGTATCCCCAGCGCTAGGGCCCCAATACAGAATAAAAGATTGGGTTAGTCTACGATAACATTGTTCCCCCACCCCTGAACCTGACAGTGAAGAGAAAAACATCATAGTAGCAAAAGTACCTGGATTTTCTAGAGGTTTTGGTTCTGTCTCATCTAGCTGCAGTAATTCATCAAGAGCAAGTTTTGCGGCATTGGATTTTGATTCCTTCTTGTTTTGCCCCAATCCAGTCTTATACTGAATGCCATCAACCACAGCACAAAATGCAAAGTATGATCCCAAGAGATTACCTTAAAAAGTGCCACAGGAAATCTTTTTTTAGATAAATGCAACTGTAAAAGTTTTATATTATTATAATTTATGAATATTGCATTTCACCAAATTTGAATTCCGATGTATCTAATAGCTCAATATTGGTAGAAAACCAACCATTCCAGGGATATGCAGACAGCGCTACTCTTTCATAATCTTCATTCTCCAGCCAAACCAAGACATAGCTATCATATCATTGTGACACCAAACTTCAAGTATGACATAAATTTGAATAGTGTTTTCATTTCCAATTTAAATTGGGTTCCTAATCAGTTATTTGGGACTGTCAAATGACAAACTTCTTCTAGATAAATGTTTTAGATGGAGTTACTGATTTCACCAATTCCCAGCATTATGACTTATGCTTTACATTTCTAGAGCAGGGAATGAGGATACTAAGTTGCAACCAAGCAAAGGCAAGTGACCTCTCCAACATTTTATGAAGCAATGGCGGTATCATAGGAAAGGCTGCAAAATATCTAAATGGCAACCAAGGAATAGTATGTCACGGGTCAATTTTAATCAAGTTGTGCAGCCATTGAAATAACAGAGGGACCAAACTAATATTATATGGCAGCTTTGAATGCCACCTACTAAACAGCACTTGTAATGTCCCAGTACTAGAATAGAGTGGATTCCCAATAAAGTGATTTTATTTAATATATATATATATTTACCTGTTGCTACTGTTTCCTTTAATTCAAGCTGTACGCGCTGCATTTGTGCAAACTGATGCAAAGCAGACACTGGGTTTATATCCCCTCGTTTATATTTTGTGACAAATTCCTTCGGAATTTTCTTGGGAGGAAGTGAAGTGATTGGAACAATGGGTCCTGCTTTGGAGTATACGCAGTCAGGAACTTGACCTAAAATGCGTAAGTTGATAATATCTTAAAAACTTGCAAATCAAAGTTAGCATAAGTCAAAATATTTGCTTGGCAGCTTTTGTCAGTTCATTTTTGGCTATTCAGAAAGTGCTTCTTCACCTTATCAAAAGCATCGTGATATTTTTCAACTTTTTAAAAGTTATTTTTATTTTCAGGGTTGTTACTTTATGAAGTTTTTATATATGACATTTATGTGATATTTCTCCCAATGAACAAGGTAATTAGAGTCAATCAGGTGGAGTGGGATTGAACTGTAGACTGCTTGCACATAAAGCCTATTATGGATACTGGGGAATTCTTGGGATATTTCCACATATAATTAAGGGACTTCAGGCACTTTAAAGACAAACATTTAAAAAGAAAGACACAAATGTGGGGCTGTTAAAGAACTGTGAACACAATCCCATAGCAATGCATCTAGATTCCTTGTCTCAATAGGGGTTTTCATTATTAAAGCAAAAACATATATTAAAACCAATAAAACATGATGAAGCATTGAGATATTAACTGGAAGATCTTTGAACAAGTAGCTTTAAGATAAGCAAAACAAAATGTTCTCTCCACACACTATTTTTTTGAGCCTCCAAAAATTCTGATTTCACAGGTATGCGGTCTTAAGAGGTATAAACTCACAACATTCAGATGGCCAATGAGTATCTTTTCTTTTGGCCAGACCGGTGAAGAAACCTTGCTGTTAAAAGCAAAAACGATTTTGGAGAACAAAAACAAATAGCAGCAGCAGAAATCTGGAAGAGCACAGATCAGGTTAAGACCAGCAGAGTTAAGTTAAAAATGCTAATTTGGCTGCAATCACATCAGACATAGGAAATAGCCTTATTTGAAACACATTTGAAACACTTATGCCACTTTAATAATTATGGCTCACCCGGCCTACCCAAAGTATGGAAACGGTAGTTGTTAAGGGTACTGGAAACTGTAGCTCTGAGTGCAAAACTACAGTTTGTAGGATTCCTCAAGCAAAGCAATGGCAGTTAAAGCAGAATTAAAAGGGCTCTAAAATATGTCGTGCGGATGTGACCTAACTCTGACAGCCTTGGGCAGCATGGCAACATCTGGAGAGGCCAGGACACACCACCTCCATGCTACCTTGGGCAGCATTTGGGCACAAAGAGAGGGAGGGGGGGACACTGGGTTACAAATTATTCAAGAAAACTGCCAGAAACTGCCTTTTCCTCCAGACAGAAGCAAAATCCTTCAGATACTCCCAAGATAACAGGAAAAAAAGCCTTCCAAGACCGTCAGCCGAAAACGACTGTTTACAAAAACCAAGATGATTACCTGAGATGTTCGTCACCTTGGAAGCCAAGGTGGAAATGTTAGACGTTTCTGCCGGTAAAAACATGGCTTTGGCGCTCTCTGCCTGCGGAAACAAGGGAGCCGAGGCCTGCAGAGAAGGTGGCGGCGGCGGCTGGGCGGGCAGGTTCTTCTTCAGCATTTGGGCAAAGCTGGGCACTCGGGACGCCTGGGGCCAGTCGCTCGCCATCTTGCCCCAACCTGGAAACAAAAGCAGGAGTTACTGGCAGAGATTCAGGGCTGCTGGGGCGTGTGGGACCAGCCTTAAGGCCACCTGCCGGCTCCTGGCAACACAATAAGGAGGAGGGGGAAAGCAACCCAAAGGCCGCTGACTTGACCAGACCTTCCTCAGAAAATGATTTAAACCGACCACAAAGGTCAAACACACTATCCTTCCGCAGACAAGATGGCGCAGCGATGCGCCGGGCCTGTAGGCCTCCCTTCCGGAGCCACGGAATGACGCCACCTTGGCCCAACGGAACGCAGCATCCTTCGGGCCAAACCAATGCCAACAGAAGCCGGGCGCGCAGGCTGCAAAGAAGAGCATGGCTGCTCAAGCTCTCGAAGCGCTTTTCGCGGTCCCACAACAACCGCCCGAGGGAGAACGCCCTCGCGCCAGGGTGCGCCACTCGCAGGGCCCCACACGTAACACAGGCGGCTTGCTTCCTTGGTCTCTCTCCCCCTACATCCACCATCGTCCTAGCGGCTCCTGCGGCACCACAAATACTCAATGGTCACTGGCGCCCCTGAAATGTGTGTGTGTGGGGGGGTGTCCTGTGGACATTTATTTGTTATTTCTTTATTTACATCTCTATACAGTGGACGCTCGCAACCTGCAGCGGCACGTCTGCGCACGCGCGGGTTGCAATTCGGCGCTTCTGCACATGCGCAAATTAGCACTTCTGCGCATGCGCGACCACCAAAACCCGGAAGTAACCCCGTTCCGCTACTTCTGGGTTTCAGCTGTCCGTAACCTGAAAAAAACGCAACCTGAAGCACCTGTAACCCAAAGTATGACTGTACCACTTTTATCTTCCAACGGTCTCAAGGTGGGGGGCAGTGGCCAGATTTACGTATAAGCTAGACAAGCGATAGCTTAGGGCCCCACTCTCTTGGGGGTCCCCCAAAAATTTAAAGGAAAATATCCTGGATGTACGTTTTCAAAATACAAGACAAAAACAAATAAAATAAAAACTGCGTACAGCAACCGTGTTTTGTGTTGTGTAGGCTCCTGTGATGTAAGTAATGGGCCCCACCTGCTAGCCTGCTCCCTAAAATATCACTGGTTTGCTCATTTCTATATATAGGGTGCCTACAGTCTGCATGGACTGGTCCATAAATTACCATATAGCATATATGCAACACAAAAAACAGCGGCAACTTGTTGTTGACAAAGGACAGCTGGACATATAAAGGGCCCCATTGCCTTCCGTAGCTTAGGGCCTCATGAAACCTAAATCTGGCCCTGGTGGGGTCTATGGTTCTCCCCCCCCCCGAAGACTGTGAAGTAGATTAGGCCCAAGGTGGCCCAGCGAGGTTCACTGCCGAGTGGGGATTTGAACCCTGCTCTCCCAGGCCCTAGTCAAATACTTTAATCATTGCGCCACACTGCCTAGGCTCTCTGCAACCCCTTATGGCCCCCCAACAGATTGTGGGCTGGCGAGACTTTTGCTAGGCCTAGGAGGGTTCATGTCTAACTTGACTAGAGTGCTTTAAAATGAAACAAAAGGCAGTCTTCCTTAGGGTTAGCGTGTCTTCTGAACTCACTTAGCCCTCTCCAAGAGAGGAGATGCGCAGCAACATGCTGGGGAGGTGCCAAGTGTGTTGGGAGGCGGGGACCTGAATACAGTTGTGCCTCGCAAGACGAAAAGAATCCATTCTGTGATTCTCTTCGTCTAGCGTTTTTTTCGTCTTGCGAAGCAAGACCATTGACAGATTAGCGGATTAGCGCTATTAGCGGCTTATCTGCTGATCGGATCAGCTGATCAGCGGCTTAGCGGCTTAGAAAAGGGGGGGAGGAAAAAACCCCCGCAGGAACTTGCAAGACATTTTCGTCTTGCAAAGCAAGCCCATAGGAGATTCGTTTTGCGAAGCACCTCCAAAACGGAAAACCCTTTCGTCTAGCGAGTTTTCTGTCTTGCAAGGCATTCATCTTGCGGGGCACCACTGTAGTTGCATGCGGTGAATTTTTTTTCATAGAGGAAGAGTTAGGGTTGTATGTAGAGTTGGAAGGGACCCCCCAGGGACATCTAGTCCAACCCCCTGCAAGGCAAGAATATCAACATAAGCCCACTCTAGTCTTAATCACTCTCTCTCTCTCTCTCGCACGCTTGATTCTGTTATGTATGCATCTTCTACATTGTTCTGTTTTCTTGACATCCATAAAAAATGTTTTTTTAAAAGATCTGTCAGTTAACACACATCAGGTGGAGATTTTAAAAAGTACATGGAAAGTGTCTTTAAAGAAAATCCAAAACACCTGGCCTGGGTGGTTTATGGCACTTTTAAACAAAACATTTTAAAGAAAACTTGGCATCTTATCTGAATTAAAAAGAAGGCGGATGAATTCCAGAAACTTGGAAAGACTCAAGGTTAGTAATGGTACCAAAACCTGGCAAAGATCCTGTTATTAGACTCATACCATTGAACTGCATTAATCAAGATTCAAAAATATTTTCATGCAGACAGATTTACAGAATTAACGCCTCACCTGGTTGGCAAAAATCGGGTGGGCTTTGTAAGAGGGAGGACTTAAATACTTTAATGTTTTTTTTTATTTCAGAAAAAGAACTGGCAAATAAGCTTAAATAGCATCACTGGATTTCACAATGCATTCCACAATCAGATTTTCTTTCTTCCTTCTCTTAAAACAAATGAGGTTCAATTCCAAATTCGTTCAACTTCTACATAATTTACAGAAAAGCAGTAAGGCTATAATCAGAAATCATGGTTGGGATAGACACACAAAACAGAGGGGACTTTTATTGCCCCTGCTTTTTGGAACTTTTGATGATAAGTAGAGACCTTGGCTATAAAAATTAAAACTATTTTTAATTTGCAAATTAAGTAACAAAAGGGGAAAAGGAAAAACAAATATGGCAAAATAGTAATGAAAAACACCCATTTTATATAAAAAAATTAGAGACAAGCCACTTTTGGAGGGTGTCATAATACATGATACAACACACAAGTTAAATTTATCTGCAGATGTTACAGACTTTATGCTTTTCGGTGGGTGAGTGGGACTTCCCAATGTGGTACTACCATGCATCCAAATTAGCTCTAATAAACAGAATGTACACATCTGAGAAGCAAGTGGAATTGGAGCATCTGTACAGGAAATCTCAAACCAAAACAATGCATCTCTTATTCACTAAAGTAGTATTAAAAATTTGGGTCAGACGCCTCAGCTTTCTCTCCACTGACATCAATGAATCTGTGCTCTAATAATCACGCTCTATTATTATCACTACTACTTTTATTTTAATACACTTCTCTACTAACTTTCTTTTTGTGCCTTGTATTCACATCTAACAAATTACATTTTGCTCCCCACTTACATTCAACTTTTCATTAGGCACCCCCCTTCAAAGAAACCCAAACCCCAGCAATGATAAGACAGCCCTAAGGTCTCTGAACCACATAACAATACAAAAGCATTTCTCTGAGTTTCTTTTTAAAGCATTTATGCTTTCCAGCCCATCCCAGAAGTTCTGAATATATTGACTGATTACAGAGCCATGGCAGCGACGGAAACTAAAGCTACAAAGACGACAATATTGTTTTTATTATTAAATTCATTACCCTCCCTCCAACAGCAGGTTCCGGGGCATGCTAAAACTATTTGAAATTCCTAATTAAACGCAGCTAAAACAGATTAGTCACAGGAATAGGGAGGGTCCTGAAGACACACTACGCAGGTGATAATCATCAGAGTCAAGTAGTGAGCCTTCAACGTTTGCCAAAAGCCTAGTCAAAGTGCAGAGACAGAATCTCAAGAGTTGTGGACATGAAAGGGACCTTAAAGATCATCTACTGCAACCCCCTGCAATTCAGGAAACCTGCCCACAGCCACCCCTGGGTGGGCTCGAACCCCCAACCTTCTGGTTAACAACAAGATACACTGACCCACTGCAGGGAGGAAATTCCATAACTTTGGAGCTGCAGAAAAGAATGCCCCCCTCTCACCCAGGCCACCACACTGCTAGAATCTGATCTTCCCTCTACTATTTATGTCCAGTTATTTTGATGTTCTGTACCTTTTGGCACCTAAATAAAAATACTTTTTAAAAAGGCAACAAGAGGCAAAGCACATTTCTGGTTGGGCAGGCCACCTGCCACATTTCTAAGAGAAATGACGGCATATATGCACATTAAACTTTCCATCCTCAATTTACTTCCTTTTATGTAAAACCATTTTAAAAAAAGTTTGTATTTTATATATCAAGCATTACTCAACCAAATTCCAAACGGCATTAATGAAGAGAAGGCTTAAAAAAAAAAAAAAGTGTCCCTACACAAACATTTCATGTTCAAATTAAACATAAAAAACACTGGCAAAATTTACCCAGTAAACCTACTTTAGAACTGGCACAACTAAAAGCAGAGACCTAGCAATCTCTCAGTAAGTGAGGAAGAACAAGGGACCAGCTGAGCCCCCAAGTACAATTACAAGACCCAAAACATGCTTTTGCATATCAAAGGCAACTGCTGACACGTGGAAATAGTCAGCTTGCAACTCCTCCTCACCTACACGCAACTCCCCACCAAGCCCGTCTCAATCTGGGCTCCCTGCAAACAGAGCAGGAGAGGAAAAGCAACAGACCAAACCAACTGAAAGGAAAAAAGGGGTGACAGGGAGAGTTCATTCTCCCTTTCTTATTATTTAAAGTCCATTTTTCCTTTTAGTACCATAACATTTCTCCAGAATTTAAAAACACCTCTGACCTATTCTTCATACTGTATAATATGTTTAGTATATCCTACAGGCGGAGTATTAAGAAAAGGTTTCTCCCCCTGCTGTAGAAAAGATGGTTTGTGCAAGACCTCATTGATGAAGGGGTGTGGTGCAAGAAGATTACATGGGGTCTACCAAGGAGGGGTTTAGGGCTGCGATTAAACCATTTATTTTTGTATGATAAGAATAAGAATAAGAATGAATTTTATTATTTATGCCCTGTTGACCTGGCTGGGTTTCCCCAGCCACTCTGGTCGGCTTACAGAATATATAAAACATAATAAATAATCAAACATTAAAAACTTCCCTAAGCAGCGTTGCCTTCAAATGTCTTCTAAAAGTTGTATAGTTGTTTATTTCCTTGACATCTGATGGGAGGGCATTCCACAGGGCGGGTGCCACTACCAAGAAGGCCCTCTGCCTGATTCCCTGTAACTTCCCTTCTTGCAGTGAGGGAACAGCCAGAAGGCCCTCGGAGGTGGACCTCAGTGTCTGTGCAGAACGATGGAGGTGGAGACGCTCCTTCAGGTATACTGGGCTGAGGCCATTTGGGATTTTAAAGGTCAGCACCAGCACTTTGAATTGTGCTCGGAATGCACTGGGAGCCATTGAAGATCTTTTAGGACCAGTGTTGTTTGGTTCCGGTGGCCACTCCCGGTCATCAGTCTAGCTGCTGCATTCTGGATTTGTTGTAGTTTCTGGGTCACCTTCAAAGGTAGCCCCATGTAGAGTGCATTGCAGTAATCCAAGTGGGAGATAACCAGAGCATGCACCACTCTGGCGAGACAGTCCGCAGGCAGATAGGGTCTCTGCCTGCGTACCAGATGGAGCTGGTAGACAGCTGCCCTGGACACAGAATTGACCTGTGCCTCCATGGAAGCTGTGAGTCCAAAACGACTCCCAAGCTGTGCACCTGGTCCTTCAGGGGCATAGTTATCCCATTCAGGACCAGGGAGTCCCCCACACCTGCCCACCCCTGTCCCCCCCAAAACAGTACTTCTGTCAGGATTCAACCTCAATCTGTTAGCTGCCATCTATCCTCCAACTACCTCCAGATATTCACACAGGACCTTCACTGCCTTTGCTGGTTCCAGTTTGAAGGAGAGGTAGAGCTGGGTATCATCTGCATACTGGTGAACACCCATTGTTTCTACCAGTGCACAAGGAAACGTGCAGGAAAGCATACCCTCCAACGTCTAACCCAGGGCTTCCCAAACTTGGGTGTCTAGCTGTTTTTGGACTACAACTCCCATCATCCCTAGCTGGCAAGACCGGTGGTCAAGGATGATGGGATTTATAGTCTGAAAAAAACAACTGGAGACCCAAGTTTAACAAAGACTAGTCTAGAGTATCCAAAGCTGCAGAGAGATCGAGAAGCAGAGTTGCACTCCCTCTGTCCTGCTGTCAAAAAAGAAAGAAAGAAGTGATACACTCATTAAAACTATACATAGCTGTCAACTTACAGATTTGAAAATAAGGGACCAGCAGCCTTGAAAATAAGGGATCAGCAGCCAAAATAAGGGATTTTAGTCAACCAGCAGCCAAAGGAAGCCTCAAGCGGTGGTTCCCACAGTGCAGCAACCCGGCAAAGGGGATGCAGCAAGGAAAACCACCGTCACTTCTCCGCTGGGAAGCGCTGAGCAAAGGCGAGTCCCCAGGCAATGTGGCCGATTTGATCGGCACAAGGCATGCAAGCTCCACCCCCAGTCATTCTTAGACTCCTTATTGGGTGAGCAACGCAACCAAGCAACACAGTTGGAGCCTCCCTCCTCCCTGGCTGGCAGGGAGGGAGGGAGAGGAGCTGCTTCCTTTGAAACCCGGGAAATTTAAGGGACATCATCAATCCAGGACAGCAGCGGGACACAGCGCTGGGATAAGGGACTGTCCCGCCAAATAAGGGACACTTGACAGCTATGACTATAGTACTACTTCTTGGCAGAGGGTTACAGACCCAAGTTTGAGAAACTCTATTCTGACCTAAATCCAGGGCACCTCACCTGTCACCCCCTGCACAACCTGCCTGCTGCCCCGCTCAAGCCACTTCAGCCCATCGCCACCACTGCCATCTCCTCACCCCTCGCTGCCTGGCTTTTGCCGGCAGCTAGGATCTCTCTCTACTTCCTCTGCCACAGCTGTGATGAGGCCACTGCTGCAACGTCTGCTGCCGCTGTGATGCCCAGTAAGGCCTACCACTTCTGCGAGGCCCTGCCACCATTGCTAGGCCCACTGCCACCGCTGCTACAATACCCCGTAAGGTCTGCTGCTGCCACAAGGCTCAGACGATCCCCCAACAAGGGCTGCTGAATGAAGCCTTTCCTCTTCAGCTTTTCTCTTTCCCTACCCCCTTCTGCTTTCCCATCTACAGAGGACCCCATATGCAGATGGGCAGTTCTAACTGCAAAAAGAGCCTGCGAAGAACATCATGCCCACCCCCACAGTGCTACTGTGGTCAGTTTTGCTCCTCTCCCAGCTGCATTTGCCCTTGCAATTCTTCAAAGGTTTATTGCTTTTATTTGTGGAGTGCTATGATGGTGGGAAAGGGACGTGGGTGGCGCTGTGGGTTAAACCACAGAGCCTAGGATTTGCCGATCGGAAGGTCGGCGGTTCGAATCCCCACGACTGGGTGAGCTCCCGTTGCTCGGTCCCTGCTCCTGCCAACCTAGCAGTTCGAAAGCACCTCAAAGTGCAAGTAGATAAATAGGTACCGCTTCGGCGGGAAGGTAAACAGTGTTTCCGTGCGCTGCTCTGGTTCGCCAGAAGCAGCTTAGTCATGCTGGCCACATAACCCGGAAGCTGTACGCTGGCTCCCTCGGCCAGTAAAGCCAATGAGTGCCGCAACCCCAGAGTCATCCGTGACTGAACCTAATGGTCAGGGGTCCCTTCCCCTTTACCTTTATGATGTAAACTCCACACAGACACCTCACCCAAAGGACATTTGAAGCTACAGCAAAGGTTTTTATTTTTCCATGCAAATCCATGGTTGAAGAAAGACTTCCACAACAAGTAGATGCTTCCACGTTGATCTTTTGGAGTAACCATCTCTGGGTCACCTTAAAAAGGGCTCTGTGTCTGTGTTTTCAATATATCCCATTAATGGGGGTTTGAGTTTTTAATGCATTTTTTGTAAGCCACTTTGAGTGGGGTTTTTCTTTTCTTTTTACATAACCATAAATTTACATAAATTACATAATTTATAGCGGTGCTATAAATTTTATGAAATGCAGTAAATCAGTTTTAAAATGTGTGGCACCTTTTGAAACGGCTATGCAGAGGAGCCTTCCATCCCGAAGGGGAAGCTCTTGAGCCTTCCTATTTCTGCAAGGAGAGGAAATCCTGGCCTCTGAGAAAAGACTGAAGATTGCTTAGAAACAGCAAACCCTCAGAGAGGAAGGTCGAGATCACAGGGTGTGTGGCGGTTTCCCTCTTGGTTGCAGGTGGGTTTGCAGCTGAAGGGAAAATTAACAGCCAGGAAACCCTAAATTAAAAAGTTATTACAATTTGCCTTAGGTTGATAGAAACTGAGGAGGAAAGAACAAGGAGGAC
Organism: Podarcis vaucheri; assembly: GCF_965113315.1. Classification (NCBI taxonomy): domain Eukaryota; kingdom Metazoa; phylum Chordata; class Lepidosauria; order Squamata; family Lacertidae; genus Podarcis; species Podarcis vaucheri. The sequence continues at coordinate 33,990,455 of NC_138755.1, read as the reverse complement.
AAGTAGAGAAATGAAGCTTCTGGGGGCAGACGCCTCTTGCTCTGGACTTGCCTTGTCAGCCTGGTAGCGTCCACATTTCGCAGGATTACAACTCCCATCAACCCTGGCTAGCATGGCCGATGGCACTTCAGATAGCCCAGTTGGTAGAGCATGAGGCGCTTAACCTCAGGACTGCGGGTTCAAGCCCCACGTTGGGTAAAAGATTCCTGCCTTGATCTAGATGACCCGCATGGTCCTTTCCAACTCTACAATTCTATAATAGGAATTGTAGTCCAAAACCTCTAGAATGCACCAGGTTGAGGAAGACAGATGCAGACACCAGCAGGGATCTCACAGTTTTTTGTTTTGTTTTGTTTTGTTTTGTTTTGTTTTGTTTTGTTGTTATATTATGTGGGTTGAGCTCCCTGCAAATGGGGGAGGGGGAAGCAATAGACTGGTGGTCTGTGTTTGCCTGAGCTTGAGTCTGGACTAAGGATTCTGAGCCCCTGTGTTCTGATTCGACACATGATATCCAATCACAGAACATTTCAGGATTTGGGCCTCTGCCATTGGCCCTTAAACTCTGAGTCTCGATTCGCAGCTTGGAAGTTTAGACAGCCAACCACGTTGGGAGTGGGAGTGGCCCAGGCCTTCAGAAATGTATATAAGCAGTTGCTTTGCCCCTGTTATCCAGTTATGTAGTTCAGTAAAGGTTCTTGATGTTATCACTGTGTCTTGCCTCGTGGGAACCCACCTACACTTCAGTGTGTGAGACTTATGCAGGCTTTGTGCTTTCCTTTGGTAATAAGGCGGGGGCCATTTGATGTTGCCGCCTCCTCCTTTGCCCGGCTGGGCTATCTCTTTCTTCCAGGAGAGAGAAGCAACCCCCATCCCCGGGCAAAGGCGACTGAAACTCACACAATCTGGAGGCAGGGGACATGATCAACTGAGAAACAAGTTGGGCAGGCTGGGTCGTCCTCTTATATACCTGCTGAGATTGACAAGGCATCTGACCCTCACCTTAATCCCATAGCTCTCCTGTAGCTGCCTTTGAATGGTTATCATTTAACTTTCTCGGGAAAGAATTAGCATCACATGTCATGTGCATGAAAGTTGCCGAACCAATTAACCAACTAGAAGGATTACTGTTAATAGCACCAGTTTTCCTATAGTGTAACTTGATATTGCTGAATATGGGCAGGCCTATGGCCTAGGCAGGCCAGGTCGTCCTCTTATATACCTGCTGGGTATGACACGTGATGCTAATTATTTCCCGTGAGGGTCAGATGCCTTGTGATCAAGACCCCACTAACCTCCAGTTCGTGTGGTATGAGGGCCAGACCATAATGGCAGTTTCACCTGGCAGTATATCACAGGTGAAACCACCACTGCTCCTGAGTCCCTCTTCCACCAGGGTGAAGCTGCCATTGCGGTCTGGCCCTCGTACTAGTCCTGGGCATTGGATTGATACATTACCCAGGCCTAAACATCAGCCTCACACACACACCCATCTCACACACACGCTGGCATCTCTTCCTGCCACATGTTTCTTTATGGCATGAATGGTAATGCTATGCCCATGTGCTCAGTCACCTGGTTAACTGCTGTAACAACAGGATGCGAGCATTTATGGGCTATTGGCCTCATCCAGCAGGAACTTCTTTTGTTTCTCTTTTTGCGAACTACTGCTGAAAGAAATTTCAGCGAAACCAGATTGCCATTTAATGCGTCTTATTATCCCCCCCTGAACGGTTCCCTCCCCAGCTGACTCTGCTTCTAGCCCCCCCCCCCTTTGAGTGGTTTCTCTTTTATTTCCACTCCTTTCCTGACAACACATCCTGTTCTCCAATCTGCGCTTCATTGCATTAGCTGTTTGAAGAGCACCAAGGATGGTTTTGTGCCTGGTGTTGGGCAAATATCTGCTGAGAGGTTCCTTTCCGTCAATAAGCTTCCATTTGCTGCTCACTTTACTGTTCCCGTCAGGTAAGCAACTTCTTACTACCACCATCTCTTAACTCTGTGGGCTTTAAACTATTCTAACCTGGGATTCATTTTTAACCCCCAAATTCACTATTTTTTTTTGCTTACCGTATTTTTCGCCCCATAAGACGCACTTTTCCCCCTCCAAAAATGAAGGGAAAATTGGGGTGCGTCTTATGGGGCGAATGCCTGCAAGCCTCGCGCGCCCGGCAGGAGGTCCCACCGGGTGCGCGAGGCTTGGGGCGGCAGCCTGTCGCCCGAAGCACGGGGAGCCCTCGGGAGGGCTCCCCCTGCTTCGGGCGAGTGCCTGCAAGCCTCGCGCACCCAGCAGAAGGTCCCACCGGGTGCGCGAGGCTTGGGGCGGCAGCGGACTGCTTGCGCGCACCTAGAAGCTTGGGGCACGCTGAGCTCAGCACGCCCCAAGCTTCTAGGTGCGCGCGAGCAGTCCGCTGCTGCCCCAAGCCTCGCGCACCCGGTGGGACCTCCTGCCGGGTGCGCGAGGCTTGGGGCGGCAGCGGACTGCTTGCCGGCACGCAGAAGCTTGGGGCGCGCTGACCTCAGCTCGCCCCAAGCTTCTGGATTAGCGCAGGGGTCCGCTAGCCCTGGGAGAGGCGCCCGGCTCTCCCACGCTAGCGGAGACCTTGCCGGCACGCAGAAGCTTGGGGCGCGCTGAGCTCCGCACGCCCCAAGCTCCTGGTGTAGCGCAGCGCACCTGGGGGGGAAATATTTTTTTTTCCTTTATTCCCCCCCCCCCAAATCTAGGTGCGTCTTATGGGCCGGTGCGTCTTATGGGGCGAAAAATACGGTATATCAATAGTTTTTAATGGTACGGTCAAACTATTATTTAGTCAAACTAAATAATAATAATAGTCAAACTATTATTTACTGTCAAACTATTATTTATTAGTATTGGCTAATCTTGATTATCTGGGGTTAATCAGGTTGACACATACTCTTTTTGAAGTTGCAACATCTCCCTTGAATTGTAAGCCATCTGATTCAACTCTTAATTTCTTTTACCTGCATTCCTTTCTTTTTCTTATAAGGCAGTGCTGTAGACCAGTCTGCAGATATGATTGTCAGGGGAAATGAGCGAGTCATCCTGAAATGCTCCCAACCGAAAACACGCTTTACCTACATGTACTGGTATAAGCAAGAAAGGAGGAAAGATGCACAGCTCCAGCTAGTGATTTATTCGAGAGAAGGTGCTGGAGATAGGTTTCCTATTGAGACGGAATTTCAAGACTTCTTTGAGAGCCCTGGAATGCAAGATTTCAGCTTGAATCTGATCTTGAAAGAAGCAAAGCCGAGAGACACGGGCACCTACTTCTGCGCTAAGCAAGATCACACAGTGAAGAGGCTGCACAGGAAACCAGTCACAAACCCCTTCACTGGGGAATGTACATGATAATTGTTGCTGCACAGATATGACCCAAGATATTTTGCTGCCTGAGGAGGAAAAATCCAAGTGCCATCCATGTTCTACTAATTAACATGAGACATAACTGACTGGGAAGTTCTCCTGGATCAGTCCCTCTCTCTCTCTCTCTCTCTCTCTCTCTCTCTCTCTCTCTCTCACACACACACACACACACTATTTCAGGTGAATGTGAACACAAAGTGACAATTCCTAGATCTCCCTTTGCATTAAAGAGCTTCACCGCTGTTTTATTTTTTTGAGTATTGAATCCATACATTTCGATCCAGTGGGATGTCCTCTCGGTGCGTGCAAAGAGGAGAGTGAATCTTCTCAAAATATGTTGGATTTTGATCAGTTGGATCTCATAGTGCTATCAATCCACGAGACGTAGTTGCAAACTTTGGTGTAGACTCCAGGGTAGCCTTTCTGAGCACATCCAATGCCCCAGGAGACAATTCCCTGGAGCTGCCCGTTGCAGACCACGGGACCACCAGAGTCTCCCTGTGAAAGAACACAAGGAAAATCTATTCAGTAAGCGGTAGAAGTGAGAGACGGAATATGACTTGTGTTACTCCAATACCTTGCAACAGTTCGTAGAATGTGCCCCTGCAAAACTATAGACTAACTGTCATTGAGATCCTTTTTGTCTACAGTGGTGCCCCGCAAGATGAATGCCTCACAAGACAGGAAACCCGCTAGACGAAAGAGTTTTCCGTTTTGGAGGTGCTTCGCAAAACGAATTTCCTATGGGCTTGCTTCGCAAGACGACAATGTCTTGCGAGTTCCTGCTGGTTTTTCCCCTCCCCCCTTTTTCTAAGCCGCTAAACCGCTTATCAGCTGATCCGATCAGCAGATAAGCCGCTAAAAGCCGCTAATAGTGCTAATAGCACTAATCCGCTAATCCTTCAATGGGCTTGCTTCGCAAGACGAAAAAACTGCTAGACGAAGAGAATCACAGAACGGATTCTTTTCGTCTTGCGAGGCACCACTGTAATTCCTGCCACACAGGCATCAGTCTCTTGGACAGTACCACCGAAGCCTGATAACTGTGGAGTTGGGGTGGGATTTCTGAGGGAAACTGCTCAGCACCTCCCCAAAATGATAATCCCAAGGATTATGGGGAGGCAGGGGAGCTACGGCAGTTAAAGCAACTCAAAACCGAGTAAGGTTTGTTCTGTCGATGCAAGCCTTGCACAAGAGCTTCTGCTTGTGCAATGGGGCTTTCCCATCCTCCTCCCCCCCATACCCACCCCAAATGGAGGGGTTGGGAAAGCCCCCAGAACAGGGGCAGAGAGTGAATGCTTGAATGCTTGCACTGACAAGCTATTCACCATAAGGCAAAGTGGTCTATTCACTTTTTGAGTTCCCTCTCCCACCCAACATTCAAGCGGTGTATAAATGTTGTTAAATAAATGAACAGGGTGGCATTTTCTTCCAACCAATAAGTTGAAACAGCCATGATTTCTGTTAAGTTGTAGGTGAACATATCAGACGACACAGCGATTCTTCAAACAGCTCTTGTTTATTCACAGGTCAGAACAGAACTGAACTGAAGGGTTCAGCCAGCCTGCTTATATAGAGCTCCACTAGAACGCAACAGTAACCATTTTCCGTAACTAGCCAATCACTGAACGTCACTTTCGATCCCTTATTTGCATATGTGGACCTGAACTATCTACCGTATCCCCCTGCTGGCCCAGGATGAGAACTTCAGTACATAACAATTTCCAAGGCCTTTCATCCCACTGTAAGCTTTTACAGGATTTCAAAGAGGCAGAATTGCCAAATAAACAGCAGGCCCCCCAAAACTAATACTGAACTTATAGGGTCTCTCTACAGTTATAATGAAGAGCAGAAAGTAGACTTCGCTCAACTATCAAGTTGTCTTTTGCAAACAGACCAATAACTCAAGGATTATTCCCGGCTGAACAAGAGGAGGGATTAACACTAAAGCAAATCTCAAAACTATCTTCAGGTACTAGTAATGCAAGTATAAAAGACTCTTTCTCCCAGTTCTCTGGGACAAATAAGGAGAACCCACCAGCCATCAGGTGATTTGCACTATTAACAGCGGATGTTGTATGTATAAAATCTTTTTGGGGCTGATTGTAATGAAATTCTCACCATCCTGGTAGAAATTTGCGAAACCTTCTGGGGGGGGGGGAATCTGATAAAACTGTTTGTGGGGCCTGAAAATAACACCAATATCCCCTCCCATACACATTTTGCCTAATATACATTACACATTTTTTGCAAAGCAATTTCTCCAAATATAGTGCTTTTTAATTTTCACTAATATACACATTTTTAAAAATGCACACTTTCCCCTCGTATACACATTTTTATATGTATTCCTTGGCTGCAGAAATCCAATGCAAATTTGGAGAAGTGCAAATTTTGATGGACGGCTGTGGTAGGTACTCATTTAAATGCAAACTGAATTGGGTTTCTCCCCATCCCTAAACCTCCATAGTAGCAATAGGCAACTAGAGACTGGGGGGGGGGGGGGTTTACTCTGCCTAACGGGAAAATTCCTCCTGTCCCTCTGAACCGCCTGATCACAAAGAAATCATCCCTCCCTTGCTATTATCCCGTTAGACCTTGCTTAGCAGACATAATAATAATAATTTTATTATTTATACCACACCCATCTGGCTGGGTTGCCCTTCCTGAATCATTGACTACTAACTGAGCATCTGTATCATCTGCCAAGAGACCTCTATGCAACGACACTGAAGTGCCTATGGAAAGAGAGAAGATTTACCTGGCAGGAGTCTTTGCCGCCCTCCAGAAATCCCACACACATCATGTTTTGAGTGATTTGCCCCGGATAAGCATTTGTGCACTGGCTAGAGGAAAGCACGGGAGCATTCAGGCACTGCAGGAGGTCAGGGTAGCTGGCTGCAGGAAGCACAGGAGAAAAGAAAATAAGAATGTTGTATTCATTATTATGATAGAGGGACGTGGGTGGCGCTGTGGGTTAAACCACAGAGCCTAGGGCTTGCTGATCAGAAGGTTGACGGTTTGAATCCCTGCGACGGGGTGAGCTCCCGTTGCTTGGTCCCAGCTCCTGCCAACCTAGCAGTTTGAAAGCACGTCAAAGTGCAAGTAGATAAATAGGTACCGCTCTGGCGGGAAGGTAAACAGCGTTTCCGTGCGCTGCTCTGGTTCGCCAGAAGCGGCTTAGTCATGCTGGCCACATGACCTGGAAGCTGTACGCCGGCTCCCTCAGCCAATAAAGCGAGATGAGCGCCACAACCCCAGAGTCGGTCACGACTGGACCTAATGGTCAGGGGTCCCTTTACCTTTATTCATTATTATGATTTACATGGAAAGTATTGCATTGGAAGAAGCAAAGATCACCAGTGTTGAAGCAATGATTCTTCAACATCAACTTTGTTGGACTGGTCATGTTGTGCGGATGCCTGACTGTCGTCTTCCAAAGCAACTACTCTATTCTGAACTTTAAAATGGTAAGCGTAATGCTGGTGGTCAACAAAAGAGGTTTAAAGACTGTCTCAAGGCAAATCTAAAAAAAAAGTAGTATAAACACTGACAACTGGTAAACACTGGCCTGGGAGCACTCCAATTGGAGAACAGCCTTTACCAAAGGTGTCATGGGCTTTGAAGATGCTCAAACTCAGGATGAAAGGGAGAAATGTGCTAAGAGGAAGGCATGTTTGGCAAACCCTCACTGTGACCAACTCCCGCCCGGAAACCAATGTCCCCACTGTGGAAGGACATGTGGATCCACAATTGCCCTCCACAGTCACTTACAAACCCACTGTTAAAACCGTGTTTATGGAAGACAATCTTACTCGACTACAAGTTATCACCAGAGAAGAAGGCGACTTTTTGATATTGTTTATGACTACTTTCGCCCTGTAATTTTTCATATGTTGAGCATGGTTTCGACTTTGGAAAGGCAGCATACGAATAAAATGATTTTGAAAACGGGGACAACATCCTTTCATGATTTTCTTTCCCCTGTAACTATAGATTATAGATAGTATTTGGGGCACGGGGCTGGGGGTGATTTGGGGAAGTGAAGCAATGAGGAGGGATTCTCCTGGTCCACATCCTGCTAAAGGAGACTGCCTTCATGATAAGAGGATATGGTCAGTGTTGAAATAAGATTCAGCTGCCAGTCAGCCTGGCTTATACACATGGAATGGAGTAGAGAGCAGGGTGAGCCAGGGGTGTGAAGTCAGGGGGGCGGGCTGCTGGTTCGATGGCCCTGGGTGCACTTTTTCTGGGAGGGCAGCATGGGGAGGACACAACAGGCACACACCCTTTGATCCCAGCCTCACAAAGTGAGGGCAAGGATAGGATCAAAGGGCACATAGCTATTGTGTCCTCATGCTGCCATCGCATCAGCATTGAGGGGTGGGCTGCCATACCCTGCCCCAGGCGCACAGGCTCCATGAAGACACACTCTGCTGCTGGAGTGAGCAACCTGCCTGTCCCATTCTGCAAAAGTACTTGGACCAGCCCTGCATGGGCATAGACAACGGGGAGCAAGGGGGCAGCTGCCCATCCATGAAAGTTAATCAATAAAAATACTTAACTAACTGGGGTTCTTCCCTCCCTAACATAAATCCTGGTTGTTGTTGTTGTTGTTGTTGTTTAGCCGTGTCCACCTCTTCATGACCTCATGGACCAGAGCACGCCAGGCACTCCTGTCTTCCACTGCCTCCCACAGTTTGGTCAAACTCATGCTGGTAGCTTCGAGAACACTATCCAACCATCTCGTCCTCTGTCGTCCCCTTCTCCTTGTGCCCTCCATCTTTCCCAACATCAGCGTCTTTTCCAGGGAGTTTTCTCTTCTCATGAGGTGGCCAAAGTATTGGAGCCTCAGCTTCAGGATCTGTCCTTCCAGTGAGCACTCAGGGCTGATTTCCTTAAGAATGGATAGGTTTGATCTTCTTGCAGTCCATGGGACGCTCAAGAGTCCCCATAATTCAATCCTGGTTATGCCCATGCAATCTGGGTATTGCTTTTAGAGAGTAAGTTACAATGGCAATCTTAGTCTTAACTTTAAAGGGCACGTTAAAAGCAACTAGATCTTTTTTAAGGCAACAGAAGGAGATGGGAGAATATGGTTGGGTGGCTAACATGTTGCTCTCTACCCCACCCCCACCCCCGATTTGTACTCAGCATTCTTGCCCTTGCACCTGCATCACAAAAGAACACAAAGGAGGACTCACTGCCACTGCTGCGGGTGTTGCCCCAGCCGGAAATGAGGCACTGTGTCCCGGTGGTCACGCAGCTGGTGGGCAGGGTGACCGATCTGACCCGGGCGTTGATGGTTGCCTGGGTGGACAGCTTGATGAGCATGATGTCATTGTCCAGTGTGTTGGCGTTGTATCTTGGGTGGCGGATGACTTTGGCTGAATTAATGTACTGCTCGCTGCCATCGTTTAAGGTCAAACTGTGTTCCCCAAGTCTCACCTGGATACGTCTGGTTTCAGACAAAGAAGAGGACCTTGATCATCCACATTCCTGTTTCAACACCCCACACAACCCCAGAACCACTGACATTGCTCCTTTTCTTTGGAGCACACCATTCTCCAAAGTGACTTGAATCCTGACAAATGTGGGATTGGTTGCAAGTTAGCTTCTAGTCTCAAAATAGGCCATCTAGTCCATCTAGCTCAGAAATGTCCACACCAGGCTTTTCCAAACTTGGGTCTCCAGCTGTTTTTGGACTACAGCTCCCATCATCCCTAGCTAGCAGGACCAGTGGTCAGGGATGATGGGAACTGTAGTCCAAAAGCAGCTGGAGTCCCAAGTTTGAGGAAACCCTGGTCTACACTGACTAGCAATGGTGCTCCAAGTTTGAGGCAGGAACACTTTCCCCCCAACTCTACCTGGAGATGCCAAGAGTTGAACCTGGAAACTTCTGCACGCAAAACGGATGCTCTTCTACTGAGCTATGTGGTTCCTGCTTCAGTGCAGGCTGAGTTGTTGGCATCTGTCTGTCTCAAGAGACAATGCAATGTGTGCCTCTGGGGGTGAAACCACTGGGTTAGCAGCACCAAAGTGACCTCCCCAGGGCACAAGCCAGGGCAGTGTTTTTGGAGGTCCTGGGCTGCCCAGATGACAAGACCCACCTCTTGATCTCTCTGATGTGGTCCAAAGGAAAGCAGAAGAATACGTTTGGCACCAGCTTGGCAGCAGACGGGGTGCCAACTTGAATAAAATATTGGGGAGGAGCAGGTAAGCCCCTCCTCATATAATTGATCACAAGACGAGGTGCGTGTACATCATCTGAATGGCAATGCCCATTAACTTAGGGTAGGGCTGTCAAACATTTTATTGGGAGGCCAAATACACCTTGGCCTCTAGGAGTTGCCAGAAGGAAGCGTACAAGGCACCATCTAACTGGCGCAGGGACTCCACTCTGGATTTGTGTAGGTTTACTCCTCAGCCCTCTCTTCTCCTGAAACCACCCCAGAAGGCAGAAGAGGTTTTGGATCAGAGGTTTCCTTCTCCTAGATGGGCTACCTTCTCAGGTTGATGAGCCCCATCTGCTCCTCACTTCCCTCTATAACACATGCAGAAACAGCCTTCTTGACCATTGGACCCGCTGGTGGCCTCGTCTGCTCAATCCGCCAGAACTTGTCTTCACATGCAGGGAGGTCCCAAACTCACCAAGGGTTTGAAACCCAGTGGCTACCCTCACCTGGTTTAGCTGGCCAGCTGATGCCGTTCCCAGGGTGTGGCTGCTGCCACATGCTGATAGCTTCTAGGGGACACAGGTGAGAGCTGAGTGCAGGGTGGGAACCAAAGGTAGACTAACTACCCCAGAAGAAGCACAAGAAGCATCAGAGGTACTGCCCCTCCTCCAACATCCCATGCAACCTCATACAGGTTGAATGTTCCAGTGGTTATTATTATTATTTCCAGTGTTAACTGCAGGGGGCAGTGTCTACTACTGCTCACAAAAGGAATACCAAAATAAATACAGTGGTACCTCAGGTTAAGAACTTAATTCGTTCCAGAGATCCGTTCTTAACCTGAAACGGTTCTTAACCTGAGGCGTGCTTTCGCTAATGGGGCCTCCTGCTGCCACTGTGCCACTGGTGCGTGATTTCCATTCTTATCCTGGGGCAAAGTTCTTAACCTGGAGCAACCACTTCCTGGTTAGCAGAGTTTGTAACCTGAAGCATCTGTAACCCAAGGTACCACTGTAAATAAAAAACTAGAGCAATACTGCTGAAAGGAGCAGCATGACCAGTTTGTTTGTTTTTTAAACTTACGACTTATAGCAGTGAGCAGCCGAAACAACCCACTGGTTGTTGATGAGCGAACCACCACAGAAGTGGTATCCGGAATTCAGGGAAACTTGGTAGGGAACAGAATGCGACTGGCAGGTGTAGCCTCCCACAATTTTATCATCATCATCATTGATGGGGAAGGCAACTGGGGGAGGAATAAAGAACATCAAATTCAGTATTTGGGATCCTGGGAGACACACCAGCCTACAGATTGGGCTTCATGAGGTCTATGTTCCATGGCTCTACTGTGCAAATGATCAAGCATAGCAGAAACTCAACCTGCTGTCCGTCTTGTCTACCATTAATTAAAAAACCCTGGCATGCCACAATTCTTTCCTTCCATTTAGCAAGGCAAGGTTCTTGTCTGTAATCTCCATGTAGGTGAAGAGTTGTCTAATTGCACAGAGTACCAGGAAACATCTGGTGAAAGGGAAAGCAAGAGAACTCCAAATTTCCATATCTCCCAGATGTTTTCCTAGCCTGGTCAAGTCCTGTTTCATACATACTTGTGGACTAAGCAAAGAGCCACCAATGTCTCCAATTGGAAGGTTAGCCACTTTGCCCATCTACTCTTCCTTCAAGAATCTGTCTTTAAAATAACGTATGGTTACCAGATTTTTTTCAATGAAGCCGGGGACACTTTTTTTTTGAAGCTGAGTAGCAACAGGGAGTCAGTAGTGGGGATGGTGAGGCAAAAGACCCTGGGCCCAAGCACATATGCATATTGTATAAAGGTACAAAGCCCTTCTTCCGCACCCTGTGAAACATAAATGCACAGAGGTTTTGAAAAACTGGGCAACGGTGCGCTGCCTGTCCGTGACTCCCAAACCTCCCCCAATCTCCTGCCCGCTTCCCCCTTTGTTTTGACTGAAGGGCTTTGCACCTGGCTTGACAGAGAAACCACTCGCCTTGCACCCCTCCTGGGCAACGGCCGCCCACTCGCAACTCCAGAGCCTCCCCCGATCTGTCAAAACAAAGGGGGAAGGGGGAAGGAGATCTGTACCACCGGACATCCCCGGTTCTCCTTCAGCAGTGGCAGCGGCAGCGAGCAGCTCCTGAAGCCAGCCAGAGGCAACTGCGCTACCAGGCTGGCTCCGGGCTGCTGAGGCTACCACTGCCACCTTTCCCGGGGAGAGATTTGCAAATCCAGGGACATTCCGGGGACAGAATTGCAAATCTGGGGACTGTTCCTCGAAACCGGGGGCGTCTGATAACCCTAAAATAACAGGCCTCGTGTGTTTGTCTCCATTTGGCTGAAGCTGGTCAGGACTGGAAGGCAGCGACAGGCATCGCAGAGGCACAGCTTCCCTTCGGGTGTGACCCCTACTTGTCAAAGAGGTAAACAGTCCCAGGAATATTCAAAGTAGCAGGAAGAGCCATCTCCCCCTTTTTACCCAGACAGGAACCATGAGAAACCACACTTACCAGCCACTCCCAAGAAGGCTATGAACCAAACAAATCTCATGGTGTTTTCTTCCCAGTGGGAAAGCCAAGAGGAAGCATTGTATATTTATATCCTGGGGTTATCTCCACCCCAAGGGCTTTATCCAATGGAAAAGTACACAATGGAAAATCTAGAAAATCCATACTTGGGTTTGCATTAGCAACAGGTGGTGAGGAAAAAGAGAATCAATCATACATTAATCACAGACCCTCCAAGTGTCCCTCTTTTCTAGGGATAGTCCCAGATTTACAGAAGCCATCTCAGTTTCTGATTTGATCCCAGAATGTCCCACTTTTCCTTAAGATGCCCCTATTTTCATCGGAGAAATGTTGGAGAGTATAGAGTTATGCAAATCCCCCGAACCAAGGAGATAAGTAACTATACAAGCTTTAGAAGGCATCTGAAAGCAGCCCTGTGTAGGGAAGGTTTTTTAAATGTTTAATGTTTTATTATGTTTTTATATATGTTGAAAGCCACCCAGAGTGACTGGGGCAACCCAGTCAGATGGGTGGGTAATTATTTATTTATTTATTTATTTATTTATTAATTAAATAGGATGTCCCTATTTTCATCAGAGAAATGTTGGATGGTATGTAATCATAAATTCACAAAATATAGATGGTAACCTTCCTTAATCTTAACTCCTATTTGAGAGTCCAGATGTTTTAAATTCCTCCCCACCAGGTATCTGTAATATGTAATAGTCTGGGATTGAGATTTGATCTTAATTTTATATTGGCCTTAGGAAATTTCCCTCAGAAATATGTTTGAAGTTGTGCTCTAAATAAAGAGGCATTTGTCCAGAGCATCACTCCGGAATTTTGCTCCAGATTGAAAACTGTATTTCTTCGAATCCTGCAATGCTTCTGCTATGAAGCCCTTGGGTGACCCACTCCTCCGGTTTTCAGACGCCAACCTCATGCCAAGTACTTGCCAGTGTCAACATCTCACCATTGAAATATACATTCTTTAAAAAACCAAAAGCATTTTTACTTGGTATTATAGGACAGGACATTAATAGGCAAGGTGTTAAATTGTTTTTATATGCAACAACTGCGGCAAGAGTATTGTTAGCCCAGAAATGGAAACAAGAAGAAATTCCGACGAAAGAAGAATGCAAGACGAAATTAATGGACTATGCAGAATTGGACAAAATGACAGGAAGGATTCGAAACCTGCGGGACCAGAGCTTTACAGAAGATTGGAAGAAGTATATGAATTATTTGAAGAGCAATTGTAATCAACAAATTACGCTAGTAGGACTACAAGAAGTTTTGTAAGGAGAAATATACGAAGTGTTACAAAGTAGAAAAAGATAGAGATTTTGGTTATGAGTTTGAAATGTAATAAGGAAAATAAGAAATGCATACTAAGAGATTAGATTGGAAAATTTTCAGACAGAATTGATGGAAGTCAAAAATTTGAATAAGATGTAAAAATATGTTTAATTACTGTTAAAAATGTTAAAAAAACTTTTTTTGAAATATAATTTTTATTAATTTTAAAAAAAGTACTTGCCAATGTCATTTGCTCACATTCACTCCCCTTGTTTGTCCCATTCTTCTGTTTTCTTACTTCCCTCGTCATTTACATGTTCCTAGGGGCAGAAATATGTCTTCTCTCTTCCGACTATGTCGTTCTCTTTTTTCTAAGCAAGATGAGCAGCAGGGATCACAAAAGACAGCGCCTTGCTGAGGCTTTGGGGAAGAAAGATGGAAGACAACAAAGGGGAGCGTTTATCAGCTCCCTCACCGTGTGCAACCAGAAATATGGAGAACTGGAGCCAGAGATACTGGGTACAGCTGACTAACTGAATTTTTCTTTAGGTGAAAGGAGAACTGCAATGGGAAACAGGTGTATTTTATTCATTACCATTCTTCTAAGCAGTTTTGCGTGGTGTTCCTGGTTTTCCTCATTTATTGAAGTTGCTCAGGTGTGTGGGCTAGTGACCGCCGAAGCATGATCACTCAGTGTGCTTCAAGGTAGAGTCACGATATGAGTGAAGGTCTCTCCTATGAACCCCTGCTCTATACTAGAATACAGAGCTCAGCATGTACTTTCAATCTCAGGTGAGAGAAGCAAGAGGGTTAACGTTTTCCTCTGGTCTACAGTTTCTGCTTCTGTCTGACTTTGAGATCATGCCAATGTCCATTGCCCAAGTTGGACTCTGAATGAATTATATGTTTTGTACCAAAATATTTATTACTAAAAATTGCATTTGTTTTATTTGGGGATGGTATGGTGGTCTAGCAAATACTCCAAACCTAGGTACAAACACTGAAATCTTGACAAATTTTGCAGTTTGGTGAAGTCTCTGTTGAGCTTCAAGCACAATTCTGCATATATGAGGCTCACGTTCTTAACAGATGAAAAACCCGATTACTTTGGAGTACAGTCGTTCCTTAGATCCCAAACGCCTTGGTACCTGGATGTTTTGGCTCCCAAATGCCGCAAACCTGGAAGTGAGTGTTCCGGTTTGCAAACGTTCTTTGGAACTCGAATGTCTGATGGGGCTTCCGCAGCTTCCGATTGGCTTCTTTGGTTTCCGAACATTTTGAAGGTCGAATGGACTTCCGGAATGGATTCCATTCGACTTCCAAGGTACGACTGTACTTGGATTTAACTTAAATTTACTGTTGAGCCAATTTCTCTATCTGTTACACAGAATCCAAAGTGAGAAATAAAACAGTTGTTCCCATAAATCTCTTATTACCTGGAGGGGGATATGTGCCCTCCCCAAATCATAAAACAACTTGTATGTGTAAACCATCAATAGACTCAGAATGCATACAGAAGAGAAAAAACGGAGAACACACCTTGTACTGAAGAACACAGAATAAGGCTCACAGAGCAAAATATGGGGGTGCAAGAGTAAAGTTTTCTTGGCTTATGAGCCAAATAATGGCTGCAAGTTGAGATGCAGTATGGGTAACTCAGGAAACATAATAAAAATAGGATTGCTAACTCATTCAGGTGTCAGCTAACATCAGTTTGAGATTATATGCCCCTAGCAGAGAGATGAGCTCCTCTTTCTCTGTCGGTCCCCAGCTGCTTCACCCCATTGGCTGGACGGTCTCAGAATCAGAGCCAATGAGGTGCTCAAGTGAGCCTCTTCTTTAATGGAACTCCACTCCAGCACTGAGGAGGCAACAGATCTCTTGCTCTGCATTTCTCTTGCAACAGACACCATGTGGTGGTCGGTGCTGGGTGTCTCTGTTGGCCTGCAGCTGTTGACAGGTAGGGATCTCTCTCTCACAGGCAGGATGTATCTAAGGGCCTCCATATTTGCAAAAGGCAGGCTGAAAAGAAACCAGCTGCACAGAGTAGTCCTTTCAGGAGAGATCTGCCAAGGTGGTTAGCAATGAGATAGAAAAAATGCATCCTACAAGCAATATGGAAATTGCGACGGGGAAGAGAAATTAGGAGGAGAGAGAATACTGGGAGAGATTTGATAAATGAGAAGGAGAAGCACAAAAAAATAAGTTATCTGCCTTGGGAGAAGAGGAGGTTCGTAGTTCAGACATAGAAGAGCCTAGTGAAGGCTTGATTCCTAATGGTCAGGGTACCAGGGAAAGGGAGTTCACCACCAATCTGGTCTCTAGGTTCACTCTGTGTCTTTCCCGAAGAAGAGAAGCTCAGCAGTGCAAAGTGGAGTGGGAAATACTGAGGAGGGGGTGCGCAGGAGAACTAGAAAGAAAGGGGTAAGGGAGTGGACTGGGAAGAGCTGGGATTATGGGATGGAACCTTCACCACAACCTTTTTCTGATGAAGTATAAGCAAGTAGTTAGCACAAAAGTTGGACGGAACTAAAGAACGAAGAAGAAAACAACAACAAAGCAAGGGGGGAAATGTGGAGCCAAACTGTGACATGCGCTCTCTGTTATTATGGGCCCTTCTTCGTCTCTCTGGTGTTTTGCAGGTCTCTGCAGTGGGATCAACGTGATACAGGAGGATCGCTTCCAAATCATCCAGGAAGGGAGCAAAACAAGCATAGACTGCAAGCATGATGACTCGTCCTACTTATATGTTTTTTGGTACCGGCAGAAGAGCAACAGTGTGCAGAAGCAGCTGCAACTCATTGGATTCTCTATACATGGGAATGACCCAGAGATGGAGATGACCCAATACAGCATAGACAGACCAGAAGTGACTCGTGCCTCCTTGTCCATCCCTCTGGGACAAGCTGCAGACACAGCAGTGTATTTCTGTGCAGCTAGTAAAGGCACAGCGAGAGTTCTCTGCCTCGCAGCTGCACATGAACATCGCAGCTCTGCCCACACTCCCACCTAGGCCACAAACACACACAAACTATAACCAGTCACCTTCATGTTCGGAGGAGGGCAGGAAACAGCTGCCGCTGCCGTTGCTGATGGCATGTCTGCAATGATCACCCAGTGTTCTCTAACCACAGTTCTCTCAGAACTTCAGTTGTATGTCCCCCAAATTGCTTTTGAGAAGTTGCTTAACTTGCAGTGTGATGACAGAACCTTGTCCCAGACAAGCCAAAGAGGGACAGCCAGGTTAGCTCCCCAGAAACCTAAAAACAAACAAACAAACAAATTAATACATACATACATACATACATGGGACATGGGTGGCGCTGTGGGTTAAACCACAGAGCCTAGGACTTGCCAATCAGAAGGTTTGCGGTTCGAATCCCCGTGACAGGGTGAGCTCCCGTTGCTCGGTCCCTGCTCCTGCCAACCTAGCAGTTCAAAAGCACCTCAGAGTGCTAGTAGATAAATAGGTACCGCTCCAGCGGGAAGGTAAATGGTGTTTCCGTGTGCTGCTCTGGTTCGCCAAAAGCGGCTTAGTCATGCTCATAGCTGTCAAGTGTCCCTTATTTGAAGGGACAGTCCCTTATTCCTGCACCATGTCCCGCTGCTGTCCCTTATTGATGGATGTCCCTTAAATGATGTCCCTTAAATTTCAAAGGAAGCAGCTCCTCTCCCTCCCTTGTGGTGCATGTGATTCAGATTATATTCAGTTGAACCTCTGGTTACAAAGTTGGTTGGGCAGTGTTCTCGAAGCTACCAGCATGAGTTTGACCAGACTGCAGGAGGACAGGAAGACTGGAGTGCCTGGAACAGGTGAGGCTGCAGGTCTTTTATTTTGGCTGTTGGTCCCTTATTTTCAAGGCTGCTGGTCCCTTATTTTCAAATCTGTAAGTTGACAGCTATGGTCATGCTGGCCACATGACCCAGAAGCTGTACGCCGGCTCCCTTGGCCAGTGAAGTGAGATGAGCGCCGCAACCCCAGAGTCAATCATGACTGGACCTAATGGTCAGGGGCCCCTTTACCTTTACCATACATACATACATACCCCTCCCATCTGGTTGGGTTTCCCCAGCCACTCTGGGCGGCTTCCAACAAAATATTAAAAATACAATGAAACACCAAACATTAAAAACTTCCCTAAACAGGGCTGCCTTCAGATGTTTTCCAAAAGTCAGATAGTTGTATGTTCTGCTCAGTGGCGAGCAGTCAGTGTACTAGGGGGACAGGGCTAGTCCCCTAAATGTTCCCGCTTTTTTTCTAGAAAAAGAGGTGTCGGTACTCACCATGAAGTTGTTACAGTAAGTACCACACTTTTTAGGAACAAAAAGATGTGCCGCTACTGCGTACCCTTGAGTACCCCCTGGGGGGGGGGAGCACTGGTTCCCAGTAAATTGGAGCCTGAAAGTATTATATATATAATTTTTATTTCCTTTTTTTGTTTTACAATTTAAAATACTCATTTAAACATTCTTAAAATTACAATGACTTCCCCTCTTCTGTTTCCATAGTTCATTTTGCATATCATAAATCCCTGCATATTTTACAAGAACTAAACCATTCAGTATTCTGTTATTGCATCCATCAAAACTTATTTACACTGTTGAATTTATCTTAATGCTGCCAACATTTTCAAGTGTACACAATTCCCCCCCATGTATTCAACAAACATTTTCCAGTCTTTTCTAAACGTATGTTCTCTTATTCTATATGTTAAGTCTGCAAGCTGCACATATTCTGACAGCTTAAGTTGCCATTCTTCTTTAGTTTAGGACCTTAAAGTATTAAAGCCCTTCTCAAAGCCCAGAAAGCTTCTGCCCATCTTAGGGAGGGAAGCATGATGTCTCTCATCCTAATTGTTCCCCTACTATCTCTGAGTCAGCTTTAAAAAATGCTCTATGTCCGTGTTTTCAATATATCTTTTTAATGAGGGGTGCAATGCATTTTTGTAAACTGCCTTTCATGTTGTTGTTGTTTTCCTTTTTTAAAAAAATAATAATCCAGCAGTGTTATAAGTTTCATGAAATGCAGGAAATCAATTTAAATGTGTGTTTCTCCGTTTGAACTTGGCCATTCAAGGGAGTTTTCCATCCTCAAGGGGGAGCGGTTGAGCCTACACCGTATTTCTGCAAGGAGATGGTTGAGAAACAGCAAATGCTCCGAGATGAAGGTCCAGAGCGTGTGGTGTGTGGCTGTTTCTCTCTTGGCTGCAGGTGCGTTCGTAGCTGGGAGGAAACGACCAGTCAAGAAACCCTAAAATATTCTGTTGGAATTTAAATGTTCTTACAATTTACCTCAGGTTGATACAAACCGAGGAGCAAAGAACAAGGAGGGCAAGTTGGAGAATTGAAGCTTCTGGGGCACACACCTCTTGCTGTGGACTTGCTTCGTCAACCTGGTGGCATCCATGTATTATTGCTGGATTACAACTCCTATCAATCCTGGCTAGCATGACTGATGGCACTTCAGAAAGCTCAGTCAGCAGAGCATGAGACTCTTAATCTCAGGATTGTGGGTTCAAGCCCCACGTTGGGCCAAAGATTCCTGCATCGCAGGGGAATTGGACGAGATGACCCTCCTGGTCTCTTCCAAACCAACAATTTTATGATAGGATTTGTAGTCCGAAACAACTGGAGGGCACCAGCTTGGAGAAGACTGTGCCAGACACTAGCAGGAGGTCTTTAATGCTGTGTGTGTTTGTGTGTTGTTGTTGTTGTTGTTGTTATGGGTTTCTGTTGTTATTATGGGTTTCTATGTTGTAAACCACCCTGTGACCCATGGATGAAGGGCAGTACATAAATAATATATCGTAATATTATTACAGTGTTACCTCGGGTTACAGACGCTTCAGGTTACATACGCTTCAGGTTGCAGACTCCGCTAACCCAGAAATAGTGCTTCAGGTTAAGAACTTTGCTTCAGGATGAGAACAGAAATCGTGCTCTGGCGGCGCGGCGGCAGCAGGAGGCCCCATTAAGCTAAAGTGGTGCTTCAGGTTAAGAACAGTTTCAGGTTAAGGACGGACCTCTGGAACGAATTAAGTACTTAACCCGAGGTACCACTGTAACTTAATAACAATAGTAATACTGACAACTATTTCTGCCACTCATTTTCTCTCAAGGCCTCTGCTGACCCTCTCTCAGCTGCCATGCCAACAGGACGGCAGGTGAGTGGCCTACCTGGTAGGGGTGGTGCCACAGATGACAGGGCAGAAAAGGGCTGGGGAAGGGAAAGTCGGAGGTATACTGTTCCACTAGGAGATTTAACCAGCTTTCTGGTGTCCTGGCAAGAAGTGGCCACCCCAGAAGCTGAAGGGCAATGTTTGGCTATTTTCCTGACTACTGCTGAGTTCTCTGTAGAGGATTGTTTTCATCAGTTCTGTGAATGTTAATCTAATAAGCCAACACTGTGCTCCATTTCTGAAACAGTTGCATAGATTTAATAGACGGCATCTCTGACTACAGTGGTACCTCGGGTTAAGTACTTAATTCGTTCCGGAGGTCCGTACTTAACCTGAAACTGTCCTTAACCTGAAGCACCACTTTAGCTAATGGGGCCTCCTGGTGCCGCCGGGGGATTTCTGTTCTCATCCTGAGGTAAAGTTCTTACCCCGAGGTACTATTTCTGGGTTAGCGGAGTCTGTAACCTGAAGGGTCTGTAACCTGAAGTGTATGTAACCTGAGGTACCACTGTACAGGCAAACCAGCTTCATACTGCCCACCTCCCAGTTCTGTGAGGGATGGAGGAGCTAGCAGTCACAAAGGGTCATCAGCCCCCTACCCAGTCCCCCCGATGCTGGGGGGGGGGGCGAGTCCCAGGACAGTTAGTGTAGCATACAAATCATGCGACCGGTGTGCCTTAGTAGCACAGATATGCGTAGAAATAGAAAAATGAATACGATTATCTGAGCAATTTCTTTGAGTATATCTTTTTCTCCCCCCAAGGGCTTGCAGGCAGAGAGATCCACCAGGCGCCAAGTTTGATGGTGAAGGAGGGCGGAATAGCCCAGCTGGAATGCAGCCAAACGTACGGACACGATAACATGTATTGGTACAAGCAACAGCCCCAGGAGATGGGCCTTCAGCTTCTCTATTACTCCATTGAAAATGCTGTGGAGACCAACGAGATCAAGTCGGACAGACTGAGGGCTCGTCGGCTGGACAATAAAGTCCTTTGCTTGAACATCTCCTCGGTCGAAGCAAGCGATACAGCCGTGTATTTCTGTGCTAGCAGCAGATACACAGTAGTCGGGAGCTCTTCCTGCAGTGTGCAATAACCGCCTGCCCTGGCTGTGTTTAGCAACGTGACACCTGTTGTCTTTGAGAACTAGGCCTTAGAAGGGGTGAGCTGCTGTTTGAAAGGAGTTTTGCTCTGACTGGGGAATTCCACCCGGCGTAATGTGTGCTGCCACCGTTTCACTCTGACTGATGGGAGAGGAACTGCATTCATCACCGCAGACCCTGCGCCAGGGTCACCTTGATGTTGTTACAGTTCCCATCATCTCTGAATAATGACCATGTTGGCTGGGGACTGTAGTCGGATGGAGGGCCACCATTTTCCTATCCCTGCCTTATCATTTAAGAATTACATCACAGGGTCCATCGAGGGCTGCTGAATACTTGAGTTGCCGGTGATGCATTTCTCTCCTTCTGTTTTAAATAAAACAATAAATGTCTCAGGCCCTTGGCTAACTAGACAATCTCTGGTTGGTTGGTTGGTTGGTTGGTTGGTTGGTTGGTTGGCAGGCATCCTTTTGTCTAGGGTGACAATGGAAGAATGTGCCTTTGGGGGGTGAAGTCAAACCATTGGCGAGTTACAGCGCCTGCTGTAGAGACCAATTAGGGGAGAGACATGTTTTGTTGCATCTGGGGAAGATGATTGTGCTGATCTATGGCCTTTTAAATTGAGTGGGGGGGTTATTGTTTTCATTTGTTATTACAGTATGTTTTTTTGTGTTTTTATGTTGCAAGCTGCCCTGTGATCTTCGGATGAAGCGTGGTCTAGAAATTAAATAAGTGTGTAAAATATATTTTATAGGATGATGCTTTGAGGCAACTATTCCTTTTAATCAGTTTTTGCTAACCGGGCAAAATGTTTTGGACTCCCACCAGCCCCAACCAGTGCAATTGTTTGGCAAAGGGTGCTTTACAGCTTCATTTAAAAAGAAACCAGAAATGAGTTCCTTTCACAAGGAAAGGGCCCTCCACACATGCTCTGGAAGCATTCTGAGAAGGCTGCCATAGTTTTCAGAACACAGCCATGGGAGCCTTATTCTGATCCAGCTGGGAGGTGACTTTTAAGGGGAGGGGGAAATCAGCAAGTAACTAAGATTCACACTGGCATTCAATTTCTCTCACATATTTAGAGATATGTAGGTGGAGATACAGTGATACCATCAGATTGCCCAGGGCTTTTTTTCAGCCGGAACTCTCTGGAACTCAGTTCCTGCACCTCTCAAGTGGCGCCATTGCCATAAGGGAAGTGTTCACGGTGAGTTTCAGCACGTCTTTTTTAAAGAAAAATAGCACTGAGATTGCCTAATCAACTCTCTCTTTGTCTACACAGAGTTACAACCCTGCCAGAATATAACAAGTGATATAAACATTTGTGGCTTGTCATGTTATAGAATATTCCTGGGCAAAAAAGAGAAGAAGTAACATTAAAGAATTTAATCGTGGAAAGCATAATAAAAAAGCAGGAACATTGGACAATAAATACAAAAATGCTGTTATCAAACCTAGCAGTGTGAGCTGCTTCCAGGGCATAAACAGGATTGTGTTGCGAATATCCTCTGGACACAAACAGGCATGCCCTAAACTCTCAGTCCCACCAATTAAAATTGGATCACATTGATGCGTCAGGTTAAAATGTATGTTGGTTTATTGCATTATATACAGGGAAGGGGACGTTTGTTGTTGCACTTCAACTCCAATCAGCCCCAGGCAGTAGGGCTATTGATGGGAGTCCAGCAACAGCTCACGGCCCACAGATTTCGTGCCCCTAAGCAGCAAAGTCAGCAGTATCTGCGTACCTTGACTTTGTGATGTCAGGAGGGGAGCCAGTGTGACGGAACCACAGAAGGAAGCGTAGAGTATCACAGCCACATGAAACTTGCCGAAAGTCTAGTGGCTGCATTAGAGAAGAAATGTGGATTAGCTGGTGCCTTCTGAGCGTTTGGCTTTTGGAAATAGGTAAAGCCTTCATCGAACTCTTTTTATATAAAGCTCACCTGCAATGTTGGTTTAAACCAGGGTTTCCCAAACTTGGGTCTTCGGCTGTTTTTGGACTACAATTCCCATCATCCCTGACCACCGGTCCTGCTAGCTAGGGATGCTGTAGTCCAAAAACAGCTCAAGACCCAAGTTTGGAAAACACTGGTTTAAACCCTCACTCCCAATGTTATAACACTTAGTTTTCTCTCTTCTAGGAAGCTCAAATGCTCGCATCGACCAAACACCGGGTTTAGTGCTGAGAGACGGGGACACTGCTCAGCTGGAATGCAATCAAACAGAGTCTCACAACTATATGTTCTGGTACCGGCAGGGTGCAAATCGAGGTCTGCAGTTTCTCTATTTTTTCCAGTATCAAGAACTTCTGGAGAACAGCAATCTTCCTGAACGGTTCGCAGCCAAGCAGCCTGAGACTCAGCGCCTTCAGCTGAAGATTTCCTCTGTGAAACAAGAGGATTCAGCCATCTATTTCTGTGCAACCAGCCTTGACACAGCAGTTCAAAGTAATGGTTCCCACCTGCAAAAACATTTCATATGTATGAGCGTCTGAGGGTGGAACGAGACAGACACGATCTTGTGTTTTTCTCATAACACTCATGCTGGGAATTGGGGCAGTATTTGAATAGACAAATCAGTGGATGAGAGAGGAAGTGTTTAACCTCTGCCCTGTCTGCCCACTTTGAATTAATTTAACCTCACTGCGAGAAGTGAGGTTACAGAGAACCAGGCAGAGGGCTTTCTTGGTAGTGGCGCCTGCCCTGTGGACTGCCCTCCCACCAGATGTCAAGGAAATAAACAACTATCTGACTTTTAGAAGACATCTGAAGGCAACCCTGTTTAGGGAAGTTGTTAATGTTTGATGTTTTATTGTGTTTTTAATATTCTGTTTGGGAGCCACGAAGAGCGTCTGGGGAATTGGCAGGGAATACTATATATCATTTCCCAGAATGCTTTTAGAACCTTACAGGTCCACCACATACGATAGAAGGTGCCTTCCTTTGCTTACCTTTCCAGCAGATATTTGCACTTGTCTTATACATTTTTGCAAGCTTACAAGGAGTCAAATACTACCAGTATATCATTTTCATATAATTTTCTTTCAGCGTACAAGAGGCTGAAAGAAAATTATACCACCGCCCCAGCTTCCCTTACCTGGATTGTGCAGCGGTGCCTGGCAGCAACAATGGCAGATTTCTAAAAAAAAAGAGCACGAACTGCTTTTTGCCCATGGGCAATTCGGCTCTGCCATATAAAATGGAATCAATTAAAGTTGAGCTGATTATTCAAAAGTATGAGGTGATCTGATATAGGCTTAATGCACACCACAGATTCAAAACACCTCCAAGTATTCTGGGAATTGTAGTTTGTAGAGGGTGCTGGAGAATTGTACCCCTGTGGGGCATAAACTACAGTTCCCAGGATCCATGTGTGAGTGTGTGTAGGCAGCCACAAACCTGCATGAGAGTCTTCTTTGGCAATCACTTGTAGCCGAGTAAAATTGTCTTCCATAGACACAGTCTTAACAGTGAGTCCGTAAGTGACTGTGGAGGTCAATTCTGGTTCCACACGTCCTTCCACAGTGGGGACATAGGTTTCCAGGCAGGAGTTAATCATGGTGAGGGTTTGCCCAGCATGCCTTCCTCTTAGCAAGTTTCTCCCTTTCATTCTGAGTTTGAGTGTCTTCAAAACCCATGACACCTTTGGTAAAGGCTGTTCTCCAGTTGGAACGCTGGCAGGTCAGTGTTTCCCAGTTGTCGATGTTTATACTACATTTTTTTAGATTTGCCTTGAGAGAGACTTTAAACCTCTTTTGTTGACCACCAGCATTATGCTTTCCATTTTTAAGTTTAGAATAGAGTAGTTGCTTTGGAAGACGATAATCAGGCATCCGCACAACATGACCAGTCCCACGAAGTTGATGATTGCTTTGACACTGATGATCTTTGCTTCTTCCAGTACACTGGCATTAGTTCACCTGTCTTCCCAGGTGATGTGTAAAAAAAATTCAGAGACACCGTGGATGGAATAATTCGAGGCGTTGGAGATGGTGTGAGAGTAAACCCCAGTGAACTCACTCAGTGGGACTTTCAAATAGACATAAAATGAATTACACTGCAGCTCTGGGCAGTCATTGCTGTCTCCGCCTTTGCGATGACATAAACTGGAGTCAAGAGAAGGAAGTAGAGGCTGCGGCTGTTCTAAAACGTTTGCCCACAGCTCAGGGGGGAAGAGATGTGGATCATCTGGTGTGTGGCCACTTGCCTCTTGGAAGTAGGTAAGACCTTCACTCAAGGATTCTTATTTAAGACATTGTTTTAAAGGGTTTCTTCACAAGCTTCCCTCTCCCTCTCTCCCCCAGGATGGTCCAATGCAGAGATCAGGCAGCAGTGGAGTCTGGTGCTTCAGGAAGGCAGAAACGCCAGGCTGGAGTGCGAACAAACTACCGACCACAACAACATGTTTTGGTTCCGGCAAGACCCAGGACGGGGTCTGCAGCTTCTCTTTAGTTTCTATTTAAATCAACCACAGCATCAAGGCAACATTTCTGAGCGTTTCCAGGCTGAGCAGCGTGAAACAAAGCAATGCCACCTTAACATTTCCCCAGCCAGAACAGAGGATTCAGCCGTGTATTTCTGTGCAAGCAGCAAAGACACAGCATTTCAAAGTCACCTCTTCTTCCTACCAAAACCTCGCTTCATTGATGTGCATGGAGGGTAGAGCGAAGATGACTTAGCTAGTGGCAGAGGGTTCTTAACCCCACAATGGCCAGCGCTCAGCTGCAAAAGCAGACAATTGTTTTAATTGATGTTGGACCAGCTGGGCTCTGAAATTAGAACTGAGCATGGCTTGCTAAGAGGGGGGTTGTTGGGAAACTGTGTACGTACAGCTCCTCACACAGAGTCAATTAAGGTTTGGCAGACAGCCAGAAGGCAATCTGAAGGAGTAAGTCTGCCTGGAGATAACAGAGACATGGAGACCGCTCCCTGATTGGTCAAGCTCTCTCAAGGGAGTGATAATTAATGGCCTACTAACTGGAATGTGTTAGTTCAGGAGTTCATTGTTCAGAGTTCTTTGTCAGTGTAGGAGTTGTGAGTCGTGTAAGAGAGAGCTAGCTAAAGATCCATGTTCTGTTCCTGTAAATAGTCCACTGTATATAATAAACACCTAACTACAAGTTCCTGGTTCCTGCTTCGTCTATCCAGTCTGCAGCCAAGTTGCCAATTGCCTCTGTGGATTCTGCGTGTACTCTGCTAGGTCCTGCAACTAGTCAGAAAGTTGCCAAACACCAATAGGTTTTGCCAATAGGGGTGGCGACAAGCCTTAAAGGTGTGATGGAGGAGAATCAGCTGCTGCATAGGAGCTCAGGACCCCCGCCTTTGTCCTCTCTCTGTTTCCTGCCCCAGCAGAGCCACAAATTAGATTGCGAGCAAAATAATATTTATGGGTGGCTGTTAAAAATTATATAACTTCAAACTCCCCCATAATATAACCAGACATAAAGAACAGATGAGATTTCCAAGAGGACATCATTATATACATGCAACAATATAATAACCTGATGCTGAAACATTGAGCTCACAGGACCAACAATGATAAAATTAATGTTGAAGACCAGACATGCTTCATCCCACAAGGGTCTTCCTCAGTGGTCAGGAAGTGTGCCTAGAAACCCAGCACTGTCACCAGAAATAAAACACTTGACTGATCTAAATAGATACAGTGAGGTTACGTGCAATAAATACAAGGTGTAATAGTTTGTGATCAATATACATCTCTGACAAGATTGAAAACCTCAGTCTAGTAGGTAATGGTTTTTAGGAAACTCGCCAACCATTCCATTGAATTATTGTACACATATGGTAAACCTGGAGAGATAAATGGATTAATAGAGAAGGTAGTATTTTTCTAATGCCCAGTCTATAAATCTAGATGATGACAAATTAAAACAAAACACTTTACACTGCGGAATTTGGGTTTTATATTTCATTTTTTGTGTGTCCTGCCCAGCACACCCACTATCCCATTAATGTTAGGTTTGAAATTGCTTGTTTGCCTCCTGACATAACACACTCCATCACAGGCAAGAAGAAGAAGAAGAGAAGAGAAGAGTTTGGATTTGATATCCTGCCTTTCACTCCCCTTCAGGAGTCTCAAAGCGGCTAACATTCTCCTTTCCCTTCCTCCCACACAACAAACACTCTGTGAGGTGAGTGGGGCTGAGAGACTTCAGAGAAGTGTGACTGGCCCAAGGTCACCCAGCAGCTGCATGTGGAGGAGCGGAGACGCGAACCCAGTTCCCCAGATTACGAGTCCACCGCTCTTAACCACTACACCACACTGGCAAGGGAAATGACAGCTGTTCAGCACTGTTTCTGACCCCAAACATGTGAGATTTCCCCCTTTTTTTGTTTTTACACCAAACAATCTTCAACGTATTGAAAACCATTTTTTAAAAAGTTATACCTAGGAATGGGGAAGAAATTCAGTTTGTTTATTACATATATAGGAAAATATATAGTGGATTCCTCTGACATCCCTAGCTGCTTAGCTGCTAATTCATTCAGATTTGACTAGCTGCCTGGTTGTTGTTTTTACCGCTGAATTGACCTATCAGTTTAAGATTATGCTATCTTCAGAGAGATGAGCTTCTCTTTTTCAGCAGGTCCCCAGCTGCTCCACCTCCTTGGCAGAAAGGTCTCAGAACCAGTTCCTGCCACCAGTGAGGTGCACTTAAGAGGTGCACTCCTCTTCAACTCTTCTTCGAGGCTCAGAGGCAGCAGCTGCCTTGCTCCACGTTGCTCTTGCAGCAGAGACCATGTGGTGGAAAGCGCTGGGTGTTGGCTTGCAGCTGTTGGCAGGTAGGAGAATCACTCTCACAGGCAGGATAGGTCTGTCCAAGGGCTTCCACAACTGTAAAAGAAAGGAAGAACCCAGCTGCACAGGCTGGGGCGCTTTAGGGGAGATCTACCAAGAGAGTTGGCAATGGGATAAAAAGAGCACCCTGCAAGCAATATGGAATTTTCAACCGAGAAAAGAAACAGGCAGAGAAATGAGAAAGGAGGAGGGCCAGGATAATAATAATAATAATAATAATAATAATAATAATAATAATAATAATAATAATTCATTTCCCAGCCACTCTGGGCGGCTTCCAACAAAACACTAAAATACAATAACCTATTAAACATTAAAAGCTTCCCTAAACAGGACTGCCTTCAGATGTCTTCTAAAAGTTTGGTAGTTATTTTTCTCTTTGACATCTGGTGGGAGGGCATTCCACAGGGCGGGTGCCACTACTGAGAAGGCCCTCTGTCTGGTTCCCTGTAACTTGGCTTCTCGCAGCGAGGGAACTGCCAGAAGGCCCTCGGCGCTGGACCTCAGTATCTGGGCAGAACAATAGGGGTGGAGACGCTCCTTCAGGTATTCAGGATGGGGAAATGAGGGGCAGAAGCCCAGCAAATCTAAAGGGTTCCTGGGCAGTAGAGGTGTCCCATAGTTCTCTCTTTCTCTTGCTTTCTTTCATTCTTAATATATTTGAATATGTATAATGTATTCAGTGCTTTTTTCTGGGGGTACGCATGCCCCTAAACATTTTGTGAATCTATGTTTGGCCTCATTGAGGGGCAGTATTTCAATATGAGTAGGAAAATGAGAGTACCCCTAAACATTTTTTTATATATAGAAAAAAAGCACTGAATGTATTTACTTAAGAGTCGGTTCTTGTCATATCTTGCGTCCTTGATGCTCCTAGTAGCAGATTAGGACCTTCCTACATAAGGTCCTTTTTTGCGTTGCACCAAGATGGATTTCTGCAGGTCTCCACACTGCTAGACCTTAACCTCCACTGAAGATCTCAGCAATTGGGCTGATCTATATGAATCCCTTAATTTTCTTCTGGCCAAAGAATAGCTGTGCTTCATTCCTATGGGGAACATAAAGTGCACCACAAGGGTGGATGGCATGCTAGTGGGGAGGAGGAGATTATGGGGATAGTGCAGCCTGTAGAGCATGAGACTCTTAATCTCAAGGTCGCAGGTTCGAGCCCCACGTTGGGCTAAAGATTCGGGCATTGCAGGGGGCAGGGTCCCTTTCAACTCTACAATTCTATGGGTTGAGGACTGGAAAGAAGGGGATAAAGGAATTGATGGGAAAGAACTGAGGTAAACTGACGGGCCATTCACTGCCAACTCATCCTTTCCCGCTTTTGAAATTCCACAGGCCGTTCTCTGCTGAATGCAAGCGCTCAGTGCAAATATGAGGTGGGATTTAGTTGAGGGAAAGGGCAGTTTCTTCCTTGTGGAAACCGAAAAGCAAAGTTAGGAGCCAAACTGTGACATGTAAAGCTGAGCGAGCTCTCCTTCTTGGGGGGTCCTTGTTCACTTCTCAGGTCTTTTACAGGTTTCTGCAGTGGAGTCACTGTGACGCAGAAGGAACAGTTCAAATTTGCCCGGAAGGGGGCCAAAGCAAGTATGGAGTGTTCCCATGATGACAGCACCTACACAACTATCCTTTGGTATCGGCAGGAGAGCAACCATGCAGACAAGCGGCTGGAGCTTATTGGCTACTCTGTACATGGATCTGTGTCTATGGAGCCAAATATGGAGAAATACAGTATAGAATCAACAAATGTGACACATGCTTCCCTGTCCATCACTCCAGAACAAACTACAGATTCAGCCGTGTATTTTTGCGCAGCCAGTAAAGGCACAGCAAGAACTTTCTGCCTCACAGCTGCACATAAACACTGCAGCTCTGCCAACACTCCCCTTCCTGCCCTCTATACCACACACACACACACACACAAACACACCAGTCACTTACATAGTCCTGTTTCATAAGACAATGAGAAACAGCAGCACTATCTGCCACTGTGGGCTTATGGACCCTCCACATGTGCCTATTTTCCAGGCACAGTCCTAAATTTACAGAAGCCATCCTGTTTCTGATTTGATCCCGAAATGTCCCACTTTTCCTTAAGGTAAAGGTAAAGGGACCCCTGACTATTAGGTCCAGTCGTGACCGACTCTGGGGTTGCGGCGCTCATCTACCTCTATAGGCCGAGGGAGCCGGCGTACAGCTTCCAGGTCATGTGGCCAGCATGACTAAGCCGCTTCTAGTGAACCAGAGCAGCGCACAGAAACACCGTTTACCTTCCCGCTGGAGCAGTACCTATTTATGTACTTGCACTTTGATGTGCTTTTGAACTGCTAGGTTGGCAAGAGCAGGGACCGAGCAACGGGAGCTCATCCCGTCGCGGGGATTCGAACCGCCGACCTTCTGATCGGCAAGTCCTAGGCTCTGTGGCTTAACCCACAGCGCCACCCGTCTCCCTTAACTTTTCCTTAGGATGCCCCTATTTTCATCAGAGAAATGTTGGAGGGTATGAGCTTATGGCCAGCAGCATTATTTATGATTTTCAATTTCATACATTTCAATAATTTTACAATCATTTGAACATTTCAAAACTTGACTTCCTTCCCCCTCTTTCTGCGGTTCCTTAAAATTATTTTAAATATTTTCTGCATATCAAAATTAATTTGCTCATTTATTCATCTCCTTTAAATGTATACTCTTACAACACTGCAGGTTATTACAATAATCCTGCCAATGTTCTTATCTGTTTACAATTTATTTGTAAATATTCAATAAACCATTTCCATTCTTTTATAAAAAGTTTGTTATCTTGATTTCTTATTTTTCCGGCAAGTTTCGCCATTTCTGCATATTCCATAAGTTTTTGTATCCATTCTCCTTTTGCTGGGACTTCTTCGTTCCATTTTTGGGCAAGTAACATTCTTGCCGCTGTAGTTAAATACATGAATAAATTTCTATACAGTTTGGGTAGTTCTGTCCCTATAATCCCCCAAAGCAGGACTTCTGTTTCTTTTACATACGTTCTTTCAAACATCTTTTTCAATTCATTATATATCATTTCCCAGTAAGCTGGCTGACATGGTGTCTTTAGAAAGCATTCCAACCGTTATGTACTGAAGTTCTCACCCTGGGCCAGCAGGGGGATACTGTAGATAGTTATGCAAATGAAGGATCGAAAGTGACGTTCAGTGATTGGATGGGTACTGTAGATAGTAATGCAGATGAAGGATCGAAAGTGACGTTAAGTGATTGGATAGTTTTAGAAAGTTGTTACAGTAACATGGTACTGGAGCTCTATATAAGCAGGCTGACTGAGCCCTTCAGTTCAGTTCTGTCCTGGCCTGTGAATAAACAAGAGCTGTTTGAAGAATTGCTGTGTCATCTGATATGTTCACCCACAACTTAACACCAACGCACCCACCCCCATCTCCCAGAACCTGGCAAGCCTTAAAAGTAGGAGAGCAAAGAGCTCAAAGACAGAGGGCACATAGCAGCACCCGTAGAGGAGTTGATGAGCATGATGAATGAGGAAGTGGGAGAGACAGGGGGTGGAGATTCACTCAGGACAACACCATTATCCAAGAGGCTGGATTCTATAGCCTCTCTCTGTAAAGACTGAAATAAAAAAGGACGGTAATAAACTTTCCTTTGTCTTTATACTTTCCTGGGTAACTAGCTGGGAGCCGCTGACAGCATCCTGACAGTTATTTGCGTATCTTGCATAGAAATATTTTCTTTTCTTTGACCCGAATCTACAGCTGATTCATCCCATCAGGCCCTTGAGTTTTAGAGTTAAGGAGAGAGGGATTTCTGTCTCTCCACATGATTCTTATATATCTTATCTTGTAACAATTACATAAAATGCAAATAACCCTCATGTTGTTGTTTAGTCGTTTAGTTGTGTCCGACTCTTCGTGACCCCATGGACCAGAGCACACCAGGCACTCCTGTCTGCCACTGCCTCCCGCAGTTTAGTCAAACTCATGCTGGTAGCTTTGAGAACACTGTCCAACCATCTCGTCCTCTGTCATCCCCTTCTCCTTGTGTCCTCCATCTTTCCCAACATCAGGGTCTTTTCCAGGGAGTCTTCTCTTCTCATGAAGTGGCCAGAGTATTGGAGCCTCAGCTTCACGATCTGTCCTTCCAGTGAGCACTCAGGGCTGATTTCCTTCAGAATGGAGAGGTTTGATCTTCTTGCAGTCCATGGGACTCTCAAGAGTCTCCTCCAGCACCATAATTCAAAAGCATCAATTCTTCGGCGATCAGCCTTCTTTATGGTCCAGCTCTCACTTCCATACATCACTACTGGGCAAAACATAGCTTTAGGCTAGCCTGAAAGGAAAGATGATTGTTTTTGTTTCCCCTTTCCTGGACTACAGCGTCCTTTTTGAGATGGAGTGAGACTATATTGTAGGTGGAGCTTCCTTCAGCTGCTCAGAGACAACCCAAATTTCTAGACCGAAGTCTGCAATTAAACATCTCTGCTAGTCATCACTGGGTGAGGGTGTGAGAGAGAGGAATATCTTGATACCTCTGCACAAATTTCAAGAGTCTCACAAAACATGTTAACAACCCCAGTTTGGGTTGCACAGGGAGGACTACTGAACTCCTGTTTCTAAGAGAGCTTTGTTGTGTTCATATAGACAGAACCAGACTGTTGGTGCCGGGGAAGGAAGCCGATATAATACAGTCACATAAAAGCCACATTCGACACTTGCAAAGAGCTCAGAGATGTGGATCATCTGGTGTGTGGCTATGTGCTTCTTAAAATTCAGTAAGTCCTTTGTCAGAATCCTCTTCTCTGCTTTACAGGCGGCTTTTAATATTCTAATCCGAGACCCAGGTTTAAATTTCCTCTTTCTCTTTCAGGATTCTCAAATGCTGAGATCACCCAGCCATGGAGCCTGGTGCTGCAGGAAGACAAAACTGCACGGATTGAGTGCGAACAAAAATATCAGCACAACGTCATGTTCTGGTACCGCCAGGGTGCTGAGCCGGGTCTACAGCTCCTCTTTCACTACTATTATTCCCAGCAACAGCCTGCAGGCAATGTTTCTGACCGGTTCACAGCTGATATGCCCAGCACAGATCGCTTGATCCTGAATATTTCCCCTGCAAAGCAGGAAGATTCAGCTGTGTATTTCTGTGCAAGCAGCAGAGACACAGCAGTTCAAAGTAACCTCTCCTTCCTACAAAATCCTCTGTGTGTCCTCATCACTCTGCCTGTGTGGGCAACTGTGCTTGAGTGGTACGATTCCATTTACCATGAAATATACTCAAGAGTCGAGAGTGGATTTCATGCTCTTTATTCAGCTCATAGTGGTGAGGAGGAGTGGAAGTTCCCCCACAATATATGCTTTATATACATTATTTACACAATGGGCTGCACGTGATTGGCTAATTCCGGGATCCTCCTGTAGGCCAATCAGCTTGTGGAGTCACTCCCACCTGGAGATGGATTGGGTGGCTCCTGCGGACCAATCAGACTGCTGCATTGTTCTAGGACCAATCAGACTGCTGCATTCTGAATCCTGTTGTTCTAGGACCAATCAGACTGCTGCATTTTGGATCCTATTCAATTCAGTACATAACAACCATGTATGGACCAATGTGAGATTCCAATTTCTCTGCGGGGCTTCTGGCAATGGGAAACTCTAAGGCAGAGCATGTGCTCCAGAATCCTCTAAGGAGTTTGGATTCGGGACATTATAAACATTATAAAACAGTGTTCAGGGCCAGGCAGGTTTGCTGACTGACCTGGCAGCCTCAGGCTGCAACATTTGCCTTTTCTATTATTGGAAATAGCATGTCTTTATCACTTTTCCATACGATAAAATGCTCAAATTATCCCGAGATCTTGGGAAGTGAAAAGCTGCCGTGATGACCTCGGGAGGTGGGCGTTCAGCCAGACAAAGCCTGCCAGCAGCTATTTAGGACATGAAACCTCCACCAATTTTCTACTCTGAGCAGGTGGAGTGATCATTGGCAGAGACACCATGAAGTTCCTCTTGATCCTTACCTGTCTGGGAGTAGCGGGTGCGTCCTTCAATGCTGCTTCATCTTTCTCTCCTTGGAACTCAGGACAACTAAAAAAAAAAAAAAGAATTTTCTATCATAGGCTCCACTGGAGACAGCAAACGCCCTCCAGAAGTTATATTTGTCAACCTGCTGGGATAACGCAGTTGTGAGCAGTGGTAGGGCTAGCATATGAACACATGGAGCAAGCTGTCTGTAGTGCCCTAAGCCCAGTGCATTTTTTCCTAGCAAAAGAGGTGCCAGAACTCTCCATGAACTTCTTCGTTTTCTTAGAATGGCAATGACGTGCATCTGAGAAGTGCTGGAACTGAGTTCTGGTGATTTCTGGCTGAAAGAAAGGCCCAGCTTTAGACTGTTCTTGGGTTGGTCTGCTTGCTTGCTTGCTTGCTTGCTTGCTTGCTTGCTTGCTTATTTATTATTTATTTATTTATTTATTTATTTATTTATTTATTTATTTGCACTAAGATACAGGTCTTCATTTGGGACGCGGGTGGCGCTGTGGGTTAAACCACAGAGCCTAGGACTTGCCAATCAGAAGGTCGGCGGTTCGAATCCCCGTGACGGGGTGAGCTCCCGTTGCTCCTGCTCCCTGCTCCTGCCAACCTAGCAGTTCGAAAGCACGTCAAAGTGCAAGTAGATAAATAGGTACAGCTCCAGTGGGAAGGTAAACAGCGTTTCCGTGCGCTGCTCTGGTTCACCAGAAGCGGCTTAGTCATGCTGGCCACATGACCTGGAACCTCCACGCCGGCTCCCTTGGCCAAAAAAGCGAGATGAGCGCCGCAACCCCAGAGTCGGTCACGACTGGACCCAGTGGTCAGGGGTCCCTTTACCTTTTACCTTTACAGGTCTACATGGTCAGGGCCAGACCAATCATGAGGCAAGGTGAGGCAATTGCCTCAGGCAGCAGATCTAGTCTCCAGGGTGTGACCTGCTCCTTGAAGGCCACATCTGCTGCCTCCTCAGCAGCCCCATACCCAACACCACCTCTGCAGAGGCCTTTTGGCAATAGGAGGCACTGCTGGTTTCCTCCCATCCTTGTTCCCAATGAAGATTTTTTGCCCTCACCCTTTGTTCCTGATGTAGATCTTCACTCACCTCTTCTTCCCTAGCCCAGGGTGCGGTGAGGAGCCATTTTGTGGTTCACCTCAGCTGCCAAAATATCTTGGGCCAGCACTATTCATAGTAAAGCTATTTACGACAGGCAGCTAGAGTCACCATATTGCCACTGTTTTGCAAAGACCTCCACCTTGCTCATTCCCTGGTTCGCTGCATGATTTGGCAAGGCACTGCCTGAGCCAAACCAACCTTCAACAGGGTTGTGTTTCAAAGAAAACTGTGGCAATAACTTCAGTACTCGGTACACTGAAGAGCCTTGTGTAATGATAAATAATTTGTCTGTGCGTAAGTTTTGTTGCAGCCTCTGCCCTGTAGCTGAAAACAGAGAGCAAGGTGGATTTTAGCACGGCACAGTTGCTTCAGGAGTGATGGTGCCTCGTAAAAGTTTAGGCAATGCAGGGTCCTCAAAATGTTGTTGGACTCCAACTCCCATCATCCCCAGCCAGTATCGCCCACAGTCAGGGATTCTGAGAGCTGTAGTCCATCAGTATGGAGAAAGATACTTTCTGCTGACCATCAGGCAATGGCTTTTCCCACCTGCTTTGCCCAACCCTCCAGCCCCAGGAGACTTTCCCAGACCATAATTTGAGAACAGCGGAAGCAGCTTAGAAGAGAGAAGAGGAGATATTCTTAACAAAATAATTTTATGTGTGTCCTTGTTTCTCAGTTGGATCTTTTTACATGGTTTCGTATGCTTTCTGGAATTTTTATGCATTGTGTCTATGATTATGGTTTATTAATTCTTGATTGTAATTGATAAGTGTAAAATGTTTAATTATTATTTGCTGGTATTTAATTTTACTGTTGACTATTATATTTTAATGGATGTTTGAATATTGCTTTATTTGATATAGGTTGTTTATTTTAAAGTTATTGTGACTTTTTTGTATAGTGGTACCTTGGCTGTCAAACTTAATCCATTCTGGGAGTCCGTTTGACTCCCGAAACCGTTTGAAAACCAAGGCACGGCTTCCGATTGGCTGCAGGAGCTTCCTGCACTCAATTGGAAGCCGCTTCGGACGTTCGGGTTCCAAAAAACGTTCGCAAACCGGAACACTCACTTCCAGGTTTGCAGCGTTTGGGAGCCAATTTGTTTGGGAGACGAGCTGTTTGAGTACCAAGGTACCAATGTATTGGATCAGATTGTTATTACGTGTGCAATCTTTGCTGTCTATTTTGTTGTTTCTTCAGATTGTAAAACGCCTTGTGTATAGTAATCTAGAAAGGCAGTACACAAATTAAAAGTGAAATGAAATGAAATATTTGGAGGGCAGCACAAAAAACTACCCCTGATTTAAAGCATTCATGCAATCCAATCTTTGGCCTATCCATAAGAAATGTGGTGCCGTTCTTTGTGTGCTGCAAATTGGCAAAAAAATTACAAGGAACTTCTTGATTCAAGGCGCTTCTGTTCAGTAAGATTATGCATTTCTGGCGAACATAGCAGGGTGATCGTCACTTTGCTTAGTTGACAACTGTTCATGGCTGTCACAGCTGCTGTCCCCTTTGATGATGACGACAAGATTGTGGGAGGCTACACCTGCCAGGAGCTCTCAGTCCCCTACCAGGTGTCTCTGAATGCTGGATATCACTTCTGTGGGGGCTCTCTCATCAGCAGTCAATGGGTCGTATCAGCTGCTCACTGCTTCCAGTCGTGAGTAAAGAACATTCTAATCCTTCATCAGTGTTGCTTAGGCTCTGTTTCCCTCTCCCCGGTACCTTCTTTCAGAGCTAACAAAGTTTGGGTGGGACTAGGGCGTCACCAGGGAGACAGGTGGCATCTACATGCTGCAGATACTCAGGACAGATCAAAGAAAACAATTCTCCACATAAAGGTAAAGGGACCCCTGACCATTAGGTCCAGTCGTGACCGACTCTGGAGTTGCAGCACTCATCTCGCTTTATTGGCCGAGGGAGCCGGCATACAGCTTCTGGGTCATGTGGCCAGCATGACTAAGCCATTTCTGGCAAACCAGAGCAGCGCACGGAAACGCCATTTACCTTCCCGCTGGAGTGGTACCTACTTATCTACTTGCACTTTGACGTGCTTTCGAACTGCTAGGTTGGCAGGAGCAGGGACTGAGCAACGGGAGCTCACCCCATCATGGGGATTCGAACCGCCGACCTTCTGATCGGCAAATCCTAGGCTCTGTGGTTTAACCCACAGCACCACCCGAATCCCTAATTCTCCACATAGCCGCACAGTAACCTTGGGTCAAATGTTTGTGGTGATGGCTTCTCTGAGGGAGGGGAAGTGTGCTTGCAACTTTCAAGTCAGCGCCCCATAATCATGAAATAATAATAGTAATAATAATTTATTATGTATACGCTGCCCATCCGGCTGGACCTCCCCAGCCACTCTAAGGCGGTTCCCAACAGATTAAAAACAGAATAAAACATCAAATATTAAAAACTTCCCTAAATGACATAAAAGACTTCCATTGAGTTATGAATGTATACCTTCTCTTATCCATGCATTTGAAAATAATGATAAGCAAAGAATGAACCTAAAGTTGAGTTCACACAGTTTGGGCAACCAACATTTCCTCATAGGAACTTTTGCGTCTTTCCAAAGCTTTGCTACACATATCCCTTGCCATTTGCTAAACAGTTGTTGACAATCCTAAGCTTCCTTTTTTAATCACTGCCTGGCCTTAAATATGACCTGGAAGATTGTCTGTGGATTTTCTTCTTCTTCCTTTTTAAAGTTTTTCTTTATACTTTTCAAGTTTATACATTTCATTAGTTTTACAAATCAATTTAACATTTCAAAACTTGACTTCCTTCCCTGTCTTTCTGCAGTTCCTTAATAAAAAAAAAAAAAATCTTCTGGATATCCAAATTCATTTCACTTGCACATTTAATTATCTACTGTAAATATATACTCTTGTGAAACTGCAGGTTATTACAATAAGCCTGCTAATGTTCTTATCTGTTCACAATTGATCTGTAAATATTCAATAAACCATTTCCATTCTTTTATAAAAAGTTTGTTATCTTGATTTCTTATTCTTCTGGTAAGTTTCACTATTTCTGTATATTCCATGAGGTTTTGTATCCATTCTTCCTTTACTGGGACTTCTGCTGCTTTCCATTTTGTCGGTTGTTTTTCTGGCACTTTTCTGTACATGCTCTACATGAATCAACCATATTGCATTCCAGAGCTTCATTTAGATTAAACATTTTGGATTTTGACTGAGAATTCCACACTGTAACATACACTTAATAATAACCACTGTAACGTGTTGCAAATATTTCAGTTTCCGCATCCAGGTGAGGCTTGGGGAATACAACATAAATGTCCTGGAAGGGTCAGAGGAGCTCATTGATGCTGAGAAACAAATTCCCCATCCCAAGTATGACCCAGTTACCACAGACAACGACATTATGCTCATCAAGCTGGCTACCCCTGCCACCCTCAACTCCCGCGTCAGAGCCATTTCCTTGCCTTCGAAATGTGTGGCTGCTGGGACCGAGTGCCTGATCTCAGGATGGGGCAACACCCTCAGTGATGGATGTGAGTTAAAGCATGTTTCATGCATTCAAATCACACAGGGCAACTTTTCTTTCTGCAGGAATTCAAGGCCAAACTAGACATTGCCATGGAGGTGCATCTAGCAGCCTCTCAGCACTTTTAGTAGTAGTAGCAGTAATAATAATAATAATGTTGTTGTTTAGTCGTGTCCGACTCTACGTGACCCCATGGACCAGAGCACACCAGGCACTCCTGTCTTCCACTGCCTCCCACAGTTTGGTCAAACTCATGTTCGTAGCTTCGAGAACACTATCCAACCATCTCGTCCTCTGTTGTCCCCTGCTCCTTGTGCCCTCCATCTTTCCCAACATCAGGGTCTTTTCCAGGGAGTCTTCTCTTCTCATGAGGTGGCCAAAGTGTTGGAGTCTCAGCTTCAGGATCTGTCCTTCCAGTGAGCACTCAGGGCTGATTTCCTTCAGAATGGAGAGGTTTGATCTTCTTGCAGTCCATGGGACTCTCAAGAGTCTCCTCCAGCACCAGAATTCAAAAGCATCCATTCTTCGGCGAATATAATAATAATAATAATAATAATAATAATAATAATAATAATAGAAGAAGAAGAAGAAGAAGAAGAAGAAGAAGAAGAAGAAGAATAGTACCAATAATAATAATTTATAGCAGCACACACAGGGGCTGCTTAACCTTTTCCTCGCTGGCTGTTCCACAGCCCATGTACCATTTCAAATAGAGAAATGGCATGTTTGGATGCTTCTCCATACAAAACAAACCCACCCGAATATTGAAATATGGCACGTTAGGGAGATTAAGCTGAAACTCATTTCTTATGGGATTGTTATTTGGAGCATTGGTACCCCCACTGTTCAGTCAAAAAAGGGCTTCTAAGGTGGCTTAAAGGTAAAGGTAAAGGATCCCTGACAGTTAAGTCCAGTAGCGAACGACTCTGGGGTTGCAGTGCTCAACTTGCTTTACAGGCCGAGGGAGCCGACGTTTGTCCACAGACTGTTTTTCTGGGTCATGGGGCCAGCATGACTAAGTTGCTTCTGGCGCAACTTCCCGCCAGAGTGGTACCTATTTATCTACTTGCACTTTGACGTGCTTTCAAACTGCTAAGTTGGCAGGAGCAGGGACCGAGCAACGGGAGCTCACACCGTCGCGGGGATTCGAACTGCCGACCTTCCGATCGGCAAGCCCTAGGCTCTGTGGCTTAAACCACAGTGCCACCCGCATCCCCAAGGTGGTTTATGTACCATCAATTAAAACAAGGTAGTCCCTGCTTGCAAGTTTGCCATTTTACCAACACAACACAAAAGGAAAAACGGGGCAGGGAGGGATGAGGAAAATATCAAACTACAAAGTAGGTATGTAGAAGGGGCAAGTTTTTGGTGGTTGTTATTTTTTTAGAAAAAGAAAAACCCTCAAACATGTAATTCCTGAACTTTGCAAACTGTAGTGGTATGGCCCCAGGAACGCGATACAATACCAAGGTCATGCTGTGGTTTGGTAGTTTTTGCTTCTCTCTTAATTTCTTGGTTTATAACAACATTCCTTAATTCCTTTTCCCCCACCCACTCCATTTTGGGGCAGTCAACTTGCCAGAGCTTCTTCAGTGCCTGGATGCTCCCGTTCTAAGTGACACCGAGTGCGAGGATGCCCTGGTGGGGCAAATCACCCCAAACATGATATGCGCAGGATACCTGGAAGGCGGCAAAGATTCCTGTGATGTGAGATTCCTTTTTGTGCCTTTTTTCTTTTGCCCAGATACAAATGCTACTGCTGCTACACTTGTGCCTTTAATTAGAAGAACCATGCGGGTCACATTTGCAGATGACACCAAACCGGGGGAGGGGTAGCCAATGCCGCAGGATGACAGAATCAGGATTCGAAATGACCTTAACAGATTGGAGGATGGGAACCAAGCTAATAAAATGAATTCCAATAGGGATAAATGCGAGGTTCTTCACTTAGACAGGGAAAACCAGCTGTGCACAAATAGAAGATGATGTTCCATACATTAAAAATAGGACACATCCTAGAAGGCAGGTTGAATCCAAACTGGGAAATATTGGCTTGTTGTGGAGTAGAGCCTAAGGGTTCAAACCATCTCCAGTGCTAAGTTGGGAAAATGAAACCCCTTTAAGACCTTCAGAGGAGTGTGTGTGTGTGTGTTTTCCCCTTTAGAATGCCATAATCAGGCTTCAGATGCATAAATTGGTACCCACTAAAAAAAAGTTTATTAACTACCCAAATATTTTATTTACAGGGGGATTCTGGTGGACCCATGGTATGCAATGGGGAGCTCCAAGGAATTGTGTCTTGGGGCATAGGGTGTGCTCTGAAAGGTTTTCCTGGCGTATACACCAAGGTCTGTAACTATGTGGACTGGATCCAAGAAACAATTGCGGCCAACTGAAAGACCCATCCCTGTCTTTGGATATTTGCCTTTCCTTCTGTTTAATTCAGCACCGTGCTAAATAAAGTCAGATCATGTGATGCAGCCATCTTTTTCTTTCATGAGTTAGCAGGGTTCTAAAAGTGAACTAATTCCCCCCTCTATACTTTGAAGTTTTTATACTGGGCATCCGTGTTAAACATTCCTGTCACACAGTATTCCTGACTTTTATATCCAGTGCTATTTTTCTTTTTTAAAAAAAATGTTTAGGGGTACTCTCATTTTGACTCAAGAAAATGACCATTTTATAGTTCAAATGAGGGAAATAAATACAGTAAATGGACAAAAGTACAAAGAACATGCATTACTCATATTGAAATACTGCCCCTAATGAGGCCAAACCTTCATCAGTAAAAAACCACACATCCACATTCCACACTGCTTCACACATTAAACGCTCACTTCCATATGAGACTCAGGAAACAGTGGGAAAGGAAAGGAAGCTGCCATTGGAGGTGGTAACAATGAAACTGACCAATCACCGTGCTAGATTCTAATTCCTACTTCACACATTAAACGCTCGCTTCCTTCTGAGACTCAGGAAACACTGTGACAAGAAATGAGGCTACCATCAGGGGTAGCAACGGAACTGACGATTCACCGTGCTAGAGAAGAAACTAATCTTTTATACTTTTTAAAGTTTCTTCTCCCGTTAGATTCACAAAATGTTTAGGGGTATGCGTACCCTGCGTACCCCCAGAAAAAAGCACTGATTATACCACCTATTAAGGAAGTAAGTTCATTTTGGAATGAATGGAGAATTGAACCAAATGGGGTTCAGTTTCAAAATAAATGCATTGGGCAGTGAATGGTTGTGTAGATTTCTTGCCCCATTTGTACCCATTTGTTGGCAGTGAAGCTTACCTGGCTTT
This sequence comes from Podarcis vaucheri, assembly GCF_965113315.1. NCBI lineage: Eukaryota > Metazoa > Chordata > Lepidosauria > Squamata > Lacertidae > Podarcis > Podarcis vaucheri. The sequence continues at coordinate 33,949,003 of NC_138755.1, read as the reverse complement.
GGGGGCTGATGCTCTTAGAGGCTGTCGTTTTATTTTTCCATGATGAATTGTACGACATTCCGGGGGGAGGGGAATAGTAGCTAACACAAATAAGTGCCCCCACAACTGTTAACTACTGAAATCAGTTTTGCTATCACTGCCCCCATGGCGACAGCAACTTTCCCACCCACCCCTAAAGTCAGAAGCAAGAACCAGAGAACAAAAATGCATGTAGGTACCGAAAGAAATACGAGTTTAATGAATGAATAATGAAGAATTGCCCTCCTGGATAAAACCGAGAATCCTCCTGTTTAAATATATTGTTACAAAAGTTAGGTGCCTCCCCATTTCTGTGCTGAGCAGTGGCAAGGGCCCATGGGTACCAGGCACAAATCCAGGGTCTGTGGTCCTTTGGGGAATTGAAGACAAGGCAGAGGCTGTGGTAGCTTTAAAAATGTGATTTATTCACATACAGTGGTACCTCGGGTTACAGACGCTTCAGGTTACAGACTCTGCTAATCCAGATATAGTACCTCGGGTTAAGAACTTTACCTCAGGATGAGAACAGAAATTGTGCTCCGGCGGCAGCAGGAGGCCCCATTAGCTAAAGTGGTACCTCAGGTTAAGAACATTTTCAGGTTAAGAATGGACCTCCGGAACGAATGAAGTTCTTAACCCGAGGTACCACTGTATTTACACCTGATTTTAGATGGAGTCCAGATCTTAAAGCATGGTCATCTCAAGAGGGGCTTGTTCCCCCCAGCAGGGCAGCTCTAAAGTCCAGGGCATTTCTCTCTCTTTTTCCTCCCTTCTTCCTCCCAGCACATGTCACCTCACACCCAGTTACCCAGGGAACCTTCCAACCCCCCAAGTCTGTTCACACCTCAGGGCAGGGGGGGAGGACAGTTCTCCTGTGCTGCCAAATGGCCCTCAATGGCCCTGCATTGTTTCTTAATGGCCCTAGCTTGGCCAGGTCCTTTTGCATAGGCTGGCCCAGGAATCCCTCTGCAGCTTGCATTTCTCCCTTCACATCCCAAGTCATCAAAATCCTACCATTTATTAATTTCTAGGGGTCATCCCCCCACCCAATCTATAACACCATTATTGTCTAGCCAGATGCTTTGAGAAAGCCTCCCAGGTCAAACTCTGTTGACTCAAGCAGCTGATTACCAGAACCCATGTATTACCAGGCATCACCCAACTTGCTGTTTTTGGACTACAACTCCCATCATCCCTAGATAACAGGACCAGTGGTCGGGAATGATGGGAATTGTAGTCCCAAAACAGCTGGAGGGCCAGGTTTGGCCATGCCTGTATTACACAGATTCGTGCTTGGAGGACAGAACAGGGGTCATCCACCACCTGTCAAATAACAGTCTCTCAGGCACAAAGACTTTTCTGAAAATCTTGAGCATTGTCAGCATGGACTGGGGTGAGTCTGCAGAGTTTTGGAGGGAGTTCTCTCCCAACCCTACCTGGGCATGCTGCAGATTGAATGGTGGACCTGCTACACACAAGGCAGAAGTGCTACCAATGAGCCACACATCTCTTCCCCAAAGGACTTGAGACCTGTGGAGGTCTATATACATAGGTTTACATTGGAAAGAGGTGTTCCACAGGGAGGGGCCACTACCGAGAAGGCCCTCTGCCTGGTTCCCTGCAACCTCATTTCTCATAGTGAGGGAACCGCCAGAAGGCCCTCAGAGATAGATCTCAGTGTCCAGACTGGATGATGGAGGTGGAAACGCTCCTTCAGGTATGCTGGGCTGAGGTCATTTAGGGCTTCAAAGGTCAGCACCAACACTTTGAATTGTGCTCAGAAATGTACTGGGAGCCAGTATAGATCCTTTAGGACCAGTGTTATATGGTTTCAGTGGCCACTCCTAGACACAAGTCTAGCTGCCACATTCTGGATTTGTTGTAGTTTTTGAGTCACCTTCAAAGTAGCCCCACGTAGAGCGCATTTCCGTTGTCAAAGCTGGAGATAACTAGAGCATGCACCACTCTAGCGAGACAGGTAGGGTATCAGTCAGTGTACCAGATGGAGCTGGTAGACAGCTGCCCTGGAGACATAACTGACCTGTGCTTCCATGGACAGCTGTGAGTCCAAAATGACTCTCAAGCTGCGTGCCTGGTCTTTCAGGGGCACAGTTATCCCATAGCCTTATCCTCCATGAATCTGTCTCTCTACAGCCTGGAGATAAGTAGCATTAACTGGTATGAACCCTGAAAAAAAGAAGGTATGAACATGGTAGGGAGGAGAAGCACTCAGTGCCATTAATAGGTGAAGCTTTTCCTGGCATGGAGATACCATGTTAAATTTCTCTTTTCTAGGCTACTGTGAAATGCGAAAGAGCAACCTTCTGTATCACTTCCCCTTGCACGTGTTACACTAGCAACAATTCTCCATGGTTCTCTGTGCCAGACCTATGGGCACCAACCAGCAGGAAAGTTTTCTCCCTGCTCTGGGAAGGAAAAACCTGGGTTTGACAGAGTTGTATAGATAGGATCATGAGGGAGTGCAGAATTGATCTCTGGAATCTTTCTGACTTCTCAGGGCCAGGGGGAGGTCTTTTGCAACCCAGGGTAGGGGAACGAATGCTCCCTGCGCCAACATTTTGTCATATGCCGGGCAGGAGAATCTAAACTCATGAAATAACCACAACTACACCCACCGGGTGTGCATGTCCATATTCAAGTTCAGAAGATACTGGGCAGATTTTACTAGCTGATGCAATTGGAGATATGTCTGCCATTAGCAGGCAATAGGTGACCTTTTATTTGAGGACAGTTGGGGCATTCTGGGGCATGAGTGTTACTTCTGGGCATGGTGCATCCACATAAAGCTCGTGTCCTCCAACATTTCTCCGATGAAAATAAGGATGTCCTATTCCATCATCATCATCATCATCATCATCATCATCATCATCATCATCTCCATCATCGTCATTGTCATAATAATACCACTCTACCTATCAGACTAGGGACGCGGGTGGCGCTGTGGGTTAAAGCCTCAGCGCCTAGGGCTTGCCGATCGAAAGGTCGGCGGTTCGAATCCCCGCGGCGGGGTGCGCTCCCGCTGCTCGGTCCCAGCGCCTGCCAACCTAGCAGTTCGAAAGCACCCCCGGGTGCAAGTAGATAAATAGGTACCGCTTACCAGCGGGAAGGTAAACGGCATTCCGTGTGCTGCGCTGGCTCGCCAGATGCAGCTTTGTCACGCTGGCCACGTGACCCGGCAGTGTCTCCGGACAGCGCTGGCCCCCGGCCTCTTGAGTGAGATGGGCGCACAAACCCCAGAGTCTGTCAAGACTGGCCCGTTCGGGCAGGGGTACCTTTACCTTTACCTATCAGACTGAGGGACGCGGGTGGCACTGTGGGTTAAACCACAGAACCTAGGACTTCCCGATCAGAAGGTTGGCAGTTCGAATCCCACAATGGGGTGAGCTCTTGTTGCTCGGTCCCTGCTCCTGTCAACCTAGCAGTTCAAAAGCACATCAAAGTGCAAGAAGATAACTAGGTACCGCTCCAGCAGGAAGGTAAATGGCGTTTCCGTGCACTGCTCTCGTTCACTAGAAGCAGTTTAGTCATGCTGGCCACATGACCCGGAAGCTGTATGCTGGCTCCCTCGGCAAGTAAAGCAAGATGAGAGCCGCAACCTCAGAGTTGGCCACGACTGGATCTAATGGTCAGGGATGCCTTTACCTTTTACCTATCTGACTGGGTTGCCCCAGCCACTCTGGGCCACTTTCAACATATATTAAAACATCATAAAAGATGAAACATTTAAAAACTTCCCTCTACAGGTGTCATCTAAAGGTTGTATAGTTACTTATCTCCTTGGCTTGGGGGCCACATAACTCCATTTCCTCCAACATTTCTCTGGTGAACATACGTCCTAAGGAAAAGTGGGACATTCCGTGATCAAATAAGAAACCAGAATGGCTTCTTTAAATCTTGGACTGTCCCTGAAAAACAGGGAAATTTGGAGGGTCTGTGTGTGGGATCTGTAGCTACAAAGGATTCACAACACTCCCTAGCCAGAATAGTGTAGTTATTAGGTTATGAAATTCTCTGTAAAGCTAAAGAAGGTCAGAACAATGTATGAACAGGGCTTGGTGGTTTCCTCGGCACTGTACATTTCCTGTCCAGTCTGGCCAAAGCTCAGCATAGGCCTGCCATTTATCTGCCATATAATTCCATGCCCTACAGTTCCGACGGGCTTTAGAATTCTGCACTCCCTTGGGCTGGCTGTAGCCCACACAGAACAGGATTACAGGATTTGTGATGTTTCATAAGCATCCAAGATGGCGGAAACAGGGCCCAAGACAGGACTGTGTACTTTGGCAGAACTACACACACCACAACATCTCAATTCCTAGAAATGTTTCACTTCAGATATAAGGCACCTGGGGTTATGTTATCACCTTGGCCACTTGCAAGGTCTATTTTAACCAAGCTGATGCAAGACTATGGGAAGTGGAAAGCTGGTGGGACCTTGGGCTGAGGAGATAAGGTCCTAGGGAAGGTATAAATGTGGAGAGATGCCTTCAGAAAGTCCTGTTGTAATTGACGAATCCACTGAGAAGACATCATGAAACTCCTCTTGGTCATTGCCTTCCTGGGAGCTGCAGGTGAGTCTTTCAAAATGCCAGGTTTTAAAAGAATACAAAATAAGCCCCTGTTTCCAGTGGGTTTTGGGAACTGTTTTGAAAAGAATTTGTTAGCTCTTTTTTATGGTATGTCTGCATATCACCTTGAGACAGATGTAAAAGGTGATTCGTAAATTAATTTATTACAGAGTAATGAGGAGGTTATAAAATAATGGAGTTCTGAAGTCGTGGGTCTATACTAGGTAAGACTGTTGCTGTAGATCAGCCATAGGCAATGTCGGCCCTCCAGATATTTTGGGACTACAACTCCCATGATCCCTAGCTAGCAGGACCACTGGTCAGGGATGATGGGAATTGTAGTCCCAAAACATCTGGAGGGCCGAGGTTGCCTATGCCTGCTGTAGATGCTTGAGGAATTCATTCTTTAAGAATTCTAATGTAAAATTATCTGATCTAATATGTGGACTGCAACACAGTGATTCATTAGTTTCTGCACTTTCCAGTTCTCAATTCAAAAATCATATAGAAACATATGACATCTCTTTTGAGAGAAAATACTACTAATTTATTATTTCTACCCCCACCCATCTGGCTGGGTTTCCCCAGCCACTCTGGGCGGCTTTCAACAGAACATTAAAAACCGAGTCAAAATAAAAAAATTCCTTCCAGTAGCACCTTAAAGACCAACTAAGTTAGTTCTTGGTATGAGCTTTCGTGTGCATGCACATAAGAAGTGTGCATGCACACGAAAGCTCATACCAAGAACTAACTTAGTTGGTCTTTAAGGTGCTACTGGAAGGAATTTTTTTATTTTGACTATGGCAGACCAACACGGCTACCTAAAGGTAAAGGTAAAGGTACCCCTGCCCGAGCGGGCCAGTCTTGACAGACTCTGGGGTTTGTGCGCCCATCTCACATCTATTGGCCGGGGGCCAGCGCTGTCCGAAGACACTTCCGGGTCACGTGGCCAGCGTGACAACGCTGCTCTGGCGAGCCAGAGCCGCACACGGAACGCCGTTTACCTTCCCGCTGGTAAGCGGTACCTATTTATCTACTTGCCCCCGGGGGTGCTTTCGAACTGCTAGGTTGGCAGGCGCTGGGACCGAGCAGCGGGAGCGCACCCCGCCGCGGGGATTCGAACCGCCGACCTTTCGATCGGCAAGCCCTAGGCGCTGAGGCTTTAACCCACAGCGCCACCCGCTACCTATCTACTATTAAAAACCGAATAAAACTTCAAACATTAAAAACTTCCCTAAACAGGGCTGACTTCAGACATCTTCTAAAAGTCAGATAGTTGTTTATTTCCTTGACATCTGATGGGAGGGCGTTCCACAGGGTGGGTGCCACTACCGAGAAGGCCCTCTGTCTGGTTCCCTGTAACCTCCCTTCTCACAGTGAGGGAACCACCAGAAGGCCCTTGGAGCTGGACCTCAGTGTCCGTGCAGAATGTCAGTGTCTGAGCTGAATGATGGGGATAGAGATGCTCCTTCAGGTATACTGGGCCGAGGTACAGTATACAGAAAATACAGAAACTGAGAAGAGATTTAAAAATATTCATTTAAAAAGACTTATGTTTATATGTGCATCTTCATGCAGTGTCTTTTAAATACAGATTTGTATGGGAACTGGACAGACCAGTCCTATGGGTGAACATATGTAAAACTGATTTGCACATCCCTAAGAACCAGAAATAGAAATATTCCTGAGATGTGACCACATGAAACTCAAGGGATTGAGCAACTGCCTCTCCCTTCTTAACCTTAACTTCAAGGCCAGGTCATGTTATCAAGAAGAAACTGTGCCTAATCTGGGGTTTTGTTTTGCTTTCTGAAGAATCCAAGTTACTTTGCAGTCCGTGCTCATTCTGATTTTCCCTGTTTTTGTCAGTTGCTCGCCCCTTTGATGATGACGACAAGATTGTGGGAGGATACACTTGCGAGAAGAACTCCGTCCCCTACCAAGTATCACTGAATTCTGGGTACCACTTCTGCGGCGGTTCCCTCATCAATGAACAATGGGTTGTCTCAGCTGCTCATTGCTACAAATCGTGAGTGACTGACACTTCCTTTCTCCATTGCCGTGTTTGTACTGCAAACCCACAAGAGCTCAACATTTCAGCGGAGCTGGAGTTTAGGAATAGTAAGAACGAGTGTGGGTTTTGAGGGCTCCAGATTGTTCAGAGTAGACCCCTCTCATTTTTATGTAACTAAGCAACACCACAGCCCATTGCCATGATGGAGCCATTGGTAGCTGCATCTGAATATAGATTTTGAAAGCATATTCTGGGTGGGTCTTCCAGAACAATGTGCTGAACTAGATCCTGAAGGGTAGAATGAAGAAAGCCATCTATTGATCCAGGAAAGGCAAAAGGCAGGATTTCTAATATTTATACTAGACCCATCCAATCCAGAGACTTCTTGCCATCTGTCAAACACTGTCTCACAGTACCCGAAGCCTCCCTGAGTCCCTTTGGAGAAGGGGCAGGATATAAATTTAACAAACAAACAAACAAACAAGCATTTCCCTCTGAACTTAAAGAGGACTCTGAGATCTGAGCATGAGGATTGAGCCACAAAGAGAAGTTTCTCTGTCTTGAGTCTCACACCTTTCGCTAAATTGTGTTGTGTACTTAGAGCTTCGCTGGGATTATTTCCAATTTTTATTGAACATAATTTATTTACCACTTCAGTGCTCTTTTTCTAGAAGAAGTGCCAGAGCTCAGCCATTTTATTGTAGTAACTCTTCTAACTGGTTTACATGAAATCTGGAATCTAATGTGCAATTTAAAAAAACAAACAAAAACCCACAAAATTTCCAGGGACAGCAGAAAGGCACCACTTATAGTCATTTAATGAACGGGCTAGTACCATGCTGTTTCTTATTGTAACAATTTGTATGACTTTAATAGATACATATCTCTATCGATGTATGTTTAATTGTTTTTTATGATATGCTTTTCTGTGTTTTTAGCAATTCATATTTTTATGTCAGGTAAAAAGGTGTGGGGGGTATAAGTAAATATAAAGCAACAACAACAATTAATGGAACAATATAAATATATATCTATTATTATTATTATTAGAATTTATTTATTCAGTATTCACAGAGAGAGACAAAGGAATGCAGTTTCTATTAAATAATGGCGTTGCTCCTAGTGAAGTCCAAACCCCTCTGTCTCTCCTATTCTACGTCATCCCTACAGTGGTTGATCTGAGCTTTCTGCCTCTGAGCTTTCTGTTCTACTACTCGCAATGCCTGCTTTCCATAGACACTGAATCTGTCAGCTGTCTCTCCCCCGATCCTTCTTCTTCCTGCTATTCTTCTCCCAATATTTCCCAGCTTTCCCCCTCTGCAGCCTCTGAACTGTGGCCTTCTGCAAACCACTGTTCTAAATCTATACAGTGGTACCTCTGGTTACGTACTTAATTCGTTCCCGAGGTCCGTTCTTAACCTGAAACTGTTCTTAACCTGAAGCACCACTTTAGCTAATGGTGCCTCCCGCTGCTGCCGTGCCACCGCTGCACGATTTCTGTTCTCATCCTGAAGCAAAGTTCTTAACCTGAAGCACTATTTCTGGGTTAGCGGAGTCTGCAACCTGAAGCGTATGTAACCCGAGGTACCACTGTATTGTCCTCCTGTTCTTGGGAAGGTTCAGGAGAAGGGGGGCGGCCCCCAGTGGCGTAGCGTCGGGGGTGCGGGGGGCTGGCCGCACCGGGCGCAACATCTGGGGGTTAGGGGGCGCAAATCCACGGGTTAGGGGGCGCAAATCCACGGGTTAGGGGGGCGCAAATTACTTGCCTTGCCCCGGGTGCTGACAACCCACGCTACGCCACTGGTGGCCCCCCACCATTCCTCCTCAGTCCAACCCCTGACAGGCCAGACACCGCACAGTGCGCTCAGCACCCTGTCAACACTTGATTTTGCAGCCGCATCGAAGTGAGACTTGGAGAACACGACATTATGCAGGTGGAAGGAGGCGAGCAGTTCATCAATTCCGAAAAGGTCATTCGCCATCCAAAGTACAACTCTTGGCTCCTGGATAACGACATCATGCTCATCAAGCTGAGCTCCAATGCTGAGATATCCTCACGCATCACCCCCATCACCTTGCCTAGAGGATGCGCAGCTGCCGGAACTGAATGCTTGATCTCAGGGTGGGGCAACACTCTTAGCAGTGGAGGTGAGCATGAACATGGTTTAGACAACCCATCGGCATTTATTTATTTATTTACTTATTATTTAAACTACCTTTCAACCAAGGTTCCCATCTCAGCGGTACCTAATTCCACAGCTAACGAAACAGCCCAGTTTCTCATCGATCCCCAAAGGCCCGATGGGGCAGATAGAAAAGGTGTCAGAGATAGAGGGGCAATTGCAACTCCGACGGAAGAGTTTCGCAACCAAGGTGCCATCGCAGAAAAGACCCTGCAGCATGTCACCACAAAGGGGGCCACACCCATAGATGGAACCCCTAGAAGGGTACCCCCAGTCTCAACACATGGGCCAGTTTATAATGTACTTTGACTCCAACCTAAGTCCTGCAGGCACAGGCATATGAAAGGAGAACACCCAGTTGCTGGCACTCTGGTGGGCTTGGGAGCACTAGGCGGTACTGTGCAGTTCACCTCAGACACAGCAGATGTGCGCACACCAGGTCTACGTCCGCCCCTGCATCCCCCCGCCATGTGCTGACCCCTGGGCACTCCACCTTCAACCTTCCCATATGGAATGGGAATGTCTGAAGGGGGTTTCTAAGCATATTTGACTTTGTAAGCCCAGAAGCAATGAAATCAGGAACCCTGGTCAAGCAAGGCACCTGATCATTCAGCTACTTCTAAGTGTGTTCATTCAAGTACACTTAGAAGGCCTTTAGCTGTGATTAGTAGCTCGATTCAGAAATAACACCTGAATGGGCCTTATATTTATCATGTTTTAACTGTAAGAAAAGGTTTTGTTTCTAGAAAGAGATGGGGCTCAAGTCAGCCTACTAATCTAGAGCAGGGGTCGGCAAGGCTTACTGGGCATGGGCCGGATCACTCCTGCGGAGATCCGGGTTGGCGCAGCACGATGCCGGAAATCATGACTGCGCATGCCCGTGGCGCCAGAAATCACTTCTGTGCATGCCCAGACGCCAGAGAGCACACCTGCGCAGGTATAGGTATAGGGCAGTATATAAATTCAAAAATGAAATGAAATGAAATGAAATGGAAGCACCCCGGCAAGTTTGATATCTTGTGAGTTGATAAGCCTTTTTACATAAGGCTAGAGGCCCACAAAGATAGACAACATCTCTCTTCCCAACATTCCTGGCTTCTTGTCTTAGTTACACCCCTTTGCCTTTTCCTTCCAGTCAACTACCCTGACCTTCTCCAGTGCCTCAATGCTCCCATCCTCGGTGACGCCGAATGCCGAGATGCCTATCCAGGGCAAATCACTGACAACATGATCTGCGTCGGGTACTTGGAGGGCGGCAAAGACTCCTGCCAGGTGAGAGGATTCACCTTTAGTTCCATTATTAAATGAGGAACTCTGAGCTCTTGAAAATACAGTGGTACCTCAGGTTAAGAACTTAATTCGTTCTGGAGGTCCGTTCTTAACCTGAAACTGTTCTTAACCTGAGGTACCACTTTAGCTAATGGGGCCTCCCGTTGCCGCTACGCAATTTCTGTTCTCATTCTGAAGCAAAGTTCTTAACCCAAGATACTATTTTTGGGTTAGCGGAGTCTTTAACCTGAAGTGTCTGTAACCTGAAGCGTCTGTAACCTGAGATACCACTGTAATTAACCACAAATTTTTTTTTGCCACTCAGCTTTCTTTGGCAGTAGCCACAAATAGTTACAGGTATCCTGTAAGATGTCAGTCCTGATTGGGAGCAAAGCTTGAACTTTGCATGCATGGATGTAGCCAGGATTTTTGTGGGGGGGGGCAGGCCTTTTGTTAGAGGGGGCAGAACCGACGTGATTGGTCAGTTAGTTAAGTATTTCTATTGTTTTACCTGATGAGGGGGGCAGCTGCCCCCTCCCCTTGGCTATACCCATGTTTGCATAATATACTTTGTGTTTATGCTGCTTCCACCATTTTCTGTGGTGGAGGTGGGGATATTTGTGAAGGATCAGGTTGCACACTTTGTCTGAGGGCGAAATCAGCATCTTAAGCAAGAATCACTGCTTGTTTCCTCAGAGGCTGAATTCACACTGCAAAGCAGCTATGCTGCAGCACAAGGTGGGGTAGACATTCAGTTCAGTTCCCATGTGAAGGCAAACCTACATAATTCACGCTTTCTAAAACAATACACAAAGCAAAGCACAGCTCTCCCCTAAATTCACACATCTCCGAATATTGCAATGCAGTTCTTTAAGCAAGTCACATAAACAAAAAACACATACGTGCTAGAGTAAAGTGTGTCTAAAAATGAATTATTGGTGAAAATAACGTTTCAAAAATGCAGTATATTGCGGGAAATTGCTTTGCAAAAATCTGCATATTAGCCATATAAAAATGTGTATATTTAGCATATAAAAATGTGTATATTCAGAGAAATTCACGCAAAAATGCTGATAAATTATCCCAAGGACTTAAAGAAGCACAAAACCTTAGGTGGAAATGTGGAGAACTAAACTTAAGTCTGGAAAAATCAGAAACCAAAACGGACTATTTGGCTCATCGCTTGCTGTAGAGCTCCTATTTAAACACTGCCATGTTATCTGGGCACTTGCTTGGTGTGACCATTTTACTGTGAGAACGGGAGGACTCTGGTTGCTGCTGCTCTTCTGTTCTTGTGGGCTGGGCAGAAGAAGCCCCAAAACTGGGGCAGAGACATGGAAAAGAGAGATTCCCAGAATTCAAGGGAAAAGAAGACTTCAATTGATATTTTTTCCATTTTTTTTTATTGATTTTCCAAATTTATAACAAACATAGACAAACAAACAAACATAAATCCTAACTGTAATAGTTCCACTTTTGTTAACATTCGACTTCCTCGAATCCCCCTGGCTGAGTTTCAATGTATATCATTGTAGGAGTTTTCCAAAACTAATTTCTCATAAAATTTACTTAGTTAACATCTTTCTTTATTTTCATATTAACTTTAGGCATATTATTGTATAACACCACATATTTAAATCCTAAGCCAATCTGGGTACTTGCAAGTATTTCTATTTAAGTTAGCATATTTAGCTAAATAGTCTTTAAATTACATCCATTCCTCCTGGTACTCCTCCTCCTCCTGGTCGCAGACTCTTCCGGTCAGGTCGGCTAGCTCCCACAAGTCCATCATCTTCATCTGCCATTCCTCCACCGTTGGCACTTCTTGTGTTTTTAATGGATATTTTTGCTGTCGTACAAGGAAAAGCAACATGACCTGGGCTGCATGCATGCCATGTTTCACTTGCAACCTCTTTTGTCTCGCAGGGGGATTCCGGTGGCCCCGTGGTCTGCAATGGCGAGCTCCAGGGCATCGTTTCATGGGGAATGGGCTGCGCTCTCTCTGGCTACCCCGGAGTCTACACCAAGGTCTGCAACTATATTGACTGGATCCAGGAAACCATTGCTGCTAACTAAGACAGCAATTCCTCCTCTAGTTTCAACATACTAGCACCCTTTGCTTCTCATGTAATTCGTCTTAATAATAACAATATAAAAAAAGAATTCCAAGGAAATAAATGAATACAGATTACTAAACCTATCCTGGTTCATGGTTGTTTTCTTTTCACCACACTCCAATCAAAGGGCATATCTGTGCTACAGACTTTTATCGTGGCACTTTTCACTTTCATATTTCCACTTCTTTTTAACCTATTTATAAAGTGCATTTCTTTATTTATGATGATTCCTACCAAGACGACTTACAACTAACGTTTGATTACAAAAGAACCCTTAAAAAAAAACCTAAAAGGAAAATGAACACATTTAAAATGTTAACATATTAGAAACAGCATCACACTGAGCAAACTCAGATTTTCTAACCCTAACCCTTTTAGAAGTAGGTGGGATTTTTTAAAAATATATTTCTTTTCCCCTTTTGTTTTAATGTATGTACTGTACATGGGTTATTGTCTTTTGGTTGGTTGGTTGGTTGGTTGCAAGTTGCTTTGAGTTGCCCTGGGCAAGATAAAGCAACTAACAAAAAAACAAATACCCAACAGGAAAAGAATATTGTCAGGGGTTCAGGGACAGAGGCACAGGTGAGGGGGGAGACGGAGAGCGAAGGGGAAGAAACCCAGGACAGTGGGGAAGAGGATGACAATGACTTGAGGTCTTCCATGAGTCTCTCAAGTGAATCGGAGGATTCCCAGAAGGGGGCGCCCCTGGTCAAGCCAAGGGGGGTCACAGGGGGGACTTGCCAGGAGCAGGGAAGCAGCAGGGAAACCCCGAGTGGGAGTGGGAGATCGGGGTCGGCTTCCCAGGAGGAACGGAGTGAGAAGGGTGGAGTTCCCAGTGTGACACACGGAGCAGAGCAGGAAGGAGACAGGGGAAGGAGATCGGGGCAGGACGTCCTGCCGGAAGGGGCGGAGAGTAGTACAGGGAGTAGTGTAGCTGTCAAAAGGAAGGTCAGGGGTAGCGAACGCGCGCCAAGTTCAAATGTGGAGGGGCGCGGAAATGCAGAGAGCCCGGAGGAGGAGCCTGGCCCCAAAGCACGAAGGAGGGGGGAACAGGCGTCGGAGGGATCTGCTTCAGGAGAGAGCAGGAGGGAAGGAACCCAGGGGGGCAGAAAGACCCTGCGGAAAAGAAAGGACAGGAAGAGGTGGTCTAGCACAAGCCTCTTAAACTGGTGTAGGGGCGGGACCGATTCAGAGGGGACTTCAAATGTCTAGGCTAAGAGACGCGGGGCTGCGCGCCTCGGTTGTGGAACTATTAATGAACTGCAATAAACATCCTTGTATATAAGAAGAGCTTGGCGTTGGTCTTTTGTGAGCTGAGACCTGAGGCAGCCCCTGACAAATATGAATTCCAGGTGACTTATGCACAATAACATTACCATGCTGAAATGCAAAGATCAAATTTAAATTCCGCAGTGCTTCCTTTACTCTTGGCAGTGCCAGACCCTCTGAATATCCCTATTTTCCAGAGACAGTCCCAGATTTACAGAAGACGTTCTGGTTTCTGATTTGATCCCAGAATGTCCCGTTTTAACTTAGAACATCCCTATTTTAATTGGAGAAATGCAGCCCTGTATAGGGAAGTTTTTTTAATGTTCATTAAACATTATGGTTTTATATATGTTGGAAGCCACCCAGAGTGGCTGGGGCAACCCAGTCAGATGGGTGGGGTATAAATAGTAAAATATAGTAGTAAAAGGTAAAGGTAAAGGGACCCCTGACCATTAGGTCCAGTCGCGGACTACTCTGGGGTTGCAGCGCTCATCTCGCTTTACAGGCCTAGGGAGCCGGCGTTTGTCTGCAGACAGTTTTTCTGGGTCATGTGGCCAGTGTGACTAAGCTGCTTCTGGTGAAACCAGAGCAGCGCACGGAAACACCGTTTACCTTCCCACTGGAGTGGTACCTATTTATCTACTTGCACTTGACATGCTTTTGAACTGCTAGGTGGGCAGGAGCTGGGACCGAGCAACGGGAGCTCACCCCGTTACGGGGATTCAAACTGCCGACCTTCTGATCAGCAAGCCAAAGATGTCCCTATTTTCATCAGAGAAACGTTGGAGGCATGCAGTGAAGGAACCTTAGGCTAAGATCCTTCGGTCTGAAGCCTGCTTCTCTGTCTTCCATCTTGGGAAGGCAGAAATTCTGCATCAGCCTTTGACGGATACCATGTGCAGTGGTCAGGCAATTTGTTAGTTCTCTAGAATAGATAGCCTTTCGTTCCCTGTTGTATGTGAATTTAGTTAAGGTATGGGATCTGTGTGAAGAATATCCCGCAATAACTCTGTCCCCTGCTTCAAAATATTACAGTTGGAGGCTTCCCTCTGCTGGATGCTTTAGGGACTTCCCCCCCATGAAAAAGAAAAGCTTCCATGGGTATATACAGGGGGTGTACAAAAATGTCCCTGCAAATCAGGAGTGGCTGTGTAACCCCCTCCCACTTTAGAGAAGTAAACCAGGTAGGCTTGACATACGTCAGGAAAATTCCTGACACATCCTGGTTTTCAGGTGTAAAAATGGCGTTGGGGGGGTGTATGTAATTTTGCTGGGTCGGCAAAATGTCAGGGGAGACCCAGTTGTATGACAGGAAAGAAAAGTTCAACAATTTTGGGGTCTTCCTTAAAAAAAAAGCCTGGCACTTTGTGGGTGTCAGGAATTTTACTTTTTGAAATACGGCAACCCTAAACCTAGGCTTCCTTCTGGGTTCACAGTGGAGTTTACAGATCTGCTAGGTTGGCCCATGAAACAAGCACAGATTCGGTCACCTCTCCTGCCACTCCGTGCCCATGATTTAGGTGGGCTGTCTGCCAATTTTATTTCTAAACTAGCACACGTATTTGTTCATTTAAACATTTATTGTGCCCCTTTCTCCACTTTTGTTTTGACTTTCCTCTTAAAGAACAGAAACATTTCTTAAAATGTCAAAAAATACCAGGGCTGTACGTGGGGCCCCAATCCAAGGCCTGATCCTGCACCTTGGAGTGGCCCTGATCTGACCTGGGTTGTCAGGATCTATGAACAGTAATGTTTTAAAATTCCTCCTGAACATTAAATAATGATGATGATCTTTTGCAAACCGCTTTGAGGCTTCCCACCCCTCCCCCAATCAATTACAACAATATAAATGTTAAGGTAAAGGGACCCCTGACCATTAGGTCCAGTCGTGACCAACTCTGGGGTTGCGGCGCTCATCTCGCTTTATTGGCCAAGGGAGCCGGTGTACAGCTTCCGGGTCATGTGGCCAGCATGACTAAGCCGCTTCTGGCGAACCAGAGCAGCGCACGGAAACGCCGTTTACCTTCCCGCCAGAGCGGTACCTATTTATCTACTTGCACTTTTTGGTTTGCTTTCGAACTGCTGGGCTGGCAGGAGCAGGGATTGAGAAACGGGAGCTCACCCCATCGCGGGGATTCGAACCGCCAACCTTCTGATCGGCAAGTCCTAGGCTCTGTGATTTAACCCACAGCACCACCCGCGTCCCTTGAATATAAATGTTATGAAATGAATAAAACAAATCAATGTTCACATGAGTTGCATGGCTCAGCATGACAGCAGATGGCAGTATGCGCAGAAGTCATTGAGTCTCCAAGAGAAAGAAACCCTCTTAAAATATATAAAAATTGGGTGTTTGCACACTGAATGCTTCAAATTTGGGGAGTGTCACTTACAGAGGCCAGAAATCCAGCACGAGGGCAAGCCAGGCCACATGTTAGGTCAACAGTTGGGCTGTGGCATTCCATTGACCCTACTTGGCACATTTGAAATGGTCCCCGGATTGTGTGTGATTGTATTTTGTGTGTGTCTGGGTGGCGGGTGTGTGAGATTTCCAGTGCCAGCCGTGAACACCTGCCCATGCTTGCATAGCACAAGGCCTACTCACAAGCAGCAGAGTCGAAAGAGATTATTAATAAACTAAGAAGGACTTGACGTATCTCGAGCTATCGTCGGCCAGTTTGGGCACAGGAAGTGCATATCAACTGACATAATTTCCTTCACGGTCTGTGCCAGGAGTTCACCTCTTTCATCATTTGAACTCAGTTCAGTGTACAGATCAAATGATGTCTCAACTGCTCCTGATCCTTTCGTGGCTCTTCGTGCCTCTTTGTAAGAGGGAGAGGCGGGCGGGGGAGAGAGAGAGAGAGAGAGAGAGAGAGAGAGAGAGAGAGAGAAAGAAAGAAAGAAAGAAAGAAAGAAAGAAAGAAAGAAAGAAAGAAAGAAAGAAAGAATTAGGCTGGTGAAAGACTGCTTTTAAAATGTGGAAGTGGTGGGAGAGGCATGTGCCCCATGGTAGACAGATAATTTCTTTCTGCCCCACTGTCACTTCTGATCAAATAAGTTTGGCAGCTTTTTAAACTACTAAAATCCACAAAAGCCTGATTAGAAGAGTGGGGTGAGTGGGAAGACCCCAGGCAGAGACCCCTCTTCCAAACCATCTTTGCCTCTCATTTCTCCCGTCTTAGCAAACAAAGGTAGAGAGAGAGAGAGACCAAGTCATATATGGCATTTTTTAACGGATAAATTATATTTTCTTGGCTGTTGAGTAGCTCGTGTTCCTGATCACCAGGACACTGGATACAACCTACAGCCTTTCTGACTGCATCCTTTCCTTGCCTCTTGACAGTTCTTTGCGATGGAGAACAGCGCTTGTTTCTCTCCCAGACTCCCCGGTGGGAAGTAAAGCAGCTTGGAGACACGGCCAAAATGAATTGCCACCAGATCGGCAAAGACCACAGCTGGATGTACTGGTATCGGCAGCCGGCAGCAGGGAGAGAGCTGGAATTCATTGGTATCCTGGTTCGAGGGACTCCAGAGCCCTCTTTTGAAGACAGGTTTAAAGGCGGGAGATTCAGGATGGGAAGCGAGGATAAAAAGCACTGCTCCCTGCAAATAAGCGAGCTGAGACCTGAGGATGCTGCCAGGTACTTCTGTTCCTCTGGAGCCGCACAATGCTGCAAACCTTCAGCTGCTCTCCACAAAAACAGTCCTATAGGGTGGAGGTGAGGAACTCAGGAGTGAACAGTGGCGTAGCGTGGGGGGTGCAGGGGGGGCCGGCCACACCGGGCGCAACATCTGGGGGTTAGGGTTAGGGGGCGCAAATCCACGGGTTAGGGGGCGCAAATTACTTGCCTTGCCCCGGGTGCTGACAACCCACGCTACGCCACTGGGAGTGAATGTAGTCCTTCAGGCCTCTCTGTTTGTCCCTCAGGAACACTCGGCTCAGCCAGTTGCCTCCAGGAGCCGACTTTGGTAACCTTTCGTAATACAGTGGTACCTCGGGTTAAGTACTTAATTCATTCCGGAGGTCTGTTCTTAACCTGAAACTGTTCTTAACCTGAAGCACCACTTTAGCTAATGGAGCCCCCTGTTGCTGCTGCGCTGCCGGAGCACAATTTCTGTTCTCATCCTGAAGGAAAGTTCTTAACCTGAAGCACTATTTCTGGGTTAGCGGAGTCTGTAACCTGAAGCGTATGTAACCCGAGGTACCACTGTATGCTGCTCTGTGCAAGGTCAAAATCTGTGCTCCAAAATGGATATTCTCAGTTATGGATCTTCTCCATTTTGCACTCCCTTGTCTCGGTGCCCTGTCCAGGGGAACTGGTAGATATCGATATCTATAAAGATATAGAATCCGGATTCTATATCAACTTTGTTTCATAAATGTTAGGCATTTGCAAATTTTGTGGGGGCTTTCCTCCCCCCTTGGCAACTTAAAAGATGTTATGATAAGGAATAATAATGTAAAGGTGGTGACTAATTTGATCTTCTCACCTCAGCAAAAAACAGTAATTGCAAAAAAGGGGGGAAGCTCACCTCTTACTATTTATGAATGGATTGAAAAGATTTGGTGTGTGGTGATAAAGATCAGATTAACCTACTATGACAGAATGCAATAAATCTACCCAGTTAATTCATGGAGAAATGAGTGTTAATTTCAATTTCAATAACAATGGCAATGTGCAGCCATATGTTGTTTTCAGTTTATTGTAAAGTTATTATCTGGAAACATTGTAAACTTATAAAATGCTAACTAAAAGAAAAGGGTGAGCACTGGTTCACAAATCAGTCCTTTCTTATCATCCTTTAATCTTTTTGTGAGACATGTGTGTTTCGCTCTCATTTTATTAAAAATGAAATTATTTTTAGAATAATTATAAAATGTTTTTGTAGACTGGTCAAATGCAGCTTGATGACATCACAAATACTAGCCAATCAACACCCTCCATAGCAGGCTTCCCCCACCCCCTTGGTTCAAATTAAGCCATATTGAAAACTTGCAAAATTCCATCCACTCAAACTTGCTCAAGGAAAGAAAATTATTTTTTTAAAAAGGAATGTAATTGGGGCACTTAGTCAAAACTTACTCAACCTTAGCCAGTGCTCTAAGAATATAACAACTGCCTTTACTCTTTGGAGAACTCACACTATGAATAGAAAATATTGGATCACGCCCCATTCTCAAAAAAAGATTACCTTCCACAAACTTCCACTCACTGACAGCAGGAATGCCCACCCAACCCTGTAGCTCTGTATGACGTTCAGTCACGTGCTATTATATATATTGACGCAAGTGGTATAGTCATGTGAGCAGAACAAATCAGGAGGGAGCTTGCGCAAGATTTTAGCTCCTCCCCCATGAATCGGAGAATCAGATTGGATTGGCTAACAGGAAATAAGATACCACCTTAAATAAAAGTGGCTTCTTAAGAGAGAATTATTGCATTTTTAATCGTCTCACATAGAAGAAATATCACCTAGGTATACATGCATCGCTGAGCATTTAATAACAATTTGGGGGTTTGGCTGTTTAAAGAGCTCCCCCAGGAATCCTTATTGGAAGGATTGTGTACCTGTCTGTTGTGTAGGCTCGGATTATGATTTCCATTTTGCCCATGACGTAAAATTTGAGCTGGAGAGTCCTCAGTTGCATTCTGACCCACGGCATTATCCTTTAGCTTTTCTCTGGTAAATGTTTTGTTTTTATTCTGTACAACTTTTCTTTAGAATTAAAAGCTCATTTTTTTTTCTGAACAGGAAGGCAGGCAGATAGCTCTACCTCTAGTTCACCACTCATCACATGCCCCTGAAGACTATATAAACTATATATGGCAGCTGGCATAGCAATAAGGAGGAGGAGAGGAAACACGGGTCACTGTGGCTTCCTGAGCGGAGGAGCCCCCTAAGGAAATTCTGAGTCTGGTTACATGTCTTTGACGGTTCCCACCAGTTCTGCCACTGTTCCCTGACTTGGCTGAAACCTTCATTTGGCTGTTGGTGTCTGTGGTGAAACTCAGGGAGGAGCCATTACTGTATGAGAGTAAATCATTGTGGGGACAGGGGCTCACAATGATTCATTTCTTCAAGAGGCCTTTACAAAAACCCTCCCTTGCTTAACAAATGGGCTCCAGCCAGGGCTTCACAGCGGATCTAACAATGAAGAACTTCACAGCCTTTTCAGACTTGGGAGCCACCATTATTTCCAATCGAAGAACCGCTTTTAATATTTGGCCACATATTTTATTCATTCGTTCCTATTATTATTATTATTATTATTATTATTATTATTATTATTATTATTTCTGGAATTTTTGTCCCATGTTCCTAACCCACAAGACTTCCAAAGTGGCCCAAAACATCTTAGGTGTCCTACTCTTTCTCTCAGTCCTTTTCCCTTCTCTCCATGCATCATTCTCACTCTCCATGCCTCTTTTCCTTTAAAAACAATTACAAAAAGAAGATGGCATTTGGTCCCCCTGGAGTGACCCAGCTGAGGCTGCTGGCATGAATTCCAGTTCTGAATCATGCTCCATCAGTTGAAGAACACTGGGGTAGAAGAACCCACAGAGAACTTCTGTTTATTGGATTTCTCATGAAAGATGGGGCTGACTAAGTCTATAATCTGCTCAAAAAAGGATAAAATCCTCAATGCTTCCATTAAGTTGCTCATTCAGGGTGGATTTCCATAATCACCTCTCTGCACAATTATTGCCCCTGCAAGTTTTTAAGGTAGATTTTTAAGCGGTCCAGTTGTTTTGATGAGAAGTTGTTTGAATTCACTCTTATTAAATCATGTCTCCTCTCACAGTGACCCTCTTTCTCGTTCTAGGAATCTGCCCCTAAGGGAATATCATTCTGGAGACCCTGCTTTCAAAACACTTTACGAGGCAAAGTATGGGCAATATTACCAAGCCTGGTAACACAGTGTTCCAACAATATCCTGTATTTTGGGGAAGGGACTCGACTCACTGTTTTAGGTAAGTACTTGTTCAACCGTAACTTGAAATATTGAATAATCATTCCCTCATTCCTGGGAACTGTAGTTCTGCTAGGGATAGGGAATATTGCTCAGCACCCTCATTAAACTACAATTATTTGGAGGAAAGCATGGCAGCTGAACTTCCACGAGACCAAACTAAATGTGTGTGTGTGTGTGTGTGTGTGTGTGTGTGTGTAGTTTAGACCCTTTCTGTCTGAAGACATCCCCTCTTCCTAGACAACATTCCCTTCAGTTTGTTCTCTAGAGCCTTAAGTTTAAACAAATCATCTCAGTCCTGGGCATATGAGATTATTTTCCAAAGCTACATATTTGATTCTTTAGACTGCAGAATATATACTTTGGTATGCACCCTTCCCCATTTCAAACTGTCTTTTAAAAAAGTGATAATACTAAATAAGGAGAGAAGCATTATACATAAAATAGGTGTTGTGGAATGTCCTGGCTTAAAATATAAATAGAACAAACAGGTTTTACAAGCAACGAAGAGTCCTGTGACTTTCTTGGTTCAGACTGCAGTGCAATTAAATGCAGGTATATAGGGGAACCAAGAAAGAAAAAGTTTGCCAAATGGAGCCAAAGGGACATACCACAGAAAAGGCAGCAGCAGTCCTGTCTGGCACCTTTCCCTACAGCTGACCTTTGCTTCTTGGCCACACATCCTAAATCTCCCAACTGAAGATAACTTTTTGTGCATCTGTGAGAGGCAGGCTCTGATCTGTGAAAGCACACAATACACCATAAATCTATTAGTCTTTAAAGTGCCACCACAAGACTGGTTTTGCTACAGTAAAGTCTAACATGCAGATGCCCCTTTGGGACTTGGTTGATCCATGGGTAGGTTTGCTAGATATCTTCCCTACTTCTTCCATAGTTATCTTGGAGAAACAGAAGGAGGTCAAGGTGAAATTCTATGAGATGAAATGGGTCTGGAGACAGGGCAGGGTGGAGAGAAATATTCTGGAGGTTTCCCCACCTAAAGATAAGAAGTCCCATCATTTTCTGAAAACACTGTTGACATGATTTTGTATTTATCTTTGCCGTATGAGATAAGTCACTTGTGAGCTCCTAAATCACCCTGTCTTAACCAGAGATAACTTCTCTGGGAAATTTATTCTTGCTACTCTGTTTAACACTGTGTCAAACACCCCACTGAACTTTGGCCAAGGAACCAGGCTGACGGTTCTAGGTGAGTTTTTTTTATCTCCCTAAGAAAATTCTGTTTGTTAGTAGAAACTAATAAGGAACACAATCTCCAGGAAAGGTTTTCTGTGTGCAAGCCCAATTAAAATCCCCTGCTCAAGAGAAGAGTTATGTTTGTTTTGGAGGGCATCCAAATGAGCTGTGTCCCAAGACTACAATCGTATCCCAATTAGTAAGAAGCTAAAAACGTGCCCCTCTCACAAATGCAGAGAATAAGCAGAGTTATAGAATTGTAGAGTTGGAAGGGACCCCTTTAGTCATCTAGTCCAACCCCCTAAAATGCAGGATTTTTTTTTACCCAGGGTAGGGCTTGAACCCATGAACCTGAGATTAAGAAGTCTCATGATCTACCAAGTGAGCTATTGATATGCTCAAAATTTAACCTAAAAATGGGAGTAGGAAGAAAGAGGCATCTTAATCTGAATCAAACAATGAAAATCCTGGACACACGTTAACCATAGAGGCTGCAATTTCATTCTGCAATGGTCATGGTCAGGAAACACAGTTGTACCAGAGGAAATTAGGACGTGCCTTCCCACCCCTTGTTCATTTTTTGGCTGGCAATTGTTGGGCCAGGCAGGTCAGAAAAAGGCGAGAGAAAGGCAGTATCTATGTTAGAAAACACCATTGTTTTTAGGTGATGGCTTTTTCACTGTGTACTCTGAAGCTTACTTTGGGAAGGGCACTCGACTCACAGTACTTGGTAAGAAAATCCATGGTGAATTGTTTCATTTTTTTTTTTTGTATTGGAATTGGCTAATTGCAACAGAGGTTTGTAAAAGCAAAGGGGTCTGGGATGTAGGTCCTTTTTAAACTGTTCCCTAAAATGAAATGGGGATGTTGTGAATCAGCACACCTACCAAGAAAATTTGTTAGTCATCAAGACTTATTTTGGATTCCCCTGAGCAGCAATAGATGTTTTTGCCTGAGGAGCAATCCCCAAATTCACTGGCAATTTTGCTCCAGGAGAAGTTTGGGGACTACTTAGGTTGGTGTGCGTACAGAAGGAGAGAAAGAGTTTCAGCTAATCTTATTCACACCTATTTGGCTCCCTTCAAAACTCCACAGGTGTTTTGCCTGAGGAGGAACTCTTAAATTCCACCTCTGTTTGAAGCAAAATGTCTGTGGCAAGTCTCCAACGAACCATTTCAATGCAGGAACAGACTGGCTAAATAATTAGTAGGGACACCCAAGAGAGGTCTTTACATTCTCCGCAAGGAATAACTCTCCACATCTGTGCATCACTTGGTGTCTTAGCACCTGATTACTGAAGACTGGATGTGATAAAGCGAGGGAAATTGTTGAACTACAGTTCCCATCAGCACCAGCAAGCTTAGAAGGGTCAGAAATGATGGGATTTGTAGTCTGGCAGCATATTGAGGGCTAAATGTTCCCCACCCCTGTGATAGAGGCGAAACTAAACCCAAATTGTGCTGATTTTTCTATAAAGCTGGGGGAGGTTTAAAGAAAGGGAGGAGGGGGCTTGAATCCTTCCTTTGTGCATGCTCTCTCCATGGAACTGCTACTCTCTGGCTGGTCCCCCCCCCCAAAAAAAAGGGATTACTTCCATTCATGAAGCTCCACTGGGGGAAATATTGCTGGAGAGAAGTGATTTCAGAGACAAAATGAAAGTGTGGTGGAAAGCTCTGGATGGAAGTTTTCATTCCTGCCTGCCAAACCATGCTTTATATCAGGGTTTCCCAAACTTTCCAGCTGTTTTTGGACTACAATTCCCATCATCCCTGACCACAAGCCCTGCTAGCTAGGGACGATGGGAGTTGTAGTCCAACAACAGCTTTATACCATACCTTCACCCACCTTTTCCTGCTTTATGGAGACTTTGGGCAGTCAGATGCGTTGCCCAAAGGGATGACAAAAAGAGGAGGCCAACTTGCTTGGAATTTTATATGTATATATGCAAATTTATAAAATAAGTTTGCATAATTGGACAGCCCTCAGGTAGAAGACACCTTCAGACACAGGACTGTCCTCCAACAGCCCTGAAAATAGGCCACCCTAGAAGGAATTGGTGGTGACCCATTTCACGTATCTCTGCTGATCATCAACCTTGGCTCTGAATTTGTGAGCTAGCTTCACTGAGAAGTATTGCATGCAAAGTCATGTGAGCATTCTATGAGATAGAATGAAACGGTGTGAAAATTCTGTCTGGGGGTGTTAGGTCCTTCAAGTCCCATCCACACACATGCAAATTATCACAATCCTAATGTAGTAGCAGATTCCATTCTCAGAGAGCATGCAGGTGACATTCTCAGCTCATCTATCGTTGTCCTGGAGCCTCCAAGGAATTAAAGGGCAGAGGGGGAGGGGGAGAGATGTTGTCAAGAAATAGATGCCTTAGATAACGTGTGCTCTGCAATTAATTTCTGTGACAGATCAGGAGGAAACAAATGTCTCTGCCTTCCAACAGAAAGCCTCATTTCTTTTCATGTCTTATCAGCATTGGGTAACTTATGAAGTAGTGGCAGAGAGGAGGAACTTTGACAGAGCAGCTTTCCAACTGTAGCAGACAGAGGATTACCTTGTGGGGAATCAAAGTGGGGTTATTTCATGAGCTAGTTGGCTGTGCAAACACTGATCAGTTACACTTTGGAGCAGGGACCAGGCTGACTGTATTAGGTAAGAAGACGAACCTTCTCACGAACCTCTGTACTGAAAAAATGGTAAATCTAACATTCTTTCGAGTTCCACGTTGCTATCTTAACAAAACTAGATATATATTGTGTGGCACAAATTGGCTGACCTGCGGGAAACCTCCTCCTAACAAGCAGCTTGGCTCCAAATATTGACTCCATAGCTGTCCCAGACAGAAAAGAGAGCTTTGTTAAACAAAACAAAAAATTAGGAATTGGTTTGCCCAAAACTGTACTGAGGGCTCAAAGGTTGTTGTTGTTGTTTAGTCGTTTAGTCGTGTCCGACTCTTCGTGACCCCCTGGACCAGAGCACACCAGGCACTCTTGTCTTCCACTGCCTCCCGCAGTTTAGTCAAACTCATGCTGGTAGCTTTGAGAACACTGTCCAACCATCTCGTCCTCTGTTGTCCCCTTCTCCTTGTGCCCTCAATCTTTCCCAACATCAGGGTCTTTTCCAGGGAGTCTTCTCTTCTCAGGAGGTGGCCAAAGTATTGGAGCCTCAGCTTCAGGATTTGTCCTTCCAGTGAGCACTCAGGGCTGATTTCCTTAAGAATGGATAGGTTTGATCTTCTTGCAGTCCATGGGACTCTCAAGAGTCTCCTCCAGCACCATAATTCAAAAGCATCCATTCTTCGGCGATCAGCCTTCTTGATGGTCCAGCTCTCACTTCCATACATCGGGCTCAAACGTAGCCACAGGCAATCCATTGCACATTCAATCTGAAAGCTGACAAAGAGGGAGAGAGCAAAAGCCCAATTTCATAAGTCCAGGGGAGAGAGAAGACAGAGACAGAAGCAGGAAATATAAATGTGTTAGCTGGACTGATGTGTCATAGAAACATAAAGATAGAAGGGGCTGTGAAGGTCTTCTAGTCCACCCCCTGCAATGCAGGAATCCTTTTGCCCAATGTGGGTTTCGAACCCATAACCCTGAAATTAAGAGCCTCATGCTCTGCCATCTGTTCCAAACAGCAGAGGATGAATATGATCAGAATCTGCACATTTTGCAGAAGCCCTCCTCATCTACATAAACAAGGCAGTCGTTGATATAATACATTAGGAGTAAATAGCATGATCATGGTATTTAGAAATACAAGCACTGGAAAGATGGGAATTGTGGCTGCCCATACCTGTGACCAGCTGGTTCATTGGTTACATTTGACCATGCTAGTGTATATACTAGGACAGTTGTCTCTCAACCTAGTGCCATCCAGATGTTCTGCACTCTAGCAGCTATTCACCCTGGCCAGCATGTCCAGTAGGCATGATCAGAGCTGTAGTCCCAAACATCTGGAGGGCAGAAGGTTGGGAAAGCCTAGACCATGGGTAGGCAAGCTAAGGCCCGGGGGCTGGATCCAGCCCAATCGCCTTATAAATCCGTCCCGCGGACGGTCCTGGAATCAGCACATTTTTGCATGGGTAGAATGTGTGCTTTTATTTAAAATGCATCTCTGGGTTATTTGTGGGGCATAGGAATCCATTCATTCCCCCGCCCCCTAAAAAAAATACAGTCCGGCCCCCCACAAGGTCTGAGGGACAGTGGACCAGCCCCCTGCTGAAAAAGTTTGCTGACCCCTGGTCTAGACAATACTGGTTTGTCTGGACGATACATAGTCTAATCTAGGGCAAGGCAACTTCCTATGTTCCAGGAGTATCTGGGAAGCTGTGGAGCAAGTTTGGGGAACCTGTGGCTTGCAGATGTTGCTGTGTTTGTTAGGCCAGAGGCTTTTCCCAGCAGCAGGCAGCCAGATAAAAAGTTAAGGGCAAAGCGGTTGCCTGCGCAGGTGGTGTTCTCTTTGAGAGACCTTCCCCAATCTTTGAGGAGAGATATTCCCTCTTTGGTGATAACGGTTTCACACTGTGTTACAATAACCCTCTGAGCTTTGGCCAAGGAACTCGACTGACTGTTTTAGGTAAGCAGAAGGGGTTGGCAATGTGGGGGGTGGAATTAAAATAATGGCTCATTTTAAGGGCTGCAAAAGCACTTCAGATATCTGCTCACATTTAACGACTTACTGTATATGGTAAATTTTACAGGAGTGACAATTATGTGAGGTACGGCAATGTCATCGTCTGATTATTTTATTTCCACTCAAGGTAGCATCTCTAGTTCTTTCTCATTGCTTGCCCTCCTCCATTTTCTCCCCACAACAGCCTTGTGAGGTAGACTAGACCGAGGGAGAGAGAGCGTCTGAGCCAAGGCCCCCTCAGTGAGTTCCATGGCTGAGTCCTAGATGGGCACTCTAACCACTAGATCACTCTGGCTTTCATTTATTGGTTCTCATCATCTTAACAATACCAGAGAAAATGGAAAGGTGCGTGTATGTGTCCTGTGCTTCCTCTGGGATTTCCCAAATCTCTGTTTATTGAGCTCTTGAGGAGCTTATAAAGTTGCCATTGTCCCCAAACCGAATTCCCATAAGTGTAAGTGAAAGAAAGTAAAGAAAGAATTGTTTTAGAAGTGAAACTCCACATTCTTTCCCACTACCTAGGCTCCTTTTGACCTTTTGACTTCTAGGTCTTTTTTCACCCTCTGTCCCAGATGGTCAGTTTCAAGCACTTTGGGAAACTCCACCGACCTAGTTCCAACCTCCGTTTATTAGCACGTCTGGCTTCACCAGACTCTGGAAGGCAAACGCCTAATGTGGAGCCAAGCACACAAATTAAAGCAGGCATAGCCTTAAGCTGTGGGAATCATGGGAGGCAGCTCAGGTGTGGGAACAGGCATAACAAACACACAGACCATTCCCTGTCCTCACCTGTGTCATGTTGGGAGGCTAGGCACCTTTAGCTCTTTAGTAAAGGTTTGCCTACAGGAACGTGATGCCGTGTTCCACTGAAAAGCTGCATTTCGGACAAGGAACGCGGCTCACTGTACTAGGTAAGAAACACATGAACGGTAGGCGCAAGGAAGTCTTGCCACAGGGCTGGCAGCACAAGAGAAAGCAGAAGCAAATAAATTAAAAATGTGCCTGTGCAATTGATGCAAACCTCAGCTGAACTAATCTACAGAATCCAGGGACTCGGGAAGCCATAAATGATTTGGGCAAAGGTTTGTGGTTTTTTGTTTTGCATTGTAACATTTAAAAAGATGAGATTCAAAGCACACTTTTGGTGAGGGATTCTAGTCAGAAACACTAATGTTTTTGAGGATGAGTGGGACCCTTTAAATGAATGTTGGGATTGTCTGGCATTTTGGGTTCTCTCGGTGGGTGGAAGGGTAGGGAAGAAATTTGCCAAAGGTTGCAAGGCATGTAGGACTGTATGATTAGCACCCAGTTCCTTTAACTGTCCCCACTGATTTCACTAGGAAGGACTGATGCACAGGCTTCACTTTTCTGCTGAATCTTAAAGGGGCCACTCAGCTCTGGCTGGATTGTGTGTGGAAGTAAAACGCCGGCATCTCTAAGAGCCGGCACTCCAAGTTGAGTGTCAGAATATCTACTCTTAAAAGGAACCAAGGAGGCGGCAGGCAGGGGGCACAGAGGAACTAAAATAGCAAAATGCACGGTGGCCACAATTCAAAGTACGATACAAACCCATTCAGGAAAAAGGCCCCTTGTGAGAATAACAACAATAATCAAAATTATTATAGCTTACAGTTATAAAGCAGCCAAGAGTTCATGGCTGATGTGGGATTTGAACCAGGGATTGCATGGATTTGAACCTGAGAAAACATTAACTTAAAAAAAACACACCATGAACTCTACAAAAAAAAAAAAATGATATCAGGAGAAGACAAAGCAACACTTTATCTTGTGCCTTGGCTGAGCTCTGGGATCTGGTTTTGACACCAGGACTTAACTCTGGTGGATACGAAGAAAGGAAAAAGAAAAATGGGCAGAATTAGGGCCAAGTGAGTTGTGGTGTTAAGGATATCTCTGCATTTAACATGCAAGCATTTAAAAATGCAAGCAGCAGCAACAGCTGGGAGAGAATGATAATTACTGGGATTGCAGCAGGGGTAGGTGGGTAGAAATGTACCGTAACCATTTCCTCCACTCCTGCAGTCCTGAAGCAAACCCCTCTTCTGAAATGGATTTGGGGGGGGCACATTGGCATACAGCCCACCCCAGCTGCTATGATCTGGCAGGGAACAGGGCTCCTTGAGGAGAGCCATTTAACCCTGAATGCATAACCATTTCACTTCTAGTTTCAGGCTCAACAGGTATCACTGTTGCTTTTATAGCCTGCCTTTCTTGCGAGAAGCTCAATGTGGTATACATGATTCTCCCACAACCCCATTTTATCCTCACAGACCCCTGTGAGTTAAGGTTAGGCGGAGAGACTGAGATGGGTCCAAGGTCGCCCAGTGGCTTTCAAGTGGCCGCGTAAGGATTTGAACCCTGGTCTCCCAGGTCCTTGTCAAGCAACAATCTAACCACGACACCTCACTGGATTTCTGCACCACACTGGTCGTAGTTTCTGGAGGAGGAAAACTAGTTGTAGGGTCAACGGCTACTTCTGGAGTTTCACATTGGCCTAGTTCTCAAGGTGGTAAAAGAATACAGTGGTACTTCAGGTTAAGTGCATAATTCGTTCCGGAGGTCTGTATTTAACCTGAAACTGTTCTTAACCTGAAGCATCACTTTAGCTAATGGGGCCTCCTGCTGCTGCCGCGCTGCCAGAGCACGATTTCTGTTCTCATCCTGAAGCAAAGTACTTAACCAGAGGTAATATTTCTGGGTTAGCAGAGTCTGTAACCTGAAGCGTATGTAACCTGAAGCGTATGTAACCTGAGGTACCACTGTATATGGACGCCCTATTTCATATTGCAGGTGGGGGCCCACGCGACTGAATTTCTTTGACTTGAAACATTTCATGTTTCGGGTTTAAGAGTTCTTGTAGCCTCGATTTCTGTCTGACAAATGTGTTTCCACCCTCACCAGAGCAGGCTTCAGTGATGAGAGCCCCTCCCTGTCTAAAAGTGGTATACCCCAGACACAAATTTGCCACCTAAGAGGTAGGTCAAAGGACTTCAGTGGTACCTCGGATTACAGACGCTTCAGGTTACGGACTCCGCTAACCCAGAAATAGTACCTCGGGTTAAGCACTTTGCTTCAGGATGAGAACAGAAATTGCATGGCAGCGACAGCGGGAGGCCCCATTAGCTAAAGTGGTACCTCAGGTTAAGAACAGTTAAGAACGGACCTCCAGAACGAATTAAGTTCTTAACCCGAGGTACCACTGTACAGTCTTTGTTGACCCTGAAACTTTACCTCCTCCAGAACTACTTGTTTTCACTGAAAATCCTTTTGACAACTAGAGAGGATGGTGGTACATACAGATCAGCCCTAAAGAGGACTGCTGGTGTGGCCATTCTCACAACCACAAGGTTCAGGTTCCCACATCAGTTTCTTTCTTTTTTAAAAAATCCCTCATGAAAATTCACCAGAATTGTAATATTAATATATACATTTTTGCAAGGCAAGTTTCCCCACTATAATGCATGTTTGCAGAGTGCTTTCGCTAATATATGCATTTTATGCACATGTTATCCTAGCCTTTTGTACATACTACCCTGCTGGAGAACTGCATTTTACACTCACTGGGAAGCAAGAGCGGGAGACCAACGTAACCAACTTTTTAAAACTGAAGACTGGAAGCCCTTTATGGAACATTTGAGAAAGAACTGTAGTGAAACGAAATGGCTGGCAGAATTTGAATGATGAGCAGCAGATTGAGAATGACAATAAATGGAATAGAGGAAATGTGTATTAGATATAGTTTGACGTTTAATTAAAAAGAGAGAAATGCATTTCAAAATTCGGGGAAGCTCAAAATTCAAAAGATGGTTGTGCTTTGGTTCACATCTTCTTGCAGAAAGTTTGGTAGGTTTGCCTTTAAATGTGAACTGAATTGAACTCCCTCCACCCCCATCCCTAGTCGCAGCCACCATCTCACTTAAAACCCACTCCTCCAGAGTTGACAATTCAGGGGACCAATAGGTCCCCCTCCCCACTTAAGGGGTCAGATGTGGTCCTGGGGTCTCCACTTGTCTCCCCCTTTTCCTGTTCTCCAGCTATCGAAAACATCTTTAAGTAAACCCCGAATAGTCTGCTGTAGAAATGCAGTTTGAGTGTGAACTTGCATGGCAAAGATATATCTAAACGACAGTTTGGTGCAGTGCTATTTTTCTTAAAAACAATGTTTGGGGTACACTCATTTCGACTCAAGAAAAAAACACACAATTTTATAGTTCAGATTGGGGGGGGGGAATACAGTAAATGGACAAAAGGACAAAGATTCACAAAATGTTTAGGGGTCTGCATCCCCCCAGGAAAAAAACACTGGTTTGCTGCCTAGAGAAGAAGGCAAATGATTTTCGTAGTGCCTCGTACCTCTGTGCTCTGCATATGAACTTCATTTTGGAAGTGGAACAAGACTCACTGTCTTAGGTACGGTCTTGGCTGTAAGTTGGTGGTTCTGGTGGAACATTTGCCTGTTTGTATGTGCAGAGGGCAGGGGTATAAGGTTTGGACTTTATACTAATATTCTGTGTCCCATTTCAAGTCCTACTGAAATAAGGTGAATTTCTTAGTCACCATGCATAGGCACATGAATGTAGCCGGAGACTGATTAGAGCACCAGCTTCTTTTCAGAGCACCGGCAAGTAGTTTGAAAGAGGGACTGGTGTTTGTGATGTGCGTGCTCATCTAACTTTTGCCTCTAACACAATTTGCTGGGTTTTAAAAGCTTGTTTCGAATATTTGCAGGTTCTGTTTCCCCAGAGGCAATTATGAGTGGGGTGGGGAGGAGGAAATTCTTGTTCCACAATGATATGAGGAGCAAGAATAATGGGGAAAATGTGGACTAAAGTCATGTATTTCCTATCTCCCCCATCCCTCCGCTCTCTCTCTCGTACACAATTATTTTTATGGCTCAAAATGGCAAAACTGGGAATTTTGGTAACTCTGAAACCATTCCGTGAAATATTTTCCCCTCACACAAATAGGAGCTCTGTTCTCCGCCCCTTCAATAATAGATGAAGCTTTTTAATATTAGCAAAATTAGTCTTTAAAATGGACAGTGTTATGACAGTGTTAAAATGGACAGTGCCCACATGGGCACACACACACATAGACTAGCTTGTGAAGAAAATTGGTGCAAATGAGTTTTCAGCTCCACATTGCATTGCATTGTTGCTATTTAACTTGGCAAAATATGGATGGTCTGCTCATTCTTGGCATCAGGGCTGGTAGTATTATTGCAACCATAACCACAATGTTAGGATCTAGTCAGCAAACTTTTTCAGTAGGGGGCCAGTCCACTGTCGCTCAGACCTTGTGGGAGGCCGGACTATATTTTGTAAAAAATAAATAAATGAACGAATTCCTATGCCCCACACATAACCCAGAGATGCATTTTAAATAAAAGGACACATTCTACTCATGTAAAAACATGCTGATTCCCGGACCGTCCACGGGCTGGATAGAGAAGGCGATTGGGCCGGATCCAGCCCCCGGGCCTTAGTTTGCCTACCCATGACACTTCATTTGAAAGATTTAAGCTATCCAACCTGGAACTGAAAACAAACTCATCATTTAGAGCAAGGTTTCCCAAACTTGGATATCCAGCTGTTTTTGGACTACAGTTCCCATCATCCCTGACCACTGGTTCTACTAGCTAGGGATGATGGGAGTTGTAGTCCAAAAACTGCTGGAGACCCAAGTTTGGGAAATCCTGATTTAGAGCCTTTTCCTCCTTTAAACATATGCACACTCAGTTGGGTGTAAGTTCCACTGAGCTAAATGGGATTTACTTCTGAGTAAATGTGCATAGCATTGTGCTGCGAGTCTTTTAGTTCTTATGCTCTTACAGTTGTCTTAACTGTGTGTTTTTATTTGTTTTTAGTTCTTATCTGTTTTAATTATCAGTTTTTACCCATCCATTATCCGTGTTTAATCTAGTATTTTATTCAGATGTTTTATCCAATGCTTGTTTCTTTGTCCTTATTTGCTCTAACAATTATCGGTTAAAAAAAAATCCTAACTGCTATTTTATTTATAGGTTTTTTGCTTTTTGTTTGGCTTTTATCCTGGTCTGTGACCGTAATAAAGTTCATTCAGTTCACATGTGTCTATTTAGAGTTGGAATTTTTCATGCTTACTTTAAAATAAATCTCAAACGGATGCCGAAATGTGGAGAAGTTAACATAAGATTGGAAAAATGGGGCAACTGGGAGACGCCACCATGGACCGATCTGCACATCCCCAGTTTCAGGTGACATCAAGGGAGAAGTGAAATCCACAGTGGCCTGTTTGCACGTGCAAGTTGAAAGTGATGTCGTTGAAAGTGGCAAAATAGCCAACCGAAGGTCAAGGAGGTATATCATCTCTGTTTACCTTGTTCCTTTCTCTTCCAGGAGTTGACCAAGATGTCAGCCCCCCTCAAGTGACCATATTTGCTCCGCCCAAGCAGGAGGTCGATGAAAAGGAGAAAGCCACCATTGTGTGTTTAGTCACCGATTTCTTCCCAGATCATGTCGCCCTGAGCTGGACCGTGAATAACGAGAAGAGAACGGCTGGGGTAAAGACAGAGGACCCAGTATATGACAACACCGCGAAGCGCTATTCAATGACCAGCCGTTTAAGAATCACCAAGGAAGAGTGGCAGAATGCAGATAATAAGTTTGTGTGCAGAGTCAATTTCCACGGTACAGAAGGATCCACAGACTATGAGGATGACATAAATGGTGCAGGTAAGTGAAAAGCAGGTTAGCAAAGACTGCCCTAAAGACTAGGGAGCTCAGATTCCCAGGAAGGTGAAATCTACCACAAGCCACCACGTTCTCTATGCATTCCTGTAGTTTTGCACCATACACAGTCCTGGTCACATTTTTAAAAAGTTTTATTTACAGTGGTACCTCTGGTTAAGTACTTAATTCGTTCCAGAGGTCTGTTCTTAACCTGAAACTATTCTTAACCTGAAGCACCACTTTAGCTAATGGGACCTCCTGCTGCTGCCGTGCCACCGGAACACGATTTCTGTTCTCATCCTGAAGCAAAGTTCTTAACCTGAAGCGCTATTTCTGGGTTAGCGGAGTCTGTAACCTGAAGAATATGTAACCTGAAGCGTATGTAACCTGAGGTACCACTGTACATGGGCAAAATGCTCCCAGATCCATTTGACTGCAAACCATTCCTCATCTCTAATACATTTTCCTAGTAATGTGTTCTATCATATTCAAACATTTGTTGATGAACTCCTTTCATTGCATTTGTCTTATTCTACCAACTGATCCTCAGTGGATTTCCAAATAGCATGTAGTTTCCCTAAATGTGTTCGAGAAATTGTGGCTGTTTTCACACCTAGCCAAATCTTCTGATGCCAATATTCAAGGAAGATTCCATTCCTGCCTTTTGCGGGGGGGGGGGCAAAGATCATTTTGCTATCAATATATTGTTCATTATTATTCCCCCCCTTTTTTTTACACACAGCCTCTGGGGACATTCAGGAGAAGTACATGCACATTTGGGTTTTTAAAGCCATGCTTTGGAAATATTACCCCCCACCCCCACATACCCAGCTGTCACTTTCCCTGTCTACTTTCAGTTTTTCCAGGTCTAAGGATAGCTAATGTGTCTTCTCCCCCTTCTGCTTTCAGATTGTGGTGGCGGCAGCGAAGCTGCAAGAGGTAAACCCAAATTGCCTTGTGCTTTCAATGCTGGAATTTCACTGGAAATAAAAACACAAGAAACCTCCCTTATACAGTGGTGCCCCGCAAGACGAAATTAATTCGTTCCGCAATTTTTGTCGTCTAGCGAATTTTTCGTCTTGCGAAGCACGAAATCCCATAGGAATGCATTGAAAATCAATTAATGCGTTCCTATGGTCAAAAAAAGTCCAAACAAAGCCAAATTTGGTACAACAACAGTTTATTAACTGCTCTTTAAAGTCACACATACTGTAAAGAGCAGTTCAAAAATTTAAGGGAAAATAAATTAACTTTATAAACAAAACATGTCTTTGTTTTTAGTCAAAGAAAAAAAGTTGCGAGACGTTTTCGTCTTGCGAAGCAAGCCCATAGGGGAAATTCGTCTTGCGAGGCAAATCGCGAACGGAAAAAACTTTCGTCTAGCGAGTTTTTTGTATTGCGAGGCATTCGTCTTGCGGGGCACCACTGTACTGAGCCAGACCACTGACTCACCTAGCTCAGTTTGTCAGCACTGGCTGGCAGCAACCGTACAGGATTTCTACAAAGGTCTCTCGCAGCCCTAGCTAGAGATGCCAAGGTTTGAACCCTGGGAGATTTGTATCAGATGCCCCTACCAGTGAGCTAGAGACCTTCTGCCAACCAGTCTCCTATCTAACAGCCCTTGCAATAAACATGGTCGGAATTAAGTCCCATTGACTTCAGTGTGCACAGCTTCCTGTTTAGGGAGGATGACGATCTGTACATGAAGGCAGGAGGTTACCTGTGTAGGTTTGATTACTTCTGAGTTCAGTGTGACTGGGCAGCAGGGGGACCTCTTGGTTCTGCTCCAAAACATTTTGGCACGGCCAGTCTGAAATATACTCGGAGTCGAGAGTGGATTTCATGCTCTTTATTCAGCTCATAGTGGTGATGAGGAATGAAAGTTCCCCCCAAATATCTGCTTTATATACATTATTTACACAATGGGCCCCACGTGATTGGCTAATTCCGGGATTCTCCTGTGGCCAATCAGGTTGTGGATTCACTTCCACCTGGAGCTGGATTGGGTGGCTCCTGCAGACCAATCATACTGCTGCATTGTTCTAGGACCAATCAGACTGCTGCATTCTGAATCCTATTGTTCTAGGACCAATCAGACTGCTGCATTTTGGATCCTATTGTTCTAGGACCAATCAGATTGCTGCATTTTGGATCCTATTCAACTCAGTACATAACACAGTCCATGATAAACGTCACCTCACCTACTGATAGCCTCCAGGGCACCCATACAGGCGTGTCATCATCCTGGGCTTCCAACATGGTGAAGGGAAAGCAATATTGCTACCCCAACTCCCAGCAGAAGTCTCAGAGCACATGAGGGCAACTGTAGATTGCCTGTAGCTTTCGCTGCATGGCCTCCAGCACCGCAAGAGAAGAATAATAGCCCCATCCTTCAGGAATAAGTAGGGAAGGCAGGTGTAGCAAGTCTTGAGGATGTTCCAAGCTGTCCTCTGTAGACCTCCCCTGCTGTTTCCAAAATGGCCCTAGAACCTGCAAGAAAGCACCTGCTCCTGTCTTATTCAGAAGGCTTCGACCCCAGTCTGAACCCTCGGTTTTGACCCTGATCCTGGATGGGTACAATATTAGTGCAGCAACTGTAGATAGGCAGATGTCTGCATTTTGATCCATGTTTCTTTGCCCATTGACAGATCTGTTCATCTAATAACCTCCGTTCCTCCAGTCAAAAGCTACACAAATAGGAATTGCCAATAATTGTTCTCTGGGTTAGTTGCTTGCTTCATGCAGAGCCTTGCGTGCTGTTTTAATATGTAACCCTGAAAATTGTGCTGTCTGAATATAAGCTGGTGCACAAACATGAGCAGTTCCTTGAAGCTGGCCAAGCTTTATCTGAACTTCATCCAAATTTCTTCCTCCTTATATTTGATTGGCTCCATAGACAAGTGAAACTTATGGTTGTGAGTCAGGTAACCCTAGACTGAACAGCCCTAGACTGGGTATTTCCCAGCCACCTTTAAGTGCCCAATATCATCTCAAACTAAAGGAAGATTTTCCTGAACCAGCATGCAGACAGAAATGCAGCTGTCACACTTTTCTGAATTTTATGTTGACGTTCTCCATCGAAAAAAAGGCACACACGAAGGAAGCATACTTTATGGGAAAGGGCACCCAAAAATGCTTCAATTAGGGAAAATCATGTATAAAAATGCATTGTAGTATGGAATATTTCTTGGGGGGGGGGCGGAATGGTATATTAGGTACTATTTGTACAAATATATATATATCATTGGGGGTGGGGGAGTTAAACTGTGGACTTTGCTGCCACAAGATGTGGTGATGGCTACCAGCTTGGATGACTTTTGGCCAGGGTTTCCCAAACTTGGGCCTCCAGCTGCTTTTGGACTACAACTCCCATCATCCACAGCTAGCAGGGTGGATGATGGGAGTTGTAGTCATGGTGGCCATGTTCTACCTCCACTGTCTGTAGATGACCTTGTGATCATTCACATTTCTTTCCCACCCTTGATTTTTAGAGTCGTATCTCACGGGAGCCTATCTTGGGGAACTGGTGTATATTCTTCTCATTCTCAAGAGCACATTGTATGGAGCCTTTGTGATGGGATTAAAACTAAGAAAAAAGGTAAAGTACAGTGTTGATTCTTTCCGCCTTGGGCCCACCAATTTCTTTTGAAAATGTGACATACGGATTCTTCCGCTGTGACCCAGCACTGAATTCACTCTGTTTAGCCTTTAAACACCACAGGCTAATCCATACTTCTTGTTGTTGTGTTGCTTTTCCCTGCGGAAAACCACTCTGTGACACCCCCCCCCCCGATCTTTCATTATTCTGGTGCATTTAGCCCAGAAGTAACAATCTGTTCTGCTTCCTGTTCCATGACAGTTGGCACCATAGGCACGTTTTACCTGAGGGCATCTATCCTGAGCTGAGTGAACTCCATGAAGACAGAAGGGAAGATGGATACTCTCAACCTCGGAAGTCCAAAGTAGCATTTTCTTAAAACAAAAACAGTTGCTTAGGGTCAGTCAGTAAATAATCTCTCTTTGGTTCTCTTAAATGCTTTATTATTTTGCATTGGAAACATTTACAAAAAGCTTTTTTTTTTGGGGGGGAGAAGTCCTTTACCTTGGACTGAGGAGGACACACAAAGGCAGGGGACAGTTGGTGGGGGTGTCCCTGTAGGGTAGAAAGGATCTCCCAGGGTGAGAGGCTGGGGGGAAAGCAGGCTCCCAGGTGGAAGATGGGAAGGTCTACCTCTCTGCATAGGGATAAATGACAGTATATACATGATATAAATATGGAAAATGGCCATATAAGTGTTTCCCCCCTCTTACTTTTTATCTTTCAGCTTTTTTAATATTCTTATTCTATAAGCTAGCTTGATTCTTATTGTATTTTATGCCAAAACTTTTCAATAAAAACACTTAAAAAAATTAAATGCTTTATTTTAGTAAGGCCACAGCACTTTCCCCCCAGAGTTCCTTGCCTTTCACGCCACTTTTAACTATGTTTACTAGGAAATACATATGCTTAGACTTCCAACCTTAAAGTACTATTGATTTTCAAGGAGCCTTATGCATCACTCTTGTGCAGAGATCGAGCCGCAGCCAACATGATACGTTTTTTAGTATAGTCGCCGAATCCTTTTTGCTGAGACTCCTGTGTTTCCTTTCATAAACTGTTGCATCAAAATAGTTCAGATCCAAACTAAGGTCATGTTGTGAATGTCTTTTTCCAAAGAGAGGCTATGTGTTTTCTTGTGACTGCTTGCTAGCAGGGAGGGCAAGGGTTGTTTTAGCTAAATATAGATTTAATGCTTTTGAAATAAAGGCATTATGACATCATGAAAGCAAGAGTGTTGGGCGAATACAATGTTTTGCTACCGATTAACGGTGGACGCGGGTGGCGCTGTGGGTTAAACCACAGAGCCTAGGACTTGCCGATCAGAAGGTCGGCGGTTCAAATCCCCGCGATGGGGTGAGCTCCTGTTCCTCGGTCCCTGCTCCTGCCAACCTAGCAGTTCAAAAGCACGTCAAAGTGCAAGTAGATAAATAGGTACCGCTCCAGCGGGAAGGTAAATGGCGTTTCTGTGTGCTGCTCTGGTTCGCCAGAAGCGGCTTAGTCATGCTGGCCATATGACCCAGAAGCTGTACGCCGGCTCCCTCGGCCAGTAAAGCGAGATGAGCGCCGCAACCCCAGAGTCGGCCACGACTGGACCTAATGGTCAGGGGTCCTTAAAGGTGGAAAATCCTTGCCCCTGAATGACAAGTTGTGCCCGCCAAAGTTCTCTCTTCTTCAAGGTGCTTGTCGCTTGTGCCCAACGTGCTTTTAAAGTCACCTAGAAGCACCAAACTGAGAAGCACCATGAGCTTTTGCTACGCAACAAGGATGTTTTAGATCACTGTTTCCCAACTTTGGGTCTTCAGCTCCTTTTGGACTACAACTCCCATCATCCCTAGCTAGCAAGACCAGTGGTCAGGGATGATGGGAATTGTAGTCCAAAAAAGAGCTGGAGACCCAAGGTTGGGAAACAATGTTTTAGACGGACCTGTAGAAATTGGGTCATTTGCTTAGCCAACCTCGAAAACGTCCCTTTTAAGAAAATAAGCAAGCGAGGCATTCATGCGCACAACAGGATGTGGCTTGACATTTGCTTGCTTCTCTCAAGCAGTGGTTACCACAGAGCAGGTTTCGTTGCAGCGTGGGTGATCAGGCACTTTTCCTGCCACGGTTAGAAATAGCACATGTTGTCCCACCCACAATGGCGGCTTCAGGGCCTGGCGCTATCGCACAATCAATCTCCTGCCTCAGCCAAAAGCTGTTGCTCCGTGATGCAGGTGCACCGGTTGTGGTCAGTGTGTGCCGCATTTCAAATGGAAAGTTCAGTGGGTATTTGTTTTGCACCACTCCTGGCGTGTTTTGATACCTCTCCCCTGCCGACACAAGCGTGCCTCCATAACAAATGAGCACTCTGGATTTCAGCAACATCGAGTCCTCTCTTTCCTTTCCTTTCTGAAGGCTGCTGAGTCGCCTAGATGACTCTTACTGTGAGAATAATGTGTCCTCAGCATGTCCTTGTTCCATTTCCTTTTTAATTCAGTTTTTATTGTGACAGAGAAGAGCGAGAGACAGCAGAGCTGTTGACTTGGGGGGCCTTCTTCTGACAGTGCCTTAGAAACTAGTTATTTGTCTGGACCTTAGAAGCAAAGGCTACTGAATACAGAGTAAAGTATAGATGTACACAGTATAACAGTGGAAGTACAAGGCATTTGGTTTCTTATGGGCAAAGGGTTATCTCATGTCAACTTCTCCAAATATCCACACCATACATTTAAAACACATGGCTTTCCCCAAAGACTATTGGGAACTGTAGCCTACACCCAACGTAGCTGTAATTCCCCAGCACCCTTAATAAACTACAATTCCCAGGATTCCTGGGGCAGTAGGAGCCATATGATTTAAATGTATGGTACGCATGTGACCATTGTAAAAGTTTCCCTTTTGAAGTTTTGTTCTTCCAGGATGAGTGTCTGAAGATCAACAACACATGGCCTGGTGTGCTCTGTAGCACAGTATTCCTGGATATCACCCTGACCTTGTTGATCTCATACCCTCCATTATTAATAATAATAATGATAATAATTTTTATTTATACCCCATCTATCTGACTGGGTTTCCCCAGCCACTCTGGGTGGCTTCCAACATATAAAAAACATAATAAAGCATTCAACATTTTTAGAAAAAACTTTTCTATACAGTGGTACCTCGGGTTAAGTACTTAATTCGTTCCGGAGGTCCGTTCTTAACGTGAAACTATGCTTACCCTGAAGCACCACTTTAGCTAATGGGGCCTCCTACTGCTGCCACGCTGCTGGAGCACAATTTCTGTTCTCATCCTGAAGCAAAGTTCTTAACCTGAAGCACTATTTCTGGGTTAGCGGAGTCTGTAACCTGAAGCGTATGTAACCTGGAGTGTATGCAACCCGAGGTACCACTGTACAGGGCTGCTTAGGGGTTGGATAACTCCATGCAGCCAGTTTTTGTGTGGCACCCACTAGGTGGCTGCCAGCTTCCTTGTTGCACATGCTACCTCATTAAAT
This sequence comes from Podarcis vaucheri, assembly GCF_965113315.1. Classification (NCBI taxonomy): domain Eukaryota; kingdom Metazoa; phylum Chordata; class Lepidosauria; order Squamata; family Lacertidae; genus Podarcis; species Podarcis vaucheri. The sequence continues at coordinate 33,908,919 of NC_138755.1, read as the reverse complement.
CACTGGTTGTTGTTTTTACTACGTGTATCTCATGCCCAGTTCTCCAACGAAAATAGGGACGTCCTAAGGAAAAGTGGGAAATTCCAGGGTCAAATCAGAAATCAGCTTGGCTTCTGTAAATCTGGGACTGTCCCTGGAAAATAGGGACACTTGGAGGATCTACTTTTTCACTTCATTGTAATCTAACCTGTGGGACAAAGTTAACCCCCCCCCCCACTCCATGTGCCTTGCCCCTTCTAGTGCCCCCACCCAATTTCTTATTTCTTTTTGGTGTTGCCACTGCAGTGACACAACAGGCACAACTGATGTCAAGGAAGGAAAGGGGGCACATGGATGCATCTGGCAGGGAACACATGGTGGCGATTAATACAAAGGAATGCCTTTGTGAAATGTGCTTTAAACGTATGTTGTAGCTGCGAACTGAGCTCCCTGTGGCATTCAGGTGTGCAGCAATGATGTTTGGCTTGCCCAGAGATCTTTGTTTTTAGCCTGGCATTTCCCAACGGCAGATATTTGAGTTCTGTTTGGGTTCTGTTTGGCAGTTGTTGAAACCATATGGCTACCTGGATGTTGTAGCTGTTGCTATTTATTGTTTTTAAAGGTTATGTGTATATTGTGAACCTCTTTGGGATCTATTTCCATGTGAAGAGCAGTGTATGTTTTAAAAAAATAAAGGAGGTAGGAGAAAAGGTGTTCAAATAAAAATAATAATAACCTGCCCATCTGACTAGGTTACCCCAGCCACTTTGTGCAGCTTCCAACAAATTCGAGCATCAAACATTGAAAAATTCCTTGTACAGGGTTGCCTTCAGATGTCTTCTAAAAGCCAGATAGTTGTTTATTTCCTTGACATCTGGTGAGAGGGTGTTCCACAGTGCAGGCGCAACTACTGAGAAGGCCCTCTGCCTGGTACCCTGTAACCTGAATGATGGGGATGGAGACGCTCCTTCAGGTATGCAGGACCGAGGCTGTTTAGGGCTTTAAAGGTAAGCACCAACCCTTTGAATTGTGCTCAGAAACATACTAGGAGACAATGTAGATCCTTTTGAAGACCCAGCCACCGTCCTGGTGCTCCTTACCACAACCCTGTAAGGGATATCAATACTTTTCCAATGCAGGAAAGATAATAAGTGTGGGAGGCTGGAGCTGAGCCATCTTATAACTTCTCCCTAAACTCACAGGTAAAGTCTTAGCTGACATTCCATACAGGCTGCTACTCACATAAGTGTTCTATTTAGAAATCCCAAATTGTTGCTGCAATGGATCACTTTCCACCTCTGCTTAGGAGGTGACATTTCAGGTGGGTTTATGGCCACAAAAATAACATCCAGCATCCCTTTGACAGGGTGCCATCTAGCGGCTCTTGATGGATATATTGTTTTGTATCTATACACATAACACATATGCACATAACACATGTTTTAATGTATTTTTAATCTTTGTTGGAAGCTGCCCAGAGTGCCTGGGGAAACCCAGCCAGATGGGCAGGGTATAAATAATAAATTATTATTATTATTATTATTATTATTATTATTATTATTATTATTATTATATCTGCAGCAGCTGTTTTTCACATGTTGTTCACCCGAGTGCTGCTTCACTGCTCTGCATCTCTCTCAGAGTCAGTCCATTGTTGATGGCTTCCTTCATGGATCATCACCCTGTCTCTGTTTGCTTGACAACTCATGGGAAGACAGTTTTGGTCTGTATTTTACCATGCTAAACCCAGTGTCTGGCATCCAGAAATTAGAAGGGGTGTGTGTTCAGGCACCCCATAAATTCGTCACATTGTGCATTGTTCAGCTGAGCCGCGATTTTCAGGAGGCATTTAATGTGGGCCCCGTTCCTTGTGATTTCAACAGGAAGGAACTTGATGCCTCAAAGAATACACCTTTTCCCCCACTTCCCTGCGGTGTGGGAGCAGATGGAGCCACAAGCAAGGAGGAGGGTTTTTGTTGAGGTGTTACATTCACTTTGCACAGTGTGTGGGCTCCAGGCACAATAATAAATCCCAGTGTCACCGGCCATGAGGTTTTTGATGCTCAGGAAGAACTTGGTGTCTTCCGGTCTTGATCCTTGGATGTGGGGCGGCCCCTCGGCAGATGAGGATCCCACGGCAACAGAATAGGCAAGCAGCTGAATCTGTCCTTTGAGAATTTGCCTGTACCAGTAGATATTGGGGTTGGATGCCCCATTTATGTTGCAATTAAGAGATACCTTGCTGTCTGGCCGCTGTATCACCGACTGTGGTGTCTGAACAATGGTTGGAGAACCGTCACCTATGATCCACCAAAGAAAGCAGAAAAACTCTTATTACAGTTAAGAATATTTTATTATTGCTGCGTGTCTATGTTAGGGGTAGCCAATGTGGTGTTGTCCAGATATTGTTGAAGCTCCCATCTGCTCCTGACGGCATGGCAAATGGTCAAGCACGATGGGAGTTGTAGTTGAGAATATCTGTAGGATGTTTCACATAAGGAACCCTAGCTAGCTTTGATTTTTCATTTCCAGTGACATTTCATTCAGCCCAAGAAAATACATTCCTACACGTCCCACCACCACCACATATAAGTTAACGCACCACCCTCCTCCGGTGTTTGAAAAACTAATTAACATTTTCACATGGCAATATATTGTTCACGATTAATTGCTTACAGATCCTCCATTCCGGCTTTGTTTAACAATTAATTGCTTGCCATCCTGCATTCGTAGTTCATGCTTTATGTACCTCAAATAATTAAAAAGCTTACGGAACTATAATGTTTATAGCAGAGCACATTATAAAACTTTTGCCCCCTGCTCAAGAGAATGCAGTCTACCAGCAGGAAAATCAACTGGAACTTTGCCCTTGACTTCGGGGGGAATGGTTGCCATAATTATTACTATTCATTATAACTAGGTTTTCTCATACAAGCAGCCAGTATCTTCAAAGTCAATTAGGATTGTGGGCTTTTAGCCCATCAGCAAACAGGAAAGCCCATCCGGAATATCTCCCACTAAATAAATCTATGGCGTGATATACAGAGAGGTATTGCTTGGTGCTTGATACATGATGGGCAAAGGCAGGTTGGATTCGACTGCTGGATCGCTGGGTGATTTCCGGTAGATGACACAAGGTTTTCAGAGACTGCATAGGATTATCAATAACAGCAGCCCCCAGGCACCTACATCACGCTGCTGAAATTAAGAAAGCTGGGAAGAGGGTAACTCGGAGTGGATTTTTGTGTTGTGGAAGGACTACTTCTAGTAAGCTAAAGGGACCCCTGGCCATTAGGTCCAGTCGTGACCGACTCTGGGGTTGCGGCACTCATCTCACTTTATTGGCCAAGGGAGCCGGCGTACAGCTTCCGGGTCATGTGGCCAGCATGACTAAGCCACTTTTGGCGAACCAGAGCAGCACACGGAAACACCGTTTACCTTCCCGCCAGAGCGGTACCTATTTATCTACTTGCACTTTGATGTGCTTTCAAACTGCTAGGTTGGCAGGAGCAGGGACCGAGCAATGGGAGCTCACCCCGTCGTGGGGATTCGAACCACTGACCTTCTGATCGGCAAGCTCTAGGCTCTGTGGTTTAACCCACAGTGTCACCCGCAGTGCTAATTTCATGGCTCGTAATTTCTTAATTCAGGAAGCAGGTGTCTTTTGCTTGGCTCCTGTTGGTGAGATTCTTGTAAAAAATACCTAGGTCTGAAGTCTGCCCAACCTTGCTCTAGGGGACTGCCCCCTTTCCAGGACACCTTGACTTTGTATGAAAGAACAAAGGTCTGCTGCAGTTCCCCAGAATGACATGCAACTTACCCAATGCCCTATAATGTCCCAAGGGCTAGAGAGAGGCAATGGACCAGGTGGCATGATAGTCTGTGCTAGCTGGGGGTGTGCACACCTTCCCCTCCACCCCAACCCCAGTTATCACACTGTTATAATAACCATGATAACGAAATGGACCCTCCATGTTCAGGATTAGCATATCTACTCCTCAACCAGGGAGGTTCGTTGCTTGTGTGCCATCATTGGGAATTCCCTGTAGTATCTTGTTGGTCCCTGCTGGAAATGGGGGGGAGAGGCAATGGGACTTTCCCCCTTCCAACCACATGCTGTTCTGGAGGTTCTTGTGACAGGCCCCCCCCCTGCCAATTCCAGGGCATGCAGGGGTGCAAAGCCCCATTGCACAGGTGGAAATCCTTGCAGAGGGCTCCCATTTAATGCGACTCATGAGGCAAATTCCACTCAGGGTGCTGGCCTCAATGGACCTTGGGTTTTTTATGGGTTTTTTTGGGGGGGGGGCAACAGAGGTTTAGCCAATTTGTGCACTGCTTCAGAATTTTGCTTTGGCCAGATATACGTAGCAGGGCAAAAGTAACGAGCAGAAACATGGCAATCTCACATTTCTTCCTTTTTAGAAACTACCATCTGTCTCCCTCTTCACTTTGTTTTGAAATTTCCCCAACCTAGAGAAACAAAGTGAGCAGTGCTGATTGATTCAATCACTGTTATCCATCGCCTTCATTTCGCACACGAGGCATAGGGAAGTTTGCTGAGTTTTTCCTCCCACGAGGGATTCAATAAAAGCTATCCATATTGGTGATTTGTGTTAAAACAGATGTGCACATTCCTTTATCTTCTGCGGTTGCCGACCTGGTTCTGCAATCCTGGGGGCAGGGAGTGCTGTTTGAATGCCTCCACCATGCAGGTTGGCCTAAGCCAGTATGAGGTGTCCACAACCGGAAAGAGTGCCCCCAAGGGCTACGTGATGTTGGCATGTTATCAGCACACTTCATAGAATTGTAGAGGGACCCTGAGGATCATCTAGTCCAACCCTGTGCAATGAAGGAATTTGCAGCTGTCCCATACAGGGATCGAACCTGCAACCTTGACGTTATCAGCGCCACGCTCTAACCAACTGAGCTATCCAGGCTGACTTGCTTAGACCGACACATGCAGCAGAGGAAAGACTTTTCCTAGTAAATCCCATCATGTGAAGTTGACTTTCCAAATGGTACTGCTGATACGGTATTTGAAGTGGCTCACATACCGTTATCTCAGCAATCTGTATAAACCACTTTCTAAGGGAGGTCTGGGCTATTATCCCAGAGGACTGAGAGAGGCAAAATCATTTGCTGCAGGTCACCTAATGCAGTGGTGGCTAACCTGTGGCTCTAGACTACAGCCCCATCATTTCTTACAACTGGCCATGCCAGCCGGGGTGACAGAAGTTGGGAGTCCAAGAACATTGAGATCGACAGCACAAATGACCAAGTAACTGCTGGTATCTTGAGCTGTTGCAACAGACATTTCCTGGTGAAAGGAAATTGGCACTTATTCCAATTCCCATGTTTCAAACGCTGGAGGGCCACAGATTTCGCCATCCCAGACCTGAGGAGCACGAACCACGGATTTCTGAACCACCTTCTAAACTACACCAGCTCAGTTGGGTGCCTCGACAATGCCCCTCCAATTGTTATACGCTCAAAGCCACATATTGCTAACTTAACTCAAATGCAAATAGTCAACACAGATGGGAAGAGCTGCTCTACTTACATGAAGTGCCTATGGCAAGCCAAAGCAAAGCACAAATAGGCCACAGGGTTGCCATGTAATCTTGTTCTCTTGGCTCGCTGCTGCCTTCTGAGTCCTTCCTTTGACTTGGTTTCTATGCCTTTGCGGACAACATTTCTCTTCGTTGCATTCACATTCCTCGTTTACAGTGCACCCTGGTGAAGATGCCTGAAGTTGCAGACACAAATACTCCACTGTCACCTATGATATGACAGATAGAAACTGTCTCCACCAAGATTTTCTTATAAATAATATCATACCCTCCAACCTTTCTTCCAATGAAAATAGGGATGTCCTATTCCATCATAATAATAGTAATAATGTTATTATTTATACCCCACCCGTCTGGCTGGGTCGCCCCAGACACTCTGGGCAGCTTCCAACATATATAAAAACATACTAAAACATTTAAAAACATCCCTATATAGGGCTGCCTTCAGTTGTCTTGTAAAGGCTGTATAGTTACGTACCTCCTTGGCTCGGTGGTCACATAACTTTATACCCTCCAACATTTCTCTGAAGAAAATAGGGATGCCCTAAGGGAAAGCGGGACATTCCAGGATCCAGTCAGAGAGCAGAATGGCTTCTGTAAATCCAGGACTGTCCCTGGAAAACAGGGACACTTGGAGGGTCTGTGAGGTCCGGAGGGTGGCAACACGAGAACAGGCCTTTTCTGCAATGGCTTCCCACCAATGGACGCTTGAAAATTGCTAGGGGACTTGGTGGAGCACTCATTGGTTTCCCTGCAATTTCAACGTAGTGTGCTGGGTGCTGTACGATCATTGTGGTTTTATTGCTTCTTACAGACTGCATTCTGTAAGGGAGCCAGTGTGGTGTAGTGGTTAAGAGCGGTAGACTTGTAATCTAGTGAACCAGGTTTGCGTCTCCGCTCCTCCACATGCAGCTGCTGGGTGACCTTGGGCCAGTCACACTTCTCTGAAGTCTCTCAGTCCCACTCACCTCACAGAGTGTTTGTTGTGGGGGAGGAAGGGAAAGGAGAATGTTAGCCGCTTTGAGACTCCTTCGGGTAGTGATAAAGCAAGATATCAAAGCCAAACTCTTCTTCTTCTTCTGTTGTATTACAATTGGCAGTGGCGTAGCGTGGGTTGTCAGCACCCGGGGCAAGGCAAGTAATTTGCGCCCCCTAACCCGTGGATTTGCGCCCCTAACCCTAACCCCCAGATGTTGCGCCCAGTGCGGCCGGCCCCCCCTGCACCCCCCACGCTACGCCACTGAAAAGTGGCGCTCGCTGAATTCATATCGTAATACATTAAAAATGCAGTTACATAAGAAATAAAAGCAGCAATAGAAATGCAATTAAAAATACAATTTAATGTGGACATGACGTGGGCCACCCGAATGAAACATGCAGACCACTGGTGAGCCACAGACCACAGTTTGGGATCCCCGCCTTGGAGCTACAACATCGTCAACAGGTGGCCCTCCAGCCCTCTGCCTGAAGATCTTTTGTGAGCAGGGCCCTCTGAACATTGAGGGGGACCAGCCCAGAGGGACACGGTGCCTTGGCCCTCAGGAGCCAGTGCCCTGGGTGCTTCATATGAAGGAGAAGACACACACTCAGACTGCTGAATAACAAAGAATACTTCATTTTTTGTACCTCTAACCTTATGTAACTCTCTAGTGTTACCAGCGCCACCTAGTGATGTTAATTGTAACTGTACTACCTTTGCAACTACAGTCATACCTTGGAAGTCGAACGGAATCTATTCCGGAGGACCGTTCAACTTCCAAAACGTTCAGAAACCACAGCGCGGCTTCTGATTGCAATTGGAAGCTCCATTGGACGATCGGCTTCCAAAAATAGTTCGCAAACTGGAACAGTCACTTCTGGGTTTGCGGCATTCAGGAGCCAAAACGTTCAAAAACTAAGCTGTTTGAAAATCAAGGTACGACTGTATCAGGTCCCATTTATTACACCTACCATCACCCCTCTAAGTACTGTATTTACTCGAATGTCATGCACAACTTTCTTAGCCAAATTTAGGGTGTGCATTAGATTTGATTACAAGCTTGAAAAACACCGCTGACATAGCAAATACTTTTTTTTGTTTCAAGGTTTTGAAATTTGAGGTGCACATTAGATTTGATGGAGCATTAGCTTCACATAAATACGATAACTGTTTCAATTGCCAGAACTGCTCCTATTATCAAAGAATTTCTCCTAATGTTCAGATGAAAACTCCTGTAATTTAAGCCTACACAACCCAGCTCTGCAGTGAATAAGATCTGCCCTGGTTCTTTTTTAACTATTTGATTGCTCCCGCCCCCCGCAACTACCATTAATATTCCTAGGACTATTGCTACAGTATTACTAAACACGCACACAATTTCCCCCAATAACATGTCCAATTTAACCAGCTAGCAGAAAGTGGGGTTGAAATATAGTACAGTGGTACCTCAGGTTTAGTACCTCTCTATAAGACCACAAGACGCACCTAGTTTTTGGAGGAGGAAAACAAGAAAAAAAATATTCTGAATCTCAGAAGCCAGAACAGCAAGAGGCATCGCTGTGCAGTGAAAGCAGCAATCCCTCTTGCTGTTCTGGCTTCTGGGATAGCTGCGCAGCCTGCATTCGCTCCATAAGACGCACACACATTTCCCCTTACTTTTTAGGAGGGAAAAAGTGAGTTTTATAGAGCAAAAAATACGGTACTTAATTTGTTCCGGGGGTCCGTTTTTAACCTGAAACTGTTCTTAACCTGAAGCACCATTTTAGCTAACGGGGCCTCCTGCTGCCACTGTGCTGCCGGAGCACGATTTCTGTTCTCATCCTGAAGCAAAGTTCTTAACCTGAAGCACTATTTCTGGGTTAGCGGAGTCTGTAACCTGAAGCGTATGTAACCTGAGGTACCACTGTAATCTGCCACAATTCCCAGCAAGATATATTCATTTATTTCAGTTATGAGTCACTCTGTGTTCTGTAAGTGACCAACAACAGGACAGTTTAACAAAATAATACAACACAATCAAATGAACACTTAAAATCAACAACTGAGGCATCACAATGCAACTCCCAAACATGCCCAAAGGCAGAGAAGCACAACCACAGTTGCTTGAGCCTAAAGCACCACATCCAAACGGCAAAAGGAGGCTGATATTCTTCTTTCAGCAATAAATACAGTAAAAAATCAGCATTTTGAAAGTCTGGGCGTTCATTTTCCTCCATGAGGCATGTGGTCTGGTGAATGGGGACTGCTCTGAGACAAGGAATCAAGCGAAGCCAGAGGATATACCCCACAGGTTGTTTTTCCACACTCGCCCACTTTCCTGCAATCGCTAACTTTTATTCACTTACTTTTTACAGATCATCCAGATGGTGCCGTTGTTATCTTACAGCGTGCCAGTGTTTTCTGAGCCGTTCTCATGTTTTTGAAGACCATAGAATCATAGAGTTGTAGAGCTGGTCATCCCAAAAGTCATTTAGTCCAACCCCCTGCAATGGAAGAACCACACCTCTCCTGCTCCCATTAAAATAGCTTAAGACCATTCTCGTTGGCACATAACAGGGCAAACGTGGCAATTTAAACAAATAATAATCCCATCTTGTGCAAAATCCTAGGCACACCTCAGAGGATGTTGAGAGAGAGAGAGAGAGAGAGAATGTGAATTTTATTCTCACAACAGCGATGCGAGACAGAAGTTCAAATAGGACACAGTTGACTACATTAGCTCTAAAAAACGCACACACAAAACACTGTTTTGGAGTTTAGATTAGGAAACCATGAAAGCAATCATTTCCAAATTCTTCAGGGCGAAGATCAACATTAATTAATGCACTTTTAAAAAAGAAAGAAAAAAGAATGTCAATCATAACTCATTCACTGAGCAATTACTCCCAACTTCTAGAGGACCTGGCAAGAAATGCTGCTGGCACATGTCATATGAGGTGATGTGAAACTGTTATTTACAGTATGATAAACACTGCCAAATGTGCGTAATAGTAGTGATGGAATTTGGTAAGTTTTTCCACAAAAGAAACAGATTTAAGATGCACAGTGCCATGTCTCAAGTTCTCCAGAGTATTTAAGCAAGTGCAGAGATAAAATGCAAATAGGATTGCCAACTGCTCAGCTCACTGCAGCTGTCTTTTAACAGCAGCTTGATGTGTAGACATTAGCAGGTGGTGATGTTTATCTCCATGCTATGGAAAGCCTTTGCCAGATGATCTCTGCACATTAAAAATAAGCACAAGAGCAGGCCAGACACTTGTTTCTCTGGCCACTTGGCAATCTAATTTTCCCTATCTGCCCGGGACAACCCTGATTCTCTGGTGCTTGTTCCGAATAAAACATTGTCCCTATTATGCATTTTGCAGAGATTTGGGGGTGCTTAAAAGAAAGTTCTTTTTAAAAATATATATATACAAATGTACAACCGCTACATCCAATAGCTAAAAGAATCCTGGGAACTGCAGTTTAGAGATGCAGGTCAATTCTGTGTCCAGGGCAGCTGTCTACTAGCTCCATCTGGTATGCAGGCTGAGACCCTACCTGCCCGCAGACTGTCTCGCCAGAGTGGTGCATACTCTAGTTATCTTCCGCTTAGATTACTGCAATGCGCTTTACGTGGGGCTACCTTTGAGGGTGACCCAGAAACTGCAACTAATCCTGAACATGGCAGCTAGACTGGTGACTGGGAGTGGCTGCCGAGACCATATAACACTGGTCCTGAAAGACCTGCATTGGCTCCCAGTACGTTTCCGAGCACAATTCAAAGTGTTGGTGCTGACCTTGAAAGCCCTAAACAGCCTCGGCCCGTATACCTGAAAGAGCGTCTCCACCCCCATTGCTCAGCCCGGACACTGAGATCCAGCTCTGAGGGTCTTCTGGCAGTTCCCTCACTGTGAGAAGTGAAGCTACAGGGAACCAGGCAAAGGGCCTTCTCAGTAGTGGCACCCACCCTGTGGAATGCCTTCCCATCAGATGTCAAGGAAATAAACAACTTTCTGACTTTTAGAAGACATATAAAAGCAGCCCTGTTCAGGGACGTTTTTAATGTTTGATCTTTTATCATGTTTTCCGTATTCTGTTGGGAGCCGCCCAGAGTGGCTGGGGTATAAATAAATTGTTGTTGTTGTTGTTGTTGTTGTTGTTGTTAAGAGTGCTAAGAATGGTTAGAAGACCCCTATCTCCCTTGCAGAGCTACAATTCTCAGACGAATTCATTGTTAAAACTCTCTGAGAATTGTAGCTCTGTGAGGGGAATAGGGGGTCTTTCATCCTAACAACTCTCAGCACCCTTATCCATGTACCCTTCCCATAATTCTTTAAGGTAATGTAACCTGGGTGTTGTGACCTGGGACCCAGGAAGTATGTCAGAACCCATAGAACAGACCCCTCTGCTTTCACCCTCTGTCACACAGCATAGTTCTGATACACAACTGACCTCAGCCTGCTAAGTGCCGAGTCTACAGAAACACGGTCTCACAATCACAATTGTCCAATATAGAAGCAGGTACCTAGCAAAACCGGGGGACGCGGGTGGCGCTGTGGGTAAAACCTCAGCGCCTAGGACTTGCCGATCGTCAGGTCGGCGGTTCGAATCCCCGCGGCAGGGTGCGCGCCCGTTGCTCGGTCCCAGCGCCTGCCAACCTAGCAGTTCGAAAGCACCCCCGGGTGCAAGTAGATAAATAGGGACCGCTCCAGTGGGAAGGTAAACGGCGTTTCCGTGTGCTGCGCTGGCTCGCCAGATGCAGCTTGTCACGCTGGCCACGTGACCCGGAAGTGTCTTCGGATAGCGCTGGCCCCTGGCCTCTTAAGCGAGATGGGCGCGCAACCCTAGAGTCGGACACGACTGGCCCGTACGGGCAGGGGTACCTTTACCTTTACCTAGCAAAACAGAGATGTTTTTAATGCAGTTGTTTTACACATATAATGTAATGTTCAATTAAACCCCAAAGCCAGAGCCAGAAATGTCAAGAATCAATCAGATCACCTCTGCATTGAGTACACAAAGGATTGAGACCCCTTTGTGTGTTCTTACAGTGTAGAGTTAGAATCATAGATCTGGAAGTTTAAACTTTTTTTCTCTTCCCCATGCACCCCCGCACACCTGTCAATAGAAGATGCATTTTTTTGCTAACAAGCAGGGCCTCTCTTATCAGCTTCACGTAGCAGAAAGGCGAGGCGGCCTTGAAGAGACTAGAAGCTTTAAAGAGCATTAATTCAGACAGGCTGCTTCATAAAAGACTGCCCCAAATGCAATATTTTGCAGGAGACCCATCTGGGGTGGCTTATAGCCTATTAAAATTGCAAATTCCTTAAAATAGTATAAGACAATTACAAATGTGACCAGCTCAGCAGTTTAAAAATAATAAAGGCATGGCCTAGGACATAAAGGTCTGCCCAAAATAAAAGGTGTTAATAAACTGGCAAAAAACAGTGAATGAGGAGACAAACTGAACATCATAAGGCAAAGGATTTCAAAACATGGGTGCCACCACTGAGAAGGCCCTCTCTCTTTTCATACTCAGCTAATCATAGACACCCCCCCGATGTTTGGAAACAGGCAAGATGGCAGTTCCTAAGGTATTCTGGACTTAAGCAATCTAGGGTTTTAAAGATAATAATCACCAACACTAAACTAAGTGTCTCCACCCCCATTGTTCAGGGCCTTCTCGGTAGTGGCACCCAGCCTGTGGAACGCCCTCCCATCAGAAATAAACAACTATCTGACTTTTAGAAGACATCTGAAGGCAGCCCCGTTTAATGAAGTTTTTAATGTTTGATGTTTTATCATGTTTTTAATATTCTCTTGGGAGCCGCCCAAAGTGGCTAGGCGCAGGGGCCGAATCTGGCCCAATCGCCTTCTAAATCCGGCCTGCGGTGGTCCAGGAATCAGCGTGTTTTTACATGAGTAAAATGTATGCTTTTATTTAAAATGCATCTCTGGGTTATTTGTGGGGCATAGAAATTCGTTCATTTCCCCCCCCAAAAAAAAATATAGTCTGGCCCCCCACAAGGTCTGAGGGACAGTGGACCGGCCCCCTGCTGAAAAAGTTTGCTGGACCCTGGGCTAGGAAACCCCAGGCAGATGGGCGGGGTATAAATAATAAATTAATAACAAAAATAATAATATTGGTTGTGAGCATGCACATACATGCACTACTCTTCTTAAAATTGCTTTGCTCAATTCTTCTGGAGCTACCTCACACACTAAAATTGTAGATGTACTGAGATCATTTAAGAGTACAGTACTGGGTTTGGTTGCAGCTGCTAGTTGGACGTCATGAATCTGGGCTTCATTCTACCTAGTGTATTATATTATTCTTTCCTTTGTGTTACATTATCTTTTTTTTTTAATTATTACTTTAATTCCTCCCCCACATCTTATCTCTTGAATGGATCTCTGGGTTTCTTTATGCTGAGAACCATTTCTGCATCCCCCCCCCAGTCATTCTCTCATACTGTATAAGTATTTTATTAATCCCCTCCTCAGCCTGTTTTCTTTGCATTTTAAAGCTTTAAAAGCCCCATATAAGGGCAGACTTTAAAGAACTTATGTTTATTGGCCAAATGTACATTACTTTGCAATTACTAACTTTGATTTAATCACCAATTTTCTTGCTCAATCACTATAACAGGAGAAAGATTCTCTCTCCTTGCTTTTCATAATCTGGTTTGGATTATACTATTCTGAATTAAGGATGCCAAGTAACCTGAAAAAATGATTTGGCTTACTCATGTGCTTTCTAACCTCCAGGTTCAGCTTTTTCACAGCTTGAAGATATTAAACTATCTGCTAATGCGAGCAGATCAGGCTACTGTTAAAGACACAGGAGCTGGGACTGGTAAGAAAAACATTTGCAATGCTCACCTGAATATCTATATAATTGTACATATTTTGCCACCTCTGTTGTGCATCCTAAAATCCAGGTCCTTTGTAAATAGACTTTTAGACAGACACCAGGTGTCCCCATTTTTCAAAAAAGCTCAGAATCGGCCTTTATTCTGTATGATGACAGTATTTGATGGTGGAAATATACTACTTTTTAAGAGAGTAGAACATGGTATCCATCCCTTTTTTTATCACAGGTGGAAAAATAATTTGGGAATGACAGGTTTTTTGGTTTTAGTGGCCTCTGGGGAAATAGTTAAACACCCTTTTCTACCCACTGCCCCTTCTCTGATCAATTTCACAGCCTCCTGCAGCTGCTTTTCATTAAGAGAAAGGGAGGAAAGCTTGAAAAGTGTTATATGAAGCTGCAGTGTAATCTGGTTTGGCCTAGAGAGTGTAAACAATATCTGAGTTTAGGGGCATTGGTCAAAACAATTCAAGATCTGCTTGCAGTAAAGGGTGCCCCCCTCCCAGCAGACCCTCCAGGTGTCCCTATTTTCCAGGGACAGTCCTGGATTTACAAAAGCCATCCTGGTTTCTGATTTGATCCTGGAATGTCTAACTTTTCTTTAAGACGTCTATATTTTCATCGGAGAAATGTTGGAGGGTATGGAGTTATGTGACCCCCACTCCCCCCCCCCCCCCAGCCTAGGAGGTAAGTAACCAGGGCCAGATTTAGGTTAAGTAATGGAGCCCTTTATATGTCCAGCTGTCCTTTGTCAACAACAAATTGTCGCTGCTTTTTTGTGTAGAATATATGCTATATGGTCATTTATGGACCTCACAGGTATCTAAAGCCATTTGCACATAACAAAATATGTATTTTGTCAAAGTAATTTTTGAACTGAATTAAGAAGTATATTAACAGTGAAATACAATTATGAAGAAGTACATTCATAGTGAAATAATTATTAAGCTCTGACTTAAAATGATTTTTTTATTCATAACAAACTTAATAATGCAAACAACATTGGCATTTGGCAATAACGAAAGTTCCTTTACAAACACAATTTACAAAGACTCATAATTTAGAAACTTGCTATAACATGAAATAATAATTGCAGGTTTTAGTTTATTTGTTTTTTATCTTATATTTTGGAAATGTTCATCCAGTTTTTCCCCTTTAATTTTTTGGGGGGCCTCCAAGAGAGTGGAGCTCTGAGCTGTAGCTTGTTTAGCTTATATGTAAATACGGCACTAAGTAACTATGCAACCTTTAGAGACATCTGAAGGCAGCCCTGTATAGGGAAGTTTTTTTTAATGTTTCACGTTCCATTATGTTTTTATATATGATGGAAGCCATCCAGAGTGGCAACCCAGTCAAATTGAGGGGTATAAATAATACAATATTATTATTATTATTTATTGAATAGGGCATCCCTGTTTTCATCGGATAAATGCTGGAGGAGATGCTCTGGCCATCCACCTGTGTCTTTAAAAGCAGCCAGTTACTGGGAAATTTCACAAATTAAGTTTTTTCACCACTTGGCCTGTAAACGAAATTAAAGAGAATTGGACGCCCTGCTACGGTTTGTCAAACACAAGTTCTATGGGGACGGGTTTTTAAACTTGGGTGGGTGGGTGTTTTGTTTGGGAGGTGGGAGGGCTTCAAATTGTCTTTAAATGCTGTATGTTACTTTGTATTTTGTATTTGCACTTATATTGGTTGGCCGGCATATTGTTTAGGGACTGTTTGAATTGTTTTTACTACGTCTTCCGTGCTTTTTACGTTGTAACTTTATGTTGTGAACTGCCCCGAGGCCTATAGATATAGGCAGTGGCATAGCGTGGGTTGTCAGCACCCGGGGCAAGGCAAGTAATTTGCGCCCCCTAACCCGTGGATTTGCGCCCCCTAACCCTAACCCCCAGATGTTGCGCCCGGTGCGGCCGGCCCCCCCTGCACCCCCCCACGCTACGCCACTGGATATAGGGTGGTATACAAATTTAATGTTAAAAAAAAAGGTTTGTCGAAGGAAACCAGGAAAAACAAAAGGTCTGAGGTGCAGAAAACAGAAGATGGAGCTATTTGTGGCATGGAACTCCACTTTATCACCTGCTAAGCCCGCTTTCAGATTTTGGCAGGCTTAGCTGTTTCACTCTTTATCTCTGGTCAAGCAGGTTTTGAAACAACTTAGAGGAGGGGGAAAAAAATCTGCCAGCGATCAAAAGGGGATGATCAAATTGTAGAGTTTGCAAAAGGTGTTGATAACTGTTAAGAGACCTCTCTTCCCCTCACAGAGCTACAATTGTCAGAGTTCCCTGGGAAGAAGGGTTGGTTGTTTAAACCACTTTTAGAAACTGTAGCTCTGTGAGGGGACTCCTAAACAATTTTCATTACCTTGAACAAACTGCAGTTTCCCAAGATTATTTGAGGGAAGCCATGGCTGGCCTGGTGGAATAATGATGCGTTAAGATAACAGAATAATTATTATTATTTTTAGATTTGCTTCCATCCTTATATCCCCCTGCTTTTTGTGGGGGTGAATGCTAACTAATAAAAGGCCCACCTTTGCGTTTGGTGTTCCTAAGCTTTAACTGATGAATTTCTGTCAGGCTGCTTCTAAAAGCTGAAGGAGCTATGAAAAGACATGGTTAATAATAATAATAATATTTTTTATTTATATCCCGCCCTCCCCAGCCAAGGCCGGGCTCAGAGCGGCTTACAAGCAATAATAAAAACAAGTTGAATGATTACAACTTAAAACAAAATTAAAACACAACATTAAAATAATGAAACATTAAAAGGGAGGGAAAGTGAGAAATCTGTGCGAATAAGAAACTATATCGGGGGAAGTTTATTTGTAAGCTGCGTTGAGTCCCACCAGGGGGAAAAGGCAGTGTTTGAATAAGTTGGAATGATTTTCTGAATGGAAAACCAGAAGCAAAAACTCCACAAGTAGTTGTATGGAACAATCCTATGGAGCAATTTTGAGAAGACCAAAGAGGGAATTAAAATATAAAACTAGAACCATTTTCGTTGCCATTGTAGGACCTTTGCTTAAGTAAAGTCTCTGTCTTCTGTTTGCATAATATTTGCAAGTTTTACAGTGGCAAATATTTCAAGGTGGAAATAGGATTGCCACACACACACACACACACACACACACACACACAGTTGTATTTTTTACAGTAGCTGGGAACAATAAATTTAGCAGGTGAAATTTCCATATGAGGGAACATTTTATTTGCTGTATTTCTGTGTGTCAGGCTGCAGTTAAACGTGCCCAAACAGAACCAGAGAAAAGCGAGGCAAGAGGTGGGGATCTGAATAAAAAGTAGTAAAATTCTTTAATATGCTTTAATATGCATATTTAATATGCTGTATAAATGCATCTGGTTTGCAATACTGAGAACTAAGCCAACATGTGGGAGCAGGGGGCGGAGAGTCATTCTTGAAAAGTAAATTTCAAGACAATACAACTTTGTACATTTTTTCCACCCTTCGGTGAACAAACTATAATTGTATATTACATTGCTTTCTTCTTTCTTATATAGTAAAAGAAGAAGAAACAGAACGCGAGAAGTGAGTGAGAAGTTGGTAACTTCTGCATTGACAGGTGGGAAAATAGTAGTGAATTGTGATGAGTGTTCAAGAAGTGGAAGGCATTCTAAAAGTAGCAGAACCAGACACAATAAAGAAACATTCATGGGGAGAAAGAGGGGTGGGGACTTAGAAGAGGAGGTTTTTTTCCATGTTATGGGCCCAAATTAGGGATGGATAAATCTACCAATTTTGTTTTTTCTCCATTTCTCTTCTGATCATAAATTCAGCAATTTCACCAGATTTCTGCATCAGTTTGCCAATAATTTGTATTTTAACATCCTCACAAAAACCCGCCAGTACTTTAGTGTGCATCTCCCCTAATATACATATTTTTGCCAGCGGTTTCCCCTAGTATAATGCCTTTTGATGTTATTTTCACTATTATTTGCATTTTTATGCACACTTTCCCCATATATTCTCATTTTGGAGGGGCCGGGGGAGGTTGGATGGACAGCTCTGTAACAAAAATCAGAAATGGGAAGGTTTCACATAGCCGCATTAGCAAATTAGGTAGATTTGAATGAAAATGCAAAGCAGACTAAATTCCTACCCGTAAGCAACAAGGAATAGGAAGATGGATTAGCTAAGGAGTGAAAGTAATGAAATGGGAGATTAGGGCACCTGTCTGTAAACGTTTGCTTTTCTAAGGGTTTCGTAAATCTCAGACATGTCCGTGCCACCCTCTCTCCCTATCTGAACTGCAGGTTCCCTTTCCTGAGCCAGGACTGCGAGGTTTAAAAGGCTTCCCCCCCCCCACTCGTCTGCAGCTGCAGCAACCCTGCCGCGTCTTCTGGCTCCGAGAGCTTTGAATTAATCTGCCAGGACTGGGCAATCAGGTATGTACAGAGCCAGCCGCTGTTAATGAACACACCCAGCTGGCCTGCAGATCTTTGCACAGAACGGAATGAATACTTTTAGTCTTTCCCACTGATCCAGCAAGCATTCAGGCCTGGGATAAAAGCTGGCATAGATTCCATAGGCAGCAATGTCTCTTCAGTCTGCCCTGCTGCCCCCAACTAATGTTTGGAGCGTTAGTTAAGTAATCTTGTTTTCTTTCCGGTAGAGTATATATGATAAGATGTAAACATGCAGAAAGGGAGACTGGGCTGGAAAATAAATATTCTCCGCGCACAAATAACTGAGCAATAAAATGGTGTGTTCTGTCTGCAGAGTTGTAGCGTGTGTCTTAATTGGGGAGGTTTTTTTTTCCAGAATAACTGTCAGCCAGAAAAGCATCCCAAATCCTCTGGTGTTAGAGTCCTGGGAAACTTCAATTCAAATAGTTTGGACTGATGAGCCTTACACACAACAGTGATTCACAAACAAAACAAAGACACTGCTGAGTATTTGTATTACCCCTGTTCTTAAGGGAAGGCTTGTTGTCCGCACCCCCACTCCTCTTCCAACTGTTGTAAAGTTGTCGTTTTTAAAATGGCATTTATTTCCCAGCCTTCCCCAGCCAGGTCCCAGGGTGTGTTACAACTCTTTAACATTCACAACTAAAAACAATTAAAATGGATTACAGTCGCAGGAATAGGATGGGTCCTGAGATGCACATAAGTCCGGTGTAAAGAGTAAATTGTAAATTTGCCAAAGCTGTGTAGTGAAGAAGGCTGACGTACATCAGTGGGGAGCAGCGTTTGAAATTCACCAAGCGCCCCACACATTTTGCACCTGGCTTTTGGCCACTTGCGACCAAGTGAAGATTCCTGTGTGCCAAGATGGCGCCTGACGTCTCTACCATCTGGAAGTGCATGCCTGGGGATCCTCAGATCTTGCCTGTTTTTACACGCTAGCAACACATCCTGTAGAATTCTATCCATGGTATTTTATCTGCACCATCGGAACGAAATTCAGGAACCAAAAAGTCATATGGAAAATAGGACTTTCGAGCTGTCTGGCCCCCAAATGGCAACTAGGCATTCTGTTTTGGCGACTGTAACCCTGGCTTAAGGAGAGAACTATGGGACACCTCTATTGCCCAGGACCCCCTTAGTTTGGCTAAGGTTCTGCCCCTCATTTCCCCATCCTGGTCTTCCTCCTTTCTCACTTCTCTGCTTGTTTTTGCAGTGGCAAATTCCATATTGCTTGCAGAGTGCTGTTTTTATCTCATTGCTGACTCCCTTGACCAGGGCCTTCCCCCTCCCTTGCAGCTTCCTAAAAAAAGGAAATAATGGGTGATCCCAACCCTCAGCAAAACAAAAAGCAAAGAACAACAAACCCTTACCTTTGAGAAGGGCTTTTTTTTCCAGCCAGAGCTCACAGGAACACAGTTCCAGCACCTCTCAGGTGGGCACCATTGCCATTATAAGAGAACAAAGCAGGTGTTCATAGTGAGTTCTGGCACCTCTTTTTCTAGAAAAAAATAGCACAGCTTCAGAGGGTGAAGCTGTTTTCCTGGAATGGGGATAAGTGGTGAGGAGGCAGACTTCATTTGAGCACGTAGTCATGGGGGAGGAAAGTATGCCTTTGTCTAAAACAGATCAAAGGTAGGGGAAAGTTTTATCTGTTTAATTTCTGTGTTCCAGGATGCCATTAGAGTCACAGAAGCAGAGCTAGTAAAATATATATATTTATATTGGGTGTTCTGGCCTTGTTCTTTCTCTTAATAAAAAAAGATTATCTTAGGCTTGGCAAGTCTCTGCCAAAGGCACTAACTTCCATAGATCTCTAGATACAGTTATTAGTGCAAGGGCCAAATTGCACATGACGTGCTTAACCTGGCTGCTTTTATTTTTACTGAAAACAGCACCAAGGAGGGCAAACAGCTTCTAGGCAGAGGGTGATTTCCAGCAGAAAACTGGCACGGTGCCTAGGATGGCCAGATGGAAGCAGAACAGCTAGAGTTCCTGCATTTTGAATAGTGTAGAAGAAGGAACTCCACCATGCAATGAAAGCTACATCCGGGGAGATTCCCTTTTCAATCGGTAGCACATGACACTCTTAATCTCAGGGTTGTGGGTTCGAGCCCCACATTGGGCAAAAGATTCCTGCATTTCAGGGGGTTGGACGAGATGACCCTCAAGGTCCCTTCCAGCTCCGCAATTATATGATTCTACACAACTATTTAGTGATGTATGGAAGTGAGAGCTTGACCATAAAGAAGGCTGATCGCCGAAGAATTGATGCTTTTGAATTCTGGTGCTGGAGGAGACTCTTGAGAGTCCCATGGACTGCAAGAAGATCAAGCCTATCCATTCTTAAGGAAATCAGCCCTGAGTGCTCACTGGAAGGACAGATCCTGAAGCTGAGGCTCCAATACTTTGGCCACCTCATGAGAAGAGAAGACTACCTGGAAAAGACCCTGATGTTGGGAAAGATGGAGGGCATGAGGAGAAGGGGACAACAGAGGACGAGATGGTTGGATAGTGTTCTCGAAGCTACCAGCATGAGTTTGACCAAACTGCGGGAGGCAGTGGAAGACAGGAGTGCCTGGCGTGCTCTGGTCCAGGGGGTCACGAAGAGTCGGACATGACTAAACAACAACAACACACAACTATTAAGATGCAGACGCCCTCTCTTCTTTTATACCTGGCCAACCTAGCAGCCCCTCATCCGGATCAGGGTTCAACCACTGCTCTTCCTTCGAAAGAGTGGCTGGAGAAACGCAGCCAGATGGGTGGGATATAAATAATAAATTATTATTATATTATTATTATAATGAAAGCAGCCAAGCCAAGCACACATCTTGAAACTTGTGACTAATATCATGTGTGGTTTGGCCCGAGGTCTATTCCATGATACTATAGCATATTTAGCAGGTTTAATTATTTATCCAGCCTTGATGATGGGCTCTGTGGAACACCTGCTGCCCTAGTAGGGAACCAGCCAGAATGCACTTGGCTGGTATCCTGAAGCAACAGGGATCTTGATATCTCTGAGAGAACTGCGCTGTGCTCATCAGCACGATTTGTAACACAATAGGTGGGCTTCAGGGTAGCGTTGCCAACTGATCAGAAAAATAATAACCTAACCTGCTCTTCTGCCCTAAGCAGATTTGTTGGCATCTGTCTGTCTTGAGAGTCAATGGAAGAGTGTGCCTTAGGGGATGAGAGATATACTACTCTCCTGCAGATATTTACACATCAAGTTCCTGTCAAAGGCAAAGGCTACAAGAGACAGTTTAGAAGTTTGCAGTCCCTGCTTACACGAAGATTGGGACAACTCTAGGTTTTTGTTGGGTGACTGCCAGATTTGTGAGCCCAGGAGCAGATTGCTCTACAGGGATTACACCATTGGACACTGCTTTCAGGGTTGTCCCATCCCTCCCCTACGCACCACCTCTGCTCTTCATACCATTCCATTTCATTTCACTTTTAATTTGCTTACCACCTTCCTATATTATCGTACCCAAGGCAGTTTACAAGCTGAAGAAGCAACTAAGATCGCACACCTTATAAAAATAGGATCCAAGACAAGGATTTCATAATAAAAGCCTAACTTTAAAATAAATAGCTTATATCCGATACAATAATATTCAATAATCTATTAGAATACAATAGTACACAATAAATATCAGCAAATAATCATTAAACAGAAATTCACCCTTAATAATTACAATAATTACAATAAATAATTACAATAAATAATTTATTTATTACAATAACAATTACAATAAATATTTTCTAAACTGTAATCAATAAAAATAACTCACTGTGCATAAAATAACACTGCAAACTGAGAAGCAAAGACACACAATATATATATATATATGTGTGTGTGTGTGTGTGTGTGTGTGTGTGTATTTAATGTCTCTGAGTTCCTCTTCTTCCTTCCTAGCTGCTTTTGTTGTTCCTAAAGTCATGGTCTGGGAAAGGCTCCTACGGCTGGGGGGGTTAAGCAAGACAGGTGCGGTGGGAGGGAAAGCCATTGCCTGGTGGCCAGCACAAAGTCTCTCTCCTGTCTTCTGCCTCTCGGTGGCCCTAACTTACATAAATCGAGCAGGCGATGAAGAAGAAGAGAAGAAGAGTTTGGATTTGATAAGGAGCCTCAAAGCGGCTAACATTCTCCTTTCCCTTCCTCCCCCACAACAAACACTCTGTGAGGTGAGTGAGGCTGAGAGACTTCAAAGAAGTATGACTAGCCCAAGGTCACCCAGCAGCTGCATGTGGAGGAGCGGAGACGCGAACCCGGTTCACCAGATTACAAGTCTACCACTCTTAACCACTACACCACACTGGCTTTTCCCATCTCACTAACTCCATGTCATACAAAGCTTCACCTGCTAAGTCTATGTATTGGGTTTGGGGGTTGCTGTTCTGTGTTACGTTGGGTTGCTTGCTGAAATGTTCTAATCTAGATACCTACTTGCACTGGTGTGCTTTTGAACTGCTAGGTTGGCAGGAGCTGGGACAGAGCAACAGGAGCATGCTCCGTCGCGGGTATTCAAACCGCCAACCTTCCGATCGGCAAGCCCAAGAGGTTCGGTGATTTAGACCACTGTGTCACCCGCGTTTTTTTAATCTAGCTACAGAGCAGGTGACTTCAGTAGCAGTGATGGGGAATGTGGGAATAAACTAAGGCAGTATGCGATGTTGCTGCTGCGATGGTGTGTGCCGTAAGTGGTGATTCTCGGGTACATAGGACAATGCTTGCAGGATTCTATACCAATAAACAGCTTTGAGTGATTATGCTTGAGATAATGTAGACGGCATGTATGCATTCAACCCTTGGGAACTGCAGCTTCGCTCCAGAAATGCAGGTGTGTACATGTCAAAGCTCCTTTGTCTGGAGGCCAAACATACCTGGCATCAGGCATGTGAAAAGTTCACGGCAGTTGCGAAATAGGAGGGGCTGAGTGAGGCCAGCATTGAAGTACAGCATTGAGACTGAAACATTCTCCCTCAAGGAAGACACGTCTTCAGAAGCAGGCTGCCAGTAGCAAAACTTACAATTTGTGATTATAATTTTAAAAGGTAAACAAGACATAGCAATAATGCAAAACCAGAGATGAACTGAAATGCCAGTTGCTTTACTATTTGTTCTGGTTGTTTGTTTGTTTGTTTTTGAAAAGTGTGTTCTCGAAACCTCCTCTGTTTGTTTTTTTTAATAAAAAAGTTGGCTATAACCCAACAGAGGGGGCGGGGATTGAAAGGCATCTACTCTCTTGCCAATCAGATGATAGGTGAATTAGGATATATGTACGTATGTACACCTCCATTCATTAAAACTTTTCATAAGCTCCCAGTGTCAGAAAACTGGCAAGTTGCTTTCTTCTTAAAATGACAAGGTGAGCAGGCTTTACTGTTGCCCGCCACTGCCAGCCAAATGACAGGACCCGTGTGTTTTAATTTAAACTTTGTGACTTTATATTGTTGTTGTAAGCTGCCCTGAGGACATTGCTTAGGACAAAAGGCGGGTTAGAGATAAAACAAAACACACACACACTTGGTGTTTTTTTTAATCCTCACTTGTTAAACCAGCTCTTTCTGTGCATATATGTGTGGAAAGCTTTAAAGGGATTGGAAGATAGGCTTTTAAAAGCCCATGTCAGGACACTGTTCAAATTCCAGGAAGTGTCAGAAGGATTTGGCAAGTGGTTCTGTTTCTTCCAAAAACCCTGAAGTTCAAACTGAAATCTGGCCAAGATCTGAATGTTCAGATTAGCCTTATTAAAGGCTTTCTACAAAAGGTAACTTTGACAACTTGTCTGAGTTTAATGTTAAGTCAAATTAGTACGGTTTGAGGAACTGACATTCCTTAAACAGACATATACAGTAACTTATATCTGGCAGCTGCGGTAGGTCTCAAACTTTCTGGGAGCTGAACTTGATCCCTTTTCCTGAGCCAACACTGTTTCTTAAAGACTAGAGGTCTCTAGGACCCTGTGCCCTGGGCCTTGAAAGATGCATGCATTGCAGGGAATTGGACTAGATGACCCACAGGGAACACTTCCAACTCTACAATTCTATGATTATGTGATTCTATACTACTGAGTGGCCTTATGTCTTACTTTACAGACCTCTAATCCGAAGGACTGTCAGAAAGAAGGGTCCTCTATGTGAAGACAATACTCTATCCGAGGGCTGTTCAGTCCAAGTTTGGTTAAAACAACAAAGAACCATAAAAACAGAGAGCAAGAGATTTGAAGTTGACCCTCAGCAGTAACGTCACCATTGTGAGGTACGTTTTATTTCCAGTTAGATTGCATGTAATTATTTCTAAGTTTGCACCTCTACGTATGAAAAGTCACAAGCAAATTTTATTCAAATTGGTGTCGTCTTTCTGTCCTTGTTTTTGGTCAATGCATAACTGGCTGCTCTCCTTTCCTGGGAAAGGGGTGGTCCACTATTGCGCTACTGCTGGTCCAAAACATTTTGCTGACTGAAGCAAAACCCACCAATGATGTCCCACCCCTAACCCTATGCTAAGATTAACACTTTGGAAAATCTCACCCTACTATTCAGACGTCAATTCCTGCCTTTGTCTATTGTCTAAATCAGTGTTTCCCAAACTTGGGTCTTCAGCCATTTTTGGGACTACAACTCCCATCATCCCTAGCTAGCAGGACCAGTGGCCAGGGATGATGGGAATTGCAGTTCAAAAAGAGCTGGAGGCCCAAGTCTGGGAAACACTGATCTAAATCAAGGATAGGGAATGTTTGACTTTCCATGGGTTACTGGACTACAGCACCCATAATCCATGACCATTGGTGATGCTGGCTGGGGCTGATGGGAGTTGAAATCCAACATCATCTGGAGGCTACAGGTCCTGTGCCTCTGCCCTAAATTCTACTACTTAAGCAGCTATCTTCGCCTTGCCACATGGTACTGCTGATCCTATTTTGCGCTCACAAAAACCATTGGAAGTGGAGTTGTTAACCATGAAGGTTCTAGGTGTGAATTTCCTCCTGTGTTTGAGGGGCAACTTTCTTCTAAGGATTTCAAACCCTCTAAACTCGCCTGTTTGTACACAGCACAAAGATGCTCATTGCTTTCTTTATGAAATTGATCCTAAATTAGTGCAAAGCGAAGAATGTTCTGCTGAATTATTTTTCTTATTTAAGTACATTGTTTTTGAACCAGTTTTTACAACTCTCTTGTCTGTGAGTCCATACATAAAACTTAAGTTAGCCAGAGAGTCTGTGCAAATAGAAACTATTTCTCAACACTTTTTGTCCCATTCTAACACAGTTCACAAGAGGCTAGAGTTACAAAACAAACCAGAAAAAAGCACAGCTTCTTCTGGCCTTAACTCTTTTAGCAGCTGATGTATAAAATTCAGCAGGTGAACCTTTTCACTGCAAGGTGATAAACACATTATCTAGCAAATGTCTGTATGCCAAGCTACTGTTAAATGCTCAGTTGCAGAGCTTCATTGCTGGCAACTCCACATGGCACATTCCTCTATAAAAAGTGTTCAGTGTTACTTGTGAATATGCCCTAAAATAATGAAATCAATTGTGCATTTTCAAGAGCATTAATGAACACTCTTCTCCTGCTGCAGTTTATATACATTGCCACAATGCACGTTATACGAGTGCCATGTTCCTGTACATGAATGCACACCCATGCCTGCAACCTCCAGTTTGGGAAGCTGTCATTGCACGTGTGCAACAGCTGTCTCAAAGGGACACACCTCAGCTTAACCACAAAGTGAATGTGGCTTACGCTTTCAAATCGGGTGGAACCTGGTTTGAAGAGAAACACATCAAAGAGCTGTATTTTAAAAGAAACTACAGGATAGAGATTGATTGTGGCTAACTTCATGTATACACTGCTTCAAACATCAGGGATGGGAGTGTGTTGGGATCTGAGTAAATGGTAATGTATATGCAGCCTCTGTGTGAAGTCTCCTTCCCAGTACCTAGAATGTTGCCATTACAGTGTTCTCGTACTGAAGATGCTGGGAAACATAGTTCTACAGGATGCCTAAGTCCATACCACAGGTGGCGTGGAAACTACTTGTAATGGGAATTGTAGTTGCTTGTGTGTAAGTCACCGACTTCCCTAAACTGCTTGTTGTTTGAACCTTTCCCTAACTGAAGCGCACTCCTGTGCATCTGCTTCAGTCGCTGGCAGAATCTGTTAGTGGGTGTTTCCTAATTTTTTTCCAACATAAGAATTCCTTGACAGCCAGTCTCCGCCTAGCCTCTCTGCACGGAAGCCTTCTGCGCAGAGTAGGCGTGCCCAGTGGTGGTCCGGCACTCTCCCCGCTGATCTCACTGGAAGAGTCCCTGAGCCTTCCCTCCAAAGTGCTCTCATCCCCTCCTTCTTTCTTGGTGTCACCTTGATTCCCTTCCCCCTCGGAAACCCTCTCTCTCTCTCCTTGCTGGTTCCCTCTCCTGCACTATCAGGGCGACTTCTCTCTCTGCTGGTCTCCAATGTCAGTTCCCTGACACTACTTTTCCCAGAGGTCCTTGTGTCTGAGATCAGCGGCGAGCTTTGAGCTTTAAAATTTCAGTGGTGCCCTCTGCGACGCCAAAATTTGGTGCCCCCCCACCTCTTGCCTTCCCTTTGATGTCATGGTTGCAGCACCCCCTGTGGCGCCATCTTGGCTCAGCACCCACTGCGGGAGAACTGGTCGTGCCCCCTAAAATCCACCTCTGCTGGGATGCCACTGCCACAATCACCAGGCAAGTCAGGAAGAAGGGAAAGGCAGGCGTCTGGATCCTGTAACAATCCCAGTTTAATTAATATGCAGGTTATATATTCAGACTTGAGGGGGAAGTTCGCTATTTTCCCATGGGAAATAGCTTTGTAAAGCGTGCTACTGAATCACCAAAAGAGTTTTCCCATCACATCTTTCAGGTCAGCATTTGCTATAAGAGCTAGACCCCCATGCCTACCTTAAAAAAAAAAGTGGTTTTGGGTTTTTTCGCTACCAGATTATTTGACAATTACCAAACACATCACATTTTCTTTTTTTCTTTTTTTTATACATTTTTCATATTTTGAATATACATCATACATTTTCTGCAATAAATCACTTCCCTCAGAACTTCCCATTCCATGGCAACCTTATTTTGCTGTATATCCTTTTCTTCCATCCTATTTCATCCTACATATATATCCCTTATTGTTAGTAACTGCTGCTCACACTGTTGTTCCTACTTGTAAGTTAATTTAAATATTATATCGCAAAGAGTTGGACACAACTAAACGACTAAAAAACAACAACAACAAATCTCCTTAAATACTCTCCCAAGTATTTCCACTCATCTTGAGTCTCGTCTTGGCCCCCCCCCCCCCCGGCTGTCATATATGCTAGCTCTGTGTATCCTATCAAATTATCTTGCCAAAAAATGGCAAAAACCAATCACATTTTCTGCCCTGTCATGGAATTGTGGGATAGAGGCAGGCAGCTCTGAATAGCAAAGTGAGGCAGCACAACGAGTACATTCAAACTTTGCGAGCCACAGACATTTGGTAGAATTTGTGCCTAGTGCTGCAGAACTCCCAGTGTTAAGTCAGACTTGCTGGAAAGGCTTGGCTGTTATGTTTTGGGGACTGTCTGGAGCATGTTATGTTTGGTTCCCATTCTTCTCCTTATCCCCCGCCAGTGTTCGCCGCTTTGCTACCTGTTTCCATTCCCACCTCTTCTGCAGAGCCACCCATCTCCTCCCAGCCTTGTCCCTCTCTGCAGGCTGCTCTTGTTCCCTCTCCCTGCACCTTTGTGCCATTCAGCCTCTTTTGTGCCTATCTTGTTCATTCTTTCCCTTTCAGCGCCATTCCTCTTGTCTGGCTCGCCCCTCCTTCCCTTCGCCCTCATGGGTGGTTTTGTCTCCTTGGTTTGTGTGGTCTGCCCTGCACATTCCAGGCCTTTCTCTCCTCAGGACCTGACATGTTCCCCACAGAAAAGGGGATTTATCACATGGATTATGCTTTTCATTCTGCCTTTTGTTTTCAAAAAATTTCACCCTTCTCTCCCCCCCCCCTGTACTTTGTATACACAGACTTGACAATGCACATATCTGAGGGCTTTTCTGGAGTGCCTGATGCATATGATTCTTTGTGCGTTTTAGTTTGAATTCTCCATCTTTCGTTTCTTTATGTATCTCAACACCACAGGCCTGACTTTGCCAGCTCAGAGGTTCTTTCCCTGCTCCCCCCCCCCAATTGCTCTGCTCCGAAGCAAAAATAGGCCTGTGCAGGCTCACACCGTCCACCATTTCTCAGACGACAAAGAGAGAGAGAGAGACGCGCTTGTGTACTTTCACAACCATCACGGGCACACGCTCTCCTCCATCAGCTATAGGTCGCGTTGTGTTGCTCCACAAAAGTCTGTCTGTTGCTGGCTTCTGAAGCAGGGTGTGTAGACCACAAGACACACCTAGTTTTTGGAGGTGGAAAACAAGAAAAAAAATATTCTGAATCTCAGAATCCAGAACAGCAAGAAGGATTGCTGTGCAGTGAAAGCAGCAATCCCTCTTGCTGTTCTGGCTTCTGGGATAGCTGCACAGCCTGCATTCGCTCCATAAGACACACACACATTTCCCCTTACTTTTTAGGAGGGAAAAAGTGAGTCTTATGGAGCAAAAAATACGGTATTTTTCTATCCCACCCCTCCAGGCCACAACACACAAACATGTTGCATTTAATAGAGTCTTAAATCCTTCAGTGAATCTGGCATATTAAAGAAAAGCCTCCTGTAACTTTGAACACCTTCAGCCACAGCTACCAGCTGAAGGGACGAGCTGCAAGGGGAACAGTGCGTTTTGTGCCCCTGTGCATGCATTTACATACATACGCAGGAACCCCACCCTGACCCAACTAAATTATAGAGACGGAAGGGGGAAATGCTGAAACCTGGGCGGGGGGAAGATTTTAGAGCTCACAAAAAGAAGAAATTTCAAAGCAGGCC
This sequence comes from Podarcis vaucheri, assembly GCF_965113315.1. Lineage (NCBI taxonomy): Eukaryota > Metazoa > Chordata > Lepidosauria > Squamata > Lacertidae > Podarcis > Podarcis vaucheri. The sequence goes on along the minus strand of NC_138755.1, from coordinate 33,880,160 downwards.
CATGCTTCATCCAAATGGCAAAACAGGAATGGGGATTTCGTGAGGGGCAGGAACCTGAAAAGCAGGACTTTCTCTGTCTGAAGGGGGGGGGGACTGGAAAATTGCGATTATATGAGCCTATTGTGCATGTGGTGGTGCTGGCAGTGTTTTGGGAGCTGCCGCTTTGTATTCCCATCTGAACTTTTGTTTTCAGTAGGATGCTCTTGCAAGTTTGCAGCGGCGGCAGCAAAAGCCCTCATTAAAAATGCGTGCGCAGCAAAATCCTGTGGCAGAATAAATGGAGACATTCAGCAGAGCCTTGAAACAAAATCCATATGAGGGAGCCCCCCCTCCCCCTCCCCTTCCCCGCATCTCCTGCCCTGATAGCACAGGGATTTGAGGCAGCGGGTCTGGCTCTTGCTTGCTGCTGCGTATGTGTACATCTGTGGCTACAGGAACTTTGCCCAAACTTCATTCAAAGCAGTGGGTCTTTCAGCCTTTGCTTTCATTCTGAGCAGAGGGAGGGCAGAGGGGGGACCACGGGCCGCTCCATTTCCACAGAAAGGGGGGGGGAACGTTGCTCTAGCCATTCTGAGCGAAGCATCCACATCCCATTTCCCTACCCCTGGTGCAGAGTGGTGAAGCCCCACGGCTGCTCCTCTGTATGGGTCAGCTGCTCCTCTTTGTAGCAAAAAGATGGAGCAGAAAAGGGGGAATGAGACGTGAAGAAATTTACTACACATATTGAATCAAAGCACTGATCCTGAGAAGGCCTGAATGCCTACAGCTCTATTTTTTTTTAATTACAAAGAACTCGCCCGGTTCCTTTTGTGTGAAGCAGCTGTCAGAATCAGACCCTGTTTAATATGTGTCAGGCTATCCAGCCGCGAGGGCAGTGTGCAGGGAGTTTATAGTATAAATGGCTGTGGCTGAAAACCCCACCGAGGGGGGATTAAGTGTCTGGGGCTGCTGCGGAAGCCTTTGGAATCTGCAGTGCTTACGTTAGGGTTGCCAACCTGGGGTTTAGCAAAAATGCCGGAGGGGTGTGTGCCAGAAGTGGGCAGAACCAGGTTGATTGGCTAGCATGTGGAACGTGGCCGTTTGGAGGACAGGTCAAGAGGGCACAGCCTGGTGCCCAGCTTCAAAGTATCTGCTATAGTCATAGAATCATAGAGTTGGAAGGGACCCAAGGGTCATCTAGTCCAACCCCCTGCAATGCGGGAATCTCAACTAAAGCATCCATGGCAGATGGCCATCCAACCTTTGCCTAAAAGGAAGGAGAGTCCACCACCTCCCGAGAGAGTCTGTTCCACCGCCAAACAAAAAGTTCTTCCTGATGTTTAGTCTGTATCTCCTTTCTTGTAGCTTGAAGCTGTTGGTTCGAGGCCTACTCTCCAGAGTAGGAGAAAACGAGCTTGTTCCCTCTTCCATGTGGCAGCCCTTGAGATACAGTCACACCTCATGTTACGTCCGCTTCATGTTACGTTCTTTCAGGTTACGTCCTGCGGCGACCCAGAAGTACTGGAAAGGGTTACTTCCGGGTTTCGTCGCTCGCGCATGCGCAGGAGCGCAAAATGACGTCGCACGCATGCGCAAAAGCGGTGAATAGCAACCCGCGTATGCGCAGATGTGCCGCTGCTGGTTGCGTTCTTTTCATGTTGCGAACGGGCCTCCGGAACGGATCCCATTCGCAACCAGAGGTACCACTGTATTTGAATATGGATATCCTTAGGTGGTTGTTTAAATTAAAATTGGTAATAGTAAAAGAGTTGGCAGATTCCCCCCCCCCCGTTTACATTCAGTTCTGTGGAAACTTACACACCCCACCACATAGAAAAAATTATTATTGCGATTATATAGCATCTTCTTTTGTAGGCATAACTTGAAATGCCCTGCAATAGTCTCATGGGGAGTAGGGAATGTGAAATGCAGGATAGTGAGAGGGGAATGTGAGCAGGTGTGCAGTTGTACTTTCTTCCTATCAGGGAAGAAGAGGCAGATTTGTACTTGTGTGTTTGTGTATGAGAAAGACAGAGACAATGACAGAGAGACGGAGATATTAAGGGCTTTGTTAGGATTTTTACAAGCTGGGCTACCTGCAGCTAGTGTTAAGACCTAGACTGGGTTGTGGAGGCAGCTGTTAAACCGTCAACATTTTATTTTATTTATTCAAAAACATTTCTAAATTCAGGGCTTTTTTCTTTTTCTTCAGCCAGAACTCGCCGGAACTCAGGTGGACGCCATTGCCATGATAAAAGAACGAGGGAGGTGTTCGCAGTGAGTTTCAGCACTTCTTTTTAGCTAGAAAAATAGAGCTGTCTAAACTTAATATTTAAAAATCTCTAAGTGGCATATGTGCGTGTCTGTTGCAGAGCTGGCATTAATATCAAGTGACATGAAGCAGTTGCTTCAAACTGTTGCTTCCGGCCTCCATTTTATTACATTTGCTGTGTTTAAAATGTGTTGGGACTGGTGTCACTCTGCCTTCTTGCGTTGGGTGTGAAAATGCCTGACAAATGCTTTACATGTTACAGAAAAGACAGATCCCTGCCTCTGCACTGTGGGTCAATCATACTATTTGCACTCAATAAAAACAATGCCCAGAAGCTTCAGCTGGTCACAGATCCCAAATAAATATTTAGAGTGTGTTAAGAGTCATGTTTAACCCATTGCAGAAATGCATGTTTCTTCCTCCTCTGTAATATATGAAGTGCTACAGAGACCTACACCAGACTTGTCCACCCATTTAAATACAAAAACAAAACACTCTCACATATATCAGCATCTTGGTCCTGTGCTGGAGGGCAACCCTCTGTAGTGAAGTTCCCAGCTAGCGCATCTGGTCCTCACTATCTCTGGTAATAGAGCTAGACTTTCAGATAGAAAAAGTGATACAGTTCACCTGGGATTGTTCAGCTTCACACGGTCCCAATGCTTGCCCATGTTTGGAAGAAAACTTCCCCAAGTGTTGAAAACTAGCACAACTGAGAGGCAGCTGGCCAGAAGCCTTTCCCCAGGTATGTTAGCTTTTTTGTTAGGCAAAAGAGCTTGATGTGTGTGGATTGTTCAGATATAATTCACTATTATACACGGCACAGTCCAAGAATGGTAGCATTTGATGTTTCTGTACAGCTTGGTTCTGCTTCTCAGGGTGGGTCCATCCGTGTATAGAGATGCAGACCTGGGACTCAGAGCTGCAAATATAACATTTTAAGTGTGTTTTAATTGCATTGTACAAATGAGACACTAGGTGGTGCTGATGAGCTAATGGGAAATTCCATATATATTTTAAAACTTTTTTTAAAAAAGCATTTTCACAGTGTTTTTTTTTATATCTGTGTAGATTCAGCCTTGTATTGTAGTAGCAGAACTGTTTTGCAAGTCGTATCTTAACTCTGAAATATACCTAAAGCACTAGATGAATTGGACTCTTATTTGGAAAACCTTGTATGGGACACCCATCAGCTAGCGGCCAAGTTCACCCCAAATGTTCCTTCTGCTTGTTGATACCACCACAAACTATTGGGCAGCTCCTTTTGATGGCACAGCAGCTCGTGCAAAAGAAAGTCCTGGTGGATTGTATCTCATGTATATAATTGTGTGAAGTTGCTTCCACTGGTCCTTTTGAAACAGAGTCTTGTAAAGCAAAATTCTCACAGTCTAATTCCAAATGTTGATTACTCTGGGGGAGTTCCATGCACCGGGATCGGAAAGGGACTCTCAACATATTTCTCTTAGACAATCAATGTCACATTTTCTCTGCCACCCTCCCTTATTTAAGTAGCTATACCTTCTGCCATGCTGTGCTACTTTGGCCTCTGTTCTGCGAATGTCAAAACAACCAATTGCAAAAGACACAAATTAATCTGAGTCGGTGCTTGACGTGGTTCTCCCAGAAGCGCAGGAGCTCGCAAGGTTCAGTCTGGGGGCTTTTCAAAGAAATACAGTACTGGGATTTGACAACTCTTAATTTCAATGAACTTCCACCAGATCCGGAAAACAAGTGCTCTTTGTATACAGTACTTAGATTTTAAATCAGCTTTGTCCAATTGGAGCTGGTGGGAACAAAATTAGCTGAACTGACTTGAAGATTCACCTGTATTCTTTTTAAATATAATCTTCCTGGCCTATGTAGACTTTGTTTCTTAAATTCTGCTTGTGGCACTGGGATCTGGATATGTCCACAATACTGCACATCACACTTTTTTGGGTGCCGGGTTAAGACACTTATATTTGCACTGGCATTGTTTATTTCTCATTATATTTATATCCCACCTTTCCTTGAAGGATTGAAAGAATGGTTATCCGCCTCCCCATTTTATTGTCCTAACAACCAGGACTTTATTTCAGCTGGAACTCAGTTCCAGCACCTCTCAGGTGGGTGCCATTACCATTATAAGAGAACAAGGGAGACGTTCATGGTGACTTCTGGCACCACTTTTCCTAGAAAGATCGCACTGCTTACAACCCTGCAAGGTAATCTACGCTGAGAGATAATGGCTGGTTCAAGTTCACCCAATGAACTTTGTGCTGCGTAGGAGTTTGTACTAGTCTTAACATTCTAAAAAGCAGAGACATCACCTTAACATTAAAACATCACCTTAACATTAAAAAGCAGGGACATCACCTTGCCAACAAAGGTATGTATAGTTAAAGCCATGGTTTCCCCAGTAGTGATGTATGGAAGTGAGAGCTGGACCATAAAGAAGGCTGATGACCGAAGAACTGATGCTTTTGAATTCTGGTGCTGGAGGAGACTCTTGAGAGTCCCATGGACTGCAAGAAGATCCAACCTATCCATTCTTAAGGAAATCAGCCCTGAGCGCTCACTGGAAGGACAGATCGTGAAGCTGAGGCTCCAAGACTTTGGCCACCTCATGAGAAGAGAAGACTCCCTGGAAAAGACCCTGATGTTGGGAAAGATGGAGGGCACAAGGAGAAGGGGACGACAGAGGACGCGATGGTTGGATAGTGTTCTCGAAGCTACCAGCATGAATTTGACCAAACTGCAGAAGGCAGTGGAAAACAGGGGTGCCTGGCGTGCTCTGGTCCATGGGGTCACGAAGAGTCGGACACGACTAAACGACTAAACAACAACATAACATTCTAACCACATACTACTTAGCCAGAGCTCTTTTTAATCCTTTAGTTTTAGCCTGCTCTATATTTTGTTGTTTGTTTAAATATATTTTAAGTTAATGCTATCGGAATTGCTTTTACACTTTTGTACGGTGCACTGGAATCTTGAAGGTACCCTGGACTAGACTAGACTAAAATACCCTCTATTGCCTTGAGAACAAGGAGTTGCCTTGGGATGGCTTTACTGAGTTGCAGTGCAGAGGAAGGGAGCACTGTGTTTCTGACTCAATGCCATGGTCAGGTTTGTGGGTTTTCTTGCAGAACAAGGGAATGGTCTTTCTTTCCCCCCTTGTATTCCCTCAAGGCTAATCTGTCAGAGGCCGCATGCCATTGATGGGTGGAGGTGGGTGAGACCAGAGCCAAAGGGCGCACCCCCTTTCTGCCACCCTTTCCTTTTCAGTCCCCGCCCCCCATTGCCACCTGTGTGACTATACTTCTAAAGCACATTTGTCGCGGAGTTTGCTCCCTCAAAGAATTCTGAGCACTGTAGTTTGTTAGCAGTTTCTGGGAATTGTCTCTATGTGAGGGGTTACAGTGTCCAGAATTATCAGAGGTAGCAAAATCCGTGACAAATGTGCTTTAAAGTTGTGCACAGCGTTGAGGGCTGAAGATTGTCTAACCCCCTCTAGCTGCAACCACTTGTGAGCTCACAGGGTGGCTTTGGCCTAATCACTCTCTCTCCTTCGTTCTGAGGAATAAATGAGGGAAAACGCTTTGAGGAAAGCTGGAATGTATAAAAGTAAAATTGCTGGCTGTAGCTGCTGTGCGACACCCATTGGTCATTACTGCCTCTCTAGCTTCCTCGTTCCATTGTTGGGTACCCCTTAAATAACAACAACAACAACAACAATTTATTATTTATACCCCGCCCATCTGGCTGGGTCCTCCCAGCCACTCTGGGCGGCTTCCAACAAAACACTAAAATACAATAACCTATTAAACATTAAAAGCTTCCCTAAACAGGGCTGCCTTTAGATGTCTTCTAAAAGTTTGGTAGTTATTTTTCTCTTTGACATCTGGTGGGAGGGCATTCCACAGGGCGGGCGCCACCACCGAGAAGGCCCTCTGCCTTGTTCCCTGTAACTTGGCTTCTCGCAGTGAGGGAACTGCCAGAAGGCCCCCGGCGCTGGACCTCAGTGTCCGGGCTGAACGATGGGGCTGGATACGCTCCTTCAGGTATACTGGACCGTTTAGGGCTAAAAGGTCAGCACCAACACTTTGAATTGTGCTCGGAAACGTACTTACGCAATCCCTTATGCAACATCCTCCTTGCAGTCCCTATTTAATAAGTTGTTGGCATCCGCCTGTCTCGAGAGGCAATGGCGTGTGACTCTGAGGGCGAACTCAAACCACTGAGCAGCACTGAAGTGACCTCCAATAGGGTACAAGCCTTGGCAGCGTGTATGGAGGTCCTGGGCTGCTCAGACGACAAGACCTCCCTCTTGGCCTTGCTGACATGGTACAAAGGAAAGCCGAAAAACAGATTTGGCAGCAGCTGGGCTGCAGGAGTGCCGGAAGGAGGCGTACAAAGCACCATCCAACCATCTTAGGTCCAATCTGGATTTGTATAGGATTTACTCCTTGGCCGTTCCTTCTCCCGAAGAAATCCCACAAGGCAGCAGCAGAAGTTTAGGACCAGAGTTTTCCTTCTCCTAGATGGGCTGCCTTCCCAGGTTGTCAAGCCCCTCTCCATCTGCCTCTTTTCTCACTATGTGTACACCTTGCTGCAGTAGAACCAATTGGTAGCTAATCCTGGAGCAGATGCTCTGCATGGACTCAAAACACATATAACAAAACCCATATGGCTGCTTTTGTTAGACTTGAGGACAAACCTCTTGGCTGGTAGGGATGGTGGTAATTTGGAGCAGAGCTGCCCTAGGGTGAATGTGTGTATTTAAATCTTTCTCCATGTTTCTTCCTCTGCAACTCTTCTGCCGGCTGCTTTCTTCCTTTGCACATTTCCTTATGTATGTTTGTCTTTTGTGCACTGGCAAGCAGAATGTCATTTCTCCCTTCCCATTTTTGGTTTTTCCAAACAGGATCTAGCAATTATAGCACATGAGACTCTTCAGTTGACATATTCTGAGCAAAGTTTAACGATCTGTGTTTGATACACTGGGCAACGTGCTGATTTGTGGATTGGAAATGAAAAAAAGCATCTGGTTTCTAAGTTGCATGGAAAAGTACCGTTTTAATGAAGTTGCAGTTTTGATTTTCTTGTGTGAGGAGTATCAGTAGGGTTGCCAGGTGCAAAAGACGACAAGGCTCCTTCACCGCTGTTAGCAGTGTAGAAGATATAATTTCAGCAAGTACACCTTGTCATCATGCAAATGCTGGAATTGCCACTTCTACACATATATTTAATGGTTCAGGAGCCTGGTCTGTTTTTACTTGCCTTTTAGGCAAAACCTCTGCAGTGGTGCATAAAGGTATGCTTGAGGTGTCTGATCACGGCTCAGAAAAGGAAAAACACACACAATCCCTTCTCCCTAACACAAGGTTTAATCCATAGATCAACCCACTGACGCTTTAGCTATGCAAATTGAATTAGTTGCAAATTCATATTTTCAGGCGATTTTGCTTCTGGTGTATTTCAGCATTATGGAATAAACGGCAAAATATTAATGGCTGCTTTTCTTCCAGAGAGAAATGGCAGCTTCATGGGCGTAGCCAGGATTTATGTTGTTGTGGGGGGAGAGGCAGGTAGTCAGGATTTATGGGGGGGATCATCATCCTCTGTCTGGTTCAGTCTAGCAGATTCCGAACGAAATGTCTCAACAACAGTTGTATTAAATTACTTTCTTTTGATCCCAAGTGCTCAGAAAATCTGTCAAAATCTTTTCACAATTTCTACTTTTAGTTAAGTATTTTTATTGATTGATTTGGGGAGGGGAAATTGCCCCCCACCGCTTTGCCCCATGGCAGCTTTTAAATTAAATTGCAATGCTATCTTCCTCTTCCTCTGGTATTTCAAATCTGGAAACTTTACTAAGGTTGTGGTAATATGTCAACATTCAATATACGACACAGCTAACTTGGGTTAAAGGCACGTGAGGAATCCCCTAACAGTTTTTTACAAAATGTCTGAAAGCTGAAACTAAAGAGATTGTCTCTGGGCATGGGCAGAAGGTGTTTTGCTTCCCCTCCCCACCGAACTATTAATAACAACCAGTGTACAGATGTTCAAAGCTTTTTCTATCTGCAGAGCCTCTGTAAGGCAGACCATGACTACACTGCAAGACTAGGAATGTATTGTGGCTGAGAGAGAGAGAGAAAAAAAGGTTTCGATGCCGGGCTAAAGTGCAGCATGTTCTGATGGGTGGCGTGTCCTTTTCTCACGGGCAGGTTTAAGCCCCAGCTCCTCTCTCTTTCGCACTGGCGAGCTTCGGCGCAAGGAGCGTTTTTCTCCAGCTGGAGGGCTGGGCTGGATGATCTCTGGAGTCCCCCTAAGCCCACTGCTGGCGGGGAGCGGGGGAAGGCAGGGCCTCGGCGTGCAGCTCCGCCTCCCGTACGCGCGGCTGCTCTGCTTGGGGCCGCCGGAGCCGGTGCAAAGCGAGGGGGGAAATACAGCAGCTGCCCTCGCCGGTGTCTGCTTGGAGTGGGGCGCTGGGGAGGGGGAGGGAGGAGGCGGCGGCGATCAAGCACGGAGCCTGCAGCTCCCCCCACAAGACAGGCTGCGGAGGAGAAGCGAGCCCCCCTTTTCCCTTGCCTACCCGCCCCCCAACCCAGCTCCGATCTGCTGCGCGAGGGCCCCCCCTTTTTTTTTGCAAGGGGAGCGCGCGCGCGAGAAGTCCCAAGAAGAAGCGCGCAAGAGACCTGCTTTTGCAAAGAGGAGAGCTCTCAGTAAAAAAAAAAAAAAAAAGGCACGGCGCTTTTTTGAAAGAAAAAGGATCGTAGCTGCAAGATCCCGAGAAGGAGGCGGAAGGAGAAGAGAAGACCTTCCCGGGAAGAGAGGAAGGGGAGCTATGCAAACTCTCCCCGCGGTCTGCCTGCTTCTGGAGCGCAGACAACAGGCTGCCCGGGCTGGTATGCTTGCTGAAAGAGGAGCGTCCGTGCAAAGGCTGCGCTGAATGGACATGGAGCCCTTCCCGGGGATCCCGCGGGAAATAAGCAAATAACTACATCGGTCTTGGAACTGCAAAAAGAAAGAAAGAAGAGGAAAGCAACCGAAGGAGAGCCTTTCCCGGATCTTATCAGCATCACAACTCAATACATCCTCGTTGTGAGAGCGCCAGCCAGGTTGGTCCTTTCTTTTTCTTCCTGGGCAGAGGTGCATGGCAAACTGCTGGGTTTCCCTGTCTTAGAGAAACTGGAAGTGTGTCACTAGGGCTTGGGCCCACCGCTGGTGTCCTGCCCCCCTTCCCTTCCCTTCCTGCAGATCTCCCCCCTTTCTTGTGTCAGATGGATAAAGGAGGAGTGGAGGCATAATTGAAAAATCAGGTCATGATTTCAAACCGCCGCACAGCTGGCTAGTGGCTGCTTCACACACACAACACACAGGCAGCAACCCCTTTTTTGTGCTGGGTTTGCTTATTGTTGCCGGGTGCATTTCTGTAGCTAGAAAGCTTTATGAAGAGCATCTGTTGAGCCTTCCCTCCCTCAGCCCCCCAAACAGTAAATCTGTAAGTGGAGTGGAAATTGCACCCTCTTGGATAAATATTGAATAGTTTAAACATGCGTATTCCTTTGTTTGCAAGGCAGAAGATTTTGTTTCCCTTACAGAAGGGCCTTGGGAAGGAACTGGGAAAGCAGTGGAGGCTTAGAGGTACGGGTAAGGTCCGGCTCTTTGCAGACTGCCCTTTGTACATTAAGGGCTGCAGGAGAATTGGGAGGGTTTGTGACAAGTCTGCCACCTCGCCTTGGCTCTTCGTGGGAAATGTAAGGCTGCACACTTTAAAAAGAATGAATAAATTAGGATGCAATTGCCCTTAAACTCTTGGAGAGGAAGGACATTCGCACATGCACTGGGTTTTTGCTAGCTTGCATACAGGCTACCCACAAGTGCACCTGTATTGAGAAGAGGAGACTATTCTCTCTCCAGCCCCCCCCCCACGCCCCCCCCATCATTACTGCTTTTCCTTGCAGTTCCTCTTCTGCTGACACACACACACAGAAAGCAAATGGATATAGGAAACTGGGTTACTTGCAACTGCAGCTTGCTGGAATTCCCCCTTCCCTCTTTGCCTTGGCGGTTCTGCCCAGCCTGACAGAAAGAACAACCCCTCTAGAAACACGAGTCAAAACATGAAACTTGTCAAAAGCTCTCTTCAGTTTCAGCTAATGTGCTCCCCTTGGCTGGGCTGGTCCAGGACGTTTCTCTTAAGTATGTGGGGCTCTGGGCAAGGAATGGTTTAATTTTCCTTTCCCTACGGTTTTTCCAATTCAGTGGAATCCGCACAGATGTGGACTTGTTAGTCCAAGGTAAAGTTGGATTTCCTACTATGCTTTTTTTGGTCAGGACTTTTGGGGCTGTTGGAGTTGTTCTCTCACCACTCAGCTGGGAATTGGAAGAAATAAAGCCGTTACATCCTTTGTCTGGTCTCGGCACGCAGTTCTCAGTGTTGAGATTGCAGATTGCAAAATACAGTACTTATTCCAGAGCATTGTTGTTCTTCGTTGTGAGAGATTTGCTGTGCTCCAGCTTTGAACAGTTTTCCTTGTCTACTGCTGAAGCTTAGAGGGTCTGGACCTGTCAGTGGAAGACTCTCGGAACCATACGTCAGCTGCTTTGAGCTTTTTGCAGGAAGTGTCGGGTATAACACCAGGTAGACAAGATGTAATATTAATCTGGAGAGTAGAAGGTGGTTTGAAGAGAGATGATGGCTTGTGTTGCATACAGGCATATCCCACTTTCAGCAGCAGGAAACGGGTTTTAGTATTGTTTCAGAACCCTGCAAAGTCTGTTTGAGCCAAAGGTAATGGGGGGACAAAATAAATTATATGTACAGCGTGGGAAGCGATGCCTCTTTCTCTCCCTCTCCCTCTCTCCCCCCCCCCATTTTCAACTCTTTGAATTTGCATAATTTATACAGTCTGGGAACCGCTTAACAACCTAATCTGTTTGTGTGAACTAGGCCTGTGTGCGCAAGATTGCAGCCTGAAATGCAGCAGTGCAGAACATACAATTACATGCCCTGCTCCATTCCTCATCTCTCCTCTGTGCAAGACAGCCAATTCGCGCTTGCCATTCAGAGGCTTAGCTGTACTGTTCCATATGCAAAATCCCCCTGTCTTTGGATCTTAGTGCATAGAATTGGGGAAATTACAAGAGTTGGAATGCATTGTTGAGATTAATCTAATTTGGCTGACTATTGACTTAAAACCGTCCCTTTAGGTAGATGTTCTTCGTGTCTCTTACGAAAATTCCTCCCATCAAACCGAGGCAGACACGACTGGGCAACTTTCTTCAGCAGCTTGTTCCATTACCCAGTTGTTAAAGGTACCAGTTTTTCTTCCTGTTGCCCAGCTTTAATCTGAGGGACTGCAACTTGGAACAAGTTACTTCTTGTCCTTCCATCAGTGGGCCTTGGAGGCAATTGTTCTCCTGGTTTTTTTGGCAGCTTTTTAGATGTTTGAAAATGGCTCGCATGTCCTCTCTTAATTTTCTTCCCTTCCAAAAAAAAAAAAAAAAAGATTTGGTTTTCATAATATCAGTTTTTACTTCTTGCTTTCCCTCTCTCCCTTGTCTGAATTAGCTCAATTTGTTTGTATTTTTTAAAAATATCTACTATTACACTATGGAACTCCCTCACTCAGGAGACAGTGATGGCTTTAAAAGATGGATGAGACAATTTTATGGAGGCAGTGTTAGAAACTCAGATATATAAGCTAGGCACCAAATGGCTCCTTAAACCAAGCTTCCAGTCGCCCAAACGGAATGTCTCGTTGCCATTTTGGGGCAAGAAGGCTCTAAAGTCTTATTTTTGAAATGATGGACTGACTGTGATTGATTCTCAGTTAAACATCTGGTTAGTTCAGATGACAAGCTTGAGCTAGGTTAAGAGCTTTGAGAACTTAAAGAACAGTCACCTTATCTAGGGACAGTCCACATATATATATTGGCCTATTCCAACCTCTTTTTCTTAATGGTGACTGCTCCTGCTCAGACCGCACAGAGAGAGCATTTTGGCTCCTGAAATTCATTCTGATGGTGCAGATGAAATATAACTGATAGAATTCTACAGGTTGGGGTGTTAGTGTGTGAAAACAGTCCAGATCCAGTGATCTGCAGGCATTCATCTCCATCCTGGTGCCCAGACATCTTTACTTGGTCAAAAGTGGTCAATAGCCAAAATGCACCTGGCGCCACGCTAATTTCAAACACTGCTGATGGAGGAGAGGGTTATCGATGGCTGTGTTCTGCCTCCACATAGCCATGATGGCTAATCTTCTGCCTCCAATGCTTCTGAATACCAGTTGCTGGAAACCACAAGAGGGAAGAGTGCTCTTGTACTTGAATGCTATTTGTGGGTTTCCCACAGCCGTCTGGTTGGCCGCTGGATGCTAGACTTAGATAGGCTATTGGTCTAATCGAGCAGGCTGTTCTTATGTTTGTATGAGGATCCAAGCACCAGCAAGTGACAGCACAGTATTTTTTGGTACCTGAGCTGGAAGAACCAAGTGAGCCTGGGGAGCGCAACTCACCTGGACGTTTTCTTGTGCAAGCTTCCTTTTAACGGAACAGAACGTGTCTCCCAATAATGAACAGGGATGCAGTCCACTGGGTAAGGGGAATAAGACTTGTGCAAGAAACAGTGAACAGGAGTTGGGCAAGAGCATTCCTGTGTGCTTGCGTACCTCCCGTCTCATTCCAGTGGGGCTTGTGCAAGAGAACTTCCTTGTAGGGATTGTGCCATATGGATTAGATCTTTCTCTTGAACCGAGTTGTATTTAACAGTGCTCCTTAAATCACGGGCTTCTGCCAGACATAGTACTCCAGCTGAGCTCAGTCTTGCTGCCAAGTTGGAGCGATGTTGTCACTCCCTGCGTCTTTCATTCAGGGCTTCTGCTATCGTGTGTGGCAGGAGGATGAACTGCTTCTTTGCAATGGAACCATACTTCAGTCTCCTGCATGCAAACCAATGTAACCCTTTCCTTGTTACTAGTGCCTAGCTAGATATCTCACTAATGCTGGCCACATGACCCGGAAGCTGTCTGTGGACAAACGCCAGCTCCCTCGGCCAATAAAGCGAGTTGAGCGCCATGACCCCAGAGTCGGTCACGACTGGACCTAGTGGTCCTTTACCTTTACCTTTAGCATCCTATTTCTCACAGCGCCTCTATCCCCAGATTCTTCTGGTATGTCCCCCTCAAGCTTGTGTACAGTTGGGGAGGAGAAACTGTCTTTTCTGTACACCAGGGTTAGCCATCCTGGTCCCTTCCAGAAGTTTGGGACTCCAGCTCCCATCAGCCCCAGGGATGATAGAAGTTATAAACCAACAACATCTTCAGGGCACAATGTAGACATGTGAGCCAGAAGCCAGAAGTAAATTCTGTTGCTATGTACTGACTCCTTTCATGTGTGATCTGAGTAGTTTTTGGCTGGGGTGCTGCACTGATGAAATCTCTCTCTTGCATGCAACTATGGAGACATTTTTCTTTCTTTTTTGTGAATGAAAGTGGGTGCAATTTAACTCACATCATGATAAAATATTTGAATGGGTCACCAGGTGCCTGGTGTAATTGCCTTGCCTTGACTCACTGGTTACCTGTCAGCCATTCAGATTTATTGTTCAGTCCAGTGCACCAATTTCTTAAGCTCAGTTGCAATTTAACTGCACTTACGGGAGGTTTATAGAATCAGAGCATACTTGCTGTTCAAAACTGAACCAGGCATGAATCCAGGACAGATTTCTGTGAAAGTTCTAGAATCGCTTCCATGTGTCATTGGCTCTGTGTGATGGCCTTGATGTTTGGGAGCCCCTTCCAGTGTGTGGATCACTTTGCCAAGCTCCATACCCCCGTCTGCCACTTTCAGCACTGCCGTGCAAGCTTTCCAAGTGATGGGTGACCCTCATGGTGGGTGAGTCTTGCATGTAACGGACAGGATTATCTGTGCTTTAAAAGTAATGAAATTCTGCACCCAGACAATGGGAATTCTTTGCCAAAGGGTGAGGGAGACTGAATTCTGTGACCTTATTAAATTAATGCAAAGTCACATAGCTTCTCCTCACTGAGTAATTCATTTGCAATTTTTACTATTTGAACTGTGTTTATGTTTGCTTCTGCTAACCATAGGGCAAGGTGCACATACTGAAGCCCTCTCCTCTGGTCTTAGCCCAGTCACTATCAAGCGTATCTTTTAATAGGGGTTAGATGCTTGCTCCATCCAGGAAACAGAACCACGTGCACCAAATTCAAAATTTGAATTTCTGCAGATATACCACCCTGATGATGATCTCCCCATGGAGCTGAGGTCGTGCAGCAATGTTTCCATCCATTGCCACGTGGAGGGTGTAATGTGAGAACTGGACCAGAGATGCATTATCTACTAATCTCTTTAATTACTGGGGTTGGTTATTTACTAAGCTTTGGGTGTTACTTTGCAACCATCAAAAGGGGGTATTTGGGTGGCTTTGGCATAATTTGTTCCTCATAAAAACCTATGTTGACTCCTAGTAATTATCCTGTATCATTCATATATATATATATATATATATATATATAGTTGTTTTACCGCTTATTATTATAACCTCAGAGATAAAAATTAAGCCACCAAGCCTATAATTTCCCATCTCACGCGCTGGATCATCACCTTGTCGTGGTGAGTGGGCTTGCATGTTCCTATGAGCCCTCTGAGCGAAGTCGTCAAGAGCCTCATATTCCCAGCAGGGTCACCCAAGGCGGTAAGGTCAAAGGGGAGGAGCTAGACAAAGAATGGTCCAAGAAGTCCTCAATGGCAGAACAGGTGGAAGATAACAAGCAGTATGTTACAATGGAAGGCAGATGAAGGCTGCAGCTAAGAATCTACCGGTCATCGTGATACTCATGCCATCAGAATAAAGCCTTACTGCAAAAAATGTGTGCTGGTCAGCGTGCACTGATCTACACACATAAAATAAATTCATGCACAGGCGTCTTCCAAAAACCCATCTGAAACCCAAACCCCAAAAGTCCCATGGTGATCGGCAAATGGTAACGGGGGCAGGACCATGAAATCTGGAAGCCCCTAGTCATTAACTGACGCATGGGCAGTGGATACAGATTCAGTTGATCTGACTCAAGGAATGAGGCAGTTGAGTAGCTTGGCAGCTGTACCCATGACCCAGCAGTCCTATTTAGGACCCACTCTGCTCACCCCGAAAAGGGGGAGGGGCTAGAAATGGTTCCCTAAACATAAACTGCCTCTGTTTTCCCCTGACTGGATTACTGTGCCCAGTGGGGCCACCACCCAGCAGTCGTAAAATACAATTGAACTTTGGAACATGGATTATATGGAACATTGGATAAGACAGATAATGAGCATCCCAAACACAGGACTGCCATCATTGCAAGAAACTTGCGATGTTTTAACATCAATATTGCAGTGCTTCAAGAAACTCGGAAGAGCAGGCCTGCGAGTGCTCCGATTGGAGAACAGCCGTTACCAAAGGGTCATGGACTTTGAAGATGCTCGAGCTCAGGACGAAAGGGAGAAATGTGCCAAAAGGAAGGCACGTTTGGCAAACCCTCACTGTGATCATCCCCGGAAACCTATGTCCCTACTGTGGAAGGATGTGTGGATCCAGAATTGGCCTCCACAGTCACTTACAGACACACTGTTAAGACCATGTTCATGGAGGACAATCTTACTTGGCCAGAAGTGATTGCCACAGAAGAAAGAAGAGAATTTCCCATTATTATTTTTTAACTGGCTTTCAGTATATTTCCAGGCTTAATTCAGAGTACTGTTTTTGGCCTTTCAGCCTTCATGACTTGGGATCGTGGAGGACTGACACTTGCTGCTTGTACCTACCTGGTCCTTGAGATCTTCACCAGAGACCCTTCTCTGGGTGCCTCCCTCAGGCGGGGTTCAGTGGCACCTACAGTAGTTCTGGAATGCCTTCCTAAACAGTTTATCAGTTTATAGCCACTGCACAAACCTAGGGAGACCAGAGACTAGATGGGTGTTGGTAATGTCTTTTTATTCCTCAAGAAACCACCTTATCTGTCACATACCCAGTAGATTACTATGGCCTGTGGGAGAGTTTCTTCTGCAAGTTCCGCAGATCTGTTTGACAAGATCTGTTGAACAATGGAACGGTCTCCCTCAGGAGTTGGTGGACTCTCCTTCCTTGGAGGTTTTTAAGCAAAGGTTAGATGGCCATCTGTCATGGGTGCCTCAGCCGAGATTCCTGCGTTGTTGGGGGTTAGACTAGATGACCTTGGGGGATCCCTTCCAACTTTACAGTTCTATGATTCTATGACTACTTTGATCTCAGAAGCCTGCTCTGTAGTAATGTGGAGTAGGACTTTTAGTGTGACTGCCCCTGTTCTGTGGAATCGCATTCCTTTTGAGATATGACAGGTGTGGTCCACTTTCCAGAAATAACTGAAGATATTTTTGTTCCGACAGGCTTTCTCAGCTGGATAAATGTGGTTTTAATTCTTTTTGCCATGAGCATCTACTTACTTGTGTTCGTGTTTTTAACCTTTTTTAATTACTCTATGTGTAACTCATACTCTCCAACATTTCAGCAATGAAAATAACAACAACAACAATAGTAATACTATTTATACGCTTCCCTTCTCACTGGGTTGCCCCAGCCACTCTAGGTGGCTTCCAACATATATAAAAACATAATTAAACATGAAAGCACTTCAGATGGCTCAGGGGTCGGATAACTCCATACCCTCCAACCATTTCTTCAATGAAAATAGGGACGTCCTAAGGAAAAGCGGGACATTCTGGGATCAAATCAGAAACCGGGATGTCTGCTGTAAATCTAGGACTGTCCCTGGAAAATAGGGACACTTGGAGGGTCTGGTAACTTGCCTTGCGACAGTGGTTTAGAAAGCAATTAATAAGTCAATAGCAAAAGTATCAGTGGCATTTTTTAAAAAAGCCTATTTAATTTTCAGCAGTGTGAAATAGGCTTGTGGTTTGAAACATTCGCTTATTAAAAGACGAGTCCCCAGATTAAACGACAAGTTTCATTTTCGTATCGTGCTGCCTCCCAGAAGCTCCTGTGTCTCGAATATCGAGAGAGGGGCGGAATTCTATGCACATAAAGAGTAGCTTGTTGGTGGGGAAGCACCTTCCCATCCTGCAAAGTCCTAAAAAAAGGGACTTTGCCACTTGATTCTGCCGGTTGTGTGAGCTGCTTCTTGGACAACTGGGCGCCTCTCTTGCATTGAGCTGTGAATGAAGCCTTGCTAATTAGCAAGGTGTAAATGGTTTTGTCTGAGGGCTGCTTGCTATTCCAAAAGGGACACCTGCTTACCCCTTTACACACTCTAGTGCAGAGGTTGGTTCCCTTTAGTGTGCACCGGCCGCTGCAATAAACTGGCCCCCTCTCTAACAAGACATGTGCCTCTTTGTCTGGGGAACTTGCTTGCCTGTAGCTTGTTAACCTCCTATGGCTTTTCACATCCTCTCCTGCCCCCCCCCCCTTCTCCGTGTGCTCCCCATCTGGGAAGGTCACACAGCGTTGATTCAGGGCAAGATTGCTCTGACACGTCCTTTATTCCGCACCTGCTCATTACACCTTCCCCACTGCCCTCCTTGCCTGCTCTTGTCCCCCCTAAGTGACAGTCGCTTCTGAACATGCGCTGCCCTTGATACAATACCTTTGTCATCTCTTCCCCACCTCTCTGAGCAGAAATCCCATCCTGTGGCAATTATTAATGCACTGCTAAGGCTGTCTGGTTCACTCCCGTTCCTCAAGGCTGTTACTTTCAAGCGCCACTTAAAGAAGTGGGGTGGTTGTACACATATTCATGTTAGGGCTGCATGATTTTGTGGGCGACTTAATCAACTATCGTTTGGGTTGATTAATTGGTGGTTGGGGGGGATTTTAATCAACAGAATTGCTTTGGGTCTGGTTGGCGATGGAAGGTTGGGATGCAGATCAAGGGGATGTTTCATAGCGTGAAGCGGTTTTGGTTCTGATGTGTTATGCAGGAAAAGAAAGGTGTTGGAGTGGTAGCTGTTAAATTAACTCACACCAGGTTTTATTGCCTCTCTCTCCTTTTAGATAGCTAATAGCAGCTTTCAATGAGCTCCAGCTGGCCTTTGAATCAGGCACATTGTAGATCCCTACCTGTTTTGCCTTAGCACTCTTACAGAGTTGGGTGTTCCCAGGCCACTCCCAGAAAGGCCGTTCAGATGTATTTAAATTTGATCAGTGAACTTATAAATGGTTAAAGGGAAGGTGGGTGAAGAACAGAAACATTTTGTCAAGAGCCCCAAATTTCTCAGGTGGTGAAAATTCCAGGTATACAGTATGACAGGGTTTGGTTTCCATTACAGTAACTGTGAGAGAAGAATTGTGATTTGGGTTGGGTTGGTCAAAATTGTTTTTCTTAACAAACACAGGAGCAGAGCCTATTTGGAGGCAAATGAGCTCGCCTAGAGCAAGCAGTAAAAACCATTGCCCCTTCATTAGATTTCCCACAGTGATATTGCGGACCTTGCTTCTCTAGATGCTTCTAGTCATGCAGAACTCCCATCACTAAACCCCCTCACTTCTGCGTGAATCAAAACTTTAAAAACTTCTACTTAGTATTTATTCGAGAGTCACTTTCCAAGGGCTGCAGAGAGACTTCAGAACATCATGGAAAACCTCTGAGGACATGCCAGCGGATAATCTCCGATTTATCAGCAAGCAGTTGGCTTGGCTTACAGCCTGGTCAGTTTACCAGGTGAGATGCTACAGTCACAGTCTGAATACCAGAAGCTTTTGGGCAGGGCAGGTTGACTTAAAATCAAGACTGTTCTAAAGCCATTGCTTTAAACTGCATGCACACGAAAAGGAAAAATTTAAACCGTAGTTTTAAACTGTACCATTTTGAAATCCATACATTTCCTGGGCAAGTATGTGTGCTAACTGATTGTTTTAACACATTTAACTACACAAAAACTTTGTACATCTGAGGAGCATAATCCAGAACCTTTGACAATGTAGCTGTTGTGGTTTTTGGACTCCAGATTTAGATCTGTGTAGCGGCAAGAGATTGCTTCTTTTTGGCTCTCTTTGTATACATGCAACTTGTTTGACAAGTAAGGCATAAATTTATGCACGAGTTCTGTGCGTAAATTTGGACAGGTCCCATTGAGCAAAATGGGACTTGCTTCCAAATAAACCTCCATAGAATTATGACTGTAACAAATATCCAGAACATTCCAAAAGTGAGATGGTATTAACAGTGTTTCTCCATGGGATGTTACAGATAGGTAGCCGTGTTGGTCTGCCATAGTCAAAATAAAAAAATTCCTTCCAGTAGCACCTTAAAGACCAACTAAGTTAGTTCTTGGTATGAGCTTTCGTGTGCATGCACACTTCTTCAGATGTATCTGAAGAAGTGTGCATGCACACGAAAGCTCATACCAAGAACTAACTTAGTTGGTCTTTAAGGTGCTACTGGAAGGAATTTTTTTATTTCTCCATGGGATGGAAAGTGAGTATTTAAGCTGTCATTAACAATGCTCCTAATTTGAGCACTTGGAGGCTATAAAAATAAGAGCATAAAAACCTTACAGGCTCAGTTGATGATGCTGGTAAGATCTGGGGATCCTCCTAAAATCTAGGACTTATGATGACTTGCTACTCCAGTAGGAAGTCCAAAATAATAAACACAATATGCCACTCCTGTGATTTACTGGTCATGAGGGAGAATAGAAAGCCTTGCCTATATGTTATGTCCAAACCTGGGATCATGGTTTTTCTCTCCCTTGGAACCCATGATGTTCTGTTGTTGCTTTGTTGATCTTGGCATGTCAGGGAGCAACAAACCACGGCCTGTGGTTTGTGATGTAACACAAAGTGAAGGCTTCCTGATTTGTTTATCTAGCTTGTCTCAGGGAAGGAGTGAAAGTGGGAGCCATTGGGCAGCGTGAAGCAGCACACGGCTTGTTCTCGGTAAACCGCCCCAAGTCAGAAAGTCTCGCTTATCGTTCAATAGTAATGTGGCTATTGTGTCACTCATAATGCTCTTCACGAAAGTTGCCTATATTTTTCCGTGGTCCTTTTCTATAGAAAAGCCACCTGAAAACTTAGCATTTAATAGATGACCACAATTAATTAGCAGAGTTTGTGCTCTCCATCTCTTTTTTTAAAAAAAACGAGGCTGCTGTTGGAGGTGATGTGGGAATATTGAAACATATTTTCGTGCTTGGTGGGAATGTAAAATCACCCACATATTCTGGAAAAGGGTCTTTGATATTATTTCCAAAATTGTTAAAACAACCTCTCTCCTCAAATCCAACTTTGGTTCTGCTCTCATTAAACCTAAATTCTGATCTTACTATTCAACACAGACACGTAATCTTTCTATTGGTGGCTGCCCGTTTGGTGGTAGCGTATTTTTTGGAAATCCCAGGCTGAGCTAGTCCCAACAATACCTGGGCTATTTCAGAATGGCTAACTGGGTCTAGAAAATTTGCAAAAGGTGTTATAAAGAGAGAAACCTTTAATGCGACCTGGTCCCCCTTCTTTTCATATGCAATGGAAGTAGATATCAAATTTCTCCCACCAGTTTCACAAACATATCTTTGGAGAGCCTAGATTGACAATTGATGTTGTAAGATTATGTAAAATGACACTATAAGCTTAATACTATGTTTATTTTGTGTGTGGAGACTGTATTAAATTTTATTTAACCAGATAATAAAAACAAGGCAGCTGCTAAAAATTAATTAAATATAAAAATGAGCTGATTTACATTTTCTTAAAAACAAAACCCATACTATTTATCTCCAGTGGTGGTGGGGAAGTATCCACCCGGTCAGTGGGAGGGGCCTTAGTTGCCTTCTTCCTGATTGGGTGGGAAGGACTTCATGTGATTAACTCCGTCCAAGTGGTTATTGTTTTCAGTTTCTCAACGGCCATTGGTACAAGCTCTCGCCACAAGAAAGCTGGCTCCCATGTTGCTAGTGGTTAGGTGTGAGCGGGGCTTCTGTTCGCTCCAGAGGAATAGACGGCAAACGCTTCCCCCCACCTACAACTCAAAATGCTGCTGATTCATATTTTATTATGGCATGTCAAAAAATCCTGTTGGGAGTTCCCTCGTGTCCAGCTGGTGCCGGGCAGAATTTTGAATGCACTCGGAGAATGAGTAGCTGGTTGCTTGGATTTTCAAAATCTACCTCTTAGTGAATAAAATTAGCACAACTGAGTGAGGTTGCTTGAGGGGACGTCTCTTTCTGCTGCTTTGTGACTCTGCTGCATCTGTGCCTTGTACATTTTACCCTGAACTGTGCTGACAGGAGAGCCATATTCTGTAAAAAGAATTTGCAGGAAGACAAAATAAAAGGACGCTGTAAACTGGAACAGCCCCTTTAGGTAATTTAGACTGTGCAATTTTATTTTATTTTTTTTTGTTCCTTACCTGCTCTGCTCTCCTCTCCTGCTTGTGCTCACAGCAATTCTCTCCAGACATCAGGGAGTTGATTGGCAAACCATGACATGGAAATTTGGAATGTCTTTGTGGCTTTTGTGCTTCTCCCCCACCACCTCCCTCTTTGGGGAAGAGTGCTGTGCCTGAATCTGGCAAGCCATGTTTTCCCGTAACCACAGTTTACCTACAACTCTGGGATTGAAACGAACTATGAAACCATGGTTTCAGTGTCTCAATGGAAGACTCACTGTGTGATTAATGAGGATCATAGTTTGCCCAATTTGATGGTCCGAAAAACATTTTAAATAATGAAGGGAAAGGCAGCAGAAGGAGATTGTATTTGAATATGTGAAGTGGTTCCTGATAGTCAAATCATGGTTCAAATCCAATGTCTTATTCAAGAAATTAGGGAGGAAGGCAATCCTTCTGTCAGAGCAAGTATTTTGGCTTGCTGGACAGAACGATCCTCCCTCTCTGTTCTGGGGTTTCTCCTGACCCCCTGACCCAATTTCAGAGAGGCGGGCAGGGGGAGGGAGGAAGCCCCATTGTACAAGTGGAAGCCCTTGCACAGAGCTTCTGTTGATGCAACTCAATAGTTGAATCCCACTCCTTGGTAATATTTATAGAACCTGATTTGTTTCAGTACTTTTTCTGTGTGTATGGAAGAAAGAGAGAGAGACTTCTAACAATAAACCTAACTTTCTCCCCCTTATTTGCAACCTGACTAACTCTGGGCTCTATCCAATACATGCTGCTTCAAAATGTGGTTCCAATTCTGTGTGCACAGGTATTTGTGCAAAAGCCCTATTGAATTCAGTTGAACGTGAGCCAAGGTAACTGTGCACAGAGTCACATAGCCCATGAAAGCATTGATGGTTGGCACCTGTTCAACGCTAATGCTTTAAAGAGCGCTCTGTCTGTTGCCTGAGCAATTTATGCCGTTTCCGTGACCATCCCAAGACGCTGGTTAACAGAATGTGCTGTGAGCCAGGAAGTCTCTGGTTTACATCTCACTTTTGCCATGAACTCACTAGGTAGCCTATGGCAAGCCATTATTCTCTTGGCAGACCCCTTCTGCAAAATGAAGATAAATTAACACAGTATTGTTAGTATTCAGAGAAAAGGACTGAAGGCTCCTGGTACAGTTCTGCTGCTGAAGTTAAAGTGATATCTGCCTGGACTGTCCTCTCTGAGCACCTTGAGCCAAGTATTTGTGTAAATAAAAAGTAAATAGAAGAACTTTTCGTTTCACTGCCCCACCAAAGTAATTCTGAGTAACTGTGCCTGGCTCCTTGGACACTTAATGTAAGAGCTCACAGCAGAATGTCATTGTCAAGGCAGCTCTCAATCATAGCATCCTTCATTTAAAAAGTAAAAACCAAGCACATGCAAACTGAGTATATAAGCAGTTGTTGCCCTGAGGGCAGGGTTTGAAATTAGCAGGGCGCCAGGTGCATTTTGCCCCTGAAGAGCACCTCAAAAAGTCTGGGTGCCATTTTTTTTAATGCCTGACTGACACTCAGGGATTACTGAAATGTATGTGCTCTGAAGCGTTGATGTATATGTAAAGGATAGACAATATGTTAAAGAGTTTAACAATAAGGAGTAGAGTGTTTTGAAAACTGAAGTATGGTACCAATATTTTTATTGTAAACACCAAATAAAACACATATTGACAATTTCTGCTAAAAATGTGTCACTTATGTGAATTGCGTATTAATTCATGCTTATCAAAAAAATAAAAAGTGTTGCCCACCCCTCCAGTGGCAGCTAGTCATTCTGTTTTAGCACCCACAACCCAGGTCCTAGAAGCCATTTGGCTCCTAGATTATCCCAGTTTCTTAACACTGCCTGAGGATGTATCCGCCCTTCCTGTTGTCCCACTGCTTTCCCCAGGGAAAACAGCTATCTAGCATTCAGTTGAGCAAATGGCAATTCCGGTTTTCCCTTGGAAAGGAGCAGGGCAAGGGGGGAAACGCTCTGAGCTGTGCTTTCTAGGTATGCAACAAGCGGAAGTGTGGATAAGCCCCAAGGCTTCTGCCCCGTGACATTTTCTGGGCTGCTGTGACGCCAAGACATGTTCACAAACATTCTGATGGTTGAGGGAAAGAACTCTGGTCGCATCAGCTTGACAAATAATGCTCCTTTAATAGCAGCAGCAGGAGGAGGAGATCAATTGGCTTAGGAGGAAAATCTTAAAACGGAATTGGGGCTGGCTCCCTCCATTTTTCCCCCAGAAAGGGAACAAAGATTAAAATGGTGGGAGCTTGAAACCTGAGTGAGAGAAGACCTGAAAGGTGTTGTTGTTGTTGGGGTTCTAGGAGATGTAAAGTGACCAAGGAAACAGTGGACCAAAGTGCAGAGAACCTTAGGAAAATGGCAGAGAATTGAGATTAAAAAAAGGGGAATAAGATTGAGGGAGTGCTGGGGCCAATTGGAGAGCCGGTCTGGAGGAAAACCTCTGGCAGAGCCTAGGGAATAATAGTGCCCGTGTTTTTTGTAGTGAATGGACAGTTGAGAAGGGGGGCAAAGTAATGATTATTGGGGGAGGGCATTTGATTGCTAGCCTCCTGTATCTTTGTTTAATTGTGCATGTCTCAGTCCTCAGTAACGTTGATGAATTAGGAGTTTAGAGAAGAGCAACAGAATGGACTGCAGACGATTGATGAGGCATGTTGCCCAACGAATGGTAGATACTGGCTAAATGATGACTAAAGAGAATGCCTACAAGTGTCTGGAGAATGTAAACCGATATAAGCATTTTGATATTTGAGACACACATTTTTTCTGAATTAAAATGGAAGGCATTTCATTACAAAAACAAAACAAAACCCCACCTTAAAATATGTTAAGAGTGTCATTGTCCTACCCCCTATGTTGAGCTTGAGGCACCTAGAGCAGTGACTCATGCAGAGATCCCACAGGTAATTCTGCTACTGCCTATCCTTTGGGAGTGAGTGAATGACTGTGTCTGATGCAGCGTTATGGCAAAATTACCCACTCCTGTCTAGTGGGGGACTGATCTGGAAAGAGAAGAGACCAGATCAGGGACTCGTACAGAGACTGAGCAAGCATCCTTCTCTGAGGGTGGGTACTTGGGCAACTCATAGAAACTTGGCAGCCCACTGCTAGGAACTCGAGGCCTAAGCAGTCGAGGGGTTAAAAAATGACAAACAACTTTATGCTTGGAAGTAATGATGAGAAGGGACGCGGGTGGCGCTGTGGGTTAAACCACAGAGCCTAGGACTTGCTGATCAGCAAGAAGGTCGGCGGTTCGAATCCCCGTGATGGGGTGAGCTCCCGTTGCTCGGTCCCTTCTCCTGCCAACCTAGCAGTTCAAAAGCACATCAAAGTGCAAGTAGATAAATAGGTACCACTCCGGTGGGAAGGTAAACAGTGTTTCCGTGCACTGCTCTGGTTCGCCAGAAGCAGCTTAGTCATGCTGGCCACATGACCCGGAAGCTGTATGCTGGCTCCCTCGGCCAATAAAGCGAGATGTGTGCCGCAACCCCAGAGTCAGTCACGACTGGACCTAATGGTCAGGGGTCCCTTTACCTAATGATGAGAAGCCCCTTGCTTGGTTTACCAGTAACTTAGCTGCACATATTAATGCATAAATTTGTCTCCATTTGGCTTGACGATACATGTGAGGGAATCTGCAAAATATGTCAACTAAACAGATTCTCTCTGTCCCCCCTCCCCCCCCCCCCCGTTGCATCTGCGGAGGGAGATGTTTCTGTCACTACAGAAAATTTGTCGGGACTTGTCCCAGTGCTTGCTGGAATCCACACAGACTCCGGCTCCGATGTTTTTTTTTGGGGGGGTGGGGTGGGGGTGGGAATACCTTTGTGCCTGGATTTCTTATTTAAGTGTAATCTCTTGGTTTCCAGTCCAGATGTGGTTGTTGATAGAAGAAACTGGTCCCCAACAACTCCCATGAAATATAGATGAACTTGTGATTGTGCAGACAGTGAAATGGGCATGGAGATTTATGCGTTGTCGCCTCCAACTCCAACACTAAAAATAACTCAATCGCACATCAGAAAGTGATGCTACAAACCTGAAATATTTATTTGACATTCTTGCACACCGGCCTCAGCAGCCAAAGTACTGATTGCACCTTACACTGGCTGGACCATGGACACACTTAGCTGGAAAGCAGAATCTGGGGAGAGAAGGACAAAGGCCTCTTTGTGCCCTTCTGTGACCCAAATATATGTCAGGAGGAAGAGAACCTTCTCTCAGGTCTCTGTTGTGTCTGAGCAGAATGTTAGATGATTGGAAGTTAGTCTGGGCTAGATGCACTCTACACTAAACAAATGAGAAATAAAATTGGAATCCTGCCCCAGGAGAATTCGCTTTCTTGACAAAAAAAGTTCCATTATCTGGGCTGCATACACAAGACAAAAAGAGCAAGTTTGCATCATGTCCCCGGCTTTGCATAGAAATTTCCTCTTGTTTCAAAATAAAAGATGCCTTCAGTACCATTTCCCATGTTTGTTTTGTGCAGTGGCAAAATACGGCAATGGCGCACAGCCTTTCCAGCGATCCTCTTGCCAGTCTCCTGCAATTTTACTTCCATATATTGGTTCCCTGTAGCTCCTTTTCTGCAGTGGCTCCCTGCTTGTGGAATGCTGTCCCCAGGGAAATTTGCCCAGTGCCTTCATTACATAAGGCAAGAAGATTCCTCTTCTCCCAGGCCTTTGGCTAATTAAACAATCTTTTAAAACTGTGTGAGTTTTTTTGGGCGGCTATTGTGTTATGCATTATTGTGTTTTTATATTGTAAACTATTCTGTGATCCTCAGATGAAGGGCAGTATAGAAATTTAATAAATAAAAGAAAATTGTGTGCCTTGGAGCAGGAACACACACACACACACACACACACACACACGGTAAAGACTGATGGATGTTGCAATCCTATGCATATTTACTCAGAAGTAAGTCCCAGTTATATATTAATAGGATTGCATGCTCAGTTCATATTCCTAGTATGGAAGTGTGTGTCTTTTGACATATATATTTCTTTTACTTTATTTATTGACAAAGAGCAGTGGGAGTAGACTGGAAAGTCAGCCGTTGCAGCTCACTACTCTTTAAGCAGGATCACGCTTAACTCCTGGACATGGTAATTTATTGCATTACTATGTACTGTGCTCAATCATAAGGCCAATATACTGTGCAACTGAATGGGGCAATTACTTTGCGTTGCCTGTTGAACCACAAAAATGATTGCATGAGTCAATCCTTCTTCTGGCTTGTATATTTATGAGTGTAATAAATGTCCCAAACCCTTTTGCATATACCCATATTGCCTAACTTTTCTGAACTTCCTTTGGCAGGATGGGTAAGAGGCAGTGCTACAAACCTGGAAAAGACAGGGATCTCCAGCATTTCATGTGAGAGAGCAGTGGCTATGGCTGTTACAGCTGTTAGATCCCTGCTCTCATCTCAGACCTGTTTCTGTGGCAAACATCTGGGGTGCCTCTCTTTAAGGAAGGGGGCACTAACTGCCAAGCTTGGTGATCTTGGAAGCAAAGGGCCAAGGTTGAATGTTGATGTAGTTACAGAGGGGTCTCCCAGGTTGTATTCCAACGATCTAGGCCACTATACAACACTGGCCAAAAGGTGTCAAGGGAGAAAGAGTGGGAGAAAGAGATGTGCAGCCTTTTCCTTCATTGAAAAGGGAATTGGTTCAACTTAATGGCCATATTTCCATACTCATCTTCTCTTTTTTTGTGGGAGCTTGTATTTCTTCACTGCTGCTCTTTGTGTTCTGCTTAAAACTGGTGAAAGATCTAGACAGCGGATGGATTTAACATTTTAAAAAATGGAGAGTCAGCCATTTTGTTTCTTTGTCCTGGTGGTCCTAGGTATTACCCGAAGCCTGCACAGATAGCACTTAGGAGAGTCTATGTAATCCATTAAATTGGCTACATCTTCCCAGACTCCCATTTTAAGACTGAAGAGCAATGTGGACTCTATGGCTTTTAATACTAAGCCAGCTCAAAGCACCTTCCCCACCCCTTTTGCTTAATATCCAGTCTGATTAAGAGTTCTGGAAAACTTGAGCACCTTTTCACTATTTTATGACATTTTGGTTGGCCTAATAAAGGAAATTGCCCTGCTGTAGATTTTGGAACTCGTAAACACGTAATTTGTGGTTTGTGCCCAGAAACTCCAGAAAGTCAGATAGAAAACTGTTCATCTGAAATCAAATATCTCATGAAAATTGTTTATTTATTTAAAAAATTAAAAAAAAACGCCCACTGAATTAACCCCCCCTTCTTCACCCTTTTGTGTTTGTTAATTATAGCTGTTTGATTTTAGAAAATAAAATGAATATTCATCACATGGGTATAAACAACAATGAGTGATGTGGCACCTTAAAAACAGACAAAATTATCACTGCTGAAGCTTTTGTGGACTGCAGCCCACTTCACCGGTTGCATGGAGTGCTATCCTGGGTTGCAGGTACCTGGATGGGATTGACTGAAGTCTGCAACCTTGCAAAAACATTAATGGCAAGCAGGGTGCCCGTTGCGTCATCCCCAGATAATTCCCGCTTTCCTGCTCACAATTATTGTTTGTTCATTTATGCCTTGGGCCTGTTCCCATTGAAAAGTCATTTTTCCAGATAGCGTTGCTTCCCCTTTTGTCCATAAACCAATCAGTTGATCAGAAAATCAGTTCGTTGCATGAGCTGGGAGGTTGTTATAATAGAAAGCAGTTGCTTAGATTTTGACTCGACGCAAGACTGTAAGGAAAGAGAGGAGAAAAAGCATGCTTTATGGCTGGTATTCTTAGACATGGGTTGTTTTGAACTGCACACCCTCTGCATCTTCACCCGTCCTGCTACTATTTGCTTTTCTTCCTCTAGCACCTTTTATCTATTTGGAATGCCTCCTCCCCACCCCCCAAAAATGGTCCTTTCTGGCTTATTACTGCAAGAGCTTTTAACACCCCATCCGTACTCTGACTGTGAACGATTTTTATTTTACCCATTCTTGGTGAAACCTTTGTAATCCTTCCAGTTGTAAGGACTGGCTGAAAGAATCATGTATGCAGTTTTGTAAACATGCCTGCTCAAGTATACATGTGACACATGGATTTCCCCAGTAATTATCACCTTTTCCCTTTTGTCTGGAAATTGCTTATTTGAGATGCTTGTCAAATACTGTCCCTTGCCAAATCTACCCTTCCCTTAGCTTAATGGCCCATCCATTGCTTTGAAGTGATAAACTCTGGCTGTCTAGACTGTTTCATCTTGTAAGGAACCACAGTTGGGGAATCTTTTCAGCATATTGTCTGGCTTCAAAGGAAGCCCTGACTGTGGGAGCCTCGCTAACATTGGCTGAAGGTAAATTAGCATGTTAAATTAATTCAGTTCTCCTTGAAGCTGATTGGGCCAGCGTGCCATAAAAAATGACCCCACCTCCTTCTGTAGCATCGCTTTGGGAGGGGGAAGGTTCCCGTATCTAGAAATGAGTGTCTTTGCCTGAAAATGTATTAGGAAATTGGTATCAAATGGTGGATTATGAAACTGCCCCTCCAAACATGCATTTTCCATTTCTCCTGTGGCTCCTCTTTCAGTGCCATTTTGACTTCTCAGTCACTGCGTGTGACTTTAGCCAGTCAAGGATCACTTCAGGAGTTAATGTCATGCTGCTATGTAGCCAATTGGAATTCATGCAATTGTAGAGTTGGAAAGGACCACAAGGGTCATCTATTTTTTTAAAAAAATTAGGCTTTATGTTTATTTTCAGATAACAAAATTGTAATTATTTTTTTAATAATTTTTTATTAGATTTTCCACAATGATAACACAAACCACAAAGCAAAATAATACACGAAAACAGAAAAAGAAAAAAAAGAAAAAAGGGAGCAATAAACAGATAAACAATAACAACAAACTTAATTCTTCACAAATCCAACCTTTTAAACTTCTTGGTTGACTTCCTCAAATCCCTCCCTCCCTTCTGAGTTTCCTTGTAATTAAAAGTAACAGCTTTCCAATATCATTATTAAGCTAAAACAATTTCCAATTATAGTCCATCCTATTCACTTTTCTTAACATTCTAAATCCCATTTATTTAAGTATAGCTTAGTTTGATCCTAGGCCTATTTTTGTTTCTTTCAAGTAATTTCTAATTTTTTATATTACAATATTTATTCAAATGGGGACGCGGGTGGCGCTGTGGGTAAAAGCCTCAGCGCCTAGGGCTTGCCGATCGTAAGGTCGGCGGTTCGAATCCCCGCGGCGGGGTGCGCTCCCGCTACTCGGTCCCAGCGCCTGCCAACCTAGCAGTTCAAAAGCACCTCCGGGTGCAAGTAGATAAATAGGTACCGCTTACCAGCGGGAAGGTAAACGGCGTTCCGTGTGCTGCGATGGCTCGCCAGATGCAGCTTTGTCACGCTGGCCACGTGACCCGGAAGTGTCTGTGGACAGCGCTGGCCCCCGGCCAATAGATGTGAGATGGGCGCACAAACCCCAGAGTCTGTCAAGACTGGCCCGTTCGGGCAGGGGTACCTTTACCTTTACCTTTATTTATTCAAATAGTCCTTAAATTTCCTCCAGTCCTCTTGCATCTCCTCTTCTTTCTTTAGTCGAACCACATGCATTGTAGGAATCTCAACTGAAGCATCCATGACAAATGGCCATCCAACCTCTCCTTTAAAATCTCCAGGGAAGGAGAGTCCTCCCCCTCTTCCACTGTTGATCAGCTCTTGCTGTCACAAAGTTCTTCCTGGTGTTTAAGTCAGAATCTCTTTTGGCAAGTGAACAGTGCTTTCTGTGCTGGGCTATGGCAGCATGGGAACAGTGAGTATTATTCACTCCCTAGGACAGCATCACCAACCCGGTGCTTCCTGGGTGTTTTGGACTGCAACACCTATCAGCCCAGGAGAACATGGCCGTGCTGGGTGGAGCTGATGGGAATTGTAATCTAAAAGATCTGGATGGAGGACACCAATCAGGTGAAGGGCACAGGGGTCTGTAGGGTGGCATGGCGGCTGGGGGTGGGGTTCCAGGTGGCAGAGGAGCTGGAGGGCAGCATGGCAGTTGCTGGGCGTTTCGGGTGCTGCAGAGGGGCGGAGCCACTGCCCGTCCCTGAAATCTGCAGCTGGTGGGGTTTGCTAAGCTGCAGCTGATGCAAGGATGCCTCCCCTTCTTCATGCAATGGATGGACACATCAGTCATCTTTGTGACTTCTCTCTTTTTCACTCTTAGCCTTTATTTGTTCTAAGATTAAGAGTCATGTTTTATGATCTTTGAACTGCAAACCAATGGATAAACACACAAGGTAGAAAGGAAAGTGGTATATTTTAAAAAATAAATGCCAAGGCGTATTCCTTAAGTCTTTATATGCTTTCCTTCCAGCTCAGAATAAAGATGAACTTTGAAAATTACACTTGCCACAGTCCTGCTCTGTGCCGAAAGCAGGTCTCAGATCTGGTCCTCATAGGAGACCTCTATAACTTTAGCCACATCTGCCACATAGAGGCAGTGGTCCTCTCCAGAGAAAGTGTGGCAGTTTGCTCTTCAGGGCCCTGTGCTTGGAATCTCTTTTGCTGAGATAAGCCTGCATGCCATGAGAAGAGTGCTTATGAACATACACAGAATTCAGAGTGCCTGTCTTTTGCAAAGGTTGCAGTACAAGCTGTTGCCTTGTGACTCATTCTTAGCCTGCCTGTCAAGTGCGGCGGTGTGCTCGGAGATGCTGTGTCTTATGAGAAATGGCCCGGGTTGGAATGGTAGGAAAGCTTTCAGCTGAGACTAACTTGCAGACAAGCACACACATACTAAAAAATGGCTCATATGCAGTTTTCCTCTGCCTGCCTGCCTCATTCTTCTGTCTTTGCATTCTGGAAAGTGTCCAAGAGGGTAAGATAAAATTCTGGGCTTATGAAATTCAGGTAACCCTGGTCACTACAGAAACCTCAGGGGCTATGCAATGAAGCTGAACGTTGGGCGGTTCAGGACAGACAAAAGGCAGTACTCCTTTGCACGATGCATAGTTAAAACTATGGGATTTGCTCTCACAAGAGGCAGCGAGGGCCCCCGACTTGGATGGTTTTAAAAAGAGGATTAGACGAATTCATGGAGGATAAGGCTCTCAGTGACAGTCTCTACTGTCCGCAGGATGCCTCTGAATACTTGTTGCTGGGAGTCACTGTCAAACTCACATCATATTTGTGGGCTTCCGATAGGCTTCTGGTTGGCTATTGTGAGAATAGGATTTTGTACTAGATGGGCCTTGGGCCTGATCCAGCTATAGGGCTGTACTTACATTCTTAAAAAACGGAAGCCAGGTCCCCTGTTTGTCTTTGCCAGTCACCTCAGAACCTCTCCAGTTTTTTTGGGTTTTTTTTTTTACAAAGGTTGTAGGAAACCTGTCATAATTTCATGCCGCAAAAAACGGAGTTCTTCATTGCTCAGCCGTGCAATTAAGTTCTGGGAGAGGCGCCTGGGAAATATTACACTGAGTTGAGATATGATCTCCCCATATCAAGTAATTAAAAAACAAAACAAAACTAGTATTCAGAATATCTAAGCACCCTTCAGGTTATAGCTTGCGAAGCAAAAAATCCTAGTGCAACGCTTCTAAAACGTCCCAGTTATTTAAAATAACTCATGGTGGTGGTGATAGTGATGTAGTAATTAATGATGAGAAGATAAAGGGATATTGACTCACTGAACAATTTAGTTGAAATAATTAAAAGCTCTTTATCAGCCGCCACGCGTCTGGAGTATGTCTGCCAGTGACCATTTTATGGTGCAAATGTAATGACTGTGATGAGACTCAATTTCCAGTATGCACTATGTGTGGGTCGTTTAGCGGAGAGCTCTGGGGATGGTGGTATTTTGTGGGCAGGGTTGGAATCCTTGGTGTAAGAGAGACAGAATTGCTGAATAGCTTTGGGCAAGTTATTCTCCGAATCGCTTCCCTATGAAAATTAGGGTTCACATTTTGTCAGTCTAGAAAAGCAGAGTCACTGGACCACTCGGCGATTAATCATCACTGAATATCTCCAAGTACTTATTTATTAAGACAGTAATAAAGAATAGAGATAATTAAGTTAATTTCTTTTAAAAATGAGCACCCTACTTTCCCTTTCAAACTGCATAGAGCATCATGCTTGATCACACTAAGGTTGCCCCCTCACAAAATGCTGGGGTCTTGTCAGATGTGCTTTGGGTTGTGTACTTCCGCCTCTCCAGAGATGTTTGTAAATGTTTTTGCACAGCTTCTAAGGGGAGACAGGCCAGCCGTGTGGCTTAACTGGAGAGAGGATGCAGAAGCTTGTCTGGAGAGAGCCAGGGGCCGCAGAGGACTTTTCTATAGATGATGATGATTATAATAATGATAATAATACTAATAATATGCCACCCATCTGACTGCATTGCCCCAGCCATTCTGGGCAGCTTCTAGCAAACTGTAAAAACACAGTAAAACATGAAACATTAAAAACTTCCCTATACCAGGCTGCCTTCAGATGTCTTCCAAAAGTCATAGTTGCTTACCTGTTTGACATCTGATGGGAGGGCCTTCCACAGGGCAGGTGCCACTACCGAGAAGGCCCTCTGCCCAGTTCAGATCCTAGATATGGTCTGAAGTTGCATGATGCAGTAACCTTGCTGATGGTACAAGTCTGGAGATGGTACGACTGCGTCAGAACTCATGATTGCCACTCTTGTGTGTAAGAAATGTGGAATGTGAGCTAAATCTATGGCTGTGTGCACATCAGCATCTTGAACCGTAGCTAGGTTCCCCCCCCCCTATGTTCTAAGCTACTTTCTTATGTTACTGTTCACTGCAGTGATGAGGCGGGAATGCCTTCACCTGAAGCACAATACCTGATTTGTTTCCCTGCGGCAAACTCCGGTTCACTGAAGCTGTCATCTGCGCATGCGCAACAGCTACCTGAAATGCACATGCCTCACCTTAACTGCAGCTTCCGTTTTCAAATCAGATGGAAACTGGTTTGAGAGAGAGAGCACAACATGAGTATTTCTCAAACAGCTACAGGATACAGTTGATGGTTGGTAACCTGATGTGTTGTTGTTTAGTTGTGTCCGACTCTTCGTGACCCCATGGACCAGAGCATGCCAGATACCCCTGTCTTCCACTGCCTCCCGCAGTTTGGTCAAACTCATGTTCGTAGCTTCGAGAACACTGTCCAACCATCTCGTCCTCTGTCGTCCCCTTTTCCTTGTGTCCTCCATCTTTCCCAACATCATGGTCTTTTCCAGGGTCTTCTCTTCTCATGTGGTGGCCAAAGTCTTGGAGCCTCAGCTTCAGGATCTGTCCTTCCAGTGAGCACTCAGGGCTGATTTCCTTCAGAATGGAGAGGTTTGATCTT
Organism: Podarcis vaucheri; assembly: GCF_965113315.1. Lineage (NCBI taxonomy): Eukaryota > Metazoa > Chordata > Lepidosauria > Squamata > Lacertidae > Podarcis > Podarcis vaucheri. The sequence continues at coordinate 33,846,142 of NC_138755.1, read as the reverse complement.
CTTGCAGTCCATGGGACTTTCAAGAGCCTCCTCCAGCACCATAATTCAAAAGCATCAATTCTTTGGCTATCAGCTTTCTTTATGGTCCAGCTCTCACCTGATGTGTACTCAGCTTCAAACAACAGAGTTGGGAGCACACTGGAGCCAGACTTAATATGAACATATATGCATATGTTTGACCCTGGCTCCCAGAGAGCAAGGGACCTTCACACTTGCCATTGTTATCAGATGATCCCATGAAGTGATTATAAAAAGGTGGGATACTTCCTGCTTAACTGATTTATTTGCAAGGTAAATATTTAAAATAGATTGCGGTATAAGCTTTCATGGGCTTTAGTTCGCTTAATCAGATCCTCGAAGTATCATCAACTAGAGGATTATATAAACATAACAAATATCAGGGCAGAGAGTATTTTTCTTTCAAATTCATAACTTTTTATGCAGGAGCCCACCCACTGAGATATTTTATTTGGACCTACTCTAATGGAGGCTTTTCAGGTCTGCAGTAGTAGTAAAATTTATTACCACTGGTTTCTTAATAGTATCATTTTGAAGATCAGATTTGTGTCCTTTTTTAATAACTTGGTTGTTCTGTGTGGATAGCAGAAAATTCATTGTTGGTAGGGCAAATGCCAACATACACAAGGTTGTTCTTGACTTCATGGGATATTTGACATTATTTCACTCAGTCAAATAAAAGGCTGTCTAAACTTGTCAGGTGACTGACATCCCAGGCCTATTTAAAATATGAACAGTATCCTTCTGTCATGAAAGCTTTTTAGACCATGTCTGATGCTTTAAAAATCAAACACAGTTGTTTTGAAGTGCAGAAGAAACAATAAACTGCATATAAAATCTATAAATCTAAAAATTTTCCAGAGTAGAGAAATCCTTCTACATTCTTCTGCTAGTTCAAATGATGTTAATTCTCTCTCCCCCACCCAATGTTTTCTGCATTTGTCAGTTTTCCATACTGTAGCACTTCCTGAAACACATGATGCTGCAATCGTTTTCTATTTTAAAACCCCAACAAAAAGCACCTTGGATGGCTTCTCCTTTTTTTTATGTATAGTACTTTTTAATTATTATTTGAAAGTTTGTCCCTCAGCCTTTCTTAGTGTATTTTCAGGTCCTTCTCCTTGCTCTTCCTCCTTTTACTTTCCACCCGTGTTGTGACTACTTTAGATTGTACTGTAATAGTGGGGTGGGAGAGCTGGAAAAAAAAAAATTGCATCTGGCAATGAATGCGCCATTTTGATTTCAGATAGTACATGGGTAGATAAGTCTTAAAAGCCCGGGATGCAAATTTTCATGGCCCTCTAGTGGCTACGGTGGCTCATTTACCAGAAATAATGTGTTTAGCGTTAACTCTGGAAGTATATACTTGATTCTGACCAAACTCAGCCTTCCAGAGCAAAATATACATCAGCGTGACCTCCCCATATCATAGAATTGAAGAGTTAGAAGGAACCCCAAGGGTCATTTAGTTCACCCCCTGCAAATACGACCGTGAAACCTTCATCTTTTTGTGGAAGAATGGAAACCATTTTTGTACTATTTAAAGACGTATTATTATATGATGAGCACTTTATGGCACTTGCATCTCCTGGCTCGTAGATGGCAGGTGGTTGGGTGATGCTATTCAGCTGCACCTTTTTTTTGTCTTTGTGGACAATTGGGTAAACGCCAGTGAAAATAAGACCAGGATTTCCAAGTTGCCCATGGAATTTTTTGTGTGCTTAGCGATTGTTCTGCTTGAACCTCCTCTCTCTTCCTCTCCTCAGATCCTCCCTGTACAACATGGTTATATGATGCATCCCAAATGCAAGGTACAAATTATGTGGCTTTGGGGTTCCCGTAGGGAAAATGTTTGCATGTTGTTTTCCGTTCGGATGTTTCCAACTCGCTGCCCACAGGTCCAAGTTAGTGGTGGTGATAATGCAGACAAAGCAATTTCCATTGTTGTTGTATTTTGCCTGGGGTGGGGGTGGGGCTTAGAGGGCTTCGTCTGTCACTAATTGACTTTGTGATATTTCACAGCTTCGCACACACAGTTTCCCCCAGGGACAACGAGCTGTAGTTGATGGAGGGTGGGTGGCTAGGGTGCGCCAAGTCAGATCGTTCATACAGAAAACATTTTAGATGGTGTCACCATGTGCAAATAAATCCCACACTGGGAATATAAACGCACCCATCAACACGGAACTGCAGGGAATATGTTCTGGTTGTAGACAGGTATACTGTTCTCTCTCTCTCTCTCTCTCTCTCTCTCTCTCTCTGTGTGTGTGTGTAAAATATAAAATGTATACAAACAAACAAACGGACATGGTTATCTGCTGCTGAAAATGAAGAGAAAGACAAGGGTCCATAGCAGCTCCGAAGCAGGGCTTTTGAGATTCTGCAGCAAACCTGATGTTGCCCGATGGTCTGTAGATGCCTGATGGTTTGGCTGTCTTCTTCTTCTTCTTCTTCTTCTTCTTCTTCTTCTTCTTCTTCTTCTTCTCATCATTTATTATTAGTACATTTCTCCAGGCTCTCTCTCCCAAGCAAACATGGGATGTTTATTCATCCCCTGACAAGCTGCTCTTACATTGGTGGTTTTGCGGCTATGCAAGCCTGGGTCTACATTAAAATATATTCTGCACCAGATATTTATGGTATGGATTTAATCTTGTGCTAGCTCAGAGGTCCGTATCTTCTAATCCATAGGCTCAGAAATGAGGAGCAGTAATCCCTTGGATGGGGAATATGAGATGTTGAACTTAAATGAGAAATGTGCAGATTTCCATCCAACATATTTTAGAAATTTATTTCAAGGGGACATGGAAATGTACAGATGGGTAACGAGGTTATTTGGCGCATCAGCAGACTCTGCTCCCATCAAATGCCTATCTAGCGTGCTGTTTTAAGAAAAGGGCGTAGTCCCTCTGTGGCTCTCTCCATGTCTCTCAAAGTTTGGGCAAGGCAGAAGTGAGGCAGGCGCTGTTCTCAACGTCAAAAGCAGAGGCCCTTTTTTGCCCAGACCAGAAAACAAGCCTGATCTAAAAGCTTTTATAGAGGACCAGTTCTGTTGCTTTACAGAGGCTGTAGTTCCTCTCTTTTGCCATAAATCGTTGGTGGTACATGGACCGAATCCCTTTCCGGGACTCCCCATGTTCAGTAGTTACCGTGTGCTTGAATCTTGGCATATCCAGATTTATTTTCAGAAGAAACAAAGAGCCTTTTGGCTAACATCGTAAGCTTTCATGGACTGCAGTTTGCTTCATCCGATGAACTTATGCCATCATAAATTTGCTAAGTCTTTAAGGTACCACAAGGCTCTTTGTTGTTCTTGCTGCAAGGGACTCGCACTGCTACTCCTCTGAAAATGATTTATTTACCTGAAGGTTGCCTTGAAGAAACTCTCTTTGTGCACGGAGCACTGCGAAGAATGCAGAGGAATGTGGAGCGGTCGCTGTTAGCTGCTTTTTCCTCTGCAAGAGCCTTTCCTGGGGAATGAAAGTCATTGTGCGATTGCAGTTGAAGCCTGGGCTCCGTTCAGTCTGTACCTATAGCTGCTCGAGCGTTCTGTGGGTCTTCCCCTGGAATTGAAAGAGGGCCACCGTGTGCCAGAGTGCCCCCTTCAAACTGGGAGGAAAGACTCATACTGTGGCTGTTGCTTGTGGTGCCTGCCTCTATAATATCATCCATTCTCCTTCCTTCTCAGGCTTTGGTTGTGGCTAAGCGAGAGAGTCTGAAATCAGCAGAAACTTTCTTTCATTTCCCCCCTCTGCTGTCTAAATCAAAACCAGCTTTTCGGATTAGTCATAATTTATTTAAGAAACGGGGGAGGGAAAGTAATTTTCTAGTCTAATCCAGCCTGACAAAAGCATAGATGCAATGGCGGGAAGAACAGTTCAGGTTGGCTCAGGCTAGAATTTCCCTGTAGGTGATTTAAGGGATGGAGTGAGGGGATCTTGGGATGACGGGGGGGGGGGGGAGATGCACAGAGTGAGGTATATGGTAATGTCTCCCTGTTCCAAATCTCCTTCAAACCTCACCTCATCCATAGTAAATTCTTCCAAAGGATGGGGCAATAAATTAATGGCATACTTGGTCATTTGATTCCAGGGTTTGGTTTCTTTAACAAACTTGTTAGGTTTTGGTATATTACTGTAGAAGGCTGTTAAAATATGACACACGCTACAAAGGACAACAAGGCTGACTGAAAATAGCAGTTTGTCTGCAGCTTGTCCACATTTAAGCATTATGTAGCTGTGAATCCACTTTTCCCCAGGTGGAATTTTGAACATAGTCACACCCATACATAAATTGATTTGTATACGGGGAGCAACCTTGGTCTTTTCAATACATGGCCAGCACACATACCTACTTAAAAACTGTAATGGGTATGAGTTACTCGTGCGTAAACTGGTGCCTTTCTCGGCTAATTTGCCTTGTTAAAACTTTCTGACTGCACAGCCCCTTCTCATGGTGGCTGCCTCAGTCACTGGCAGAATCCGTCAGTGGGCGTTTCTTAAATCTTTTCCAACATAAAAGTTGTTTGACACCCAGTCTCCTCCTACTCTCTCTGCGCGGAAGTCTTCTGCGCAGGGTGGGCGTGGGTAGCGGAGGACCTGGGCTCTCCTCACTGATGTCCAGTGAAGAGTCCTGGAGCCCTCTCGCCGATTCCCCCATCAGCCCCTCTATATCCCTGGTGTTGCGCTGATTTGCTTCCCCATCTGCGGAGCTGCCTCTCTCCCTGCTGGGCCCTTCTCCAGCATCATTTGAGAGCCTTCCCTCCGCCTCTAGCTCCGATGTCAGTTCCCTGACAAAAACAAACAAACAAACAAACAAACAAACAAACAAACAAACAAACAAAACCCCTATCCAGGAAGTGTGCAAAAGCACACAATCAGGCAGTTGCAGCTTCTCAACACATACTTTTGCAGTTTTCTGGTTTTGTGCAAATCTGAGGGAAATGAAATTAAAATATAACTAAGGCTATGCTCCTCTGTTCAGGAGTGCACTGGAGAAACAAAAGCCTTGAGGATGTACAGTAGTACCTCTAGTTACGTACTTAATTCGTTCCAGAGGTCCGTTCTTAACCTGAAACTGTTCTTAACCTGAAGCACCACTTTAGCTAATGGGGCCTCCTGCTGCCACCACACCACTGCTGCGTGATTTCTGTTCTCATCCTGAAGCAAAGTTCATAACCCGAGGTAATATTTCTGTAACCTAAAGTGTATGTAACCCGAGGTACCACTGTAGTGGGCATGGAAAGCAAGGGTAGCAAAAAGTGATGATTGATTAACCCACCCAAAAACAAATGGCCTGGGACCCCAAGTGGAGTGGGTTGGAGTCTAATTTCTCCCAACATATTCCCATATCGAGTAATCCTGAATTTACAGAGGGAAAGCACTGAGACTGGTGTTGCTTGAAGGTAATGTCATGTGAACTACACAAATTAAATTGGAGTGTAAAACAGCTGCAAACACACAGTAAACTCCAGTGTGGACAAGCCCCTCTAGGGTCACGTTCGCCCACCAGTTGGTGATCTCAAGTGTAGGCAGGAGAAGACTTTCTTTTATGCTCTTGTCATGATATTAACTTGTACTACACATTTGGAATGGAGAAGAGGAAGACCTTGACGCACAGCTCCCATTTTTAGCAGCAGCCCCTGTATTTTGTATAATGTGTGGTTCTACCATTTCACTTCCTTAAAATAATTCAGAAAGGCATCTCTATTGTGGATGGCCCAGCCTTGTGGTGGAGAGTGGCCTCTTGGCTCTAGTTAGTCCTGTGATTTCAATCACACATCCCTCTCTTCCCCCACCATTCCCATATCCAGCCCTTGATGACTTCCTAATGTAAAAACAACAACACATTTGCCTCTGCAAACGTGGTCCCCTAACCTTTGGAAAAGGCACAGTTGCAGTACAAATGACTCTGTGTATATAAGGCAGTATGCCTCTGCATTCCAGTTTCCAAAGAAGATATCATGCTGTTGTGTTCATGGGCTCCCCAGAAGCATCACACTGTCTGTTGTGGGTCCAAATGGACATTTTGCTCTGATCCGGCAGGGCTCTTTTGTTGTTTATTTTTTCTGAACGCTGCAAGATGCTTTGAGATCCCGGTATTAAAGGTTGTTTAGGAAGACAGGTATTTTATTATTTACAGCTTTCCCCATAGTGTTCTCTGCGGCTTTGCTTAGACAGTCTATAAATGGTTCAAGCAATGGATCTCCTTTCCACTTCCCCTGGAGAGACTGCCTGACAGTCTAATGGTTCTTTAACTTCCCTCCCTTGCTCAATTTACTCCGGCAAATCCCCTTTCCCCAGATTTTCCTAAAACATCCACAGCCTGCACATCTGCAAGGAAATACATTCGAAATCCGCCTAACTATACTTTATTTATATGTTCATTTTTCATGTCTTCTCGCAAAAACGTGCTTTTAGCAGCCCTGGAATTCAAGGGCATATGTATACTGCAGCGTAAAATTGGTTTAATTGTCTTTCACCCCAGGAAATATGAGGGATTTGGTTCTTTAAAGGGGTAGGGAACAGACAACCTGCGATACCTTGTGGAAAGACATGACAATGAAAACAGGCAAAACGCAAATATACTTTTTAGTTGTGGATTGGGGCCCAGTTCTTTCCAGCTTGACTTTCCTCATTTTTCTGTAGTTTTGTTTTGTTTTGTTTTTAGAAGTCACTGATGTGGCAGATACTGCTGGGCCCTTTGCATATTGCATTTTGTTTGGCAGATACTGCTGGGCCCTTTGCATATTGCATTTTGTTATGGCTTTAAAGTGTTTGATGGATATTCAGAAAACCACAATACATGTGTGCAATAAAACAAACACAAGGGCCTCTTACTTTCTAGGACCCTCGTACCTACAGGACCGCCTCTCCTGGTATGCCCCACAGAGGAACTTACGGTCCTCAAACAAAAACATCTTGGAGGTCCCAGGCCACAGGGAGGTTAGGCTGGCCTCAACTAGAGCCAGGGCTTTTTCGGCTGTGGCTCCGATCTGGTGGAACGCAAGACAGAGCTGTTCCATCAGGCCTTTGGCCAGGGCACAGCCTGACTCCCTCCTTTGGCAATCTTCACAGACCTCTAGCCCAATGGTTGCCATCAATTTGATTTGAATTAATTTTTTAATGAAATGATTTTAGAATGTTGTATTATTTTATTGTTGTTAGCCGCCCTGAGCCCGGCTTTGGCTGGGGAGGGTGGGATATAAATAAAATTATGATTATGATTATTATTATTATTATTATATCTTGCAAATGTACACATTCCAGGGAGCTAGGATTTGCTGTTGGTTCCTCACATGGGTGTATGCAATGTCAAACACAATTTTCTGACACATGGGTCCACTCTGAGTGAGCCTGTGCCTGGAGGTGTCTTGAAACGGCTTCCTAATTGCACAATTAAATTGTATTAAAACAAAATTCATTTTCACAACGTAGCCTCCAAAAGCCTTTCGAAGAGAAAAATCACCTGTTACGGAAATTTATCTTTTGTACTCTCCTGTGTAGGAAGGTGTGCAAGTCCCCAATTTGGGATGATGTGTGAATTTCCCTATGTGGGAAGAGACTGGGGCCCTATCAGATGGATAATGTTTTCTGGGAAGTCGCAAACAAGAAGAAAACTAGACATCCGTTTGTCAGTACCTCTGAACCATCAACTGGAGGAAATTCAGTTCCTGGCTGGTAGATTAAGGTCTAGTGCAGTAGGGCATGTCATTTTAGGGGATGAAACTTAAATTTCTCCAGTGAAGGGTCTTAAAAATAAGTTTTCAGGTGTGAGGAATTCAAATCTGCTATTATTTTTGTGACTGGACAACATTTAGCTTGGTAAGTCTATGTTTGAGGAAGAAGCTGGGATAGGTCAGTCAATAGAGCATGAGACTCTTAATCTCAGGGTTGTGGTTTCGTGGCCCATATCGGGAAAAATAGCCCTACATTGCAAGGGGTTGGGCGTCCAACCCTACAATTCTATGATACCAAGAACATAAACTGCTTTCAGAAAGCTGATTTTTTTTAAAAAAATACTATCTGAAAATGTCAGGCAATACTTAATAAGTACATGACCAAAAAAAAATTATTTCTATGCAGTTTTAACATTTTACTTGCCAAGCAAAACTAAAATATATTAATTTAACCCAAATATGTTTTGATTTCCCAAGTCATGTTACGATTTTTTTAGCACCCCTCATTTTTGGAATTTGAAATTCAGGACGCCCCATTAGTGCAGAGACAGGTTAACCTCTGTGTGTGTGTGTGTGTGTGTGTGCACACGCACATGCGTACGCGTGTGCGCACACGCCTCAAGACCCTTCAGTTTGGTTTAGCAGTTCCCCTCACCCTGATCCTATCACCTGATATTTCCTTATTGAGGTGTGTTTCCATAACACTTGACTCCAGTGAGGTTAGGATACAGACATCATTGATCATCTGCTGTGGTGGGTGGGTGGGATTTCTATCCCATCCTGGGATACAGATCACTCCATCCCCCCAACTCGAGTGGCTCATATTTAGTGGATTTTCTGTTAACTCAAGTCAGCAATTAACCAATTTGAGAAGGTTAGTTAGGCTGGAAGGTCAGGTTTGCAAAGTTTGCACAAAGCGAGTCAACAGCACTGCAGTTTGTGGAAGCTCCTCCATAAGCCATGCATAAGATGACACAAGGAAATCCAGGTTGCTCAATATGGATTCTTGCCTCACTTTGGCTATTGTTAAGAACAGCAAACAGTGCTGAAATAATTGGAACAAGAATTGGCTGTTTTAAGATGATAAGCCTTGCTGGACCAAGCCAAGAGTTGTAACATTCTATTTCCAGCTGTGTCCCACCAGATGCTTTTTGGAAGCTTAAAGCAGGGCAGAACTGCAGCATCCTGCCCTGTTGGTCCCTTAGCAGCTGTTATTCATTGATATTCTGCTGCTGAACATGGAGGTTCCATTTAGTTATAGCGGCTAATAGCCATTGATTAGTCTGTCTCCCACAAATTTGTCTAATCCCCTCTTGCAGCCATTTAACTCCCATTCCTATTTTTGGTGCAGTGGTTTCTTTCAGCCAAGACTTTTTTTTTTGCCGTCTCTCTCCTTTCAGGTGGAGCTGCCTATGCATGTAGATCTGCAGGCCTCCTGGTCCATTTGGAACATGTGCTGAGAGGCAGTCGTGACTTATGGAAGATGCGGGAATCTCTGAAGAAGCTACGTGGATCCTAACGCCATCATGAGAGGGAAGAGAAGATCCACGAGGATGGTTTGGCTGTGGATGGCATGCATCCTCAGTGTAGCATCATCTCTAGAAGGTAAGTGCAATATTGGTGCTTTCTAGAGAGAAAACGCTATTGGCCTTATTGCGTCAAGTTAAGAGGTGACTGTCTTTTCTATAACTTTATTGCTTGCTCATGGGCACTTGCTGATCAGCTTCAGTAGGGAATGAGAACAGAGGGTTTTAAAATAAAGAGTTCGTGGATCCTGGGTTGGAGTTCCTATCATAAAAATCAGTAAGGGAGAAGGGGAGGAATATTTGAGATGCCTTTAAGATGCTGATGGTTTAGGGCTTCATAGAATCATAGAGTAGGAAGGGGCCACAAGGATCATGGTATAGTGGTTAAAGAACAGTGGACTCGTAATCTGGTGAACCGGGTTCGCATCCCCACTCCTCCACATGCAGCTGCTGGGTGACCTTGGGCTAGTCACACTTCTCTGAAGTCTCTCAGCCTCACTCACCTCACAGAGTGTTTGTTGTGAGGGAGGAAGGGAAAAGGAGATTGTTAGCTGCTTTGAGACTCCTTAGGGTAGTGATAAAACGGGATATCAAATCCAAACTCTTCTTCTTCTTCATCTAGTCCAACTCCCTGCAAAGCAAGAATCTTTCACCCCACGTGCGGCTCGAACCCACGGCCCTGAGATTAGGAGTCTCATGCTCTACCAACTGAGAGGAATGGGGTGTGATTCCTTGTGCTTGTGGGTTTAGGAATGGGGTTTGATCCCTTGCATTGGAGTGGTGCTGGTTTAGAAAACAGAATGGTTTTGAGTGAAGTTTTGGGATACATTACATGACACTGTTCGAGATGCAGTTTATGGCCTGTCATTCTTGCCAAGAAGATAGAAAGAAATGAATGTTTTTCGTTGTTGATTTACAGTGGTACCTTGGGTTACATACGCTTCAGGTTACATACTTTTCAGGTTACACACTCCGCTAATCCAGAAATAGTGCTTCAGGTTAAGAACTTTGCTTCAGGATAAGAACAGAAATCAGGCTCTGGCGGCAGCAGGAGGCCCCATTAGCTAAAGTGGTGCTTCAGGTTAAGAACAGACCTCCAGAACGAATTAAGTACTTAACCCGAGGTACCACTGTATTTATTCCTTTCTAAACAGCCATCTCAAGGAAATTAAAATAATTTTAAAACGGTTAGAAACAGGAAAACAGCCAATAACCTTTAAACAAGACTAAAACCCTAACAAAGTAGATTTCCCTTATGGGGTGCTTGGTTGTGTTTAATGAAGAGGTTGGGAAATGGTAGAAAGTGGTCAGAGGCGGCAAATATGTGGGATGAGAGAAGAAAGAAAAACCTGGGAAAGAGAGAGTGGGAGATGGAAGGGCAAAAGTGTCATGACTCATGAGCAGCCCTGTTGCCGGGCCAAGGAAAATCCCTGTGGCCACATGTGCTCATTGACCTGAACCGTTTCACGATGAATGCTCATCTTTCCCTCACACATGAAAGCCTTTGGAAGAGACAGGTCAGGAAGCAGGAGTAAAATTGCTGGAGAACCGAAGGAAGGAGGGAATCTGTGATGAGCGAAGATGAGAACAAAGGGAGTTAAGAAAAGTAAGAGCACCTGCAGGAAGGGACGTACTGTCTGGAGAGAAGCAATACTTTGCTTGAAGGAAATGGGTAGAAGTTCTGGGAAGGCAGATGCAGCTGTTTGTCATCAGCTGAAAAAAAAAGCGTGGCGCTGTCTCTTGTGAATGGCGCACGTGCATTTTTAGTAGTTGGGTTTTTCCTCCATAAATATGGAAGCAGCAACTGGGAAAGGTCTGGATCTCTGATGGTTATGCATAAATCTCAGGAACCCAGCTGGCAACTGGCAGCACTGGGCTTACATTTTCACAGCCGATGGCACCGCATGCATCTTGTAACGCCATTTGCATTTTGGCATTTTTCCTGCTGGCTAAGAAGCAGGGTGTGTGAGCTGGCCTGTAGAGGATGCCGCAGATGGCCTTTTGCTATCCTAAGCAAAGTGCAGCAAGGGGATTGGGAGCCAACAGTGGGAAATGATTTTACCACTTCTTGAGCAGGAGCAATAATAGTAATTATTATTATTATTATTATTATTATTATTATTATTATTATTATTATTATTATTTATACCAGCCTTCATTCAAAGATCACAAGGTGGTTTACAATATAAAAGCACAAAAATACATACTATAATAGCAAACAAAAACAATACCCCCATATATTTTTTTATAAAAAGGCCTTAGATCAATAGGAGTATAGCATCAATAGGAGTATAGGAGTATAGCATCTAGATCAAGGGGAGTAATAGTGCCACTGTATTCTGCTCTGGTCAGACCTCACCTGGAGTACTGTGTCCAGTTCTGGGCACCACAGTTCAAGAAGGACACCGACAAACTGGAACGTGTCCAGAGGAGGGCGACCAAAATGGTCAAAGGCCTGGAAACGATGCCTTATGAGGAACGGCTAAGGGAGCTGGGCATGTTTAGCCTGGAGAAGAGGAGGTTAAGGGGTGATATGATAGCCATGTTCAAATATATAAAAGGATGTCACATAGAGGAGGGAGAAAGGTTGTTTTCTGCTGCTCCAGAGAAGCGGAAACGGAGCAATGGATCCAAACTACAAGAAAGAAGATTCCACCTAAACATTAGGAAGAACTTCCTGACAGTAAGAGCTGTTCGACAGTGGAATTTGCTGCCAAGGAGTGTGGTGGAGTCTCCTACTTTGGAGGTCTTTAAGCAGAGGCTTGACAACCATATGTCAGGAGTGCTCTGATGGTGTTTCCTGCTTGGCAGGGGGTTGGACTCGATGGCCCTTGTGGTCTCTTCCAACTCTATGATTCTATGATTCTAGATTGTTTAATTGACCAGAGGCCTGGTAGAAGAGGAATGTTTTTGCCTGGTGCCTAAAGATATGTAATGAAGGTGTCAGGCGTGCCTTCCTGGGGGCGCATTCCATGAGGACATGAGATTAAAGGGCCCTACAGTTGAAGCTGAAAAAAACCAACCTTACTTCCTCTACCCTGCCATCTAGTAGGGTATAGTCGTACCTTGGTTTTCAAATGGAATCTGTTCTGGAAGTCCGACTTCCAAAAACGTTCGAAAACCAAGGTGTGACTTCTGCTTGGCCGCAGGCGCTTCCTGCACTCAAGTAGAAGCTGCGTCGGACATCCGGGTTCCAAATAACATTCGCAAACCGGAACACTCACTTTTGGGTTTGCGGCGTTTGGGAGCCAAAATGTTGTGAGTCGCAAGGTGTTTGAGAACCAAGGTACGACTGTATGTATTTGTTCATATCCCATACTTTCTCTAGCTCTGTTTCCACATTCCCCTCCATTAATTTATAAAACATTTCATTTCACTAGGTATCACCGAGATAACTTTTCAAAACAGTAACCACCAGGATTCTTCCCAAAATGTTAACCTGCATGTATGATGACGGTGCAAAAATCCATGTGGTTTTTACAAAAAGATTTCAGCCATGTCCCTCTGCTGTCGGTGTTCTACTCTGGTGCCCTTTAGCCAAATCAGCAATAGTTATATGCTAAGCCTTTCCTAGCTTGCCCACCATGTCATCTGTTGCAAGGCATAGTGTGATTGCATTTCTTTTGCTCTACTTCACACAGAAACTCCCAGTTTCATCTCAGTTTGGAATTGGTACCCCAGCAAAGGCCCAAAGACTGGTGGAAGGCTGTCTATTATTATTGTTATTGTTACTGTTATTACTGCCCTTCATTATCAAATTCCAGGACGGTTTACAGAATATATTAAAACAACATTAACTCAAAAGCATAAATACAGTAAACCACATTTTAAAAATACACAAAACAGATCAGTTGAAAGTTGAATATTAAAGATCAGCTAATGCTTGGCAAATGAAAAAAGAGGATGAAGCACAGTTAAAGTTGGGGCTTGTCATTTTTTTGAGGAGAGGGACTAGGTGCCACAACAGAAAATGTCTCTCCCTGATTGCCGACAGATGCATGCAGACAATGGTACAATCAGGAGTGCCTGATCTATAGATCCCAGTGAAGAGGCAGGTCAGTATAAGGGAGAAGATGCTCCCTCAAGTACCCTGGTTCGCAGTTGATAGGGCCTTATATCACCTTGAACATCACCTTGAGCCTGGCCCAGTAAAGTATGGGCAGCCACTGCAGGTGTGACATGCTTGCGGTAGATTGCACCACTTGGCAGTGTAGCCACTGGATTCTGCACTAGCTGCCGTTCTGGGTGCATAGGCCACTGTGACCAGACTATCTCCACCCAGAAACAACCATAGCTGAAAAAATGCATTTCTGGCCACTGCAGTCACCCGAGTCTTCCTTGACAAAGATGAATCATGGAGTACCTCCAGTGAAACTGATCCTTTGGGAGGAGTGCAATGCCATTTAGAGCAGACACCCTCCTACCTTATTCTTTGAACTAGGAGCCACCCACCCACAGCACTTCCATTTTACCAGGCATCAGGTTCAGTTTAGTAGTCTTCATCCACCACTCCACTGCTTCTAGGCACTGGTCCAGGACTTGCAAAGGCACACCTGGTTAAGATGCAACGTGTGCTGATGACATTGTTGTGCTCCAAATCCCCCAGTAACCACACCCAAGGCTACGTATTCACGGTGAACAGCACCGGGGACAAAGTGGCGTTCTGTGGCACTCCACAGTGCAAAATCCAAGGGGCTGACATACAGTCCCACCCAATGCCACTCTCTGAAACCAGTCCTGGAGGTGGGAGCAGAACTATTGCCACAGGTTGGCTCCCACTCCCAACCCACAGGGCCATCCAAGGGGATATTATGGCTGACGGTATCAAAAGTCACTGAGAGATTCTTTCTCCTGATAATAGTCATCCATCAGGGCAACCAACCCTGATTCTGTCTTGAAACTGGGCCTGAAACCAGATTGGAATGGGCTTAGTAAATCTGCTTCCTCCAAAGGTCCCTGAAGCTGATCCGCCAGCACCCTTTCAAGAGGGTGCCCAGTAAGGGGATATTTGCGACCGGGAGATGCCATACTCTGCTGGATCCAGGATTGGTTTTTTCAGGAGTGGATGCACTACTCCGCCTTGTTGAATTTCTGATGCACATATTGTAATTCAGCTACTATGCCAGACAAGAATTCTTGACCCTCCTTATGCCCAATTATATCCAATTTTAAATTCAGTCATGGAAACAAATTATTAGTAGATAGAGGCACAACCTTTTGTGCGCACACTGCTCTGAGGCAGGGAGGGAATTGGTATATTTGGATGCACAACATGTTACAGAAGCTTGGAGATTTGCATAGTGCAGCGAGGAAACTGGGGGAAACTCCCCCCACCCCACCTCCAATTCAGGAAATTCACATAAGCGGTAAAACCGACCAAGACTTTCAGACTTGCACCACTACTTCAGTGGCGGCGGCACACTTTTCAAGGAAGATACAGAAGGCAAGGCAGGACGAGAGAGGTTGTGAGAGAATGGGTCAAACCCCACTTCCCCATATCACTTCCCCTGCAGGTAGCTCCCCATGCTGTTTTGCAAGAGAAAGACAGCAGTCCCTACTTCCCAGTCTTCTGTTTGCCACTGAACATCAGTTTCCCTCCTGAGAGCAGGGAATTGTCGTAATTTTGAGTTCACATCTCACTGCTTGGTTCTTGAAGTGCACAGGACAGCCCTAGGTGAAAAGAAGGAATCATGTTTGTTGGAGCTTCAGAAAAGTCAATTAGAAAGGAGAACGTTGCAAGGATCTAGGTGTCAGGAAGAGTCAATCCACCAAATTACTTTTTGCGTTCTTTTCAGGCATTTCTTGCAGTGGTGGGAAGGCTTATCTAGTTCGCAAGCTTTCCATGAGTCAGTGATGAGCAGATGCTCTTAATAGTTGCTTGCCTGAAACCTCCTTGCTAGAAACACCCAGCCATCAGTTTGGGTTCTGTTTTAATTGATCCCTTTTAGTTGATGCCCCTCACGTAGCGTCCCAAAGCAGAGTTTGGTTGTTTGGTGGGTCATGAGTTGTGCACCCCATGTAGAACGCATTGTAATAGTTTTCAAAGTTACTAGAGCCTGGAGGTCCCTGGTTAAGTCATCTCTGTCTAAAAGAGGCTGCAGCTGGCAGAGAGCTATAGCTGGGAATAGGCAATCATAGCCCGCAAGGCCACGAGTGAAAATGTTGGATTCAGGAGCACCCCCAAGGCTATGAACCTGGTCCTTCAAGGCATGCAACCCCATCCAGAACAAGCTGTCTTCCAGCTTACAGATGCAAGAACTTGGAAAACATAACACCTCTGTCTTTTCAGGATTCACTTGCATTTTGTTCTCCCACATCCCGCCATCGCTGCCTCCAAACACCTGTCTAGCACCTCAGCTGCCTTTCCTGATTCAGATGGAACAGGGGGAAAGAGCTGGGTGTCATCCATACATTTGGCATGTTCAGGAACCAACCCCCGGCTTCTTGAAATTATTGACTTTTTGAGGTGATGGAAACTGAAAGAAAGCACCTGTCAAGGTTTGCACCCTCATATGCTTTGAAAAGGCACCCCCAGCATTTCCTCAAAAGGCTAAATATGGCCGGAGCTTCGACGGGGATGGAAAATAAGGACAGCTGATGTGTATTTTATCATTATTTACCCCTTGATTTTCTGTGCAACTTCTAATGCAGGTTACTGTCAACTCTTGAAAAGGAGGATTGTTGAGCACACGCCTCCCATCAGTTGTCTCATGCTGCTTGCTGCCAACTTCCCACTTTTTGCATCCAAAGAAAGTTCTAACCTACACAAGCTTATGCTGCATCCAATATTATTCTGAAAAAGTGCTGCAGGATTCGTGCTTTAAATAACTATAGCCAACCGGCCTCCAAATATGGTGTGAATAAAATGCTGAGATAACGTCACGCTTTCCTGTTGTGCGTTGGCTGGCCGAGCTGATAAGACGGCAGAGTTTTCTTCTGTAAATTGAAGTGGTGCAATCTGACCTCCCTCTTCATCTTGAAATGCCTTTGAACGTGATGGTGGAGGAGTCGCCCCATATAAAGTGTGAAGACATTGTACTGAAATACACAGCAGGAGCAAGTCCTTAGACATAACGATGACCTCGCCCTTCCAAAGTAGCTGGGCTTGGCTGAACGGGGAGGCATTCCCCCAGTTCCTTGCCGTACTTGAGTGACAGGGGTAAAAATGTGGTTTGACTTAAAGCAGATCCGGCAGATCAGTGTGGCGGTGCTCAGCACAGCAATGATAACAGGATGCTATCCTGTTAGCAATGTGAAGGGGAAGCGAAGCCCATGTTTTCATCCCTTGTGTGGCCAAGTGCCTGTCAATCAGAAAGCAAAACGGGCCTGCTATAAATAAAATAGTGGTTTTCCCTACTTGAAGGACTCCCTAGGTACACAGAAGTATTTAAGAGTAAAACTTGAAAGAAAATGTAAAAAGAAAATAAAAAAATCTAGCTGCCCAAATTCCTGTGAGCTCCTAGGACTTAATGAGATGGTGGTAGTTGAGCCTAGGGAGAATAAAAGAGCCTGCCTCAGAGGCCCAGAGGCCCATCTAGTCTTCTCATGGTAACCAGCAAGATGTTTGCATGCCAGACATAACAACTCCCCTTCTCCTGTTCTCCTGACTTCCAAGCCATGTGCACAATAACCCTCTAGTTGCTAAAACTGAAGGTGGTATTGGTCTTTCCTGTTTATTATATATAGATCCAAACATTGACCATCCAATGTTTGGGTGTTAAATAAGCCATCTTTCAAATCACCCAAACTAGGGTATTCATAGAAGGAGAAACCAGTTGCCAATTATTTGTACAAGCTGACAGGTAGGCCTTATGATACACACCAGTATCTGGAAACTTTAAAACGTCCTTCCAATATTGGCAGCTGCATTCTCTTAAATGAAAAATGAGGCGGAGAGTTAACCCTAATAAACCTTCTAATTATTCCATTAATCTTTTGGACATACACTCAGGAAATGCATTATGAAATATCACAAACTCTGTATATTATCTGTGGCAGAGCATTCATCTTACAAGTGTATTAACCATAACCCCAATACTAAATCTAAGTAGTGCTCATCTTCCCAAATCACTGAAGATCCCCTTTACCAACCTTTTCAAATTCATTGTACTCATTTGAGAAATATATCTTGGTACCCCAATGCCTAGATACGTTATGACCTCTGGGCACCAACAAAAGCAGCAAGTAGAATACAAAGTAGATTATCTACAAAATGCTCACTGGCATTGATTTAGATTTTGACCATTTAATTGTATATGTTGAAATTCTATCAAAGCTATTATTTTTATTAATTCAGGTATTGATATTTCAGTTCTACTAAGAAGATTCACCCATTGCCCATGTCAATGAAATCCACAAGAACAGATCTCATAAGAGAGACAATGTATTGGTAATGGAAACCTGCACCACCTGACCCAGGAAGCTTGAATGCAGGGTACCAGTCACATATTATGGCCTGGCATTTATTTGGCAAAGACCCCCCAAGCTGCTGTTTTTGCTGTTCTGCATAGACTGTGCAAAAAAGGAGGGTCCATTTAGGATCACCATGCATGACTGAGTTAAGGTCTTCAGCATCTCAGATCTTGAGGTGTTAGATGGAGGATATTTTGGTATAAAGGGCAGACGCAAGAGGTGTGGGACCTTTTGGCAGCTAGTGGAGGTCATGAGTTGCACTTAGTGAGTAAAGGGACAAAGTCTGGCCATGCCTGGTGGGTAAGGCAAAGGTAAAGGACCCCATGATGGTTAAGTCCAGTCAAAGGCGACTACAGGGTTGTGGTTCCCATCTCACTTTTCATGCTGAGGGAGCCGGCATTTGTCCACAGACAGCTTTCCGGGTCATGTGGCCAGCATGACTAAACCGCTTCTGGTGCAACAGAACACTGTGACGGAAACCAGAGCACACGGAAACACCATTTACCTTCCCACCACCGCAGTACCTATTTATCTACTTGCTCTGGTGTGCTTTTGAACTGCTAGGTTGGCAGAAACTGGGACAGAGCAACGGGAGCTCACTCCATCGTGGGAATTTGAACAACTGACCTTCTGATTGGCAAGCCCAAGAGGCTCAGTGGTTTAGACTACATAGCCACAGAGTCTGGCCATGCCTGGTGGGAAAGGCATGACCCCCAGTGGGTCATAGGAAGGGGACCAATAGCAAAAGCTGTCATCAAACCAAGCAGAAAATAGCTCGTCCTTTGGCCTTGATTCCTCACTCCTGACCTCATCTACACTACAAATTTAAAGCAGTACCATGCCACTTTAAACAGTCGTTTAAAAAATCCTGGGACTTGTAGTTTGTTGAGGGTGCTGAGAGTTGTGGAGACCCCTGTTCCCATCACAGAGCTGCAATTCCCAGAGTTCCCTGGGAAGAGGGATTGACGGTGAAACCACTCTTGAGAATTGTAGCTCTGTGAGTGAATAGGGGTCTCTTAGCTCCCTTAACAAACTACGGTTTCCAAGAGACTTTAGGGGAAGCCATGACTTCTTAAAGTGATATGATACTGCTTTAAGTCTATGGTGTTGATGGGGCCTCTAAGGAAATGCTGTCTAGTTAATGCTGACCTGAGAGACACTACAGAAGCCCTGCCTTTCCCCCCAGTCAAAAAAGGGACATTTCACTAGCCTCCCATAGCTAGCCCTTCTCTAATAGGGAGGGAGCATTTGTAGGATTAAATGTTCCCTATTAGAGGAAAAGCCCTGTCAGCTGCAGGCCAGGCATATTTGCTAGCCTATGAAATATTCACGCTCTGAAAAAAAATTACCAGGGTCACTGGAGACAGACCATCTGGGGAGTAGCCTGCTTGCCAGCAGCACAGAATGCAGGCTGCCAATTTTTTTCTCTTTTCCACTTTCCCTCTCTATGAATCTCCCTTCATATTTAAAAATAATTTGCATGACTTTATTATTATCATTATCATTATCATTATCATTATCATTATCATTATCATTAATACCCTCCTTTTACCATAAGGTGTCAGGGCAAGTTACAATATAAAAAATATATATTCAGATCAGTGTAAAAAATTGTAAACAGAAGAGCAGAGTGGGTCCAAAAACTTGGTTGTTTGGCTCAGATAATTACCGTATTTTTTGCTCTATAAGACTCACTTTTCCCCTCCTTAAAAGTAAGGGGAAATGTGTGTGCGTCTTATGGAGCGAATGCAGGCTGCGCAGCTATCCCAGAAGCCAGAACAGCAAGAGGGATTGCTGCTTTCACTGCGCAGCGATCCCTCTTGCTGTTCTGGCTTCTGAGATTCAGAATATTTTTTTTCTTGTTTTCCTCCTCCAAAAACTAGGTGCGCCTTGTGGTCTGGTGCATCTTATAGAGCGAAAAATACGGTATTCAATTTGGATGAAGCAAACTTGGTTGGGCAGAGAGTAAACACATGGACTAACTTAAATAAAAAATGAATTGTGCACCAAAATGTGTCCTTTATGCTGCATCTCCCTACTTAAGTGCAAGGGAGATGTGTTGGCTTAAGAGATGAGCTGCAACCTAGAGGGGAGAGTTCCTATTGTGCTGGAATCCTGCTTGAGGGCTTCCTATCGGGGGCATGTGGTTGGCCACTGAGAAAACAAAATGCCATTGGCCTGATCCATCAGGTCTCCTCTTATGTTCTTACGTGGCTTCAGGGATGAGCTGCAGCCTAGAGGGTTGCCCAGGGTTCTGTTGTGCTTCAAAAACACGCAGTGCTCCAAAAGCCAGGTCTGCAGAAGAGCTAATCCTGTCCTTGGCTCAGCACTTTAGCACTAAATTGGCTAAGCAGGAGAAGACCAAGCATCATAAGAGAGAACCTGCCCCACTGGTATCCCTTGATCATGCAGATAGCATAGCCCAGAGTCTGCCAACCTTTTTTGGCTGGTGGGCACATTTGCAAACTGACGAAACAGATGTAGGCCCTACACTTTCAATGCAACCAAGCACGTACTGCATACTGTTCTATTATGGGTGCCTGGGAAGACTTCTGCAGGTCTGTGGGTGCCTGGTTGGAGACCTTTGGCAGAGCTGGCTCCTTCACACAGGCTCAGAATTTGTGCGTTGCTCTAAAAAACATGTCTGCTAATAATTTGTATTCAAATCACACTTTTCAAAAGTCTTCAGACTTTTCATATAATCATCACAGCAACCCTGTAAGGTCAATGCTGTTATCCTCATATTTCCAATGAAGACCAGAGTTGAGGGTGCTTAGTCAATAATAATAATAATAATAATAATAATAATAATAATAATAATAATAATAATTTATTATTTATACCCCACCCATCTGGCTGGGTTTCCCCATCCACTCTGGGCGGCTTCCAACTGAATATTAAAAACAATACAGCATCAGACATTAAAAACTTCCCTAAAGAGGGCTGCCTTCAGTTGTCTTTTAAAAGTAAAATAGTTGTTTATTGCCTTGACATCTGCTGGGAGGGTATTCCATAGGGCAGGCGCCACTACCGAGAAGGCCCTCTGCCTGGTTCCCTGTAACCTTACTTCTTGCAATGAGGGAACCGCCAGAAGGCCCTCTGTGCTGGATCTCAGTGTCTGGGCTGAATGATGGGGGTGGAGACGCTCCTTCAGGTATACAGGAGTCAAGACTTGAATGAGGGATATCCAGCTCATAACTTTTTGCCAGCTCTCATTACATTGTTCTGCTGCATGGTTTATAGCAGCCCCCTTCAATTATAACTTGTATTTTCAGACTCTAATCCCTCTCTTGTCTTGAGTCCAGTCATGCAATTGTTTGAAGAGGTGGTTGTCTTCAACTGCTTGGTCTGTCTTCTGCAAATCTGTTGGCAAGCCCTGCGTCCACATGAGGCAAATGTTCTGCCTGTGTGAGCACAAGGGCATCAGCTGCTTCTCGCGAGCAAGTTCTCCCATGAAAGCTGGCAGTGAATAGGTGATAAACAAGGGCACACATGACTCATGCCCAAGATATGGAGAACCATGAGAATCATGCCTCAAGACTTGCAAGAAATCACTTGCAAAGCTGACAAATGCATTTGCAATTCCTTCCTCCTAGATCTCGTATCCGATAGCGAGTAGGGCTTAAGACTAGCAATTATACTGGCCCGCATGAGATGAGATGGGGGTGGTGAGGAATAGCGGTGGATAGGAGTGGCTGCTGTACGGATATCTTTATCAAACTCATCACTTTTGTCTCTTTCATTTGGCAGAGATTCTTTTGGATACAACAGGAGAGACCTCCGAGATTGGCTGGACTGCCCATCCTCCTGATGGGGTAGGTGTTCCCTCCATTCTCTACTGCTTGTGAAAACAACACACACACACACACACACACACACACAGAGAGAGAGAGAGAGAGAGAGAGAGGAGCAGCCAGCACAGAGGGATGTTGCTGCGTCACTGTCCTCCTTACGGTGGAGTCGTTGCTGCTTATCAGTGCAAGGGGGTGGCAATTTCTGGGCTGTGCAGTTGCAACAGCAGCACCAGACCACTGCTGCTGTTGCTGTACTTGCACAGCCCCAAGCGCGCTGCCGCCCTACCCGGCCTCAACAATGCAGGCTGTAATACAGTGAAATACAGTACAGTGGTGCCCTGCAAGACGAATGCCTCGCAAGACGGAAAACTCGCTAGACGAAAGAGTTTTCCATTTTGGAGGTGCTTCACAAAACGAATCTCCTATGGGCTTGCTTTGCAAGACGAAAATGTCTTGCGAGTTCCTGCGGGTTTTTTCCCCTTCCCCCCTTTTTCTAAGCCGCTAAGCCGCTTATCAGCTGATCCGATAAGCCGCTAATAGCGCTAATCCGTCAATGGGCTTGCTTCACAAGACGAAAAAACCGCTAGACGAAGAGACTCACAGAACGGATTCTTTTCGTCTTGCGAGGCACCACTGTATCTAAGAAACGAAAGAAGCAACCAAAAACACGCATTAAAAACACGCAGCATCTAGAACCTCACATTACAGATAATGCCCCAGGTAGAAAAATCATTAAGTGGTCCACCAAGACCTTCAGCAATCTTTAAGTGATGGGGGGGGGGGCATTTCAGAACCACTGCTTTAGAACGCAGGCCTGAACCAGATTTTGAAATGCAGACTAGATGGTTATCTCCCCCCCCCAAAGAAAAGTTCTAGTTCAATTTGACCGAATGTTCTGTTGAAATTCTGGTTTCCTTTATCCTAATGCATCTCGGAAGCATTGTTGGCAAGTGCCCAATGGATGCATTCGTTCCAGCTAGATACAATCTGACAAAATGGACATCAGCCTAGAAAACCTCTTGTCACAATATATTAGAAGGCTCTTAAGCTGCTACGGGACCCCTTCCAATGCTCCTCCCCCATGTGTCTTTTCCTCTGGAACTTGCAGCCATGGATTGCCAAGGTCTGGGGAGGGCGAGCGCCAACGTCAAAGCTTCCGCCACCACATCCCTTGGCTGCTGGGAGATGAGTCCTGGTGAGCTTGGAGGTTATCACACTTGCTTTGTGCTTCTTCTCCAAGGAAGTTAGAATGGCGTTCCAGGGGTTGCCCCATTCTAGTTTCACAACACAGCAGAATGGCTTGTCCTTGGCCATCAAAAGGAGCTGTATTTGAATCCAGATCTTTGTGTTCTGAGTTCAACACAACGTATTCACTCTATATTTTATAAATCACCTTAAGTGAAAATGATTAGAATCTCAAATGACTTGAATTTTCAAGAATTTTGAGGTCAAAATTTGCACCTTCAACTTGGGAGATATTTCCCCTTGAAAACCTAAGGCCAGGATAGCTCAGTTGCTTAGAGTGTGGTGCTGCTAACAGCAGGGTTGCAGGTTTGATCCCCATATGGGACAGTGGCATAGTCATGGCATAGGCAGGGGGTTGGATGAGATGATCCTCAGGGTGACTTCCAACTCCACAGATCTGTGATTCTACTATTCATCTGAGTTCTGGATACTAAACAGCCCTGGAGTCACCTTTTGATGAATGGTGGAATAGAGAAGTTTTCATAGAGAAAATAATCACAGGCAGAGGAGTAGTGCAACCCCCACCCCTCCAAGTCCTATATATTTGCAGTCTCTAAGCTAGGCCACCATTCAGGGGACCTCCCAAGCATTGGGAGAGAGGGGACTTTGGAACCCTTGAGCTTGGGAAGCCCCCAGACACGACTCATCCATAGCCTAGACCAAACCCCTTTTGTGCACACTGGCTAAGCCTTGCGCCTCTCTCCAGTCCATGCGAGTGTCGTCAAGACTAGGAGAAGGCTATTGCCAGTTACAGGAAAGCTGAAAACAACTTCTGTTTATCTCTTCTTCCTTACTCCCGCTCCCCAACTCCGTACAGTGGGACGAGGTGAGTGTCTTGTATGACAGGAAGGACCAGATCCGGACCTTTGAGGTGTGCAACGTGGCTGAGCCAGGACAGAACAACTGGCTGCGAACTCACTACATAGAGCGGCGCGGAGCACACAGGGTCCACATCCGCCTCCGCTTTTCAGTACGGGACTGCGCCAGCATGAGGACCGTGGCCTCATCCTGCAAGGAAACCTTCACCCTTTACTACCATGAATCGGAGGCAGACGTAGCCACCCCGGAGCACCCTGAGTGGCGCGAGGGGCCGTGGACCAAAGTGGATACAATTGCAGCCGACGAGAGCTTCTCGCAGGTGGACAGCACCGGGGAGGTGGTAAAGATGAATGTGAAAGTGCGCAGCTTTGGCCCACTCGCCAAGAAGGGTTTCTACTTGGCTTTCCAGGACTCCGGGGCGTGCATGTCCCTGGTGGCTGTTCAGGTTTTCTTTTACAAGTGCCCGGCGGTGGTGAAGGGCTTTGCCTCTTTCCCGGAGACGTTTGCTGGAGGCGAAAGGACTTCGCTGGTGGAGGCGCCAGGGACTTGTGTGGCTGACGCAGAGGAAGCCAGCGTGACGGGCTCCTCCGGGGTGAGGCTGCACTGCAACGGCGAAGGCGAGTGGATGGTGGCTATTGGCAGATGCGCCTGCCGGGCTGGGTACGAGCCTGCGGACGACGAGAAAATCTGCAAAGGTGAGCAACAGGCGGGGCGGATCACCTGCGGGCGCTTTTCATCCAAATTGGAGCCATTGCTAACGTATAGAGGCAGCCTTCAGAGGCTCATTTGATCTTGCCTCTGCCTGCGTGGCAGGTCATTTTGGTGCATCTGGTGTAGTAAGATAATTCCTTTGCAGGCTGCCCTCAAAAGAGGCTGTGAATATTGTGACAACTCCTCCAAAATGTCACAAAAGTTGCTGGTCCACAAACAGTTTTTCCTAACATGCTCCACTATCCATGTTAGTGGTTTGTGGCACATCGGATGCCTGCAAGGGAAAGGAATCGTTGACATGGGAAGTGGTAGTTTCCAAGCCTGCTCTATGATCTAACTCGTTGGTCTTTAGGCGGTGCAGATCAAGCCATAACTTAGGGAAGATTGCACCGGCGGTTCTATTCCCATCTTTTGGTGACTGAACAAAGGGAGAAGGAAGAAAAGGATGCGATGGAGAGGAGATAATTTATAAGCCCAGGATGGGGTGGGGGAATATATCAGACTGAAAAAGGTAAAAATAAGAATATGGAAGGTGCAGATATTTGAAAATGAATCCTGTGTTGCAGATTTGGGTTAAATGCATCTCATGTATGTTACCATTAAAGAGTTACTTTAAAATTCCATTAATTTGCCCTACCCAACACATTGATTTCCTAGAGCCACGGTTCCCAAGCTGGCATTTGGCTGTGGCCCCGGGATGGTGTGGCAATAGCACAATTGCCGAAACATAGTCTAAAACCACTCCTCCATCTGGTATCCTGCAACACTTGGAAAGCTTGTATTTTCAGTTATCAAATCTGTTCAGAACCCAATGATACTTGAGTCTTTAATATTTCTGGATTTGATTCTCAGACATCTGCAAATTGCTTGTCTGTTCCCAGAGAGATATATCTCTGAAGAAGTGTGCATGCACACGAAAGCTCATAACAAGAACTAACTTAGTTGGTCTTTAAGGTGCTACTGGAAGGAATTTTTCTATTTTGCCCAGAGAGATAGAAAGCAAAAATAAAAAATGGAGGGGTCATGCCATAGGTATGCTAGAGGTCCTTGGTTTAAGTTCTGGAATCTCTGTTGTAAAGGTGTGACTCTCAATCAGGGTTTGACTGGCTTCAGAAATGCTTTTAGAGGCAACCCTGGTTAACCCTGTAGCTAATGCCTCACTGAGTTACTGTGCAGTTAATGGCTTCAAGAAAACACTAGATTAATACTAGAAGGGAGGAGCCAGAAGAAAGGGCCTGGGGGGGCGTGCAAACCTCTTCTAGCCCCCTCCTGATGAGGAGCATTACATGTGCTCAGGCTCAGAATAACTTTTCCGGAATGGAAAAGTAATTCCGTGTCCCGATGAGGTAGCAAGGACAAATTTTTCATAGCCTGCCTGTGATTTGTACAAATGATCATTCAGCCAGGGTGCTGAGGGTTAAGACGCTGTGAAGCCACTGGGGGCTGTTTATCGACTGCGCAAGTGTTACTTTTAATATGCTAATGTGGATTGAGAGAGAGGCAGATTTACTATTTTGGAAACAATATTCTTTCAGGGCTCATTTAAAGGACAGTCCACGAGTCAAAGTAGTTCATGCCTTCTTGTTGGCTTCGTATTCAGCAGAGAGAAACTCAGGGGAAAATGGGTGTTTGTTGCCAACTTTTTTGCGTTTTAAGCATGTCAAGAATGCCATATCTGATCTCTGTCTTTCAGCTGGAAGGCTTCCTGTTTCACTGAGGTGTGAACTTGTTTGAGAGATTGCTCAGCCTTTACAGGGGTGGTGGGGGTAGTGTTTGCGAATTTTGGATCTCTAAAGAACTGGGCTTGCCATGTCTAGTGTCTGGAGATGCTTCCAGATGACTGCTTATTGTGGGGTGTGCACCTGCCTCATGCATGGACATTTCTTGCAATGTACACACAACGTTGCTGTCATGAAAAGGACAGCCCATATCCATCCCCCACAAATTAACCAGGTTTACCCATTCTGAGAAAAATGTGATAAGTTTTTGTGACATTTCAGTGACGTATTGGGTGCTAACAGTGAGTTAATATCAACCCTGAACATTCTGGGGGTGGGAAGCATACTGTATATTTCCCCATAGCTCACACACAGCAATGTAAATAAACACCAGCATTGTATACAGTTGCAAACATAGTTCCTCTTAACAGTAACCACAATGCCTGTGCAGTTGTGTGTGTGGCTGTATTAATTGTTTTTGGCACCCATCTGTCTCGAGAGACCTTGGAGTGCTCCTCGGGAAGTGAAGTGACTTCCCCGGAGCGCAAGCCTGAGCAATGTGTATAGAGGTCCTGGGATGCCCAGACAACAAAATCCCCCTCTTTGCCTTGCTGATGTGGTCCAAAGGAAACCAGAGCAATATGTTTGGCACCAGCTTAGCTGCAGGAGATGCTGAAAGGAGATATCCGACTGTCTTAGGGACTTCACACTGCATTTGCGTGGGGATTACTCCTTAACCCTTTTCTTCTCCCGAAGATATCCCACAAGACAGCGAAGGTTTCGTATCAGATGGGCTACTTTCCCACGTTTGACTAGTCCCATCTGTCCCCTTTGCAGCACATACTTGACCGTTGGACCCTCTGTTGGTCTTGTCCATTCAATCCACCAGAGACTGTCTTCGCATGCGGGGGAGGTCCTTGACTCACCAAGGGTCTGAGACCCATAGGCTACCCTCACCTGGTTTAGTTAGCAAGTCACAGCCGTTTCCAGAGGTTTGGCCACTGTCGCATGCTCAGAGCTTCCAGCAGCTTCTAGGAGACCTGAATGTAGGGTGGGGACCAGTGGTAGACAAACTACCCCAGAAGGAGCACGACGTGTCCCCCACCAGAGGTACTACCCCTCCCCTAACACCCCATATACCCTGGCTATATTAATAGTACACTTTTTGCCTATAAATGGCTTCTGGATTGTGATATTTGTTAGCTGGTTGATCAGATATTGCTAAATGATTGCATCCTATTAGTCTAGGCTTAGATATTCTCTGGGTGAAATTCATTGTTGCTCTAATATGATTGTTCCATTGGTGCAAACATTTCTGCTTGCCAGACAGAGCAATCTCCCCTCTCTTCTCCCCATGTGCTGTTATTGGGGGTTCTTCTGACCTGCTTCTGAACTATGTGTGGTGGGGGGTGTACAGGGGAAGCAGAAGATGGGGGAAGCCCCATTGCAGCAGTGTGACTCATTGTGCTGCCTCCCACTAGGGCACCTATTTGGTTAAATCTGGACTCCTGATACCAAGGCTGCCCTTGTGTATGAGATGGCTACCCCACCTTTTAAGTTGCATCATAGGGTCACCTGATAGCAAAGGTGAGCGTAAGGGTCTCTTACCCTGCTTCTGTGATAAGTAGAATTGATTTGCAGGCAGTGAAAAATAGTATCTGCTGGGGCTGAGCTGGAATGGCTCAGTTTTTTTGTAAACATTTTTAGGTATAAAAATAATAATTCCTTCTTCCATGATCTTTCCCGCACACCTTGCGAAAATGTCCCTGTACTCATTTACTTTAGCTTCTCTTGTTTTCGTTCTCTTTTGACTTCATTTGACCCCCAGTGATATCATCACATAGTAACATCTGATTGGCTATGCAGTATGACAATACTGACCCATTTATTATGTGATTCCCACTAACCAGAATCACCTATGCAACTAATCCAGGAAGGAAAAAGCTAACAGCAGCCAGGTAAATATTTGAATCTTTGCACAGTCTTAAGATTATTATTTTTTCCAGTTTGAAATTATTTTTATCCCCTTCCTCCTGTTTAATGACCCTATTATTAAGAATGAGAGTGATGCTTCCTGGATTAGTCATATTAGTCACATATGCTATTTCTCCCAATCAGTTGTTATCATACAGGGGACAGGATGACGTCAATATACTGCAATAAGATTTGGCGATGTGATGAAGTTATTGAGGATGAATAAAACCAGCTAACAGAAAAAGGGGGAAAGGGAAGCTAAAGTTTTTTGGGTTTTTTTAAACCAATATTTATAGGATGCCCTATAACATTTTCCCATTCAGGAGCCAAAAAATTCTCGCTAAAGGGGAAGCAGGTTTTGACACTGCAGGAAATATTCCAAGTAAATAGTGCATCATTTCATCTCAGCCATAATTATAACAGAATTTAGCATCAGAGGCTTGGTTTGCGTGTCATGTTAAACCACGGTTAATGTTTTACTGTGGTTTAACAAGAATCAGTGGTGGACTGCTGTACGCTGCTCAAAAGTCCTCCCTTCACTTCTCCCCTACTTCTGACTGTGCTGTGCTGGGAGCAACAAGCTACAAGCTTTGCCTTGTCATGTTGTCCGAACCTAGTTCATGGTTTGTTTCCCTACAAACAAACCAAAAGCATCAGCAGCCAAGGTTTGTTCTAGTTTCACCATATGGGATTTGTTTGGGAGAAATACTAGCACAAGCCTGGGTGTGGATGACGTGACAAACCAAGGATTGCACCTGGAAGCAGGTCAGGAGTGAAGCGGTGGCTTAGGACTCATTTGGGTTAATTCATAGCTAAACTTAAACTATGGTTTTAACGTGACCACAGCCATTGTTTTAAACATCTCGGCATCGCTGCCACTTACAGAGCAGGACAGCGGCAAGGGCAGGACATTACAGGTGCACCAGAGGGAGTGCCAGATTGGCACTGCCAGTGTACCTGTGCTAGCCTGACCTCATTGGAGCCCTGCCCCTCACCATCCCAGTAAGCAGCTGTGCCACTGCCACTGGGAGGCCAGTTTTGTGGTGACACACCTCCACACTGGTTGCCCTTGGTCTTGTCCAAATAAGATAGTTGGGAGATGCTCAGGCCCAAGTGGCAAGCCCCAAGAATATAATATAATTGGGGTGAAGAGCAGGCCATTTGCCATGGGAGCTGTGAATAGCAGTGATTTTTCAACTGGGAAAACTTCATACTGTGGATTGTATCCAGTGCTATGCAAGTAGAGTTCCATTTGTGCGATTGGTCTTGGCCTTCCTCTCCTTTCCCTTTGTCCTCCTAAAATCTCCTCCTGATGGTACATATGTCAGACATGCCATTGTGCAAGCAGGTGTCTGCTGCAGAAGGTATATATATCAACCTTACAGAAACAAATGGCAATTTAATGCACAGTTTTGTTTTGGATATTAATTGTGGATAATAATCTGGGTGCAATGCAGAAAAAAATACTGGTATCTCCATCATATTAATTAAGAATATCTGTGCTTCTGAATGGGGACGTTGATAGGCCGCTAGCAGGCAAACAAAGTGTATGAGATGCGTGTAACTGTAGTTTGGAGCTGCTCTGAAAATATTTCCTTTGTAGATTAGTATCCCAAGCACATGGTGCTACAAGCAGGTATTTGTAGAGATAATGTGAAAGGGTTTGCATATTCCTGGCAGTGTTTCCTGTTCTGTGGGGCAGCCTTACCAGTGAAGTTCACCAATGCTTGCCCTTACTTGTCTTTTGGAGAGAGCTCAAAATGTGTTTGTTTTAGCAAGCTCTTAATCTTCCCCATAGGAGTTGAACAAGATCTGGCTTTGATTTTGGAAATAATGACTGTTTTGTTCTCGCTTTTTTATTTGTATTATATTAAAATTTATAATTGCCCCATAAAGATAGATCTTTTTTTTAATAAAAAAAAGATAGTGCACAAACAGATGTGATAAAAGAATACCTGTTACAACTTGAAGAAATTTTAGCAGCTTTTTACTGTTGAGATTTGGTGGAAAATAGCAGCATACAGATAGATTGAATAAATGAAATAGGTCTATAAAATGCTGAACTAGGCGACTTGGGTGCCACTAGCAGAGCAGGGAGCATGAGTGGAGTCCTGACCACCCTCCAAACAACCTGCAATATTCCCTTGGCACCATACTTCTTATATTGGGCTTGTCAAAATGGTAAGTCTTGGGGTTGGATAGGGGGAATATTTCCTTGGGAGAGTAGGCAAGAGCTGAAAGAATGCTGCTTTTTACACTGTGCTATTCACACGTAGGGATGGGTGGGAAATTTAGCTAATCCGCACTTCTCAAACCAAAATGCAGTTGTTCTTTGAAATTTGCACTTTCCTGAATTTTGCAATGTAATTATTCAATCCAAGAATGTATATCCAAGTGCTCATGTTAGAGAAAAGTGTGTGTAAAAACGAATATATTAGTCAGGAAAAAACCCAAAATACCAAAATGGTGAAAAAGAATCAGAAACACCCAATATTGCAGAAGAGGTGAAAGATGGAGAAGAAAGCAAAATCCCAGAAAAGGTGGAAGATGGTTAGAAAAACCCAAAATCCCAGAATAATTGAAAACCTGTCAGAAAAACCTAATATCCCAGGAAAGGTGAAAAATGGTCAGAAAAGCCTAGAGTACCGGAAAAGGTGACAAAGCAGAGATTGGGTGGCCGCCTGTTGTGGATGCTTTATATGAGATTCCTGCCTTGCAGAGGGTTGGGCTAGATGACCCTTGGGGTCCCTTCCAACTCTACAAATCTACGATTCTATGAAAAGGCCACACAAAAGGGCATCATATTAGGGGGAATTGCTTGCAAAAATATGTATGTTAGCTAAAATAGTGTACAAAAATGTTGGGAGAGATGCACACTAAAACACCGACAAGTTTTCATGATACTTAAAAAAAGTAAAATTATGAACTTATGTGGAAAAAATGATAAACTGATTTGATAGATTCGTTCATCCCTAATCTAGGGTGGTTTAATTGGGTATCATCCCAATCCTGTGTGTGGTTTATAGCACAGATGTTTTGGATTGAGATGCCAGGAAGCCAATTT
Source organism: Podarcis vaucheri (assembly GCF_965113315.1). Classification (NCBI taxonomy): domain Eukaryota; kingdom Metazoa; phylum Chordata; class Lepidosauria; order Squamata; family Lacertidae; genus Podarcis; species Podarcis vaucheri. Next base: position 33,815,183 of record NC_138755.1, on the reverse strand, counting down.
GCAGCTTCTTTTAAAATTCCTTTTATTCCTTTCCACTTCTTTGCTTTTCCATTTCAGAACACATCATGTCCATCTCCCTGCAATTCCACGCGGGACATCATTTGACCTTGCTTAGTCCAATGTCAGATGCTTCTAGCTCTGTTTTTCCTTTCCTTTCTCCCCACTCCCCCTTCCTTAGGACTTGTCTTGGATCCCTGATTTCTCTCCCTCTGCTAATTTTCATTTTCAGGCAACACTTTCTTCTCTTTTGATATATGGCAGTTTTAGCTTCAAAGTGAATGCATGTTTCTCTCCTTTCATATAAATAAAAGAATAGGCTCCATCTTCTTGGCAGCTGCCCCTGAAAAAGGCTAGCAATTTGCTTTCCCTTTCCCCCGTTATTAAAAAATGTTCGGTCTCTTGGCAGATTTTTTTTCCAAGGGCAAAGATGTGAAATCTTGGGGTGTCTTGTCTGCCGAATCTTTTTCTTTTTAATCAAGGAAGCAAGAAGCACTTCACAGCTCAAGACTTGCTGAAATGGGCTTAGAGCTCTTGATTTCCCATTGCTTATTTTATAATCTCTCCCCACCATCGTTCTCCCCCCCCCCTTCCACAAACCTGTTGCTTGTCTGGCTGACTCCTTGTGGTTACAGATTAACTAGTTAGCACCTGCGCTATCAGACTCTTGGCGCTGCTCCACAGTTGTGTTCCGAACATGATTTAGCTCTAGATTAGAAAGAAAATGCACGTCCAAAGAGGTTATTTGTTGTATGTGGCCATAAATCTGGATTGGCGCGATCTGGAGTTGCTGCCAAAACCAACAGCCCCACGTTGAGTGCTGCGCATGTGTGCCGCCTCCGCCCCCCCCGTTTCCACCCATGTAGTGCAACGTAGCACTGCCCCCTAACATTACACGGCGCATGTCTCCGTTCCCAGTCAATGTCATCAGCTGTGATTTGGCAGCGAGCCAGAAAACAGACATCGTGATGTCAGTGCCGGGAACCTTTAGGGGTACGTTGTCATCGTTCAGAGTTCTGTTCCACGCAGCCCCAGGGTTCCCTACCTAGGAAAGTCAGAGACGCTAGATAAACATGCAGAGAGGCTTAAGATGATACAGATAAACTTAATGCTGTTCCTGTTTATGTGGAAACAAGTCCCGTTGGCTTAAGGGAGCTTCCCAGTCTTAGCAGTTGGGCTTTGCAATCTAGAAACTTTGTTGTGCCTGCCCAGTTGCACCTTTCCTATTCCTTGTGCCACTTGGAGAAGGCTCTGAGGCAAGAGCTGTATCCAGTCCGTGGTAGCTCATTCAGCTCTGAAGTTCCCCAGCTCAAACCTTTGGGTCACTGGTAAGGGGGCGCTAAGATGCCCCCTTACCATCTTAGCTTTGTTCTATCTGCAGGAGCTTTTTTAAATTTGATATTTTATTAGAAGATTTCATTAAAAAAAGAGTGAGGGGGGAATGAAAGAAAAAACAGTTACATTACCATACATTGATATACAGATGTGTATATTCTTATTATCCTAATACACACATAATTGTCAGTAACCTAATATATTCTGTGTAAATGCATTCCAAATATCAAGGTATTTATCCAAAGAAAGCTGCCCTTTCATATGCTGCCAGTGTTGTCATGTTGTCAAACCACTGATTAAGGGGAATCGTATCTTGTTTCTTCCAGTTCATCAGTATCAGTCTCTTGGCCACCATTAGGGCCCGTAGAAGTCATTTTCGCTGTCCTGTTGTTGATTTCCATGCAATGGGTATACAGTTCAAGAGCATATTCATCTCTGAAAATCTTAAAACATTTCCATAGTGTCTTATTGATATGGTTCAACACTTTCTCCAGGAGCTTTATAACTGTATAAACCCAATGAGCAAGAAAGGGGCCTTGCGATAGGGAGCAAACCTTGCCATAGAGGAAAGCCTGTTGGGGAAAAGCTTTGCCTTGCCACAGCTGGAAACAAATGTCAACCACTGCATGAACACAGTAGCTCACGTGACAGATGTTCACGACTGTCATGGACTGGCTGGATGCAGAGGGGTGGTGGGAGGCAGTAGCTGGGGAACCCCCAAGGCAGCCCCCAAGGGAAGAAGGATAAGAGCCAGGGGATTGGTAGTGGGGTGATGATGAGTGGTCAAAAGGAGAAGTGGGAGCAGACTGGGAGGAGGTGCTGGAAGCTGAAGAGGGAACAGGGTTTAGTGAGCAAGAAGAGGCTGTGGCTGAGAGCAGTCCAGAATTGGAAGCAGAAGAGGAGTGGGGGGCAAGAGGAAGAGATGAGGCAGGCTGCTGAATAATCTAGGGTGTCTACCCCTCCTTCTGCGACCTGCTCCCCTCCCTCCTCCACAATCCAAAGGGGAATGAAGAGGGTGGAGCAAAGACAGACACGGCGAAGAAGTCTCAGGTTGCAAGGGAAGGACCTGGGGGTGGAGTGGTGGGATGGCAGGGGAACTTCAGTCCTTGCAACTGCTTCGTTGGAGCAAGACCTACTGGGAAGAGTTGTTCACTAGGCCTGAGCTGTTTTGTTTCTTTGAATAAAGAGTTATGTTGTGATCCTGCTCCCGACACCTGGCCTGACAGCAGCCTGTCAGTGCAAGAACATGAGGGAATATAAGAGGCAGTCCACCTAAGACAGGGGTTTTATACCTGCTGCAACAAGGGTCTACATCAGAGAAGGGGAAATTCAGGGCTCCTTATCTAAGCCTCAGAATTCTTCCCAGGCCACACACCCTCTTCCCAGACAACCACCCCCTACCGGCCCTGTTTTGAAACCACCTTGAGTGTCTTTGCCTAGCTGGAATGAGTCCTTGAAATCTGATCATACTTTTTTTGCATGGATGAACACAGAGGGTGTTTTTTTTTTGCCTCTGGCCCCACCCACCCACTGTCCCCACCCCTGATTTACATAGTACACATTTTAGAGGGTTTTATGAGTCAACTTTTGTTGGACTAAATTCAGAAAAATAAGAGTCTGCTTTCCCCCAATTTCCTGTGAGAACACCGATTTCGCCTGAAACCATTGCCTTAACATGCGATTTGTATTCAGGAAAGTCTGCTACAATACTTCTGTGTGTTTCCTTTTTATTCAAGGCAATATAACCTTCCTGTAGAATAGAAGCTGTAATTGGAAAGATGCACTCAATGCCAGCAGCAACCCATGCGTGTCTTTCTGTTCTCAAAGGCTAGGCACGCCTATGCCCAACCCATGCAACCAAAGTTAGGATGACTGTGGGCATTAGTAGATGATGCCCATTAGGACTTGTGGGGTGGACTCGTGACACACAAGAGCGGGACAGTTTTTGTCTGTTCCCAGAGCACACAGTGATTGATGGCACTACCCAGGGAGAGTCTTCCATCCTCAATCATTGTGATTGCCATTTGTCAATTCACTAAATAGAGAAAGGGCAGCTTTCTCTTCTCTTCTCTTTCGTGTCTTCTCCTTTCCTTTCATGCTTGACAATCAACATTATGAAAGTGAGGACAATCTGAACGTGGGGAGGGGAGCAATACAACCACTCTTTCCTCTAGTGTTCCCTTTTCCCCAAACCCTGCCACGTTTATCTCAGAGATGTGGCGATTGTGGTCTGTTGCCAATACCAGCCCACCAGCACTCCCAAGCCTAGCAGTGGCAGGATCCGGAACCCATCTCTGCTCTGGTCCAAGCCCAGGAGGAGGAAACAGAGGAAAGAAGGCTGCCCATGCTTAAGTCATTGTGCCGCAAAGCATCATCTTTGCCTTCCAAGTGTTCCTAAACATCAGGAAAAACTATCTGACAGTAAGAGCTGACTCCCTTGGAAGGTGGCAGACTCTCCTAACTTGGAGGTTTTTAAGTAGAGGTTGGATGGCCATCTGTCAGGAATGCTTTAGCTGGGATTCCTGCATTTCAGGGGATAACTCTTGGGTCCCTTTCAACTCTACAATTCTTTGATTCTAAGTGGTGGAGTGAGCCCCAAACACCGTCTGTAGAAACCAAACCTAGGAGGCAAGCAGAGAAGCCGGGACAAAGAATGTGCATATCAGGTGGGAAGGGAGCGAAAACTCTTGGCCTGCTCCCCCTACATCAAATTGGATTTTCATGCTCTCAGGGCGTGTTTCAGGAAAATTGGAACCAGGTGAAAGCTAGGTGTTACAGTCTGGTGGAAAGAAATGTAACGTTCTGCCCCTCCCTGTTAAACCCACGCTTGAATCATTCCTCCTCAGATCTCCTTCCAGCTTTCCTTTCCCCATAGAAGATTGTTCCCCATTCTTCCCATTGCTCTATATCCCCCCTTCCCCCAAATAAAGCAGCTGTTGTGCCTAAAAGCTTCCATGGCATCAGCTCTAAGTTAGCTGCATTAGCTGTTAAACTCGTCCAGTAAGAGTGGCCAGGGGATGGGTGAAGCAAATGGGTGAAGGCTGATGTACATTCTAGGTGCAATGACAGATGTCATTTGAATAAGCATTCTCTGCACTGAATGCCTTGGAAAGCAGCGAGAGGTTGCACAAACCACTTCCAGTACACTTTGTGGTTAGCATGGTACCCTGCAGATGTTGTTGGACCACAACTCCTGTCAGATCCTGCAAGCCTAGCCAGTGTTCAGGTACAATGGGAGTTATAGTCCAACACCTTCTGGAGGGCATGACATAGGCTGCCCCTGTTTAAAAGTGTTTTTCATCACTGTGAATAACCTAACTTCTTCCCAACCCTCTGATGTAAATGTGTCTGAATCCCTCCCCCCACCAACCCATGGTCCCCTCCTTCCCCATACCTTCTTGGGGCAGCAAGCTGGACCTTCCTTCCTTCCTTCCTTTCCTTTCCTTTCCTTTCCTTTCCTTTCCTTTCCTTTCCTTTCCTTTCCTTTCCTTTCCTTTCCTTTCCTTTCCTTCCTATTGCCTGGGTTGCTTCCATAGTCATGAACCAAGCACCAAGGAAGGAAGGAAGGAAGGAAGGAAGGAAGGAAGGAAGGAAAGAGACTAGAAGAAATGTTCTTGCTACCATCATAGCCAGGTAAGGGGAGGTCTTGAATGGGTATGTGAAAAAGTAACTACTATTCTGTGCCTCAAATTGCAACCTGAACAGAAAGAACTCGGGGCAGTGGTGATGGTATGATGCTTATATTGGAGACAAGTATTGCAAGTTGCCGAATTCACATTCAGTGAGAATGTACAGACATCTCCCCCACGCACGCCCCAAAAGCAATGGCGAGGAAAGGTAGACCGTATTTCCTGGTCATGGCAGGTGCATGTTGATAGCTTGTGAGAATGGGCTCTCAACACAAGGAGCACTTCCTTGCACCTGGGAACCACGATGTGCCCAGGGTTCCCAACGAAGAGTCCTGTGTGTGTGTGCAGCTGTGTCCACATAGGGCTCTTTCTAATTAGCACGGTTGGCAAAGCTGCTGCAGAGGCATGGCCAAAACAGGCACCTGCATCACAGGGCAAAGCTAGTAGGCAATCAATGGATTGCAGGGGGTTCAACTAGATGACCCTTGGGGTCTGTCCCAACGCTACAGTTCTACAATTCTATGATTCTCTGTTTAGTGAATGTGGGGTAGGTGGGTCATATGAACACCGCTTGGCTAAGATTGGATCCAGTTCCTTATCTGTTTTTGGAGTATGGTAAGTCCAATGAGGTCAACCTTGTCTGGATTGAAGTCTTTTTGGCTTAATGCAGTCAAGCTGGGTTTGTTTAAGGTTGCGGAGAGAAGCAAGGATGCCTAACAGGCCTCTCATTCCACCTCTTCCACTTCACGGGAACTGGAAACCGCAGCCAAGAAGTGTGTTCAAGATGTCCAGCCAGTTCTCAGTATGCATGGCTTATTTTGTCTGCGGACGCCTCTGCCGTGAAAGCATTGCTAATGTGCAGTTTTCGAATGTGCGCACAGATGAGCCAGACCTCCCATGTTCAAAGAGCACTTTGTAAGCTTTGTAGCGTGAGTCAAAATGATTTCTCAAGCAGTTGAAGAATGGCAGAAGCCTACCTGTGTGTCCACCACCCTGTAAAGTTATACAGCAATAAGGTACCTTATTAATTGTTTAATAATAACAATACTATTGTCAATTATGTAAGAGTGCAATTCCTGTAACTAACATGAGAAACTTCCTGCGATCTTGTGCTGCGGTAAAGCAAAGCACCCCTTTAATAATGCGTAATTGTTGGAAACCTACAGCCAAATAGATTGTGCTTATTTCAAATCAGTATGTGAGCATCATTGTCTACAGCTCTTGTCTACCTTCACATGTAATAGTGAATACTGGGGGGTGGTTTTCCTTCACTTTTGTTGGGCAGATAGTAACAGCATGTGTTACGCAAAAATCTGCCCTTCAGTTTCTCAACAGCTTTCTTCCCCTGGAAGAGAGATTTCCACTCCCCCTCATTCTCAGGGCACTTTGGAATTCCTTTATTTATTGTTGCAAGGTGGCTGAGGGCCGTGTGCTCCCCCCCCCCTTTCCAGTAAGCATGCCTCCAGAACTCATCAGGCTCCCCTGCTGCCTGGTCTTTGCTGATCTAGAAAAGTTGCTTGGAAGACCAAAATGGCATGCACCATCTTTGTTTACATTTACAGTGGTACCTCGGGTTACATACGCTTCAGGTTACAGACTCCGCTAACCCAGAAATAGTACCTCGGGTTAAGAACTTTGCTTCAGGATGAGAACAGAAATTGTGCAGCTGCGGCACAGCGGCAGTGGTAGGCCCCATTAGCTAAATGGTGCTTCAGGTTATGAGCAGTTTCAGGTTAAGAACAGACTTCAAGAACGAATTAAGTTCTTAACCCGAGGTACCACTGTATAATTATTTTGTGATTTATATAAACAAGCAACCATGTTTATGATAATTTATTAAATTTCTACACCACCCTTCATCCATGGATCACAGGGCGATTTACAATATAAAAACTCAAAAGTACCCATCATAGTCACAAGTGAAAACCACCGCGCCCCGCTCCCTCGTTTGAAAGGCCATAGCATAGAGTGTTTAATTGGACAAGGCATAGGAGAATAGGAATGCTTTTTCCTGGCACCTAAAGATATGTAACAAAGGAGCCAGGGGACAAGTGAGGAGCCACCACAGAAAGGCTCATTCTTGTGTTTCCACCCTCTGGACCCCTTGCACATGAAGGAGGCACATGAAGAAGGGCCTTAGAGGATTTTCTCTGGGCCCTGGTTGGTTAATATGGGGAGGGGCGGTACTTGAGATATTGTGGTCTTGAGCCATTTAAGGCTTTATAGGTCAAAACCAGCACTTTGAATTGGGCCTGGAAACTAATTGGCAATCAGTCCATTCAGGCCAGGATTGGCATTACATGCTCAAACCGTGTTGCCTTAGTGAGCAATCTGGTTGCTGAATTCTGCACAAGCTGAAGTTCCCAAACCATCTTCAGAGGCAGCCCCACAAATAGTATGTTGCAGTAATCTAACCTAGAGGTTGCCAGAGCATAAACTACAGAAATTAGGCTACCCTGTCCTGATATGGGTGAAGCTGATGGAAAACACTCACTGCCACCTAGGCTACCTGAGCCTCAACCAACAGCAGTGGATCCAGAAAAAACCCCAAGCTGCATCCTTTCTCCTTCAGAAGGGAGTGTAACCCTATCAAGAGTAGGCAATCTGGTCTGGGGAACCACCCACTAACAGTGCCTCAGCCTTACCTGGATTGAGCTTCAGTTTACTGGCTCTCATCTAGTCTATTACTGAGGCAAGACAGTGGTCCAGCACACCCACTTCCACACCTGCAGATGCAAAGTAGAAGTAGATCTACGTGTCACCAGCAGGTTGCAGACAATGTACTCCAAAATTCCAGATGACCCCAAACATGGCGCTGGGAAATGTACCTGCTTGCTACTAGCTTAACAGAATTTATGGGAGTCAATTTATTGTGTTGAACTATTCAAGCACTCCCAAAATGTAGAAATTTGGTTTTGTGGGAGAATGCTCTTTTACATCTCTCTGTGAGTCCCTGCTCCACACTCTTCTCCCTCCAGTTAAGAGGCACACCTTGATCACTGCCTCAGGAGGTGGCCTTCATGGAGGGTAGGTCATTTTTACTCTCACACACTCTGGGAATAAACATTTTTCTAGGTTCAAAGATGAAGTGTGCCTCTAATTTTTTAATGCAGAAAAAGAGTGCACTTCTGATATCAGCAGTTTGTGGAGAACAAGGGACTCTGTACTGTAGCTAGCAGCAAAACAAAGCTGTCGTATGTGTAAATCCTTTGTTCAGCTGCTATTTTTCTCCCCAAGTGGAACACAGACCAGATGTGAGGCACAGAATTATTGGTTCGAGTCTCCAAGCTGGATTCGTTGTAATCATGTTGGCATTGTAAAAGCAGATTGGATGGGTGTTCTTCCACCAACACAGACTTGGTAAGATGTGATAGATTGGAAAAAAGTTTCAAATTCATGTTAACCAACCCGGGGGTGGGGGTGGGGGTGTCATGTCTTGACATTCCCCTTGTTTCCTTATCAACTACAGCCATGGCTGCTGATCCTCAAACATAGCTTCCTTGTTTAAGACAAAAGGTGATTAAATAATCACACAAACATATGCCAATTGAAGTCAATGAAAGCAATTGTTTTTAACCACAAAATTACGTAGATTGTGATTACTATTACTATTATGTATTATTTATTGCATTTGTTAAGTCGCTTTATCCAAAAAGGTTTCAGAGCAATTTAACAAATAGAATACAAATAGATCAGAACAATTAAAAACCAGAAAATTGAAAAGAATATACAATACAAAATACCTAAAATCATTATCCAATAACATACGGAGGACAAGTCCTATGATGCTGGAAGTGCTTTTCAAACTTTATACCTCTCTGTTCCAAGCCTTATGTGGAAGCCATGGGCATGAGAATAGTGGGTTTTGGGACATGCTCTCTAGGGTGCGCATTCACTTCATGTGGGGCAGTGCCTAGGCTGTTTTGACCACACTTAAATCTTGCATGAACCAAAAGTGCACCCTAGAATATACCCAATCCTTTCCCGAGTCCTATGCACGCTTAATAGTGGGGAGACGAGCCCCACTGAACTCTGTAGGGCTTGTTTCTTAGTAAACATACATAGCAGTAGGCTGCAGATACCCAACAACTATAGAGAAAATGAGCGGTCTTAAATTCGTGTTTGTTTATTTAATTTATATCCCGCCCCATCTCAGCAAATAATTTTTACTTTCTAAGAATGCTAGCATAACCTGGGTTTATTTCTCTAACTGGAACCATTTGTCTAAAAGATATGTAGCTTCTGATTCTGAACGTTGAGATTAATGAGTTTAAAAAAAAATATCGAAGGTTTTTCATGGATTAAAAGAAGCATTCACATGTTTGTTTGTTCCTTGATTGAAAATACAAGCACATATAAACATTCATCAGTTCATTTCATTTGATGCTAGGGCTGGCATGCTAAACTCTGGGAACTGTTTGCGGCTTTTGAATTCCTCTTGGAAAATGAGTCATTTACCAAGAGGAATACAAAAGCTACATATGTACAATTTCCAGTAAATTTCCATGCACTCACATCAGCAAAGCAAGAATATTGTAGTAGAGCCATTAGCTTTAACCTTGAAATCCCTTGGTAACTTTTAAAGAGTGGGGGGAGGGGTGGGGCTTGTGGATGAGATGGTTGCTCAAGCTATTAAGAGCCAAAGGAAAGTGTGAGGGTGGGGAGGAGTCAGGTTTAGCTCATAATGACCTCGGGATTTCTGAACTAGGAGAGGTCATTCCTACCCTTTCCCCTTCCTGAAATTCCTCTCCATCCCCAGTTGAGAAAGATCCTGTTTGTTCTCCCTTTCCCATCATGCTACAGTTGTGGGTCACTAAGCAAAATTGGATGGTGTTATGTATGGAAGAGACCAAAAAGTAATTATTCACACTATGGAAATCGGCACCACAGTATGTAGTAATGACCGTTAACTTACAGACTTCATAAAGAATTAGGGAGATTGAAAGAACATTGTCTTTTTAACCACTACTTGCTGTGATAGCTAATTAGAACCTCCATGTATGAGGGCAGTCTATTTCTGAGCACCAAGCTCTGAGGTTTGGTGAGAGTGAATGGCCATCATCTTGCTGCTGTCAGAAGTAGAATCCTAAACCTGATGGGTCTCCCTTTGATCCAGCCAGGCAGTTCTTCTTGCTTCATTTTAAAAGAAAACGGTGGACCGCAAGAAATCTGTCTCTATGCCAGCAGAATATTGTTACCAGAATATTGTAACACTTTCCCTCCAAAGATCCCTCCATTGTTCTCCCCATCCCCATTTTATCCTCGCAACAACCAGCTGAGGCAGGTCAGGGACAGAGGCTGGCCCAAGGTCACCCAGTGAGCTCTTGAGTGGGGATTTGAACTCCGGCCTCCTGAGTCCCAGTCCAACATTCCCACCAGTACAGCACACTGGATCAGAGCTTGTAGATGTACCTTATAGGAGATAAAACACAGCAGACGCCCTCTGTGTCAGTGACCTGTTCCTTATTCCCTGTACCAACAAGGGCACGGGTTGGAGGAAGGAACTGCATGGAGCTCAAGCCAAGTCAATAACACCAGAGCCCAGAATTCAACTGGCCCTGGGAAACCATTCCTGTGTCACGGATTCCCATATACTTCCAAAATTTGCTTCTCTTGCTGATTGTTGAGGTGACCAGCCTTCTGAGTGGATTGTGGCCACTGCCATTCTCTCATGGGCTGACAAGATGCTTCTTACAAGGTTTCTAAGTTGTCTGGCAGAGAGCAATTACTGGAGTCTTCCATCATACGGTTTCGGCTTTTTGCATTTGGAAAGCTAAGCCATTCGGAGCCTTTGAGATCTTAATGGGGTTTTGTCTTCTTCACCTGTTTCTTGAACGTTCCAAGCGATCTGTCTGGGCAGATGTGGAACATGCCCTCCGGGCAATCATATGCTCTTTAACAACAGTCTTGCAAAATGCAGCTGTAAACATAATAACTCATTAAGTTCCCAAGAATCTGTAATGCTGTGCTCAGAGAGGGAGCAAAGCGATTGCAGGTTGCGCAGCTGCTGTTGATTACCTGGCTGATCTCCTGCCAGAGAGAACTGGTGGACTGGTGTACATTCATGCCATCAAAGCATCGGTGTCAGGTGCTCTTCAGAACCTTTCTGAATGCTCTCTACGGTTGGGCCTTTTTGCCAGAAAGAGCAATCCTCACTTCGGATTCTGTACAGTACTCAGGAGCTGTGGCCCTTCACCCCAGGCGTGATTTGGTAGCAACCAAAGGTAGCACAGAAAGGCAAGAGGATTTAGCAGGGTTAATGAATATTTTGCAGGGCCAGCCCAAGACATTCTGTTTCCTGAAGCAGAGTATCAGGCAACAAATGTATTGAGCTGCCCCTGCAGAGCAGAAATACATGGCCAGTCAAATTATTTTGGCACTTCAGGCTTACAAATCCCAAAATCCCACTCCTCTGCAATAAAAAAATACAACAATAGTGAATTAAACAACCAACAATTTGCCGCTCTTTCATTACACCCGAAACCAGCTCTCTGATGTGGCCACTTCACTCTGCCTAATGGTAGGGCCTGTCCTGGCAAAACAAAAGCAATGTTGCTTTCAGGTTAGCCAAATTCCACACTCAAGTAAAGCTGAAACGTATTTCATCCTGCCCTTTTTACGAAGCACCATGCTGACTCCCGTCATAATGATACATAGTTAAAATCAACAGAAAAACACAGTGTCGGATTCAATATTGACAGGCAAGAATAAAACACAGTAAAAATAGACCCTCTAGGAATCCCAGCGTGACTCAAATTATGCAAATTGATCAATTGTCTCACATAATTTGTGCTAGCTAAGGAGCTGCGGAAGAGACTGAAGACTCATTATTTGGGTATCTTGGCATTTAGTCCAGGGTTTCCCACACTTGGCTTCCCAGCTATTTCTGGACTACATTTCCCATCATCCCTGACCGCTGGTCCTGCTAGCTAAGGATGATGGGAGTTGTAGTCCAAGAACAGCTGGGGACCCAAGGTTAGGAAACCCTGATTTGGTCCATTTGTGTCCTACACTTCTTCATAAGAAGCTGCTGCCCCCATTTTATCATCCTAACAATTGCTTCACGTAAATGGGGCTGGGAGAGTGGCCCAGTGCCACCCAGTAAGCTTAGCTGGTGACATACCCTCCAACATTTCTCCAATGAAAATTGGGGTGTCCAATTCTATTATTATTATTATTATTATTATTATTATTATTATTATTTGCACTTGATACACTAACCACCATACGACTCTGCCCCCTTATTCACCCTTCTGGCTACTGATATTTGAAGCATGCCTTTCCCACATGCATTACACAGCCAGGAGGGCTGAAAAAACCATGCCTTTTAAAACAATTATTAGGGAGGTGAAGTCTGTGGCCCTTCACTATCCCCCCCCCCCCGCCAATCTACCTATGGGACCGCAGCACAGATTCAGCCCTACATGTAAGCCAACTGTGCAGCCCAAATAATCACAACTATTAGTCTGCCGCAAACTTCCAGATTCCTTCTGCCTGGTGTTTCTAATGCTTAGATATACTTCCCCTGCCGCCGCTGTGCTGAAAAATGCTACCCTTCTAATGAAACAGCTTTGCCCTTTTCTTAGCCCATGGTCTTAAGAGCTAAGGAGCTCTGGGAAAATTGCAAGGCATCGAAAACGTCGAGACGACGGTTTCAATCACCCATTTTAAAATAAACCTCTGTACATATATATTTTTAAAGACGCAAAACAAGTCCCTTGGTAACAGAAAGGAATTTCTTACCATAATAATTTGCCACTGGCAAACCGTCTCCTATTAACTTAATTGCAAAGGGCCTCCAAGTAGGCTGGTGAGTTTTTGCGTGTAAATATATTTATATGTTGTATGCCGAATATTCTCAGCTGCTGCGTGTTCCCACTGCCCCCTTCCAGTCCTTCAAAGTTCATTAATCCAATCTTTTTCTCATTACTTCTCTTCCCGAGTGGCTCTTCCTTCCCCTTTATTACCCTCCCTCCACAGCTTTATAGTCTCTGTAAATCTTCTCATCTCTCTCCCTCTCTCTCTCTCTCTCTCCCTCTCTCTCCCTCTCTCCTAATCCTGTTTTATGTTCATTTTCTGTATTCTCTCTATTTGCCCACTGGTTTCATCCTTCCTGTTTTGGCTCACCTAGATCTCAGCCTATGCTCTTCTTTTCCACACCATCATTTAAAAAAACAGACAAAAAAACAGACTGGGTTTTTAATTAATTTATTATATGGGTTTCTATGGCAACAAGTAGGCGGGACGCGGGTGGCGCTGTGGGCTAAAGCCTCAACGCCTAGGACTTGCCGATCGAAAGGTCGGCGGTTCGAATCCCCGCGGCGGGGTGCGCTCCCGCTGCTCGGTCCCAGCGCCTGCCCACCTAGCAGTTCGAAAGCACCCCCGGGGGCAAGTAGATAAATAGGGACCGCTTACCAGCGGGAAGGTAAACGGCGTTCCGTGTGCGGCTCTGGCTCGCCAGAGCAGCGATGTCACGCTGGCCACGTGACCCGGAAGTGTCCCCGGACAGCGCTGGCCCCCGGCCAATAGATGTGAGATGGGCGCACAAACCCCAGAGTCTGTCAAGACTGGCCCGTTCGGGCAGGGGTACCTTTACCTTTACCTTTACCTATGGCAACAAGTAAATTAAATTATTTTATGGGTACACTAATACATAAGATGACAGGATTTTTTTATTTTTTATTTTTTTACAATAACCCAAATTATAATTCTGGCTGCCCCACCCTACTTTATTTTAGAAACTTAATCCAGCATTTTAGATCTAATGCTGGATTATAATGTATAGATCGACAGTACCATTGCTGAAAATAATTGCCGGGTTGCTGAGGAAGGAGCGATTTTGACACTGAAATAGGACACAGGACTTGTGAGAAAAGTAGCTCTGCACATGTGCCACTTATTTTCTTTTCATTTTGCATGCTTCAATGCGGCAGCTGTTGCATATTGAGCAGCCATCTTTTGCCCCATAAAATTTCTCTGGGGCGAATGACATGTCCTCATATACTGTTGATCTCAGACCAAGGGGCATTTTCAGGCCTGTGTTCAAGGTGTGCAGCAGCTGTTGTGCTTTGTGGCCACAGCAAACACCTAAAACCTGTAAAAGAAAAGCATTTGAAAGGCAGCTCTCAGATCACCTAATAAACACGTCGTTTTCCTGAAAGAATTCTGGATGGATTCCAAACTTGCACATGCTTGTCAAAATGCACAGAATGTCAGTCACATGTGAAATCCACACTGACCGAATGAAGGCTTATCCATCAGTCCCTAGTCACAGGGGACCACAAAGGTGATGGCCTTCCCTTGTTGTTTGTCCTCAGTCCATTGTAAGCAGAGGTCAACTGTCTCTGAATATGGATATGCCATTTAAAGCTGTCATGGCTATATGTGATTGATAGGCCTGTGCTCTGTGAATTTCATCCTTTCCCAACGATTTTTAAAATCAATTTTCTGTCAGTGGCTGACACAACAGTAAACGGAACATATAGTGATACTGAATCCCACTGGGGAATTGTGTGTTGTATGAAGAAGTGTATATTTCGTGCCATGAAATGTGGCGCTTGCTGCTAGTTCAGATCTTCTTGAAGCAACTGGGTTCATGAAAGCTAGGCCAGCCAAAAATATGTCCCCATGGACCTCTCTGTGTTCAGATGCGGTATACCTTTGATGGCCAGGTGTCATGGACTGGCTGGACATTGAGGAATGGTGGCTAGATACTGATGAGTGGGCACTGAGAGAAGAGAAGTTGGAAACTGGCTTGGAAGAAGGGATCAGTGATTTGAGGGAGCCTGGAACAGCCAGGAGATGAGAGGCAGAGGCAGGAGAAGCTGCAGGATTGGAGAGTGAAGAATAGGTGTGCAGGACGAAGGAGAGATAGGCCAGGCTGGTGGAGAGTCAAGGACTTCTGCACCTCCTCCTCCTGCACCCGCCTCTCCTTCTCCACTGTCTCCCAGCACCAAGGGAGGATGGAAGAGGGAGGCGCAAAAGCAGGTTCCATGAAGAAACAGTCTTTGCCTACTTATGCACAGCTCAAGTGGGGAAGATACATAAGCTGAGGTTGGAGGGCTACCCTCTCCGTTGTTGCATCTGCCTCATCAGGTGCACATCTAGGAGTAGTCAAGAGACGTAGGACATGACTTTTCCTAACTTACAAGTGTACTTTTGACAACAAAGTATTTCCTGTTGGTTCCTGCATGCATGTGAGCTTCTAGAGGTATCTAGCAGGCTGCTTTGGGACTCAAAAGTCTTGTCTGTTTGAGCATTATCTATCCTGCAACACAGTTCTCACTTTTTTCTACATAATACTTTAGTAAAGGACCTGCATTACTTCAGATGTTGTACTACTCTCCGATTTGTTTTTCCAGTGCTGGGACTCACACTTGACTTATTGAATGTAGCCCCAAATCTATGCACCAATTTACATTCTGAGGTCTCAGTCAGTTAAAATAGTAGTAGTAGTAGTAGTGGCAGTAGTAGTAGTAATTAAAAAATATTTATACCCTGCCCTCCCCAGCCAAGACCGGGCTCAGGGCGGCTGACAACCAATAATAAAAACAGTTTGATTTAAATACAGTTTAAAAGGTTAAGATACAACATTAAAACATTAGGGTGCAATCTCTTCATAGGAGGAGAAAGGAAAAAGAAAGAGGGGGAGCGAATCAAACTGATTTTAAGCCAAAGGCCAGGTGGAACAACTCTGTCTTACATGCCCTGCGGAAAGAAATCAGATCCTGCAGGGCCCTGGTCTCATGAGGCAGAGCGTTCCACCAGGCCGGAGCCAGTGTTGAAAAGGCCCTGGCTCTGGTTGAAGCTAATCTAACTTCCTTAGGGCCCGGGACCACTAGGGTGTTGCTGTATATGGACCTTAAGGTCCTCCGTGGGGCATACCGGGAGAGGCGGTCCCGTAGGTACGAGGGTCCTAGGCCGTGAAGGGCTTTAAAGGTCAAAACTAGCACCTTAAATCTGACCCTATACTCCACTGGGAGCCAATGCAGCTGGAAAAGCACTGGGTGAATATGCTCCCATGGCAGAGACCCTGTGAGGAGCCTCGCTGCAGCATTCTGCACCCGCTGGAGTTTCTGGGACAGCTTCAAGGGCAGCCCCGCGTAGAGCGAATTACAGTAGTCAAGCCTGGAGGTGACCATCGCATGGATCACTGTGGCCAGGTCACACAAATGAAATACAAATGTTTATAATAAGAGAAATATTACACTGGAGCGTATTTTACATTTACATTGTAGTCTATGTGTCTTATTGAATACGTACGTGTGTGTGTGTGTGTGTGTGTGTGTGTGTGTGTGTTAGGTCAAGCAGGGGTTTTTGAATGTGAAACACAAAATGGTATCTTGAACAAGCACAGCAACTTTAATATTAATCTTTCAGTCTTTAAGGCATATTGCGTTACACTTTGCATTTTCTTCCTTCCTTTGAAAACGAGGCGGTATTTCAACTTGACGTGTGGAATTCTGCCCTTCGTGTGCCTACTAAATTTCATTCCGATATCTCAGTATTCAGCAGAGCATTACAACAGGAGTGACAAATAAACAGACGTACACACAGAATGCCAAGTGGGTGCGTTAAACCAAAAGCATTACTTCTCTCGCCAAATATTTCATAAGCATGATTAGAGATAAACTGTGGATGATTATTATCAATGATTTGTTTACATTTGTGTTAATATGTGGACCACCCTTCCTTAGTTAGAGCTATGATCATCTTAAGCCCCTTTCTCGGAGCTTGTTGAAACTGCAGTGTGGTAACACTCACAAGTGCACTCTTGCTTTGGACTGTCTTCTCAGCTGTCTTGTGAGTGCTGACTTGGAAAATAAGCCTACCCTGTGTTTATACAGTGGTGGGCCAAAAAGGATGTCCGCTGGCATGGTTGGCACAGTCTCCTTCCCTTTCCCATTGGTTGGATTTTTGCTTCTACCGTGTTCATAAAGTGTCCTTATAACTTTATATATTTTGACTTCCAAAGAAGATTGCACCTCTTCATGGAGAAATGCCCCAGAGAAATTCTGTAGTTGCACAAAAACTGAAAAGTTGCTTCCAGGGGCTAAAAACAGGATTCCATTGGTGTACAGCAGCATTGAAGAAAACCTTACAAAACTCTCCCCATCACAGTTTCTCAGAGTATTTTAGGTTCTTTCCTAACACGCACCCCTGCCTCCGGCTGGAGTAGCACTGATGCAATAGCGACCACTGTTCTTCTGTCATCGGTTTCTGGACTTTGTTAAACTGCTAGATATATGCAGTTTTCAGTTCATGTCTTTCCCCCTTTTTTTAAAAAAAGTTAGCACCGGAACATGAGCCCATTGATTAAATCACAGCAGAAAGGGGAATGTTGATGTGAGCGCATGACCATGCATCAGGATCTCCTTTTGTACTGCGATTTAATCAATGCACACATGTGCAATGTGTTTCAACAGTTACTCCTTCTTCAAGCACAAAGGCTCTGAACGTTCTGTGGTTTCTCAGAATCCTGGTTCTCAAGAGATTTGGGGCATTAGCATTTCTGCTCTCGAGAACTGAAACTCTGTTGAGAGCTGGTCTATACAGTATGATGAATGAGCTGGTAGTCTTAGGTGATGTAGTCTTTTCCACTTCAGAATACAAGGTATGTGTGCATGATGGTCATGTTATTGAATGCTCCTCCACATAGATGGATGGATGATAGATAGATAGATAGATAGATAGATAGATTAGATAGATAGATAACTTTCTTACATGCAATAAACGAGCACATCAGGGAGGGATTCTCCTACACCTTTCTTCCTAATGTGTGGGTGCTGCTGTTGGTTTACTAGATGCAGAGGGGTTTGGGGTGGTTTGTATTGTTGTTAAGCAAAGGCACCAAAGCGAAAAGGCAGAAATCCCCATTATCTGGAACAGGGACTGCTACAAAAAAACAACAACAAAACAGCAACCCCCACATTGAGTTTGTTGCTCTTCTGCCATAACTTGACGTGAGGCAAGTTGATCTTGTCATATGGAGGGAGTGGGGGGGGGATCAATTTCAGCGTTGCTACCCAAAATGACTTGTATAATGCCTAGTTCATCCCTAAATAGTAGTTTTGTCTAATAGCCAGGTTATACCCAGAGAGGCACCACCATTATAAAAACAAACAACCCCTGACCTGAGTAATCATGATTCTTACCTTGTGAGGGAATGGAATCTAGAACTTTCCCAGCAGAATGGGGAGGTACTTTTTAAAAAATGCAGATTTCTTTTTTAGCTCTGATGTTCCTATTTCACTTGCAGATTCCATAAAACTGCATTAAAAAACAAACATGCGTTGTTTCCAAAATACCAATGTTTTCATATTTTCAAAATTCAGTAAAAGCAAGCACAATTGTAATATCCAGTTTCTAAATAAGGTTGTGAAACTTATTGTTACTATTATTTATATAGCATTGTCAGTGTTTATAAGCAAAACTAGTTGTAACTTGCAAGTAAACTCCAGTATTACATGAAAATAAATGATTCAAGAGGGTATTCACAAGAAAACAGGTGCTGTTCTTAGATACAATTGAAGTCTGTGCTTCTCCTTAAATGACCAAGACAGCTATTTTTATTTCATTTGCAAGCCTCTGTTACAGCCTGTTACTATTTAGTACTTTTCAGGCCATGTTCACGAGGTGTTTCCTTTACTTTCCTGGAGCTTCCTTTCAGTATCACGGACTATGCTGTCTGCTGTGAAGGTTACTATGACTGCCACCAGCAGTCTGCTGCATCAGGCAAGGTGTTTTTTGTTTTTTTAACTTTGCTGCTTTCCCATCTTTGCAAAGTTCAGACAGTGTGCAAATGGCATTTTCAACTTCTGACTTTGCCAGTGGACTTGTGTTTGCTGAAGTGGCAAAATTCTGTCTGGGTTACGTCCCTCCAGACTGGAGGCAGGTGCTCACATTATTGAATGCTCTCTGACAGTGAAAAGTTTCCAGTGAATAATGAACATGGTGGGGAGGGGAAGGCCAGAGTGGCACCTTTCCTCTTGACATCCTTGCTTTCTATCTGCAGGGATTTTTCTTCTCCTTTTGCTGGGAAGGAGCTTTCAGTCAGGGTGCTTCCAGGTGGGGTGTTAACTCTGGAATTGCGATGCTTCGTTCATTTGCTTTTTATGGGGCAGCCAGACGCCGTCCTCATTCAGTCATTGCCGTTTTGTGTTTTCTCCGTCTCTCCAGTCATTGCCATTTTGTGTTTCTGCCTTTCCACCAGTCCACAGAACATCCAACTGTTTTGCAAAGAGTGGGACAGTAGCCCACCATGTTTAGCACTGCCATCCTGTTATTTCCCTTTTCTTTTGCTGAGGCAGTGTTTGGATGTGTACAGTGACGTGTGTGTAGGGAGGAGGGTTGAGACTATAAAGAAGGTAATATGGGGGGGGGGGTCCGAAAGAGGAAACCCTTTAAGGAAGCGGTTCAGGAGCAAGTATAATTCCCTGTTCAGTAAACCCCACCCAGCCTTACCATGCTGCTGCAGGGTGTACAGATCATTATGAGATAGTAATACTGATGGCGTCTCCATTATACACCTTTGTTGTTGTTTAGTCGTTTAGTCGTGTCCGACTCTTCGTGACCCCATGGACCAGAGCACGCCAGGCACTTCTGTCCTCCACTGCCTCCCGCAGTTTGATCAAACTCATGCTGGTAGCTTCAAGAACACCATCCAACCATCTCATTCTCTGTCGTCCCCTTCTCCTTGTGCCCTCCATCTTTCCCAACATCAGGGTCTTTTCCAGGGAGTCTTCTCTTCTCATGAGGTGGCCAAAGTATTGGAGCCTCAGTTTCACGATCTGTCCTTCCAGTGAGCGCTCAGGGCTGATTTCCTTCAGAATGGAGAGGTTTGATCTTCTTGCAGTCCATGGGACTCTCAAGAGTCTCCTCCAGCACCAGAATTCAAAAGCATCAATTCTTCGGCGATCAGCCTTCTTTATGGTCCAGCTCTCACTTCCATACATCACTACTGGGAAAACCATGGCTTTTACTATACGGACCTTTGTTGGCAAGGTGATGTCTCTGCTTTTTAAGATGTTGTCTAGGTTTGCCATCGCCTTTCTCCCAAGGAGCAGGCGTCTTTTAATTTCGTGACTGCTGTCACCATCTGCAATGATCATGGAGCCCAAGAAAGTAAAATCTCTCACTGCCTCAATTTCTTCCCCTTCTATTTGCCAGGAGGTGATGGGCCCAGTGGCCATGATCTTCGTTTTTTTGATGTTGAGCTTCAGATCATATTTTGCGCTCTCCTCTTTCACCCTCATTAAAAGGTTCTTTAATTCCTCTTCACTTTCTGCCATCAAGGTTGTGTCATCTGCATGTCTGAGGTTGTTGATATTTCTTCCGGCAATCTTAATTCCGGCTTGGGATTCATCCAACCCAGCCTTTCGCATGATGAATTCTGCATATAAGTTAAATAAGCAGGGAGACAATATACAGCCTTGCCGTACCCCTTTCCCAATTTGGAATCATTCAGTTGTTCCATATCCAGTTCTAACTGTAGCTTCTTGTCCCACATAGAGATTTCTCAGGAGACAGATGAGGTGATCAGGCACTCCCATTTCTTTAAGAACTTGCCATAGTTTGCTGTGGTCAACACAGTCAAAGGCTTTTGCATAGTCAATGAAGCAGAAGTAGATGTCTTTCTGGAACTCTCTAGCTTTCTCCATAATCCAGCGCATGTTTGCAATTTGGTCTCTGGTTCCTCTGCCTCTTCTAAATCCAGCTTGCACTTCTGGGAGTTCTCGGTCCACATACTGCTTGAGCCTTCCTTGTAGAATTTTAAGCATAACCTTGCTAGCATGTGAAATGAGTGAAATTGTGCGGTAGTTGGAGCATTCTTTGGCACTGCCTTTCTTTGGGATTGGGATGTAGACTGATCTTCTCCAATCCTCTGGCCACTGCTGAGTTATCCAAACTTGCTGGCATATTGAGTGTAGCACCTTAACAGCATCATCTTTTAAAATTTTAAACAGTTCAGCTGGAATACCATCACTTCCACTGGCCTTGTTATTTGCAGTGCTTTCTAAGGCCCATTTGACTTCACCAGGCAAAAACGTTCCTCTTTACAAAGGCCTTTGACTGATTGACATCCAATGCCTTTTTAAAATGTGTTGTGAAGGGTTTTTTTATTGGGTTGTTTTAGTTTTTATTTTAATTATGTATTTTGTGTTTTTATATTGTGATTTAATGTTGCAACCTCCCTGAGACCTGCCGATATAGGGCAGTATGCAAATTAAATAAATATCATCATCATCACTATATAAGATGTGATGGAGAAGCACATTTGCCATTCTGCCTTCTCTTCATTGTTCAAGAGGGATGTTTTCAATTGCACCACAGAGCTCCCCTCAAGTCTTTCTGTCTGAAGAAGCGGAGACCGCTCATAGGCTCACCGCGTCAGCAAGAACTAGGCCTCAGAACAGCGTAATTTTATTCCCCAGGCCATTGTGTTGGATTCCAAGGATATGGGAAGGATAGGCTACAAATCCATTTGTAGTTTTCTTTCATTTTCATTTTCTGAGGGGGAAATATGCGTAAGCTTGTATGTCTGGTGGTGCTCTTTCACAGGCCTGGTGTCCAGAGAACCAAGTGAGATGTTTTAACTGGGTTTCTTTTCCAAATTCGGACCATCACGTCTTCTTTTGGAACTTCCTTCTTGTCCAGAAGCAGTTTGCCGTATAGTATGGAGAGGCAGTGCTGTCTGAGAACCACAAGCCCAGAGATATACCAAATCTTGTAAAAAAAATTGCTCTAGATCAACCACTCAGCTTTTCATTCCTATCCCCTTTGTCCCATCCCTTAAGTTTCACTGTCTGCTTTGTTTCAGCTTTCAGGAAGCAGTAACCTGCACTTATCCATTCTCGTTTTCATCCTTTGCCATCCCTATCCCACAATCCTACAGCTTCCCTGCTCCTTTCACATGTTGCCTTGCGGTACTGTGTGTGCAATACAATTCAGGGCAGGTTTATTCAGAAATAAGTCCCACTTTTTCCAGTGGGAAATAGAGTTGTAAGTGTGAATAGAGTTGCAGCCTGTGGTAGGCTGCGCCATCTGCCTGTCTGCACAGCTAGGACCCTGGGATGGCTGGTATGTACAGGACTTTGTGCTGGCTTGTTTCCTTGCCTTCCTATCAGATTCCCAATTCCAAAGGGAGCATTTTAAATCCCACCCATGTTGTGCTTAGCTAATGGAGGGGCCTTCATCCTTCTCTCCCATTTTCCTTCTCCCAGTGACATATGTGGTGGGATAGCTTCCTAATCACGCTATTCCTTGCATTCTGTCTGATAATATCATAGCCGCAGGAAGCTGATTGGAGGATGGGGAGAAAGTTTTTGATTAAGGCCATTAAATCCTATCCAGCACTTCTCTGTTCTCTCCCTCCTTTCTCTGCCCCTCAGGCCGCCTTCTGCGCAGTTTTCGAAGGTGGGAGGGCATTCATTGCAGAAGCACATGATGAGACAGATCCGTAGCAAAGGGAGAAAATGTTTATGTTACGTTTTGAAAAATCAGAAGAAGAAAAACTTGGAAGGAAGGAAATCAGACCAACGGCCATAAAACACTTCCAGACAACCTGCTTATGGAGCATTCATCCCGATTTTGTTCATTTATGGGGAGTTTATATGGCATCAGCTGCTTTTTTGAGCATCCATTCTGTTTGTTTTTCATTTGACACCACATCAAGCAATTGTTATCTCACACATTCCAGTGCATTTCCCTGTCACTTTCCGTTTACAAAACATCTGGGTCATTGCTGGCTTCTTGTGTAAGAGCACCAAATTCACTTCAGTTACACAACCTGAGTTTGCCACCTGTAAAATAGCAACAGACTGGCAGTGCCCCTAGCCACTGTCCAGGTAGCACATTCCTTTACTGTGTCTACACAAATTCCCACATTGACTCTGTTTCTAATCGCCTCATTGGACATGAATGAAGATTCTCTTCTGAGTTTATTTCCATCAGTACCTCCGGGATGTCTAGACACCCCCCGCCCTGCCAGAAAATCTAAGAAGACTTGTAAAAACTAATGTTGCTTTCCTTGAAATTCATCAGAAGATTCGCCCTGAAGAAGAACGTCCAAATTCACTTTGAATTTCCCTATAGCGAAAATCCCTCCTGGCAGCCTGAAGATATGTGGACCCTCCGTCCCATCGTGCTGCAGGAAATTTACCAAGCACTTTTGGGTTTCACCTAAAATTTCTCAGATGTTTTTGGCTGGGCAAAAAAGACTCTCCAGATTTCTTTCGAATGTTGCTTTCGGCAAAACCGGGTGACAACCTGGAGACGTGTGAAACCCTTTGGTTTCCCTCAGAATTCCCTTAATATTTTACCCAAGGAGGAGCTCCCACATTTGCTCTCAAATTTCGCTTTCAGTGAATTTCAGGAAAATGTCGGTGGCAGCCACTCTAACCACCGCTTGTGCTTCTGCCGGCTGCCGGTTCTTGCAACCAGTTGTTAGAAGGGAATCAGTCTTGGATTTCCACTTAAGTATATGTTAAGAATCCAGCTAGTCAATTGGGATTCCTATTTCTCCAAACACAGGTTAGTAGAATACCAATCATAGGCAACAAAGGACTGCTAGTTGGTCTGGCAAATCAAACCTCATACTGTACCCCCACTCATATTTTCCTCCTTCTCTCTCAGCTTCCTTCTCCCTCCCTCTAGCTGTGCCATTCTGCCATTCTCCCCTGCCCCCTTCCTTTCCCCATCGGCCCACAGTTGCCACCCCCTTCCTCCCCATCACAGCATCTTTCGTTATGGTTCCATCCTCTTCCCAGCCAACCCACATTGCTCCTCCCCTCCTCCTGATTGGCAGGCACGCAGTAGACGAGGAGGAGGAAGAGTAAAGGAAAGTGGGTCATTGTCTCTGGGTACAGGCATGAGCTGTGCCCAGCTGAACTGTACTGGCAGCCTGACACCATGCCAAGCAACGAAGAAGCGGGCAGGGAGAGACCCAGACAGACCAGAAGGGAAGCTCTAGCCAGCCTTGACTTAACGGGAAGAGGCAGCTCTCCGTGCCCCCCGAGGAAATGCAGCTCCAGCCTCAACTTTGCAAGGGCTCAGCTTGTACTTCTGCCTAGCTTTGTGCTTTTCCAGTGGTCAGTGCGACAGCGAGGCATCTGTTTTGCTGTACTAAGAGCTCAAAAACATATGGATGGATGGATCAGACCCGGGTCCATCTTGTCCACCGTTCTGTTTCCAGCAAGAGACATCCAGATGGATTTGGAAGTTCACAAGCTGGGCAAGAAGGAAATGGCCCTCCCCTGTGCCCCCACCCTTTGACTACTGGGTATTTTGCTTAGCAACTTCAGAGATCCCACCTGGCATTGCCCACAAACCTTCATGCATTTCCTTGTTACCGTAAGGCAAGCGTGGGGCACTTTTGGCCTTCCAGCTGGCCAAAGATTTCCCACACCTGGTCATAGGGGCTAGTAACTTGCATTTTAAATAAAGAAATAACAGATTCCTTACATTTCCCAAATGAAAATGGCACACAGTGATTCTGGGCTGAGAGAAGGGAGACCTTCAGTTATGGGCAACCCCTGAGGATTGTTGCAGTGACTTCCTTTGTGGCATGTGCTTGGCATGCGGCTGGAATAAGTGAGGCTTCTGTCTGAAGCAGGGGAGAAGGGGGCCTTTGCAGCACATAGAGATTAAGCTCTTTAGGACTTTAAAAGCCACAGCTATCATTTTTGAATTATGCCCAGAAAGCTGTAGGGACCCAGTGTAGAGAATGCATTTTTAAACACAGTGTTTGACTGTTCCTATGCCAGCAATTTTCAGCATGGGTGCAATATTTAAGTGTCAGCTCCCTTTTTCTTTTCCGCCCTCTGGTGTTGTCCCTTAAATGTTTAGGCCCAAAGGGTTGGTTCTGTGAGGTAAGGGGTATTTCAGGGCAGCTGTATTTATTTCCTTTTGGTCCACGGCCTCTGTGGACATGCTGAGACCTTCTGCCTCCGGTGCTGTCAATCTGGCCTTCTTTGACCGAGGTAGGAGATGAAAAACGTAAGTTGCTCGAAATTTTAGGTCACGGTGATTTCTCTCCAATTATCTTTTCATTAGGAAGGTGGAGGAGGCTTGAACATCTGTGAAACACATTTAATCTCTGCAAATCGGCTTTACATGCACTATGATTTTATTTTGCTATTTTGCTTCTTGTCTAGCTAGCAGGAGCAACAGAAATATGGGTTTCCACCCAATGGATTTCTCTCTTTTTCCGGGGGGGGGGGGGGAGAATCCTGATTATTTCAGACCTGTTTGACAACAGAAAATCCGCTATGGTTCAGTGTTTTCATGGACTGTACCAGTGTTTTGGGGTGTATGAGGTGGTGGTATCCTCCGCGTTTGGATGCAGGTGGCACTGTGGGTTAAACCACAGAGCCTAGGACTTGCCAATCAGAAGGTCGGCGGTTCGAATCCCCGCGACAGGGTGAGCTCCCGTTGCTCAGTCCCTGCTCCTGCCAACCTAGCAGTTTGAAAGCACGTCAAAGTGCAAGTAGATAAATAGGTACCGCTCCAGCGGGAAGGTAAAC
Organism: Podarcis vaucheri; assembly: GCF_965113315.1. Taxonomy (NCBI): domain Eukaryota; kingdom Metazoa; phylum Chordata; class Lepidosauria; order Squamata; family Lacertidae; genus Podarcis; species Podarcis vaucheri. The sequence continues at coordinate 33,789,700 of NC_138755.1, read as the reverse complement.
AGTGTTTCTGTGCGCTGCTCTGGTTCGCCAGAAGTGGCTTAGTCATGCTGGCCACATAACCCGGAAGCTGTACGCCGGCTCCCTCAGCCAATAAAGCGAGAGGAGTGCCGCAACCCCAGAGTCGGCCTAATGGTCAGGGGTCCCTTTACCTTTACAGTCACACCAGATGCCCTGGAGCATGCATGGCAGCTTCCTAGCATCTCTGGAAGTGCTACATCCCACTTTATGTGCCTCTTCAAAGACTTATGGAGATGTGGAGGGCTGGTGAAAAATGTTGATACCAAGCTATGGTGGATGCCTCAGAACATATGGGTCTAGCTTGGCTGAGGTATTCTTCTGGCCACACAAATTCCCCACTCTTAGTGTCCATTTTCACCCCATTTGTTTTGTGGGCCTGCTCCAGAAAACCCAGCACTAGATTTCTCCCACGAGTCAGCATTTTCTGCCTCACGCTCCTGTATTCTTAATGTTGCCCTACAGCTTTCCTTTGAAGCTCTGCATTTGGGAATATTTCTGTGTAGGAGAGAAAGAGACGAGAATTACAAAGGCCCAATTAACTGAGAGGGAGGTTTCTTCCATGATGAGTTGAGGAACTGCTGCATATACTGAGTTTTATTGAAAGCAACACTAAATTAGTAATTGCATGAGTGGAACAGCTTCCACAATGAAACCTCCTCTCTCTCCCCTCCTCACTGTGCCCCAAAGGGGTGAGGGGACACCCAGAGAAATTGAGGAGGGCACGGAGGGAGGCAAGGGAGATGAAAATCCATTGTGCTAGCAGAAGTCAATCCACTCACGCAGTGACTTTGTTAGATACAGCCCATAGTTAGGAAAAAGTAACTATGAAACGCTTCCCCTCAAACAACCTTGAGTGATAGGCAATAAGAAAAAATTATATACAAACAGATATACACAACTTTGCGCTGAGGCATGGGCTTGAAGACACACAGAGAGAAAATCCTTGTTTTTCCAAATGCTATACATGTATTTTCTATGGCTGTCACTCAATTAAAAACCTTAACTGATTAATTGTATGTTTTAATCAATTAGATCTGCATAAAGGTTACATTTTTTTTAAAAAAAAATCACTCTGAAAAAAAGAGCACACTACTTTCATTTTTTGTTGATCTGTCGTTGAAGATGCTAATTTATCACACAGTCCCCCCATGATAGAGAATGTGGAGCGTACACCTATCAGAGGTTGTCAGTTGTGTATATTTCTAGCAGACTTTGTATTAAAGGCTTTATCTAGACTTTTACTAAAAACAAATGAACTGGGAGCAACTTTTTTATTTATCAAAAGTGTCTTAATTAATCTAGTTAATTAATTGCCTAAAGTTTGCAGTTTGAATAATGACTGAAGTAGCCTCCAGTCCCTAGATACACTAAGGACATGCACTCTTTCTGTTTCCTCTGGGCAAAACTGGACATCATAATCAACCCAGGGCTGCCACTGTAAACAGCAGTTCCATGTTTCCCCAGGCATCTGGTTGGTCACACTAAGGATGCTGAATGCGATGAGCCATTGGTTGACTTGATCCAACAGGCACTTCGTATGTGCTCACTTCCTTCTTTCCTTTTTCTACATGAGAATTACTTGTATACTCAAATAATTATAGAATCATAAGCTTGTAGAGTTGGAAGGGACCTTGAGGGTCATAAAATCCAACCTCCTTTAATGCAGAAATCTCAGCTAAAGCATCCATGACAGATGGCCATTAAAAACCTCCCAGGAAGGAGAGTCCACCACTTTCCAAGGGAGTCCATTCCACTTTCAAACAGCTTTTACCATCAGAAAGTTCCTGATGTTCAATCGGAATCTCCTCCCTTGCAACTTTCAGTCACTGGTTTGGGTCCTACCTTCCCGAGAAGCAGAAAACAGGCTTGCTCCATCCATATGCTATTTATTTCTCCATCCCCTGCCCCAGTCCTCCTTATTGGCTGTCAGTTACTGATGTGGGTGGAGAAGTACTTCAGTCGAATGCCAGATAAGTTGTTCTGTGCACTGGATTAGAGAGGAGGGTGAACTTCAGATGGGGCTGCCATTTTTGGAGGCATCCCTGTGTTTCTTACAACTGGGTCTTCCCTTGTTGCTATCCAGAGCCCTTCTCATTCTCCCACCTCCTTCTGCCTACTCTAAGCTGCTCTTACTAGATTCTCCCACTCCCTTCCAAACATAACCATACTTAGAGCTAGCAGGCATATGAATTTGCCCTACTTTCCCTCATTCCCACTAGTCTTCATTAGATGTTGAGAACTGCATCTGAAGATTGGAGGAAAGAAGAAAAACAAGCCAGGCTGGAGGGCAGAGTTACTTCTGTCAGCCAAGCACCCCAAGTGGGGCACATTGATGCAGGTCTTTCTCATGTGTAGCGCCATTCAGAGCAGAAAATCTTTGGGCTGGCAACTTGAAAACACAGCCGCATGCACACCGGCCTTAAGTAAAGTGATATAAAACAAGTGCTATTTTTCATTTACAGTGGTACCTCGCAAGACGAAAAGAATCCGTTCTGTGATTCTCTTCGTCTAGCGGTTTTTTCGTCTTGCGAAGCAAGCCCATTGACGGATTAGCGCTATTAGCGGCTTTTAGCGGCTTATCTGCTGATCGGATCAGCTGATAAGCAGCTTAGCGGCTTAGAAAAAGGGGGGGAGGGAAAAAACCCAGCAGGAACTCGCAAGACATTGTCGTCTTGCGAAGCAAGCCCATAGGAGATTCGTTTTGCGAAGCACCTCCAAAACGGAAAACCCCTTCGTCTAGCGGGTTTTCCGTCTTGCGAGGCATTCGTCTTGCGGGGCACCACTGTATTATCAGTTTAAGCATTTGTTAGCTGCCTTCTGCCCGGTGTACTTGGGACAATGGGAAGAAAATGCAAGGTAGAAACTTGTAAAACCTGTTTATACCAACACAGGGCAAAGCCATTCTAATCTGGTCATTGAAAGGCTGGTGCTGTTTAAAGGTCAGCCGGAGCCTTAACTGGGAAGGGTTAGGAGACAGACCTTTGAACCACAGGTAGAAAAGTGGGGTCCAAGGTAGTCCTAATTATGGGCCTGGAAAAACTGGATTCTGAGACCTGCAATGACTATGCCCATTAAGCACACTTGTGCATGTTTGAATAATGTATGTTTCCCCCCTGTAGCTTTGGGGTGCAGTGAAAATTCTGCTGAGCCCCCCATTTAGCTTTGGCAAGTTGTGGCCCACAGATACATACGGAAAGGCTGTATGGATTCATTTTGCCCACTTGCCTCCAGGAGCGATGCTCAAAGCTCAAGCTTTTAAATTTGCTGATGCTGTATGGGGTGAAGCAGCCGCAGCACCCAAAAAGCCGGAAGGAGCCTCAGCTGCCTCCCCTCCTATGTTTAAATGCAAATGATCTCCAGGTGGCAAGCCTAGATGTGGATTTTTCTTCCCCTGGAAGAGAGGAGGAGGCTAGTTCCTCTTCCCTTAGGAGACCCAAAGTGACAGCATCATACAGATCCCTTACCTGTGGAATGTCGGGAGGCGGGAGAGGTAGACAAGAGAGAGTTTCTTGCATGATGTAGGCAGGCAAAGAGAAGTCTCAGACGATGCATTGAGGATGAAAGATAGTCTGCTCATTGATTTGTCTGCAAGACTATGGGCGGCGGTGAGGCATCAGGCATAAGCCTGCATTTTATTAATGTTTGATCAGGACTTGTATATTAAAGAGAGAGCTTAGATTTTCAAAAGTTTCAAGCCAGCAGTTTACAACCTTGGTAATGTTTATTCTCCTAGACAAGGGCCCCTTTGATTGATAGCAGAAAACAATTCTCAAAGTCGTAAAAGCTGGAATTACAGACTGAGTGAGGACACTGACCCTATATGTTACAGAAGATAAAAAAAGGCAGAAATAAATAATTAGGAATGAGTAAATAGTAAAATAATGCCAATGTGCCTCCCAGTAAAATGAGCCAGATCTTCTTTCCAAGGTTAAAGACCAAATGGAGAAGCATCTGGCTGGCAGAAAGAAAGCATTTTTTGGGAAGTCTTTTTAAAGCTGTTTCTTTCTTAAACTGAAGAGAGTTAAAGGGCAATAAATGTTGGGAAGAGCTAATGGGAAAAGCAGCTGGCTGGAGAAGGGGGGGGGAATGTAAACTGGAGAGGCTTCTTTTAAAGCGGTTTTTTACTGTGTTCCTTTTTACTGAGTTCCTTTTCTACTTTACAAAGGCCTTATTCCTTTTAAAAGGCTACCTATGTTATGTATTAAATATATTGTCTTAAATGTAATTATGCAAAGGATTTAAGAAATGCTAGATTTCATATAGTTGTAAGAGTTAAATTAAGTCAGCCACCAGCCTAGCCCTGCCAGACAGAAAGACGCCATCCGAGCAGTCCTGATATATTAGTTGTCAGACATTTGTTTAGAAACCTTCAAATGAAGGAGATCTTTCAATGTTGATGTGAAACTCAAGATCCTTGACATATGTTTAAGATAAAAATTTAAGATTAACCATTTGTTTTAGAAGGCAATAGGGCAAGGAGGGCAAGAGGTGAGCTGGTAATTAAGATGCCTTGTTGAGACACATGTAAGATATATTACTACTTATTTGTCATTTATAGATGTAACAATATATAGCTCTTTGTGTTCCATATAAGGACAGGAGGATATGGGTGTATCTTCTAGGATTGGTTCTAGCAATCAGCCAATAGGAAATTCAACCAGGCTGATTGGACAGAGGTAGCCACAGGAGGAGCAAAGGGGGCTGGATTAAGGGAATATAAGTGCTGGCCATAATGGCAGGAGGCCAGGCCAGAGCTTGGTAACCATATACCACTGTGCCTCTCATTTATTTGTCTGACAAATAAATAATTATTTTAATTTCTCTATTGCTGCGTTGAATATTTCATTCCAGCTAAGCGTTAACCACAAGCAGGGTGCTACAGCGGGAGGACCTGAGGGTAGAAGTTGAATTCCATACAGCAATCCTTTGTCTGGCTTGCTATGCCAGGAGCTGGGTGGGAACTGTACTCTGCCCACTTGTAAGTCCTTGAAGGGGAATCACGGCTGCAACAAAAACAAGCCCAGGCATGAATATTGAGTTCTGGTGGATGCAGTTTTGTGTATGTGTGTGTGTAGATTTTTGTCCACAGAGGTGATTACTCTCCTGCAAACGTCACATGGGGTGGCGTATGGAGAGCAGAGCCGTGCTTTCATCTTAAGCACCGTTCTTCATCTGTTGGAGAGTGCCTAGAGGGAAAGGCAGCTGCTCTTTCCTTGCCATTTTGCATTATCACATGCAACATCATTGCTGCCTCTACCACCTCCTTCCATACCATCACAGCCTGTTTTCTGAGCTTCAGGAAGGATGCACCAGCCCAGTACTTCTTCAGCCATTCTGAGCTTACTAAAATAGATGTGTATCTATATCTTCAGATATAAGTTGCCCCTTGTGCTCTCATCGGTTTAAGACCATGTTTCCCAAACTTAGGTCTCCAGCTGTTTTTTTCAGACTACAATTCCCATCGTCCCTGGCCACTGATCTTGCTAGCTAGGGATGATGGGAGTTGTAGTCCAAAAACAACTGGAGACCCAAGTTTTGTTTTTGGGGCTTGCAACTACCTAGAACCTTACCAGGAAGTATTGGCATAGTTGCCAAAGGGTTTTCTTCTTCTTCATGGTTGTCAAATCAATGTAGAATCAAGCCTACATATTATTTAAATCAGGGGTGTCCAACTGGTAATCTGCTCACAGTTTTATCTGGTGCCTCACATCCCTATCAAAAGTGTTCTCAGGTTGCAATAAATAGAGGTCTCACATTTTAATGTTACATCTCACTTTTGGAATATGTTTATAATATGCAAATGCACATATGGCTGGTAGTTTGTTTTGAGAACAATATTGGTCAGAGTTGGGCCATGTTGGATCTTTCAAAGTGGTCCCTCTCACTATGGTATTGTCTGGAGCACTGCATGATGAGAGTCAAATGACTTTACAAAATACCTTAATGGCTCTCAGGGAGTTTGTGGGGGGGGGGGTTTGGAGTTCAGGTCTCCCCTTCATTAATAGGGTCGGGGTCTGAAACACATATATTGCAGGTATGCATGTGTGGGAGAAAAATCTGATTTGGGCTACATTCTGACAGCACTTTCCGGTTTTCTTTTTTGTCAAATCTTTTTTATTAAGTTTTACATTGCAAATTTAAATTCAAACAGTCAAAGGATTCAGGGAATCCTAAATGATGATGTTGATGTTTAATGTTCACTTTCCGGTTTTCTTGATGTTCCCTTACAATAATTTTTTGTATTTTATGTGATCTACCGCATGGCATAAATGTCACTTCTGGAAGTCTAGTGGAACTTCAGTGCTCATTCTTGGTTTAGTTGTTTTCAGAAAAAAAACTGCAACCCTGTTAACCTGGAAAATAGTGGGATGTAATTTGGGGCAGTATCCTGGCATACAGTTCTCTCCTGTCATTTTCATGGGCGAATCACGGGGGGCCAGAAGCACACATGCACATAACGTGTGTATGGAGAAGGGGGCAACATCTCTGATTATGTCTGCTGGGAAAGTCTACAATACAAACTGTCAAAATTCCCTCTTACAGCTATCCATTTGTCATTAGCCAGAGTTCCAAGGCCTGTCTTTGCTCCTACTCACAGAGAGTCCTGCTGGCTTCAACAGGTGAAATGTGAAACGTGTGGATATAAGGACAAAGGTGGAAATAAATGGGAGAAAGCTGTGGTGCATTTAAACGTACAGGTGGAGTCTCCAGGTTGCCAAGTAACAAATGGTTCACTTAAATTTTGACCAGTAGATTGACTTGCTTCCTGAATCCAGACAATTATATAATTCCAGTCTAGCACTAATGGGGGGGGGGGGGAAGTGTGTGAAACAAAACTGGAATCAGCAAGAATGAATAGCACTTACTGAGTACTTATTTTAGCAGCCTTCCCTAACCAGCTGCCCTCTAGGTGTTTTGACCTCATCCTTGATCATTGGCCATGCAGGTTGGTGCTGATGAGAGTTGTACTTCGAAACACCAAATTGGAGAGGCCTGATTCATAGGGTTGCTTTTCCCAGCGGAGCTGCCCTTTTATGGGCAGCCCTTGCGTAGAATTCTAAAGACCTCCCGACATCCAGTAGCATAATGCTTTTATAAGAAACAATTAAAAGCAGCAAATTAGCTAGCTTCTGTGAAACTCAAAATACAGCTTGTGCGTTGGTTAGTTCTAATAAATATATTGCTCTGTTGCTGCTGCATGGCTTATTCCTGACCTCATTCAGTATGCTGCTATTGAAATAACACTTTTAAAATTTGGATTAATATTAACAAGTTTCATTCAGCCGCTAATGGCCCAATTAAGGAGGATTCTCACTTCAGCTGCTTCCAGTGGGCAGTCCAGTAATAGGCACCATATTTGGATCAATTGGCTTTGGAGAGTAACTACAGATTGGCAAATTAGTCAGTTTCCAGTCTAATGCTGCTTTCAGATGTTTCCATCCTTATGTTTGCTATTGAAACTTCATTGGAAGAACTGGGAAATGTGAAAAACATAACCGCACAATCCTAACCATGTCTCCTTACAAGTCCTGTTGAATTCGATGGTGCTTACTCTCAGGTAAATGGAGTTAGGATTGCCACTGAAATTGATCAGCATTATAAATCCAGAAATGGCAGATGAGCTCACATCAAATTCTCAAGCATCCAAGAGGACCTAAGAATCCTAACGTTTCATAACCAGATGTGGTTGTGGAGACCAGAGACAGATGACAGTTCTATCCAAGAGCTGAAGAAGGTTTCGTAGAGCTTTCATTCTCATACTCAATCTATTCTTTTTGTCTCTAGGTATTATGGGCTTTTGAAGCACTACTTAATATGCAAACAATGGGCACAAAGATGATGAGAGCCCCCGCCATGGGCAACGATGTCAGTTTCATGCCACCTTCAACTCTCTGAAATAACATGAATCTGACCCCAACCTTAGAAAAGTTGTCAAGGATCCATTATCACATATATCAGGAATGAGGAACCACACATGTCCTGTCATATTACACATGCTGTTAACCTCTAACACCCATTAATCATGACCACTGCTCATGTTGGCTGGGGCTGATGGGACCTGGAGTCCAATAAAATATGGAGGACCACAGGTTCTTCACGCTTGGCATATGGTATGAAAAGAGAGGGAGACATTTGTGTGTCCCACTGCCAAATGACACAGGTAGGGTATTGCTGAATCTAGTACAGTTGTTTCCTACTTTCCTGTCTCTTTAGAGAGGTGACATCAGTAAAAATGGTCACTAAGAATCTAAGGTGAAAAAGCCATCAGTTAGTGATCACTGAAGGAGCACTTGCTCCCTTACTTCTCTCCTCATGCCAAGATCTGTAGAAAAGGCCCCTTTATTCATGGAAACATGACCTTTTCTGTCATGATTGCTCATCTTTGGAGCTTTACACTACGGCTATATGAAACTGCCATCTTAGGAAGAGCTTCCTAAGAAACATCGGGAGAAAAATCTGCTTCACTCCCAGATGTCTTTAGATATTTATAAGTTTCCAAAGTTTGAGAGCTTGTGCAAGCAAATCATGTGCCCCCTCCCCTTGAGTGATTGACACTCCCCAGAGAGACCTAACCCCTTGGCTGATTCTGTTCCACCTTCTAGAAATGTTTGTTGACTTCCATGTCTATGAAGAAGTAATTAAGCTTGGCCTTATTGTACTGTTTGTTTAGTCTTGGTCTACTGGATTTTAACATTCCAAGTGTTCCCCACCATCACCACCACCAGTTTTATCAAGGCTGCAATATTTACTATGTAATCCTAGGCATGTTTACTCAGAAGCAAGTCCTATTGTGTCCTGTGGGGTTTACTCCCAAGTAAACATGTTTAGGCTTATGAAGCCTCACAGCTCAATCCTAACTATGTCTATTCAAAAGTAAGTCCTGTAGAATCCAGTGTTTTTACTCTTGGGTAAATAGGATTAGCTTTGCAACCATAGCTGATTATTTAGGTGATCAATTAAAACCATTCTGATGACTAACATGGTGTCCCTGAATGATTAGTTTGAAGGACTGGGATTTTTATTTGTAAATAGTAATAGTTACAGAAATTCCAGGTGGGAAGCACAATCTTTAAAAGAGGCATTCTTGTGAGAGAGGGCGGGGATGCTTTTTCTGTGATGTGGCCAGTTTCTGTTGCAATTCCCATCACCTCTGACCATAAGCCATTTATAGCTGTTGTTTGCTCATTCGCATTTTTTTGTTTGTTGCTGATTTAATCAGTTTGTTAATGGACCCAAACTTGTATGGTTAATCAGTGAATATTCATTTGATCAGCTGACTAGAATGGTCTTTAGTCTATTGACGGTTTTAGATAGAAGCTGCTTTTTGAGTCCAAACCAGTGGTCAGTGGGATATACAATTTAAAAAGAGAGCAAAGTGGTTGGAGTTTCAAATCCCTATTCAGTCATGAAAGTCATTGGACCAGTCACTCAACCTAAGCTATCTGACAGGGCTGTTGTGAGGATAAAATGGAAGCAGGGAGAACCCAGTATTTGAACTTCTGGAAGGCGAGGTGAGGTATAAATAAAATATAGAAAGTAATGATTCTTTGCCAAATCCTTTTCATTTCTCATTGTTTCTTCTGCATGTGGATTTCTCTCCCCTGACCAGAGTACTGTCATGGGAGCTAAAGAGCAGAACTGGTAAGACCAGAGGGTAGAGACTGGTGGAGTAAAGGTGTAGCCGAATTTCTCTTGGTGGGTGAAAGAATTGGCACCTGGTATGTGCCATTGGTGAGCATAGAGTGCAGAGCTATTAGCAGAAGCCCCATTTAAGCCAAGCAGAAAGTGAGCAGCTCGCTTATTTCTGGCTCCTCACCTGGAAATTTTGGTTCTTCTTTTGGAGCCCTGAGAGCTTCAAATCTGAAAACTTTACTAGCTAGCCAAGGCTCATCACCAAATCATATTACAGTACAGCAAAACACCACTCAAAACATAATTAAACTTGATAAAACAGTCCGTTGCATTAGCAGACATATTCTGTGACAGCAGCAGTCTATAACTGTAACACCCATTCTGCTCCAAAAAAACCCCAGATCCTACTCATGGACAATTCAACTTAATAGTTTAATAACAGTCAAAAGTCCCCAACTATTTGACATTCTTCATCTACCACCTTTAGTTATTCGCAATTCGCTGTTTCTTCTGGGCCTAATATTGTGGCTAACACTAACTATGACTAATTTCACAAAGCCATCCTTAGAAGCCACTTCTTGGAGTTGACTCAACTGAAATTAATCATAGTTAGTGTGAGTGACAGTTTGTTGCTGTAGACAATCCAAAAAATCATGGGTAACCAAAAGCAAAGCAAACACTTCCAAACTTCCCCTGACCAGAGGAGAGCCTGAGGCTTATTGTAGCTTGTTCCTGCACATGCATGTCTGCTAAACCAGATGTCCTTTTTGCCACGGAAAACCACATGTGTTGGTGGGAAGCAACTCGTGCCAGTGGCCAAAGCCAGCTATGGGCAGAGCCAATAACACACACATGCCAGGGTGAGTAAGTTTGGTTTCTCTAATATTACCGTTTTGCCACTCTTAAATTCAATTCTTCACATTTCCAATTTACAAAGCAAAATTGTTTTTTAAAATGGGCATGAAAATTCATCAGTATTTTAGTATGAAAGTCTCCTAATAAAAAAAAAGTTTGGGATGCAGTTTTGTCTAATATACACATTTTCCCAAAGCAATATTCCCTAATACAATGCATTGTTTCAGTATATATGCACACTTTAGAGTAGCATATGCGTTTTTCTACACATTACCTAGCTGGAGAACTGCATTGCAAAATTCAGAGAAAATTGAACTTTGAAGGCTAGCTGTGCTTCACTTCACATATTGTTTTGAAAAGTGCAAATTTGATAAGCAAACCTTGAAATGTGAACTGAACAGACTTTTTCTCTTATCCCCAGCACACACTCCTACACACACAGACTCCATTGTGATGGGGAGGAAGGCACAAGGGAGAGTCATCCCTCCACGCCCATCCCTCCCCGTCACATCCATACTCTCCCCAGCCTGCAAACCAGCTGTTTGAGTATTACTCTCCACATGCCTTCCTCCCAGCTGTTTGGTGGGCTGAGAGAAACATGATTTCCATGGGGAGGAAACTGCACTGGTGTGACTCCGATCACAATTGTGCTTCCCCTCAGGCAGAGAATTTAATTGGTGGTGGGCCAACAGTTGGGCCATGGACTGCTCACATGTGCGCTAAGCCATGTTTTAGTGTGGCATGTAAACACTGCCTGTGTGTGTGTGTGTGTGTGTGAGTGTGATGCTCTTCTGGAGAAAATTATACATCATTGTCCTGGGACTCTTCCGTGATGTGCCATCTGGGCGCATGGGAGGCAGCTGTTTGGTTGTGCTGTAAATTGCCATCTTAATAGGGCACAGCATTTGTGAAGCATTGCTAGCTGCTGACTCTAGAAAAATGTTTTCCTTTGCGTTCCTGTTCTTCCAGTCTTTTCTCCTTCTCCTCCTCAATCATGTTCCCGTTATGAAAAAAAGAAAACGTATGCAGCAGTTAAGAAAAAAAAAGATGAAAGCTTGAACTTTTTGCCGGAAGCAACGTTTGCAAAACTGGCTTTGTTTTGGCAAGAGGGAAACTAACCCCATCTTAAAAGTGTGGGGTATTGAAGAGCCTTGTCTTACCTTGCAAAGCTAAAACGATTTTTCTGCCTGTAAATCACCCTGAGCTCCTGAACTCCAGCGCATATTCTGAATCCCCTTGAGCAAAACCAATGACAGCTTCTGGCAGCACAATTAATGTATTTACCGCTGATATTTTTGAATTCTGGGGACTTCAGAATGTTGGTCCCATTGGTGATTTTCAGGAATGGCTAGATTTGGTTTCCTTTCACCCTAAAACATTGCCTTTAGCAAAAACTAATTTATTTATTTTTTAAGAACAAAAAAGCAACATCATATAGTGATGAAGGGAAATCTGCCCCACAAAATCTAAGTTCTAGGCTGTGCAGTCTTACAGGCACTAACCTCATCTGATCACAGTCAGTAGGACTTACACCTGAGGAAATTGGTAGGAATTCAGCTTGAACCTTGTTCCCAGAAACCAGAAGAATGAACGCAGAAGTAAGGATTATGGACTTACCTTGGAAGGCACAACTATTAGAGGGAGAATTTATTGCACATTAGATAAATATTTCACATTGCATAATCTTTTCCTGCATCTTACTTATTTTAGGACGTGGTGATTTTCAATCCTGCATATGCAGATGTGGATGGATTATAGGTGTGCCATGGGATACTTATTGTCAGAAAGAAATGGGATGCTCTCTCAGTGTAGGGCTGGGTTTCCCAAACTTGGGTCTCCAGCTGTAGTTGGACTATAGTTCCCATCATCCTTGGCCACTGATCCTGATAGCTAGGGATGATGAGAGTTGTAGTCCAACAACAGCTGGCATTTGGGAAACCCTGGTGTAGTTTGTTTCAGGTTGCTGAACTTGCAACAGTGTCCCTACTTACAGGAAGACATATGCACAAGCAAGCATACAGGTAGAGACTTCTGGTGATTAGTTAAAGCTGTGTTTGCATTATGGGCTACATTGCTGAGAAATACAGTGCACAGCTCCCTATGTTTCTGGCATGGAATGCTTAGATATATATCCTGGTTTGGAAGACATGAGTCAGCTTTCAGGTTACATATTAAAATTACCTACGTGAGCTTGCTGGGAACAAACAATAAACTCAGAGGAGACTAGCTTTCAAATAAAGAGGAGATGTGTTCTTCAGCAAAAAGCCTGAACAATACATTCTGCTGATGGGTATCTTTACATTTTAATAGGACGATGAAGTGAAAGTGTTTCAAAACTATTTAAATAGCTGGAAAACAGGTTTTACGGCAATTTCCTAGCTTCACATTGCTTCTCTCCAAATGCACCTTAGCTCAGTACTTGACCTAAGGAAAGAAAGCTCTTTTAAAAAACGTCATCACAATCAGCTTTGCAAGAGCAGCCAGGAGAGTCCCTCTTTCTCAAACTGTATCCTCTGTTAAAGCAAACTTTGGTTATGCAGACAATAGGATATTGTGTGTTTGACAGAAACGCCAGCTTCCACTTTTTCCGACAGAGAAAACTAACTAGGAACTTCAGACTTCAAGTCATATGCAGGCCAGCCGTGTCAGGAGGCCATGTAGACCAAATATAATAGGGATAAAGGGACACAGGTGGTGCTGTGGGTTAAACCACTGAGTCTTGGGCTTGCCAGTTGGAAGGTCGGCAGTTCGAATCCCCGCGACGGGGTGAGCTCCTGTTGCTCGGTCCCTGCTCCTGCCAACCTAGCAGTTCAAAAGCACGCCAGTGCAAGTAGATAAATAGGTACCGCTCCGGCGGGAAGGTAAACGGTGTTTCCATGCGCAGCTCTGGTTCGCCAGAAGCGGCTTAGTCATGCTGTACGCCGGCTCCCTCAGCCAATAAAGCGAGATGAGCGCCGCAACCCCAGAGTCGGTCACGACTGGACCGAATGGTCAGGGGTACCTTTACCTATAATAGGGATATATGGTGAAGGACTGGAAGCCCAGGTGTACACTCCGCACAGATGATAATATTAAGTACCGGTAAGTAATATTAAGATAAATATTAAGGCATCCCTTATTGTCTACGTGCATTTATTCAGCAGCATTTCTGTTCTTCCTTGTTTGCCTCACTTCGACAAGGTTTCCATTTTTGGAAGGAAGTCTCCTTCCCTCTAATAGCTTCCTTGACTTTATATATTAACTGTGACCTACCAGTTGAACACTGACAGGCTGGAGGTTCAGTTGGGCTCCCTGTGACCAATCCATTGGTAAGGTGAATTTTGTTTGCTGATAGGCTGGGAAACAGAAGGATGGTAGTTGACCTGCTTAGGTTTAATAGCTTAATCCCCTTTTCTCCCTCTTTTTTTAATCTTTAGCCTGCACCGTCGGCACCTTCAAAGCATCGGTGGGAGATGCACCGTGCAGTCCCTGCCCTGCCCACAGCTATTCTTCCACACCAGGCTCCAGTGAATGTGCTTGCCTGACCCGATACTACCGCTCGTCTTCAGACACCTCCGACACCCCCTGTACCAGTAAGTACCTGTGAGCGAGTGGGTTTACTTTAAACCTTCTTTCCATTGGCCCCTGCTTCCTGCAATCCTCCCTTTAGCTCCTGGGCATTACCCCTCTGTCCTGGCCCCAAATTTGGTCTGTTCTGGCTTTCTTCCCCTTAGCTCCTCTGTGCCCCTTTCCCATCTGTCCACAGCCTCAAGTCCTTGCTTGCTCCTGTCCAATTCTATTCAGGGCTATATTTCAATGGACATCCTTTGGGACTCACTCACTCCTTCACAGACATGGGAAAGGTTTTTACAGAAAATGCAGTTGTGTGTGACCGAGAACAGTAGCTGATTCCTTATCCGAAAGCTGCTGGGATTCGCCCCTCCCCACACTGCTGTTTATCTGCCTTCTTTTAGGGAGGTATCTGGCAATGTTTGAGACACAGAATCATCCATGAAGGATTTTTCATTTTGAATGTCGCGGTGCCTGTCCGTGGCAGAGTGTATTGCAACTGATACTCAGGCTATATTGGAAACAGCCTTTCCTTCTGAATAACCAGAAGGATATGCTGCTTCTCTACATGGAGATTCCGCTTCATTTCATTATTGTGGCTACTAGAGGACCCTTCGGCCTAAATGCTAGATGCAGCCCCCTGCTTAATTTCATCTGGTTCCAGGGCTATTTCTAGGAAGTCATCTCTCCATTGCCCCACCTGCCGACCCACCCATGAAAGACCACCAAGGCGAGTAGCTGGTTGGGCATCACTATTGGAAAATGCTCTTCGCACCGTGTCACCCATGTTCCCCAGTGGGGCTGGGCGATATCTGGTTTTCAACATCACAATATATCACTAGCTAAACATGACATTATATCGATATATCACAATATATATCTGTGGTGTAATGGAAGAGTAGGTTTAATAAAAATATTAAATAAACTTCCATATAAAATGTTTAATATATTTTCAACCACTTTAAGAGTAGTTTAAGTAATTTACTAGTCAATTTGCATCTGCTTCCTCACTCAGAGGCCTAAGTACAACCTGTGCATGCATAAGTCCCACTGAGTTCAACTAAACTTCTACTTTCCTGGGAGTAAGCCTCATTGAATTCACTAAGGGTTGCCTGTGAGTAGACATGCATTTGGTTGCACTGCTTACCGAAAAACACCCTCCCCATCGTTCTCACATAGTGCCCAACCTCCCATTTCAGCATAAGGCAGCAAGCTAAATCTTCTCCCCTCCATCCCCCCCCAGAAGCGCCCCCCCACCAAAGCCCTCATCCTATCAATCTTTCCCTTTTTATCAGAGGGAGGGAGGGCAAGCAAGCAAAAAGATACTCCTTTAAATAAAAAAGTAACCTTTTTTAATATGGAGGAAAGCTATTTAGGGTGAACCAACAACATAAAGACCACCAGAAAATAAAAATACCCCCCCCTCTTTTTTTCCACTGGTGGAGGTGAGTATGAGGGAAGAAAGAAGTGCTTTCCAGTTCCTTGTTTACTTTGCTTTGTTTACTTTGCCTCTTTGATTATTAGCCATGGGGGGGGGGGTTTCCCTCCTGGATTGTTAGCAGGCTCTGCAAAATTAGCTGAGCTCTAAGTGGAAAGATACTGGTGTGGCTGAAAGAGTTTGCTGGTTTCTGTGAGGGCTTATTGTTATTTCTTATCGGTTAGGAGGAAGGAGGGAGAGAGCCAACAAAGCTGGCGGCAAGGTGCCTGCAAATTATCGGCAAATTATCTGTAAAGTATTGGTTCAGCTGAGGTATCCCCTGGGAACTTGTCAAATCTCCACCTTTTGTTCACCGGTATATTGCCTTGTTGAAACACTTATCACAATGTTATTTCAATACCGGTATAGCATAGCCCTATTCCCCCAGCCTTCCTTTCCTGCTCTGGTGGAAATACAAGGTGTGTCTACACCCATCTCCCTCGATAGGAATAGTTGTAGTATTGGTCTGAAATGTCCCACTGCTGCATTTGCGCTGTGGGTTAAACCACAGAGCCTAGGACTTGATAATTCAGAAGGTTGGTGGGTTGGTGGTTCAAATCCCTGCGATGGGTTGAGCTCCCATTGCTCAGTCCCAGCTCCTGCCCACCTAGCAGTTCGAAAGCACGTCAAAGTGCAAGTAGATAAATAGGTACCGCTCCGGCACTGCTCTGGTTCACCAGAAGCGGTTTAGTCATGCTGGTCACATGACCCGGAAGCTGTATGCCAGCTCCTTTGGCCAATAAAGCGAGATGAGCGCCGCAACCCCAGAGTCGGTCATGACTGGACCTAATGGTCAGGGGTCCCTTTACCTTTAAAAGGGGAAAGGCAGTTTTGAGGGGAAGAGGCTTATCATTAGCAGCAGAAATTGTGCAGGAGGCTGCTGGCCAGGGCCCACAATTTTTAGCACACACCCCTCCACAAAATAACAACAACAACAACAACAACAACAACAACAACAACAACAACAACAACAACTACTAAAATAAAATCCTCACATGTGGGGAGTCTGCTTTGGCTAGGCGCACCATAAAATTTTGTCCTAAGCAATTACAGTGGAACCTCGGTTGTCAAACATAATCCATTCCAGAGGACCGTTCGACTTCTGAAATGTTCGACAACCAAGGTGAAATTGCCAGTTGGCAAAATCCATTGAAAAAATGGAGAAACACGCCTTGGAAGCCGTTCGACTTCTGAGTTGCGTTTGAAAACAGAAGCATGCACTTCCAGGTTGTCGGCGTTTGGAAGCCGAAATGTTCAACTTCGAAAGCATTCGACAACCAAGGTTCCACTGTAGTATTAAGAAGTGTAAAAACTTTCCCCTTTATTTCTTGAAGTGCATTGTGAACCCTTTGAAACACTGCAGCTGCCTTTTTGCATTATTTTAGGGGGGGGGGAGAGTTTCTCCTCAGTTCTCAGGCTCTCCCTCTCTGCGTTCCTTGCAGGCACCCCATCTGCCCCTCGTGACCTCAGCTATGAGATCATTGGATCCAATGTCCTCCTGACCTGGCGCCTCCCAAGGGACTTGGGTGGCCGAAAGGATGTTTTCTTCAACGTCATCTGCAAGGTGTGCCCGACAGGCTCCCCGGGGCCTTGTGTTCGTTGCGGGGACAGCGTCCAGTTTGAGCCACGCCAGGTGGGGCTGACAGAGAGCCGGGTGCAAGTCTCCAACCTCCTGACCCGCGTGCAGTACACCTTTGAGATCCAGGCAGTCAACCTCGTGACGGAGCTCAGCCCAGATGCTCCACAGTTTGCCGCCATCAATGTTAGCACCAGCCAGTCAGGTGAGGAGTGCTTTTGGGGGAGCCCCATTCTTTGCTTTGCCCCCTCTGTTTTGTCTTCCCGGTCTTGTTTGGCGTTTCTGTTCAAGCAGTGACTCAAACACCAAAGTGTATTGGGCCGGCTCTGCTGGTATTTGCCCTTTAGAGTCTCACACCACTCTAAAGTGTCCCCATCATACTTAATATTCGTAAAGGACTTTCCATACATTATCTAGCTGTAATTCTTACAACACCTCCATAAGATAAGTCAATGTTACTGTATTGGCCCGAATATGAGCCACACCCAAATATTAGCCACACTCTTAAAATTAATGGGGGGGGGGAGTGAAAAAGACAATACCCGGATATAAGCCACTCCTTTAGAATTCCACAGTCACTCACACCTGTTCCGTTTTACTGTATTTCTGTTTCAGTAGCGATATCACAAAAGCCAATTTTTGTAAGGTCGTGAATTTAAGCCACATTTCAACTTTTCACGGTTGGAATTGGGGGGGGGGGGAGTGAGGCTTATATTCAGGCCAATATGGTATTATCCCCCTCACAGTAGATGGGGGAGGCTGAGGATATGTAAGAACACGGTGGGTTGCCTAAGAGTATAAATTCACGGAAGAGGTAAGATTTGAACTGGGGGCTTTCAGATTCATAGCTCAGTCTCTTGCAGGGTTTTTTTGTGGGGGGGATGCCCCAGTGCTTCCTCCATGAAAACTCGCTTCTTAATTCTGAATCAGAGCAAACAGCAATCTGCAGGAAACCCAAATTGCCATTTGTTCCAGTTCAGCATTGAAAAGTGGGTTTTTGAGGGGAAAGTACAACAACAACAACAACAACAACAACAAGGTGCTCAGATGTGAAACTGGGAAAGTGCAGCCATGTGCCTAGAAAGTGCAGGGCAAGAAAGATTTGTGCGCATGAGCCCTTTGTCTGGAGGGCCACAGGAGTTGGGTATGTCGACAGCCACATGGGTCAGAGGAGCAGGTGTTTCACTGTGAGGCTTTGGCAAGGGGACCTCTGAGCATCAAGCTTGATGCAAAAATGAAGAACAATTTCTTGGATTCTGTGGCTGTCTCCAAACAGCAGCTTTTCCTACACCTCATATAATGGCGCAGTTCTAAAGCACATTGTAGGGAAATGTAGGGTTGCCGCAAATCTCTGTGATCTCCTGTTTCCAGAGCAAAAATAAAATAAGCATTTTTGCTTTCATGGGTGAATGTTATGAACATTTTTGTTGGAACCACAGCAGCAGCTGACGTTAATGCAGTATGTTGCACAGAGAAATCAGTTGCACGTGTGGTGTAAGCAGAGTTTCTGGTCTACGTGATACGGTTGTCTGTGTTTTTGCACGTCAGATATGCACGAGTAGGCCTTGAGATGCAAGCCACCCTACACACTTTTAGTGACTCTACAGTAAATTTGACTATTTATTGACAGTTGTTACCAACACTTGACCATCACTATAAATAGAGTAGATTTTCTCTGCGCTCACTGTGCATATCATAGGCCCAAATTTCTTCTCCTTTTTTTTGAATAACAGTTTGATCTGTGTTAATACTAGCACTATATTATATATAACCTTTCTATCCTGTACATTGCAATCGTAATTCAGGGATAACAGTAAAATTATACTAGCAGCCTCATACTCAGTGTTGCTCAGGAACTGTAAGAAACCAAAACAGCAATAAAAACAACAACAACAGCAAACAGTGCAGTTTTAAAATAAGTGGTTAAAATCAGTGCAATTTTGGAAGTTTCAGTCTGGCATCAAGTTGTATTCAAAGACAGACAAAAACCTCCTTGATCTCAGGAAACTTCATACAAAATTGCTGCAGTTTTGAACAGTTTGGCCTGCCGTTTTTGTTCAAAATTGTGTCTGGTTGCATCCAAACATAGCTGAAAAACTACTCCTTGATCTCAGGAAAAATAATGCAAAATTGGGTTACGATAGCAGCAAACAAGCAGCTTTCCTAAATACACATAAAAGCAACATCACAAAACAAAGGGAGATAAATTACAGTCAATAAACATCCAATCTGACTCCAGCAAAGTCTCTGAACAAGGAACCAGGTCTTTTAGCTGGTGCTGGAAATTCAGTCATATCTCAGGGAAGGGAGTTCGAAAGCTGGGGCGCCACCACCAGGAAGGCTCTCCCCCACCAAACAAACCTCAGTTTAACAGGTGGCTACACCAAGCAAGCCAGTCTTGATACAGAAGATGAGCTATTCTCACGGGTAACCAGGTCCCATGTTCTTTAGAGTTTTATATACCATCACCAGCATGAGGAAAACAATAAATTCTCCGCATTTTGCTATTCGGTCATGAGTATATCAAACAATGGGCCTTTAAACCTTGCAAAGTATGTGAAATGGTGTTACTGGACCGTGGCTACAGTATAAAGCAAGGACAGGCATCTGCAGTTTTGAATGGGGACTGTAATGCCCCTTTAAGCCTATTTCGGATATGATTATACAAGTAGTCCATTACCGTGGTTGGGATCCCTTTTACAACAAACAAACAAACAAAACCCCAGAACAATTGCACCCCTGCTGTAGCAGCTGACTGGCAAACATGCTGTGCCTGCATACAGGAAGGTATAAATATCTACGAAAACAAGAGGACAGGTTTTGCACATTCCTAGGAAGAAAATACTGCAAGGAAGGAACATTATTAGAAGAGTGGTCCCCTCCATCTCCTGCTCACCGCTCTTGTTTTGCCTGACCCTCTGCTACCTTTCAGTTCCTCTTCCCTTTCAACTTCCTCGTTTACCTTTTCTGTGTCACACTTGCTCTCTTCCTTCTCCCAGCTGCCTTTTGTCTTGTCTCTTCCTTTCCGCGCACCTTTTCACTTCCCATCAGCTTCTGTCCTTGGCAGCCCATATTTCACGGCCTTTTAAAACGAACGTTGCAGCGATGCAACGCTGTCTCCGAAGGGAAAGCATATGAGAGGTTGACGAAAGGTAAAACTATGTGAATCGCTAGTCTGAACCGCAGAAACACAGGCAGTCTCTAGGTCTGCGCAATGCCGGAAACCTTTATCAAAATGTCAGGGAGCCAAGTTGTTGCTGAATTTCAGTGGTGGATGAAGCCTTGGAAGCAGTAAAGCTGCATTTCAGATGTCACCTGTATAGGTAAAAGAAATTCAGTTGGTGATGTGGAGACTTTCTCATCAAGGTTTGGAGGCTGGCTCTCTAAAGATAAATATTGTGGGATACTTGTGGAATTCAAGGTTAGGTGGCAACCATTTTTAGACACATCCAGTTGACGCATAATCACCAATGTGCGGGTCCTTTTGGACCTGGAAGAAGGCAGAACGGGGACATTCAACTGACGCGCATGGGGGCCAGGAACAGAACCCCTGCATGAAATGTATTTGCAAATTCTTGTATGAAATGACCAAATCTGCATTTTGTAAGGAACTTGGAAGCAGGCTTATATTATTCTGGGTCGGATCGTTCGTCCATCTAGCCAGGGGTACCAACAAGATTTTCTGAGCGTGGTGCACTGTACCTAGACTAAGTGCTTTCTGCTGAACTTACCAAAGAAGAAATAATTTTGCATACAATTTGCAAACAGTTTATGTCACATGCAAATTTGTACCCACTGTTGTAGGTGCGGGTGTGGCGCTCTCAAAAATAAATCAAGTGTCACACACAAGTTACAAGGTGTCCAACAGACAAAATATCAGCAGGTGAAATTTCCCCCATAGTTCCATGCTACAAAAGGCTTGCACTGTTTAATATCTGCCTGCCCCATATCTGTGGTTTTGGTCACCTCCTTCCTTGGTCCAACTCTCAGATGAACATGCCTCACATTGCTGTTGTGAACATACAGAAGAAGATATAAAATGGCTGAAAAAGACCACAGTGCTTTTTTACTTATAGGCATCACATTTGTACTTTGTGGCATAAAATTTTGCCTCTTTTAACCAAAATTATGCATGTTTTGTCCCATCCCCTAAAAAAAGAGAAAATAGTACACCTCCAAGGCTTCAACCGATCTTAACATGGACTGATTATTGTGTGTTTAGATGCACACACCCCAACTATAATCAAGTGAGCTTACTCCCAGGTTGGTGTGCACAACAGACCCTGTTATCATGAACTTTTCCGCCCCTTTCCCACAAGAAATCCCAGACTGCAATCCTGTACCCACTTACTTTGGATTAAGGCCCATTGAACATAAAAAAGATTACTTCTGAGTAGACATTCATACAGTTGAACTGTAAGTTAATTATCCATTACATTCTTTATGAGTGTCTGGTCCTTAGTGGAGATGCTTAAGCCTCTTTGCAATATATTGAGTTTGCTTCTCCTCCTCCTCCTGCTGCTGCTGCCCTTCTTCCTCTTCCTCTTCCTCCTCTTCTTCCTCCTCTTCTTCCTCTTCTTCTTCTTCTTCTTCTTCTTCCTCCTCCTCCTCCTCCTCCTCCTCCTCCAGCAGTGAGGGGATTCTTTAACAGTAGATTCTGCAGAAAGTAACTTTAACAGAGAGTATCTGAGCTCAAATGTGCAGGGGATGAAGAGGCAGGGATTCCTGGTATCCAGGCAACTCACTTGTCAATCACAGCTCTGATTTCACTCGTTAGCTGAAAACACTGAAAGGCACCATTCTGCATTTCAAGTTTCAGCCAAGCTCAACTTCTGCACCCATTCTCCAAGAGCACATGCACAAAATCCTGGAATGTGATACCTGCCTTGAATACTGAGATAACCTTGGTGTGGATGTTCAGAATACCATAGCATATTTCAGGTCGTCTGGCCCTTGCATCTGTTTTGCAAAGGGGGCCGAGGTGGGAGGCGGCAGTATTAAAAAGAAATGCAAAACGGATTGTAATGCAACATTCCCAGAGGCTGAGCCGCTTGAACGCTGTGCTTTGTGAGCAATAAATCCTAATGCTAACTTATTGATAAGAAGTTATGATAACCTTTAATAAATCGTAAGTCTATCACAAGGTGAACAAGAGTATTATTGGAGTGGAAAAAACAGTAGAGCACGCAGGACTAGAGCAGTGGGTGGCCAAACCGGGAACCCAACCTGGAGTGCACATTCGCCATTCCAAGGTGGGTCCCTTCAGTCAGGAGTCTGAAAGTGGAGGTTCACCTGGAGATGGGGATGGAGTTAGGTGCCTGTAATGAAACAGGTTCTGCTCTATTAACCAGATCTGGGAAGAAGTCCAGATTCCCAGCACAGAGGCCAACCCAGAGGCTGACGCTGCCCCTCTCCTGAGACTTGTTCACTAGGCTGGACCCCAGCCATGGCGTTCCAAATTCAAGCCCTCTCTGCCCTGACATGTCTTGCTGCTCTTGCTCGCCTCTAGTAATCCCATTTCCGGTCTTGTTTCTGGAGAAAATGAGCAGCTAGGCTGGTTTGGGCTGGGCTGGTCTGGGCTGGGGCTCCATGTCCTGCCAGCAGCAGAGCCATAATTGGATTCCTTGTGTCTCTTTAAAAATGTGGAAAAACAAAGGTCCTCAGGGAGGCTTCCTCAGGTCCCTTCAGCCGTACAAGAGAAGCAAATCACTCTGATGCAGCAAAGGGGTCTTGGGAGACCAGGAGTGCTGAAAGCCTCCCCGTCAGAGTAGCGGTACCTATTGGGCAGCTATTGTGGTCAGGTCCTCCTTTGTCTGCTGTTTCCCCCCTCCCCCCTCGTCCTCTTCCCCAAGATCATTAGGAGTGAGCTTGAGATGAGCTGACCTCGATTCGTAGTGACAGCTCACGCTAACTAGGCCTCTGTTGCTCCGTCACGTGGCCCCGCCTCACCCCCCGCCTCTATCTATTCGTCCCCCTTGGCAACTTTTCATTTTAGCTTAGATTTTTTTTCTCCCCGATTACACATACATTTGGGAAGACTTGCCTGGGCTCAGAGAAAGGCGGGACAAAGGAGATGGGGACGGGGGGGGGCGGACAGGAAGAGGAAACCCTTTCTGAATGAATGGCTGTGTCAGTCGTAAGGACACAAGACGAGTCCTGCTGCATCACACCAAAGGGCCATGTAGTCTGGCAGGCTTACAATCGCAGCAGAGGGGGAAGAGACCTCCCCTGTTACTTGTCCTCAACATCTGGTATTTAGAGGCATGCTTGCTGCTTCTGAACATGGAGGTTTGATTTATGTACAGTGGATAATGGACATTGATAGGCCCCTCTGTTTGTATAGTTTTTAAAGCATCTAAATGGTTGCTGTTATATATTGTGTTTGTGAATTCCACGAGCTAGTTTTTTTGTTGTGTGAAAGTACTGTTGTTTGGCCATCTCACACCTTTTGGGGGTCCCAAGTGCTAGGATTATGAGAGATGGAGAAAAATTATCTTTGTATTTTTTCCTCTGCACTGTTAACCATGGTATAGGGCTTTGTCATGCCCTGCCCCTGTTCCCTTGTTTTTTAAATGAAAATGCCCCAAATTCTAGCCTTTACCTATAGGGAAGGTGCTCCAACATCTTGATTATTTTGGTTCTCAAACCCCACCCCTAGTTGTGTGTGTGTATCTTCTGTCTGTCTGCCTGTCACTCTCCCTCCCTCCCTTATAAACCCAGTAGATCAGTCTGCAGAAGTGCTTCTCCAAGTTCTAAAGATCTCAGAAGCCCATGTGTCAGGCCATATTCTGTGGAATCGTAGAATTGTAGAACCCTCTGCAATGCAGGAATTTCAACATGACAGATGACCATTCAACCATTGCTTAGAAACCTCCAATGAAGGAGAGGCCACCACCTTCTGAGGGACTATGTTCCACTGTCAAACAGCTCTTACTGTCAAAAAGTTCTTTTTTTTTTTTATAAAATTTTTATTGGGTTTTCACATTTTATATAGACAAAGACAAAGACAAAAACACAAAAAACATAAAAACAAACAAACAGAAAAGTAAAACAACAAACATATATAGTTTCCAGAAAAAACTTATTTTCTAACCCTGGTCATTGACTTCCCCCCCACCCCCTCCCTTGCATCCCTATTCCCAAATTTGTATCAGCAAATTGGCATTTCCTTATCCATCTTAATATTAGTCCTTTATATATATATATATATATATATATATAAAAGCAAAATTAAATTTATTCTAAGTTGGACCTCAGTTCCCTTCCAACGATTTCCCATTTTGTCTTAAATAATAATCTTGTTAGCTAAATCCCATAGTCTTAAGTGTTGTTGAAACTAGATTCTTCCCTCCCTCCCTTCCCCGGTTTGTGTCCCTTCCGAAAACATGTCCAAAATAACAATTATTAGCCCGGATTCCTTACGTCCGAGGCTCTCAAATCTCTTTCAGTCCCTCTCCGCCGGCCTAGTTGGCAATCCTTTATGTCGGTCTTCACGTCTCGAAAGAGTTCTTTCACAATCAGTCCAAAATCTCTTCCCATATTTGCAAGCAACTGCTGAGGAACTTCCACAAGGCATGAATTTTGAACATAATCAAAGTCAGAGTCTATGTGGAGGCCCCAATTATACTTCTTTATTTTAAATTCCTTGATTTCATAAATTCCCAGGGCCTCCACTTTCATCTTCTGGATCTTTCGTAGATTTGTAGTAGGTTCAGTCCAATAGTCTCCTTGTTTATATTCCACAGATGTCAGCTTCTGGACAATATTTTCCCATTTCAGTTCTTCTCTTTCTTGTTTTGTCTTCTCCTCTTCTTTGGTTATCATTTCCGGCTCAGCTGTGGATTCTTTCTCAGCCAGGTTCTCATTACATTGAACAGAACTACTTATTTCAGGATTCAAGGTCATCAATTGTTCACTCATAGCCGTAGTCTGTTCCTGTAAGATTCCAACCAAATAAAACATCCTTTCGATTTCTCCCAGTATCTTTCCATCCACAGCCATTGTAATTCCACAGATTTCCCCCTAGAGGGAATCTGGTTACTTAGTGTTCTTTTCTCCAACAGTCCTCTGTCTTATTATTGATTCTTTGTTTCCAACAATTTTAGTTCAATTATAACTCCTTTTAATCCAGAGGGGTCTTAAGTAGCAATTTTTCTACTATTAACAGTCCGTTTGACAGCTTTGACAGCTGTCAAACTCTGCTCTTCTTATACCAGCTCCAAAGTAGGACACTCCCGAGCCCGGGAGGGGGGGTTGCTTACAACAGAAATATACCCCTTCCAACACTCCTCTCTCCTGCTCAAAAAAAAGATTCCTTTTCCAAATCTTGGAAGTTACTGTCTTTTTAAACTCACCCTTTACAGGGTAGGCACTCCAGCTTAGTTCTTTTATCGTTGCTCTGGATCGTCTGCAAGGGGGGGGGGCGGACTTCCTTTTAACACATCCCCCGATCGTCTCAAATTCAATAGGTGAAATTCTTAGAATCCAAATTCAATTAACTCACGGGTTCTTTTTCTCAGCCGAATTCAAGGAAGGAAGTCAGCGCTCTCCGGTCATGGCTCGCGGCTTCGCTCAGCAGAGGTAGCAATGGACTCTCGGTGCCACGCCACCCCCCGTATCCCCTTCGCAGCCTTTAAAAAGGCTCTTTGCGAATCAGGGGGGGCGCTTAAGGCACCCACCGAGTCTTCAGTCCGCAGGCTTTCGTGCCTGCGGTTTTAAGGGTCCCCGTGTCGCCGGCACGGCAAAGACCCGTCCCCCGCTGAGCCGACTCCCTCCGGAGCTCGGAGGGAATCCGCCATTCCCAGATCGCGCCAACCCCGGAAGTCCCAAAAAGTTCTTTCTGATGTTTAGTCAGAATCGCCTGGGCATCATTTGAATCCATACCATTTGCCATGCAATTTTAGATGGGACAAAATAGTCTTGTCATTGATGACTGAGTACCACATTCAAACCTGCCTTTGAAACTGGTTTATGCATGGATCCTTCCACACACCAATTGGCAGCAATTATGAGATTTCGTCTCTGGAGCTTATCCTGGCTCTCTATTGAGAATACCTGCATGTTTCCAAGTACCTGTATGTTGCATCCACACTTTTACGTTTTGTGTAGGCATGGACACTTCAAAAAAAAAAAAAAAAAAAAGCAATGTCCTGTGTGGGTGCAAATGAAGCCAGTACAGAAATGCTCCCCACACTGGCTGCATCCCACATTTGAACTTTCTATAATGTCGCTAGAGAATGCAGAAAAAACGCGCCAAGCAAACCCAAAGCTTTTTTTCAGGCAGGCAACAGCTGCCACAGGTGTCTACAGATGTGAGGGCACGACCAAGCTGCCTTGTACCTGCCAGAAGTTACTAGGCAGGCTTCCTGGATGTGCTAGACCTGGAGAGCTGGGATTTGGAGAGGCCATAAGTACAGGAACCACCAAGGTGTGATGAGGATTTCATCTCGAGGCAGTGACATTCACAGGCAATAGTGCAGAAGGGTCATTAGGCAGACTTTACAAGGCTGAAGAGATACGGCTGAAGAGGAGATTTCTAGGGCTGAGCGTGACCCTGGGATTATTGACTGTGAAGGCAGATAAAAACTTTAGCTCGGGAGGAAAATTGATTCAGGCTATTACTCTTGCTGCAAGAGGCACATCCGTTATGTTCGGCTGAAAGTTGCAGACAGGTATGTGCCAGGGAAGGGCACACCGTTTTCATAAGATAATGCACACTCAAAAACCATTAAGGTGTATCCAACAGAGAAGGTCTGCATAACTTGTGACCCACAAAGCCAATTGTAACCTGCCCACTACGTCCTATGTTGCTTTCCAGGTGGTTTTTTCCTCCAGTATCAATACCAAGAGCTATATCAAGTCCCTGGTGGGACACTTGATGAGCTATATTTGGCCAGGTCGCTTCCAAACAGGTCTGTGCTGCTAGCTGTACACTACAGTGTCAGATTCTCCCTACGGCGCACAAACATTTTTAAAAATTAAATAAACAGCACAATCCACTGGAAACTCCTGCACAAGTCCCACTAAGATGTGGGGTGGGGGGACACAAGTAGTGATAATCAGCACTGGATGAATGTTTTCAGTGCAAAACATAGAGAGTCCCACAGCAAGAAAAATGATGGGTTATTGCTGGGACTGAGCTAGGGACGTCCGGTTCTTCTCGGTCAGGGTTTCCCAAAATTGGGTCTCCCGCTGTTTTTGGGCTACAACTCCCATCATTTAAAAGTGGTCTGAAAACAGTGTAACTTTATATTGCTGGTAATATGTCCTATGTAGTATTGATGGCTGTGGCTTTTGGGAACGCATATGCAATGCAATGCCACATAGTCTCGGGGTTTCTAAGGAGTTATAGGACACCTATGATTTGGTCTACATGAAACATAATCTAACTCTTTCTGTCTGCGACCTGGGTCACATGTAACACTAAGCCAAACTATGGCATAATGCAAGTGAGCAAACGTGGTTTCCTGGAGCGAAGATTGCATTCATGCACTTCCCCCGGTCTTCCTGCTGCCATACTACTCAAGGCTAAGCCATGGTGTGGCTTAGTGTTAGGTCCGAACCTGGGTTCATGTTTTATCTTGCTTCAGACACACTGTGAACTACAACCAAGATTTGTTCTTGCTTTCACCATTCATGGTTTCTCTGAGGGAGACCAGTTTGTGGCAATCCACTAATATCAGCTCCCTAACTGCAATATGAGGATGATAATAATGCATATCTGCTTAACAGAATCATTTTAAGGATTGCAGTGGGGTGGAGAACCAGTAGACCTCCAGATAGTCTTGAATGACAACTTTCATTATCCCTGACCATTGGCCATACTTCTGGGGGTGGCAGTGAGTCAGAATTCAATACCATCTAGAAGGCCACATGTTCCCCACCATTGGATTGCAATAAATGAGCACATGTGTAGTACTTTGAGCACATATAAATGCTAAGTGCTAAAGTAGAACCAAATTGCACCATACTTCTCAAAGTCAGTGATGTGCAGTGAAATTTTTCATAGAGGGATAGTTAGAGCCAGAAGTGCCAGCTTGCGAGGGCGACATCAGGCACATGATGTCCTGACATCATGCGTGTGTGCCTCCCTGGGCTGGGCAGAAGCTTCCTGGGGTTTGGGAAGGAAGCCCCAGGCCTCTGGCTGGATGCTAAAGCCCTCCTGCCTCCTTCCCAAAGCCGGAGGAGCTTTGGGAAGGTGGCAGCAGGGCTCTTGGGCCCAATAGAGCATTGCATCTCTCCCCCGCCCCCCAAGCTGGGCAAAATCTTCCTGGACTTTGGGAAGGAAGAGTCAGGGGAATATTTAGGGGACTAGCCCAGTCCCTAGTCCAGTGACCCCACACCACTGCTCAAAGTACAGATGCATTGAGGGCACAACTACATGTTACACTGAAAATGGCACCACTGTTCTCCCCATGTCTCAAGTTCATGATGCAGCCTCTCAGGTTGTAGCGTTCCACATCCCTGCCCGCCACAGCCCATTATGTGGAGCATCTGCCTTGAATGCAGAGGGTCATAGGTTCAGTCTCTGGGGTCCATGAGTAGGACCAAGAAAGACTCCTGCCCCAAACCCTGGGGATCTGCTGGAAGTCAGTGTCAACACTGATGGGCTGGATGGACCAGTGGTATACCTGGGTATAGAGCAGCTTCCTATATGTTACTCTGGAAGCGCAGAGGATTGATGTGCACAGGATTGATGTGCAGCTCCAACCTGAAAGAACAAAGACAAGAATAAACTAATGAGAAGGATAAGCATTTTAAAAGCAGAGAGAGAGAAAAGGCCCCGCTGTGCAGCAAGGAAAAAAACCACGTAGCAAAGCAAGCAAGGCGAAGCTAATCAATACGAATAACAACAAGGGGGGGAAAGCAACAGCAAAATACTTGAGATAGTTTTAAGTGGCACTGCCGTCTGGTTTGCTTGACTGTCATACATGGTCCACGTAGGAAAACATTCCTGATGCCTAATGCGGCAAACAGCAGGCTGAAGGCGATTGCTGAATCCCTTCATTAAAAGCCTAGTCCCACTGCCATCTTCAGGACAAGCTGATCCTCAGAGATTGTTTGTGGCAGCAAATTATCTAAGTGCTATTAGGCACAGCTAGTGTGTCTCCACACATAAGCCTCATTAGAAGAGAGCAAAAGTTAGAGCAGTGACAAATTGCCATGCTTTGGTGCTCTAGAGGTGTGGCACGTACAAAATGAATCCTAGAGCCGGGCGGCCCTGCAGTGCGCAGAATTGATCCCCTAGCTGCAAAACAAGGAAGGACATTGATGTGGTGCGTGTCTCCTTGACTGCAAATCCATAGGTTGGTTGCAAGCCAGATGTTGGGGCCATGTGTAAGAGGCTTGCATATTTGTATCCATGCATCCGCTGTGTTAATGATGTGCCTGCATTGTTTAATGAATGGTGTTAAGTGTTGCAATATACTGTATTTTTCAGTGTATAACACGCCCCCATGTATAAGACGTCCCCTATTTTTGAGGACTCCAATGTAAGCTTTTCTTTGGGGCGGGGCAGACCAGAGCTGTTGAGCTTTTTTTAGGGGGGATTCCCGGAAATCGCTCACCCACCACAAAAGCTACCTATCAGCTGCTCCCACCAGAAGCCGCCAATTGCCACAGCAAATCAACACCAGCCCTTGTTGCAGCCACCAATAACACACAAAATAGCCACTGACAGTCTCCGGCCAGCAGAAGATACCAATCCCATTCCACCATTATGCACTGACTGTGTATAACACGCCCACAATTTTTTACTAAATTTGTTTAGGAAAAAGCCCTTGTCTAATACATGTAAAAGTATGGTCATGTGCCACATTGTATCTCTTTCAAGGGGTACATGGTGCTGTAGGGATGTTCATTTAGTGATGGTACCAAGACTGAATAGAAACTGGTAATTTTGATGGAGCAATACCCTGCCAACCACTTAGCTTCTAATTTGTTTATTTATTGTTAGGTTTTTAAAAAATATATTCAGTGCAGTTCTTTCCTATCGTTTACATGGACCCCCCCCCCAAAAAAAAAACCAACAACACCTAAGCTGTTGCTTCTTCCTGGATTAGTCAAAGGGGAGATTCCATCCAATCAGGGATGTCACAGTGAATGGACTTGTTACCTGTAGCTTTTCACCTGGGTTCCTACAGTGTGTGGTATTCCTGGAGTCAGGAAGTATAGAACTATTAACTGCTTAACATTTTGGACTAGGGATGCTGTTTGCATGAGCTTTCGTTTCGGTATCAGAAAAACCAAGAGAGGCAGTTGTGTTAGATGTGGGCAACTGTTCATTGTATGCCACCAGCACAGATGAACATAGTGCAGGCCAGAGCAGAAGGATCCATGACTCAGCAATGTTTGATTTAGGTTACACTGTCGTCTGCCTTTATAGCATATATGTATTTTTAAAATGTTGTTGTTGTTGTTTATATACACCACTTTTACACACAGAAAAAATATGGCTCAAAGTAACTTGCAGTATTAAAAGCAAGACAATAAACAGAACTTTATTACATTTATAGTCCATTTATCCTACAAGGAGTTCTAAGTTCAAGCTGGTATACATACAACAACTCTGTGGGGGAGATTAGTCTGAGAGACAGTGACTGGCCCAAGGTTACCCAATGAGCTTCATAGCTTAGTGGGGTTTTGAACCCTGGTCTCCCAGGTCGTAATCCAGCGTTGATCACTACACGACACTGGATCACTCTACATATCAAGAATTCAATTCAACGCTATAGAAATGATTAACTGAATAATATTTATTTTTTTAAAAAAGATCATAATATGGGTATAATATGCGGATGTTTTTGGCCTACAACTCCCATGATTCCTAGCTAGCAGGACCAGTGGTCAGGGTTGATGGGAATTGTAGTCTCAAAACATCTGGAGGGCCGAGGTTGAGGAAGCCTGATTTAACATTTCAGGTTTTTTTTTAAAAAAAATAATCATGGGATTAGAACTCCCAAAGTGAAGAACTTCCATTCAGTGCTGCTCCTCTGGGGTAACTCCCATCACACTCAGTAGTCAGGTAAAAATAACATCTCTCTTCAGAACCAGCTACTGGCCTCTCACGCTACAGCTGGGTGCTCCTATTCTTCCCCACAGACAGATCTTCTCTTCAGGCCAGCTCACTGATGAATTGGCTTTCTGGGCTTGTGATCTCTCCCCATGCAATCCAGGAACTGGCACAGGGGGCAGGATTTATGTTAAGTCTGCTATAACCCCCTTACTTCCTGATATTTCTGCTCTTATGCAGTTGCGGGGAGGGCTGGGCGTTCACAGCTGGGGACAAAGTCTCAAGTGGAGAGAGGGATGTATTATCGTTGGTATTTTCGTTAAGATTGCACCAAATTACATAGGGTTTGGAAACGTTGAGGTAAGCTTTGGATGCGCAGGCCTCTCAAAGAGAACGGGTAATCTTCTTGCTTGCCCTCCTAGTTTCTGTGGGCTGCAAGTGGTCCTCCCCCTCCATATTTTCACCTTTTAAGATTTGTTCTGTTGGGGACTTTTATTCAGTCTTGCACTGTCCCGCCTGTCCCCAAAGCTATTACTAAAAGCTTGTATCTTCATTCAACCTAGTTCCAATAGTCTTGCATCCTGTGTAATCCTATAACACAGTTTTAGTTATTTCCTATTTGACTTTTATCCAGCAAGGGTTTTGTAAATGTGTGAGCCTTTTGTTAGGAGACAGCAACAGTATCGACGGCATAGTAATAGCCGTTGGCAGCTGAGCTCAACGTGGGTTGCTCTCACTTGCTATTTGGCTGTTTGTGATAGGGTGTCGTGACAGCGCAACGTAGCCAATTAGGTTTGGCTATGGACTGATGTCATAGAAGGCGAGTGAGAGCAAGGCAAATGAATGAGCAGACATGGTTGCAAGGAGTGTTGGAAAATGGCCAGAAAAGCAAAGCATTTTTCAGCACTGCTATGAGTAATTTCAATTCAGCTGGAGCCATTACAGCTGCTGTTGCAGATGTACAAAATAGTGCTGCCTTCTCTCTTATTGAACCAGACTCTGAATGTTATATAGAGGGAAAGAAAGATGCAGATAATATCGAGCAGATCCGGAATGTATTCCTTGAGTGTTTAAACGAGGGGTGCGAACCTGTGAGCCCCACCCAGCATGGTGAATAGTCAGGGGTGATTCGTAGAATTGTAGAATTGGAAGGGATTCATTTCATTTCATTCATTTATTATATTTTTATGCTGCTTTTCATTCACACAAAAAACATCATGAGAGTTGTAGTCCAACAACACTTCTGTGATTCTACGAACATATTCAAAGAGGCTGCAGGGTCTCCCATATCTAGTTTAACATAGAAAATACCAAAGATCCAGTATGTGTAACACAGAAGAACTGTTCATCTGCCACATATCACACTCCCTTCTTTCCTATCCAACTTTCTTTCCACTCTTCTTCAATGCACAATTATTTATTTATAGTAATATTTGTTCATTCATCATTGTTCAAATATAATGAGCCTATAATGCACAGTTGGCATGCCAGGTAGGTATTTTATATTTTCTTGTCAGATAAATTGTAAGAAGTGTTGTGCAGACTGTTTGTTTCTGCACCCAGATGCATATGAATATTACACTCATAAAACAAGCTGCTGTCAGGCATGACCAAGCAATGAGTTCTGTGTCACTGCAAAGTTATTAAACACTTTCCCCAAGCAAATATTGGTCCAATAAATGTGGTTCCCCATATCTATTTATTTTGGCACAAATGGCGTAGGTACAACACAGACCTGGTTGGAGGATGTACGAAGCACACCACTCTTGACTGTGTAATGTCAGTGGATTTTGCTATTCTAAAATTTCTAGTTGTTAGATATAAAACTAGTTTTCTGTTTTGTTTCATGGATAAGTAATTTATAGGGATGAGTATACCTCCATCTTCCATTATTGTTCCGTGGGTTCTCTCTGCCCTGTGTTCTTTTCCAACTTTATTCTGCTACAGTGTGGAGAATTTCTGAAATTAATTCTGCAACTGGTGCATATGATGTTTGCTGAGACTTCCTGTTCCTTTCATCAACATTCGCTTGGGTTTCCCTCTACCACTGCCCCACCGCCCCAGACCAGGTTGCCAAAGTGAACAAGTGTTTGTGTTCACCAGAGTTCCTCTTTGCATGTCGTGCCACCAAGGCTGGATAGCAAAGTTGGTTAGAGCATGGTTCTGATAACACCAAGGTTCGATTCCCACAAGGGACAGCTGGATATTCCTGCACTGCAGGGAGTCGGGCTATAGCTGATTCTCAGGATCCCTTCCAATTCTGTGAGTCTAATATGAATAAGCCTTTGCACATGCCAGCAACTTGGACAAAATAAAAGGTGTGTATGATAGGAGATGCAACATGCAAGAAAAGACATGCTGATCATTCTGTATTATTATTTTGGATTGCCAGCTTAACGATTGACGTTCAGGGAGAAATTCCAATGGAGTGAATATCATGAGTGGTCCTGCTAACTTGTTTCACGATCACTTAGGACAAGCTGATACAGCTCCTTCTCACACTCCTGTGGCAGCAGTGATGTGGGAAGGAGGCAGTTTGTAAGCTCTTTCCACCAGGTCCTGTGAGAGGTTTTCAAGGGGAAAGTTGCTTCAGTCACCCCCAAATTATTGAGGGAAATGTTAGAAAGGTCCTTTAAAGGGAGGCGGATGCCAAAGTATAGAGGCATTTAGTGGGTTGGGAATGATGGGTTTATTGAACTTGTTCATAGTGCAGAGGCGTACTGAAATTTGTTACACTGCTCTGGAACATGAGTTCAGAAGAGGTACCTCCCTGTCCCTGCCTGCAGACATCCTGCAGACCTCCTCTGCTCACTTGGTTAGAGCATGGTGCTGATAATGCCAAGGTTGCAGGTTTGATCCCCATATGGGACAGCTGCATATTCCTGCCTTGCAGGGGGTTGGAATGGATGATCTTCAGGGTCCCTTCCAACTCTAGGATTCCTTTGCTTGGTAAATTGAAACGCTACTGGTGCTTTGTGTGGTTTTTTAAAAAAATACTCTTCTGCTAGCTGTTTCTTTCATGCCAGTAATTAATCAGGCTGGGTTTTTATTATTAATATTACTGTAGCTCTGAAAACGGGCTGCTATATTTTAAGCGGTTTTTAATGAATTATTTTAACAGTTAACTTGTTCGTTATAAATATGCTGTAAGCTGCATCATGCCGTTGGGAGAGGCAGGGCATCAGGGCTCTGCAAACAAACTTTAACGAGTGATTGAATTAATCAAAGGTAAGGGCAAGATTGACAGAACGCCTCTGGAGCAAGTGAGGTAGGAAGAAGACCAACCCACTAGCATGATAATCCCTAAGACGCCTTTGTGCTCATACTGAGTTAATCATCAAGAAGCAGATATTTCGAGAGGGAGCCATTTGGAGCAGTTTGTTGGCAAAGCTCAGATGCAAACACACAACAGTCATATTTCCTTGCCCGCCTGTGCCACTTGCATGCCCGTTGTTGATCCCTTTTGCTACAAGTACGGTTCTTAAAGCGATGTTAAAGAAATATCCATTGAGCTTTCTTCACAATTAGGGGGGCTTTCCAAATTAATGACTGGGCCTGGGGCATGGAGTTTTGGTGGTCCATCTTGCTGCAACTCCTGACCTAATGTGTGCACTGCTTAAGCAGCAGTGAAAGCAAACAGATATATGGTCAGGTACTAAGTGCTGGCATAATGTTTAGTGGTGGTGCATGAATACCACTATAAGTGATGCATTTTAAAAGTTGGTTGCGGGGAGTAGGGATGGCGAAGACATTCAGTTCAGTTCGCCTTTAAAGGTCAGCCATCACCCTTTCTGAAACAACAAGCAAACCAAAACTCAGCCATCCTCCAAAATGCACACTTCTCCAGATTGTGCAATCCAGCCGTGAAGTCGAGTCATTTGTGCACAAATGCATATACTAGGGCAAGTTGGCCATAAAATGCATTTATTTGTGCAAACAGCATTGAAAAGGTGCTATATAAGGGGGAAAGTGCTTTGCAAAAATGTGCACGTTGGGCAAATTGCATACCAAGGTTGTGTATATTAGAAGAAATCGGCACTAAAATGCTGCTGAGAAGTTTGTTTGTTTCAAATTTCACAAACTGATGTGGAGAACTGATGAGTGGGAAAATGAGAAATAGGGAGAAACTATCCCATCCCTGGATGGGGAGGAAGCAAGCCACGGACATAGGAAGCTACCTTACAGTGAGTCAGACGATTGGTTTAGCTAGCTTAGTATTAGTATTAGCTTAGTATCAGAAAGTCGCCAGTTCGAATCCCCGTGACGGGGTGAGCTCCCGTTGCTGTGTCCAGCTCCTGCCAACCTAGCAGTTTGAAAGCACACCAGTCCAAGTAGATAAATAGGTACCACTGCGGCAGGAAGGTAAACGGTGTTTCCATGTGCTCTGGCTTCTGTCACGGTCCTCCGTTGCACCAGAAGCGATCTAGTCATGCTGGCCACAAGACCCGGAAAGCTGTCTGTGGACAAACGCCAGCTCCCTTGGCCTGAAAGCGAGATGAGCGATGCAATCCCATAGTCGCCTTTGACTGGACTTAACTGTCCAGGGGTCCTTTACCTTTACCTTACCTGTCTACACGGACTGGCAGTGGCTCTCCAAGATTTTCAGACAGACTCATTCCCAGCCCTACCTGGGGACTCCCAGGATTCTTTGCAAAGGAGTTTTGGCGGTCCATCTTGCTGCAACTCCTGACCTGATGCAGTAGCGAAAGCACTGTACCACTCAGCTGCAGCCCCTTAGAGAGATTTGATTTTATAATTGTGCAAGGACCGCTTTTTCCTGCTTCCCTTCCTTGGGACTCGCCTTCCCTCCCTCCCTATTTATCTGCTGCTGTCTCACCAGCTTTACTGGCCGAGCGGCTGTCATTCCCACACCTGCCGTCTGCCACACACACACAGAAAACACGAAGGCAAAGTTGCTTCATAATGCTTAGAACCGTCTTATTTCTGCTTTGGAACTTGAAATACCATAAAATGGATGATTAAAATGAATGATTTACACTAATGATATTCATGCCATCCTACACTACATGACTTCAGGCTCCATGTCTGCTGAGCTGAGCTCAACACACTGCAGACTTTTTATGTGAGAGAGCGTTAAGCAACAGGACACCCTCCCCAGATTACGCCTCTCCATTTGCAAGGCGTACGTTTGAGATGTACATTAAGAAAACTGGTATGCATCTAACAGCTAACCCCCAGGGAGCTTGGCAGGACTCCCCTGATTTCATAGGAATTGTCCCATTCCCTCCCTCCCAATACCCTCATTTTCTCTTTCTCAGCAAACCATAGTTACTCTTAGAACCAAACTAGTCAAGCCCTTGTTTGTCTACAGAAACAGAATGGGAGACTTTGGTTTGTTCATGGTTTCCAGTTCTGTTTCACAGACAAATACAGTTTATGCCAACCATGGTTTCCTAATTAAGATATAATGGCAAACTGCGGAATGCCACGAAAAAGGATGTGCAGGGGGATTTGAGGGGAGCCTCCATGGATCCTTCGTTCAATATCACAACTGAAATGAGCTAAAGTCTGTTCAGGTCAGTGTTTCCCAAACCTGAATCTCCAGCTGTATTTAGACTACAATCCCCATCATCCATGACCACTGGTCCTGGTAGCTAGGGATGATGGGAGTTGTAGTCCAACAGCAACTGGAGACCCAAGTTTGGGAAACACTGCTTCGTGTTCATCTTAACACGCATCAGACAGCTTTTTTGTTTTCTTTTGCTTGTGCTATAAAGTGTCATCGCATTATAAAAATAAAAGTACCTAGTTGATACAGTGGGTAAGTGGTTTGTCTCAGGTAACTTTATTTTTTAATAAGACTAAGGGCTGTGAAGAACAGAAGGAACAAGGAGTACCTAAAACATTTCAGTGTGATCTTTCCTCTCGTACTGTTGTTTGATTTACATTATGTGAAACTCGTTCCTGCTTGCCTAAGCTGGTTAAAGCCTCTTTGATTTGCTTCTCTCGGAATAATTTCCTCTTGTTTTATATGAAGAGGGTGGGGGGGGGGAACCCCTACCCTCAATCCTTTTGTGCTTCTCAGTGCTGAGAAGAAAGCAGCAGGCTTGACTGCTTTGCCAGATGTTTGCCAATTGGCCCAGGTGATCATAGGTTTGACTCTGGCCCTAGTTTGCCAGTTAGTCCAACCTTTTTTTTAATCATGTAAGCAGCAGCCCCCATTGATCGTTGGCAGAATTTTGTGGAAGATGCAGTGAGAACACAGGAAGGTTATATAACTGGATTATTTTTTTCTTCCCTGATTCTATCTTGGGCATCTTCAGTTTCCATCAATATGGAAATTTCCATAAATATTGGAGCTGGTGAATCAGTTGTTTATTAAGATGTGTTCCAGGGAATCCTGTGGTTCTTTGTAAAGTTTTATCTTTTCTTGAAAGGAAGTTTGCCTGCATGGGTGTGCTGGATAGATTCCAGGGCGAACTCTGCATCAACAGAGAGCAGCAGCAAGGCCCAGTATGCTAGGCTTTCATTGTGCATGGATCAAAAGAGTTCTGCAGAGCTTTTCTGATCACCCTCTGAAATGTGCACAGCGTGTTTGTGGCACAGATAAGTTCCTGAAAGTTTGTTAGATACTCCTGAGGGGCTGAGAGTGTAGTCCTTCCACATTTATATGCCCAGTACAACCTTTCTTAACTACAGTGGTGCCCCGCAAGACGAAAAACTTGCAAGACGAAAGAGTTTTTCGTTTTTTGAGTTGCTTCGCAAGACAAATTTCCCTATGGGCTTGCTTCGCAAGACAGAAACGTCTTGCAAGTTTGTTTCCTTTTTCTTAAAACCGCTTGAAGAGGTGCAGTTGCGACTTGACCGTGCTTCGCAAGACGAAAAATTCGCAATAATAATAATAATAATAATTTATTATTTATACCCCGCCCATCTGGCTGGGTTTCCCCAGCCACTCTGGGCGGCTTCCACAGAAACCAAAAAACACTAAAATATCATACATTAAAAGCTTCCCTGAATAGGGCCGCCTTAAGATGTTTTCTGAATGTCAGGTAGTTTTCCATCACCTTGACATCCGATGGGAGGGCATTCCACAGGGCGGGCGCCACCACCGAAAAGGCCCTCTGCCTGGTTCCCTGTAGCTTCGCTTCTCGCAATGAGGGAACCGCCAGAAGGCCCTCGGCGCTGGACCTCAGTGTCCGGGCAGAACGATGGGGGTGGAGACGCTCCTTCAGGTATACTGAAGACAGAAAAACTCGCAGAACGAATTAATTTCGTCTTGCGAGGCACCACTGTACAAGTAGTGGCTACTGCAGAGGTTTGGCACGATGAAGATCAAATCCAGATGTGTTTTGTAGTGTATTGGTTGTTCGGTGTTGTAGGTCCGCATTCAGACCTGTGTGGCGCCCAGTATTTATAGTTAGGTTTCTTGCATTTGCCTTTTTCTTAGCACAGTGGTACCTTGGATCCCAAATGGCTTAGTTGTCGAACAAATCGGCTCCCAAACACCGCAAACCCAGAAGTAAGTGTTCCGGTTTGCAAATGTTTTTCAGAAGCCGAACATCCAACGTGACTTCCAAGGCTTCCGATTGAGTGCAGGAAGATCCTGCAGCCAATCAGAAGCTGCGCCTTGGTTTTTGAACAGTTTCGGGAGTCAAATGGACTCCCAGAGCAGATTAATTTTGAGAACCAAGGTACAGTGGTACCTCAAGTTAAGTACTTATTTCGTTCCGGAGGTCCGTACTTAACCTGAAACTGTTCTTAACCTGAAGCACCACTTTAGCTAATGCGGCCTCCTGCTGCTGCCGCGCTGCCAGAGCAGGATTTCTGTTCTTATCCTGAAGCAAAGTTCTTAACCTGAAGCACTATTTCTGGGTTAGCAGAGATTGTAACCTGAAGCGTATGTAACCTGAAGTGTATGTAACCCGAGGTACCAGTGTACCACTGTATGCTTGTTCTTAAGTATTTCTGCTACCATCCCCAGACACTCCCACTAAGTATTGGTTTGGGGAAGGCTGACAAGTTTCTCAGAGAAACTTGTGTTGTTTGGAGCCAACAGTAGAAAGTAACCTTGTTTCTCTGCTTGCAACGATAGCCAATGTAAAAACAAAAACAAGAGGCATTGCGAAAAATCCCAGCTGCATAATTGGTGACCTAAACACATAGGACCAGAAGGTCCTGCCTGGATTAGACCAGGATTGAGAGATTTCCACTAATGGGTGGAAGAGTCTCCGAAAATTTATCTCGTGTTCTGTTCATTTCTTCAGGCAGATGCTGGGATGCCCTCTCCTCTGCCAGTCTGACCAGGTCATTAAAATGCATTCACCTCCTTCAGTATGCAGCAAGCAACGCTTCTCAGGCTTCCACCAGCTCTGAATCATTTCCTTTCTGAGCTGTCTGTCAGAAACATTTAGGTTTCGCAGACGCCCTGAGGGGGGGAAACCAGCCAATGTCTGAAGGAAGACCCCTGTGGAGTGTGAAAGCTAGTCAGGCAGAAACAAATAGCAGAAAATAGTAAATATATAACATGAGGAAATGATACATGGAAATATTGGCAGAGGGCCTAGATATTTTGTGTTAATTTATTACATTCATAATTCACTTAAAAAGGTAAAGGGCCCCCGGACCATTAGGTCCAGTCGTGACCAACTCTGGGGATGCGGCGCTCATCTTGCTTTATTGACCTAGGGAGCCGGCGTACAGCTTCCGGGTCATGTGGCCAGCATGACTAAACCGCTTCTAGCGAACCAGAGCAGCGCCCAAGAACACTGGTTACCTTCCCGCCAGAGCGGTACCTATTTATCTACTTGCACTTTGATGTGCTTTCGAACTGCTAGGTTGGCAGGAGCAGGGACCGAGCAATGGGAGCTCACCCTGTCGTGGGGATTTGAACCGCCGACCTTCTGATCGGCAAGTCCTAGGCTCTGTGGTTTAACCCACAGCGCCACCCGTTTATTCAACTTATTCAACTGCAAATTGGTGAAGGTAGTGGATAAGGCACTGAACTCAGCTTCAAGCCCTCCTCTGGACATTAAAGATCCATGAATAAACCTGTGTCCACTGCTGCCTCTCAGCCTAATCTATCTAACAGGGTTGTGGTATGGGTGGGGTTGAGGAACAAGTCAGGTATGCTGGGCTGAGCTCCTTGGAGAAACGTTGGAATACACAAATGATAGGTAGACTTTAGAGGTCTTTTTAGTAAGACTGCTCACCTTCAGGGGTGGGGGTGTTGTGGATGGGCGGTGGGGGGTTGACGCTCCCTCTGTGCAATCCCTAGCCATATCACCAATCCATACTGGCGGGGGGGGGGGGCTGCGGGTAATTTAAACCATGGTGCGGTTAGACATTGGAGAACCCTTTGTTTAATAGAGGGGAGGTTGTAGCCTCCGCCTGCCCCTCCTCGATAAGGGTATCCTGTTAAAGGGATCCAGGGGTGTGGATACTGTCCAAAGCCTGGGCATGGGCTAGGGCCATGTCGCTACCCCAACGGGAACCTCTCGGGGTGCCCCTATTTCATGTAAGTCATAGAGCTCCCCCTTCTGGTGGTTTATCCTTAGTTTGATGCCTGCAGACAGGTGGGAGTCAAGATATAGCCTGGTTTCACCCAGTGCCTAAGCCAAGCATCTCACATTTGTAACCAATAAAGGTGTGGCCTGTTTTAGCCCATAATCCAAAATACTTGTGTTGGCATGATTATTTATCAATGGGAACTACAGGGCACGGGGCCTTGGCACGCTGTTAATCAAAAACATTGAAACAAACTAGTGAGTAGATTCAGAACACAAATAGTCAGCCATTGCAAAACAGACCGCTGACGTGAGTTTTGTATCTCCACGTGATTTGTGATCAAACTGTTAACAGCAACCAAGTTTGAAAAGCAAGCACGTAGTTTTTTTCCTCCTGTTCCCCTTCCCTAATATTTCTCTCTCTCATCTTGACTCCCCCCTCTCTTGTTGCAGTCCCATCTGCTGTTCCCATGATGCACCAGGTGAGTCGTACGACGAGTAGCATCACTTTGTCCTGGCCGCAACCAGACCAACCAAACGGGATCATCTTGGATTATCAGCTGCGTTATTTTGACAAGGTAAGTTGATGTGGGGAACCTGTTTTCGTAGTTGTGAGAGAGGTTGAAAATCACTGCAGCCAGGGAGAGTAATGGTTGCAGCCTGGCAAGAAGAGGCAAATGAAACAGTAAGATAGTGAAAAGAGGCCTGAGTTAAAACTAGGAACTGGATTTCGTGTTTCACTACAAGTTTTTCCTTGCCTCTGCATGCCTGCACTATAAATTTAAAGATGGTCATGACTTTCCATCAGTAAGCTTCTTCAGATGGTAGAGAGCGTTACATATCTCCCGACTAAATTCTCAACGCTCTTTCAAAGCTATCATTTTGTACTAGGGTTCCTTGAGAGATTCGAAACAGGTTTAGGTTTGTAGTGTCAATCTGCTCTAGCTTTTCTTCTCCTGCTGGGCCAGATGGTGAGCTTGCCACCTTTTTTGTCTAAGGGACCTTGTTCCTATGGTATCAGAGCGGGTTGGGAACTGCGGCCACATGGCTTTGTCGTAAGCCATGGGGGAAATGAAACAAAATCAAATCCACCACAACCAAGCAGGGCTGTGTGAGATACCGAAAGTGATTAGAGTCAAGCAATCACCTTCCAGATTTATAAAACAAAAATTCTAGCCAGACGGTTGTTTTTTTTAAAGAGGCACATGATTCTTATTTCATTTTGTTGCAGAAACATTCCTCTTTCGGCAAGTCTGTCAGGGCACATGATTTAGTTAGCATTTGTTTTAGATGGTTTATTTTTATCTATGTTCATAATTTTGGTTTTATGTAGCTTTGTTTTTAAGTGGTTTGTGCATTTTAGTCATGTTTCATATATAACGGAATTTGAAGCTGCTTGGATATTTTACTTTATTTTTTGAGCAAGTGGTTTATGCATTTTCCAAACTAACAGATAAATGTCTGTATTTGGAATTTCGCTACGGCATCCTTCTTTTCTTCTATTATACAAATCATTTCTCTGTTTTCTCCTTTGGCCTCTTCTGTTCTCTAGGTCAGGAGAGAAGAGTAGCAGCAGAGGCACTTGAGAAATCCAGAGACTAGATCAGGGGTTTGGGGTGTGTGTGTTTATCTCAGCCATGTAGGGAAGCAACTGGTGAGCCGAGGAGGGAGCATTGCTGAGGAGGAGGAAGTGGAATTGTGTTTTGTCAGCTTCTCACGACTTGATTGTTGATTCCTAGTCAGAAGACGAGGACAACTCATTCACCATAACCAGTGAGACTAATATGGCCACCATTGCCAATCTCAGCCCAGGGAAGATATATGCCTTCCAGGTTCGAGCTCGGACAGCAGTGGGCTACGGGCCATACAGTGGAAAGATGTATTTCCAGACTCTGGTGGGAAGTAAGTGACGCACCTTTGTGAACTTTCAAACTTAGAATCCCCCCCCCCCGCCTCTTGAACTTCCCTCGTGCTCAGACGTAGCTGCACAATCTGATCTCTCTTTATTACCTTCCTGCTCATGCATCATAAACTTTTACAACACTCACAGGTTAGCACATGCCTTGAGCTTGACCTGCAAGCCGTTATGGCCCTACTAGGTATGAAGAGGCTAGTGGGCTGTCCTTTGTGGTCATAGTCGCCTCAGATCCTGAGAACACAGCACAGCCAAGGAAC
This sequence comes from Podarcis vaucheri, assembly GCF_965113315.1. Classification (NCBI taxonomy): domain Eukaryota; kingdom Metazoa; phylum Chordata; class Lepidosauria; order Squamata; family Lacertidae; genus Podarcis; species Podarcis vaucheri. The sequence goes on along the minus strand of NC_138755.1, from coordinate 33,746,939 downwards.
CTTTTGTCCTACCATCCCAGGGGTGCTCCCTGTTACAGTATCAGTCACAGATCCAAATGCTCTGGGTTGCAGCCCCAGAAGCTCCTTCCCTGACAAGATGCTAGGAGGGTGTGTACACATGCAAAGGTTTCACTGGGAGGTTGGGATGAGAAGATAACTTTGGAGGGTGGGAGGGGTCCCCAAGGAGGAGGAATGGCAGCTTAAAATGATGGACTATTCAGAGCTAGCAGGCCTAACCAGCAGAATAAGAAAACACAAAGACCAAGTTTATAAAGAGGCATAGAATTTTTTTGTGAAATATCTGGAAAATAATTGTGAACAAGTGAAAATGCTAGCAGGATTAAGGTAAATTCAGCAGTGTAAAGTAAGTTGAGGTAATATGAAAAGGGAGGGAGAATTTAAATGGTTGAAGTACAATATGCAGCATTATTGGGAAAATTAAAAGAACCGTGGAAGGGAGAAGAAGGGAAGTTGATGAATGTATTGTTTTATTGGTGAACACTTAATTGTGGAAAATGTATAACTGAAAATTTTAATAAAATTATATATTTTTAAAGGGAGAGAAAATAACTTTGTCCCTTTTGACAGGTGAGCGCTCTGAGATGGTGCAAGATCGATTGCCGCTTATTGTGGGTTCGGCACTTGGTGGCCTGGCCTTCCTGGTAATTGCGGCCATTGCCATCCTTGCCATTGTCTTCAAAAGGTGAGTCTCCTGTCCTCGCCCTGCCTCAGAGTGTACCAGCTCCTCATGCCAAGGAAAGCCAAGAGTTCTCCAATGAAGACTCCCTGTCTCCTGTCTGTGAATGTCACACAAAGGGGAGCCAAGTCAGAGGGCTGGAGTTACCAATCTTTTTCTGCCCCAGACTCAGACCCAATTATAACTGGATAGATGGGTAAAACAGGTAGAAATGAGGGAGCCCTGGCTCAAGGGGTGCTCAGATTTTGGCAGCGTATTTAAAGGGATACTATGGTTCGAACTAAAGGCACCTAAAAGAGAATTGCTGGCAGGTTGGACAAGCTGAGAGCAGAGGCAAACAGCTCTGGATAGTCTTTCACCCTGACTAAAATGGAAGCTAGTTGATTTCCCCTGTTCTGGTCCCCAAGCCCCTGATCTGCATAGTAACTCCAGAGACTTCCTATGCCCCAACCAGGTGCATTTACCAACTGCAAAATCATGGGTTTTGGAATGCACAGGGCTCTGCCCAGTGCATTGAGAATTATGCCCAACCCCAACCCCCAATGATTTTAAGAATGTCGCAATTGAAGGGTCACTGAAAAAAATTAATTGTAGGCTGCTGTATACAGCCTGTTACAAGGATGTTCAGATGTAATAGGAGACATGACACTGAGCACCACACCTGCAAAAGGCCTAAATGAAAAGGGAACATCAGAAGGAGCCCTGGGTTACTTTTGGTTATCAAGATACATTCCCAGTGGGACTGGCAACAACTCTTTTGCTTTTTGAAGATGTTTTCATCCAGAACTCCTGGATCAAGCCAGTGTTCAACAATAGTTATCAAAGCTAGCTCCCAACATCACACCTTTATACCAGGTGACTCCATAGGTTAGTTATAGAGTCATAGAATCAGAATTGTAGAGTTGGAAGGGATTCCGAGGGTCATCTAGTTCAACAATTCAGGAACCTCAGTTAAAGCATCCGTGACAGATGGCCATCCAACCTCCTCTTGAAAAGGAGAGCCATCACCTTGTGAGAGAGACATGTGCACTGTTGAACAGCTCTTGCTGTCAGAAAGTTCTTCCCGATGTGTTATTGTATCCTGACTCTATTATGAATCTATTCCATTGGGTGGCCTCTCAAGGTCTGCTGTTACCAGAAAAAGGAGAAGAAATGCCCTCTCTCCCCAATGCCATGCACAATTTTCTACAATTTTCTACAATCTTTAGTCTGAAAGGAAGCTCCACTGAATTCTTCTCAGTAGACATGCCCCGTCCCTGTTTCATTTTGGTTGCCCATTTATGTCCTTTCTCCTAACTCCACTTGAGGTGATGCTGAGGTTGCCCTTCTTGAACCTTCCCTTTCCTCCACAGTAAGAGACGAGAGACTCCCTACACAGACCGCTTGCAGCAGTACATCACCACACGGGGTAAGCGATGGCATAGGAGCTCAGCTCTCTTTTAATAATAGCCTCTTCTTTTTTGGGAGGAGCGTCTTTGTGACTGACTCTGGAGCTTCCCTTCTTCCTCACAGGTCTTGGGGTCAAGTATTACATTGACCCATCCACCTATGAAGATCCCAACGAAGCAATTCGGGAATTTGCCAAGGAAATTGATGTGTCTTTTGTCAAGATCGAGGAGGTCATTGGATCAGGTAATGAAGGAACTATTTTGCTTCTCATCTGCCACATCACATTTCAGTCCTATTTTGCAGAGTGCTTGATCTGCCTCAAGCACCATTCGGGCCGCAGTCCTCTATCCACTTCTCTCGGGGTAAGCCCTGTTGAGCACAATGCTCTATAAATCTTTGATTTCTCTAGCTTAGTTCTTGGACTGGTGTTCAGATCTTGCTCCATTCGATTAGGGTCTATTCAAGTGCACTTTGGGCCTCTCGTTGATCAATTTTTGCTCTAGACCAGTGGTTCCCAATTAGCCAAGTACTACTGAGGACCCTGTTTTTCAAAAGCCAACCCATGAAAATGTTGATATCTCTGTAGTAGTTTTTGTTGTGTGAATGGCGCCACCATAGTCTCTGCCATGTCTCAGCACAAAACCAAGATGTGCATATTCTGGGCCGTGCTCCTGCGCACGTCACATTATTCACGTGAGAGCACGGGACTGCAAACTTTTTGGGAGGGGGCACTGCAATCACACGCAAGACGCACGTCTGACCTCAGTCTCATGCATATTTGGGTGATGTGCTGTCGCGTGAGATCAAGGCCCCTCTAACTGGGATGTCCCAAACAGTTGCCAGGTATGTGCCATGGGACTCCCTGGGTGGGTTACATGGACCACCAATTGGGAACCACTGCTCTAGAGCTTTCTTTAAGAGCACTTCCCTAGTGCTTCATTTCTGCATCTTCACATTGCGGACCTCATCTTGGGTTTGGGAGGGATTAGAGAGGGGTGAATTCTAGGAATATTACCAGGTTCCCTAACACTTTACCTTTAAGTCAACAAGAAGGGATGCAGCAGCGCCTTCTCTCACCCATATTCCTCCACCAGTCCTCTTGCCTGCTCTCCTCCCTTGTCCACAGCGAGGCAAGATTGAACCCCATTCACACATGCACATCCAACTGTGATGCAATCCCATGCCATTGCAGAAGGTGTATGATCCCCAGATCCATGTAGGCAGGGCTAGTTGTAGGGGAAGAAAGGTGGGCTATTGTGCTCATGTCCTTCTTGTGGACTTCCTATGGGCTTCTGGCTGGCTGTTGTGAAAACAGAATGCTGGACCCTTCCATGCAGCAGGGCTCCTCTTCTACTCTTACAACTGCTTAGCTGGCCTCTCATCTTAACCTACCTCACAAAAGGTTGGTTGTGGGGATAACGGCGGAGAGGATTGTGTACTCTTGCCCTGAGCTTCTTGTAGGAAGGGTGGGCTAAAAACACAATAGCCTTTGTAAATAAAAAAACAGCAATAAATAAAGCTAAGGGTGCTAGGTGTCTTGAGACATCTAGAGGACAGCAGTGCCTTTGCCCAGTTTCTGTGTCGGCACCTCCTGATGTAGAATCATAGAATCATAGTGTTGGAAGAGACCACAAGGGCCATCGAGTCCAACCCCCTGCCAAGCAGGAAACACCATCAGAGCACTCCTGACATGTGGTTGTCAAGCCTCTGCTTAAAGACCTCCAAAGGAGGAGACTCCACCACACTCCTTGGCAGCAAATTCCACTGTCGAACAGCTCTTACTGTCAGGAAGTTCTTCCTAATGTTTAGGTGGAATCTTCTTTCTTGTAGTTTGGATCCATTGCTCCGCTTCTCTGGAGCAGCAGAAAACAACCTTTCTCCCTCCTCTATGTGACATCCTTTTATATATTTGAACATGGCTATCATATCACCCCTTAACCTCCTCTTCTCCAGGCTAAACATGCCCAGCTCCCTTAGCCGTTCCTCATAAGGCATGGTTTCCAGGCCTTTGACCATTTTGGTTGCCCTCTGGACACGTTCCAGTTTGTCAGTGTCCCTCTTGAACTGTGGTGCCCAGAACTGGACACAGTACTCCAGGTGAGGTCTGACCAGAGCAGAATACAGTGGCACTATTACTTCCCTTGATCTAGATGCTATACTCCTATTGATGCAGCCCAGAATTGCATTGGCTTTTTTAGCTGCCGCGTCACACTGTTGGCTCATGTCAAGTTTGTGGTCAACCAAGACTCCTAGATCTTTTTCACATGTACTGCTCTCAAGCCAGGTGTCCCCCATCTTGTATTTGTGCCTCTCATTTACTGGAGAACATGGTTGCTCCTCCTCTGTCTGATGTGGTGTCTTCTCCGTCCCTTACCCCTGGCAGGAGAGTTTGGAGAGGTCTGCTTTGGGCGCCTGAAGCCTCCAGGGAAACGGGAATACACAGTGGCTATTAAGACCCTAAAGGCAGGCTACACCGATGAGCAGCGCCGGGAATTCCTCAGCGAAGCCAGCATCATGGGACAGTTTGAGCACCCGAACGTCATCCGTCTGGAGGGTGTCGTCACCAAGAGCCGCCCTGTCATGATTGTCACGGAGTTCATGGAGAATGGCTCTCTGGATTCCTTCCTCCGGGTATTGCAAACTCAGCTTCCCCACCCCTCTCTTGCCCTTGTCATCTTACATGCCCGTTCACCTCCTCTGTGTCCTCCTTATCTCAAGGCCAGATCACTGGAGGTGCCGCCAGAAGACTTGGGGCAAGTGACTACTGCATTGTAGTTGAATGGACCAGTCAACACACCAGATAGACAAACGTAGGGATTGTGGTCAGAACGTTATTCAAAGTCTCAACCACCTCATATGACAGGAGGGACTTGCAGAGCTCCCTTAACACCAGGAGGGACTAGTCAAAGGGTTCACTCACGTGAAGGAGCTACACACAAAGCCCTGTCACACCACAGCTAAATGATGGTGAGGCACAGCCTCACAAACCCGTCACATATTTATTTAGCATGCTTGTGTGCAGCATTATTATTATTATTATTATTATTATTATTATTATTATTATTATTATTATTATTTTTGCTTTATCTTGCCCAGGGCAACCCAAAGCGACTTACAGCCAAAGTCTCCCCTTAGAATCTGAATCTCCCCTTAGATTTATTGCCAAAGTACGGAATTAAAGGCCACTCTGTAAGAGTACAGTTTCCTTTGAAATTTAGATATAAACAAATCTAAAACTGGAAAATTAAACCTTGGCAGCATGTTTGTTTGTTTGTTTGCTTAATTGATTCTGTTTATGAATCAAAGTTATGTTCATTTTTAGATGATAAATTCTGTGCTAGGAAATGTTCGGTTTACTCCGTTCATGCTGCAAAACTATACACACTTCTCTGGGAGTAAGCCCCATTGAACTCGGTGATGTTTACTTGTAAGTAGACATGCACAGGAATGCACTTAAATATGCTTCAGTATTCTGAATTAATATGACAATAATGTAAATCAAACAACTGATCCAAAGAAGTATTCACACCCAGGTATTCAAGTGGTGCATTAAAACATCTGTGCACTGCTGTTTTCGAAGTTATATTAGAAATCATATAAACTAAAGGAAAATGTATACATTTCAATGGCCAAAAATAGATTATATGGCTTGAGAACCTGCAGAAATCTAATAAGAGTCTTTTGAGCTCTAGGATTAAATATCCTAGGCTCATCTTTATGAAGGCCACATAATCAGTATGACTAGGAAGGATGAATCAGTTTGTTACTGGTCTCTGTCACTTCAATGTGTTTGTTCTTTTTTGTCCCTTATCCACATTAATCTGTTTAAAACACACACACAAATGAAAATTCACATTTAGAGATATGTATGTAAGTACATGTTTTAAAACGAATACGAATCTCTAAGTATATTTTCTCTCAAAAAACATTTCGAAATTATTTTCCCCCTGGTGGGGGTGGGGTACGGTTTGAGCTGTGAACATTTGGGAAGTGCTAAGGCCAGTAGGTCACTAAATTCTAATCCACACATTAATCCAGTAGGGGCCGGTCAGATCAGTTCATCTTTGCAATTGACAAATGCTGAATTCAGGCATTCCTGACAGAGAAATATTTTATGTTCTGTGTCTGAATTCCTTTCTTAAGCAGTGCAGTGCTATGCATATTTACTCTGAAGTAAACTCCACTTCCAATCACGATTAACTTACTCCCTAGTAAGTATGTTCAGGATTTCAGCCGAGTGGCATTACCTTGAACCTGCTATTGGAAGAACAGGCACACAAAGAACCCAATGCTTTCTAAAATCTATAGCTGTGATGTTTAGCTTTTGTGTGAGAATCCACCACTGGATCACAACTTAACCTAAAGTGGGAACCTAACCTATAGCAGCACAGCCACTATAGAAGTTTACATTAAAAAAAATGAAGTGGGTTCAGGATTCAGCTAAGTTGCTTGCGTTTCACTCGCGCAATGGGACTTTTCCTGCTCCCTTTCACCCTCCCATACCTTAATCCTCTAAATCTGCTCTGAAGGGCTGAGTTGGGGGGACGACCCAGAACAGGTTAGTGGGGTGTGCAAAGGGGGAGGAGAAGCAAAAAGTCCCATTGCACAAGCCGACCTCATTCCGTGCAGGCATACCCCACTGAGCCACACTATGTTGAATTCCATCCTTGGTTCTCAAATAGATGTTTGCTTTAAATCCCAGGCTAACAGGCACATTATCAAGGAGTCTCTCTTCAGCTCCATGAGGTTTCCCTGCATCCGTGAATAAACCTCTAACTCGGATAGCTTTAGCTTGAAGGAGCGTGTCCATAACCCATCTAAAATTATCTCTCCTCCCTTGAAGGAATGCACACTGAATGCATTTAAGCAATTAGCAAAGATGGTTGCAATGAACTGAAAATCTTGATTTAATATATTCTTTAAAAAACGTTGGCGAGAAGGTATTGAGGCTGAATGAAACTTTTACAGGTTTTTGAAGGTAATGGTGTGTGTTTTTGGACTCCAGAATTTAGAAATATCACCTACAGTTAGAACCAACTTTATAAAATTGTGATTTTATGCCAGATCAATTCAGCTGGCAATTCCACTTCAGCCAGGAGCTTTATTTACTTTTAAATGCTTAATAACTCCAGCCCTTCATCTGATACTGGATTTTCTAATCAGGTATTATGTTCACAGGTCAAGTCTGTATATTTATGCTGGGGTTTTTTAAAACAACAACAGCAATTTCATACTGAATTTTCTAACATATGTATAGTTATTGTTAGAAATCCCTCAAGTAATGAGCAGTTTATTGTTGTGTAGTTAACGGATTCCCATTCCCCCCTCTTTATTTGAAGGTATTAATTTCTTCAGATGACCTTGCTTTAATAACATCTCTAAAAGCTTATAACTTTTTTATTTGCCTTTCCAAAAACATTGCCGTCCTTGAAGCTCTGTCCTTTCATCCCTTCTCGTTTCCTATAAACCGACTCTCTTCCGAGCCTCCTCCAAATATTTACAATTCCTGGCGCTTCCATGTTGTTTGCATTTATTTTCTAACATTTCTGTTTCTTCAGCAATAAAACATTAGACCCGGTTCTCACTGTGGTGGGGTAACAGAGGCCGGGTTGTACCACATCAGATTGGATGTGAGGGTTCAGGGTGGGGGGTGTTACACGATTGAATGCTTTTCCTCTCAAAAATAATTACTCCATGTAGAAAACTTAATGGTGAAGATATGCAAGAACCCTTCTCTTTGTTGCATTCATTTTGTTTGGAGGAGCATTCAGTCTTTTGAGCTCCCCATCCCTGTAGTCTGAAGTGGTAAAGCCCAAGCAAATGGCTCATTTGGCCTTCTTGTTTCGCTTCATAAGAATAGCCTCTTAGGGCTTTTCCTATCTTAGAGATCATTGCAGTACTAGCTCTGCTTTGATGACATGGGGGGGGGGACCAAAACCCTGAGGTCACCACTCCGTGTCATAGTATTCAATCACAGTGGCCATCTTTTCCTCCCACCAATGGTCTTCCATTGGGTCAGGGGATAGGAGGAGTCTCTTGTTAGTCTTCCACTCATACCCTTCTCTCTTGTATGTGCCGTCCGCAGCAAAAGGAAGGGCAGTTCAGCGTTCTGCAGCTCGTGGGCATGCTACGTGGCATAGCAGCTGGCATGCGCTACCTTTCCGACATGAATTACGTGCACCGGGATTTGGCGGCTCGCAATATCCTGGTCAACAGCAACCTGGTTTGCAAGGTGTCGGACTTTGGCTTGTCAAGGTTCTTGGAGGATGATGCTTCAAACCCAACATACACGGGAGCCTTGGTGAGTTCGCGCTCAGGAAAAGGGCTTGTTCGCCACCCTGCAATATTCAGGCGGACAGGTCCTATAGGAACCAGTTTGTGTTTTGTCAAGGTCAGTTTTGCCGTCAAACTTCCATCTAAAGTGAAATGCAACCCAATTTTTTAGGGGGTGGGATGTCTCCAGACCAGGGAACTTCAAGGAAAACTTAGGTTATTGGCAGATTTACTGTAACTAGCACTGGGTAGCCAAGTAAGCTGACACACCCACACCCATTTCATTCTTTTAAAAAAGCGAAACTCACTCAAATGATTGGATCGACAGGTGTCATGTGTACTAGCCATTAGGTGCCCCTTCCAGTCACAACATAATTGGAGTCGGGGAAAGAACTGGCTGTTCTTTGTTCCACCTGCAACCATACCAGAAACCTGCAGTGCCATCTTTTTCAGAGCTCACCTCGGGGCTGAAAGAAATGGCTTTTGTTTTGAGAGGTGGGGAAAACACTATAAAATAGCTTGTGGCACTTTTCGAATGCAGAAACTGCAGTTGGTGCAGAATGTGTGGCACAATTGCTGACAGATCCTGTCGGCATATTACACCTGTACTCAAAACTCTGCATAGGCTCCCAATTTGTTACTGGGCCAGTTTCAAGATTTTATTACTGATATATAAAGCGCTTAATACCTTGGAGCCAGTTTACTTAAGCCTTGGAGATGCCTTGCCTAATATGTGCCTATTGCACATATTATACAAATGTGATAGAATGTTTGTTCCACATTTGTGAAGACAGGACCTTTTAGTGTGACAGAACCTATACTCTGTAAATCTGTCTATTGGCAGTAGCCAGGCAATCTTACTGCTATTATTTTTAGAAGACATCTGAAGACAGCCCTGTATTGGGAAGTTTTTAATGTTTGGTGTTTTATTATGGTTTTATATGTGTTGGAAGCCACGCAGAGTGGCTGGGGCAACCCAGCCAGATGGGTGGGGTATTATTTATTATTATTATTATTATTATTATTATTATTATTATTATTATTATTATGCTTTAGACGCCTACTGAAAACTTTTCCCTACAAGCCTGCCTAGACTTATAATTTAGTTATTTATAGTTGCTTTAAAAGCTTTTCGTGATTTGTATCTGTTTTTTATCCTGTTTGGCAGTTTTATCGAAGGTTTTTAACATATTGAGCACTAAAATCTTTTATGAAAAGATAATAAAACGCAGTATCAAAAATGAAGAATAATAAAGAGAGAAAATATATAAAATAGAATACTTATGATCCTTACGAAACACAGTTCTCCAATAATTATTTTATGTATATTTGATTCTAACAGTTTTGTGGGTTTTGCTGCGTTTTATCAATTTATGTTCACCACTTAGAAATATTTATAGACTACTTAATCAGAAAACTCTCTAAATAAGCAAATAGATAAAATAGCATCTTTTCCACCAAATGTCAAGGCCGAATGTGCCTTAAACACACTTGTTTTGAGTTGATAAATATTCCCTGCTTACTCATTTTCTTCCTCGTCCTCCTCTAGGGTGGCAAGATCCCCATTCGCTGGACAGCCCCAGAGGCCATCCAGTATCGCAAATTCACATCCTCAAGCGACGTCTGGAGCTACGGCATTGTGATGTGGGAGGTCATGTCCTATGGCGAAAGGCCCTATTGGGACATGTCCAATCAGGATGTAAGTCCTAACATGGAGCAGACGCTGCTTTCCATCTACCCATGGGGTTGCTGGTGGGAGACCTTCATCCATGCCACAGTGGGACTACCTATATCCTGACCTACATGTCTTGATGCATTGCAGGTCATCAATGCTATTGACCAGGACTATCGCCTGCCCCCTCCCCCAGACTGCCCCACTGTCTTGCACCTCCTGATGCTGGACTGCTGGCAGAAGGAACGGGTCCAGAGGCCCAAATTTGAGCAGATCGTCAACGCCCTAGACAAGATGATCCGCAAGCCGTCTGCCCTCAAAGCTACTGGCACAGGAAACAGCAGGTGAGACGGGCTCACATGGGATGGGAGTAGACTCTGGAGTACGATCCGCAAGCAGAAGGGAGGGAGGGAAGAGCTGCAATTCAAAACTGGGAAGCGACTGATATTTATTTGATGGGTTGACCTGGAATCTGGTGCCTCCCGCAGACAAAAATATTTTTTCATCAAGAAACCCAGAAAACACACACACGTTATGTTCGAAATGTATCGCAGAAGCTCACTTTGCATGGTGATTTGCGACAGCAAAAGTTGCGTTTTCAGATGCTTTACAGTGCCTGGGTTAGCACAGGAAAAGAAGTCCTTTAACATTTGAGCTTGGGTGATAAGTAGAGTTTTGAGTGTACATCACAGCAATGTGGGAGAGGAGGATGGTAATCATAGACTCATAGAATTGCAGAGTTAGAAAGGATTCGTAAGGATCATCTAGTTCAATTCCCGACAATTATGCAGCTATCCCACACAGGGATCGAACCTGCAACCTTGGTGTTATCAGCACCACACTCTTAACCAACTGAGCTATCTAGGCATGACACTCCCTGGCTCATGGAGGACCCAAGAATGTCTCCAGTATTTGAGCCTTCACAGGGCACAGTGTATTCTCTCCCAAATGTATCCTGATAGCTCCAAAAGAAGCCGATGCAAAATAACCATAACACTTAGCTCTTTTACATAGTACTTTCCCCAGGCATGGAGTACACATCATAGTACAACAACCCTGTCATGTAGGTCTGTGTTGTTATCCCTATACTGAAGATTGAAGGGCTGAAGTTAAGGTAGAAGAATAGTTTGCCTAAGGCCTCGGGTCATAATGGAGGTGAGATTTGAACCAGCTTAGGGGTGCCAACTTGAATAAAATCTTGGGGGGCCCAGGTAGGTCGATCACAATATGTGCCACATGCGCACCATTTGAGTGGCAATGCCCATCAACTTTGGAGGGCCCGGTCCCCTCTAATATTTTATTAGGCAGGGGGGCTGAAGGGACCCCAGCCCCTAGGAATTGGCTGCTATAAACCAGGGATTTTCCGATCCAGAGTTCACACTCTCAGCCACCCCACAGTATAGCAGGTCTGTTATTGTCAAAAAGATACTGTGCTTCTTTAGTGGAACAGCAGCATGCCGACTCCCTGGGTCCCTGATTGGGATGCTAAGCACTGAGCATGGTGTGGCTGAATGGGGCAGATCCCAGCAGGTGAAGAAGAGTGAAGGTGCTGAAGGAGCAAGCAAAATGGGCAAAGGAAGAAAGGCTTTTCTCTTGGGGAAAAGTTGGGGAGAGTTCTCAGCATGAGCTGGCAAGGATGTGTTTGGAAGCTGCTGTGTTCCCATCTGCCTTTCCCAGCTACACAAAGCCAGATGCTTGGTGTCCCGAGGGAAAGATTCAGCTCGGATTAGATGGCCCCACATCTATGGAAGGAAATGCATCCTGCTAGCATGGAGGGATTTTCCCATGGGTATAACAAGGTTTCATCCTTCGCAGGAGAAGAGGGCCTACTTCTGCAGAGTTTTATTTTAAAACAAAAACAAAAACAAAAACTGATCCAGTGCTGGAAGAGGCCTTTACTTACAGCTCACACTCTACGAGGAGGAAAAGCAGAAAATGCTGTGCCTTGAAAATTGAGTGGGGAGCCTTCAGGCTATGTGGTTTTCGTTCCTTTGAGTACCAAATCCACATGTTATGCAGCAGTCGCATTTCCTGCAGATGCACCTGTATGTTATTGGTAATTTTTGCAATAAATATGCAAAGTGGAAACAGAAGGCACCAAAACCATCAGTGCAGTCCTAAACATGTTTATTCAGAAAAAAGAGTTCCACTGAGTTCTGTGGAGCTTCTTCCCAGCTCAATGGATATGATTGCAGCTTTGGTGGAGGGGCACTGTAGGGCTGTAGTCAACAATGCCCCCCCCTTTGCACATCCATTGCATGTTTGAGGATTCATAGCCTTCTCCTTAAACATCCCAAATGGCTGCCTTTCAGTATATGACTATCGATATTTTCTTGTGCCCATTTTGAATGTATTTTCTTCTTCGTAGACCGTCCCAGCACCTGCTGAGCAACTCACCCCCAGACTTCCCCTCACTTACGAATGCCCACGAGTGGTTGGATGCCATTAAAATGGGTCGCTACAAGGAGAACTTTGACCAGGCCGGCCTGACCACATTCGATGTCATCTCGCGCATGACTCTAGAGTAAGAGCCACATCTCCTCTTGAGCGGCAGCAAACCTGGGAGTTGTACCCAAATAAATCTTTGCAAGTGCAGAAGGACTTCTGCAAGCAGAAAGGAGTGTCTCCCTTTCTCTCCTTCCTCTGTCTGCCGGGGGGGGGGGAGTATCTCCCAACCCAACCCCAACCCCCAAGCACACTTGGGAGCAGGATGAAGAGACGGAGTGGAAGTTCCATTGCACTCCCAAAAGTTATTTAGCAATTTCAGTTTAAGTTGGATACAATCCTGGGTTTAATGGGAAGCTGCAACAGTATTGACTCTCTGGTGAATGTGCCTGTATGATGCATGTATTTGCAAACTCGTATTCATATCCATCACATATTTTGTAATCCCAGAAATAAGTTAAAATAAGAGCTCTGTAGCTGTTCATATACTGTACTTAGTTCACATTATTATGTAAAAATGCAGTCCTTCCTCCGTATCTTTCCCTTTCCCTAATAGCACCTTCTGTGTCATCCCACTCTGTTGGGTTTTCCTTATTGCCCTTTGCTCTTTTTAACAGGGATGAACAGGCATCACCCTCTCTGTGTGTCCTAAATTTCTCAGCTCCTAAATTCTAATTTGATTCAGTGGTTTTCTAAAAAGCCTGTCCACACTGGAGCATCTGCAGGATGTTGTGGCTTCAACTTCCTTCAGTTCTTTTACAGCTCCCCCCACCCTTCTATATTAGTCTTGCAGACATTTGTATCGATAAAACAATGCAGAAGAATTGCAAGGTGGATGTGTAGCAGAGCATTCCCAATGTCACATTCCTTTTTTCTGGAAGGATTCCCTTACCTAACCATTAGCAAATTTCATACAAACTTCCTGCCTTTTATTTGCTTATTTAATTTTCAAACATATAAACCTTTTCTGTTGTTGAAGGTTTTGACTTGACGAGGAAAAAACCAGCCGAATCACTATTTATTTACCTTTGTAAAAATAACACATGTGAGTTTGGCAACGCAGAGAACAAAAGCCCCATCTAAGTTCTTCCTCCCTTTTTTCCTTTTCCTTTTACTTCCAGGGACATCCAGCACATTGGCATCAGCCTAGTTGGCCATCAGAAGAAGATTCTCAACAGCATCCAACTCATGCGGGTGCATCTCAATCAGCTGGAGCCTGTTGAGGTCTGACACAGAGAGGACACGCCAAGGACTTGGATACTGAAACGAACCTTTTGTTGTAAAAGGGAGACAGAGGAGTAAGTTTCAAGCATTGATGGAGGGTGCATGAGATGTTGCCCTCCACATCACAGACCGGCGCTCTTGGAGATTTGTAGGGTTATTTTTTTGTTGTTCGGGGTTTTGTTTTTTTTTAAAAAAAACCATAACTTGAGACACTACAAATCCTGTGGTATTTAGATAAGGGTTGACTTGTACATTGAAGTGGGTTGGGGAATTAGTACACAGGGTAGAGCTGGAAGGATAGTTTTGGAGTTCAGAACGAACCTGCTGCCATTTCTATGCCTGGGCCGGCCGGCGGGCTTTGTACTTTGGGTTGGCAGCCTCTCAAAGACGTCTCTTGAGCCGGATCAGGCACAATATAGAGTTGAAACTGAAAGCCGACAGACTCTTGATGCCAAAAAGAAATCCCTTTGAAGCTTTTGTTCCAACCAGGGGGATTTGGTTCTGAGAAAAGCAGCAAGCCTCACCGCCCCACATCCTCGTTGTGGCAAAGACAGCTGTACAGCGACGCAAGATGGCATCTCAGACAGTGAGTTTTAGGCACCAATCATAGGGTGGCAAAGCGGGAAGCAAGCAGACCTGACCCATTTGGGCACAATCCACAGGGGTGGTCTCCAGCTCATTTTGAGTGGGACTTGCACTGGAGGACTTCACAGGGTGGGTTGGGCCCTGTATTAATTAGGGAGGGGGGGCATTTGGGTTTTCCACCTCAGGCACCAAAACATTCAGGGGCAGCTATAGGTCCTGCATTCATCCTCCCAAAGGAGGGAACCAGGATAGCAGCTTTTTAGTAATCAGGTACTGGGAAAGGGATGAGATTCTGTTTAGAGAGCAGAAGGTTCCTTCTTGGCAGTTTCCAACTGGATATTCATACCACCAGAAATGAAATAAAATATTTGACAGAGGAATTAAGTGTGTTCCCTAGGCTTTATTAGATGAACACACTGATCTGCTTCTGCTCCAATGCCAGCACTTTTTAGATGCATTTTTCGATGCTGAACTACATACAGGCAGCAGTGTGGATGGACCAGTTTGTACTTTGCATTATTTTTACCACTCGCCCTCCTTGAAAAAGTGCCCGAATCAGATGCAAAAGTGCTGAAAGATTTTTCACCCAACATGGAATACAAATGATCCCTTTACCTTGTGGTTATATGCAGGTGGTGTCCTGCTGGCAGACAGTGGGGTGGAGACGCACAGCAAATACATAAGCTGGTGGAAAGGCAGAATAAAAATCTGCAGAAAAAATAAATGCATTCCCGGGGACAACACAAGGTGAATGGGGAGGCAGCTCCCCATCAACACTGTGCAGTGCTCAGGAGGGGCATTGGAGATCCAAGGAGATTGCATATATGTTGAGCATCACCCATGCATGGAAGTCCACTTCCATGCGCAGCTCTGCACTGTGGCCTCAAGGTAATGCACTACATTTTAGCAGTGTGCCTTTAGCAATTGGTTTCAGTGAATGTATATCCCTCCATCATGCATTTGATGCAGGGGGTTGGAATGTGTGCAGAGGAGGGCATATCACCCCACAGCTCAATCAAATCTGTACGTATGCATTGCAGCAGGTAAGGGGGGAACTCTTGGGTGATCCTGCTGCCCAAGGTCTCTGGATTAATGGAATAAGTATGAAGGCAGAAGTATAAATTGCCACTGGGAAGAAATTGGCATCCAAGTTCTGGTGTGCTAGAAAATGTTGGCAGTCATATTTTTAAAGCATTACGGTGTTAACATTTGAACATGCAAAACAAGGGTCACTACGCTGTTATTGAGAGGATTCTTTCCAGAAAGGCAGCCTAGAACCATCTAAAATAAATAGACTTGTGCAGACGTAGCATTTAAAAAATGTATTTTGTAACAGGAGCTTTAGAGAAAATGTTCAATAATGGATCCATATGAACCCAGGACAAAGGAATCTCTGGATTTCGTATTTAACATAGCTCAGGTTTAAAATTATAATTACTTCAACCAAGACATAGATTGCACTTCAACCAAGACATAGATTGCACACGCCATGTTTGCAAACAACACAATACAGAATGGACACCACACTCTTCTAAAGTTACCCTCTGACACCAAAATTAAACTTAAAGAATTGAAGGTCTCGGCAGAACATTCGATTGAATTTGACAACAGAGACCTAGGAAGATGAAGGCAAAATTCACATGTACAATTAAAGAGGGAAATGAGTATCACTAACAAGGTGAGCACTGACTGAGCTAGTTACTAACCTCTCCCTGTTAATTTTCTCCACCAACCTTTTCATAAACTTCAGCCTCAATGGTAGGCAATGGCATTTTTTTTTAAAAAAAGAATATAATTGATCAAATTAGCAGCGATCTACTTTCTTCCACCAGAGTGGTGGCAATGATAGCCCCAGAATGCTTCCTCATTTCACCCCCGGTAACGTATAGATAACTAAAACATGTCATGTGACACCCCCTTGTTGCAAGCTTCTCTGCCCCTCTCCCCTCTACTTCACTGACAGGGTAGGAAGCAGAAGATGCTACGCTATCTTGTCACGTTCCACATGTTAGTTTACTAGACAGGCCCCAAAGGGCAGCTGAGACCCAGGGTTGCCGTTTCCGGCAGTAGCCGTGCAATCTCTGCATTGTCACATTTCACCAATAATAAGGCAGGCAGGCAGGAATACTGATGTCCTGGAAGAAACACCGAAGAGGAGACGAGAGATGATAAATGGGTTAAAATATAAATTGCACAAGGAACAGTCTGAAGCAGGGGTGGGGAGAGTGAGTGCAAGCAAGACTGAGCGGAGAGAAAGAGACACAGAGAGAGGGAACAAAGAGAGAGAGTGTAGAGCACAAAGCAACAAGCAGCCAAAGATGGAGCTCAGAGCAAGAAAATGAAAAGCCAAAGAGCAGAAGACAGTGCACAGAGCACGAGACAGCAGAGTGCGAGAGAGCATGCAGAAAAACGACGCGCTGCCCCAAACCTGAAGAAAATGAGCTTCTGATCAGAAGAAGCAGCCGCAAGAGACCTTAAAAACACTCCTAAAATTAGAAAGCTGCCTGCAAACTGCAAAGCTATTCCCTTTTTACATCCAAGTACAGGGCCAGGAGGCCGAGGTTTCGGTTGCCCAAGTCTAGATTTAAACTATGCGTTAGTAACTAACTCCGTACTCTTCAGCTCGGCTGAGCAGTGCAACACATTCCCCGAGGAAGGGGCTGAATGTCCTTCATTTACCAGCTCCTAGGAGTCTCTGGGGTGGAACCAGATGCTACAAGGAGCAATCGCGAAAAGGGGGGGGGGGGATGAAAAAATGCACAAAATGACCCGTCTCTCTCTCTCTCACACACACACACTTACATGCTACACATGACCAGGGTGAGAAGAGGCAAAGCAGCAGCAACACAGGACAGCAGCATCTCCATCCTTCTTGCCATAGCTGCTGTTCCCCACCCTCCTTGGATTTACCTTTCACTACTGGCAAAGGTGTGGTGAACTGTATCCCAGCGGGACTAGCTTATTCCTTAGCATCTCTTCTTGCTCTTGACAGCCATATATAAACTTAAGGATATTACCAGCTCTTGACCCCACCTGGAGTTCCATGAAACATGCAGTAGTGGCTGCAGGAGGAAATCTATTCTCCAAGAACACAAGAAAAGTTAGACCCAGTGTTCTCTCAATCACCACTCAAGGTATAAGATCTGCAACACTCGTGGGAAGTTCTGGCGGGGGGAAGTGTCTTTGTCCTCAAAGGATGCTACAATCTTGGTCGTCTCCCAAGAAGTTCTCCTGGACTTGTAACAATTATCTGATGCTGGCGTGCTTACTTGCACTTCCACAAGAGAAGACCTTCCCGGGTCTTCTCCTTGCAGCAATTGTGGGCTCCAAACTATCAACAGTCATTTGACAGTTGTCAGTGCCAGAGAATTTTAAATAAGTGTGGCCATTACAATAGCCCTGAGTGGCCTCTAGCCCCTATGTCACAAGGAGACGCTTCCACAGGCACAAGGGCAACAGTTCCCGCGCTCACACATGGTAGACCTCTTCCTCTTCCATAGCATGGTTGGTGTATCCTGGAAGCTGGACCAAAGTGTTGCGCCTTATGATGTCCCAGCCGCAGTTTGAGCTCCTCCGCGATAAACTGGGTGTGTCAGAAGGAGTGCCAATGGGCACCTGCCTCGTTGAGCAAGTCTGTCCGCCATCTGCCCCCGCTGGCAATTTGCGCTTCAGGTACTTTTCAAAGGCATCCCTTCGGTGGGGCTCAAATGTTTTAGGCTGCTTCGGCTGCCGGTTTTCACAACGACTTTCAACCCTGCAGGCAAGAGAGAAACAAAAAGAGGAAACGGTTTACTGCTAAGGTTTGGTCCTCGTTCCAAGCTGAAGACAAAATAGCTTTGTTGTGACTAACTGTAATGGTAAATCAGCATGGCCAACTGTAGCATTAAAAACTTGTCAAAAACCTGAGCCAAAGGTGTATGGCAGACTATCGGGCAGAGTGTTGCCTTTACTCTAGACTCATAACTAGAAATATCCTTGAATCTTCTTCTGGAAAACAGCTGGAGAAACCTAGTGAAATGAAAGCTAAAAATCCAGAGAAACCCAAACCACTGCTCAACTTGGAGTTGGGGGAGCAGGATGGACCAATATGCTTTACTTTTGTTTTGCCTTAAACTTAACATTTTGTGAATTCTATGAAAGGCCTTCTACCTTTCCCCCATAACTGATGCACTATGTCCTTGTTTTTAAATTCTGAATCAGGAGAGAGGGGAAATCTGTTCTCCTTGCTCTGACTCCCCTAGCACAGCAGCAGCAAAGAGAAGGCAATCAGCTTTGGCCAATTTCTCTCCCCATCATCTGGCACTTTTACTATACAGTGCATAAATTTAACCTGTGGGATTCATTTGCACAAGATTCGCTGGAAGCTAAGTAGGCCAGAATTAATTATGCATGTGATCATGACCAGTAAGAGCTCAACGCAGATTAGCAAGAAGACAATACAGCTATGATTATACTCCACGAAGGCCATTTTCTGAATGGCAGTATACAAGAGACCACTAACCCTGCTGGCAGGTTCATTCATTCCCCCTCCAAACTACAGGGGTGCAGAATCAGACAGGCACCAAGAATAGATTCCCTGCACAAATGCAGAATCCTCTACAGAGCCGGTGCCCTGTGTATGATCTGCCCCCATAACCCAGTACTATGTGCCGCCACCACCCCAAAGAACAGGACTAAAAAGAACATGTCACACCCCACATTTCCCTCTCTTCCAAATGCCGTGCCAAAACCATTTCTGCATTAATATAATCATAGGGTCTTGGAAGTGCCTGCCATTTCCAGCAATTTTTCAAAACTTGTGGAAAAATATGTTTGCATTCTTTCAGTGATGTTGCTCTTCGTGGCTCTATTTTGCTGCTTCTAGCTCCTTGTAGTCTTCAGCTTCATGCACCCACAAGTGCCACTTTGTTCTGCTGGCTGTGACGGCAACCCCCATGATTCGTTCAGGGATATAGTCAAGTACCTGGATAGCTCAGTTGGTTAGAGTGTGGTGCTGATAATGCCAAGGCTGCAGGTTTAATCCCTGTGTGGAACAGTTGCATATTCCTTCAGTGCAAGGGGTTGACCCAGACAAGCCTCAGGGTCCCTTCCAACTCTACAATTCTATGTAACAATGCTATGTTTCATGTGGTGAAATCATGAGCACACAGCATCACACAGGGTTGCGACAGCCAACTGGGCAAATTCATCCGTGAGGGCAATGAACAATAAGACCAGTGGTATTAAGCAGCAACCAAGGGGGAGAAAGGAGTCACTGGAATAGCAGCAGAATAATGCAAATTATTAGTGTGAGTGCGTTGGATTTTGAGGCCGAAGCCCAGGATCCCTTGCAGCAGAATGGGAAGGAGGGCCCTCAAATACAAGACAGTCTCTGGATAATCACATTTTGACGGGAGTGATGCTGCCTAAAGAAAAAGCATCCCTGGGAGAGCATTAAGTCCACAGAATAAAACTGCCCAACTTGCATCATTGCAAATGCACTATTTTCTGAGCAAATATTGAAATCAATGAACGTTATTTGCAATCATCCTTCCCTGCCCCCTTGCTGGTTGCTTCAGATTTGACCTTTAAGAGTAGCAAACCTATCTGGTGATGCAGTAAGGTTGCTTTGGGATATGGCGTTGTATTTTCACCCCTTGGCAGAGTCGTTTACAGTACAGTGGTACCTCGGGTTACATACACTTCAGGTTACATACGCTTCAGGTTACAGACTCCGCTAACCCAGAAATATTACCTCGGGTTAAGAACTTTGCTTCAGGATGAGAACAGAAATCGTGCGGTGCGGCAGCAGCAGACTAAAGTAGTGCTTCAGGTTAAGAACAGTTTCAGGTTAAGAATGGACCTCCGGAACCATTTAAGTATGTAACCAGAGGTACCACTGTATGTTATATACAAATATCCATGGGCTTCTCTGACTAGCTGCGGTAGTGCAATGGTCCAATTACTAACCAGAAAAAAATACGTTAACAGGCCACTTGTGCATTTGTCCCACAAAATGAGCGGCTCAACCTTTATCTCAAAATGATGGCCGTCCTTTGGCAGTTGCCCCATTCAAGTGTTCTAAAAACCTCATGTGATGCGGGGCAAGTGGGGCTGACCTACTGCTGTCCACATCCACCTTCCCCAAGTTGGAAGGAGGGCACCTGAAGCACAGATCCTGCTCTCCTGCTGTAGGCCGCAGATGACTGATTTAGAATCTGAGAAAAGCAGGGTTGAACCACGTGTGGAGAACCTAAACAAAGAGAAACAGCTTCCTATGCAGATATTGCACCAGCAGCCCATGGGGGGTGACGGTATGTGTGGAGCTGGTCCAACTCTGCTTCACAATATATAAACTGCACCAAAGATATCCTCCACATTTGTTTCTCTGTTGAGAGAAACGGTCAAGGTCTTCTCTCTCTTCTGCTCCCCGTTTCCCCACCATAGTTCAACACTCAAGGGAGATGCACAACTGTCAGAGCAAAGCTCTTCCACTTGAATGCAGCTTCATTCTTACGACATAAAGATTATATGAAGCTTCCATTCTCAGTGGCCTGAAACTCTTATGTCCATCCAGGGGAAAGAAATGCTTCCCCCTTGTGTTCTACTGGGGAAAGTACGGGGTGGCGGTGCAGAGATCAATGGGGCATCTCCAGATCGAGACAATCGTGACAAATCACTCTACACTTTGTCATACCCCCTAGGCAAAGAGGTAGAATTACCCTCCTTGCAAACGCAACTAATTCAATTATATGGAGCTATGAGAGCGACAGCCTCCTGCCTTTAACAGCTGTTACCATTCCTGTGCCAACTCCCGAAATTCAAGTTAGCAGCATGTGCTGATGCAGTGCTTGGAGTGTCTCTGTGTATTGTTGAGGAGGGTGGTTAAGGGAGGTTATGAGCCCTGCTTTACAGAAGACAAATCTTCAATTTTGAAGGGCGATCAGAGGACAGTCCTCTGTCTGAAAGTGTCAACTGTCTGAGGGCTGTCCAGTCCAAGTCTGCTTTAAAGATAAGGAACCAGAAAAGATAGAAAGCATGGACCTTGGCATCACCTATCAACACTTAGCAGCACTTGGAGAAACCACTATCCAGAGATGCATTGTATTTCTATTTAAATTACAGAAATCACAGTGTTACCTTGGTTTTCGAATTTAATCTATTCCAGGAGTCCTTTCGACTTCCAGAACCGTTCAAAAACCAAGATGCGGCTTCTGATTGGTTGCAGGAGCTTCCTGCACTCAAATCAGAAGCCGCGTCAGACATTCGGCATCCGAAAAATGTTCAAAAACCGAACACTCACTTCCAGGTTTGCGGCGTTCGGGAGCCAATTTATTCGGGAGCCAGGCCGTTTGACTACCAAGGTACCACTGTATTTGTTAATTTGTATCTTGATGCAAATTGCCATATATAAATTTTGTGCAGATTTTTTGTCTTTTTTTATGATGTTGATGATGCAAACTATCTTTTTGGGAGGACATTGCATAACTGGTGATCCTATTTGGGGGGCGGGCATTGCTGAAGAAGGCTAGCATTCAATATTCTCCATTTTACAGTACAATTCTGATATGTAGAGTGTCCTGGTAAAAATAGCAAGCAATTTGGCAATTGGGAGCAGATCTACCTTGTTACATTTCTGCATGATAAGCTTGGGTTTCTTCTTCCCACTCCCACATATCTAAGAGTGAGCGGTGTTCATATCTTAGGAGATCTAATATACATACTGGTATGTATTAGGAGATCTAATATACATACATGCTGTCCACATGACCCAGAAGCTGTACGCCAGCTCCCTTGGCCAATAAAGCGAGATGAGCGCCGCAACCCCAGAGTCGGTAATGACTGGACCTAATGGTCAGGGGTCCCTTTACCTTTACCTATACTTAGCAGGGAGTAGCTGCTGCTCCCTGTTGAGTGTACACATAGGGCTTACCCACACTTACTCTTTCCAGGCAGAGGTCTGCACTTTAACTTGTCTGTGTCAGAACAGGGTTTGTTTGTTTGTTTTTGTCCTGAGCTTTTCCCACAAAATGCTATTTAACGCTCAATCAGAGCAAACGTCAATTCGGGTTTTCTGCAGATTGATGTTTGCTCTTTGAAGCACAGGTTTTTGCAAGGAAAGCTCCAGAGCAACAAAAATGGGAGTTTGGACTGAGAGATTTAAATCGCAGACCATGCCTGGAAAGCCCAGGTTTGTTGCTGTGAAATGGACCTTGGAGAAAAAGGTAAACAGAAAATCATCAAATCCAACAGCCTCTACACTAGAAATGTACAGAAAGCAATGAAAACCGAATGAAAATAATTAGAACTTGGCTTGCTGAATGGGAGTTTCCATTTCTCCATTGCTAACTTTTAAGAGAAATGTTGTAATATTGCTCTAAGCACAACAGGTGTTCAGTTGCTAATGTTATCCTTCTGGATTGCAACCTGAAACCATTATAGTGTAATGTTTACATGAGATCCTGACTCTCCAGAATTATTCACCTATGTCACTTGTGGAATTTTCCAAAGCACCAAAGGGGTTTTTGTTTATTGTTTTGGAAAGTTTGAACAAAATATGTCGAACTATTACATAAACTGAAGGTTAAAGAGAAAAAACAATATAGTTTCCACCTGCTGTGAAAGAAAAGTATGACCATTAATTTATTGGAAAGTGCTGCAGGGATCACAGCAGCTTGAAACTTAGCACGGTCACAGTTTGCCTGTGTAACTAGTGTTGGCAAAGCTATTAATTTTAATAACACCAGAGGTTAGGAGTGTATCAGATGTACACATAGTACACAACAAAGAACCCAGAGCCAGCACATGACATCTGGGAAGAAGGCATTTGTGCGTATGCTTCGATTTGCTGAAGTATAATAATTAACCCCCCCCCCAACTCCAAATAAGATCTGCAAAGATAGGCAAATTTAGATCATGCTGGAATCTAAATGTATGCGACACACAAAAAGGCACAAGGTTTCTTGCTTAGCAGCCAAAGCACAAGGGAAGAATCCCACCAAACCAACACAGCACTGTGAATTATAATAGTTGGGAGTTGCCAGGAAATGTTGCCTAAAGCAAAATTTGGCAGTGAATGTGGAGGTCCCTGCTTGGCCAAAACACCAGGGGAATTTTCAGGGCTCTAAAAGGGGTTCATGGGCAACAGAGTTTTTTTAGATGGGGTTCTATACATTTCTTGTTGTCATACTGTCCTGGCACAGAGGGTAGGCACAGACAAACCTGAAAACCAGTGCTGAGCTGAAAGTTTTGCAAAAATAATGAGAGGAGTTCAACACCACACTAAGGCAATCGTTCCATCAGGGCAAACATTTTGGCTTGTTAGACAGACTGACCCTCCTCCTGCGTGCTGTTCCTGGGGTACTCCCATCCCCATCCCAAACTAACTTTGGAACCACAAGAGAGGGAAGAAAAACCCATTGCACAAGCAGAAGTCCTTGCACAGGGCTTCTGCTGACAGGATTCATTAACCTACCCAGTAACTAGAGTCCAAGGGAGTCTTTCGGAAATGTTTCAAGCGAAGGGCTGAGAAACTATGCTGCAATTTCCCACTGGAAAGGCTCACTTCCTAAGTGAACATTAATGGAAGCATTGCCTTCCCTTTAACAGGCTTAATGTGCCCTTAGTGGCGTATCTGATTGGCCACAGAGCATTCCAGTGCGCTCACATCCACTACATGATCCCTCATTAGTTGGAACGCTATGAAGTAGACAGGCAGAGAGAGAAACAGCCACACTGAATCAGCAGCAGCCAGGGGTGAGGGTGGGGACCATGGCTGTGGACACACATTAATCAAGGGGATCTCCCTTGGAGGATCAAGGGGTCTCCCTTGGAGAGGTTCAATCAGAACAATGGATTCTTATCCTAGTGTGTGTGTTAGCTGGCTTACCAATGCCAGGATGGCTCCATTATCAACTACATTTTTCAGTGACCACTGCTAATGTAACTATCACCACCTGTACTTGGATACAGTTAATTTTTCCTTTGACCTCACTGTTTACAATTTCCCAGACAGAATCATGTATACCAGCAAGTGAGGACAACACTGCATGCAGACAATGGGGTGAACGATAGTCTACAAAAGCTAATGTCATAATAACGTTGTTGGCGTTTAAGGTGCCAAAAAGTTGGTATTCAGCATAGGAGATTTACAGGAATGACTATGATGGACAAGCCAAACCTACCTGAGATACCACCGGTCGCCCAGCCCATACTCCTGCCCCCAGATCCCAGACCGAGGCCAGAGGCATTGTGGGAGTTTGCGCTCTAGCATGACAGTAGTTGCAACAACCTGAAAAACACAAGTTTAAAAAGATGGGTCATTAGTTTCATTGAACCTTGGGGGAAAGAGAGCTAGTGCCCCCTTAGTCAATTTCAATTCCCCCCCAATATTAAATTCGCTTCAATTCCACATTAGTTTACAGTGGTACCCCGCAAGACGAATGCCTCGCTCAACGAAAAACGCGCAAGACGAAAGGGTTTTCTGATTTTTTAGCCGCTTCGCAAGACAAATTTTCCTATGGGCCTTTCTCGCAAAATGATTTTTTTTTTTTTTTGAGTTTTTCCCCACAGGCTCCCTCTAAACTTCAGCGGAGCGGGGCGGGCTGGGAGGGAATCCCTTGGCCCCCCGCCGGACTTCCCGCAGCTCTTTTGAAGTCCGGCGGGGGGAGAAGGGCTTTTCTTCCCACCGCCAGCCTTCAGAACAGCCTTCTGAAGGCTGGCGGTGGGAAGAAAAGCCCTTCTCCCCCCGCCTGCCTACAGAAGAGGTTCAAGGAAAGAGGCGAAGGAGCGCTGCCCCATCACCTCTGTCCCCGGAGCTTGCCGTTCTCCCCCCGGCCTGCCTTCAGAAGAGGTCCGGGGACAGTCTGGTCTGAAGGCAGTCTCCATAGGAACGCATTAATTGATTTTCAATGCATTCCTATGGGAAACCATGCTTTGCAAGACAAAAAACTCGCAAGAAGAAAAAACTCGTGGAACGAATTAATTTCGTCTTGCGAGGCACCACTGTACTTTAAAAAAGGAAGTCCAGCATTTTGGTCTGCCATTTTGCCTAATGCTATTTATTTTATTTTCTTCATATAACTTATATAGCACTTGATTTTTTAAAAAACCTCAGTTTATAAAAAATAAAATAATAAAATTGTTGTTACTACTACTACTATTATTATTATTATTATTATTATTATTATTATTATTATTATTATTATTTGCATTACTCACCATTCACCAGCAGGTTCCAAGGCTGGTTATAATTACAACAAATTAAAATTCAGATTTGAATCTGTTATTTGCATCTTTATGCCCATGCTGATGGCTCCTTCAGGAGGAAGCGCCAAGTACAAATTTAATAAATAGAGAATTAATTACTAGACAGTTGTAAACATAAACAACACAATCAGCTCAGGGAAAGGGGTCAATCATCATCTTCAGTTAACAGGACAAAGGGTCAATCCATCACCTGGGCTCTCCAGAGTTCGTCCCGTTCGTGGGCCACACGCCAGTGGGTGTCCCCCATCATGGCAATGAGCAGGTTGAGCATAAGGAGAGTGGCGATGACAGCAAAGGCAGAGTAGGTGATCCCATACATGAAAGGCAAGTCCACTTCGTAGTTGGCAGGTCCATCAATGATGGTCAGGAAGAGTTCAAAAGTGCTAAAAAGTGCCATGGGGTAGTTGTAGAAGTGGCCCAGCTCATCGGGGTCTTCGGTTTGGAAGATAATATAAAACGCTGGAAAAGAAAGAAGAAGAAGAGTGAGATATTCCATGTATCAACATTGACCCATGCATAACATGGGTGTCATATGTGAAGGGGATCTTTAGGACATTTGCCTATAGCTTTAGATTTCCTCTCGCTTTCTTGAGGGATGCTGCTCATTCACCCTTGAACTCTATGTATCCAATGGAAGACCGTCCCAGGATGCACAGGTGTTAACAGTTGGCAAATCAAAGCTTCTCCCCTTTCCGTTTTCACCTGCTTGATGGCATGGGGCACTAAGAATTCTCAGTAGGCAAATATATTGTGTGGTTGCCTACGTGAAGTGAGTGTAATAGAATCATAGAATGATAGAGTTGGAAGAGACCACAAGGGCCATCGAGTCCAACCCCCTGCCAAGCAGGAAACACCATCAGAGCACTCCTGACATATGGTTGTCAAGCCTCTGCTTAAAGACCTCCAAAGTAGGAGACTCCACCACACTCCTTGGCAGCAAATTCCACTGTCGAACAGCTCTTACTGTCAGGAAGTTCTTCCTAATGTTTAGGTGGAATCTTCTTTCTTGTAGTTTGAATCCATTGCTCCGTGTCCGCTTCTCTGGAGCAGCAGAAAACAACCTTTCTCCCTCCTCTATATGACATCCTTTTATATATTTGAACATGGCTATCATATCACCCCTTAACCTCCTCTTCTCCAGGCTAAACATGCCCAGCTCCCTTAGCCGTTCCTCATAAGGCATCGTTTCCAGGCCTTTGACCATTTTGGTTGCCCTCCTCTGGACAGGTTCCAGTTTGTCAGTGTCCTTCTTGAATTGTGGTGCCCAGAACTGGACACAGTACTCCAGGTGAGGTCTGACCAGAGCAGAATACAGTGGCACTATTACTTCCCTTGATCTAGATGCTATACTCCTATTGATGCAGCCCAGAATTGCATTGGCTTTTTTAGCTGCCACATCACACTGTTGGCTCATGTCAAGTTTGTGGTCAACCAAGACTCCTAGATCCTTTTCACATGTACTGCTCTCAAGCAGTAATATGTAGTCAGGCTCTTTCCCCAGCTGCAACTTTTACAACCAAGCAAAACAATACCTGGTCATGCATACTTGCATTTCCTCATATTCATCTTTTATTCCCCCCCCACACACCTTCCCTTAGTTGTCTCCATCACTGCTGACCTTTGGATTCTAAGCTACTTGAAACAGGACCTGACTTCAAAATAAAGTAAAAAAATTGATGTATTCAACTCTGAAAAGTTCCACATTTGGTGACTGATGCCCACACTCTGAAGCAGCCGTTTTATGACTGTTGCCCACACCACCCTCTCAAAATGTTCAAATGTGTCCATTTCCCCCAAAAGGTTGTGAGCCCTCACTTAAACAATAGCAGCAGAGGATCTTGGATAGCATTTTAAACTCTGTTCTGTGACACAGACAAGATGGCCAAACTGTCACTGCCAGGTACCATCGAAAATCAAGTGATGTTAAGTTAGGGTGCATAGAATAATAGAATTGTAGAGCTGGAACCCCTGCAATGCAGGAATATACAGTTGTCCCATACGGGGTTCAAACCTGCAAGCTTGGCTTCCAACAAAGTCATTATGCTCATAGAACAACTTCTGCTTGTGCAATGGAATATCCGGTCCCTCTTCTGCCCCCTCCCATGCCCCCCTCAAGTCTGCTCCAAGAGGAGGGGAAATTTGTTGCATGAGAAGAAGAAGATTTTGGATTTGATATCCCGCTTTATCACTACCCTAAGGAGTCTCAAAGCGGCTAACATTCTCCTTTCCCTTCCTCCCCCACAACAAACACTCTGTGAGGTGAGTGGGGCTGAGAGACTTCAAAGAAGTGTGACTAGCCCAAGGTCACCCAGCAGCTGCATGTAGAGGAGTGGGGAATCGAACCCGGTTCCCCAGATTACGAGACTACCGCTCGTAACCACTACACCACACTGGCTCTCAAGAACAAGTCATTCCACAAGCAAAACCAAAGTGTCTCATGGCAGCTTGAAGGTGAAGAAATAGGTTGTGGCATTCACCTTTCTGGACTGGAGCACACCTGGTCAGGTATGAGTGTAAAGAGGAGAATTGTTGGTTTTTAAACAAAAGGTCAAGCAATGCAATAGACAGCCATGGGTGTGTCACGTTACTTAGATGCAAATAAATATGGAATCTGATCTGGGTAACCCAACAAAATCAAAATGAAAAATCAATTCACGGATGCGACACTAATAACTGCGTTTCCCCAGACGAGGTGAATTTGCATCCACATGGGAAAGGTAAGCCGGGGTGTGTGTGTGTGTGTGTGTGTGTGTGTGTGTGTGTGTGTCATTTTCCTCTTCCCACTTGCATTGGGAAGTGCCCAAGAGCTTCTTCAATCCATAGGACTGATGGCACAACACCATTTCACTCCCTAAGGGCTAGAGTCACCTCCCAACACCGCCACTGTGCCTCACTTTGCATTCATGCTTTTGTGCTGCTCCGAAATACAAATCCCATTTCAGAGCTGAATTAATCTCCTGTAGGTGCACTTTTGAGCTTCGAGGGTGTGCTGGGAAACAGAAGAAAGAAAAATGATGGAGATGAGAGCCAGCAAGGGCAAGGAAGAGGAGGAGGAAAGGGGGTTGTCTTAGCTCAGTGGCAGAGCACAAGCTAAGCAAGCAAAAGAGTTCCAGCTACTGGTGTCTCCAGTTAAAGGATCTCCAGCTGCATCTGGGCTTAGGAAATACCCAGGAGAGCCCCCTTCTAGTAAGATCAGACTGTACTGGGCTGAATGGACCAAAGACTTGGCTCATCATAAAAAACTGAGTAATTATTACAGTTGTTATAGTATTTTACAGGGTACAAATTTGCATTTAAATTGTCCAACGCATCATGTATGGTGTACGTTATTCAACATTAATTTTATCTTAACTCTCATTTATTTTAGAGATTGGGTGCTATTTTATTTTAATAGTTATTCTGTAGATACAGTGGTGCCTCGCAAGACGAAATTAATTCGTTCCGCGAGTTTTGTCGCCTTGCGATTTTTTTCGTCTTGCGAAGCATGGTGTCGGGAAAGTTTTGGAAAAGCTTCAAAAATCACCAGTCTTTAAAAACCTCAAAAAAGGTTACCACACCGCGTTCTATGAGTTGTTCCTTGAAGTTAAGTCACAACTGTATTAACGGTGTTAAGAAAAAGGAAACAAACTTGCAAGACGTTTCCGTCTTGCGAAGCAAGCCCATAGGGGAAATCGTCTTGCGAAGCAGCTCAAAAAACAAAAAACCCTTTTGTCTTGCAAGTTTTTTGTCTTGCGAGGCATTCGTCTTGCGAGGTACCACTGTAGAGGATTATGGCACACAGAACTTGGACGGTCCACAGCCAAGGACCATCTTTCTTGAGCTTCTCTGACTTTAGCTCAGCTGATACAGGGCACCCGTTATCCTCCATCTGCAATATGTGAATACAAACAATCATCAGACTTTTTCAGAACAGCCTGGAACATGTCACCTACCAGAGGCAAAGCCAAGGATCACCACTGCCATCAGCCAGCAAAAGCGCATAAGGTCTCCAAATATCATCTGCACATGTAAACAAAGGAACACACAGTATGAGAAACAACTCCACGCACAATCCTTGACATGAGGAACAGACGGCTAGATCAGACAAGAACCCTTTGGGATCAGACTGGACATGTGAAAGCCTAGTAAAAAATACGGTTAAATGGAGGTGGAATCAGTCCCCCACCCACATTTGTCCAGCTTTTGAAAAACTGGAAATGATAACAAGAAAAATGGGGGCCATTCCTCCTATGTTTCTGGGTTTGTGGGGGGCTTCACATTTCTACATCAGACCATATTACACTAATGCTAATCTAAGGAGGAGGAGATCAGGGAGAGCATCTGCCGTCAGATGTGATCCAATTGTCTGATTCTATGTAGAAATACTTCATTTCATTTGCAGTGAATCTACAGTGGAACCTTGGTTCTCAACCTTAATCTATCCCAGGAGTCTGTTCGACTCCCGAAACCTTTTGAAAACCAAGGTGCAGATTCCGATTGGCTGCAGGAGCTTCCTGCACTCAAGTGGAAGCTGCGTTGGATGTTCAGCTTCCAAAAAACATTCGAAAACTGGGTTTTTGGCGTTTGGGAGCTAAAACGTACAAGTACCAAGGCATTCGAGAACCAAGGTATGACTGTATTGCCAATTTATACAGACTAGATATGCATTCAAAGGGACTGCTTATAGGGTACAATGCCCACTGTCATCTGCCTGCCATTCCATCTCCCCCAGGGAGGAAAATCACCTTAGAGAGGATGGCCAAGATACCAGGTGGTGGAATACTCCTTCATAGAGGTGAGATGCCCATGGTAAAGGTAAAGGGACCCCTGACCATTAGGTCCAGTCGTGGCCGACTCTGGGGTTGCGGCACTCATCTCGCTTTATTGGCCAAGGGAGCCAGCATACAGCTTCCAGGTCATGTGGCCAGCATGACTAAGCCGCTTCTGGAGAACCAGAGCAGTGCACGGAAACGCCGTTTACCTTCCCGCCAGAGCAGTACCTATTTATCTAGTTGCACTTTGATGTGCTTTCGTACTGCTAGGTTGGCAGGAGCTGGGACCGAGCAACGGGAGCTCAGCCCGTCGCGGGGATTTGAACCGCCGACATTCTGATCAGCAAGCTGTTTAACCCACAGTGCCACCTGCATCCCGAGATGCCCATGAGACCCCTCTTTTTTTCTTGCCAGCGTAGAGGTGCTTTTTCCACTGAGGATCATTACAACCCCATGATCCCAAAGCAGAAAGATGCTGTTGTCATCACTACCCTGGCAGTATTTTTACTCCACCAGCAGTCTAGAAAGGAGAAAACACCCACAGGGCTTTCCCATCTTCGAGGGAGCTCTCTATCCCCCATCCTTGCCTCCCAAGGGAGTCCTCCCCCCAACTCACTGTGGGATAGGGATGGGTGACTTTGCACTTCCAGTGGGGAAGCAACATGCTGTTGCAGATAAGTGATCCTGCACAGAGTGGTTTTGATATCATTAACTCTGGCTGGAGTTGTGGGGAGGTGAGAAGTGGTTGCACAAACTGTCATGTAATTAAGCCAATTGCATGTGATGTGCAACAATTATTGAGCATTACTATTGCTTTCTGCGCTTTTAAATAGGGTCCATGTGGTACAATTAAGCTAGCTGCAAATAATAATTAAAACGACAAATCCAGGCCTGCATTGCAGAAATCACATCTATCCGTGGAGATAAAGGGGCAAACTTTCACGCATTCCTAGTTCTAGAGCTTTCCTGAACAGCTAGCATGTGATCTCATGCGACTGGGTGGCAGAGCCACATGCTAAACAAACAAACATTCTCTATTACGGCCCAAAGACCCGCAAAACAATTTTGAAAGCAAAGTACACTACTTAGGCAGTCACGCTGTTTTATCCAAGACACATTGATGCATTGCGGCTTCTTACTTCCTCAATCGACCACTGATTGCTTACTGACCTTCTGGATCATGATAGTGAAGGGCCCCAGCATCTGAAACCCTCGTGCGAAGTACATAACGTTGCACCAGCCAAGCACCAGAGCAAAGGACATGGGGACCACCTCTCCGTTTGTACTGGTGAGACGCATCACCATGGTCACCAGTATCATCCAGGCGTATGTGATACTGCACAGGGAGAAATAGCAAAGGAGAGTGGAAATGTTGTAAGGACAGAAGTCCCCTAAAAGATGATCAAATTGTTTATGTATGCTATGACAGCAGCAAGGAAGCCCAGTAGGTTTCTGAACACAATTCAAAGTTTTGGTGCTGACCTTTAAAGCCCTAAATGGCCTCGGCCCAGTGTACCTAAAGGAATGTCTCCACCCCCATCATCCAGCCCAGACACTGGGGTCCTCTTCTGAAGGCCTTCTGGTGGTTCCCTCACTGCGAGAAGTGAGGTTACAGGGAACCAGGCAGAGGGCCTTCTTGGTAGTGGCGCTCGCCTTGTGGAACACCCTCCCATCAAGGAAATAAATAACTATCTGACTTTTAGAAGACACCTGAAGGCAACCCTGTTTAGGGAAGTTTTTTATGTTTGGTGTTTTATTGTGTTTTTAATATTCTGTTGGGAGCCACCCAGAGTGGCTGGGGAAACCCAGTCAGATGGGTGGGGTATAAATAAATTTATTATTATTATTATTATTATTATTATTATTATTATTATTATTATTATTAATTCAAAAGTGGGAAGAAGAAGAAACTCCTACAAAAGAAGAAAGGATAAGCAAGGTGATGGACTATGCAGAAATGGCAAAGTTAACAGCTAAAATAAAGATAACTTAATGATGACAGCTTTGTGGAAGAATGGAAGCCTTTTTCAGGCTATTAAAAGAGATATTGTAGTATGATGAATTCGCAAGCAGGATTCAAAACATGAACAACAGAAAGAATTAGGACTTACTGTAATATCGTTATGATATAAAAGACGGGGTACAGAAAAGGGGGAGAATATAAAATCACCATGGAAAACGGGATAGGAAGTTGGAAAAAAAAACAAAACTATGAATTGAAGGGTATATGTGGAAATTTCCCTTTTCCTTTTAAATTTAATTTAAAAATATTTTTAAAAAGGAAATGAACACCAGCCCTCTCCCACGGCCTTTCTGATTCACAGATCTTTATCGCTTGACCCACAGTCATAAACCAGCTAGAAAGGAACCTTACATGATGACATGGAAAGGTCCTCCGAGGATAGTTTGCCCAAAGTATTTGGTGATGCCAACTCTGAAGATATCTGGAATCTGAGACAAAGAGCCACTGATCAAAAGTGTGCTTAATTTTTTTGAGAAAAAAACCCAAAAGAGATTGATGAATGTTTTAGATATCCATCCATTTATTTGCAAAGAAACAAAAACAGGTGCCTAGACTTAAATCGGGCCTGGCAAACTTGCACCCGGATTCCCAAAGACCTCCTGAACCCAGCTCAGTCCTGGAAGCTATGAAGCAATCATCACAAGAAAAGTGACTATTAGCCACAAATAAGACAGTCATTGGACAAAGAGCACCAAAGTCAAATACAACAACCGCTGGATAGGCTTGAGGCATGGAGCCTTTCCACTGAACATGCCACACCATGGACTACGACTGTTTCAGGTTTGTTTATAATTAGATTGAACTAGTTTAGGGAGAGAACCATGAATACACTGGTACGTTGGTACTCGAACGGCTTGGCTCCCGAACAAATCAGCACCTGAACGCCGCAAACCCGAAAGTAAGTTTTCCGGTTTGAAAATGTTTTTTGGAAGCTGAATGTCCAACACGGCTTCAGCTTGAGCACAGGGAGCTCCTGCAACCAATCAGAAGCCACGCCTTGGTTTTTGAACGGTTTCGGGAGTCGAACGGACTCCTGGAATGGATTACCTGGGAGTATCAACAGTCATAGACTCGATGGCCCTTGTGGTCTCTTCCAACTCTATGATTC
Source organism: Podarcis vaucheri (assembly GCF_965113315.1). Lineage (NCBI taxonomy): Eukaryota > Metazoa > Chordata > Lepidosauria > Squamata > Lacertidae > Podarcis > Podarcis vaucheri. The sequence continues at coordinate 33,713,525 of NC_138755.1, read as the reverse complement.
TATGATTCTATAGTCCACTGATTTCAATGGCGGCTTGTGAACTTGTTCAGTTCAAACCCTGTTAACTTCCTCTAGATCAGGGCCCGTGTGGCAGTTACAACATTCTGGTTAATGTTCTGAATCGTGTGTGTGTGTGTGTGTGTGTGTGTGTGTGTAAATTCAGTCTAAAGTAGAGTATTAGCTTCTCCTGTCACCCTCTGAATCTTACAAAGATGGGTATGTTTCATTGTTCTCTGTTTCTTCTAGATTTGTTTCAACCACTCAGCAATCCCAAAAGTCCTTCCTTGTTTTTCCCTTTGCCAGCTGATTCCATCATAGCTGTAAGAATTAAGTTAACAACTAACACCTGGTGTTTCTTTGTGACAACAGCGCATTCTCCCCCCAAAAGATATTGGTGGGCATAGCAATAGCTTAATGGGTACCATTTCCCCCTAATACCACTGTATTTAAAATACTTGGAAACCCACGCTCTCTCATTTCACACAAGGACTCAGAAGTGAAAAGTGCTTTTCTTACCTCCAGAATCAATATCACTATGGCTCCAATAACAGTGATAAGCTCGCCCACCAACCTGAGGTCATCTTCAGGGGTAAGATAAGATTCCTGAGAAGAAAAGGGGGAAAAACATAATCCATACAGTTAGGAATATCATAAAGTCAAGAGGTAAACTTATCGATCAAACCTATAGCCTTCTGAACTCAGATCTAATCTTGAACAGATTCAGAATTCCTCCTTGTTCCACCATAATTAAGGACACCACTGATGTCTCAGATCACATTCATAAAAGTTGCATTCTCTGTGGCTGCTCCTCATTCCTCAGTTTGGGAGTCTCTTCTCTTCTAGCAAAGCCAGAGCCCATGCATTTTCCAGAAGCAGTAGGGTATGTTTTTATTTGAACTTGTTTTTGTAGAAATGCACATGGTGGAATAATCAACATACTAGTATCCACCCCAAGACTTTCAGCCCAATTAAACAAGGAATTAAATCATCACACTCTCAAATGGATTTTCTACATCTGATTGCTCATATCCTGTTCAGTAAAATCTAGAAGAATAGGCAAAAAAGGAGGTGGGAACATTTAGGAACCTGGACTCAATAGCCAGCCTCGCCTCTGTATTACCGTACAATTCCCTGGACTAATACTAAAATGACTTCCAGTTGTGTCTGAAAATGGCATCTAATTGCCAGGCATCTTTCATATATATTCTAGCTCCAAACTAAGTGAGCCACTTAACAACCATTTGAAGCAATTTAGGGGGGAAATTAATTGGGGCAACTCAGTCTGCCTGTCTTTAAAAAGAGAACAGGCTTCAGCCCCCTCACATCCTGCACATTAAGTGCTGATACTTGCACTTAGGAGATTGAAAATAAATATTTCAAGGTTGCTTGGAAGCAAAATTATAACAGAGAATATCATAAGCATGGTGCTTTTGTAGAAGTTACTGGACTTCTCAGATCCCAAAAGACAGGGGCTGGGGAAACAGAGGTGCTGAAACAACCTAAAGGGAGAAAAAACTCAGCACTAGAGCAATGGAACAAGCTCAAGAATCACTAGCGCACTTGTGTAAACAGGATTGAGGGCAAGTGCTGAGTTCGGCGTTAGCAGCCTCTGTACCAACACTTGATAGTTCCAGCCATCACCAGACTCTCCAAGGGTCCTCATTTACCAGGGACAGTCCAGGATTTACAGAAGCTATCCTGGTTTCTGATTTGATCCTGGAATGTCCCTCTTTTCCTTAGGATGTTCCTTAGGATGTTGCAGGGCATGAGATACACGTAGTAAAGCAACGACCAGTGATTTAATGAGGTAGAATGTGCAACAAGGAAGCTCGCAGCCACAAAAAAACTGGGTGCAAAGTGCTGAACCTCAAGCTTCTGCAGCTCAGTCCAATTGTAGGCCTACATAGCTCCAGTAACGTGTACGTCTTCCTATTCCAGAACTTCCCCCAGAGTCAGGTGGCCACATTAGTTTCCAAACTGTTAGCAAGAATCATCTATCCCTCTTCTGCGTTCTACCACTGAGCTACAGTCCTCCCACAAACAGTGTCTCTGTGCATTTCTCCAGTTAAGGTGGAGAGAACTTACTCTATTTTATTCTAACTGGGGTTCATCATGTTCCCAATTCAAACAACAGACCAGCTCACTGTTGGGCATCTTTCGAAACATACTTTCCCGCATTTTAGGGCGTTGGACTAGATCATCCTCAGGATCCCTTCCAACTCTACAGTTCTCTGATTCCCACTAAACTATTGACTAGCTTGCTGCTGTGCATTGTGCCAGGCTTTTGGTCATCATTGTTCCTCATGTTGCAAACCTACGCACATGTATGGGAGCAAATCCCACCGAATGCAGAGGAACTTACATATAATTGCTGGGTAAATAAACAACTAATTAGTGTTCTTTCTAACTGTGCAATAATTCACCACTTCCCCTCTAATTTCGCCTGCTAACTGTTCAGGAAACCTGCTATATCTGGGATACCTATCTGCGGCAATCAATGCGTCTTTTTTAATTTCCTCCTGGCAGTGGAAATAGCAGATGACTTCTGCATCCTTAATAAACTCAAGTTGAGTGAGGATTTACCTGCAAAAGTTTCTGAACGTAGATTGTGTTATCCCTTTCATTTGTTTTGTTAAAGCGCCGTTCTTTCAGAGGCCGGTAGACGCAACACATTGTGAAGCAAATCATGTACAAGACGTAGAATAAGGCCAAGATGCAAAAATACGGCCTTCCATATTTATTCCACTTCAGGCTTACCAGCTCATTCACAGGGGTAAGGTCTAGGATCCGCCGAGCCTGGAGAGTATAAAGCAGGCTTTTGTCATTCTCTTCCCTAAGGAGAAGACACACCCAGAAGTAAACAATCCTCAAGGACAGAAAATACATTACACCCCCCTGTGGCTACTCATAGGAAGCTCAGTGCTGGAGGAAAATCTTCCCAATCTTAGAAAAGTTAGTCTGCCATTACTGATCCTTCCTCACTGAGGAGCCTGTATAAGCTGCCAAGAAAACAACAAACAGGGCTTTCTAGAAGGTCATTTGAAAGCTACTTGTTCTAGATAAATTTAGCGCAGACCCTCCAAGTGTCCCTATTTTCCAGGGGCAGTCCTGGATTCACAGAAGCCGTCCCAGTTTCTGCTCTAATGCAGGAATGTTTGGCTTTCCCTTAGGATTTCCCTAGTCTCATCAGAGAAATGTTAGGATAGGAGGTCCCCAGAGCTTTTTTTCAGCCAGACCTCACCGTAACTCAGTTCCGGCACCTCTCAGGTGGGCACCATTGCCATTATAAGGGAACAAGGGGGGCATTCATGGTAAGTTCCAGCACCTGTTTTCCTAGAAAAATAGTGTTGGACATCCCTATTTTCATCAGAGAAATGTTGGCGGGGACATCTCTATTTTTGTTAAGTTGTGGGTGAACATATCAGACGACACAGTGATTCTTCAAACAGCTCTTGTTTATTCACAGGCCAGGACAGAACTGAACTGAAGGGCTCAGCCAGCCTGCTTATATAGAGCTCCAGTACAATGTAACTGTAACAATTTTCTAAAACTATCCAATCACTGAACGTCACTTTCAATCCCTTATTTGCATAACTATCTACAGTATCCCCCTGCTGGCCCAGGGTGAGAACTTCAGTACATAACAATTTTCATTGGAGAAATGTTGGAGGGTAGGTTAGTGTAACAAATACCTCTCTCTTTTTGGTGGTGACAATGAGCTCCAGAAGCGACTGATCATCACCCCAGGAGTCAATTTCCGTGAGGTCATACAAGGTGGATGTCAAAGGCCCAAACATCCACTGGATGTGCTTTCTTCTTTGCATTAAATGCTGGAACATCTGGTTATTGGGAAGGAAAAAATCTCAGTTAGACTAGACCCATGTCAAGGTGGTTGCTACAGATTGTGCAGTAACCCCATGACCCCCTGCAGCACAATTTCTCTCCCTCTTTTTCTATGAAAGAAAAATTCAATACCATGGGGAAAGAGTGTACACAATCATAGAATAAACCTCAGTGCAGTTATATTGGCAGAAATCTCATTGTATCTAAATCATTTTTCCAACCGTAGCTCAGGGGTAGCTGACATGGTGCTTTCTAGATATCAGACTACAACTCCCATCAGCCCCAGCCAGCACAGCCAATGGTCAGGGATGAGAGGAGTTGTAGTCCTACTGCCAGAGCCCATGCCCCCAACTGTATATTTTCTAGGGGCTTAGTTCCATTCTCATATAAAACTAATCCAACTCATTTATTTTGCTTTGTCATACCCACAAATGCTCCTCCTGCTGCAATTTCATTGGCCCAGTTAATATGTTGTCCAATATGGTGGTTGCTGCTAGGAACCCAAACCATATGAGTGCCACCACACAGACAGCTGCCCATATCAAGAGCAGCTCACAGGGGTTGAATCAACCCACCCACACCAGAATGTGTGGTTTGTTCCTTGTGCAGTCCTTTGCCATTTTACAGCACTTCCTCCAGCAGTTTCACCAGAGATGCACTATGGTCTTCTCTACAAACTTTAATGACTATTCATCCCAGGAAAAAGAGGGTCATGGGAGATGGGGCTTAGAAGTTCAGTTGGGTTTAGGGGTCACAGCACAGCACTCACGGATGGTCCTACTGTCTCACCAGTGTTCAAGTATTCAAATGTGTGGCTAAGGTAAAGGTAAAGGGACCCCTGACCATTAGGTCCAGTCGTGGCCGACTGGGGTTGCGGCGCTCATCTCGCTTTATTGGCCAAGGGAGCCGGCGTACAGCTTCCGGGTCATGTGGCCAGCATGACTAAGCTGCTTCTGGTGAAACTGGAGCAGTGCACAGAAACGCCGTTTACCTTCCCGCCGGAGTGGTAACTATTTATCTACTTGCACTTTGACGTGCTTTTGAACTGCTAGGTTGGCAGGAGCAGGGACCGAGCAACGGGAGCTCACCCTGTCGTGGGAATTCGAACTGCCAACCTTCCGATCGGCAAGTCCTAGGCTCTGTGGGTTAACCCACAGCGCCACCCGCGTCCCATGGTGTCTGTAAACTGTAGCATATGAATCATGAGGTGGTCCATTCTGTTTTAATATATTAATGATCGCTGCATTTTTAGTTTTGTTATGTGACTTGTCAGCTTTAAAGCCTTAAGTGACTTTGACAAAGGAGGCTGTAAATACATTAAAACGAAAACACAACACAGCAACAACCAACAGCTACGACTGCAGCAGAATACAGCTGTGTACTCATTTACTCACCACTGTGTTTCCCTCCACACCAGCCAGCTTAAAGGGAGTGAGCCCCTGGTTGTTGGGAACTGAGTCCAGACCCACCAGCTCCTTCTCTTCCTTGTTGTAGCGAAGAAACAGATTGTACATTTGACAGGCAGATGCTTTGTTTGGTTGGAGAACCAAGATGTGGAGGACAGTGTTACCTGCAATAGCACAAAGTGGAAAAACAAGAATCATTCTGATATCCTGAGGAGACTTTTATAGGCGACCAATGGCCCCTGTTCTGTCTCATTAGCAATCTTGGTGGCTTTGCTGAAAGAAGAGGCCAGCATCAACAAATGAGGCACGGAGTTCTTATGCTATAGACAGATTCATCAATGAAGTTTGTTGCCAGGCTGTGGGTCTGGGTTTTTCCTTTTCCTATAAAGAGCCTTATAGAAAAAAAGATCCATGAACAACAGAATCAAACAGAGTAACGCTCGCTGTTGAACTGTAGTATTTCTGACAGGAAACACTTGAAATATGTAATCACCAATGTGGCGAGTCCAGCTACAACTAGTCTATGATTTTTCTAATCATATAACTTGGTCATTAAAGCTAGTTTACATAATTATGGGAATCAAGCGCAAAGCTGTTCCTGGACTATAGACCTCCCATAAGCCTTTGGGTTCCTTTGGAAGGAAGGGCGGGATAGAAATTTGAATGAATGAATGAATAACAATAGATAATAAGCCCCCCCTGCACATAGAAAAACAGCATGTCAGGGAGAAAGCTAGGCTCAATCTTCCCTAACACACTGATTCTCCATTGGAAGGGTGTTTGTTTTGGTGTGTGTGAGGAATTCAAACATACGCAGGGCAACCAAAATGTCCAAGGAGATGGAGCACCTCCCCTCTGAGGAAATGATGCAGTATTTGGGGAATTTTAGAGAAAAGGTGAATATCAGGCATAGGCGCCAATTCTATGGGACTGAGGACACCTCATGCCCCCCCCCAAGTATGTGGGGACGGGGCAAGCCCCCCAGTCTTCAGGGGCTGGGCTGTGGTGGCGAAGGGCCCTACTGGGCCTCCATGTGGTTGTGGCAGGCCTCGGTGGGCCTCCCCACAGTGTCAGAGGGCCCCACTATGTGTGTGACATCACACGCGTGTTGAACGTGTGACATCATGTGCATGTGACAAGCCCCGCCCCTCATGTCCAGTGGAACTTGGTGTCTCTGGTATGAGGTGATGGGCTTGGGTTCTGCTTGAGTAGCTAGCCTGACCCAGAAGTCTCTTCTTATGGTCTTAGCCGCACACCTGCTGCCCAGTCACCCCAAAGCTTTATCATTAGATTCTACCAATTATATAATGAACTGGGCTTCCTCTACAAGAAACTGCCAAAGAACACTGGCCTACAATGCTCAGGATCCCATCATTTGGGATCTGGCTTCTTGCTGTCTCAGGAATGGCCATTCACTTCTGTACCCCGACATGGACGGCAGAGAATAGGCACTGGACTATGAGGGAGGGGGACTACGGGGCCACACTTTTTCTCCAGCATGAATCCCCCCAAGGTTCGTCGCAGATTCCCTTCGAAGATGCCGTACCCAAAGAGTCTTGCACTCTGGTGTTGGCGCCATTTTCAATGAGCAGCTGCACAATTGCTTCGCTCCCAGCACAGGCCGCAAAAGATAGAATGTGTTCGCCTGAGGAAAGAAACAACCAGGGGGTTTAAAAGGGGGAGTAGTAGCAGGCGCACCATGTCAGATTTCCAACAGTTCATTTTTTAAAGGGAAAGAATGGGTGCCATAGCTAACACACATTACACGACAACAAACCCCTGGGTTGCAAACTTAACACAACAAACAATACGAGCAACACGCAGACCAGTATACTAGATAGCACTGTAATTCTTATTGCATAATATACATGATTTAGTAACAAAACAAAAAAAAATGTGTGCACTTGTAAATTCTCTGATATATTTGAAATCAATTGAACACACGTCTGTAATAGATGCTATCCTGTGAGCTAAGCGGTAAAACATTTTAGGCGTCCATGGTGCCGAAGTAGTAGGTGAATAACAACGGACAGTGATCCCGGATAATCTGACTGTTTCGCTGGAATCTTCTTCAGCACAAAAAGTTTTACCGCTTAGCCTACAGGATAGCATCTATTACTTTGTTTCAACCATAGACTTATTATACTTCTACGGACTTTCAAAGATTGACAGACGTGTGTTCAGTTGATTTCAAATATATCAGAGAATTTACAAGTGCACACATTTTTTTTGTGTTACTAAATCATGTATATTATGCAATAAGAATTACAGTGCTATCTAGTACACTGGTCTGTGTGTTGCTCGTATTGTTTGTTGTTGTTATAGCTAACACACAGGCATAGTTACTTGGGTTGTAACACCAGCACATGGTGAATTTCCCAGTTTACCGAGAATGGTTAGCTTCACGAGAGTAATGAAAATTTTGTTAGAGATTCCGAGCCCGTCCCTCCTACAGAACTATATTTCACAGGGTTCCTTAAGTCGAAGGAATTGCTGCTACAGTAGCCTGCTGCCCCAATGGGCTGTGATATCACAATACAGACAAATGCGCCTAAAAGCGCCAATTAATTTTGGTTGGCAAGTCCCTTGCTGAATACAACATAAGAGTTACAACAACTTCAGCAAATATGATATGCCAACCATCCTAGACCATTTTATCTCATTTCAAGAAGTCAACACTTCTGTGGGGTTTCAAGAAATTACAAAATCAATTTCACAGGAAGGTAAATGCCCTTCACTCCTCCCTCTAATTAAACTGTGACCTATGCGGTTTAAAAGAAAGACCAAATATCCTTTGAGACTGCAAGCTGAGGGCTGAAACTCTGTTTGAGTGAGAGCGGCTAGATAAGGGAGGCAGAATTAAGAGACGCCCGTCCTTTTTCATGTACTGTCTCTGGAGTGTTACAATTTATTCTGAGTGAAAATTAATGAAGGCTCATTACCAAAATGCTTGAAAGTTGATCTACTAAGCATGGTTTAATTACTGCCTGAAACAGGTAGCTGGGGATCCATCTAAGCATTGCACGGCAAATCCTCAGCTCTAGTGAAGTCAGCTGGGAAATTCTGATTTACATTGGCTGGAGATTCAGTTCGTGAAGGAAAAGAAAGCTTCTGAATAAAAATACACTACCATGGACAAGGGAATTGGGAGATGAAACAGCTTGTTAAAGGGCTAGAGCAACATTTTATCAGAACTGCAAGGGAATTTTGAAGAACATCGCAACGGCTAAGGGCATATTTACACTGCAAAGCTGTATCTAGAGATAAGCCTCTTTCTGGTCTGTATCAATTTCATATGCATCCATAAGCCTGCTCCATCCTCCCTGCCCTCTTAAAAAAAATAACCTGCATGAAATCCCACATTTCTTTATGTATTTTAACCTTATTTTCTTTTTAAAAATTGTAAATAAATGCATTTTAAAACACATTTTGACACTTTTGAGCAACAAACTGCACCCAAACATTCAGGAAGTGCAAGAGATGCTGGTTAGCAAAGTCCTGATCCCCTTTTTGGCCCAGGAACTGAAGTTCTGGTCAACTCGTACCGGAATTTTCAAAGACCAAATTTCTCTATGCACACTGGTTTTAGACAAATTTACGTGGTTTTGGTGTTTCATTGCACCAGAAACGACTTAGTCATGCTGGATACATGACCCAGAAAAACTGTCTGCGGACAAACGCTGGCTCCCTCAGCCTGTAAAGTGAGACGGGCGCTGCAACCCCAGAGTCATCTGCGACTTGACTTAACTGTCAGGAGTCCTTTACTTCTTTATTTTTCAGTGCCAAAGAATCCTGGGAGTTTAGTGAGCATGTTCAAAGGCCCTGCTAAAGACAAGCTAGCTCACCCCGCTCCTTAAAATGACAGCTTCTTGGGGCAACGGAACGGCTAATAACACCAGTCAAGTTTGTAGCCAGATAAGTCCCATTTATCTGAGAACCAGGAAGCTCCAATCTCATATGTCACCTTTCTAAGTGGCCTCTTAGTCTCTGGCACCTTTCTGCCTCCTGCGGCAGTATGAGCATAACACCAGTTTAGGTAAAGGTAAAGGGACCCCTGACCATTAGGTCCAGTCGTGGCCGACTCTGGGGTTGCAGCGCTCATCTCGCTTTATTGGCCGAGCGAGCCAGCGTGCAGCTTCCGGGTCATGTGGCCAGCATGACTAAGCCGCTTCTGGCGAACCACAGCAGCGCAAGGAAACACCATTTACCTTCCCGCCGGAGTGGTACCTATTTATCTACTTGCACTTTGACGCGCTTTCGAACTGCTAGGTTGGCAGGAGCAGGGACCGAGCAACGGGAGCTCAGCCCGTCGCGGGGATTCGAACCGCCAACCTTCTGATCGGCAAGCCCTAGGCTCTGTGGTTTAATCCAAAAACAGAGGTAATGCAGGTGGGTGTTTGGAGTACAATTTACACCATATAAATGTGCACTGCCCTCATCCGGCTTGGGCTGTGTTATATTCATGACCAGCTGCGCCCAATTCTTGACATTAATTCCAATGCATGCTTGATTGTACCATATTACTCTTTGTTTACCTTGGGTCGGCCCTGAGGAAGAACCAGCAACCGCAGCATCTCCTGAAGTCTCCTCAGCCTGGATCTCCAAATGGATTCCAAGTCCACACAACCAAGGTTCCCCAACAGGAACCCAACTACCGATCTGATTTACTAGACAGTTTCAATTAATCTCTCTCTTTTGGTCTCCTTTTTTCTCTATTATTGAAGAAGAACAGGATATTTTAATGCCACCATCATTGCGGAGGTGTCTATGGGGAGGACAACCAAGGTTCCCCAGTGGATTCCCCCCATAGCAACAGTGCTCAGTACCAGTGGAGCAGTGGGTAGCAGCAGCAGCACCATCTGACCAGCCCAATGTGAACCACTCCTGTCTTCTATAATAAGAAGTCTAGCCACTTTATCTTGTGAGCTTGTTAAGCAAGGGTGAGCAGAACTGTACCTGATGGAATTCCCTCTTCTACGCAACTTTTAAAAAAATATACGCCAAGAGTTCTCACCTCCTTTGCTTCTGGTCACCCTGGGGCCAGTTTACACTTTCATGCTTGCAAGATCTGGCAGGTGTGGACTCTCCAATTCCAGGGACAGTCCTGGATTTACAGAAGCCATCCCGGTTTCTGATTTGATCACAGAATGCCCTGCATTTCCTTCATAAGAGAAATGTTGGATGGTATGGTAGGACGTCCCTATTTTCATGAAACATTAGGGGATATGGAGTTATGCAACCCACGAGCCAAGGAGATAAGTAACTACAGTGGTACCTGTACTTAATTCGTTCCGGAGGTCCGTTCTTAACCTGAAACTGTTCTTAACCTGAAGCACTATTTCTGGGTTAGCGGAGTCTGTAACCTGAAGCGAATGTAACCTGAAGCGTATGTAACCTGAAGCGTATGTAACCTGAGGTTACCACTGTATACGATCTTCAGAAGACATCTGAAGACAGCCTTGTATAGGGAAGTCTTTTTTTAATGTTTAATGTTTTATTATGTTTTTATATATGTTGGAAGCTGCCCTGAATGGCTGGGGCAACCCTGTCAGATGGGCAGGGAATAAATAATAAATGATGATGATTAGGATGATGGAATAGGACGTCCCTATTTTCATCAGTGAAAAGTTGGAGGGTATGCAGGTGTGAGTTGCTCCTTCACAGATCAAACACCACAGACAGAATCTCCATCATCATAACACCTCAAACACACTGGTCTCCAAAATAATTGCCAACTCAGAATGTGGACCGTTGATGGCTGAGAGACTAGACTGCAGCTCACTTCTTACTGAGGAGGTCTATTTGCATATCAGCTGTCGGTGAGGACCCGTGTGACAGAATTCTCCATTTAAAAAATCCCTCCAGACAGAAAAGTAGAATGCGAGGGGAAGAGTATTCAGACTCCAAACATACCGAAATAGATAAGGTTGTCACTTCTGCGCCTGAAGACGTATCCAGTGGCTCGCGGGCTATTAATATCTGCCCCCTTCTCAAGCAAAGCTTTCACCAGCTTTAGGTTTTTGTTCACCACAGCTATGTGAAGAGCTGTCTCCCCTGAAATACACAAATGTCTGCTTACATAAGGTTCTCCATTTCCTCCAGTCTAGAAAGGCATCGCTAATGAAAACTGGGACCCACAAATCCAGCTAGTTTGTGGGCAAATAACTGATGAACAACAGCAGGTTATGCTTTACACAAGCCTGACATCAACTAAAAGTGATTACATTCAGAGAAGCTCATCTGAGTTACCTGCAGAAGAAAGGGGGTATTGAACCCCTGAGGCAATGCTGATGAATGCTGATTTTAATGACAAATGCAATTGCAAAATTAATTACCGATAAATTAAGCAGCTCATATTCTCCCTCTGACCATTTATATTCAAGAGTGCTTTGATGACTCTGTTTCTGCTGCTATTATATTCCATCTGGAATTTATCCAATACCATTTCATCAAAGAGGAAACAGGTGTAATGTTGTAGCTAAGAGCTTGGCTGGGAAATCTCTGTTTCAAATCCTGCTGTTATACTGACCCACTTTGAGGTAGAATCATAGAATCATAGAATCATAGAGTTGGAGGAGACCACAAGGGCCATCGAGTTCAACCCCCTGCCAAGCAGGAAACACCATCAGAGCACTCCTGACATATGGTTGTCAAGCCTCTGCTTAAAGACCTCCAAAGTAGGAGACTCCACCACACTCCTTGGCAGCAAATTCCACTGTCAAACAGCTCTTACTGTCAGGAAGTTCTTCCTAATGTTTAGGTGGAATCTTCTTTCTTGTAGTTTGGATCCATTGCTCCGTGTCCGCTTCTCTGGAGCAGCAGAAAACAACCTTTCTCCCTCCTCTATGTGACATCCTTTTATATATTTGAACATGGCTATCATATCACCCCTTAACCTCCTCTTCTCCAGGCTAAACATGCCCAGCTCCCTTAGCCGTTCCTCATAAGGCATCATTTCCAGGCCTTTGACCATTTTGGTTGCCCTCCTCTGGACACGTTCCAGTTTGTCAGTGTCCTTCTTGAACTGTGGTGCCCAGAACTGGACACAGTACTCCAGGTGAGGTCTGACCAGAGCAGAATACAGTGGCACTATTACTTCCCTTGATCTAGATGCTATACTCCTATTGATGCAGCCCAGAATTGGTTATAGTCTTTAGGCTGCAAACCTTGGAGTAACAGTGCAACTCTCATATTTCTATTCAAGGATTGCATCCCAGGCCTCATTGAACTCAGTGGGACTTACTTCTGAGTAGATATGCATAGGGTTGCATTGTTAAGAGTACCTGAAGTAATCTTTGCAGTAGGGCTTTTGCAAGCATTTTGAGAACACCTTAAAGAACTATATATTTAGATTCTCAAACCTTTATTGACGTAACACTATATATTAAAGGGATGGGAAGATCATTCTGTTTCTGGACCCTACCTCCATTTATAAGTCTGTTTTTGTCCTGTTTCCATATTAATGTTATTTTAAATAAAAATCCACATGAAAACTCTCATTTAAATTTGTATTTTTGAATGGGCTTCCTCACATAGTAAGCATTTTATCTATAAAAAAAAATGTATTTGAATGTTTTTTTGGGCAGAGAACTCCGCCAGAAATTTCAATAGTATGAAATTCTAAAAACAACAACCCTTTGTTCCAATTTACGCATTGATCTGGGAGGCATGAATCATGCAATTTGCAAAGCCCAATTAAATTCCTCAAGCATCTACATTATATAAATGCAAAGTAATACGGGATCCTATTCTAGGATGCACACTCAGTTCATACAGAACACTAGCCTGGCCTGCCGGGCTGCAACATGGCCCCACAAAAACCAAATATGCACCCTAGAACATGAATCCAATGCAGGGCAAAGTCATGGAACTGTAGAGTTGGAAGGGACCCCAAGGGTCATCTAGCCCAGCCCCCTGCAATGCAGGAATCTCAGCTAAAGCATCCAGGACAGATGGCCATCCAACCTCTGCTTAAAAACCTCCAAGGAAGGAGAGGCCACCATCTCCCGATGGTTCCAAGTCAGACGTAACTAAATTATTACACACAGACAATGGTAATGTATTGCTTCATAAATAGTTGCTTATGATCAAATTCCTAAACTTTGCATCCTTGGGATCTGAAGCAGTGGCTCCATCTAACATTGGCCTTCACAAGGCCATGAGGACACGAGGACAAGGGCTCAAGATGGACATGAGGGGAAGGTTTTCTGGGCCCAGGTTATGGATCTGGAGACCCCATTCTGGCTTTGGTTTAGACCCATTTTTCTCAGTAAATATCTACTTGTTCCGAGTGCTGTCATAGTTTTATATTTAATAGATCTCATGACTGTTGATGTTTTATTCACTACTGTTTTATTTACATCGCAAGACAGCTTGGGAGCTTATTGCAGAACTGAATTGCAGGATATGGATGTCTCTAATAATAATTACCTGTGTAAAGTTCAGACGTCATAGCCTCGTTCACTAGTTCTGGAGCTGCATCCATCAGGAGTTGGGCTGCTTCCAAGCTATTATACAAGGCAGCTACATGAAGAGCTGTCTCCCCAACAGCACCTAGAGAAACCACCAGATATATGAGGCCACATGTTGTCAATTCTGCCAACCTGCTGAAGGTGCCCACAGAAGTTACGAGAAGTCAGCTCACCCTTGCCGGTAGACACTATTGCAGGCCAGTGCTCTTCCCACCTGCCACGATCTGGTGATGGAGGTCCCACTGGGTCACTTCATGGGTGGCGGGCAAGGCTCCTGAGCCTAGTTTGCTGCCCAGCAGGAGGATTCACAAACTTAGCAAATCGCGAGCAGACATGGGGGCAGGCCACTCCCAGGGGGCGGACCAATGGGGCTTCTCTTGGGTCCATGCTCTGGGAATAAATGGTGGCCCGTTCCTGTGTCAACTACCACTTCTTTGATGGCTCTCCCACCCTCCCTGCCTGTCTGGTTGGTACACTGTGCTTTCACCAACCTTACTATGGACATTGTTGGTCACCATGTTCAGGACCAGGTTGACTTTTTCCCACTTGGTGAATTGGCTCCAGCCCTGTGGTTATCGCCACCATCACAGCTCTGGCGGTTTAGGCATTGGGTAGGCATACGCTTGGACAGAGGGCAGGTTGTAGCCTCTGCCTGCCTCTCAAAGAATGGGGTATCCTGTTAAAGGGATCCAGAGGAGCTGCTTCCATCTGGACACCCAGGGGCCACAGCACTCCCCAGGTGCAATCCAGTGCGGGAGTCAATCCTTGATGTAGGTCAATAACTCCCTCGCTTCCGGTTGACCCCAAAATTAATTCCTCCCGGGAGGCAGGCCAGAAATGGTTGGTTCTACCCAATGCCTATGCCAAATTTCTTACATCTGTAGTCAATAAAGTTGTGGCCTGATCTGACCCAAATATAAGTTGCCATGTCTCATTGTTTCACTGTTTAAGATGGGCAGTCAAGTGATGGGCGCACCTGGGCATGCAGCTACTTCAGATGTGTTTCAGACAGGAGATGTGAAACATTATATTGTGTATCGTAATTACGGGTGCCTGCAGTTTGTGTCATTGGTTTTTATAGCTGAAAACTGCTTCGAAGCCTATTTTGGCATTAAGCGGTATATAAGTAAATCAAGTTTGTTTTGTAGTAAGAGGACCAGGAAGCACATGGCATATATACTTTCTGTTCCTTCTGCCACACCTGAAGCCATCCTTGGCCTCCTTCAACCCAAGAACTCATTTTCTATCACTGTCTACCTTTTACTCCTCCCCTCAAGGTCCTTGTGCTTTATCTTAGCAGGCAATGTGGACACGATGAGCAGCATGGATTCCATACCTCTCTCATGAATGTCGCAGCTGTGGCTGGCAAGGAGCTTCTGAATGGCAGAGACATCATTCTCCTTGGCAGCCAGGAGGAGGGGAGATTCCCAGATCCTGAAACAAGCAGAAATAAATAATAATAAATAATAATAATAATAATAAATTTTATTTATATCCTGCCCTCCCCAGCCGAAGTCGGGCTCAGGGCGGCTAACAACAATAAAACAGTACAAAAGTACAGCATAAACAACATTCTAAAATCATTCATTATAAAATTAATTAATTCAAGCCACTGGCAACCATTGGGCCAGAGCTCCACGAAGATTGCCAAGGGAGGGAGTCAGGCTGTGCCCTGGCCAAAGGCCTGGTGGAACAGCTCTGTCTTGCAGGCCCTGCAGAAAGATGTCAAGTCCCGCAGGGCCCTGGTCTCTTGTGACAGAGTGTTCCACCAGATCGGAGCCACAGCTGAAAAAGCCCTGGCTCTAGTTGAGGCCAGCCTAACTTCTCTGTGGCCTGGGACCTCCAAGATGTTTTTATTTGAAGACCGTAAGTTTCTCTGTGGGGCATACCAGGAGAGGCGGTCCCGTAGGTACGAGGGTCCTAGGCCGTATAGGGCTTTAAAGGTTAAAACCAGCACCTTAAACCTGATCCTGTACTCCACCGGGAGCCAGTGCAGCTGGTATAGCACCGGGTGAATGTGCAAAATAAATTCAGGATAATGTGCATTACAACCCACGGAGGAGGATTTTTCTCATATCAGCAAAGTTGTCTTTCAAAACTATGACAACTGTCTTTATCAGCAAGAAAACAACAACAAAAATGCCCTAGAGATCTCAACAGACACATCCGAGAGGCTCCCGCTTTCAATAGTTGATCTTCAACCAAATACCTGCAGGGTTTTCAGAAAAAGAAAATAATAATTGTTCTTGCGCGGTGGTAAAAGTTACACTGAAGACATGAAATGCTAACTCAGCTAACAACTTGGAAAGTCTTCATTCCTCTATTCCGCAGCATCTGTTGGTAAGACTAATTACCATCAATACCAGGCAAAAAGTGATATTTCAGTAATGTTATTTTTAAAATACTTTTTCTGGTACACTGCCCTCATTTACACATAACTCTAAGCCAAACCATGGTAAATGCGAATGTGCGTGCATGCAGGGAGTAAATCACTGCTGTTTTGCTCCTCTCATGGTCCTCCTGCTGCCACACTATACCTGGAGCTAAGCCATGGTTTGTCACTTAGGATTATGTGCAAACCTGGGGGCAAGCCAGCTGCTGATACAGGCAGGCAGAGACTATGAAGAGTTAAATTCAGGCAGAAATATCTGTATGTGTCTGTTCTAAGACATGCCAGCAGATCTGCCCATCAGGGTTCAATCGCTGGCTTGGATAGACAACAAAGCCCCTCCCAACATGCCTCCAACACACAAAGCTGCAAGAAAAGGTGAGCAGCCCTCAATGAAGACGCGTCTCATTAAACTTATGTAACAATTTGGCTTTGAAAAAGGAGACACACAGAAAGAGAAGCCGCCAGGGGCAAAGAAGGAATTCAGAGTATTATTAATAGGATTCAAATCAACCAGAAAGGTTTCCTGTGCGACCTCTCTTGAAACCAACAGGAGTTCAGAAGGCTCCAGCAGTGTTCTTGCCCAGCCATTCAAGGGGCATAAAGTTCTGCAGGAGAAGTTCACGGTGCCCTGTGTCCTTCTTTAACTGGATGTGAAACATAATAGGAACCAGCTAGAAAACAGAAAATCCTTTCCTTTGAGAGCGGGTTGAGGAATCTTTAGAGGGGAACAAATGGACTCCTAATTTGTGCCTCCAAAGCGTGCTGTGGGAAAGGGATTCAAGACTATTGGAGGCACCATATTGTAGGAGCCCTCCCTCATCATCAGGGTCACAGCTGTCTTTATAATGCCTTTGAAGAATGCAAAACCTTCCAAGTATAAGAGACAGGGGGAGCGGCAACGATCCTCTCTCACACCTTTAACACACCTGTGCATGGCAGAGGTTTGCCAGTGTGCACAATGATGCTCGATTAGAGGACAGAATAGGGGGTTCCCAATCTGCAAGGATGAGCAGCTGTTTGCCCTGGCCCATTTTGTTATTTGCCCCACAGCTGGCTCTGCCTTATGTCCCAACTTCACTTGCCTTGCAATTTAACTTGGGAGGATTTCTACACCATTTCGGAATTTGCACATGTGTGACTTGCTAGTCTTCCTTTTTGTTTAATTGACAGGGTATCAATGTGTGCAAGTACATCTGCTCTGGTTAGAACACCGCGCAATTGTATAATGGCATCACGGGTCCTTTTCGCTTGCTGTTTTAATCACCACAGATTGCCAAGAATTCCTAGAAGACCTCTTCAAACTTGGCAAATGCCAAATGCCAAAACATTTCACTTCATCCTTGATTATTTTTCCTATAATAAAATCATTAGTTGTTCTGTGGTACTTTTGCTCATGTTCCCCATTGTGTTGTGTGTGTGTGTGTGTGTGTGTGTGTGTAACATCTGTGTGTACCTACACATATGCACGTTTGTTGGTTTTATTATCTGGGGGTTTTATTAATGGGCATTGGGATCAGTTAGTCCCCGATCATAGTAATTAGGGGGTAATGGGTATTCCCAACTGTGGAGAAAAATCTGATTAAAAAGACACAATAGCTTATTTCTGTTGATGTAGGAGCTAGGCTTGGAATACTTAAGGTTAAGTATGACATTTTTATTCATATCTCAATGAGGTTTTCAGCTGAAGTACATGAATAAGATATCAAGTGGGAACTAACACTGGAGCTCATTACAGACTCCAAATACCAGCTATCCTTATTATATTTTCACATATAAATGGGGTAATTGTCAAATGCACCTTAAAAAATCCAGCTATTACTTGACCACACTATTATATAAGAAAAGCATTTTTTGGAAATAATTTCTGTTTAAAAAATTAATACACACACACTACAAACAGCTAAACTTCCATCTCTGGTATCATTCACACATTAGCAAAGGTTTATACATAGCTCTTAATCTAATGGTTTGTCATGGACTGGCTGGAAGCAGATGAATGTTGGGAGACAACAGCTGAGGAACCCCCAAGGGAACCCCTAGGGGAAGAAGGCTCAGAGCCAGGGGGTTGGTGGTGGGACAATAATGACTAGTCAGAGGGATAGGAGGAAGAAGACTGGGAAGAGCTGGTGTCAGAAGCTGAAGAGGTAACAGGGCTTAGTGAGCAGAACGAAGATGGGGCAGAGAGCAGTCCAGGATCAGAGGCAGAAGTGGAGGCTGGAAGAGAGAGGGGCCAAGAGGCAGAGATGAGGCAGGCTGGTGAAGAAGCCAGGGTGTCTCCCCTTCCTGTTGCGACCAGCTCCCCTCTTTTCTGGTCTCCCAGAACCAGAAGAGGCATAAAGAGGGAGGAGCAAAGACAAGCAAGACGACGGAGACAGTATAAACTGGAGAGGGGAGAACCATGCATACCACCTTGAGTTCCTTGGAAGAAAGGTGAGGGTAATAATTGCAATTTAAAAATTAATAAAATCCATGAGTCGAGGGAAAACTAAGGGAAGGAACAGTGTATCCCCACCACCACCATGCAAATAGACTCTCAGCTCATCCTTTTGTTGCAGCTGGATGATGAAAATGACGCAATAAGTAATACTTTGTTCTAGATGAATTCATTTATGTATGGTCACCATCTATAGTTGCCACTGAGTTCACAGAAGCACGTGCATTAAAATGATACAAACACCCAGCTCAATAGCAGTGGCTGCATGTTTCCACCTCAGTAAAGGTAAAGGGACCCCTGACCATTAGGTCCAGTCGTGGCAGACTCTGGGGTTGCGGCGCTCATCTCGCTTTATTGGCCAAGGGAGCCGGCGTACAGCTTCCGGGTCATGTGGCCAGCATGACTAAGCCGCTTCTGGTGAACCAGAGCAGCGCATGGAAACGCCGTTTACCTTCCTGCCAGAGTAGTACCTCTTTATCTACTTGCACTTTGATGTGCTTTCGAACTGCTAGGTTGGCAGGAGCAGGGACCAAACAACGGGAGCTCACCCCGTCGCCGGGATTCGCACCCTCTGATTGGTAAGCCCTAGGTTCTGTGGTTTGACCCACAGCGCCACCCGCGTCCCTTCCACCTCAGTACTCCCTACTAAAAAGCACTGCAACGGAAAGATATCTTTTGCGTTCTAGGGAGCTGCAACATTTGGGGAGTTGTTAAACTGTGGGGGCAACCCTCAAGCTAAAGGACACCTGGCAAATTTAAAATCTAGGTGCCAATCAACTCTTTCAGGAAGAATTAGGAAAGCGGAGAACTTGTTTAATTTCACTCCTGTCAATAAGGCGCGAAAAAAATGTATTTCATCTTGGCCGTTTCCCATACGGAGATTTCTGGTGGCAGAATGCCAGCTTACGATCTCTTGGAGTGTGGGAATAGCTGGAAAATGTCAAGGCCCAAAGCCCAGCAGGAATCAGCTCCTGTGCTCACACGACGCCAAGGATTACCTCAATTAAGGAAAACTTGTCTGTCTGAGGGGAGCTGGTCTGCTAGAAGACAGAGGGCACAGCCCCAAGTGCCACACCTCAGACCCTTTTAATTAAAAACCCTGGGCCCGGATCCAACAAATGCCCCCAAATGAGGAAGTGAGGCTAGCACCAGTCTTGAGGCAGAATCACTCACACTAAATGGAAACAGCTTGGCACCGATTCATGGCATCCTTTTCCCTCCTGCTATGAACTATCAGGGCTTGTTATGTTTTATTTAAACTCCTGCTGCCTTTTGGAGGGAGCTGTTTTTGTTTATTTTATGGATGGAGAAGAGAGAGAATATTACTGGAAAGGAAGGTGTAGCCTCACGAATGTCGTGAAAGGAAGGTGTGCAGAAAACAGACACAGCTGATATACTGGTTTTTGCACCAATACTTAATATAAATATATATCTAGAGCATTCTTGGCTTCATTGAATACTTGATCAGAATCAAATAATAGGTAATCAGTTTGCAGTATTAGCTTTGTATGCTGCTTCAAGGACTGCTTGCAAATAGTTATTTTTATCATTTCTAAGCAACAATTAACAAAAAAATAAATTTGATGATAATTGACCGGCATCCCAGTCCTATGTATATTGCAGCCAAATGAGCATTTTGCTTATAAAGGAAATTCTGATTTAGGATAGGAGAAGGATAATTTCCCCCAGAAACGTCTACTTGATAAATCATTGTGGGCCAGTTTCAGAATTTTGTGGGGCTCGTTTTTTGAAAAGGGGAAAGTGTTCTTTCGCGGTGCATGAACTTTCCCTAAGTAAAGTAACATTCTCCTAGGAAAAAACTGCCACCTCCTCTCAGATTAAACCAGGCAGCAGGTGGCTGTGCTCCTTTGAAAGGGAGCAGGCACTGCAAAGGAGGAAGCCCTCTGTGTGCAGCAGTATACTTTTTCCATCTTGGCAAAATGACTGCACTGGCATTGGTGCCTTCTGAGAAGTTGTCCCTGTAAAAGCATTGGACATTTTAACCCTTAGTATCATGGCCCTGAGGCCCTCCCCACCTCCCTTAGTAAGGCGTTTATGAAACTGCCCCCCCACCTGCCATTTCAGAGTTGCAGCAAGTTTATACCCTTTCCCAGGGACTAAAAATTGACCCAGTTCAGCTGCGTACATTATTGCTGAGAATTTCCCACAAACACCGGGAACATTGGACTGGTCAGGAAAAAAACAACTAGTACTACCATCTGTACTAGAGGGACACGGATGGCGCTGTGGTCTAAACCACTGAGCCTCTTGGGCTTGCCGATCAGAAGCCAGCGGTTCAAATCCCCACAATGCAATGAGCTCCCATTTCTCTTTCCAATTTCCTGCCAACCTAGCAGTTCAAAAGCACACCAGTGCAAGTAGATAAATAGGCACCACTGTGGTTGGAAGGTAAACGGCATTTCCGTGCGCTCTGGTTTCCATCACGGTGTTCCGTTGCATCAGAAGCGGTTTAGTCATGCTGGCCACATGACCCAGAAAGCTTTCTGTGGACAAACGCCATCTCCCTCGGCCTGAAAGCAAGATGAGCACCGCAACCCCATAGTTGCCTTTGACTAGACTTAACCATCCAGGGGTCCTTTACCTTTACCTTTTACTACCATCTGAAAAGCAAGCAAACAGCTGATTCTGCCCCCAAGGTGCCAGTGATTTGCCCTGGCTACACCTGCAAACCCTCTAAGCATTATCTTGCAAACCCCTTGGGGGACAGAGGGAAAGAGAACACCTGACCTTCTAAAAACCACCGAAGGGTCTTGAGGATAAGACGCCACAACCCAAATACATTCAACTTGCCTTCCATGCAGCTTTAATTAACATTTAATGTAAAGAGAGGGAGAAATATACGGTGTCTGCTTTTAATTGTGGGATTTTATTTGCATCCAGGCAGCAGGGGATCGCTAAATTTTACGTTTCAAATAGTCATAAAAATGGGTAACTGCAAATGGCCCACAATGGAGATGGGTAGGAGAGAGGATATATGAATAATAATAATAATAATAGTAATAATTCATTTTATTTTAAATTGTTCTTTCGGAGGAGTGATTCTCCTCCAGTCTGCTGGCACATAGTATCTGGTTGGGATGTGTAGAAATGTGCGTTTGAAAAAAATATTTGTAAATTCCATTTCTAGGCCCATTACCAAGGCTTGCAAATCTTAAAATACTATCTCTGTATAAAATACCGTATGGGAGTGGCGAAGAAGGCAGGTTCCCCCTCTAAGAGCCTATGCATACTGAATCAGAAGCAGGTGCTGATGACTTTCAAGGAACTTATTCCAGAAAATAGGGTTGCAGCCAAGCAGTGCTATCCTGCGCAAATTTACTCAGAAGGGAGCCCCACTATGTGTAATGGGGCTTGCTCCCAGATAAGTATTACAGGACTGAAGCCTTACTGCTATTTATTGTGTTGTAGATCATTTTCCATTTCATACCTTCCAACATTTCTCCAATGAAAATAGGAATGCCAATAATAATAATAATAATAATAATAATAATAATAATAATATATT
Source organism: Podarcis vaucheri (assembly GCF_965113315.1). Taxonomy (NCBI): domain Eukaryota; kingdom Metazoa; phylum Chordata; class Lepidosauria; order Squamata; family Lacertidae; genus Podarcis; species Podarcis vaucheri. The sequence continues at coordinate 33,691,453 of NC_138755.1, read as the reverse complement.
TATACCCCTCTATCCTCAACTGATGCTTTTGAATTATGGTGCTGGAGGAGACTCTTGAGAGTCCCATGGACTGCAAGAAGATCAGACCTATCCATTCTGAAGGAAATCAACCCTGAGTGCTCACTGGAAGGACAGATTGTGAAGCTGAAGCTCCAATACTTTGGCCACCTCATGAGAAGAGAAGACTCCCTGGAAAAGACCCTGATGTTGGGAAAGATGGAGGGCACAAGAAGAAGGGGACGACAGAGGACAAGATGGTTGGACAGTGTTCTCGAAGCTACCAGCATGACTTTGACCAAACTGCAGGAGGCAGTGGAAAACAGGGGTGCCTGGCGTGCTCTGGTCCATGGGGTCACGAAGAGTCGGACACGACTAAACGACTAAGCAACAACAACATCCTCAACTGACTGGATTGCCCTAGCCACCCTGGATGGCTTCCAACATATATAAAAATATAATGATTTATTTTTTAAAAAAACTTCCCTATACAGGGCTGCCTTCAGATGTCTTCTAAAGGTTGTATAGTTACTTATCTCCTTGGCTCGGGGGTTGCATAACTCCATACCCTCCAACATTTTTCCAATGGAAATAGGGATGTCCTGAGGAAAAGCAGGACATTACAGGATGAAATCAGGAACCGGAACGGCTTCTGTAAATCCAGGACTGTCCCTGGAAAACAGGAACACTCAGAGCATCTGCCAATTCTGTTGGATTGGAGCCACCATTCTGCTTTTGCCTGGTTTTAACTGAACATTTCCTGGTCTTTCTTTCCCTCTGTCTCTTTCCTAATAGCCAATGGGCAGAACAACTCAACAATTAATGGATTCTATTATATATTTAAAATACCAAATTAAAAGCAGATTAGAGGAGATTAAAACAAGTGCCAGAAAACCACCCACGATTGTTATAATCCTAGGTGCTAAAAGCCAGCACACAAAGAAAGGACTTGCAGTGCTTCCGGTAGAACTTTGTAGGGCAAATCTTCACCATGCGTTCAAAGCACATTCAATGCACATTTAAAGCACATAACTTCACTCAGTCAAGCCTAGGAACTGTGATTCCTTCTCTCTCTCACGTGGTTAAGAATTCTGAGCACCCATAACAAACTACAGTTCCCATGGTTGTTTGGGGGGAAACGATGTGCTTTAAATGCGTGTTCAATTTGCTTTGAATGTATGGTGTGGATAAAACCATTGTCTCCAATCACCAGGGGAGGGCGAGAGGGAAATGAGACAGAGGTAAGAAGTAGATGGAAAGCAGCTTATGTTACATACAGTGGATCTGGAAGCCAGAACAATTAATTTTGGGTGAATTAAGATGAGTGCCAAACATGGTGGGAGCCATGCTCATTCAAAGGCCACACTACTGTCCCGTCCTTGAGGTGGGCTGGCAATGGGGGACAGTACACTGAGCGAACTGCAGATAGTGCAGAATATGAGGCTCTTAATCTCAGGGTTGTGGGTTCGAACCCCATGTTGGGCAAAAGAATTCTTGTATTGGAGGGGGTTGGACTGGATGACCCCCAAGATCCCTTCCAACTGTACAATTTTGTGATTCTATTATTCTAAGTGGTGGTGTTGCCACCAGCAGCAGCAGCAGAAAAAAATGTGCAGCTACTCTGGGGTGGGAGAGACCTCCCCACATAAAAGAAAAACTCAGTAAAGGAAAATATATTTCTGGTGAAGATATACACTACATTTGAAAGCAAACCAGTTTGCTTATTCCCCAAGTGCACCATAAAACTCTGCCATAAAAAAACCATCATGACAAACCAGAAGATAACCTGCATGTGTGGTATGTGGAAAAATAATTTATCGAACCAGAAGGATCTATAAAGCATCTTGGCAAGAGACTGCGATTATTAATTTTGAAGATGGATTCTGGCAAGCTGAGGTGGAGGAATGCTATTTGCATTATACCAGATTTTAAAATGTATTTACAACCATACCCTGCAACAAGACCACACAAGTGGTTTCTTGGAAGAGCAGTGTTTTGATGTCTAGAAAACAATTATTTCTGAGACTCGTTGCTTGAGCAGCGCGTGACTTCGCAGCAGAGAATTCAGAGAGCGGCAGAGTGGATCACTCAAGATCACCAAGACAAGGTCACACACATCTTGAAATATGTTGCTCAATGAATTAAGCATATAAGAAATCAGGGGAGAAAATAACTAGAGGACGCTCACAGTCCCAATTCTACAATTCTATGGACAAACATTTTGCTCTTTTCATGCATACTGACAGCCAGGGCAGTGTTTAAATCTCCATGTGACATTTGTTGTTATTATCTATTAATTCGTTCTTATTAATGACCAGTGGCATTGTACTTTGTAGGTATTTTTATTTCCTTGGTGGAAGGATCTGGGAGAACAACTCAACTTACTTCCTCTGAACACCGTTTGGCTTATTTGGCAGGGCTAGTGTTCTCAACAGCGCCTCGCACAAGTAGCATATATTTGAATATATTATTCGATGTAGTGGCATTTTAAGGCCAAATGGTGGCAGCATCGACCAGAGCAATTTGTAGGCTCTAATCCAATACAGATTTAGGAACTATTCTAGTGGGTTTAAGCATGTCTAGCTCTGTGTTGGATTCAGACACCAGAATTCAGTGGCTAAAACCAGAGGAGTCTAGTGCTTTGCAGACGTCCTTACAGTGCCTACAAGCTTTAGGCAGCAATTGTGTTTGAGACAGGTACATGGGTGTTATTAAGTCAGAATGCCAGCACACATGTTTATATGTTTATATGGGACGAGGGTGGGGCTGTGGTCTAAACCACTGAGCCTCTTGGGCTTGCCAATCGAAAGGTCAGCAGTTTGAAACCCCGCAATGGAGTGAGCTCCCATTGCTCTGTCCCAGCTCCTGCCAACCTAGCAGTTCGAAAGCACACCGGTGCAAGTAGATAAATAGGTACCGCTGTGGTGGAAAGGTAAACGGCGTTTCTGTGTGCTCTGGTTTCCATCACGGTGTTCTGTTGCACCAGAAGTGGTTTAGTCATGCTGGCCACATGACCTGGAAAGCTGTATGTGGAGAAACGCTGGCTCCCTTGGCCTGAAAGCAAGATGAGCGCCAGAACCTCATAGTTGCCTTTGACTGGGCTTAACCATCCAGGTGTCCTTTACCTTTTTCACCTGCATACGAGCATGGGCCTAGGATTGTAGCAGTGCGCTCAAACTAGCATCCCCACTTCCCTGAAATCTTTCATTCAGTCTATTCAGAAAGAGTATTGTCGTCCCCGCCATTGGCTTTGTGCTGGCGATATTTCAGGCCACGTGTGAACCCAGAGGCTTGAAAATATTCACATCCTTGGGAGAGATGGGTTTAATGGAGGATTGCCGATTTAAAAGTAAGGGTTTGTGAGCTGACAAAGTGAAGAGTAACTCTCCTTGAAATGTGGGAATATGTATTAGTTAAGTAAAAAATCTAGCAGGAGCCAAAAATGAGAAGGGGGGCGAAGAGGGAAGAAAACGGGAGGTGGGGAGAGATCCAGGATAAAATGTTTAAATATTTTTAAGTTTTTGAAATGCAATTTGGAAATGTATGCCATAAGGGTAGGAAGAGAAACATCAAGATGGCGGGGTGGGAAGTCAAATTCTTATCGAATTTGAATTATCGTGATGCTAAATTTGTTAAAGTTTTTGAAAAGCAATGAAAATTAATTGGCCAAAAGGGGAAATGTTCACATCCTTGAAAGTGGGCATCGCCAGCTGGCAACTCTGCCAGTCACTTTGTACCAAGAAAGGGGTACAGAAGAAGCCAGTGGAAAAACCGAACCCTGCAAAAATTCAGTAGAGTATTATCCAGGAGCTCTGGTAGGCTGATCTGACCTACAAACTCTAGTATTTAAAAGGCCAAAGAAGATACAAACTTGCCAGTTTGGCTGTTTAGTGTATGTGTACATTTTAACTTTTTTTGCATTAAAAGGAGAATGTGGGAGAGGAGGGTGGAACACAGGCAACGCCTTCTCATGTGCTCCACAATGTTCTCTCACTGCCTGTTCACTTCTGGTATCAAAGCCACATAAAAAGTTTCTATTGAAACAACTGGTGTTTACTTTGAAAAGCTACGAGCCATTTTAAGGTGCCCCATCACCTGCCAATTTACTGTAAATTCTACCGTAAATTCTACAGCTGGTTACGCAAACACTTGGCAAGAAAAGATGGCTTTGTTCACTGTGCGTAAGGGCAGGTGACCAGCCCAAACTCCCATGCATTTAATTATAACCTGCAGCTTCTGCTGCTGAAGATGTACTTTTTTTCTTCAACTCCCGACCTTGTGTTCCTTTCCTAGCACAGACTGCATTTCCACAGACTGCATTTTTTAAACATGTTGTCTTCAATTTCTTTAGCTGCTTCCTTCAGAACGTTTTGTCAAGGCGAAAGTCTCAGCTGCCCCGTGGCACGTCACAGCTGCAGTTGGGATGCCTGCTTCCCTGAGAACTCAAGGGGCTTACTTCTGAGTAGACATAGCATATGGTGTAAACATATTGTTGCAAAAGTTGGGTGCCTCGCCCTGACTCCGCCAAGTGGTAGCAAGAGCCTATGGGGCTTCAGGCACTCATCCAGGGTCTGTGGTTCCCTTTGGAGAATTGAGACACGGCAGAGACTGTCATAGCTTTGAGAAATATGGTTTATCCACCTATTTACGCCTCTACATGGAGGGAGGCCAGATCTTACAGCATGGTCATTTCAAGAGGGGCTTGTCCCTTACAGCAGTGCAGCCGGCCTTCAGCCAACCTGCCCAAGATGGATCCCAGTCTTTTCTCTGCTTCCTCCTTCTTCCCAGTAACTCTTGCTCAAGACTCCCTTTTCCTGTCTGAGGTGACAGGACCCCATCACCTTGGCAACTTCTGTCTCCCCAGGCGAAAGGATTCCTCTTGGATGGCCCATCAACCCCTTTTGTCATGTTAACAGATCTGCTCTTCACCAGGTAAGCCAGGCTGGTTTGCATAAACCAGCCCTGGGATTCCTTGTCTGGCACAGTTCTGTAGCTTGTACTTTCATCCATATCCCAATTAATCAAAACCCTACCATTTATTAATTTCTAGGGTTTAGGCCCCACCATAAACACACACACACACACATCAATCTCTTGCAAGAAGGCATCCACAAACCTCCCCAATGTTTCCACACACATCTCTGCTTTACCAACATGAAATACTACAATGTTTGAGACAATTACAAATGTATTTGCATCCATATAATTCTCATACGGTTGGGTTTTCCAAATGGTTAGCTTGCATCCTAGCATGTGGGCTTCCCTCCCCATTCAAAATGCTAGCCAGCTTGCCATTGCCTTGGCAACAGGTTGTCGCTCAGAATATTTGACTATTGCACTTCCTCCGTGTTCTCTGTAATTGGCTCAATTGCGCAGCATGCTAACGTTTTCTGTTTTCACAGATCTGTGGTTGATTGTTCAGAAACCTGCTGGTTTGTTTGGGACGTTTGTCCATAATAGCTACAAATATCTCACTCTAACTTCAGGAATAAAGGAAATAAAGAACACAAATGGATACCAACTGCGGTCCTAGTTTATAAAATATGCTTCATTGTTACTATCTAAAGGAGGTGAATGTTACATTTCTCATTCTCGAACATGTCACCCAGACTGCTAAATCAGAACTCTGCCTCTGCCAGAGCTTCAAGCCATTTGTTTGACAAGCATGACACTTTAGATGCAAGCCTGGTGGTGGTGGGGAATCCCAACAGTGTATTTCATGCAGCTTTCTCCAATACATTGACCAATACCTGCTATTCGTTTCTAATATCTCTGGACAGAGCAAAAAATTTTTACTGTGAACTCCACACCCAATAACTTGGAAGCTGGTTTCAGAGACTGCCAACATTTTTCAGAATTGATACCTGAGGGATTGGGATGGAGGAGGAATCAATTTTAAATGGATTTATACATGGAGCTTGCAAGTTCCGACCCAATGTTACTTTGCTTGCATGAGACCAGCTTATGTCTCTAGCACCTGCTTATGTCTGTGCCACTTGTGCAATGTCAGGTGTTTTGCTAGTTCCCCTTTTCTTGCACAGGGCTTTGAAGGGATTCTTCTTATATTTCAGGTATAGGGCAGGTGGGATGGCTTGGCCGAAATTGCCAAATGGTGATACATGGATGTCTAGTGAGGCTTGCAGGCTGCTAGCTCCCCACCCCTGCTCTAAGGTAAAGGACCCCTGGATGGTTAAGTCCAGTCAAAGGTGACTATGGGGTTGCAGCGCTCATCTTGCTTTCAGGCCAAGGGAGCCAGCATTTGTCCACAGACAGCTTTCCGGGTCATGTGGCCAGCATGACTAAACCGCTTCTGGTGCAACGGAACACCGTGATGGAAACCAGAGCGCACAGAAACGCCATTTACCTTCCCTTCTATTTATCTACTTGCACTGGTGTGCTTTCAAACTGCTAGGTTGGCAGGAGCTGGGACAGAGCAACAGGAGCTCACTCCGTCTCAGGGATTCGAACCGTCAACCTTCCGATGAGCAAGCCCAAGAGGCTCAGTGGTTTAGACCACAGCACCACCCGCGTCTCCTACCCCTGCTCTACATGAGCTGAACATGCCTTAGAAATTGTCCAACACTCCCTAGCAGTTGTGCATTTGTACAGGCAATGATGGGCAAATTTTCACAGAAATTTATCCACCATTAACTAATGTAACCCACCGATAAGCTCCTGGGCCCGGCTTCTGAGAAACATGACCCAGATTCTAGCAAAGTCACACACAGCAAGGGATCAATGTCTTCATATTATCTCACCCATCTAACTGAATGGGGATAACAGGCAGTGGAAGGAACTTCCTCAGTGGTGATTGGAAATTTCCCACTTTCTTCACATGGCTGACCTGGAAGAACTCCATCACTTGCACAATCAAGCAATTCTCCAGCCAGACTATAATATCTGGGCTGGCAGAGCAGAAAAGTTTGCTTTACCTCTCGGTACCAGCTTGCTAGAAAATTTGGCTGAAATTCACATGGCTTTCCTCACCCAGCAAATCAGCACTAACGCAACGGCAGCCTGCCCTTCATCATCCGCATTGTTGCAGATGTGCTCTCTGCAGAAGCCTGTGGTTTTCACTCCCAAGCATCCGATACTCCATGCCAGGTTTCCTCTTTGCAGGTTGACAGGGGATCGGCACACACCACGGCCAGCTTTTGCAACATGCACATATATTATAGCACTGATGCGAACCCTGTATCGGCCGTCACGGGTGCTGGGTCCCGCCCCACTTTGTGGGTGCCCAGTGCGGGCCTGTGATGTCACACGTGTGGTGCAAAAATTGTGGGTGCCCTGCCCCGTCATGGAGCACCCACAGCCCCCCACACTATGTCGGCCATACACTTCTCCAGCTTTCACGTGCCAAATATTTAATGAGAGAAACAAGCCACATCATAGAATCCTAGAATTGTAGAGTTGGAAGGGACCCCAAGGATAAGAATAATAATATAATAATAATTTATTATTTTTACCCTGCCCGTCTGGCTGGGCTTCCCCAGCCACTGTGGGCAGCTTCCAACCAAATATTAAAATACAGTAATATTAAAATCCCCTTCATGGATTTTTGAGAAAAGCAATGACAAACCTAGACAGCATCTTAAAAAGCAGAAACGTCACCTTGCCAACAAAGGTCCGTATAGTAAAAGCTATGGTTTTCCCAGTAGTGATGTATGGAAGTGAGAGCTGGACCATAAAGAAGGCTGATCGCCGAAGAATTTATGCTTTTTTATTCTGGTGCTGGAGGAGACTCTTGAGAGTCCCATGGACTGCAAGAAGATCAAACCTATTTATTCTTAAGGAAATCAGCCCTGAGTGCTCACTGGAAGGACATCGTGAAGCTGAGGCTCCAATACTTTGGCCACCTCATGAGAAGAGAAGACTCCCTGGAAAAGACCCTGATTTTGGGAAATATGGAGGGCACAAGGAGAAGGGGACGACAGAGAACAAGATGGTTGGATAGTGTTCTTGAAGCTATGAACATGAGTTTGACCAAACTGTGGGAGGCAGTGGAAGACAGGAGTGCCTGGCGTGCTCTGGTCCATGGGGTCACGAAGAGTCGGACACAACTAAACAACAACAATATTAAAATACAGTAATAATCATCTAGTCCCACCATCTGCAATACAGGAATATGTCGCTGTCCCATATGAGGCTCGAACCTTCAACCTTGGCATTAGCAGCACCACGCTCTAACATACAGAGCCAAATGCAACCATTGTTTGTTGTTCATCACCAGGTAGGAAAGTGGGAAGATAATGATTTTTCCAATGCCGCCCTATGAGCAAGACAATGAAGCAGGAATGTGATGCAGAGATTCCCCATGTCCTAACCTGCTCCCTGCTACACCCTCACCAGATAGATTCACGAATGGCACAAGGTTATATTGACAAATGCCACCTCTTCAAAGCCATTTCAGCTACTTTAATTAACATGCAGCTTCACAATGAGCCAAACCCATCCAGGAAAGTTGGCCACTGGCACCCCAGCAGAACTCACCATGGGGCAGAGAAATGCCATTATGTATAAGTTGATTTATGAACAGTAAACAATGACAACATCACACCTGCTCAGTACAGCACATTACTGCCAATCTAGAAGGTGCCAATGTATACTGTGAAGTTCGCAGTTTTTAAAGAGCTCTGGGAAGTTTATGTCACACTTTGTAAACTGGTGAAATGCATTCCAAATTCACAACTGCTTCTTCCAGATGCTAGTTTCAGTTCCAAATGTTTGAAACCTCCACATTGGAAGCCTCATGTTAACAGTACCGTATGTCATGGACCGACTAATCCTATGGACAGGAATTTGTGGTGGTTTTCTGGTTACAGAGCTTTCTTTTCCCATCTCTCCCAGCTGGTCAGATCTTCCACAAAATCCATAGGCAAGTTAGCCACCAAATCGCAGCCATACACACAAATATATATAGAACTATCACATGTCCTCCCCTCTTAGAGCACAGAAGATTCATGTGAATCCCCCCAGTCTCTGTGAGTTTAAGGTCCTGTCTGTACCTAGATCTAAGTGAATGTAGTTCAAAATGCAAAATCAAAGGTACTGATATAGTGCGCAGAGCCTTAGCCACACTGGCATCCATCCCTGGAATGGGTGGGACCTTGAATGCAGGGTCAACATTTGCAGTCTCAATCATATCACCTGCATAAGGCTTTTGTCTTAGCTGGAGCTGGCTCATACAATGTGTAGCATTGCCAGGTCTTGCCAAGAGATTTCATAGGAAGAGGGGAATGTTGTAGCTAGTGTTAGGGTTTATGTGCCATTGTGTTCTGGGACACGGGTGGCGCTGTGGGTTAAACCACAGAGCCTAGAACTTGCCAATCAGAAGGTCAGCAGTTCAAATCACCGTGACAGGATGAGCTCCCGTTTCTCGGTCCCTGCTCCTGCCCACCTAGCAGTTCGAAAGCATGAAGTGCAAGTAGACAAATAGGTACCGCTCCGGTGGGACGGTAAACGGCGTTTCCATGCGCTGCTCTGGTTCGCCAAAAGCGGCTTAGTCATGCTGGCCACATGACCCGGAAGCTGTACGCTGGCTCCCTTGGCCAGTAAAGTGATGAGCACCACAACCCCAGAGTCGTCCGCAACTGGACCTAATGGTCAGGGGTCCCTTTACCTTTACACCGTTGTGTTAATTTTTCAAAGAGTACTTTATAATCTTATAAAAGTGTATAGTTTTTATGGGACCCCTTCCTGCCTGATATGCAGGGGAAGGGAGGCAGGAGAGGGTCGGAACAACCAGTGTAATATAGAAGGAGGATTTTTGATGACTAGGCACCACAGGACCACAGAGAGACAATGGCCAGCATGCCCTGCCCTGCCGAGTCCACTTTGCCCAGGGTCCTCTCAAATCTGGCAGTGTTCCTCAGACACTCGCATCTAAACATAGCCAGGCCTTTGGGTGATTAACATTCCGTGTTCTTTTAAATGTGTTTGTGGGAGAGATTATTGGTTTGCTTTTGTTTTATTATGTATTTTGTATTTTTAATATTGTGAACTGCCCCGTGGTGAAGGGCGGTATACAAAATTTGAATAACAGCAGCAGCAGCAGCTCTCAAAGGTGTAAAAAGCTAGCAATCTTAACTGTAAGAAACAGATGTCTAAGATGTATGGAATGCTTTATGGGAACAAATTGTCCCTCTCTTGATGAAATCCTGGAACAAAAAGTCTACAATGAAACAAGGGCTTTTGACTTTAGTCAAGGGCACTCCAGACATCCATGGAAAGGCCTTGAAGATTTTAAGAAGCACATGTGGAAAGTAAGTAAAAAAAACAAAAAACCACCCAGCTACCTCAGAGTCACCTCCTGAATAGTTTTCTCACAATAAGAAGTTTACCTAGATATGGTTTTATCCACAGCCTGCTCCTATGTGTGTTTACACAGAAGTAAGCTCCAGTGAGTGTCATTCAAAAGTAAAAGTGCCAAAGTCTGCCATCTCAATTTCCATTTCCTACACTGAAATAATTATATAATAAAAGAGTTCATTAAACATTTTGAAAATGTAGGGCTGTAAGCTTTGAGTTGGTTTATTCAGGATGCAGAATCCAACATTTCATGGTGCAGGTTTTGTTTTTTAAAAAAACATTTTAAGCATATGTACATACCTAATAAGGCAGGGTCTCGGAATCTGTGGCCCACCCTACATTGTTAGACTACAACTCCCATCATCACTGGCAACTGCCAATGCCATATGGGGCTGATGAGAGTTGGAGTCCAATGACATCAGGTGGGCTGCAGGTTCCCTGAAACAAAGTTTTTACCTTTAAATAAATTCAACAGCGCTAGCTCACTTGTCTTTTGTAGGCATTGGTCAGTAATTTTGCACGTATCTGTAAAGATGGAATCCCAAAATACAAAAAGGCTTTGTTGCACTCTCACATGTGCTAGAACAGGCACGTCCAACTTCCAAGAGACAGCGATCGACTCCCACTATAAATAAACTGGCAGTGATCTACCCATTGGATTGACCAGAATTGTTGAGCTTGGGGGGGGGGGAGGCTTCACCAAAGTTGTTTTTTTTGGGGGGGGTTGATCGATCAGGATCCCGCGATCGACCATGATCGACCACAGACACCCTGTGATCAATCGGTAGATCACGACTGACCAGTTGGACATCCCTGTGCTAGAAGATTTCCTAACTTTGCATCCCCTCCAACACCCTGGGGTATGAATTTAATTAATATGCTCCAGGTGTAGAGGAGTAAGGTGCCATTTCTGAATAGTTCTCAGTGCAATTTCTTTAAGTGACAGATCATGATGATCCTGCTGCTACATGGAAGGATGTCTGTTAATGATTCAGTAGTTGAGTTAATTAGGACGCAGGTGGTGCTGTGGTCTAAACCACAGAGCCTAGGGCTTGCCGATCAGAAGGTCGGTGGTTCGAATCCCCACGAAGGGTTGAGCTCCCGTTGCTCAGTCCCTGCTCCTGCCCACCTAGCAGTTCGAAAACACGTCAAAGTGCAAGTAGATAAATAGGTACCGCTCCGGCGGGAAGGTAAACAATGTTTCGGTGCACTGCTCTGGTTCGCCAGAAGCGGCTTAGTCATGCTGGCCACATGACCCAGAAGCTGTATGCCAGCTCCCTCGGCCAATAAAGCAAGATGAGCGCTGCAACCCCAGATTTGGCCACGAATGGACCTAATGGTCAGGGGTCCCTTTACCTTTAAGGAACCCAGGGTGGGGTTCACACTTTAGCTCTGGGGCACCCTATGAAGGAAAGCCTACCTTTGGTCACCCCACCCCACCCTGAGCTTATGTGGAATCATTTTGGAAGGTAGAGGAAACAGGCAAATTCTGCCCACCTGTTTGTAAAGAACCTGCCATTGACTTTCTACCAAGAATCCCCAGACTCAGCTGTGGCCTCACCCCCATCAGTCACAGTGAACCAGGAAACTGCTTCTCTTTATTCTCCCTTCCCTGAAACAAGTAATTAGTGTTTCACTTCTTCCTCATATGTCTAATTCTTCCTCATATCACTAACTCTCCCGTTTTGCCTAATATGCTATCTTTTAGCTCCCATGTAGTTCAAATCCCAGTCATTTGCATTCAAACTCATCTTACCTGGTTAGATTTAGGCTTTCACTAAAAACTGATTTCCACATAAAAAAATTCAAAGTCACATTGTGAGTGTTAAATCGTTCAAAGTCCCAAATTTTGAGTGCTTTAGATTAGCTGACATCTCTTCATATTTTAATCTAGGCAGGCATCAAATATGAAAATCCATAAACCGCCAGTTGCCAAACACTAAAATAACATTGCATGCCATCTTTTAAATACTAAATGTCAATGGATATCAAATCCTAATTACTGAAATAATATATCTAGTATCAGTGGATGTCAAATGCAAATAATTAATATTTCACAACTATTCAAAATATTCAGAGATAATCTAGTATGAATATTTGCAGAGAACTTTTGAGGAGCTAATTCATTTTATCTCTGTTTCAGGATGTCCTACTGGCTAAGGTCTAAATGCATGAGTACAGCAGTGTATCTGTGCCAAGGAGATACCAAACCCTGTCTGGTTCCTTATCTTACAGACAAAAGCTAATCCCAACAGTGTTAATCTATCCACCTGGCAATCTAATACCTCTGGCAACAATCAGGTTTCAAGCTTTTTGGCTTCTTCCTTTCGGGACATTGCAACAAGCATTTTGCAATTCCCTCTCCATTGTGAGAGTCAACCTGACACTGACCTTCTGACTGCACCTCTGTGAAATACAGGATGTAGTTCACATGTAACATTTCAATCACGTCTCAGGCAAGCCACGCTCAGGGGAAACGGAATAGCACTACATCAGCCCTGCCAAAATCAGCTTCACCCAGGAGGTACAAGTGTTTCCATCAAAGGCAAGCCATGTGTAAGAGCTGATTACAGAAAAGTGGCATGCAAGATGGCAATGTAAGCTTAATGAGAACAGTGTGTGTGTGTGTGTGTGTGTGTGTGTGTGTGTAGTTTCACAAACCCCAACATCCCTGGAGCTGTAGGACATTTCAAAGGGCTTTTTCTATGCAGTCCATTTTTAGTGAGGACAGAGTATTCAAGTCTTTTTTTTGTGTGGGGTTGCAATATTTGCCCTATGGATATTCAAATCCTTCCTTAAGCTTTGGCCTGACTTGGCCACTAAAAATTTAATGCTGACTAACAGGAATTCGTTGAGTGGGGAAATATTTGGGGTTTGATCGGAGGGTGGAGAGCAGTTTTGACTCTGGACACAAAGGAAACAGTTTTGAGTTCTGGAGCTGGTGAGCAAGAAGGCAGCTTGGGAAGCAGCCAGAATATTCATCATCTTGCAGGGTGAGGTATAATAATAATAATAATAATAATAATAATAATAATAATAATAATATTTATTATTTATACCCCACCCACCTGGGGCTGGGTTTCCCCAGCCACTCTGGGCAGCTTCCAGCAGAATATTAAAATACAATGATTCATCAAATATTAAAAGCTTCCCTAAACAGGGCTACCTTCAGATGTCTTCTAAAAGTCCGATAGTTGTTTATTTCTTTGACATCTGATGGGAGGGTGTTCCACAGGGCAGGCGCCACCACCGAGAAGGCCCTCTGTCTGGTTCCCTGTAACCTCACTTCTCACCGTGAGGAAACTGCCAGAAGGCCCTCGGCGCTGGACCTCAGTGTCCGGGCAGAACGATGGGGGTGGAGACGTTCCTTCACATATACTGGGCCTATCATACCACGTATGGTCTCTAAACCACAGAGCCTAGGGCTTGCTGATCAGAAGGTCGGCAGTTCAAATCCCTGCGACAGGGTGAGCTCCCATTGCTCGGTCCCTGCTCCTGCCAACCTAGCAGTTCAAAAGCACATCAAAGTGCAAGTAGATAAATAGGTACCGCTCTGGTGGGAAGGTAAACGGCATTTCCATGCACTGCTCTGGTTCGCCAGAAGCAGCTAAGTCATGCTGGCCACATGACCCGGAAGCTGTACGCTGGCTCCCTTGGCCAATAAAGCAAGATGAGCGCCGCAACCCCAGAGTCATCCACGAATGGACTTAACAGTCATGGGTCCCTTTACCTTTAGGGTCCTATTATACCAGGGCTCATTATGTGTCAGCCTATTCTCCCTACCATAGAATCATAGAATCATAGGGTTGGAATAGACCACAAGGGCCATCAAGTCCAACCCCCTGCCAAGCAGGAAACACCATCAGAGCACTCCTGACATATGGTTGTCAAGCCTCTGCTTAAATACCTCCACTCTACGCATAAATTTGTGAAAAGAGAGAGATTACTAAAACAGTTCAAGTCTCGGGTACTCTCTCATCTTAGTGAAAGTGGCCCGGTAAAACTGTCCTGGGGTAAGCATAACTACCAAAAGCAGTGGCGGTGAGGCAATTCGCTGGCAGCCAACAGTTCAGGGCAATTTTGGGTGGGTGGGTAGGATTTAGGAGCTTCTCAGCAAGTGTCAAGAGGTAGCGATGGTGGCAGAGTACTTGGCAGTCAGAATTGCAGAAAGTACCACTCCACATTGGCTAGCAGCTACCATTGACTTCAATGACTTCCACTCACAGCCAGTGATGGAGTCTTGGAGTAGGTTATTTACCTGGTGGTGGAATCTCCCCAATAATTAATAGGGGATTAGAGAACAGTTCCAGGCAGATTTTGGAGACAGTTCAGTTGGCAGAGCATGAGGCTCCTGATCTCTTCTTCTTTCTGTTCCATGGAACCATTTCCTATTTCAGCCCTTATCACTCCTTCTCCTCACTTCAACCCCCCCTCCATCAGTTGCTTTCTCAGGCCTCTAGCCCGTTGTCCAACCCCTTTTGCCTGCCCCCATCCAGTGTTTGAAATTCACCAGGCGCCAGGCACATTTTGCACCTGGCTTTTGACCACTTGCGACCACGTGAAGATGCCCGGGTGCCAGAATGGCTCATGACGTCTTTACCATCTGGAAGTGCATGCCTGGGGATCCTTGGGTCTTGACTGTTTTCACACAGTAGCAACGCTTCCTGTAGAAGTCTGTCCATGGTATTTTATCTGCACAATCAGACTGAATTTCAGGAACCAAAAAGTTGTCTTGAAAGGGGGAAAAAAAAGGACTTTTGAGCTGTCCAACCCCAAAATGGCAACCAGGCATTCCGTTTCAGCAACTGTAACCCTGGTTTACAGAGCCATTTGGCACCTATATATGAGTTTCTAACATTGCCCCACCCCCAGCACCAGAGTAATCTAGCCTGTTGCAGCTTTTTCCACTCCACCATTGTGTTAGGGCACCCAGGTCAATCTATTACCACACATTGCATCGTCACAACCACCCAAACCTCATTGCATTGTAGGGGGCGTATTATGTTTACTTGCATTGTGGGTGAAGTAGTTAGGGCATAGGATGAAGGCTTCAAGGTCAGGCAGAAGAGCCCAAATCTCTTCAGGAACAGGGAATCATAGAATCATTAAATGACAGAATTGTAGAGTTGGAAGGGACCCTGAGGACCATCTAGCCCAACCCCCTGCAGGAATATGCAGCTGTCCCATATGGAGATCAAACCTGTGACCTTGGTTAGAGCATGGTGCTGATAACACCCAACTGAGCTTATTATTATTATTAACACCCAACTGAGCTTATTATTATTATTTTATACCCCGCCCATCTGGCTGGGTTTCCCTATATCATATCACTTGCATGCAAACTGATTTTACTTATTAATACAGTGGTACCTTGGTTTACTAACTTAATCTGTTCCAGAAGTCCGTTCTGAAACCAAAGCGTTCTCAAACCAAGACGTGCTTTCCCAAAGCAGCAGGGGGACTCAATTTACAAATGGAACACACTTGCCAGGAAGCGGAACATGTTCAGCTTCCAAGGCAAAGTTCACAAACCAAAACACCTACTTCTGGGTTTGCAGCGTTCTTAATCCAAATTGCTCATAAACTAAGATGTTCTTAAACCAAGGTACTGTTGTGTATTTAGCAGATTAATTGTGCAGCAGAAAGCGTGCTGGGGAGACCACACATTTAGGAAACAATGAAGAAACGCAATAATAACTTTTGCTTGGCTTTAATAACAAAAACAAAAACTCCTATTACATTACATTACATCTATAAGTATGACCCATTCACCAGGGTACTGAGAGAGGTACATGCTGCTCTTTATATACTATACCCAATTGCTGACAGAGCTTAATTAACACAACAGCACCTGCTATACTGCTTCACAGCTGTAAAACTAGGTCATGATATTTGCTATGGCATTGAAAGAGATACACATCTTGTGAAACGATAATGAACCTTAATATTTAAAGAAACCAATCAACAGGTACCACTTTACTTTTTATCTTATTGCCTTCTGCCCCTGATTGGGAAGGGGAATCCCCCCCCCCAATTTTTTTAAAAAATAAGTATTCATGCTCTGCCTCTTAAACACGGCAATTCAGAAGGCAGCAAACAAATCTAACACATAAAAGCACAGTCCAGCCTTTTAAAAAAACCAGCAAGTGAATCAATCAGCATCAGAAACCAAATATAATAGCAGCAGCACTGAGTCATGTTAAAAAGCTGCAGAAAAGAGCAAGAGAGTTTCACTGTACTAATACTAATAATATAAAATCAGCAAGGAGAGATTTCTGTTTCAGCAAGGCCAGAGGATGATATAGAGCAGTGTTTTTCAACCACTGTTCCGCGGACCACTAGTGTGCCGCGAGATGTTGCCTGGTGTGCCGTGGGAAAAATTGAAAAATTCAAAAGATTTTTTTTTTAAAAAAGTCACATTTTCGCCCACTAGGCGGGCGCCGGACTGTGTCCACTCTATTTTCCATCCGTCCTGGGTGGGGATCAGATCGGATGGGAACGGATGAGAGCGGACAGGCGGTCCACTCTCATCTGATTCCCTATAGAGAGCAGCGGGGCTCTGACATCTCCCTCTCCGCACACAGTGCAGAGAGGGAGCTGTCATCCGCCAGCTCAGCAGGGATCAGCGGATCGATCCCCGCTGAGCAGAGAACGGTCCGCAATGTTTTTGTTTGCCATTAAAGAAAAAAATATTAAACCATGCTTGAATGTTAAACCATGCTTCTTTGTGTTTATTTGATTCCTGTTCATGAGAATTACTTTATATATAGTCAATATAGGCACAGAGTTAAATTTTTTAACATTTTCTAATGGTGGTGTGCCTCGTGATTTTTTTCATGAAACAAGTGTGCCTTTGCCCAAAAAAGGTTGAAAAACACTGATATAGAGAACAGTAAGTCAAGAACGCGGGTGGCGCTGTGGGCTAAAGCCTCAACGCCTAGGGCTTGCCGATCGAAAGGTCGGCGGTTCGAATCCCCGCGGCGGGGTGCGCTCCCGCTGTTCGGTCCCAGCGCCTGCCCACCTAGCAGTTCGAAAGCACCCCCGGGTGCAAGTAGATAAATAGGTACCGCTTACCAGCGGGAAGGTAAACGGCGTTCCGTGTGCGGCTCTGGCTCGCCAGAGCAGCGATGTCACGCTGGCCACGTGACCCGGAAGTGTCCCCGGACAGCGCTGGCCCCCGGCCAATAAATGTGAGATGGGCGCACAAACCCCACAGTCTGTCAAGACTGGCCCGTTCGGGCAGGGGTACCTTTACCTTTACCTTTACCTTTACCTTTAAGTCAAGAACAGTCTGGGTTTTTCTGCCACAGGCAGTGTTCTTCCTGTGGCATCCACTCACAGCCCTCACCTTTGTATCAGCAGCAGAAAGCCAGAAGCAAAGGGATTAGTGCCTTGTGTAACAGGAGGAAAGAAAAACAGCCACCTGTGTATGTACACCTCTATATGCTGAGTGATGTTGATGTTAAGAGTTATTAATGCTTTGCCAAAAAAGCTTGGCCCCACCTAGGTCTTCCTCTCTCTTCTGTTCTTTAATTAGCAAGTTATTTCTGTAAGGTGCTATTACTGCCTCACAGCCGGCTAAGAGCCTCGTGAAGTCTTCTAGGGAACAGCTATTGATACAATGCACTAGGGCAGAGACGGCACAAGTTACCACTTGTGTTATAGGTTTTCTTTTCTGGGCAGAAGTCATTGCCGGCACAGTCGCATAATGGCCGCAGCAGGTGCAGGGAGGGCCACAAGAATGAACACAGGAGACAGGTATTGGGTTGAATTAGGCCACAACTTTACCGATTACCGGAAAGTGTAGGTTTGGCTAAGGCACTGGGTGCGTATCCAGCATCAGGCAGCCTGCCTGCTGGGTCAACCTGCATTGGGGAGTCACCCCAACATAGATCGGGTGCCACAACCCCGCAGAGTCTGCCACTGGGAGAGGTGTATTGGCCCATCGGTTCCCCAGTGGATCCCTCCCGGACCCCTCTAACGTTAACACTTTCTGGCAGCAATACACACACTGCTAACTATTGCATTGTGCTGCCCTCCTTCTCTGGACAAAAGGGACGGGCAAATGTTTTTGACTCAACTCTGCTCTAAAGCACACTGTAAGAAAGAGGAGGAATCTAGCTTTTCTGTGCACTCTGAATTAGGTCCTCCTGCTGCGCTTCATAGTGTTGTTAGTTTGCTGTCAAAGTCCCTCTGCCTTTTTTGACCTGGAAAGCATCATATACTCCTGGAGGGCGGAAGGAATGCCCAGAACAGGGTTAAGGGCATCCTGGAGGAGATCTCCCTTGTTGCACAGGGAGAAAATCTTGCACTAATCTACACAGAACTACATTGAATACACCCCCTTATTTCCACTATAATAGCTCCTATGATCTAAACACTTTAATCAGAAGGTTATATGAAACAGGCCGTTTCACATTTTCGGGTACTACTCTGTGGTCCGAAGGTGTAAGAGGATTAAAAACGGAAAAGGCAAAATCATGGCAGATGTGAACTCTAGGGATGTGGAAGTGGGAACAGGCAGACTCCTAAGGACTAGACAAAAGGATAAAATAGCAGGGCTTTATGACATGAACACAGGTAGCTATGCTAGTATTGTTACAAAAGCTGGGTGCCACCCCCACACTCTGTTGAGCAATAGCAAGATCTCAGAGGGTTCCAGGCACTCACCCAGAGTCTGTGTTCCTTTGGATAATCATAGTTTGTAATAAATATTGTTTATTCTCCTATTGACACCTTAAGTCTGCATGGAGGGAGTCCAGATCTTACAGCATGGTCATCTCAAGTGGGACTTGTTCCCCCACAGCAGTACAGCACTGGAGTCCAAGGCATCTCTCCCAGCTAGCCTTCAGCCAGCCTGCCCAAGATGGATCCTGGTCTGTCTTTCTCCTCCTTGCTAATAAAAAACACCTCCCTTTTCCTGTCACCTCAAACACACAATTACCTGGCAGGTTTCCAAACCCCCAGTCTCTGTTCACACCTCAGAGCAAGAGGAGAGGACAGTTCTCTTGCATTGCCAATGACTCTCACTGGCCCTGTATTGTTTCTTAATGGCCCTAGCTTGGCCAGGTCATTTTCCTTGGCTAGCCATAGAATTCCTTTGAAGCTTGTATTTCTCCTTTCACATCCCAAATAATCAAAATCCTACCATTTATTAATTTCTAGGGTTTAGGACCCTCCCTAAATCTATAACACCATTAATGCCACTTAAAAAGTATTCCTGACACAAGTTATAGAGCAGAAGGCTGCCTACAGCATTAATATGTATCTACACACACACACACACACACACACACATACACAAAGATGACAAAATGGGATAGTCACTTGTCATTAGCAATGCCCATGGACACATGCAAGCCAACACCTGCCCATAATAATGCTCTTGTAATCCCATTTTAGACAGCACCTATTACTGCATTGAAATGCAATCAAGGGGGTGGAAGGACATGTTCCCAGCAACAATAAAATAAAATAAAAATGTCACTGTCTGGGTGATAGGAAAGTTTGTTTTTCATCCTCAAGAGAAGTATTATCCTGGAATACTGGAACTGCCTGATCTCCTGAACTTCAGCCCTAGGTGGTGGAGCCCAGGACCTGAAAGGTCTCACGTCTTCCCCGTCCCCCTCAGCCTTTAGAAGTTCAATCACTGAAGAGACAGAATATGAACTGTGGCTCACATGTATTGTGCCAAGGTTGCCATGTTTCAAAAAGTGAAAATCCGGACACAAAAGTTGTTGGAAAATCTTCAAAAAATAGTTTTTGAGTGGGGGGGGTTGCCCAAAAATCAACACTTCCAACATAGGTTGCCATACATTTTCCGGGACATTTTAACCAATCTTCAGAAATTCCGCCTGGGTGCTATTTCCGATATCCCAGATATGTCCAGGAAATTCCAGACGTATGGCAGCCCTAATTGTGCCTACATAATTTCCCTCTGCAGCTGGTAGTGGGGAGGAGGGCATTTTCCTTACTGCCAGGCTTATGCAGACAACTAAAATAACATTTTCGGTCAGCTGGTGACCCGTGCGCATTCTCTGCTGTACTCTGATTTTTGTAAACTGCTTTGATTGTTTTAATTAAATTGTGACACATAGATACGTTCTGTAAATAAATACATTACCGTACCATCCTGGGGTGGGGCGGGGGGTAGAGTCAAAACACACCCCATCGCACACCGGAGCACCAATCTGTATTGGGCCGCAGCACTGTTGCTTTTAGGAAAAGAAAATATATGGAGGGGGTGGATTCCATCACTCATCTAACATATCACACAGAGCTTGGTCCTCAGACTGCCTCTGTTAAATATTGCCGCATACAATGGACAGCAGGCCTAACAGAGAACAGCCTTCAACAACGAGCGATGGAACAAGTGAATAGGGACCAGGTCAGTGTGTGGCGTCATTGGGCAATTGTTGGGGCCCCAGGGCCCTAGAAGAGCTCACTGGTGGCACCTGTCGTAAGATTTGGGGAGGGGGAGTGTTCTTTGTGGCATGGTGCTGTTGGAGCTAGCTGCTATTTTGATTTCACCTGCCCTGCTCCACCTAATTCTTTAGAGGGTTCTTTTTGTGGTGTTCTGACCAGCAC
This sequence comes from Podarcis vaucheri, assembly GCF_965113315.1. Classification (NCBI taxonomy): domain Eukaryota; kingdom Metazoa; phylum Chordata; class Lepidosauria; order Squamata; family Lacertidae; genus Podarcis; species Podarcis vaucheri. The sequence goes on along the minus strand of NC_138755.1, from coordinate 33,670,558 downwards.
TGTGCAGTTGGGTCTAGCTGCCATTTTAGCTTCCCACAGATGGATGGACATCAGTCATGGAGGCTTCAGCTGAGATTCCTGCATTGCAGGGGGTTGGACTCGATGGCCTTTGGGGTCCCTGCCGACTCTACAATTCTATGATTTGATTAAAGCCTCCAGCGTAGAATGGTGACAGAAATGAAGCCTAAAAAACAGGAGGGGGGAATCAGCACGCTTGGAGTTTTGTTCTTGGGTTACTGGTCACGTTTTCTTTTCTTTTCTTTTTTTGCAGGAAACATTTTCAAACTCCAAAACAAAAAACATTGAGACCACCAATCCTAGTTAATAATCCTATTTAATGTACCTGAAGGAGTGTCTCCACCCTCATCGTTCTGCCCGGACACTGAGGTCCAGCGCCGAGGGCCTTCTGGCAGTTCCCACACTGCGAGAAGCCAAGTTACAGGGAACCAGGCAGAGGGCCTTCTCGGTAGTGGCGCCCGCCCTGTGGAACGCCCTCCCACCAGATGTCAAAGAGAAAAACAACTACCAGACTTTTAGAAGACATCTGAAGGCAGCCTGTTTAGGGAAGCTTTTAATGTTTGATGCATTACTGTATTTTAATATTTTGTTGGAAGACGCCCAGAGTGGCTGGGGAAGCCCAGCCAGATGGGCAGGGTATAAATAATAAATTATTATTATTATTATTAGGATATGAAAAAAGGGTCTGGGCACAATTCAGCCTCTGCTCTGTGCAAGCGCAGCTCTGCATGCAGAAGGAATAGGGTCAGCAACAGGGGGATTGTGCACCAATTGTAGCACATGATAGTGACTGAATTGTGCCATTCCCATGCACACAGCTGTGCAGAAGAGAGTTGCATGTGGGGGTATAAATATGCTCCCTCTTCATTCAGTGTTGCAGTCAACAGTCAGACAGTATTAGGTCATTGGAGTGGAGCACTTTCACCAAGGGCGACATTTGGTCCCAAAAATACACAGGCTTCGGGCTGTCTGAACTCTATAATTAAACCCTAGATTTTTATCGGACGTAAAAAAGATGACAGGAGAAGATAAAAGCACCAGACCATGTCTGAACGATTCAGAGTTGTATGACTGTTGTGTCAACACTCTATAAACACTGCTGAGAAATGGAGTGGACTTTACTGCATTCCGCAGCCAGCTAAAAAAATCCACAATATCCAGTTCCACATGAAAATCAGTTAAACAAGGTGACTGGCCTTGCTGCTTTTCAAGTTTCCGCACAGGACATTAGCACTGAGCCAGGCTTTTGGTTAGAAAAACTGTATCAAAAGTCTCAGGTCCGACAGATGAAATAGAACAGGTTGTGTTGATAAAAACAATAAGCAGAGAAGGAGCAAAGCTTATCAGAGGCACTGACTCTGTTTGGTGGGACTTTGCACTTATCAAGGAAGAAATCTATCATGGGGCCCAGAGCAGAACCAGTAGCAGCAAAACTGTTTTGTTTGTGCAGAAAACCCTCTGTCACCTTGTTCCTTGGCCACCCCAAATTAATGAATTTCTCCCACCCAACAACCTCAAACTAAAGTGGCCAAAAATGCTCCTCACTTTTGAGGTGGGTGTCCAGAAGTGTGTATGTGAAGGGGGAGTTCATCCCAGTGCTAGTCAGAGACCACACAAACCTCTCTAGGAGCACCACAACTAAAAAGGCCCTGTCTCAAGCCACAATCCATCTTCTCCAATGAAAATAGAGACGTCCTAAGGAAAAGCAGGACATTCTGGGATCAAATCAGAAACCAGGATGGCTTCTGTAAATCTGAGACTGCCCCTGGAAAACAGGGACACTTGGAGGGTCCGGAAATGGACTAGAGGAAGTGCAATGCAAACTTAATCCAGCTCTTCATTATGAGTTATTTCTCACATTTCCATCCTCTCTGTGCTCCAGGAACCTCAAGGAGCATGTTTGGCTCACCCTCTTGCAAAAGCCCTGTGAAGTCGGAGGTTAGGCTGAGGTAGTGACTGCAAAAGGCTAGCCCATGCCTGCTACAGATGGGCCTCAGTTTACAGTAAGTCATGTTACGATGGAGGAGCTATGACTACTCTCCCCCTTGGACAATAAAAACACCTGCATTTATTTACATTGCAATTAAGTATGTTTTAGTCTGGCAATACTGGCTTATTGTTGGCAGACCTCAGTGCATTGCCAAGATAAGATTGATGTTAGGCTTCTGTCTGTGTGCCTTTTTGCATGGGAATAAGCCCATGAACACAACAAGACTTCTCAGCAAATGCACATGAAGGAGGGCATGAGGTTAATCTAGTTTAAAAGGGCCTTTCAGGTACATTCCGGCCTTGGCATTCTAAGATAAACTGCGCTCATCCTCACAATGGCATTTTGCTGTTTTTTTAACATCAGGAATGTGCAAACTATGTATTAAAGAAATGCAATACAAAAGAATCTTAGGATGCCCAGCAGTAACTGATGATAAATTACAGCTGGAAAGTTGAGCAATGCATCTATAAATGTCTCAGAGGTTTAGGAGGCAAAATAGCACCACCTATTCCACTTTTTGCAGTGTTTTTCCCCCAGCCTGTTTGTTCATGGAACTGAAGGAGTAAAAGGAACCTTCTCCACTGTGCAGGGGAAAAGTAAGCTAATGACACACACACAGAAGCCCATTTGATTTGATTTGTTGATTATATTTTTCAAAAGTCTATGCCGTTTCCCCTCAATCATAGCTTACAAATAATTGCCGGGGGGCGGGGAGTTCTCCACAATCATTTTGAGGCAATATGGAAAGATGTCCACTACATCGGAAATACAACTTTTAGATCTCCAGTAGGAACTACTCAGTACAAATCCAATTGAAATACATGTGAATTGTGTAAAAGGGTTTCCTGAGGGTTACCCTAACATTAGACGGAGTGAGGCAAGCGCCTCAGGTGGCAGGTGCCCAAGAGCAGCAGCCCCACCCCAGCCATTCCTCCTGGTCCTATCCTACACCCCTCTCAATTAACCTACTGGTCTCAGGCTTACTGGAGGATGCCGCCCCATTACCAGTGTTCCTGTTAAGAACCAGTCAGCTTCTACATATAGAATGGGGCGCCATCTTGTCTTTTGCCTTAGGCAGCAAATTGCCTTAGGCCAGCTCTGGAACTTTCCACTGGATTGTGCCAGATTTCTGATGTAAAAATCTACAGCTGTATCATTCCCCAAAGAATTCCAGGAATTATAATTTGTTACGGGTGCTGAGAGTTATTAGGAAACCCCTCACGGAGCTACACTCCAGAGAAAAAGGTTCTCATGACGTTGCTCAATTCTTTAATTTCTACCTGAAAAAGCAGCAAGGAATGCTCTCGTTAAAACCAAACACACACATGCAAGAATTGCCTTGCCATTTCTCCTTCCCTTCGTCTGTCATATGGAGATAATGACAGATACTTACACACCTCCCAGGGTGTCAATGAAACTCTTCAATATCCTGGAGTAGGAGTATTATTACTGCAGTTACTGTTACTGGAGCTGCCAAACAAGATCACAAAAATTAGCTCCCCAATCCAATGTCTCAATTATACGGCAGGCAGCGATGACCAATAACAAAGGACAACACCCTAACAATGTAAACACACCTATCTATTTGTCTATATGCGCTGCCCCATTATCCCTAAAGAAACAACAAGCTCTTCCCTACTACAGGAACTTGTATCTGCATCCAAATCATCATTTCAAAAGCCAGCTGAAGGATAGGTTACTCACTGTGTTGACATGCTTCCAGTAATGTAGGCCAATCTACATGGCGGGTAGACTTGGAGCAGGAAGACCTGAGTTCAAATTCCATGGAGATCTGAATTCAAATTCCCAGTTAGTTATGAAGGTCAAAGGGAAGCCTTGAGAGCAGCACTGCTGTCTCTCAGCCTCATAACAAAGTTTTGGGGGTGAGAGTGGGAAAACCCCATGCAAACTACCTTAAGCTTCTCAGGAGAAGGGCAAAATACACATAGCAACTGTTTCCAACGCACCTGAAAAAAAGGTTTGGTTAAGGACGAAGGATGAGGCAGATCAAAGAGCTCAATACTTTCTCAGGTGTGCCAGGTCTGACCTGAAGTCTCCAGGTGTGCCTGGCCTGCTCCAGGTGGCAGACGGAAGGCTTGCATCTCCAGGTGTGTTGAGACTGCCTTTAAAATCGTTTGTGGTTTTCTGTGCTTTGGCTTCCACTGCCTCCATATGACACTTCCAAGAGATGGTTTCACCAAAGAGAACAGCCAGGTCAAAGGAATCATCGAGCTGTAGAGTTGGAAGTGGTCCTGAGGATTGTCTAGTGACAGTCCAACCCTCTGCAATGCAGGAAAATGCAGCTGTCCCACATGAGGAACCAACCTGCAACCTTGCTGTTATCAGCACCACGCTGCATCTAAATCAGGCACAGGCAACCTTCAGCCCTCCAGATGTTTTGGCCTACAACTCCCATGATCCCTAGCTAACAGGATCAGTGGTCAGGGATGATGGGAACTGTAGTTCAAAACACCGGAGGGCCGAAGGTTGCCTATGCCTGATCTAAATGAACAAGTCTTGTTCTCTAGCTTGTGGATCTATGCGCTTTTTATATCTAAGACAGTCTTTGCCAAAAAAGAATAATCTTTGTGTTAATTTACAGATAGGCTTTCCTCTTTGCAGTATGCACCGAACACCTCCAATAGATTTTTTGCCACTATGTAATGCACAAAGCAGCCCTCCAAGTGAGAAGCAGGCCTCCAAGTGAGTATGAAGAAGACCATTTTCAGTACCTGCCTTTGCAAGAGCACACTGTGACCATGTCATAAGAAACTGCCTTACACAGAGGACTCAGCTATACAGCTGCAAATAAAACGTTTTAAGTGTGTTGCAAAATGCAATATACAAATGTGACACTAGATGGCAAAAGTGAGCTATGACAAATTCAATGTATTTTTCAAAACGTTTTTTTAAAAAGCATTTTCACAGTGTTTTTATATGTGTGTAGATTCCACCAGAGTCCATCTATCTTAGCATTGTGTACACAACTACAAATTGGACTCCAGCATTCAGAGAATGCATCCTGCCCCAGCAAATTTTGATACTACCATATATAGCAGGGGTGTCAACATGAATAAAATATTGGGGGGCCCAGGTAAACCCCACCCTGATTAATCGATCACATGATGCAGCGCATGCACACCATTTGAATAGCAATGCCTATCAACTTTTGGGGGCGTACCCCTCAAATATTTTACTGGGGAGGTGAAGACCCCCTCAGCCCCTAGGAGCTGGCTCCTATGCTATATAATATAAAATGCTGGTGCTGTTATATTGCTCTCAGGGTCCTGTTAAGCCAGCCTTTCTCAACCTGTAGGTCCCCAGATGTTGTTGGACTACAACTCCATCACCCCTAGCTAGCAAGGCTAGAGCTCAGGGATGTTGGGAGATGTAGTCCAACAACATCTGGGGACCCACAAGTTGAGAACCGCTGTCTTAAGCCAATGTCCCGTGCAATCAAAGGACGTTCCCTACAATCCCTTGGTAATTCCAGAGGGGCTGCTGGAACCCAGCTCCCAGATAGTGCATTGATTTCTCAGCTTCCCTGCTGCTCCACTCTGTCTTCCCAACCACACCAAAATCACCTCCCCCAAAGCAATGGCACTGGACCACTTGTCCAGCCAAGCTGGCCTGGACTCCTGAGAAATCTCGAAAGCCATAATCAAAATGACTTTGACCACGACCTATTGTAGATTCATGATAAATTATTGAAGGATGTTCCTATGATTATTTAACGAAAGGTATTGTGTGTCCGGATGTAGTTAAGGGGATCACTTCATTAGGTATTTTGGCTGCACACTTGGAAACTTAGAGATTGCAGTTCCTGGGTGGTATAACAATAGGCAAGGGAAGGGGTAATCAGACCCAGCAAGCCTTCTCCTACTTTTCTTACGTCCTCCCATTTGCGGAAAATGAGAAACAAGAATGCTCGCACTCTCGCTCTCTCCTACCCCATATTTCCGATTACATATGTTCCTCACCTCATCACTTGTAGAAAATGCAGCATCGTGTAACACAGTGAGGTAGCCAAAGTCTATTGAACCAGCTTCCAAATCTCTCTCTCTCCATCTCTTCCCACTACTCAGCCCCATTTTCTTTGCACACCCACCTTTCCCTAATGCTTACAGAAACAAAGGCTTCAAGCATTTGAGTGCTGGTATCCATAGCAAGAAGGGACTCAGGTGGTGCTGTGGGTTAAACCACAGAGCCTAGGACTTGCCAATCAGAAGGTTGGCGGTTCGAATCCCCGCGATGGGGTGAGCTCCCGTTGCTTGGTCCCTGTTCCTGCCAACCTAACAGTTTGAAAGCACCTCAAAGTGCAATTAGATAAATAGGTACCACTCCGGTGGTAAGGTAAACGGCGTTTCCGTGCGCTGCTCTGGTTCGCCAGAAGCGGCTTAGTCATGCTGGCCACATGACCCGGAAGCTGTACGCCGGCTCCCTCGGCCAATAAAGCGAGATGAGCGCCGCAACCCCAGAGTCGGCCACGACTGGACCTAATGGTCAGGGGTCCCTTTACCTTTACCTTATCCACAGCAAGGTGCAGATTAATGGGAAAGGTAACTGTCATGAAGGTGGCAGTTTATCCTTCTGGTGCAAGCGCCAAAGTGCTGTATGCATCAGCCAAGAACGTTGCCCACCTTAAAAAGCTCTGTGGATTCTCAGAATCTCCAACATGCATTTAGGAGAGACATAGAATGGCATTATAGAGGGCTTGGGGGCTAGTATTTAAGTAGAGCACAGGCTACCTAACATATCGTGATATATCAAAGCAATTTTTTCAGCACAAAGATGAAAATAATAATAATAATGACATAAATATACCTTTCCTCCAACTAGCAACATTAACATAACTCAAATTCTATGGTGTCCTTAGACATGGAAGCATCCACCAATCACTTTATCCTGATAATAAGGACTGCGCGTCACAACATTACACAAGCAGCAGGAGCCAGCTTAACATTAAGAACACTTAGAAATTGTATAGGCTACTAATGAGATCAATTAGCACCAAAGTAGGCGTAAAACTGACAGATCTATTTGTTTCAACCTGGGTCTGCCGCAATATATCAAGTGCACAAGCTTGTGACTGGTGGGGATGGTTTCTGTTATTTAGAGCAAAGCGGGTATGCATACGAGGGGATTTCAATACATAAGGGTTGTAGCTCGGGCATCTCCAGATAGGAATTGGTCTGAAATCCTGGAGAGACACTACCAGTCATAATAGACTGAGCTAGATGGGCCAAGTGGTCAGACTCCGTGCAAAGCACTTTCCTGCAATATGAACCTCCAACATCTGAAAGCCACCAGGCCATAACAGCCATGCATAGCAGTCCACGGGGCAGGGAGGGACACAACAATCCTTTCGCTTTTGCTACCAGCCTATTGCAAATGAATTATGGAGAGGGGGAGAGGAGTGTGGCCAAGCACCCAAGCAGACTGCAAAATGCAGCCAGTAGACTGTTCAATGTGGGTGGGTACCACAAATTCAGAAGGAAGGCAAACAGTACTCCCTCTAATTACGTGAACATCTATACGCTAGCCTGACCTCTAGCTCCATATAGGGGAGAGTGGGAATATCCATTTGAGCAAAGTCAGCAGTGGTGACAACAATCTAGGTCCTTGGGCTGAAGCTTTTGACCTTACTCTACTTCCTTGTTCTCAAATCAGTGTGCTTCGTCGACCTCTTCCTTCACAAAAAAAGGAAAAATGTTCTGCAATGTTTTGGTTTTTCCCCCCTTCTAGAGACAGTGTGTTAAAAAAAAAAGTCTACCAGTTCAGTAACGTATACACTCAGTATAACAAGACTTAAATATTATTCTCAGGGCGCTTCCAGACCAAGGGTTTTTCGAGAGTCAGACAATTCAGTGCAGTGCACCTGACTGACACACAAAAGCAGACTGGGGTCTAGCAGGTTCAGTGCAGGCGTCAGCATCAGGATGACTGAAGTGTTGTTGTTGTTGTTGTTTAGTCATTTAGTTGTGTCCGACTCTTCGTGACCCCATGGACCAGAGCACACCAGGCACTCCTGTCTTCCACTGCCTCCCGCAGTTTGGTCAAACTCATGCTGGTAGCTTTGAGAACACTATCCAGCCATCTCGTCCTCTGTCGTCCCTTCTCCTTGTGCCCTCCATCTTTCCCAACATCAGGGTCTTTTCCAGGGAGTCTTCTCTTCTCATGAGGTGGCCAAAGTATTGGAGCCTCAGCTTCACGGTCTGTCCTTCCAGTGAGCACTCAGGGCTGATTTCCTTAAGAATGAATAGGTTTGATCTTCTTGCAGTCCATGGGACTCAAGTAGATGACTGAAGTAGGGGCAGCCAAAGTGGTACCTTACAGGTGTTGTTAGACTACAACCCCCATCATCCTTGCCCATTGGCCATGCTGGCTGGAACTGATGGGAGTCGGCATCCAATAACATCTGGCAGGTGCCACATTGACTATTGCTGGACCAAAATATGAACCACCCAGGCAGTGGCATGTGGTCAGTGGTCATGGGGGACTAGGCTAGTCCCCTAAATGTTCCCCTGGTTCCTCCTTCCCAAAGCCCAGGAAGCTTCTGCCTAGCTTAGGGTGGGCGATGCAACGCTTTGCAAGCACAACATTGCCCTCACAAGCTGGCGCCTCTGGCCTTAACTGTTCCCCAACTAAAAATTTCACAGCATGCCACTGACCCTCGGGTAGCTTATACAGTACCGCATCCTTGAAGGTACTTGTTCTCCTTGCTTCCAGTTCCGCACTTCATTGGGAAGCTGCCATCTGGATGCAAACTACCCATTGGAGGCCTGAATATGGTGCACCGGTTGCAGACTGGCTCCAGTGGTACCCTTGAATTCAACTTCGAACTAATTCTCCCAATCTCATTGTACCTGGTAGGCAGAGGCTGGGGTTTCACGCAATAAAATCAAGATTCTACACATGCAGAAATAGCTAGGTAAGAACGTAAGAACACAAGAAGAGCCTGCTGGGGCAGGCCAAGACCCATCAATTCCAGAATCCTGCTCTCGCACTGGCCAGTCAGATACCTATGGGGAACCCGCAAGCAGAATTGAAGCACAGCAGCACTCTCCCCCTTGTGGTTTCCAGCAATATCATGGCTGGTAGCTATCAATAGTCTTATCCTCCATGATTTTTTAAAGTAGTCCAAGTTGGTGGCCATCAGTTTCCTGTGGGAGGGAGTTCCACCGTTTAACTATGCACTGCGTGAAGAAGTACTTTACAGTGGTACCTCGGGTTAAGTACTTAATTCGTTCCGGAGGTCCGTTCTGAACCTGAAACTGTTCTTAACCTGAAGCACCACTTTAGCTAATGGGGCCTCCCGCTGCTGCCGCACCACCGGAGCACGATTTCTGTTCTCATCCTGAAGCAAAGTTCTTAACCCGAGGCACTATTTCTGGGTTAGCGGAGTCTGTAACCTGAAGCGTATGTAACCCAAGGTACTACTGTATTTTATCTGTCCTGGATTTTCCAGCATTCAGCTTCTTTGAATACTGTGTCTCACAATGTAGAATAAGGTCTTTCACATTATGGTTTGCCGCCCCCAAAAAATATTAACCCAAAATTGCATTTCCTGAGGCTAGAGGTTATTGTATTCATTTACCAATCATGCTGCACCCATTCTCCCTAATTCGCTTCCTCATCCACATAAAGTGCATTGTATAATATCCCACCCCACAAACCACAATCTGCTCTATCATCAGCCACCACAAAAGCAAGCAGGTGCAGTGGTCAACCATCTTGCTCATTATGGGTACCCAGAGGACAGTCTTGAGAAAGGGATGGATGCGTGAATTCAAAAACTGCAGCAGCCCTCCCCACTCCATGCATGTCCCATAGCATGATGAACAGTGACCCCTCACACACCATTTGTCTCTTCACTAGGTCCAAGATAACAGGAAAAAGAGGTGGCAGGACCAGAGGGGACCTACTCAGTCATCAAGCATGATGCTCACTGAATCTGCAAACCACATATACTTTAAAAATAATAATTCTTCTTTCTCTTCCCCACTCACTTTCTTTTTGCACATACTTCTGACTTTCCAAACCATTGCCAAACCAGGCGTGTGATATGTTACTGTTTGGACATGTTCTGTGTAGTGCCATTTCTGTCAATCGGGCTTCAGTTTGCACTGCCCAAAGCTTAACAGTGTACCTGACCTAATTTGTGGTAGAAGCACACTGAATTGCAGAATGTTCCGACTGGCAGAGAATCAGCAGCGCTTCATCTGCAAAAGGTTCTGCCAGGGTTCTGCCCTACCTGGGTCATGCTCTCTCACCTAGATGCACTCTTCTCCCTAATCTCTGCTATGCAAAGTGCAGTGCTGTTAGTGGGCAATGACTCAGCGATGAGGGATATGCACCTTACACATGCTCAGAGGCATTTTCGCTGTCAGCTTCAGGCGTGCCTGAGTTGAGAGCACCTGGCATCGCAGTCCGGTTCCAGGGCTCCGTCACCAAGGAACTTTGGCAAAATCCTCAGGTGCCACATCCTGCCAACATGTTATTTAATCGCAAGATTTCAAACAACACAAAAGGCATGCAAGACAATCCTAAAGTCTTACAGCTCCCTCATAATGTGGATTTGCAGCTTCCATAAGACCAGAAGAGGAAGAGTGAGGAACAAACACACATACAACACACACAACACACACACAGGTCTTCCATCCCTAGGGTTCCAGCCCTTCTTTCCTGAGCACCCCATTAAAAAGGGGAGCGGGAGAGACCCTCTTTTCTCAGTGCTACTGCTGGACAGGAAGCACAGAATACAATATTGTCTGTATCTCAGGCAGGTGAACAGCCGAAGCTGCGTTCGCTCCGGAGATCGAGTTACAACTCCTGTCCCGAGCCCAGGAAAATAGCTGAGCGGAGGACAAATCGCCGGGAAAATAGGTTCCTGTATAATAGATCTCATCCCCAGAAAGTTCAGGACAGGTAAATAACCGGTCCCCTTCCACCTGTTCTAAGACAGGTCCCCGAGGGGGGCGTCCCAAGGAAAGTGAAGAGAAGTGTGATTTTTTGGGGGGGAAATACAGTATATAGATGAATTCTCTTGCGGAATCTTCACATGGCATGCTGCGCAGGGCACGATTCCCCCCTCAGCCCCACGCGTGGCTCTGGACACTAAGCGTAACAGAAAGTCACTCTGCCCATGCTCAGAAGCACCCTCTCCCCCACGGAAGTCAAGGCTGCCCTCGCCCCTGGGACTTACCTCTTCTGCTGCAGCAGGTTGATTTCGTCGAGGCGCCTGTCCCAGGACTTCTCGCCCTGCAGCCTGCGCCGAAGGGCCGCCCAGAGCCCCAGGAGGAAGCTGCGGTTCCCGGGCAGCAGCATCCCCATCGCTCCGCCGCCGAGGCCTCAGCAGCGCCTCCGCCCAGGTGGCGGGCCCGAACCTGGGTCCGGCTGCGGGAGGCCAGCGCCGGGCTGCTCCGCGGGGAGAGGAGGCAGCGGCGGAGCCAGGCAGGAGCCGCGGGGAGGAAGAGGAGGACGGCGAGGCGCTTGCAACATCTGGCCGGGACCTGGCGGAGCGCGCAACCTGGGAGAGGAGGGACCTGGGAGAGGAGGAGGAAGAAAGAGGCGAGGAGAAGATCCGCCCCGCCCGGCGCCACCCCAGCAACCGGCTCCCTCGGGAGTTCAAGAGACGCGCGGGACTCCGCGTAGCAGAGGGCGGGGGGCAGGCAGGAGGCGCAGCAAACACAGGCAAAGTTTTTTTGGGAGCGCATAGGAGCCAACTCCTAGGGGCCGAGGTCCCTTCGCCCCCCCCCAATAAAATATTTGAGCGCCCCCAAATTTAATGGGCATTGCCATTCAAATAGTGCGTGCGCGCTGTGTCATGTGATTGATAGTGTGGGGCGGGGCTTACCTCGCCCCGCCCCCATATTTCATTTATGTTGGCACCCCTGTTTGTTACTTCCTATGTAGCACCCTTTTGGGAAGCTTCGTCTTTTTTGTGAAAAAAGCTGCTTTACCTTTGCCACAAAACTGCAGAGTTGGAAGAGACCCCCCAGGGTCAGCTAGACCCATGCAATGAAGGAATCGTGCCCACAGGTGGCTCTGGGTGGGCTTGAACCAGCAACCTTCTGGTTCGGAACAAGACAGCAAGGGACCCCAGCCCCTAGGAGTTGTTTCATGTGCACTGACCCATGGTGCACTTTGCATGCAGCCCCCTGATCTGCCACAGCTTGGGGTGGGGTGGAGGGCTGCTTTGAGCAACTGAGTATACTTGCACTTAGAATTATATAATTGTAGGGCTGAAAGGAACTTGCAGTGCAGGTATCTTTCAACCAGCCTGGGGCTTGAAGCCACAATCCTGAGATTAAGTGTCTCATGCTCTTACCGACTGAGCTATCCCACTGTCCTAATCTAGGGGACCTGGCTCCCTGTAGAGTTGTCATTTTCTCCCCCACCAGGTTCCTGTGCCTTTGATAGTTGCACGATTCCACCTGGCCCAAGACTTCTTTCCTTGCAGCCTGTGCAGAAGAGCAGTCCAGAGCCCCAGGAGAAAGCTGCAGTTGTTACGTAGACTTGGGCACTCAGCCGCTTGGGCTGCATACACAGTTCCATTTTCGCCCCTTCCAGCGCACTCCCACCGCTGGCATTTGAAGCCGAGTGCACACGACAAATGGCCACAATCCATAGGCATCTTGCACTTCCTTGAGAAGCACTGCTGCTTGATGCACTTTCACTTAATCCATCTTCCACCAGGCAGCTGTTGCACATCTGCAGGTGACAACCAACCTTGGAGAGGTTGCGGGCCCAGGGTAAAGTCAGATTATGTGCATCAGTTGAAGACATCCCTGCCTCTTCTCTAGTTCGTAGGCAACATAAAAATGCAATTTGAAATGCAGCCAGGCAGGCAGGGGTGGGGGGTGGGACAACATCACTGCATTTTAAGCACTAATGTGCACATAGGCCACTCGCCGTCTCCCCATTTGTAAAACAGGATTTGATATTTTTCAAAGCAGAAAGTTAAAAGGTGTTACGAAATGATATGTAGTGTTTTCCCTATAGTGTTCAGTGTCTTAGGAGTTTTGGGGGATTTTTCCAGTTGAGACATCTGGCATCAAACCAATTTTGAGCCTTCCCAACAGGAGTATTGTCAGGGCTGCCTCTGGTCTCAGCTCACAAAAGACCAACGCCAAGCTCTTCTTATATACAAGGATGCTTATTGCAGTTCATTATTGGTTCCACAACCGAGGCGTGCAGCCCCGCGTCTCTTTCTCCTAGACATTAGAAGTCCCCTCTGAATCGGTCCCTCCCCTACACCAGTTTAATAAGCTAACGCTGCTCCACCTCTTTCTCTCTTTCCTTTTCCGCAGGGTCTTTCTGCCCGTCGGGGTTCCTTCCCTCCTGCTTTCTCCTGAAGCGGAGTCTCCAGACTGCTCCTGCCCCCTCCTGCGGGCTTTGGGTCCTGGCCCCTCCTCCTCCGGGCTCCCTGTTCTCCCGTGTACCTCCTCATTTGAACTTGGCGCGCGCGCCCAACTTCTGACCTTCCTTTTGACAGTTATGCTACTCCCCTCACTGCCTTCCTCCCCTTCCGGGAGAACGGCTTGCTCTGATCCCTCCCCTTTCTCTGTCGCCGGAGCTGCTCCCTCTGACACACTGGAGCCTCCCCCTCCCTCGCTGCGCTCTGGTGGGGAGGCTGGCCCTGATTCCCAGCTGCCGCTTTGGGGTCCCCTGCTGGCCCCCCGCTCCTGACACTTTCCCCCCGGGGCTCCCCTTGCCCTTACCACAGGCGCCCCTTTCTGGGAATCCTCTGATTCGCTGGAGAGACTCATGGAATCCCCTGCGTCATTCCTATCCTCTTCCTCGCTCTCCTGGGATTCCTCTCCATCGCTCTCCATTTCCTGCCTTCCCTGTGCCTCAGTCCCTGTACCCCTGACAAGTATTATGGAAGTAATAGGAAATGATTAGAGGAAGATCATTGCCTTAGAGAGCCTAAACTGAGGACAACCTTCAAGGGCACAACTTACTGAGAACAAGCCTCTCCTGTTAAGTCAAGTTCTTGAGAGATTTTGCAGTAGGCTTTGTAGTATTTGCAAGAATAGAATTACACAATGGTTTATTTATTTGCGAGTACATTTCCAAAGTTTCGCCTCTTCCTTTGCTGCCCCTGGCACTTAGCACTGCCTCCCCCTTTTCCTTTAAAACAAAGTATGAACAAGCGTATGTAACCTGAAGCGTATGTAACCCGAGGTACCACTATACATCTACCCTCATGAGATCCTTCAAGGAAGAACAAGATACAGTGGTACCTTGGGTTACAGACGCTTCAGGTTACATACGCTTCAGGTTACACACTATGCTAACCCAGAAATAGTGCTTCAGGTTAAGAACTTTGCTTCAGGATGAGAACAGAAATCGTGCTCTGGCGGTGCGGCGGCAGCAGGAGGCCCCATTAGCTAAAGTGGTGCTTCAGGTTAATAACAGTTTCAGGTTAAGAACGGACCTCAGGAACAAATTAAGTACTTAACCCGAGGTACCACTGTACAGATGCAATAATTAAAATTAGTGAGTGTCTGCATCTCTCTCAAAATGCACTGAGAGAATCGTAGCAGGAAGAAGTCTTATTGCTATGGTTTCCATCAACAGATACTGGTTTCATGATATTTCCATAACAATTTCAAAAACTTCTTCCAGAGCATTTCTCATTACGTAGCAATGTCAGCTTCTGTGACAACTCTTGTGCACATTTTGAATTTCTGCCCCACTTTCACTCCTAACTTGAGATGGAAGGATATGTGATTTTCAGTTTTCTTGCTTGCTCATTCCCCCAGTCTTATTATAATCAGTTACACACATTTCTGCAGCAATTTGTGATTTAAAAAAAAAAATCCTCATGAAAATTCTTCAGCATTTCTGTGATTTCCCCTAGCACATTTTTGTATGCAATGCTGACTAACGTGCATATTGTTTGCAAGCAATTTCCCCTAATATAATCAATTTTTGGTAAGTTATTTTCACTAATATACTCATTTTATGCACATATCTCCCGAACGTGAGCATTTTTTTAAGGACTTTGGTTTGGTTGGAGAATCACAGCGCAAAATTGGGATACATGCTAATTTTGAAAGATAGCTGTTTTGGTTCTACTACTGTACTGGAAGGTGTAAATTTTAGTGGTTCAGCTTTAAAGGTGTACAGAACTGATTTTTGCCCTACTCCTGTTTCTGTAGCCTATAAGACTTGTGATGCAACAGAAGAGCAAAACAAAAAGAAGAAACCATGTGCAGAAATAACTGTAGGAAGCTTTAATAGTTGTAATCATGATAAGCATCTAAAACTAAGTATTGTGTAGTCAATAAAACAAATAGTACTGCCTGTAGGCTTACAATCTACGAAATAAAAAGATAAAGGAAAGTAGCTCAGTTAATGGACTCTTGAGAGTCCCATGGACTGCAAGAAGATAAGGGGCCAGCAGCCAAAATAAGGGACCTGCAGCCTCCCCTGTTCCAGGCACTCCAGTCTTCCTCTCCTCCTGCAGTCTGGTCAAACTCATGCTGGTAGCTTCAAGAACACTGTCCAACCAACTTTGTAACCAGAGGTTCAACTGAACAGAATCTGAATCACATGCACCACGAGGCCTATGCAGCCTCAACTTAAGATGGCTTCCCGGCCTGGCTTTGCACTGCAAAGTTTGCAGCAGCACGTGCAACAAAATGGCGTCCAGCATTCAAAAAACCCCTCAGCTTGCATTAACTAGCCACACACAAGGCATGCAAGCTCCACCCCCCAGTCGTTCTTAGACTTCTTATTGGGTGAGCAACACAGCCAAGCAACACAGTTGGAGCCTCCCTCCTCCCTGGCTGGCAGGGAGGGAGGGAGAGGAGCAGCTTCCTTTGAAATTTAAGGGACATCATTTAAGGGACATCCATCAATAAGGGACAGCAGCGGGACATGGCGCTGGAATAAGGGACTGTCCCTTCAAACAAGGGACACTTGGCAGCTATGTCTCACTTCAACAGTTATCTCCTCCCACCTACTTTCAGCAGCCAGAAGCATCGTAGCCAGACACTGGAGAGACCTGTCAGGAGTAAGCATGGACCAATGGTACCAAATAGTATGGGAAAC
This sequence comes from Podarcis vaucheri, assembly GCF_965113315.1. Taxonomy (NCBI): domain Eukaryota; kingdom Metazoa; phylum Chordata; class Lepidosauria; order Squamata; family Lacertidae; genus Podarcis; species Podarcis vaucheri. The sequence continues at coordinate 33,654,486 of NC_138755.1, read as the reverse complement.
AGCCCTACTAGAAAAATCAACCAATAAACTGAAACTGACACGGGGACAAACAGAAGACGTGTTCACCCCAGTATGGCTCCCCTTTACACAGCACAACAAGACAATGACAAAAATCCACCAACAGCATACAAATCAATATGGCTAACCTCACACCCATCCATCCCATTCACACACGAAAACAAAGACCACCACAGCCAACCACAAATGAATAACCCCAACCCCAACCTCCCTCACCACCAAAGGAACACAAGTGAACAGCAAAGAACCTGCACAAGCAACGCTGACACCAAACCCTACATATAATAAAATAGAAACATTGCCACCCAACCCCACCCATGTTTCCCCATCCCCACCTCTTTCCCCCTTTTCTTCCTAATGCCTCAACAAATGAAACTGATTTGTAAAAATGTTACATGGAGAAAAAAATACGAGAGAGAGACATTGCACACACTTTTGTAAATCAAGAAAATCTTTAATAATAATAAAAAACCAGCTATCTCCTGAGGATAAGCTTGTGCTAAATGGTAGGGTAAACTCACACCCTTCCCTGGAGTCCTTCAGGGAGTACCCACAACCCTTGCTATCTCCTAGCAAGCTTAGACATTCCCCACCCTTGCCACTCTCTGTTCTCACTGGGGAGCATCTACAAGGAGCCACTTCACCCCTGCACAATACCAGTAAAAACAACAAGAGATGGTGCATCCTCGGGGTAATTCCAAAGGGTAATCCGCAGTAGCATCACTGGTTATAGGTTCGTGAGCTGGGAGTGTTCCCAGCAAGCCACAGGTGCCTCCAATCAACTCTTCCAGGTTCTCCCCATGCTCATCACTGCCCAGCCAAGAGCCCTCTTCTCTTACCCACTTTGGCTCACACCTGAAGCAAGCTGCTCCGAGACTTAAATAGCCAAATGCCCTGGAGGAGGGACTAGACAGCTGACAAACATTCAGGCTGAGCTGGTCCAGGTGGCATCAGTCTGTCCCCAGTTTTCTCTCCTCTGCCTGAAGCAAGATGCAAGGCTTAAGGAGCCAAGTGCTTGGCAGATGGAACAAACAGCAGAGAAGCATTCAGGCTGAGCTGGTCAGGGTAGACTCTCCCCCATAACCCCAGCCCAGTTTTCCACTGTTGTCTGAGGCTGCAAATATTAGGAAATAGTAAGGATACACAGAATGTCGTCCCATTTTCATTTTCAGATCAAAGCTACAGACTCTACAAGTGCCCATATTTTCCAGGGACAATCCCCGATTTACAGAAGCTGTTCCAGTTTATGATTTGATCCCAGAATGTCCTGCTTTTCCTTAAATGTAAAGGGACCCCTGACCATTAAGTCCCGTCGTGACCGACTCTGGGGTTGCGGCGCTCATCTTGCTTTATCGGCCGAGGGAGCTGGCATGACTAAGCTGCTTCTGGCGAAGCAGAGCAGCGCACGGAAACGCCGTTTACCTTCCCGCCGGAGCAGTACCTATACTTGCACTTTGATGTGCTTTCAAACTGCTAGGTGGGCAGGAGCAGGGACCGAGCAACAGGAGCTCACCCCATTGCGGGGATTCAAACCACCAACCTTCTGATCGGCAAGCCCTAGGCTCTGTGGTTTAACCCACAGTGCCACCCGTGTCCCCTTGCTTTTACTTAGGATGTCTCTTATTTCCATTGGAGAAATGTTGGAGCGTATGGAGTTATGCGACCCAAGATGATAAATAGGGAAGTTTTTTTTTAAAAGGTTTAATGTTTTCTTATGTTTTTATATATGTTGGAAGCTGCCCAGAGTGGCTAGGGCAACCCAGTAAGATGGGTGGGCTATAAATAAAATTATTATTATTATTATTATTATTATTATTATTATTATTATTATATAGGATGTCCCTATTTTTATCAGAGAAAGGTTGGAGGGTACGGAGCTATTGCTTTGATGAGAGATTAGAACTATGTGTCAGACATCCCTTTAATTGTATTCTCTCCTTATACCCCTTATTCACTGCCATTGCGAGTGCGGAATATGAGGTCAGAAAGAGCATCACAAATAGCCAATCAGATTAGATCTGATCGCAATGCTTCATGGATCAGCCAGATGAGAAACACACAATGAATAGCAAGGATAATATCATAACAGCTTGAAGCCAATAAGATTTGGTTTTCTGTTATCAATGTGAGGGCAATTCAGAATTACAGCAATGCTTTCTGAATAGGAAAATTATTTTCAAAGCAATTATTGTTATTATTCATTAAATTTCTATACTGCCCGTCATCTGAGGATCAAAGGGCAGTTTACAATATAAAAACACAAAAATACATACCATAACAACAAACAAAAGCAATAAGCACCCTCCACATGCAGTTTAAAAGCCCATAGATTGTTTAAGTAGCCAAAGACGTGGGAGAAGAGGAATGTTTTTGCCTGACACCTAAAGATATGTACTGAAGGCACCAGCCAAGCCTCCTCACAAGCAATTCCCAAAGGATCATAAACAGGGTGTGATTGTGTGATGTTTTTGTACTGCAAAAAACAAAAAACAAAAAACAAAAACACCCTTTCAGCTTAACTTTGGAAAATATTTAGGATTCACCCAAAAATGAATGCAAAATGACAGCACTGAAATGAGAGTTTGCATTTCAGATGTAAAACTTTTGTTGCAATCTTTGAATGCTTTTCTATTTTGACATCTCTTCGTTGTTTTGATTTTTGCAGGAATCAAAGGCACGCTCTTCACTTGCATGCTGTCTTATACTATCATTTACTAAATAAAATTATATATCAAATGCTGTCAGACACTAATTACTGTTGCATGCCATCTATCACATACTGTCAGCCGTTAAATATCAAACTCATACATAGCATTGTCAAATACAGGTATCCAATATTTGAAAAATATTAGGTACCTTATTTGGAGAATATTCGAAGAAGATTCATCATTAAAATCTGCAAAGGAGGATTTGGGGGTAACAATTTATTTCATTTCCGTGCTTTCAAATTGTCTAATGTGTGTAGTATGTTAAGTTCATGAGCTTCAGCCAATAATAAACTGAAAAGGCAACATTAAGTGTCTCTTACTTTATTTGCAGTCCTAGCTTGGATGTAATTCTCCAGCTCTTTCTACTCACAAGGTTACCGATTCTGTAAAAGATGACCCTGGAATTTCCTGCCACTTGAGAATATAGAACAATATTTTTCCTTTCTCTCTTCAGTACTTCCCCTTTGTTTGTACGACTGCATCACTACCTGCCTATCTACCTAAACTTTCAAGGACTAGAGGACAAGCTTTGCTTTTGTCAACATTGCAAGGAAAGGGAGATCCCCAAATTTATATACAAAGAACACATACCAAATGTTCTGTACCCCCAAGTGTGTTTTATAAGCTTGTCTCTGACCGTAATAAATTATCTATCTACCTAATGTTCTGAGTTTTTAATTCTATAAGGGCTGGAGGTGGGAATTTAGACAGCTAGGCTTCAAAAGATGTGGCAGTTGTGTGAGCTAACAGAATCTCCACTCATTCATTCAATGTGACCTGGGGGGGGGGGCTGAAATGGGGAGGGGAATGTGTGCAAAGCCCACACCCCCAATCCCAGCATGTACCAGGTCCATTTCCGGTCTTTCCGCATCGTGTGTAAAGGTCTGAAGGGGGATTCCACACTCAAAATAAAAAACAGAACCAATGCACACTGAGATGTTTGGGTGGGGTTTGCCATGAGCCCCATGGAGAAATCATGGTGGGAATAGTCGGAGGTGGCAGAGGAAAGTGCCAGAATTGAACTCCAGTGGGCTAGTGGGCAGACCCTGGGGAGAAACCAATCTGACTATCAGGCCAGACCCCCTCCTCAGTGTTATCGGACAACTTGGTCTTTATGTCATAGCCCCCTAACATGGTGCCAGAATCACCCCTGCCTCCAATGACCCTCCTCCCATCAAAGAGGTGCCTGCAGAGAAATATGATATTGATGATGATGATGATGATGATTGGACTGCCTCTCCTGGTATGCTTACGGTCCACAAATGACAACATTTTGGTGGTCCCAGGTCGCAAGGTGGTAAGATTGGTTGCAACCAGGACCAGGGCCTTTTCAGTACTGGCCCCGACTTGGTGGAACGCTCTGTCACAAGACACTAGGGCCCTGCGGGACTTGACATCTTTCCGCAGGGCCTGCAAGACAGAGCTGTTCCACCTGGCCTTTGGTTTGGACTCAGTCTGACCCTTATGTTTCCCTCCCCTTATGGTTTTAATCTGTGGGCTACTTTTAAAATGAGGCTGCATTTTAAATTGCATTTTAACCTGTCTTTTAAATTGGTCCCCCCCCCATTATGTTTTTACTGTAATTTTACTGGTGTTAGCAGGCCTGAGTCCAGCTCTGGCCGGGGAGGGCGGGGTATAAATAAAATTTATTATTTATTATTTTTATTATTATTAGCCAGCCCCATCATCAAGGACATGGAGATGATTGTACTTGTGCAAACAGACTCAGGAAACCCAGGAGAGTCCACTTGCCTGCCTGGTCCCATGCTTTGGGATGCCAACTATGCAAATTTCATTTATTTGTTCATTTATAACATTTATAATCCTTCCTAGCAGCTCAAGGTGGCATACATGATTCTCTTCCTCTTCATTTAATCCCCACCACAACCCTGTGAGGTGGGTTGTTGTGCTGAGAGGCAGTGGTTGGCCCAAGGTCACCCAGTGAGCTTCGTGGCCAAATTGGGATTTCAAGCCAGGTCTTTAACCACTAGGTCATGCTGTGCCTTCCCCATGCTTCAAAAGGAGAGCATAGTGGGCATGTCAAATGTTTGGACAATGTCTTAGCTTACCTCTGTTGCACCTGCTGACTGATGTGCCTTTGTAACCTGGGTTACGTACAGTAGTGCATTAAAGCCTTTGGTAATCCAAGTTGAAGGTTGGCGCTGTGGGTTAAACCACAGAGCCTAGGACTTGCTGATCAGAAGGTCGGCGGTTCAAATCCCCGTGACGGGGTGAACTCCCGTTGCTCTGTCCCAGCTCCTGCCAACCTAGCAGTTCGAAAGCACGTCAAAGTGCAAGTAGATAAATAGGTACTGCTCCGGCGGGAAGGTAAACAGCGTTTCCGCTGCTCTGGTTCACCAGAGGTGGCTTAGTCATGCTGGCCACATGACCCGGAAGCTGTATGCCGGCTCCCTTGGTCAATAAAGTGAGATGAGCGCCGCAACGCCAGAGTCGGCCATGACTGGACCTAATGGTCAGGGGTCCCTTTACCTTTACCTTAATCCAAGTTGGGAGTCTGAGTAGTGCATATACCTTTCTCCAAAAACCCAAACGCATGAACGAAGATAGGCGCACAAGAGGAATCGTGTCACAAGAGAGTCATTTTAAGACGCCTGTAAAGTTCCCAAACTGCAACGGTGGCAAATTACATCTTCTTTTTATTATTGCTAGTGAAGCACAGAATGTTAAGGCCAAGTTGCCCCCGGTTCTCACCTCCTTGCTTGAGGCTGATTCTGAGAAACAATTGAGAGATTTCCACCTGCCTTCTTCAAACACTAGAACTTGGGCCATCAATCTGTCGAACCCGGTTGGCATCTAGTTCAAGCAGAACAAAGAGACGTATTTGGTTGCGCAATGCATAATTAAACTTTGGAATTCATGGCCACAGGATGTTGTGAAGGCCACCAGAGTCAACGGGTGCACAATATGTTTTGAAACCAGGGTGACTGCAGAGATTGTTATAACTAAGGTCCATGCTCAGTTGAGAGAAGTGGCTTACAGGTTGTCTTGCGACTCCCGTAGTATTGTTTATCAAAGTCTAAGCTAAATGATGAACGTGGAATGAATTGCAGAACTGAATGATTCCCTGCCACTTTCATGACAGTCATTTTTTTCTTGATTGATAACTTTCTTTCTTATTCTGTTTCTCCACATTTAACAGAAATTTGATATACAGAAGCTTAGCAGCACCTCTCCATAGTGTTTAGATGCTTCCAGGTGCCCAATTTGCAAACAGGTCATTGAGATATCACAAACAGGTTGCTTCCAACTTTTTTTTTAAAAAAAAATATGTATCAGATTTTCCCCAGGAAGGGTAAATCCAGATTAAATACTGGTGGGAAATATGGGTTTGCATTTTGATGCCAATGATGTCATTTGAGACTCATGGTTCACTGCTCGGAGAGTTTCCGATTCCACTCCTCAGCTCATAGCTGTCAACCGCCCCTTATTTGGTGGGAAAGTCCCTTATCCCAGCGCCGTGTCCCGCTGCTATCCCTTATTGATGATGTCCCTTAAATTTCCCAGGTTTCAAAGGAAGCAGCTCCACTCCCTCCCTCCCCGCTGGCCAGGGAGGAGGGAGGCCCCAACCGTGTTGCTTGGCTGTGTTGCTCACCCAATGAGGAGTCTAAGAACAACTGGGGGGTGGAGCTTGTATGCCTTGTGCCAATCAAATCGGCCGCGTTGCCTGGGGACTCGCCTTTGCTCAGCACTTCCCAGCAGAGAGGTGACGGTGGTTTTCCTTGCTGCATCCCCTTTGCCGGGTTGCTGCGCTGTGGGAACCACCGCTTGAGGCTTCGTTTGGCTGCTGGCTGGGCTTTCTGCCTTTGGCTTGGAGGGGCCCAGAAGTTGAACATTACTGTGCTCCTTGGAAAATCCCTTATTTTGGCTGCTGGTCCCTTATTTTCAAATCTGTAAGTTGACAGCTATGCCTCAGCTACTCCCAGAGATGTAGGGAAACCTCCTCAGAAATGTCACTGTGCTTATCATAATTCTCCTAACTTCCCTCAACGTTCACACAGCAGGCCATCTAAATTTAGTAGAATTTGGCGGAAAGTTAAGAAATATGCAGTTGTGGTTCGAGGACCCGATCCCCGCTTAGTGAAATGAAGACACACGGACACGTTATATAAGGTTAATGGGCAAGAAAAGACCACAACTTTATTGATTACAGCAAGTGAAAAGGTATTGGCTTAAGCATTGGATCACGACAATTGACTCCACCCACTCGAAGAGGGGTGAGTCTAAAAAGTGGGTTTATTCACCAGTAGGTGGAGCCTGTTGATGCTAATACAACTATAAGCTCTCCCCTGATGTCACCGAGGGTCGTGCCATGGCCCCGCACCACACAGGCATCGGACAGGATCCACGACCGCCGGATTCCTTTAACGGAATACCCAAAATTGAAGACGTAGGCAATGGCCACACCTAGCCCTTCCACACACCACAAACACATTCCAATGCCTAACCTACCCATCAATACCAAGAAAGTTGTGACGATTGCTACGAGGTAGGCGAAAAAACCACAAGGCCTAATGCCAAATGGAAAAATTCCTACCAGGCCCCCAGGACAACCTGGGCGACCAACCTAAGGTCCATAGCAAGGCCAAGAGAAAAACCCAAACCCTGAGCTCTAAGGGAGTGGAGGGTGGGTGACTCGCGACGGGAAGGCGGAAAATGAGGCTGCATGGCTGCTGCAGCAGCAAGTTGAGCTGCAAACCCCACCCCCTCCAAGCCACCCGATTGGGGGCTTACCTGTGGGCGAGGTGCGCCAGCCAGGTGAGTGGGGGGAGCAGGGGTCAACGCCCCCTGCATGAGGCAGACATCGGGTCCTGCCCATAACCCCTCCCCCCTTTGCAAGAGGAAAGGCTTAATTGCTTGAGAGACTCTTGCTGCTTTCTTTTGAAAGCTTTCTTCAGAATTCCTACAGCTGCCCTATCTAGCAAGATGCTCCAGTTTGACGTCTTATTAAAGGTAAAATGATTTTTATGGCAGGTCAGCTCCTCACAGGTAGCCTAATTCCCACTGAGGTAGTAAAGCTCTAGACGGGCTATACTTTCTCAAGACTTCAGGTATATTTGTGTGGTGTAGTGGTTAAGAGCGGTAGTCACGTAATCTGGTGAACCGGGTTCGCGTCTCCGCTCCTCCACATGCAGCTGCTGGGTGACCTTGGGCCAGTCACACTTCTCTGAAGTCTCTCAGCCCCACTCACCTCACAGAGTGTTTGTTGTGGGGGAGGAAGGGAAAGGAGAATGTTAGCCGCTTTGAGACTCCTTAAAGGGAATGAAAGGCGGGATATCAAATCCAAACTACTACTCTTCTTCTTCTTCTTCTTCTTCTTCTTCTTCTTCTTCTTCTTCTTCTTCTTCTTCTTTACTGCACCATACAAAATAAATAAATCCCTGCACGCAGAAAACTTAATGTCAAGGATCCAGCCTTTCTTTATCACGTGCTAGTTTTCTGTGTGAAGGGATTTAAAAAATAAAAACGAGGAGGAGTGTTCAGGCATATAAACCCACACTTGCCATCCGGAGCGGTACAGAACAGACACCTGTTTACCATCTCTGAAAGAACTCTCCATTCCTGTGAAGGGAGGCACCTTGCAGCAACCATCTCCATTTCTCTCTGCCCCTAGGCCATCCTTGATGGGAGGCGAGGTAAGAGGCCCTGGAAGCAGAAAGCCCAGAAATTCTCACCGCCTCTCCTGCCCTCTCCCTGGTTCAAGATAAACCCTATGAACTTCTGTGGTCAATAAAGGTTTTTCGTTTGTTTTGTTTTTACAGTTCAGGGGATAGGAACAGTCTCTTGTTTTCTTTACACAGAAGCAATTTTGGTCATTGTTTGTTAACTAAGGCAGGCACGAGAGGGAAGGGTGACGAGGAATGTAAACTATTCCCCCCTCTCCCAAGCCAATAAGGCAGTGAGAGCAGCACTTGTGCAAACATATATAAGTGGGGTTATGATTGGAAAAGTACCTCCCCATGTATGTGTGTAGGGTGTTAGTGCCACTCATATCTTGTATATGGCTGGGTGAATGGGTGCAGATGAAATGGGAAGCCAGCCATGCTGACGAATGAGTTCTTTGTTATGTTCCATTGCATACAGTCTCTGTTTTTCACAGAGATACCTGGTTCGGGAGCAGGAAGGTGATAATAGCCAGTCGGTGGTGCCAGACTAAAGAATCAAACGGAAACTTCCCCTCAATTTTTATTGATCCCCTGAAAGCCTATGTCCACAATAGGATCATATAAAACTAACAATAAAATAATCAGCAGGTTTGGAAAGATAAGCTTTAGAGATTGCAGAGTATTTTGCATCTCCCACTTTAAAAGAGGTGCAGGTGTGTTGAGCTGATATTCAAACACCAAGTGAAGAATTATTTAATAAATGTGCATGCTAAGTTTCACTTAGATCACTTAGTGCGGTACTCAAAACACATACCAGATTTGGGTGCACTTTACATCTTTCCTCAGCACCCCCTCAAACGGGGCAAAAGGGCTGGGCTGGGGAACAAACATGAATTATGGACCTGTGCCCTCATAGACCTGTTTCCTTGCAAGTATTCAAGGGCAAATATACATTACAGCACATTTGTCATTTGTCGTATTTCCACTTCTGCCTCTTTTACAGCAGATTTGTAGCTCAACCTATTGTTAAAATCATGCCCTGACTCCTGAATATTAAACATCATTTTCACATATTAAAGTTCAAATAGGATCTATTACAAACACAGACCCTCCAAGTGCCCCTATGTTCCAGGGACAATCCTGGCTTTACAGAAGCCATCCTGGTTTCTGATTCACAGACCTGGAATGTTCCACTAGTCTAGGTGGAAAGGGCCTTGCAGGGAGCGGCCTTCACGACTCCCAGCCGGGCGATATCCCTCTGGTCTCACTACATCCCTAGTACTTTTAAAAAGAGAGTCTAATTTCACATCTTCATTTGCTTAGGAAACAACACACACACACACAAAAATGCAGCCTATTTAAATTATGTGGAAAATGGACAAGGTCTCAATGCCAGAGCAACTGGTACCACATGCACACATTAGCAGAATAAGCAGGGCAAAGACAGGGTGGTCAGTGTCCTCCTTTGGAGAAGACTTGTGTCCCTTTGAAGGACTAGCAGAAGGTTAGGATAAGAAGAGGTGGCAGAATAAGGACAGGTGGCAGTTCTCTGTATGATGTCCTCTGTTTGAATGGCTGTCCATTCCAAATCTGGTTTACAAGTAAAGTAGGAATGCAGGGGCCCAGGAACTGCCAATCAGCAGCCAGCCCCTTGGCAGAAGACTGACTACATGCACACAGGCCCTGGTCCTCCCCACTACAGTGAGATGTATCGTATTCCTCTATAAAATTTATAGAGCAATATCTAATATTAGTCATACTTAAGAATAAAATCATGCATCCAGCTATTTCATACTCAGATTCACTGAAACCAATGGGTCTACTTTGTATGACTCAGTAGGGTAGTAATCATTTTTAAATGTACATCTATATACAGCATTTGCAAATCAGTCTCCTCTTTCTTTCTTTTTAAGCCATGTGTCAGTGGCTACTACAAGCCAAGAGGCAATTTTCTGCAATTCAGAGAATCCAGCTGGAGGCTGAAGGGCAACAAAGTTTAGTGAGCAGGAAGAACCTGTGGAAGGAAGCAGTTCAGACTTCAAGGCTGAAGCAGAGGAGGGGCGTCAAGAGACTGATGAGGAATCCAGGGAGTCTCCCTCTCCTGCTGCGACAAGCTCCCCTCCAGCCTTGTCTCCAAGAACACACAGAATAATGAGGAGAGTGGAACAGAGGCCAGAGATACTCAGATGCTGTTTGAGACTGCTTGGGAGAGGAGGAGCCTTAGAAGGCAGGGACCTCAGTCCTGACAACTGCTCCACAGGGGCAAGACCTACTGGGAAGTGTCGCTGAGTTGTATGTTCATTTCCTTGAATAAAAAGTTGGCTGAGCACTGACAACTGGCCTTGCTTCTTTGTGCTGACCTGCATCTGACTCCAGCCCTGGCAGCCTGGCCCTTTGTTTTCCCCCTGACCATGGGAAGTGCAGTTTGACCCTAACTCTGCTTAGAAGGAAGTCCCAGTGATCCGGCCAGTGTGCTTTGGGGGCACAGCTATAACACAGTGGTCGTGTGTGTGTGTTGTATGGAGGAGGTCACAGATTTCCAGATATGGCTGCTGGAGGAAATCCTTAGAGAGACACTGTCAGTCACTGATACAAAGCCAGACGGGAGCACTGGCCTAATTCAGTTATAAGGCAGCTTCCTTTGTTCCTATGCTTAGGGTTGCAGCCATGAAGCTCAATTCCACGGATGAATTGGGTGGGGCTTCCTCCCAAGGAAGCATACACAAGATGGCAGCTTTAGGCTTGCAGTCTAGGAGTAGCCACAGTGGCATCATTCATAGAATCACAGAATTGCAGAGTTGGAAGGGACCCCGAGGGTCATCTAGTCCAACCCTCCTGCGATGCAGGAATCTCAGCTAAAACATCCATGACAGGTGGCCATCCAACCTCTGCTTCCAAACCTCCAAGGAAGGAGAGTCCACCACCCTCCTAGAGAGTCTGTTCCACTGCCTAACAGCTCTTACTGTCAGAAGGATCTTCCTACACTTAGTCGGAAAGGCCTCTATGGGCATATATGGGCATTGTTGGCAACCGATGCCACACAGCATGGCATTACCCTGGCCCCCTACTCTAAGTAAGTTGATTTGAGAACATCAAAAAACAGGACATAAAAACATGCTTGCTCCTGGCTTATTTTCACTAACTACAGTCAATCCAGAAATCTCTGAGTGTGGATATCACAGGAAACTGTGGTTAGTTTATACATTTGTTGCACATGCAAACAAAAAATTACACATAACACGGAGCAATCCGAATCTTGGCAGTCTCTCAGAGTGCACTAATATAAACACTGAACCAGATGGACCCCTAATGAAACATTTCTCCCCGTGAGAAATCATCCGTCATGTCACTGACATTTTTCTGCCAGGTATGAAAAGAAGAACTACTGACTAGTCATGCAAAGAAGCTATCATCTCAAGCAAAAACCTTTCATTGCAGTCACTTTATATGTAGTTAGGATATCAAGCTAGACAAGTCAAGTGTGGTCTTATATGGAATACTACCAGTCAGACCCATTTTCAAATAGGCCAGTGGCTGCTAAAATGTTAAAGGAAAATACCATTTTACCATCTTATAGATCAGCCTTCTGATCTCTCTCAGTGGCAATGTTTCCCTTGCCCAATGCAAGAAAGAAGTGCACCAAACAAGGCAGATTCCTTTAAAATGAATGATTTTGATTAGGAGAATTTTGAATCTACTGGCAATGGCAAATGGATTAATGGCGTCATGCATTACACAACTGTCGTAACAGTGAAATGAAATTTCTTCTGTAATTAGTGGAGCTGTACATCTATTTCAGTCACTCCAAACCCTTCTCATCCACCAGCAAGGTATTATATTTCAACAAAGCAATTTTCAAGGGAAAGACGGCCAGTATGCTACTAACAGGAGCAATGATTTAAAATTAACCACCACTTTCTTTCTTTTTAAGCCAACTTTTTTAAAAACAAGCACCCAGGCTTCATTCATTCTATCATAGAATGTTCTCTATACATAGGAGTGAGAAGCAACTGCTGTCCTTTCCAACTGTACCCCAGATTGCAGCCCATTTACCTTGCTCCATAGAATTCAATGGGGGCCACTGAGATCCAAGCCAGCCCCTCTTCCCATAGTCTTTCCCTTATTTTCCTGTGCAGGTGATGTTCCTGTAGTTTGTAATCCATGAGATTTGGGTGGATTACATTTCCAGAATGTATTAATTTGGAAAGAAAACACTCATTTCCCATCAAAGCCCTGAAGTGACCCCATGTTGAAACTAAAGACATTTGCACCCACTGTATTAATGCTGCAAGGGACTTTTTTATGTGTCATTATGACAGGTGGTGGAGGGAGCGAGCCGCATTCTAGTGAGTGAGCCTGTCCCTGACTATAGTAGTGGTGTTAGCCCTCTCACTGGTCAGAGCTGAAGGAGTTAAGGGGCAGAGGGATTAGGAGAGGGAGGCTGGGAAGATGAAACAGGTTTGAAAAGGCAACTGAAACCAGCTTAGGTTAGATGCTTTTCAAAACTATTGGGATTTTTTTTAGAGTAAATGAAGGGATTTCACTCTGCTGAAATTCATCATTTATAACTTTAAAAAGGGACACAGGTAATTTTCACCTATGATCTCTGCTGTGGTTGATTTCAAATACTGCACACGTATATCTTAATCAGGTATCTGTCCCTAAAAAGTATTAGGAGAGGCATTAAATGTTAAATTGAAAGGAAACTGAAAGAAAATAGAAGATCAAAGAAGACTTAAACCTAATAACACAGGGACAGTAAATTGTAGACAGATGGTGGACTTTGAGAAAGTCCCCCCAAAACGAGTTTAACCAAGCCAAATTTAAACTGAAAATTCAGAAAAATACCAAGATGGAGATTTTAAAGAGAATCGAGAAAATTAAAAAAACTGAACAGGAAAAGCCAAGAGAAATTGAAGATAAATGAAGGAATGTGAAGGGGTGAGGGGAATCAAGCTTTATTTACCTTTCAAACTGATGAGTCTTTGGATGAAAAGAAGGAGCACATGAAAGGGTACATGAATATGAAGTCCAGTTAAAGAAGAGGCGAAATGAGTAGGGAAAATAGAAGGCTTTTCTTTTAAAAGGCAACTAGAGAAGTCATTTCATGAAGGAAAAGTTTGGGGGTTTTGTTGCTGAAGCTAGAAATGTGCATGTCAAGAGAGAAAAAGCAAAGAAGACAAGGAGAGGACAAAGCCATTCCTTCTAATTTCATGTTGGCTCAGGTTGCCTAGGAAGGAGAGAAAGACAGGTAAGTTATAAACTTGCTGAAAAGGCAAATAAAGCATTTTGAGGATGAACCTGCTGGTGGCAACTGGAGTGTGGCTGCTCAGGCACACGGCAAGTCCAGGATCCTAAGGGAAAGTGCTTTCTCCAAAGGAAGTTCCTGAGAGAGGCTAGAGTGCTGGATTAGGACCTAGGAGACTAGACCTCTAGAGACTAGAGCGCTCTATCTCTCAGCCTAACCTACCTCACAGGGTTGTTGTGAGGATCAAATGAGGAAGCAGACTAGAACATCAACTCCACTAAGCCTTTCCAGCAGAACCGGCAAGATTATGAAAAGATATGGGAAATGGAGCACAAAAGGTAACTGTGGAACAGGCCAGGTAAAATTATCCCTGATGCATAATGTGGCTCTCTGGTGGTAATAACCAAGGTTTTTGGATTTTATTTTATTTTTGCTAAGCATCTTCTAGGAACAGCTATTTGGCACATAGCTCAGACAACACAAAGCATTGACTTTATACAAAGAAAAATTGGGATCCTCCATCACTGAAGGTGATGCCAGTTTATCAAAATACCAATTTTAAAACCAGGTCTAGCAGTCAGCTTCCTTTCTCAGTAACTTCCCACCTGGAAACTACTGCTGCAGTTGAACATAGCACATAGCTCAGACAATCTGTTTCCCCCCCCCACAACTCTGTGATCTTTTTCCGTGCAATGCTTTGTACTGGTCTCTCCCTTTTAGAGTTTGGATTTGATATCCCTCCTTTCACTCCCTTTAAGGAGTCTCAAAGCGGCTAACATTCTCCTTTCCCTTCCTCCCCCACAACAAACACTCTGTGAGGTGAGTGGGGCTGAGAGACTTCACAGAAGTGTGACTGGCCCAAGGTTACTCAGCAGCCGCATGTGGAGGAGCGGGGAAACGAACCCGGTTCCACAGATTACGAGACTACCGCTCTTTACCACTACACCACACTGGCTCTCTAATCTCTTCACGCGCTTCATGAAAAAATTACAGTCAAAATATCACTCTGACTGAACCACATCTAGGTGAGTATCCCTTGCTTGACTAGCGAGGAAATATCTAGTCAAAATGGAACGCTGTGATTCCTCATTCGTTTTAAGGTTGTGGCAAGACGGTTTGTGACTTTTTACAACAAAGGAAACTTCTGTATCTTCTCATCTTAAACTGGAGCCTTCAATTCTGGAATATGTCTCCAATGTGTCTTGCAAGTGGAGGATTCCAGTGGAGGCAGAATGAATGCTTGTAGGTTATAGAGCTGTACTGAAAGGACTGGCCTTTCCAGCAGCAACTACAAGATGACATAATAAATGGGAGACGGACGTCAAAAGGTAACTATGCAACAGGGCAGGCAAACCTATCTCCGATACGTAATGTGGCTGTGGTAGTAATGACTCTAAAATCATTGCCTATGATTTCATTGACAAATGCGCTAAGGGGGTGGATTAGGCTGTCACCCTGATGATCAGTGGGGTGACAGATGTCACAGCCAGATCGCCCTCACATCCTCTTTGCCTGTCACTTCTCACTTTGAAGCAACCATTGCAGCTGAAGGAAGGTAACTACCAAATACTCTTGAATATTCAGAGGCGATGACAGGCTCAAATACCTCTCAAGTAAACCCTAAACGCTACATCACAATGATAGCAGCAATACTCTTGTATACATTATGCCTGAAGTACATCTAGGTGAGTATCTCTTGCTTGGCTGGGAAGACAATTTATATTGTGTTCTTCTGCAACTCTTTGTTCAAAGGCTGTTTCAGGTCACAGGAGAAGGATGATCACACCGCCATGAGCTCACTGGAGAAAAGGTAGGTTACTGATGTAATAATACATAAAATATACAAGTTCCTAAGAAACTTGCACTTGGCAACATTGGTCATTCAGTCATTTTTTTTTCAGATGAGCTGAGAAGTGAAGATGCCAGGCGGCCGCCATTCCTGTTTCCAAGGGAACTTCTACTGTCGAGATGTCACTGCAGAGAAGACCTTTTCCTGTGTCGGTCCACAGTGAGGTACACTTGCGGGTGGGACAACACTCTTTGTTTTGTTCCAGATCTTCTGTTTTACAGACGTTGCAGAGTTCACTGTGTCTGAGGCAGAACTGTTTTGTTAACTCCCAAGATGCAAAGTGAGTAAGAGCTCTTGATACATCAAGTGAAAACCAGCAGTGTATTATTGAGAGAATAATTGTGTGTTTTTGATTGTGCAACTTTAGGTAACCTGCTGTTTTTGTTCCTCTGTTTCTGTAGGAGAGAGAAAAGGTGCTGAAGACCCCAGTCTCTTCCAGGTGCATCTCATTGAGACCCTCTCTTTACAGTTGTGTCTGAAGAGCCCACAACACTCAGAGGAAGCCACTTCTTCCTGCAGAGTCACAGAAGTCATGGTGGACATATTTTACAAACAAACAAACAAACAAAAAGCTCAGAAAAATACCAAGATGGAGATTTTAAAGAGAATCAAGAAAATTAAAAATTCTTAACTGGAAATGAAGATAAATGAAGGAAGGGGAGAATCAAATGTTATTTACCTTTCAAACTGATGAATCTTTGGATGAAAAGAAGGAGCACATGAAAGGGTACATGGATATGAAGTCCGCTTAAAGAAGAGGGATAATGAGTAGGGAAAATAGAAGGCTTTTCTTTTAAAAGGCAACTAGAGAAGTCATTTCATGAAGGGAAAGTTGGGGGTTTTTGTTGCTGAAGCTAGAAATGTGCATGTCGAGAGAGAAAAAGCAAAGAAGACAAGGAGAGGACAAAGCCATTCCTTCTAATTTCATGTTGGCTCAGGCTGCCTTGGAAGGAGAGAAAGACAGGTAAGTTTAAAACTTGCTGAAAAGGCAAATAAAGCATTTTGAGGATGAACCTGCTGATGGCGACTGGAGAGTGACTGCTCAGGGACATGGCAAGTCCAGGATCCTGTGGGAAAGTGCTTTCTCCAAAGGAAATTCCTTAGAGAGACTAGAGTGCTGGATTAGGACCTAGGATACTAGAGTTCAAATCCTCACTCTGCCATGGAGCGCTCTATCTCTCAGCCTAACCCACCTCACAGGGTTGTTGTGAGGATCCAAGGAGGAAGCAGACTAGAACATCAACTCCACTAAGCCTTTCCAGCAGAACCTGCAAGATTATGAAAAGATATGGGAAATGGAGCACAAAAGGTAACTATTGAACAGGCCGGGCAAAATTATCCCTGATGCATAATGTGGCTCTCTGGTGGTAATAACCAAGGTTTTTGGATTTTATTTTTGCTAAGCATCTTCTAGGAACAGCTATTTGGCACATAGCTCAGACAACACAAAGCATTGACTTTATACAAAGAAAAATTGGGATCCTCCATCACTGAAGGTGATACCAGTTTACTAAAATACCAATTTTAAAACCAGGTCTAGCAGTCAGCTTCCTTTGCCAGTGACTTCCCACCTGGAAACTAGTGCTGCAGTTGAAGGAAGGTAACTATTAAATACTTTGGACTTTTCAGAGGTGGCGACAGGTGCAAATGCATTCTGACTGAAGGGCTTCTAGGTGAGTATCTCGTGCTTGGCTGGAGAGAAAATCTGTTTTCCACCTGCAATTCTTGTGCTGAGGCACTTTAAGGTCGCAGTGAGAGGGATCATCACAGCAGCTGGGGCTCATTGGAGGAAACGTACAATATAAATGGAATAACACATGCAAACCAAGACAGCCAAGGAGCTTATATGGAGCGATTTTGGTCATTTAATCATATTTTTTAAATAGAAGAGCTAAGCAAGTTCCACGTGGTTGCCACCTGAGCTTCCAGCAGGAAGAACCTTATGCAGTCTGGACACAGTACAGATCCTTTCCTGTGTCACTGCTGACTGAGGTCTATCTGCTGGTGGGAAAACCCTGACTAATATTCCTTTGCTCCAGCTCTTGCCTTTTACACCCCTCCAAGAGCTCCGTGCATCTAAAGCAGTTGATGCAACGTGAGCTCAGTTCTTGATACATCAAGGAGAACCCTGCAGTAGATGTTTGAGGGGCACCTGAATTTGACTGTCCAACATTAGGTAATCTGCTGTTTTTCCCAACTACTCAGTGATCTTTTTCAGTGCAATGCTTTGTACTGGTTTCTCCTTTTTAATCTCTTCACCCGATTAATGAAAAAATGGCAGTCAAAATGGCACTCTTTGACTGAACCACATCTAGGTGAGTATCCCCTGCTTGACTAGGGAGGAAATATCTAGTCAAAATGGAACTCTGTGATTCTTCATTCATTTTAAAGTTGCGGCAAGATGATTTGCAACCTGTTACGATAAAGGATTCTTCTATATTTTCCCATCTGAAACTGGAGCCTTCAATTCTGGAATATGTCTCCAATGTGTCTTGCAAGTGGAGATTCCAGTAGAGGCAGAATGAATGCTTGAAAGTTATAGAGCTGTACTGAAAGGACTGGCCTTTCCAGCAGCAACTACAAGATGACATAATAAATGGGAAACGGACGTCAAAAGGTAACTATGCAACAGGGCAGGCAAACCTATCACTGATACGTCATGTGGCTGTGGTAGTAATGACTCTAAAATCATGGCCTATGATTTTATTGACAAATGTGCTAAGGGGGTGGATTATGCTGTATCCCTCATCATTCCATGTCCCAAAGCTGTGCGCTCAGTTGAAGAGGACAAGTATCCCAGGTAGAAGGAGTGTACCATTCTTTGGTCAAGGGTAGACGATAGCTGTGCTCCCCTGGTGGAACCTCTAAACTTTTCGCTAAGTATCTTCCAAGAACACCATTTAATGCATGATTCAGACAACACAAAATTCAGCACCTTACTTGGATGTGTCTGGAGTCTTGGAAGCTTGCCTACCCTACGTTCTCCAACAATTGGACCCTTGAGCTTGTTTGGAGGTCCTAGCAGGGGAGCACAGCTATCATATACCCTTGACCAAAGAATGGTGCACTTCTTTTATCCGGGATGGTCGTCCTCTTCTACTGAACACGCAGCTTTGGGAGGGACACACATGGAGCAGGGAGGGAGGGAGATCAGCCAAATCAGCCAGATCAGCCAAATCAACCCTGGCAATCAATGGAGTGATAGATATCACAGCCAGATCGCCCTCACATCCTCTTCGCCCTTCACTTCTCACTTTGAAGTGACCATCACAGCTGAAGGAAGGTAACTATCAAGTACTCTTGTATTTTCAGAGGCAATGACAGGCTCAGATAACTCACAAGTAAACCCTAAATGCTACATCACAATGTTAGTAGTAATATAGTTCTATACACTACCACTGAAGGACATTTAGGTGAGTATCCCTAGCTTGGCCAGGGAGGAAATCTCTATTGTTTTCGGTCTGCAATTCTTTGTGCTAAGACTCTTTCAGGTCAGGTTGACTGAGTCGTCAGAAGAGGCCGTATTCTGCGTCACCACAATGAGGCTCACCTGCAGGTAGGAGAAGACTTCTTCTTTTGTTCCAGCTCCTCTTTTCTTCAGGCTTCCCAGAGCTCATTGTACCTGAAGCAGATCTCTTCAGTTGACGAGAAAGATGCATTGTGAGTGAGAGCTCTTGAAACATCAAGAAAAACCCTGCAGTGAGAGTCACCAGCATTAGGACAGTGCTGCTTTAGGTAAATTCACGTTCCACTACTCAGTGTCCCCCCCCCCCAGGACAATGTTTTTTGTATTTGTCTCTCCTTTTTCTCATTTTCTTTTCTGCTGGTCTCTCCGCAGGTCTCTCCAAAGAGCTCTTCTTAACATCTTCAGGTTTTCTTTTTCCTGAGAGAACATTCGCAGAATGTTCTCTCAGGTTTTGCTTTTCCCCTTGTTGCATTGCTCAAAAAAAAAGCAAAAGACACTGGTGGTCGGCGCTCCTGGTTCCCAGGACGGGGTTCAAATCCCTGCGGTGTCCATGCTTACTTTCAATGCAACTGTTAACTCTCTCATCCCTCTCTGTCTCTCTATCCCTCTCTATCCCACACTGTCCAAATAACAATTGGCTCCTTTTTTCTTAAGCCAAAGTATTAGCATGGGAGGGGGGTGACTTCAGTGACTGAGGTTGATTCTTAACTCCACCATTGCACCAAAGGACCATTTCAAGCACCACCTTCAAGGTTTCCAGGACAGGGTTCAAGTCCCTGCGGTGTCCTTGCTAATTTCCAATGCAACCATCTATTTGCTCCTATATCCCTCACTTCCCAAAGTATTAGCGTGCGAGTGTTTTTGGATGGGGATTTCAGTGAATAAGCTTGGTTCTGAACTCCGCCATGGCATCTAAGGACCAATTCAAGCAACCTTTGCCCTGTGCCTGCTGCTCTAATGATGCTCCCCTGATGCATCTCCAGGTGTGTCTAGATAGGCTGGATCATGTGGGTGCTTCCTATCCCAGCATCCCATGTATGTATGTATGTATGTATGTATGTATGTATGTTTTTAATTTCTATACTATTTTATATTTTTAAGAAAAATCTCAAAACAGTTTACAGAATATTAAAACATCAATAAAACAATCTGAAGAAAGGCAAATATAGAATATACAGTCAAAGCAACATAACTAGCAGAAAACTAAAATATTATCTTAAAGATTTCAAAATAAAACATTGCAAAGGAGGTCACCTACAGAATAAATATGTAACCCAAACAAAGTTAACAACAAAAGAACCCCAAACATTTCAAAAAAGAAAAAACATTGCTAAGTGAAGTCAAATATAAAATGCACATTTAAAACAGCATAATTAGCAAGAGAATAAAATATTATCATAAGGATGACACGGCTGTTTGGCAGGCACCAAAAGATGGGGCAAAAGAATCCAATACTTAGGGTTTGTTGTCAGGCATAGCAATGTCCCTCTGGCCTCCCCAGGAACCACTTTGGTAGTGCTGGGTGAGTGTGGGCCCCGCCCCCTAGGCCAGGTGGAAAGGGCCTTGCAGGGAGCGGCCTTCATGACTCACAGCCGGGCGATGTCCCTCTGCTCTCCCTTCAGTGCTAGCTTCAGGGCTCTGCATTCAGACCAGCAAGATCCCCAAATCCCAATGATCCCCAAATCCCATGCTCCTATTTCAGCTTTGTACAGAGCATCCAATACAACAGATGCAGCCAAGGGAATTCTCAACTTGCACCTTCCACCTCTTGCAGACCAGGGCACTGAGGGTACCAAGGCACTGAGGGTACCAAGCCTAAGAGCCCCCCGAATCCTAAGACCACGAGCCCCACTCTTCCAAAAGGAAAAAAACAACCCCAAAGAAACTGCCCCATCATCCCAACTCTACTTCCTTCATAATTAATAGTTGGGCAAGACTTCATTCTTTAGAAGGAAATGGCAATGAAACTTACAAGATTTTCATTTGCATAAACATGGTTAGAATTGGGCTGTAGCATACTCCAACTCATTTAAAATAATTGTATGAATAGACTAAATATTTACAAAATATATATGACACTCTGACAATAGATTCAGAACCGACAACTTTGGTGCAAAGTTCTTCATTCAGAACATATTAATATTTTTTTTAATCGACAAGAGGTGTTGATGTGTCTGCAATGGGCAAATTCATGAAAAATGCGTCTATTAATGGCTGTTAAAATGGAACCTCCATTATCAGAGACCCTAGAACTCTGATGATTTTACTTTCTTGGGCTCCATGATCACTGCAGATGGTGACAGTACTCACAAAATTAAAAAACACCTGCAATGACAAACCCAGACAGCATCTTAAAAAGCAGACACATCACCTTGCCAACAAAGGCCCGTATAGTTAAAGCTATGGTTTTCCCAGTAGTGATGTATGGAAGTGAGAGCTGGACCATCAAGAAGGCTGATCGCCGAAGAATTGATGCTTTTGAATTATGGTGCTGGAGGAGACTCTTGAGAGTCCCATGGACTGCAAGAAGATCAGACCTATCCATTCTGAAGGAAATCAACCCTGAGTGCTCACTGGAAGGACAGATCCTGAAGCTGAGGCTCCAATACTTTGGCCACCTCATGAGAAGAGAAGACTCTCTGGAAAAGACCCTGATGTAGGGAAAGACGGAGGGCACAAGGAGAAGGGGACGACAGCCCTTTGGTCGGCCCCATGACCCTTCAGTTTGGACACCAATGCAATAGGGGATTGATCTCTTCATCTTGCTCTGCTGTGAACTTCTAATTCCCAGGGTAATATAGTTGACAACTGTTGAAGGCAAAGAGCTACACAGGGTGGACCTTTCACCTTAGATCTAGCATAGGCTGCTTTTATGTGGTCAACTGCATAGCATACCAGTATATTCCAGTAGGGGGCTCCAAGGTTACAGGAAACAGTTGCTGCCCCCGCCAGAGTGCCATAGGGTCCTTTCACAACACCCAGTAGGAGGACTCCAAATACTGAAGACTTCGGAGGGACACAAAGGGCACCATATGCTTAAGAGCCATTATGTGTAGCCTAGCAACATTCCTCTGTGAAACAACAGCCTCTGCACCGTGCCATCACACCAGAATCCTGATTTAAATTTCAAAAATGTTATAAACCCATGCTGCTGATGTTTATCATTTTTACTGTGCTTAACAAGTGCTGAAAGAGCTTTGCATTCTCTGTCTCAAGGACAGGTTACAAGTCGTATGTCACTCAGTTCTGCTGTTGCTGCGCTTCTTCTTTATAAACAAAACACAGCTTCCAAAGGAGGGCGTTTGAGTGGGGCTGTGCTTTACACTTCCGCTATCCCACAGACTCTTTGCTTCAAATTGAAGAACCCCCATTTAGACTCATTGTGAACCTTCGGGGGAACCAACCCTCTCGGGGAGAAATTTGGAGTTGAGAGGCTGCAGGCAGGGAAAGGGTTAAAAACCAACACCAACACCCCTCCCACTGCTTCTCTGATCAAAATCACCCACACCTGAATCTGTTTTTCTTTCGGGAAGAATGGAACAGGGGGGCAGTTACCAGTATTTGCATGTAATGTCTCATAAAGGCATATCTCAGCAGTAACATTTTAATAACCCTCAACGTGGGTCTATTATACCTGCAGGTAGTCATGGAACAGGGACCCTCCTTCCTTGGATTCCAAAGCAGGTTCACCTGATTTGACCTGAAGGAGCGTCTCCACCCCCATTGTTCAGCCCTGACACTGCGGTCCAGCGCCGAGGGTCTTCTGGCGGGTGCCTCCCTGCAAGAAGTAAAGCTACAAGGAACAAGGCAGGGCCTTCTCGGTAATGGCGCCCACCCTGTGGAACACCCTCCCACCAGATGTCAGAGAGAAAAACAACTACCAGACTTTTAGAAGACATCTGAAGGCAGCCCTGTTTAGGGAGGCTTTTAATGTTTAACAGACTATTGTATCTTAATATTTTGTTGGAAGCAGCCCAGAGTGGCTGGGGAGACCCAGCCAGATGGGCGGGGTATAAATAAATTATTAATTATTATTATTATTATTATTATTATTATTATTATTATTATTATTATCACTATTATTATTTCTCATATTGCACGTGAAGTAATGGAAACTGGAAGGAGGAGTTTGGGCTCCTGAGGCTAAATTTTGATTTGCAAACCATGGTTTGTAGCAAGCTAACACCTAGTCTGCACATGCAGGTGCAAAATGAGTTTCTTTAGCTCTCTCTTGGCGGTAGGAGTGGAGGAAGTGAATATAGTTCGTTACTCATAAAATAGAGGGTGTCTGGCTCTATTTCAACTGCACTGTTCTCAGAACATTTGGGGAGCCAGTGCCTGTTTATTTAAGTTTCTAAATTAAGTATCATAGCACCATCTATCTATCATCTATCTATCTATCTATCTATCTATCTATCTATCTATACACAGTGGTACCTCAGGTGAGATACTTAATTTTTTCCGGAGGTCCGTTCTTAACCTGAAACTGTTCTTAACCTGAGGTACCACTTTAGCTAATGGGGCCTCCCGCTGCTGGAGCACAATTTCTGTTCTTATCCTGAAGCAAAGTTCTTAACCTGAAGCACTATTTCTGGCTTAGAGGAGTCTGTAACCTGAAGTGTATGTAACCTGAAGCATTATATATATCCATGACTGGCAACTATTGCAGATGCGCTGCCTCCCTACTTATTTCAAACCACCTCATCTTTTCATTTAACAAATATTTTAAAATATTTTATATTTTAAATATAAATAACATATTTTAAAAGCTCTCTCCTTCCACCCGTTGTGTTAAGGCGTACAGCAGACATGGGGACCCTTTGGCCGCCAGATGCTGCTGAACTACAAATCCTATCACCCTTGTTCACTGGCCATGCTTTCTGTGGCTGATGTGAGCTGTAGTTCAGTAACATTTGGAGGGCAAAAGGGTCACCACCCTTGGTGCACAGCACTCACAGCAGGTATTGGATAAACAATATTGCGACATTGAGAGCAACTAAATTATCCACCCTTCCGTTTTTGTGCAGTGATTATTATAGGGAGTGTCGCAACTGTTTTCTTCGAGATTGCTGCCAATTAATAGTAGTATAGCATTGTGAAGCTATGAGGTAATGCTGTATTTAAATAGGAAAGAAACCAGAGCAAAAGGATTTGACATTCCATACAGCATTTGCAATTCTGAATGAAAAGTATGCTAGTTTCATTTATATCAGTGGTATCTGTCGTCTTCAGTTTGTTTGAGGTGAGAGTTAGCAGGCAATTCTTTCCCATAAAGGTTTCTGGCATAACCTCACGTTTTATCCTAGAAGAGGCACTTCTGACAGGTCAGAAGAAACCAGGGATGCTTCCCAAATTCTCAGCTGAATTTCCCGTTGTATTCTAGAGCTTCAGATTACCTGGTCACATTCCCAAAGTGAAACCAAGGCTCCATTGTTTTATTTTTCATTTCTAAATTTTGTTCAGTACAAACTCTATTTGCAACAGTTCCTTCCTGTCTTTCCCCTTTTCTGCATTACAAGTTTGACTATATGCAAAAAGGGGAAACATTACTGTATGTGGTGTGATATTAAGATTATTTCTGTGTGACATTTAATCAACATGCAACGGTGCACATTCAAATCAGTAAATGTGTTTAGACATAATTTTTGTTGTGATAACATTGTAAAATGAAAAATAAAATATTTTTCTAAAAGCAAATCAGTCAATGTGTGTGTGCATGTGCGTGTGTGCACGCGCACAAATGGATTCTTTATGCAGTCATAAAACCCAACACCCCTTTTTCTACCAGTCATGGAAAAGGGGTGATAATAATAATAAAACCAGGAAAAGGCTGTAAGTAATTCCCTGCCCATTCCTGCTCTGAAATTGAAGCATCCTGATTTGCACACTGCAATGCCAGAGGTTCCATACACTCCTTGTGAGCACAGAAACTCCAGCGCACATATATGGAGTCCTTGCAAGAGCAGGTATCCCTACTTTCTCAGGAGAGAAGGGAAGCTTTGTGCTTTCAAAAAGTCTGCACATGGAACCACCTTCTCCATTGAATGCAATTATTGTAGTGACTGCCCAGTGCAAAAGAAGTTCTGTGTGAACATCGTGGACTCAAGAAGCTTTAGATTATAGGAGGTGGATACAGGGTACTGTATCTAGTAACTATTTTTAAATAAGGGGTTTTCCTTATGGCTATGTTGAATGTTTTATGTAGAGATGAGACTTGGCTGGCTGAGAACGACCAAACAATCTGATGGTGAGATCTAGCAAACCTTGGTTTAATGTTCTGTTTCTTGCTGAAGGCCACCTAGTGGCTTGAGGGAAGAGCTGAAGTTGAGTCTCCTGCCTCCTAGCTAGCCCAGAGCCAGTTATACATGCAGTGTATAACTCCACAACAAATCAGGTTTTTGTTAGTTTTACATGTGACGTCAATGAAATTTTTTCTATCATGCTGTACGGTGCTCCCAGTCCTAAAGGTTTTGCAATCCCAGTTTTCTCAAACCGTTCAGAGGCCAACTCCCTACACTTGTAGGCATGTGTCACACAGCTAAAGGAGCACAGGAGTGTTGCTATGTACATGCTTGCAACTCAACTTACCAAGGAAGAAATGAAAAGGAAACTTTGAATCACTGCAGACTACAAACGGCTTTTGAAACTTCCTCTTCCATTTCAAAAGCAGCTGTCCAAGGAGCTTGGGAAATGACTGAGAAAGCCTCAACAGACGGATAGACCTAATGGTGCAATTTGCTGGTCTCCAAATTAAGAGAGCAAATGTGATTCATGAAGCAGATGTATGAAAAGTGGGAGATAAAATCAGTAAGGTTGATCCTAGGCTGAAGGGAGGTATAGAAATTCAATCAACAACAACAACAACAACAACATACATCTGACCCCAATCCCCGGCTGAAATCATATCCCTGGGGCATGCAGGTCAGTGGCATAGAAAGAGCCACGTAGTCTCACTCAACAACAAGCTGCCAGACTAAAGGCATAAAGCTGATTCTTATAAAGCAGTTTCCCCCTAGCACAATGTACTTTAACATTATTTTATGTAATGTATGTATTTACATGCAAATCTTATCCCAGCATGTGCAGTTTTGTATTTGTTACTTGGCCAGAGAACTGTGTTGCAACATTTAGAGAAGTGTGGCTATTAAAGGATGGCTGTGTTTCGGTTTGCGCATTGTTTTGGGTAGTGCAGATTAGGTAAATTCGCTTTTTAATGCAAAGTGAATTGATGTTCTCTCTCAGGCATGCCTTGGTGGCTGTTGTTTATAAATGGGAATTGGAACACTACCATTGCATCCCAGAATTCTCCTAGTACTGGGAACCAGTGATCGTAATGAGCCCATCCTGTACAACTGCCATTTTGCAGAAATGCGGATGTTAGGCAAAATTGCGCACAAAAATATCTCGGTGAGAGAAATTCATACTAAGACACTGATGAATTTTCATGAGGACTTAAAACCCTACGAAACACCACCAACTGCTGTGCAAATGTGGAGAACTGGGCTTAGGACTGGCAAAACGAGTAACTGAAAAAGCCAAAATTGACAGATTGACCCATCCCTAACCACCCAGATTCTGTAGGTTTGCTACAATCACTTAAAAGTGGGGAGAAAGTAGAATTGGAAGTTATGGGTGGTAGTCAACAAAGTTTTACTCAGAGTAAGGTAAAGGTAAAGGGACCCCTGACCATTAGGTCCAGTCGTGGTCGACTCCGGGGTTGCAGCACTCATCTCGCTTTATTGGCCGAGGGAGCCGGCGTACAGCTTCCGGGTCATGTGGCCAGCATGACTAAGCCGCTTCTGGTGAACCAGAGCAGTGCACGGAAACGCCGTTTACCTTCCTGCTGAAGCGATACCTATTTATCTACTTGCACTTGGCATCGATAAAATTCAAAACAGTAACAGTCAATGGCACATTTCTTCGACACCCAATTAAAACAATTTAATTAATTCAACAAAATGGATTAGTTCGATCAAGTGATACCAGCTTTAAAATTACAATTTTATATACATTATACAGTGGTACCTCTGTATGGTACATACGCTTCAGGTTACAGACTCCGCTAACCCAGAAATAGTGCTTCAGGTTAAGAACTTTGCTTCAGGATGAGAACAGAAATTGTGCTCCGGCGGCGTGGCAGCAGCAGGAGGCCCCATTAGCTAAAGTGGTGCTTCAGGTTAAGAACAGTTTCAGGTTAAGAACAGACCTCCGGAACAAATTAAGTACTTAACCTGAGGTACCACTGTATCTCCTAATGCTGTTTTAAAAATGCATACTTTTTTTTTACTTGTTATAAGTCATGTTGGCTATTTTGTTGTGTAAATTATGCTGGAAATCAATAAAAAAAATCGTTATTCATTATTATTCCCTTTGTATTCCAATAATATGCAGTATTGTCTACTTTTTATGCCCTTCAAGAACAAATGTGCTGAGGTGTGTGTCTGAGCATGTATGCTTATGCACATGTGTATGCAAACAGGTGGGGAGTCTTTGACCCAGGTGAAGAAAAGCATGGTTTCGCCCCTGAAAGCGTTTACACAACATTTTCAACTTAATTATGACTTGGTTGTTTCTAGTAAACACATAACATACTTATATGGATATTGCCCCAATTTAGAAGAGGTTGAGCCTATGCCCTCCACAGCAAACCTGCTCTGGATCCTGTTCATTCTCTACTTATATCTTTTTTTTTTGAAAAGTGAACACAAACAGGACCGTATCTTGGTCCATTGCAACCAGCATAAGGAGTGTTAAGCATGCAAAAAGCACATTCTCCCCCATAGATCTTGGTGACATCAGTGAAATACTGCAGATCACATCCATTCCATACATTTAAACCACATTTATAGCACTTTAACCGTCATACCCTCAACCGAAGAATCCTCTTCCCAGCACCATTAACACCCTATAGCTCCAAGGATCTTTTGGGGGGGGGTGAAAGACATGTACGTTAAATGCATGGTATGGAGGTGACCTCAGTGTCCTTGGATGAGTCAGCCATAAAATACAAATCTGAACAGGCAGATCAAAACATAAACATTGGTATATGTAGTGAAAATACTAAATAAGAGCAGAAGAAGTCAACATATTTCTGTTGCAATCCTATATAAATATTTATGGGAGTTCACATCAGAAGTCGTAAAAGTCTCGCTGGGGCTAATTTCCAGGCTGCTGCCCAAGTCACAATCAGGACAATTAAAAAAATAACAGCGCAGTTATGAATTAAAATGCGCAACAACATTTTAATCATCTTCAGTTAAATTAAATACAACAGATGTTATCTTTCTTGTTGTTTAGTCGTTTAGTTGTGTCCGCCTCTTCGTGACCCCATGGACCAGAGCACGCCAGGCACTTCTGTCTTCCACTGCCTCCCGCAGTTTGGTCAAACTCATGCTGGTTGCTTCGAGAACACTGTCCAACCATCTCATCCTCTGTCATCCCCTTCTCCTTGTGCCCTCCATCTTTCCCAACATCAGGGTCTTTTCCAGGGAGTGTTCTCTTCTCATGAGGTGGCCAAAGTGCTGGAGCCTCAGCTTCACGATCTGTCCTTCCACTGAGCACTCAGGGCTGATTTCCTTCAGAATGGAGAGGTTTGATCTTCTTGCAGTCCATGGGACTCTCAAGAGTCTCCTCCAGCACCATAATTCAAAAGCACCAATTCTCCAGCGATCAGCCTTCTTTATGGTCCGGCTCTGACTTCCATACATCACTACTGGGAAAACCATAGCTTTAACTATACGGACCTTTGTTGGCAAGGTTATGTCTCTGCTTTTTAAGATGCTGTCTAGGTTTGTCTAGGTTTGTTATCTTTAGGTTGAACAAATGTACCATCCTGGAATTACATCCCCACTGAGTTAACTGATGTGTCTCTGTTCCGTCTTAACACTCAGACAGCTGTTGCAAAGGTTTTAAAATTGCTCTGCCATCCTTTTGAGACAGCAAGTTCTATACACAATTTTCCCCCAATGAAAAAATAACAATTGACCCATTCGTACTGTAAAATTATTTCCAAAGGCTTTCATTAGTGTTCTGAGATATCTGCATGTTTAAAATGACAACAGTTAATTTTATTAATTTAAAAGTTGGTTTTAAACAGGGGTTTATCACCTGCCACATTTACAAAAGTTAATAATTTGGATTTATAACTTGTGATAGTAATGACGTCTTCTTTTGTTTATAGGTAAATCGGTAGTTATGGCACAGACTAGCAGTACACAAACAGAGCAGGAGCAGGTTCCCATATCGTTAGGAAAAGAACCAAATAAAGCAAATCTGGCTGTTCTCCTGGCAAACAGAATAAAACCATAAAGTTTCAACATTGACAGAAGCTGAGATTGTTTTAAACTGTCCACAAAGCTATAAATTATTCAGACTGTGATAAGAGTTACGAGTTTGTTCCCAACTTCTTGGTACTGCTAACATTTGAGACCTACAGACTTCAATCATCTCTCAGTGAACCAAAGGTGTTTTCCAGTTTACCCTTGAAGTCACAAACTTCCTGCAGAGATAACAAACATACTGACCTTCCTGCATTCTCTAACCTTTAAATTTTTTAAAAATGGATTCAAATACTGATCAAAGTCACATGACACCAACAAAAGGAAGCATGCTGTATTTTAATTGAGACAAATTCTGCAGATACCTAAGGCTGGAACTGGACACATCGAAAAAGTGTTTCAGGAAAATGCATTGTAAACTTTATTAGAGGAAATCACGTTTGTGAAAGACAGGACTCCACAGCACCATCTGGTGTCAGAGTGTTATAACGCATATAAAACACTTTTTCTTTACTAATGTAGCTGAGTCCCAAGACAACTCCAGTGACGTATCCAAGACCTGACCTCAAACAATGTTCTACTGTCCTGACCCATTGCTACTGAGGTCTCTTTCTCTTCTTAGGCCTTCATAATAGTCCCAAAGTATACTAACTATACTTGAAAAACAGAAGTGACAAAAGTAGGCCTTGGCTGTGGCACAATCAAACTTATAAAAAACAAAATAAAAAAATTCCTTCCAGTAGCACCTTAAAGACCAACTAAGTTAGTTCTTGGTATGAGCTTTCGTGTGCATGCACACTTCTTCAGATACACTGAAACAGAAGTTGCCAGATCCTTCTATATAGTGTGAAGGTGGGGAGGGGTATTACTCAGAAGGGTGGTGGGAATGGGAGATTGGCAGATAGCTGAGATGAGCCTGTTGACGACTCTTAACGACTGCAATAGAGTCGTCAACAGGCTCATCTCAGCTCATCTCAGCTATCATCTCATCTCATCTCAGCTATCTGCCAATCTCCCATTCCCACCACCCTTCTGAGTAATACCCCTCCCCACCTTCACACTATATAGAAGGATCTGGCAACTTCTGTTTCAGTGTATCTGAAGAAGTGTGCATGCACACGAAAGCTCATACCAAGAACTAACTTAGTTGGTCTTTATGGTGCTACTGGAAGGAATTTTTTTATTTTGACTATGGCAGACCAACACGGCTACCTATCTGTTTATAAAAAACAAACTCCCTTTGAAAATCATGCTGAACTTCTGAGGGTTTGAGATTTACTGGATGTATGGCTTTAAAGGAGAATGTACTAAAAATGGTGTATAGATGGCATTTAACGCCAACAAAATTGGCTAAAATGTATAGAAAGAGAGCTAGAAGGTGTTGGAAATGTAAAGAAGTAGATGGCAATTATTTTCATATGTGGTGGACCTGCGATAAGATTAAAAAAAATTGGGAATTAATTTATAATGAACTTAAAAAGATATTTAGGTATACCTTTCCCAAAAGACCGGAAGCTTTTTTACTAGGTTTAATGGGAAGGGAGATTAAAACAAAAGATCATAATTTGTTTATGTATGCTACTGCCGCCGCGAGAACCCTTCTGGCCCAAAAATGGAAAACACAAGATATACTAACCATCCAGGAGTGGCAGGTGAAGATGACAGACTTTGCGGAACTTGCCAAATTGACGGGGAGGATCCGGGATCAAGAAGACCAGAGATACAAGACCAATTGGAGTAAATTTATTGAATATTTAAAGGAGAACTGTAAAAATTTAAAGACACTAGCTGGACTGGAATAACACCTTCAGTGTAAAACAGTAGTGATACAAGAATAATGTACGTGATAAGAATGTGATTAATATACCAACAGCAGGGAGGAAGGGAAGTCAAGACTCGGCAGAGTCAAAGGGAACATCATATGGTAATAGTAAGGATTGTTAGAAAAAGAATATTTAAAGAAAATAATAAAAAATTACTTGGGAAAAAAGAAAGAAAGAAAATCATGCTGAACTTCTCTTTAAGATGCAGTTTAAGTGAAATTCCTAGAGTGCAACAGGTGCAAAATGGTTATGTGAGGTCTCACAAAGAACAACAGAATAATCCATATAAATCTTGTTTATTTATTGAAAAGGTCAATATACTCTCTTTTTCCTTAACGAGACTAAGGTGCCTAACATCAAAAGTTAAAGAATAACTTACAACACAGTCCTAGCCACGTCCACACAGAGAAATAATTCCTATTGTAGTCAATGCTGCTTACTCCCAGATAAATGAGGTTAGGATCGCAGCCTTAATCCTTTTCAAAACAACAGTAAAAAAAATGCAAGAAATACAATTTCAAAAATGCACAGGAAAAACAGCAAGAAAAAATATGTTAAAAACACGAGCCGTCAAAAATAATTTAACCAGAACACCTAAAACTTCAAAAAGGAAGGAACCATTTATGTATGAGGTCAATCTAGGTACAGCTGTCAATCCTGATTTATGATTAGGCTCTTCATGGCTTCCTGTGCTCTTCTGTCTCTTGTAATTTATCTACTCCAAGGAAACCCTGGCTAGCTTAGATTTCATCATGAAATAGTCTTCACCGATTGACGTATTCATCCCAGTGTTTTCAATGCAGTGTTTTCAAAGTATTAGGAACCATGCAATATTATGTGAGGAGGAGGAAGGGGAGCATAAAGAAGGCTTCATGCAGTGAGCTGCCACTCAAACTCAGTAATACTCTTCCAGGCTGTGGCAGAAAACTGAGCAAGTGGAAGATGGTCCCAAGCTGTAGTTGAAATGCAGGATTAAATAGAAACAAAAAGTTAGGAGACACCAGAGGATGGCTGATGGCAGCACATCTGCCAGTGAGGCAACTGCTCAGGACACATTCTGGGTCTTGGGGTCCAGCCCCCTTCTCAGGGTCTCCAGGGGAAAGAGTAAAAACTCAGTGAGAAGGTGGGTGGGTGGGAATAATTATGACTGATGCTATCTCTGAGACTTCAAGGTTAAATTAAATGTGACATTTAAATATGTTATACAGTCACATTTCTGATAGGCTGTGGAGAGCACACCATGCAGCTGGTAAGGAATCAGAAAGATCTGGAACGCCTTATTGTGAGTCGTGCAATGCAGAGCATTTGAATGTGGTTCCACAGGAAATGAAGCCTGCATGCTTTCTCCTACCACCATGAGAAATACCATAGCTGCCCTTGTTCTGCCCATCCCTAATTATAGCCTGAATGGAGGATGCAGCCAGCAAAGCATCCACATCTCCTCATGCTATTTCAACCCGGAAAGCTAAGAGATCCAAGCATTATCTGACAGGAGGAAGAATGGAAAACACAATGGCCCTATAGGTGATTTGAAGCTTCCATGAAGCCGTAAGTCACTGACTTCCATGCCTCCATATTGCTCCCTATAGGCCACTGAAGAGTAATGCTGCTACCTGCCTCCACAGTTACCTTCCCTCACACAAACCTATGTCCACCATTCTAGTTAGGGTCGGCCCAAGACATTTCAACACCTGAGGCAAACCACAAAATAGTGCCCCCTTCCCCACCAGAAAAAGGGGTGAATGGAGATGTCAGGAACAAGGGGAGAATAAAGATCTACATTGGGATGTACTGCCCCTGTGGATCCTACCACCTGAGGCAGTTGCATCATCTTGCCACATAGGTGGGCTGGCCCTGACTCTAGTAGCTGTTCTAGTGAAATATAATATGCTCCAAGACTCTCCCGAAGGGCTCCAGGCCAGGGAGGATAATTTTCTTCAGTTTGAGGGCCACATTTCCACAGTGGACTTCAAGTTGCTAGCTGTTTCTATTCCATTTCATTCCCCACTTGGAAGAGGGCAGATTACTGAGGCCGCAATGGAGGCTGAGAAGTAAGCCACATTTACCTCTACTCCCACATGGTAGACACAGTTATGTACTCTCACTTATGTTTGGTCTTGTTCCTCACAAGATTTGCCCCAACTGTGCTCCAGTCATCATCTGCTTCACCACCCAGAAAACCAAGGTCAGTTAGAAGCAATTGTGCCAATGGGCCTGTCCACAGTGAGGCAAGGATCTTGACCAGAGCTGGTTAGCCGCCCCCTCGCAAATATTCAGAAATCCCTCAGGCTATCTTAATGGGTTCTGCCAGTCTTGCAGGAGGAGTCAGTAGCAGCCAATCCCAACCAGGGAAGGCAACTGTACCAATCTTGTGAGGTACAGTTTTCCATGTGCCTTTTTTGTTCAATTTTTTAAAAATTCACCCATTAGACACAGAGTGCAAATCAGGAAGTGAGAACATCTCTAGATTAGCGGCTCTCTGCCCAAACTGCTTAAAGTATGCAGTTATAAGATAACCTGGCAGGCCTTACATAAATATTAGCCGGTGCAGTCTGTCCTTAGGCTGCGTCCTCCTGTGTTGAAATGATGTCAGCTGCTATCGATTGCAAAGTTCATGATCAATGACTCTGCTCAGAACCTGTAAACATGGGTTGAGCAATCTAGCATTTAAAATAATTATACCTGCCACCATACCTTGTCATTATGAAATTTTCTCAGGTGCCTGATTCTTCTAGATGCAAGTGCAATGGCTTCTTTGCCCTTCTGGAATGTTCCTTGCCAGTATGCTGTTCAAACGTGCACGCACACGAGGAGAACTACTGAATCAGACTGAGGGGCCATCTCATCAAGTATCCTCTTTCTTACAGTGGCCTGCCAGTAGCCTCTAGGGCACCCACAAACAGACATGAAGAGGAATATTGCCTCTAAATCTGGAGGGCTCGTTTACTGTGGTGGGTAATTTGTTGTTGCTGGTTAGTCGTTTAGTTGTGTCCAACTCTTCGTGACCCCATGGACCAGAGCACACCAGGCACTCCTGTCTTCCACTGCCTCCCGCAGTTTGGTCAAACTCATGCTGGTAGCTTCGAGAACACTGTCCAACCATCTCGTCCTCTGTCGTCCCCTTCTCCTTGTGCCCTCCATCTTTCCCAACATCAGGGTCTTTTCCAGGAAGTCCTCTCTTCTCATGAGGTGGCCAAAGTATTGGAGCCTCAGCTTCACGATCTGTCCTTCCAGTGAGCACTCAGGGCTGATTTCCTTAACAATGGAGAGGTTTGATCTTCTTGCAGTCCATGGGACTCTCAAGAGTCTCCTCCAACACCAAGAAACATATTCTTCATGAATTTTGCAATAATTACGTTGCTTTTAATCCCTATAACCTGTCCAGAGGACTTAAGTTATATAACCTATATAAACTATGTAAATAAGTAGCATTTGTCTATCCCCACCCCCCTTTAAAGCCAGCCAGGGTTACCGGCCATCAGCAGATCTTGCAGCAAGGCGTTCCATAAATTAGTTGGGCATGGTGGGCAGTATGAGTGTTGGCGTTTGGCATATAGGTTGCAAGGAAATGTAGAAACAAATAGTCTGGTGAGACTGGCGGTTAAAAGAATAAACTGAAGGCTTATTGCTCCTGGCAAGCAAAGGCATTCCGAGTACAAGCTTCTATATGGCCATGATGGGGTTATGAGGTTAGCAAAAGGGAGGAGATAAGGAAGAGGAGAAACACATGGTACACGACAGCAGGTGGTTACTTAACAAGGAATCAGCAAGGGAAGAATTAGGTTGCCTTTCTGTCTGTCGCCCCCAGCTGGTTGCAAGTGCTGTTGCTTTGCTCCTAAGAGCAAGAGAAAAATGTCTTCCTCTGCATTTTCTCAGCAAAAAAAAAAAAGATGTTTATATAGCCTTTTACCACACCCCTCCTATACTGGAAACTGTGATGCCATTCACATGATGATGACCCTTTCTTTGACCTGACTGTAACACGGTTGGCTGTGCCAGGTTAAGATACCCTCCACTGCACTGGGAATTACTCTGGCATTCTACGCAGACCCAACTGCCCAAGTCAAAAGCACAATCTGACACAAGAATGATGGTACGCCACTACTGCCAGGGGCCCTGGCAACCAAATTGCAGCCTTCCGGTAACAATATAATTCAACTGAGAATGCCCCACCCAGTCAGGAAGGGCATGGACGGCATCAATCAAAACACAGCAATGTCAAGA
Source organism: Podarcis vaucheri (assembly GCF_965113315.1). Lineage (NCBI taxonomy): Eukaryota > Metazoa > Chordata > Lepidosauria > Squamata > Lacertidae > Podarcis > Podarcis vaucheri. The sequence goes on along the minus strand of NC_138755.1, from coordinate 33,619,249 downwards.
CTGGAACACTGAGCTCACTCAACCTATTCACTGGGACTCTGCAAGCGCTTTATGGCCCAGGACGTTTCACCGCGCTTGAGGCAAAACAGAAAATGCTGCCCCCCTCCTGCCCCCAACCTTCTCTTCTGCAGACCCACCCCCCACCCATGCTGAAAGCGGCAGAGCAGTAAAATGGAACCAATAATAATATAACAGGCCTTTAATAATTGGCAGCAAAATTTTATCAAGACATAGCATGTAAGGAAAAGTGGACAGAATCAGAAATGGCTGAAGGAACCATAGATGGGGTCAGCAGCGGAGCATATGCCCGTGCTGCCGAGGCGGGCACGCTCCTGAGGGGGGCATGGCATGCTCCCAAGGGGGGCATAGCGTAGAAGGTGCCCTCCCAGGCATGAGATAGCTGCTTGGGTGCCTGGAGCGGTGCATCTGACATGGGCAGAGACAGTGGCGTAGCGTGAGGGGTGCCAGGGGTGCCGGCCGCACCAGGCGCAACATCTGGGGGGGGGGCGCGCTCGCTGCCTCCGGAGTCGCCGAAGAGCCTCGGGCGCAGGCTGTAGCGGAGCCGCATGTCTCGCGGAACCGACGAGCTGTGCGCGCGTCCGGGCTGAAGGCGCCCGGCAGGCAGCGGCTCTCAGCGCTCGCCTCAGAGGACGCGCCAGGCAGCCCCTCCTCACAGCCCCGCCTCCGCCGCCGCTGCTGCAGCTGCTGGGCCATGTTGCATTTTCCTCGCCTCTCTGCCCCCCTCCTCCTCCGGGCAAGCGGCATCGTTTGGGCGGCAGCGCCAGCGGCAACTCGCAGGTTAGGGGGGGTGCAAATTACTTGCCTTGCCCCGGGTGCTGACAACTCACGCTACGCCGCTGGGCAGAGAGAGCCGCCCATGTCAGACATTTGGCGTGCCGCCCGCCTGTGACTTCTAAGCCTCCCCCAAGCTGTCAAAACGAAGGGGGGGGGAGGGGAAAATATCACTGGCAAAGGGGTGCAGCTCCCCCCTTACCCCAACGGCTCGGGGTAGGCCTGAGAGTTGTGGGCAGGCGGCTCGCCAAATGCCACCCCCCCTCAGTGAGGGCACCCCCACTGCCCCCTTCCTACACCCCTGGATGGGGTTCCCAAGCAATTTCCTATTCGTAGAACCACAGAATAGAATTGTAGAGTTGGAAGGGACCCCAAAGGTCCTCTAGTCCAGCCCCCCGCAATGAAGGAATCTCAGCTCAAGCATCCATGGCAGACAGCCATCCAACCTCTGCTTAAAAACCTCCAAGGAAGGAGAGTCCACGGGACCTGCGTAGCTTCAGCAAAACTGTCATTCCCCAGAGGACCATCTTATTCATGATGAGCTCAACATTAAAGTATTTACCTGGGGTGTAGCCACCACCTGATTCAGCACTTAGATGTAACTGTACTCTCCACAGGTATCCAAAAATAGAGGGTTATGGCAAAACCTGCAGACATCTTAAGTTTCATCTGAAGGACAGATAAGTGCGAGAGCTCTGACCTCACTTGACTGACATTCTGAGCAGGCCCACTGAAACGAAACCTGGAAAGTTCCAAAGTGTGAGGTAATAAAATAAAAAAAAGTGTGTTTGAATGCTCAGTATTAAGTGTCATTTGGTTTCCAGCAAAGAGCCAATGACCGGGAACAAAGAGCGCAGAAGCCTGAAGATGAAACCCTTTTAAAGGGTAGCCATTTTTAGCCATACTGTATAGACATAGTTTCCTGCCCTGACAACCTGTGAGGAAAGGTGAATTAGGAATATAAATAAATAAATAGATATAGATAGATAGATAGATAGATAGATAGATAGATAGATAGATGATAGATAGATAGATAGATAGATAGATAGATAGATAGATAGATAGATAGTTGCACAAACCTGGCTGTCCCAAGACTTTTTGCTCCCTGAGGCAAAGGACAAGATGGCGTCCCCACCAAACCATTCCTGACAGGATTGTTGGTTTGATCATACTCCCACGCTGCAAATGGAATAGCATCGTCCGCTATACCCGAGGGCAGCAGGGTAGTTTAAAGGGGTACACCCAGCTCTGGTCTCCAACAGAGGGGAATAGTTGTGGGCTTACGGCCACTGGCCCCCTCATGCGCCACAGCATCTGCCGCCTGAGGTAATTGCCTCAGTCTGCCTAATGGTAGGACCAGCCCTGTGCCCAAATCACTTTTGGTTGTGAGTAGGGGCCACAAATATTGACTACGGTTAAGCCGAAACATGATGGCATGGTTACTATATTTTCTGTTGTGAGCCGCCCTGTGATCTTTGGAATTAAGGGTGGTATGATAAACAAACATTCTGAAGGAAATCCGCCCTGAGTGCTCACTGGAAGGACAGATCCTGAAGCTGAGGCTCCACTACTTTGGCCACCTCATGAGAAGAGAAGACTCCCTGGAAAAGACCCTGATGTTGGGAAAGATGGAGGGCACAAGGAGAAGGGGATGACAGAGGACAAGATGGTTGGATAGTGTTCTCGAAGCTCCCAGCATGAGTCTGACCAAACTGCGGGAGGCAGTGGAAGACAGGAGTGCCTGGCGTGCTCTGGTCCATGGGGTCACGAAGAGTCGGTCACGACTAAATGACTAAACAACAACAACAACAATGATAAACAAACAAACAAACAAAGTGCTTGTATGGGTAATATGGGCCTGCCTTTGGAAACTGTTCCAAGGGAACCAGTTCTTCTTCTTCTTTGGCGATCACATTTACCTCAGAATAGAAGCCCCATGGCTGCTCACTAGGAGCACCCATTTTGAATGCATCTCACCAGAGTTTAATGGTTGTTCTGCCTTCTTGTCTGCTCCCAGTCACAATTCAAAGCGTTGCTGCTCACTTTTAAATCCCTGCATGGCTTTTGGACCTGGGTACCTGAGGGATTCACACATTTCAAACTCAGTACTGGGCTAGGTTCAAGGTTCATGTATGAATATACGAAGCCCTGAGCCCTTTATATATCCCAGCAAAATTACTGAGATAATCTGGAGGAGCTCCGTTAGTTATACACGTACATACCGTGCCAAACCACAATTTCACCCCGGGAAAAAAGTGGACAAGAGCGCAACACCCAAAATGGCTGCCTTGATCTCATGTGAAAAAATGAGTTGTCATCCCCCCCCCCCCAGGACACTTGACAGGTATGTACATATTTCTGACCTGATCCATCAGGCCTCTTACGTACTAAGCACAGTCATCCACATTATTGATATTCAGGCATCTCTTGAAGAGCAACAGGCCTATTCATTTGTTTTAACTCAAAAGATGAGCCAGCCCTTTTTAATGATTATTTTGTTTTTATGGTGTTTTATACTTGCATTTTATTCTGCCTGTTGATCACCGCCTTGATATATGAGTGGGCAGCTTACATATACATAGTGTGTGTGTGTGTGTGTGTGTGTGTGTGTGTGTGTGACATGTTAATTTTTTTAAATGCTACTGTTTTATTTATTTGCGGCTCTTCTTTTATTACCATTGCTTAATTGCTTTTTTGCTTTGATTTTATAGCTGTAAGCTGCCCTGTTTTTTGTTTTGCTTTTTACACTGAAGGGCAATGGATAGCTAAAAATCATCCATTGCCCTATCTTCATTCCTCTATCCTCCCCGCCCCTCCGCCCCCCCCCGCAGGAGGAAATGCATCTGATCGGAAGACTAGTTTAACTGGCGCTATTTGCATAGTCAGTAAGACATTGTGGTATGCTAAGAATGCTTCCCAGAATTGCCAGGCTGTCATACAGTATCTCTTTAGGAAAGGCTATGTGTAACATCCCACACTGTAAATCTCTGGTACACGTTTTTGATTCTTATCTCCCAGCCTTGGAATTCCTCCAGCAATCCATTTGCCCAAGGAACAAAAGGAAGCTCCCACCTTTGCATATTTGCATGCTCATCATTCCAGGTATGAATGAAATCCCCACCTGCTGAGAAATTCCCACATCGTTCCACGAGTTCCAGGAAATGAAAACACCCAGTCTTCCTTGGTTCACATTTGCATGATCACTATCCCTAGAATAATACGTATTGCGAGAAGAGCTCAGCATTTTCTCACTCTCTCGTTCCAGTTCTACAAAGCAACAGCAACAAGATCTGCAGCAGAATAACCCCACGTGAAATAAAGCTACCATTAATAATAATAATAATAATAATAATAATAATTTATTATTTATAAATAATTATAAATAATAATTTATAAATAATTATAAATAATAATAATTTATAAATAATTTATAAATAATTTATAAATAATAATAATAATCTGGCTGAGTTTCCCCAGCCACTCTGGACAGCTCCCAACCAAGTGTTAAAAACAGTACAGTGTTAAATATTAAAAACTTCCCTGAACAGGGAAAACTTAAAATTTTAAATTCTGGCCATGTTTTTACGAAGTTTTTTTTTTGGGGGGGGAAGGGGAGGAAATTTTAATGTTCTATAATGATGATGATGATGATGCCTCAAACAAGGAAATTAAGCAAAATCCTAATTTACCATCTTTGAAGAATCCTATTTCCCATCACAGATCTACAATTTTGCAGAGTAGTTAAACAATCAGTCCCTCTTCCCAGGGAACTCTGGGAATTGTAGCTCTGTGAGGGGAATAGGGGATCTCCTAACCTAGCAACTCTCAGCGCACTTAACAAACTACAATTCCCAGGATTCTTTGGAAGAAGGTTTACATGTACCATGGTACCTCAGGTTAAGAACTTAATTCGTTCCGGAGGTCCGTTCTTAACCTGAAACTGTTCTTAAACTGAAGCACCACTTTAGCTAATGGGGCCTCCTGCTGCCGTTGTGCCGCAGCAGCGCAATTTCTGTTCTCATCCTGAAGTAAAGTTCTTAACCCGAGGTACTATTCCTGGGTTAGCAGAGTCTGTAACCTGAAGCGTCTGTAACATGAGGTACCACTGTACTGTGCAGATAGGGCCACAGTCTTCACCAATAGGGTGCTCTCCAGTTATTTTACACTATGACTCCCATCAGCCCCAGCCATAAGAACTGGTCGTCAAAAGCAGCTGCAGAGGTCTCAAATATTTTTGCTCAACCTCCCCCTGCTGGTGACACAAGGTTTTCTCACCTCACTGAAGTGCTTCATTTGACTTCACTGAGGGTTAATTCAGACTTTCTCAGTTCACACGAGGGAACGCTACTCCCACAAAAATAGCATCCTGAACCTACACAGTAAACATAGCATGCCAGGGAGGAGCAGGTCGTGTATGCATAGAGGCCCTGGGCTGCCCAGACAACAAGACCCCTCCCCTTCTCGGCCTCGCTGATGTGGTCCAAAGAAAAACAGAAAAAATACGTTTGGCACCTGTGCGCGGGTGGCACTGTGGGTTAAACCTCAGAGCCTAGGACTTGCCGATCAGAAGGTTGGCGGTTCGAATCCCCGTGATGGGGTGAGCTCCCGTTGCTTGGTCCCTGCTCCTGCCAGTTCGAAAGCACATCAAAGTGCAAGTAGATAAATAGGTACCGCTCCGGCGGGAAGGTAAACTGCATTTCCGTGCGCTGCTCTAATTCGCCAGAAGCGGCTTAGTCATGCTGGCCACATGACCCGGAAGCTGTACGCTGGTTCCCTCGGTCAATAAAGCGAGATGAGCGCTGCAACCCCATAGCCGGCCACGACTGGACCTAATGGTCGGGGTCCCTTTACCTTTACCTGGCTGCCGGAGTTGCTGGAAGGAGGTGTACAAGGCACCATCCAACTGTCTTAGGGACTCCACTCTGGATTTGTGTAGGAGTTACTCTTTAGCCTTTTATTTTCTCGAAGATATCCTGCAAGGCAGCAGAGGTTTAGGACCAGAATTTTTGTTCTTCTGAATGGGCTGCTTTCCAGATTGCCAAGCCCCCTATCTGCCTCCAGATGAACCAAGATATATAAATATTAAGGAACCAAAATACAATGCAGGAGGAATTCATAAACCTCCTGCAGCAGTCAAACTTCCTTCCTGTAGCACCACTGTAGAGCTTCAATTCATTCCCCCCTCTGCAATAACATGGAATAAGAAAGGTGAGTGAGACTTTTTGACATTGAAGATATATTCATAAAAGATGTGTAGTTGGCTTTCAGGAAGGCTGTGATGCAAAATGAGCATTAGCATCGCACTCAATAAATATCAGATAAGAAATTGACCTATTGAATTGGACTATGTCATATCACAGAAGACATTAGGTGATATATGGCTATAGGAAAATCATTGCATTGATAATCTGGACATGTATCAAACAAATGTACGCCTAATCCTATATATCATTAATAAACTACTTCAAACTTTGTAACAAATATATCCGCCGGCAAAAACAAATTGGAACAAACAGTACCTCTTCATGTAGCAAGTGTGATCGCATGTTATGAATGCTCACTACACACATAAAATTAGTGCACCGGGGAACACCTTCTTACACTGAATTTTATTCATGGAGGCATCAGGTTGGAAAAGGCTTTATTTGATCATGGAAATAATTGACTCCTGGTTTTTGAAAAAAAAAATGTTTTAAATTATTTTGTGAAGCTCAGGCATCTCCTTGCAGTCACAGTAATAAACATATCACCACAGTCGATTGCATATTTTTTCCACAATTGCAAATTGATGTACCTTATTACTATCTATTAATGCCTACATTCTTTTTTGCACAGGATTGTTATTAACATTTTTCATCAGGGTTTCTCCTTTACCTTACTTTAGACATACTATCAAAAGAAAATATTTAGTCCACCCCTAACGCGCAATGGAACACTTCTGAAGATGTGAATCTTCTGTTTACTCTTTAAGGATCACGGAATCAAGCTGTAAGGTTAACCGCCCTGTTATATGTTTGACGTATTGTTTCCATATAGAGTCCAGTGATTGACGCAAAGTAATATGTTTTATTGTCAACATGAACAAGTGTAGACCTATATAAAAAGTATCACTTTTAAAAATGGAGGCTGGGGCGTTCTCTAGCTCTTTCTGGTTTCAGAATCAGGAATATAATGCTGTCTTTGCACTAGAACACCAGCAACATTTGCTTAAAGAAAAATAAAAATGACTGCTACTTGTTTTCCTGGGTGGGGACCAGACAGGGTTAGAAGTGAAGTTCAGGGGAGGTAATGGCTGGATCTTGTAGAATCTGTCAGGGCATGGATAGAATCATGATCTAGGCCTGAATCTGGTAGAATGTGGGTAAATCCTGTGAGAAATTGTGGGTGTCTTGTGTCAGGAGCTTGGTTCAGCAGTGGGGACAACGACAAAACTCTCTATCAAGTTTGTTCTAGTTGGGGGCTCTTGGAACCCCAATACCATGCTGGTACCAGACTGGTGTCTTAGGTGGCCATACCCAAAACTCAACTAGGAATGTAAATGCTGCACCTCACAGTCTCTGGGTCAGTTGTTGGGAGAGGGTGCAGAGGAAAGTGCCATTCTGTTGACCAGACAAAAGCAGAAACTCCTAGTATTTACACCAGGCCTGGCCAATCCAAAGGCCTCAAACTGCCAACAAATTACAGTGGTTGATATTGCACATGCCATCTTGAGCAGTTCCACAAGAAGCTACGTCCTAACCTCAAGCTTTAAGATTCCAGTTTTTCAGGACTTAGAGTACCTAACACACTAATGCTTGGATGAATGTAGTTTGACTGGTTGGGCCAGTGAAAGACCTGAAATTGTAATTATGGTTCTTAATATCATTTTCTTTCTTAATGCATTGCTTCAGTTTGGTCCCCCGTGCTGCATGTTGCTAGGATTTCGGTGAGCATTTGAACCCATCTGTAGTACATACAGTCCAAGAGCTCAGGCTGAGATAATTAAAGGGTAGTCATGTGCCCTCCTTTATAGAGACCAGTCCTCCAATTGAAGGTTGGTCAGAGGACTGTGATGTAGGACTGCGAGCAGTCTGGTCCAAGTCCAGTCAAAACCCTAAGAAGGAGCAGGTTTTGAAGACACTCACTAGCTGACTGATAAGGTCACAGCCTTCTCCACAATAGAGACATGCATTTTCAGGTTGTTGTTGTTTAGTCGTTTAGTCGTGTCCGACTCTTTGTGACCCCCTGGACCAGAGCACACCAGGCACTTCTGTCTTCCACTGCCTCCCACAGTTTAGTCAGACTCATGCTGGTAGCTTCGAGAACACTGTCCAACCATCTCGTCCTCTGTCGTCCCCTTCTTCTTGTGCCCTCCATCTTTCCCAACATCAGGGTCTTTTCCAGGGAGTCTTCTCTTCTCATGAGGTGGCCAAAGTCTTGGAGTCTCAGCTTCAGGATTTGTCCTTCCAGTGAGCACTCAGGGCTGATTTCCTTAAGAATGGAGAGGTTTGATCTTCTTGCAGTCCATGGCAGTGGCGTAGCGTGGGTTGTCAGCACCCGGGGCAAGGCAAGTAATTTGCGCCCCCTAACCCGTGGATTTTAGCACTCGAGTCTCTTCCACTAGATTAGTGTGCGCGCCCCCCCAGATGTTGCGCCCGGTGCGGCCGGCCCCCCTGCACCCCCACGCTACGCCACTGGTCCATGGGACTCTCATTTTCAGGTTAGGTTTTAGTAATTATTTCTAAAATTATTGCTGCAGATACTATCTCAGTGGAAGGTCTCATATGACGTAGGAATTGGGCCTTTAATATGATGCCCCATGGAACTCCCCCTTCTTACAGACACCAGCTATTACTGTTTTGTTTTTGAAGGCTATCAAAGACATCCCTTTTCCAACAAATATTTTACATGGGTTGTTTTGTTTTTAATTTAACTGTGTTTTTAATTATGATTTCCAGTGTTGTCTTAAGAGCACACGTAAAATGGAACATAATGAATGCATAGTTTCAAATACATTAATTGTGCAGACTAGGATTTTGATCAAAATAAACTTGCATCCTTTCCCTGTGATTCTTGTTGGGGATGCTTTGCTGCTTGCGTATGCTAGTCCTTTGTCAAGACCAGCGGGATCAGTGATAACATCCCTTCCCTTCTCCCCACTCCTCAATCCTGTTTTTTCTAGACACACATCACATAGTGACACACAGCACATAGTTAAAAGCAGTATTTCAGGGATGGACCCAAATAAAATAAAATAAAATTGACTTGCATCAGGCTCCAGATCAATCAAAAGCACACACATCCTTAGAAACAGACCTTTAAAATGGTTAGTGTGGCGGCCAAATCATTTAGAAATGGCAGAAGATATTGATTAGGAGTCTCCAATGAACAAGGTTATGATTTCAGTTCATCATTTGTTATGGTTCGGGGCAGTTGTCCAGCATGATTTTTATTTTAAAAAATTCTATTTCAACAAGCTCTGGTCATTCATCTTTTAAAGAGTAATCGCAGGAGCTAAAAAAGATCCATGTTCTACTGGTATAACACATAACATCTTCCCCATCTGTGGCATCAGTTTAAGCAATGGAATTAACACATACTGTACTCTGAGCTGGATGTTGCAACAGCTCCTATCCAGCTAGAGTTGCCAACTTTTACATTTCAGAAATGTTGGCCCTCTGGGTGCAGGCCAAGGAGCAGAGCCCAGGCGGAGACTGGTAAGTTTCGGATACACCTGGCATGACTTGGAATTTGCTGTTTTCTTAGAACCGGTACTGGTTACCAGATAACACCAGTCAGATCAGTACAGCCTTGGCTGGCTGGCAGTCAGAAAGCCAGGACAATGACTCTTTGCAGCTTCTTGTTGGAGAAAACCAAATAAGAACACAGGAAAGTTATTCTCAGGCTTACCTGGGGACATCTGGGCTTGAACCTGGGATCTTTCACCTGCAAATTATGTGCTCTACCAGTGAGCTACGTACAGTCCTTTCCAAATAAAATCACCCCCCCCCCCAGTTCAGTTTTCAGTCGAGGCATGCAACCAGGACATCTTAAAAACAGGATTGTCTTTGGGCCGCCTGGTATCACAGATGCTGGAGCACAGAGTTGTATGAAGGCCCAAGAAGAAATGGTTGCCGAGAATATGATGGCAAGTTTCCAGGGTTTATTGGTGGTTGCACCCCCTGCAGTAGGGGAAAGGGCAAGGGCAAGCCAGTTATACCCGATGCCCTTTAGGTGCTGGGTGCCCAGGGAGGTGGGGTGTGCACTCCCTGACCCCGGAGGGAGGGGAATCTTTCGTGGCAGGCTAAACTGGCTAGAGTAGGTTTTTGTTAATTTTCTGCATTTACCATGTTTATTTAAAATAAAAAAATTCCTTCCAGTGGCACCTTAAAGACCAACTAAGTTAGTTCTTGGTATGAGCTTTTGTGTGCATGCACACTTCTTCCTGGAAGGAATTTTTTTATTTTGACTATGGCAGACCAACACGGCTACCTATCTGCAACTGGAACCATGTTTATTTAGTATCTTGTAAAGAATGAGGCCATCTAGTTCAGGGCAGGAGGGGAGGAAGACCCAAATCAGTTTGTATGTCTACAATAAGGCCCATCCTGAACTGCTCTGGCAACTTGGATCCCATGTGATGTTAGTATTCCATCCCCTCTGCTGACGCCAGCCTTTATCTAACTTGGGTAACTCATGCATAACAATACGTAACGCGCTGAGCTAACTGCTGCGTGGTTTTGAATTGCATTTTCATTGCTTCTTTTATTTCTCACATTGCATTTTATTGTATCACAATTTGAATTTTATGGAATTCAGATAATAGTACAATAGAATGCAATATATAATAAGAAGTGAAGCAATGAAGCAATGAAAATTTGAAACCGTGCAGCAGCTAGGGCAATGCTTTACAATGGTTGCAACAGACAAACACCGTCTGCCAGGACCCTCAGCAATTTTCAAGTGATCCATGGGGACGGGAGTGGGGTGGAATTTGGGCGTCGATCTAGATGACGCAAGGTAGAATTTCTATCCTTTGCGGACTAAATATTTGACATTTATTTATTTATAAATGTATTTATATCCCGCTAATTATTAAAATGAAAATATCAAAACAGCTCGCAACATAAGAGCATAAAAACCATGCAATAAAAACCATATTGAAAAGTTAAAACCATAAATGGGATAATTAATGTGGAAGTTGGAAACTCTGGGTTTGGATCCAGGAGCCAAGATACTACTGCTTGTGGCAGAGAATGAATAGGAGGGAGTAGGGAGAGAGGCTTCAGCACCCCTAAACATCTGTCTTTTCCCCCTCTCCTGTTAGCCCTAAATCTGCTTTGTGGTCCGCTCAGTTTTCTTGGTGGGCAGTGTTGCAGTCGGGCATCTGGGTCCCTGCGGTGATCTGGCGTTGGGGCAGGGAGTTGACGGCCCCCTCATGCCAATTCGGGCCATGTCACTGGAGCTGGGTGGGTGCAGCACCCAGTGCGGCCCTGCTGGCCGATTAGTGCTGGCAGGGGGCGTGGCCACGGGAAATTTAACTGTGTTGTGGGCAGGGGGCTCTCCTCTCTCACCCTTTCACCAGATCTCCCAACCCACCCACCCTCTTTTTATGCTTTGCTATGACACGACCTTGCTATGGCCGCCATATTGTTGGGGCCGGGTAGGAATTTGGTTTTCACCTACCTTGTAGCAATTGTCACAACTTTGTGAGGTTAGGCATTGGGTAAGCCTTCGTGAAATATACTCGGAGTCGAAAGTGGATTTCATGCTCTTCATTCAGCTCATAGTGGTGAGGAGGAATGGAAGTTCCCCCACAATATCTGCTTTATATACATTATTTACACAATGGGCTGCATGTGATTGGCTAATTCCAGGGTTCTCCTGTAGGCCAATCAGGTTGTGGATTCACTTCCACCTGGAGCTGGATTGGGTGGACCAATCATACTGCTGCATTGTTCTAGGACCAATCAGACTGCTGCATTCTGAATCCTATTGTTCTAGGACCAATCAGACAGCTGCATTTTGGATCCTATTCAACTCAGTACATAACACTTTGTTTGGATGGAGGGGAGGTTGTAGCCTCTGTCTGCCCCTCCTCATTAAGGATATCCTTGTTGAAGGGATCCGGGGGTGTGGAACTTGCCCAATGCCCGGACATGGGCTAGGGTCATGCCACGACCCCAAAGGGGACCCCTCGGGGCGCTCCTATTTTATGTAAGTCATACGGCTCCCCCTATGGTGGTTTACCCTTAGATGGACTCCCTGCAGATGGGCGGGAGTTGAGATATAGCCTGGCTTCACCCAATGCCTAAGCCACTGATGGCCAAACATGGCCCTCCAGCTGTTTTGGGACTACAGTTCCCACCATCCCTGGGACACTGGTCCTGTTAGCTATGGGAGATGATGGGAGTTGTAGTCCAAAAACAACTGGAGGGCCAAGTTTGGCCATCAGTGGAACTTAAGCCAAACTGCTCACATCTGTAACCAATGAGGTTGTGGCCTATTTGATCCCATAAACCTAAATACTTGTGTCTGTGTGTTTATTAATCACTAGGGAACTGCAGGTCACGGGACCTTCGCACGCAATTGTCTCTCACCATCAGGCAAGCCAGCCCAACAGCTGAAAGCAGAAGCCCTTGACATATCTGAATCTACAACCATTTTCTTTCCCTGGCTGCAGAGCTATAAAAGCAGAGGCTTTTGTCACTTGCAGAGGGCCACTGCCAACTGTAGACCCAGTTCCCATTCAGATTGGCCATTACTTTAAACGGTTACCTAAATTTGTTTTCTTCTTCCCTCCCCTTTCCCCTTCTTTGATGTGTCTTTTAGGTTGTAAGCCTGCAGGCAGAGACGGTCTTGTTTTTAATCTGTCTGTGGCATTAAGGAAGTTTCAGGTGCTTTAGAAATTAACAACATTGTCAGCAGCTGGGCTGAACTCCTACTTCCCAACGGGGTGGTTGTTTGCAAGAGAATTATTGCACTGCTCCTAGGCACCCATCTGATCAGAAAGTAAGTTCTCATTCCAGATGTCCCTAAGGGGATGAAGGTTGTTCCTCTGGATTTTAAATTCCAGGGGGAGGACCCTGGAGCAAGCAGGAGGCTGCAACCACATGATCAAGTGAGGCAAAATCAAGTTGCAAACATGATTCTGAAAAGCGACCCAAAAGGACATCAAATCATGGTGGTAGTGTAGAATCAGCCCACATAATTCAGATGGTGGCATCTCAGTGGCAGCCTCAAGAGCCAACATGGTGGGTGACCTTGGTGGAGCCAAATTGCTCCAGATTACTCACTCAGACCTTCTAAATCCACAATTGCCATCATTCGCCAGATGTTAATGTGTGCTATAAACGTGAGCTATAAACAACCAAGCCATTTCTAACAAGGTAGATTGAGGATAAAAGAAATCTGGGTCACAGGCGGTTTAGGTGCTGCTGCATCAATTAGGTGTGGTTAAATGTACTTTGGGCAGGTGAGCACAAAGTAGTCCTGGTGGCATGCCTACCTCCTCCTCAGTCTCACATCTTCCTCCTGAGCGAAAGCAAATCAAGTCAGAAGAACTGGTGAGGCTGAATAGGCATTCTTTGACTTTTCTTCAGGGCAGCAGTAGCAGGGCGAGTGGGCAGAAAGCCTTTATGGGATCCAGTATGGAACTCCCAGTTTAAACAGCAGGATCACCTTTAACTTAGCCTAAGGTAAAGGTAAAGGGACCCCTGACCATTATGTCCAGTCGTGACCGACTCTGGGGTTGCAGCGCTCATCTCGCTTTTTTGGCCGAGGGAGCCAGCGTACAGCTTCCGGGTCATGTGGCCAGCAGGACTAAGCCGCTTCTGGCAAACCAGAGCAGCGCATGGGAACGCTGTTTACCTTCCCGCCGGAGCAGTACCTATTTATCTACTTGCACTTTGATGTGCTTTCGAACTGCTAGATTGGCAGGAGCTGGGACCGAGCAACAGGAGCTCACCCCGTCGCAGGGATTTGAACCGCCAACCTTCTGATTGGCAGGTTCTAGGCTCTGTGGTTTAACCCACAGCGCCACCCACATTCCACTAACTTAGCCTACCTATGCCCAAAAAATGGCTAGAAGCCACAATAGCTACGTATAAGCTCCAGCATCAGAGGCAATCCATGCTGAATACCATGCTGAGAATCGCAGGTGGGGAGAGCACTGTTCCATTGAGGTACTACTTGCAGGTTGGCCACTATGAGAACCAGATGTTGCATTCTGGTGGACCTTTGGCCAGATCCACTAGGGGTTACTTCTCAGGTTCTTAAGAAAGATTCTTCGGCCAGCTCAGAGTATCAGGACCAGACTGATGAAGTCATTTTCATCAGCTCAGGGTCCCTCGGCAAATTTGCAGCAGAAAACCTTGTCTCTTGGCAAGTTCATGGTCTGTAATGATCAAACATCACTGGAGATACCAGGGTAGTAGATCTACCTTTACATCAGGGGGCTCCCCAATGGGCCTGATGGTGCAGCTTTCTAGTTTGCAAATCTGCTTGCCATGAGTCCTGCAGTATGTGCTCCTGGTTTGTGTAGCTCATTTCCACCTGGCCTCAGAGGACAGGGACTGACTCCAGCTACAAAGTCTGCTTTTGCTGCTCGGAATATCTAAAGACCATCAGGGTGGGGTATTGTTTAGGGTTTGTTGCTGGGGAAAGATTTAGGCTCCATCTGCATTATACATTTAAAGTGGTATCCTGTTGATAACTGATAACTGAGCTGGATTCAATCAAGTGAATATTTGAAAGTAAAACAAGAAGTCCCTGTTAATATCCAAGTAGGAATAAAGGATTTATTTTCAATACAAAAATTGAATTTTGTTTTGTGCAACATAAAACAACATTTGTGCAAGTTTTCCAAACAGAAAACGAAACTATGAAGGTGCTTCCAACACGATTTGAGGTCACTAGTTGATAAGGCATTTTTTGATACATACAAAATACAGATGAGTGCAGAAAAGAATGGCTTTTTGATCCAAGTCAAGATTATTTCTGACAGATGTACACCACCACTTTGTGTCTGACATGGATAGTTTTATTGGAATGGTTTCACAAGACTCTTTTGAGCGTTGTGAAATAGAAACAGAAGTGTTATCCCAGAGATAACTTTCCCCTCACAGAGGATCACCCTTCCACGTTTGTTATGCCACAGCTGCTGACTTCCCTGAGCAAAGCAAGTTCTTTTATCTCTTAAGTATAAAATGATGGGTAAAGCAGTCACTCTCTAGTCACCAGCAAATAAGGTGGGCAGTTGCAAAAGTAGACAGGGCTTCTGCTGCTTCAATAGTTGTGCAGAAGACAGAATTTCAGCTGATGCACCTTGTAATGCAACTTACCTCTGCTGAAGCCCCTCTTTTTCACAACTATTAAAAGGTCAGAAGCCCTGTTCTCTGTTTCACATCTGACCATCTTACCTACAAAGGCATGGCAGTCCCGCTTGCAGAATGTTTATTAAAGAGGAACAAAGCTGAGTTTTCCGATTCCACAAAAGTGGATTAGAACGAGCTTGTTCTACAAGTTACAACACAAACATTTGCATAGTCACTATAAAAGCAATTGCATCATAAACAAACATTGAAGGGAGAACAGGTTTATAAATGTGCAATTAATATATAACTCTGCTTACGACCGATATTGGCTCAAAAAGGTGGCATAACACTCGTACAGATGAATGCTACAAGCTTGTTTCTTGAGAGCTCAAAACCACTGGGGATTTTCCATCTCTTAATAGTGGTATTCGGAGCATGCCCTGACTTAATTGCAGGGCACAATTAATTGAAGGTTCTTAAACAGTTCACTGTGGGGGTTTTTGGCAACGGAGCAAAGAGTTTGAAAAATTGCTAATACATTTTGAGTCACATTCTA
This sequence comes from Podarcis vaucheri, assembly GCF_965113315.1. Lineage (NCBI taxonomy): Eukaryota > Metazoa > Chordata > Lepidosauria > Squamata > Lacertidae > Podarcis > Podarcis vaucheri. Next base: position 33,603,607 of record NC_138755.1, on the reverse strand, counting down.
AATATATCTAGGTGGTGATAGGAATCTTACATTTTCTTAGATATATCAAAAGGATTGCTTTAATTCCCAGCTTGCTAATTCAGACAGGAAAATATTTTCATGTTACAAAACTGGAATTTGATTTTACTTTAATCTCCAAGTTTATTTTATTATTATCAAAATGGGGGTGGGGGGTAGAACCCAATTACATTAATATGATACAGTGGTACCTCGGGTTAAGAACTTAATTTGTTCTGGAGGTCCGTTCTTAACTTGAAACTGTTCTTAACCTGAGGTACCACTTTAGCTAATGGGGCCTCCCACTGCTGCCACCGCTGCGCTATTTCTTTTCTCATCCTGAAGCAAAGTTCTTAACCCAAGGTACTATTTCTGGGTTAGCAGAGTCTGTAACTCGAGGTACTACTGTTCAAGAGAATTAGAAAGTGCAATGCAAACAATAATAATCAAACCTGTAAATTAAAACAACCAATCTCAACTCGCTTTGGCTCGGTTCCTTCTAGAGTCTGTATGTATGCTTGAGAAACTGTGGGCACGGTACATCAAGTTATGTGAACTGATTTCAAGTGTTGCTGCATATATAGACCTTAAGAGTGCAGTCCTATACATGTCTACTTAGAAGTGTTGTTTTTTTAAAAACATATATATATATTCCCTTTTGCCAGGGATCCCTGGGAATTCTAGTACATTTTAAGTTAGGCTATTGTTTGCTTTCAGAATCCTCTGCTCCTCTGCAAACTACAGTTCCCAAAATTTCTGGGAGAAAGCACAATAAACTGGTATAAGACAGATGCAGTTTGTAACGCAGATATATAACCTTACATTTCTGCATTTGTTAATCACTTTTCCCTAGCTTTTAAAAAAGTGCAATATGCATTTTAGATCAAAGCTTCCAAAACCAAAATGTTTCATGGGCTTAGGATCCCTGTGCCAGTTTACATCAGCAGCAGAATCGTATGGTAACACTTTACCTGGACTGTGCCACTTAAAACTGCAAGCCAAAGATCACATCGATCAGAATGCTTCCCTATGAAAAAGCCCCACTTCCAAAAGCACGCACACAGAAAGTTAGCATGCCCAAGGAAAGCTTGAACTGCTAGCTTTCTATGGCCACTGGTATTCAGATCCTGAAGTGGCAAGTTCCAGGAAGTAACAAGTATACCCCCATGATTCTTTTGATGAACTTGGCCCTACAGTTTCAGCTTGTGTCTGAGATATGAAACTTTGTACTTAATTGCACACAGAATCCAGTGCGGTCATCCTGGCAACCTATCATATCTTATGCATTTTCAGCACAGTCTTAGGCATATTTACTCAGAAGTAAATCCCCTGTCCAATTGTAATCATTCCCAAATATGTATGCATGGGAATGCAGTTTTTCGTCTGCTTGCCCCTTCACCAAGTCTTTTCCCTTTCCTGTTTTCAGACCAACAGCATCTGATGTATTAGGATAAGTATGAATGCAAATCCAGTGTTTATTAAGGAAAAACTAAAACTAAAACTAAGTTTATAGTGCTGGGTGGAGGAAGGGTGTGTGTGTGTGTGTGTACATTTTGGGGAACTCTAAGCAGAGATGAGCCAATCACGGCATTCAACTAGCCTCAGTGGCATTTCAGAGCTAAAGAGAAAGGCTTCTTTGGGAAAGATTGGAAAGGTGGTTAACATACGCAGTCTCACCTTCCCACGTATTAAAACATAAGTTACCGTCAACAATTCACAACCCATTACCACCATAAGTTCTGCAGCTTTTAAGCTAAAGGTAAAGGGAGCCCTGACAATTAAGTCTAGTTGTGAACGACTCTGGGGTTGCGGCGCTCATCTCGCTTTACTGGCCAAGGGAGCCGGTGTTTGTCCGCAGACAGTTTTTCCGGGTCTTCCGGGTCATGTGGCCAGCATGACTAATACACTTCTGGCAAAGCCAGAGCAGTGCACGGAAATGCTTTTACCTATGTGCAAATCACACTTCTCATTTTCGCATAGTGCAAACTCCCAAAATGTTAAGGAGCAACTTCTGAAAATGGAAATGTGAGCAAGACCACCCAAAGCTAATTTGCTTATTGATAGCAAATGAATGAACGTTTGCTCACCTTACCCTACAGAGAATCGGGACATTGGCCCATCTAGCACAATAGTGCATGCACTAACTGGCAGCGACTCTTCAAGGTTTTAGACAGGGGATGTTCCCAGACATACCTGGAGGTGTCAGGGATTGAACCTGGACCTTTTGGCATGCAATGTGTGTGCTACGGCCCTTCCTCAATCCTGTCTTCCTCCCAAATGTCAGTGGCATAACTTAAGGCTTGCGTGGCATCTTCAAGATGTGCACTCCATTCAAGGTGAGAAATGGCCAAGCCTATTAGGCCCTGCATAAACTGCAGAATCAACCCCCACTGCACTGGACAAAGCTGGAGAAGACTGGTAGTGATGGACAAGGCGTTTTTCAGGGATGCTTCTACACCATTACTGAACTTCTCAGTGAAGAAAATAAAAATAATCCTGGAACACAGTTTGGAATCTGCCCAGTTGAGGGAAAATATGGATAAAAAATGGAATTCAAGTTAGGAATGAAAATGGGGACGACGACACCCAAACCCTCAGTAACCCTGATTGAAGCCACAGCCCAAACTAATTCCATGAGAGGAACTGTCACAGTACAAAGCGTTTTTAGCAGTCAAGGTGCCTCAAAAATATTCTGTGCAAGTACATTTCCTTTGGCTAGCTGAGACCTCTCCTCACTGCTCTTGCTACAGAGGAATGTGGGTAACTTTCCACTGAGTTCTGCAGTTGCAGAGGCAGCAATCTTAAGTCCTTCGCTTTAAGTAATGACCGGTTCTTGCTTTCCTTCTGTAATGAAATTCAAAGTGATGATAAAGTTGGAGGGAGACTGTAGAAGCACCAGTCTCACTCTCGTCGTTCTTGTGGAAAGACGAGTCTCCCTTCTATGTTGTATCCTTCATGAAAGGCCATCTCAAGTTCAAAGTCCCGGAAGCATGAAAGCCCCCCTGAAACGTTTCACTAAGTTTGACTCTGCAGGTGTGTTTTTCCCCTTCTTCTTCCTGAGCAGGAACTTCTCAAGTTCACCTGACTGTAAAGCAAAGGCAAGGAGCCACTGATGGATGTGCAAAACTCATAGTAAAAAATTGAGCTAGCTTGGCTATTTTATTTGAACTCCAGATCTACTTTAAGCAGAATTTGGGGGTAACAGTTCTCAGAAGGCTCCAAGAGCTTTATGCACCTATATTCACCAGCATCTGCTATGCCATCTGGATTGCAATCCGTACACCCGTATCCTGCCTCACATTTTCTCTCCCCTCATAATCAGGCACCGTAAAATACTACGGCGGGTGAGCAGCAAGGCGGCACTTCCCCACAAACTATGCGCACAGGAACTTGCAACAGCTGGTAAGATGGACATGGCAGGCCTCCGTCTCCTTGCGCAAGGAGAAGTAGTGGCAGCTGTACACGAACACAAATGAGTTCATAAACCTCTTCCCCTGATCCTCATCCCACCCAATATTATAGCAGAGGTCAATTCAGCCAAGAAAAAATGGCCTTAATCCTGCTTTTTCAAGAACAGAGGAGTCCAATGACATGGCCCTAGAAAAGTTCGACCTGGGATAAAATCCAGCATCACACATTTGGCTTAAAGTGCGCTAACTTCCCATACTCAAAAAGCAGAACCCACTCTGTAGCAGTGTGGAAATGTACTTAGTTGAGATGATGTCTGTACTCTTTAAGGGTCCCTGGAATGCTGGCTAGCTATCTGTTGACAGTCTGCTTAGTTGCGGTGTCAGATTTAGCTAGCTCCCTGAGTTTAAATAATGTCCGTCGCCCCCCTTCATATTAGATTTAAAATTTCCATAGTGCTGGCTCTTCAGAGAATAGGGAAGCTTTTGTGGAATGTTGCCCGGGAACATGCTGAGAGATAGGAACTATTGATCGGGTCGTAACTGAACTCCCAATGAAAACCCCTTTGATGCAGGTAAAACTCTGGTGCTGTCCTTAGAATAATTTCTGCAGGGAGGAGATACACATCCCAAGGGTGCCTCGGGTCTGTTGCACTGAAGTGCAGAGGCAGCGCACTTGAGAGGGATGCGATGAACTCATGGGACGCTGCCACAAGATCGCAAGAACTGGGTGCCGTTGCGCTCAGCTCCTGCTTGCAGACTTCCAGTGGGAATCTGTGAGAACAGATCTGTTTTCCCACTGTGAGAACAGGATGCTGGACAAGATGGGACTTTGGCCTGAACCAGCAGAACTCTTCTTATGTTCCTACAAACGCCAGCTGATAAAGCTGCCGCAAGATCCCTCCAGCACCTTGAGAAATTAATGATGCATTGCAAAGCACCAGTAGCGTGCAGAGTCAGCAAAGCACCATCTCAGACATGGTAGACCTCTTCTTCCAAGGTGTGGTTCACTTCCCCGCGTAGGTGGCTGAAGGTGTTGTTCCGCAGGATTTGCCAACCGCGGTGGAAACTACTCTGGGTTGTGCTCCGCGAGACGGTTGGAGACGGTTCCTTCCGGAAAAGATCGTCCAGCTCTAGCTTCCCGGATAACTTGTCCAGATCCTCTTTGTCTTGGCCCTTAAAGGCCTCTGCATAGCGAAGCATCTTCTGCTTGCTGGCATCCAAACGCTCTTCCACCCTGCGCGGATTAGAAACAATGAGGTGAAGGACTCAAGCTTGGTGTTATCAGCAGGAAGCTCTAACCAACAGAGCTGCAAGTCACTTAATGGTCTGACTTATCTGCTTCCTATGTTGCCATTAGATAGAAGACAGATGATAGATAGATAGATAGATGATAGATAGATAGATAGATAGATAGATAGATAGATAGATAGATAGATGATAGATAGATAGATGATAGATAGATCAGGCTTCCTCAACCTCGGCCCTCCAGATGTTTTGAGACTACAATTCCCATCATCCCTGACCACTGGTCCTGCTAGCTAGGGATCATGGGAGTTGTAGGCCAAAAACATCTGGAGGGCCGAGGTTGAGGAAGTCTGTGATAGACAGACAGATATATAGACGATACGATAGATAGACAGATGACAGACAACATAGCTGCAATTGCTGTGCCATCAAACTCATTCATTCTTGCATGCAAATACAGCACTAGACAAAAGGGACTCACCTGAGAAACCACCTGTCCCCTAGTCCGTACTCTCGCCCACAGATGCCAGAGCGAGGCCAGAGGCATCGTGGGAGTTTCCGCTCAAGCATGACTGTAGTGGCAACAACCTGAAGAAGAACAGAAGGTCAGGGGGCAATCCTTCGACTTGACAGGTTTGTATTCAGAAATCAATCTGTTTCAGATTATCTGAATTTTAAACTTTACTGGATGCAATTCAGATTAATAATGGAGAACAACTATTTTTAAAAAAAATATTAATGAAGTGATATTTGAGGTAATATAAGGCTGTAAGGTAACATCTAGATCATAGCTAGAGAAGCAGCAGCAGACACTATCAATAGCTACCATTTTTACACTCTCAATCTACAGGAAGCCAGTTTCATGACTCCGGGCAGGCGTGCCAGCCGAGGGGTTGTGAGGCACTTTGCCTCCCCCCTGAAATTCTTAAGGAGGGGGCTGGGCCCCCCCAATGTTGAGTGGTGGCATGGTGTGCCATGTCAGTGCATCACAGGATGTGGTGCATGATATCAGATGTCGGCCCCCTTCAATAGCAGGGCAAGTTGGCTCTCCTGATTGTGGCCCTCCTCAAAAAATTTGACCAAGTGCAGACTGAAGTGCTGAGAATTCTTGTTCAGAAATCCCCAGGCTGTCTACAGGACCAGAATTCCCAGGATTCCTTGCCTGGGAGCCATGGAACTCAAACCAGACTGAAACCAGTGTAAATTTGGACATGTGCTAAGCAAGCAGAGGTGGCCTTTGTAGCACTTCTCATTCTCGTGCCACTCGAATCTCTGCCATGCTCACATTATGTTCTCACCTGTGCTCTCCAAAGCTCATCCCGTTCGCTGGCCACCCGCCAGTGGGTGTCGCCCATCATGGCAATAAGCAGGTTCAGCATGAGCAGAGTGGCAATGATCGCAAAAGCAAAGTACACCACGCTGAACATGAAAGGCAGGTCCACTTCGTAGTTGGCAGGTCCGTCAATGATGGTCAGGAAGAGTTCGAAGGTGCTGAAGAGAGACATGGGGTAGTTGTAGAAATGTCCCACGCCATTAGGGTCCTCTGTCTGGAAGATGATGTAAAAGGCTGGTGGCGGAAGGAAGAAAGGACACAAAGAGGGCTGGTCAACTACAGAAGATGTCAAGGGAAAGGGCACAGGGTGCATTCTATTAATAATAACAATATTAGTAACAATAGCAGCAGTAATAATAATAATAATAAATAAATAAAGAATAATAATAACTGCCCTATACCCATAGATCTCAGAGCAATTCACAGCATAAAATCACAGTACAAAAAAATAGAAAATACATAATAAAAACAAAGACAACCCAGTAATCCCCCCTTCCACAACACGCTTTAAAAGGGCATCGGATGTACACCGGCCAAAGGCCTGGTTAAAGAGGAATGTTTTTTGGCCTGGTGCCAGGTGAACCTCTCTGGGGAGAGCGTTCGACAAACGGGGAGCCACTGCAGAAAAGGCCCTTTCTTGTGTTACCACCCTCCTGGCTTCTCATGGAGGAGGCACACGAATAAGGGCCTCAGAGGATGATTTCAGGGTCTGGGTAGGTCCATACGGAGAGAGGTGGTCCTTGATGTATTGTGCTTCTGAGCCGTTTAAGGCTTTATGGGTCAAAACCAGCACTTTCCAAAATTGTGTACTTTCCAGTTTACGGGCTGCATCTACTGTCACTGAACCTACACTATTGAAGGCACATTAACACCATGTCTTTTGCGTCTCTTTCCTAGCTTCCTTGCCTGTTGACTCCATGCCAATAGTACACAGTTCCCTGCTCTCTCAGGGTGAGGCTCCACTCCAGCTTTTTCCCCCTCCTTTGGTCTTTGCTCAGTTCCATACTCCTTCCACTCAGTTCTCTGCATCCACCACTACATCCTTCCTGAAGATCTCTTCTTCTTAATCTAGCACTGCCTCTGTCCCTCTTCCTTCAGGGACTCTATCTTTGGAAGCTCAGTTCCTCTGAGCTCCATTCTTGCCTAGTAAAAACTGATATGAATCCCCACGGCCACTCAATGCACCCATCCGTTTCTGTCTTACCTGATGCAAAGCCAAGTATCACAACCGCCATTAGGCCACAGAAGCGTATAAGATCTCCAAAGATCATCTAAAGGAAGGAGAGACATGAGATGTTGTGAAATCCAAGCTGTCCACAGCACAGTTATTTCCCACCCAATAAATATCTAGTTTGGACAATTAAAGGTAGACTAGGTAGGTTCGCGTGCTGTAAAGGTAAAGGGACCCCTGACCATTAGGTCCAGTCGTGACCGAATCTGGGGTTGCGGCGCTCATCTCGCTTTATTGGCAGAGGGAGCCGGTGTACAGCTTCTGGGTCATGTGGCCAGCATGACTAAGCCGCTTCTGGCGAACTAGAGCAGTGCACGGAAACGTTGTTTACCTTCCTGCCAGAGTGGTACCTATTTATCTACTTGCACTTTGACATGCTTTTGAACTGCTAGGTTGGCAGGAGCAGGGACCGAGCAATGGGAGCTCACCCCGTCGCGGGGATTCGAACCACCGACCTTCTGATCGGCAAGCCCTAGGCTCAGTGGTTTAACCCACAGCGCCACCCGCGTCCCTTCGCAGGCTGTAGCTATCCTCAAATTGCCAGCTCCAAATTGTTGGAACAGATAGGCCATTAGTCTGATTCAGCATGGCAACTCTTAGGAGGCTTTGGGGAAACTACTGTTGTCATTTAAGGCATTTTTCTCCTGCTTTTGGAGTCTATTCCTGCCATGGCCAGCCATTTTAGCCCTTTCTACGCAACAGAGTCTTCTGGAAGGAAGTTTAGATAGGAGGCAAATGGGAGGCAGAATCTTGAATTGATGTATCTGAATTTGCAACAAGGTCGGTGGCATTCCTCACCTTCTGTATCATAATTGTGAAGGGGCCAAGCATCTGAAACCCTCGAGCGAAATACATGATGTTGCACCAGCCCAGAACCAAGGCACAGGACATGGGTACCACCTCTCCATCGGTGCTTGTGAGTCGCATTACCATGGTCACCAGGATCAAACATGCATACACGATGCTGCAAAGGAAATGGTACGATCAGGAACGTGGACACCTACAGGTGGTTATCCCGCTGTCAGGGACTGGCTGGATGAGGAAGAGTGGTGGGAGCCGCCCACCCAAGAGCCCCCCAAGGAGGGCACAGAAGAAGGCAACTTAGATCCCAGATCCTGGTGGTGGAACACTGAAGAGCAGTCTGTAGAAGGGACAAGCTGGGAGGTGCTAGAAGCAGGGGATTGAGCAATCAAGAGGGGGCAGGAGAAGGAGAGCCTTCCAGGAAAGGCTTAGAAGCTGAGAGTCACAATGTGAGCGCAGACTCAGACAGAGAGGAATCAGGGGTTGGCCCTGATACACAGTGGCAGGACACTCCCAGTCCTGCGGGGTAGTCTCCCCCTCTGACATCTTGATCAAGAAGAATTCTGCACATGGCTGAGCAATGGGCCAGACAGGCCCAGAGGAGGAGTTCGCCCCCTTGACGCAGCCTTTGTCTGCTTGGGAGGGATCTAGTGTGAAAAGATAGAGGGGAAAGAATGGAGGTAGATTTTACTCTAGGAAAAACCCAGGGAACAACCTAGAGGCTATCGCTGCATCCTCTTGAGAGACTAGCTTCTCACTAGATTCTCTCAAAATTCCTCAGAACTACCAGCTGAGGAATAAAACTGACTAATTCACTCACATTTTGACTTCAAGCAGAAAATATTAGTTGCGACTCTCAGAGAGATTTCCAAAGAAAGAGATCTGGGATAGAAGAAGCCCATAAAAGGGGTGGGATGATGGGGAATAAGAGACAGAGAGCAGGTTAGTAAAGGAGGGTTTTTAATGAGTTTTGGAGATGTAGAGACTCACATGATGATGTGGAAAGGTCCTCCCAGGATGGTTCGTCCAAAATACTTAGTGGCTCCAACTCTTAGAATATCTGGAATCTAAAACAATTGCACCAGTTAGAAAGGAACAGCTGTTTTTCACCCAGAGCTGGAGCTACTTGTGCCCTCATAGCCATTTGGTCCAGCCCAGCAGCCTACCCTCATTATGATTACTTTTTTATTATGCTGCCTATTATTATGCTTTATATTATGTAATTATTATTATGCTCCATAAAATGTGTTCTTAATGTTGTACAACGTCCTGGGATCTTTTGGTAAATGGTGGTATATAACACCACCACCACCTTGGGCTTTTCCGTATCCTAGGTACCAGTTTAAGGGTCAAAGTGTGTTAGGGAGGAGATTAAGATCTGTTGTGGAAGTGATATGGTCCCCAAAATAAGTAATTTTAAAATATAAGCTTCCCCGAGTCTATTGAATAAAGTCAAGCATAGATCACATGGATAGTAGTGGCAAGGTAGAATCTACTCTAGAAATTTGGGGTGTATTGGTCAAACACTTCCAAACAGGCAGCATAAATACCTCAAACTATATTTGACTCAGTGCATAAAATCAACAACAAGTTGGATTGCCTTCTTTCAGTCTGCAAGATAGGTAGCTGCTGATTATAGTAATCAAGTCATGTATAGTTTGCACTGTTGTTTGCTAGCAGTTGGAAGTGCTTGGGCCAAACTACAGGGCCCATGGTTTTCTGGAGAAAGTGTTGACAACTGAACTGGTTTCAAAATTTTATAATCTAGATATGCTCTATTGAAGCACAACAGTTCAGTGCCGACCCAAATGGAAGAGGGAGCTCCTGGACTGGTTTTGGTTTCGTTTGAACAATAGCTGTTGCTGGTTTTCCTCACCTCGAGGAGCAAAATTGCCATGGCTCCTATCACAGTGATTAACTCCCCCACCAGCCTGAGATGATCTTCATATGTCTGATAGGACTCCTAAAAACAGAGAAGAGAGGACGACTGGTTAGTGAACGAATAAGGAGATGAGAAAGCCCTGAAAAAGCGACACATTGAACTTGGAAAGGCTCAACCCTTGATTCCCCCCCCCATTGCTTCTAGGCATCTTAAAAAAAAAAAAAAAGTTTTGATTTTTACATTGCTTTGTATTCATATTCTTCTGTTTTCTTTCTGTTCTTGTTTCAGCTTTGAAAGTTCATAAACGTTGTTTACTTTGCACTTTGCAGGCACAATTAATAACTTTAAAAAGACCACAGCCAATAAACTTTTACATGGATAAATACATAGTTGGAATGCACCCGGGTTTCCTGGATTATCTCTTTGCCATCTCCAAATTCTTCCTATGGCGATAGATGCAAGACAAGGCAATAAACTTCCTGAGATGGAAGAGTGGATTGATGCCATCCAGGTGGGGAGATGCAATTTTTCAAAATGTGGAACTTCAGGGAGAAAGGTTCCAGCCTAGCTGTGTCTCTGCTATGGTAGTTATTTTAAGTATTAAAAGGTAAAGGACCCCTGACAGTTAAGTCCACTTGCGAATGTCTCTGGGGTTGCGGTGCTTGACGTTTGTCCGCAGACAGTTTTTCCGGGTTATGTGGCCAGCATGACTAAGCCACTTCTGGTGAAACCAGAGCAGCACATGGAAATGCCATTTACCTTCCTGCTGGAGTGGTACCTATTTATCTACTTGCACTTTGACATGCTTTCGAACTGCTAGCTTGGCAGGAGTCCTAGGCTCAGTGGTTTAGACCACAGCGCCACCCGCGTCCCTTAAAATAAAGTATGGATGTTTTCAAAAGTGAGATACGGCTTTCCTCACCTGCAATCTTAAATGGTATAAAGCACTTTTAATTCTTTTAGGGTTTTACTATTTGTTCCTGCCTCGTTTTGCAGCATGCATGGATTCACTGAGAAACGAGGACCAATAGAACAGGCCTGTTTATTTATATAAGAGGCTATTAACAAAAATAATTGAATTTTAACAGAGGGAACCACATACATACACACCTGCACTGTTTTCTGCACGGCAATGGTCATGTCCCGCTCATCTGTTTGATTTTCTGACCGTGATTTCAGAGGTCTATAAATGCAGGACAGGGTGAAGCAGATAATGTACAGGACATAAAATAATGCTAGGAAGCAGAAGTATGGGCGCCCGTAAGTGTTCCACTTCAGACTCACAAGCTCCTTAACTGGAGTGATGTCTAGGATGCGACGAGCCTGTTGGGAAGAAGCAGAGATTGAGTTTAGCTCCAAAAGACATTTCTTACCGGGACACAGTTTGAAGGGAGGATGGAAGAAACACATTTCTACAAAAAAAATGTATCTCCACAAAGCTCTCTCTCTCCTTCTCTCTCCTTTCCATCCCAAGTGAGGGCGAATTCTTAGAGGAGAATGAGTGCAGATCTCTGCAAACATTTGGCAGGGCTGCTTTCCAAAGCATGAACAAAAGGGTTAGACTGCTTATCTGTCGTGAACAGGGATGGAGGAGAAATATGATTCAGTTCACATTTAAAGCTGAATCTCTCAGATCTGTACTTTCTGAAACAACATACAGTCTTTGAAATTCCACACTGATCTGAATTTTGTGATGGAGTTCTCCAAGCGACAGTTGTTTACAAAAATGCATGCATCAGGGGGACATTAAAAAAATTAAGATGCTAGTGGAAGTTAACATACAAAAAATGCATTCACTCAGGGGAAATAGCATATAGAAATGCGTTTATTAGGAGAAATTCACCCTAAAACTCTGATGATTTTCAAACTGCTGCAAAACATAAGAAAACTGAATTTTAGCTTGGGCAAATGAGAAACTAGGAAAATTTAAATGGACAGTTCATTCCATCCCTAGTCTTGAGTGGTTGTGTGTATATGTCCTGGTGCAACAGAGAGCACATTAGATGGCTGTAGGTAGAGGTGGGGGGCGCAGATATGAAGAGCTCTGCCTTTTTCTGCTTAAAGGGGAAGCTCTCTGCCACAACACCTAGATTGTGTTATTCTTTGCCCTTCGCAACACTCAAATTCTGCCTCTTCTTTGAAGGATTCAGCTTTATATCTTAAGTCACCATTCCCTGCTGAAAGGAACCCTAAGTAGACATATTACAACATTTCCTGGTGGGCCAAGAAAGTGAACAAGAGTGGCAAGGGATTTTTAAAAAGGTGGGGGAGAGTTAAAGGGTCATAGGTCAGGGCTAGGGAGCCTGTGGTTCTCTGGATGTTGCTAGCCTCCAAATCCCACCACCCCTAAGCATTAGAATTGCTGGCTGGGGTCGAAGGGAGCTGGAACGCAACAACATCTGGAAGGCCACAGGTTCCTCATCCAGGGAAAAGAGGCCTTCAATGGCAAACATGTTGCTGTGAACAGAAGGCGCATAAAGTTAGCAATAAAAGGGAGGATGGAACACAGAGGTGGGGAAGTTTGCTCACCAGGCTGCGAAGGCAATCTTTTTTTATTGGAGTTTTAACAGCCAGCATAAATGCAACTTTGCTTATCTGAAACCGCCACCCAAGATTTACAATAATATAGGTGCCAAAAAGGTAGAACAGGGGAGGGAAAGTGGAAAATGTTTACAGAACAATGTGGAAAATGGGATTATAGCTTCTCGTGACTTCTGCTAGCAACTGATGTCATTAATAGATAGGCCCAAAGCGCTGTACGACACATACTTCAATGGGGATGCCAGATAATACCTTCGTTATGTGCTGGTGCTTGCAAGAGATCTGCTACCTTGCCATGAGAAATTAATTTAATAAAAGAGAGGCAACCTCGGACAGGGGCAGGCAGATGGGAGAGAGGGATGGTGGAAGCAGGCACTTCCACATGGCAGTTTACTGCTAAGTGTTGCTAATCCAAGCACGTTTTGGGCAAAACCATCAGTCCAATTGGCCATATCCTATGCACAAGCTCAGTATCCCTTTGTTGGTGGATACCGTACATGTTTTGTGCAGCTTCCACAGGACATCATCCTTATCAAAATGTCATGCCATATCATTTCCACCATTTAATCTGGATTTATACCGTTTCCAGGGATTAAACAGGGAAACAAAGTCCAAAATCATGTGGCAGGAACTCCAGTTTACTGTTAAAACATGAAATTGTGCTGATGTGTATACAGTACAGGCTGACGCTTACCCATGGGTGGTATCTAGGATTTGTAATTTATGCTCAGAGGCAAATCCTATAAATGAAGTATGAAGCAGCAGAGGGTGCATGGGGGCGTTAATTACTGTATTTTTTGCTCTTTAAGACGCACCAGACCATAAGACGCACCTAGTTTTTGGAGGAGGAAAACAAGAAAAAAAATATTCTGAATCTCAGAAGCCAGAACAACAAGAGGGATTCCTGCGCAGTGAAAGCAGCGATCCCTCTTGCTGTTCTGGCTTCTGGGATAGCTGCGCAGCCTGCATTCGCTCCATAAGATGCACACACATTTCCCCTTACTTTTTAGGAGGGAAAAAGTGAGTCTTATAGAGCAAAAAATACGGTACTCTCTAGGGCTAGTTATAGCTCTAAATGCATAGGAGATCTGAAACAAACCTATAATGAAAAAGAAAGGGAAAGAAGGACAACATTGTGCAAGCCAGAGCGTCGTGCTGCAGTGTTGGGTGTAGTCAAAGACCAAGGCTGCATATGTGAATGTGCTTCCAGCCACGTTCCATAGCGCCATTTCATGTTTATGATAGTGCAAAGAGGTCAAAAAAAGAAACTAAGGTACGGTGACGTCAAATGTCCCAAATCATACAGGCGAGCTGGTTGATAACAGTTGCTGCCACAAAGCCATTTCACAGGCCTATTGTGTGAGGAGTATTTCCCATGTAATAAACAAGCCATAGAATTTAATGGGAAGACTGCCAAGCAGCATATGGAACTTTCACAGCAGGGTTTGCAAAGTCTTAACAGGCAAACCCATTTGCTTTTCAGGGGCAACAGAGCTGCGTTGCCAGAGTTCAAACCTGGAAAATTTGGAGTACAAAGCATGTACTGTATCACTGAGCTGTAGTCTTAAGCAGTTGCAGTTTGCAACGGTTATTATACACACACACACACACACACACATGCTTTTTTCAAATGGGGTTTTCAGTAAATCAATGGCCAAGGCTTCAGAATAATTGGCTATTCTTTGCAGCTTAGGAGCCCTTGTTATTACTGTATTTTCAGGCTCAGAGGCCAAATCCAAGGCGCTGCCTCTGACCAAACCTGTGCTTCTGCTTCTGAATTTTACTCATGGGAAGATTCTGGATCATATGAAAAGTGACAGTCTAGCCCTAGCAGCCACCCTAGCCCTGTTGCAGCTTCCCAACAGCCTATACTGAATGATGGGCATCCTGGGGGAAAAGAAAGGTTGCAGTATGTAGTGGGGTTCTTAGGAGGCCAGAGGGGTAGAAGCAGTTTGCAGTGGGAGGAGGAAAACAAACAGGAAAATAAAGGACCAATGACGCTAACTTGGCCAAGTTTCATGAGGCTAGATGTGTGTGCATTAAGGCTTCATTATCCCACCGAATCCACTGCAATTAGTAATGCGAGCATTTCAGGCAGCTTCTTGGATCTTTAAGGATATTCCACAATGCAACTTACACTTTGAGATAGATTGCAAAGCCCCAGAATACACAACTGCCATTCCCTTCCCTTCCTAATGAAGGCTGGAAGACAATAGGGGACACAGGGCCAGCTTGCCAGAGGCTGAAGGCTACTGTGCAGAGGCTTCTCCTGTAATTCTTAGAGGTACTTGAGACATTTCAAAACAGACTTTTTTCCTTTTGACTTGAAGAAAGCACTGAACTTTGCTACGATATCTCTAGAATTCTGTTCCGAGAGGAAAAGCAACGTAAAGCAAGGAAGCATGCCTATGTGTTTGAAAAAGAACTCTGCATGCCGTGCCGAACTGGCAAATTTAACGATGGAAATTAAGAGATCAAGAAGAGGCAGACTTTAAGGAGGAGTGGAAACCTTTTGAGGAATATTTAAAGAATTGTTGTAAACATGTAAAAACACAGGATTTGAATGAAGAACAGCAGTTGAATACTTGTTGGAGAATGGTGTGGAAAAGATAAGGTACAGAATATTAATAATATGCAGCAATTTTAGAAATTACGGGGGAAACCATGGAGGGGGAATGTGAAACGAATGTGTATCTGGAAAGTACAGTGGTATCTTGGTTCCTGAACAGCTTGGCTCCTGAACGCTGCAAACCCAGAAGCGTTCCTGTTCACAAATGTTTTTGGGAAGACGAATGTCCAATGCGGCTTCCAGTTGAGTGCAGGAAGCTCCTGCAACCAATCGGTAGCTGTGCCTTGGTTTTCAAACAGTTTCGGGAGTCAAACGGACTCCCAGAACAGATTAAGTTCAAGAACCAAGGTATCACTGTATGTATTAATTTGTAAACTTTTGAAATTAAGAAATATATATATATTAAAGAGCTCTGCATGCCGGTAACGCATAATTCTGTCCTTTCCCAAGTTGGTATTTCTGGACGTTAAAAGAACATCTCCATCAATACAAACTGCTCAAACCTTGTAATGCTTTGGTAGCCAATATTGTGCGTATTACAGCCTACTTAATTTCACTGAGAAAACAGAAAAGCGCACAGCCCATTTAGCCTGGAAAGCTACAGTGTCACCTGCAGCTTCAGCAATGTTCCAACGGACAGTTTGTGTATTTGCAGTGCAAGGCTGCATTCTTTCACTCTGTCCCACAAAGTTGAAGTCCGTGATGCAAATCCTGTTCTGGAATCCCACCACTTTTCCTCCTTCTTCCTTTCATCAGCTGGCCAAGGAAGTCCTAAGCACTGTGGATTGTACGAACAGCTGGGATAAGGACCACTCAGATTGCTCCTTCCATATTACCAGCACAAGTCCTCTTTTCCACAAAGACTAAAAAAAAAAAGGATCTGAGCTCCACAGTACCTCTCTTCTCTTGGTTGAGACAATAAGCTCTAGAAAAGGCTGGTCTTCGTTCCAGGAGTCAATTTCCGTGAGGTCGTAGAAAATGTTGTTAATGGGCCCAAAGGACCACATCACGTGCTTTCGCTTCTGCATAAGGTGCTGGAACATCTGAAGAAAGACAGCAAGGGTTACAGAAAATCCAAGACTTGGTGCTGGACTGTTTGGGTTGGAGGACAGAGCTTATTGTTGTCATTTGGGTGAAAATTCATGGACCCCAAAACCTACTTAATTTGCACTTCCTGAAACAATATTTGAACTGACGAAACCCAGCTACCTTTGAAATTTTTGTACTTGTTCGCCTAACTGGGCACGAGCAAACCTGGAAGCCAAGCCCGGTGCATAATTAATCTACTGTACACATTTCAGAATACAGTGGTACCTCGGGTTACATACGCTTCAGGTTACATACGCTACAGGTTACAGACTCCGCTAACCCAGAAATAGTGCTTCAGGTTAAGAACTTTGTTCCAGGTTGAGTACAGAAATCATGCTTCGGCGGCACGGCAGCAGCGCGAGGCCCCATTAGCTAAAGTGGTGCTTCAGGTTAAGAACAGTTTCAGGTTAAGAACAGACCTCCGGAACGAATTAAGTGTTAGGATATTTCCGTTCCACCTTAAAAGGGAGCAGGATGTTTGTGTCACAGCCTGCGTATTTCCTGTTCACAGGATGTTTATGTTTGCTATTGCTTTCGTTCTGTCTCTGTCGAAGACACTGTCGCAGGCAGTCATGTCTTTCTTTGTTCTGATCAACGCTGAATAAAAGCTTGTAAATAATGCTCTCCTGAGTGGGACTTCTGGCTGTGCATTATCTGCTGATAAGGGTGTGCATGAGCCCTGGAATGTGGCAAGATATTTTCAGGAAACTCATGTCGCTAATCGCTCATACTGCGTGACTGCGGGAGATCGATGGATCGTCTGGCAGCCGGCTTGGGGGCCATGATGGACTTTATCTCCCTGGCAGTATCCCAACATTAAGTACTTAACCCGAGGTACCACTGTAGTTGTTTTGCAATGATCTTGTTTACCAATCCAGTTTTGCAAACTGGAGTGAGGTAGGAAAGGGGATCCACAAATCACTAAAATTTATTGGTTGTGCAAATAATTTTTCTACATGTGCCCACAAATTTGAAATTCCATTTGCTTTAAAATCACTTTTTTCCCCCTTCAAGGTGTCTCCCACATTGATTAGTTGGACTGTGTGCTCACCACAGTGTTGCCCTCGACTCCAGCCAGTTTGAATGGAGTGAGGCCTTCGTGGTTTTGGATCAAGTCGAAAGGTCCCAGGCCAGCCTCTCGTTTGTCGTAGGCAAGAAGCAGACTGTACATCTGGCAGGCAAAGGTCCTGTTGGGTTGAAGTACCAGGACATGAAGAACAGTGTTACCTGAAATGGAAACAGCATAAGAGAACCATATTCAGGGAACTGAAGTTACGAAACACAGCAGTTGAGTGATAATGCTTACTGTGCGAATATCAGATTATTTGGTAAAGCTCTGCTCAGATGTGATCAGTAGATTTAAACCAATGGAAGTATTTGATTAAATCAATGTTAAACTGATGGGGCCAATTTTAAAGATTGTGGCTGAGCACCGCCTGGCATTTTTTTGAGGCTATTTCAGCTGTGGTGTGTCACAGGCAATGAAAAATAACGCACTAAAAATGTCCTTTTTAAGAAAGAATAGAAACTAGAATTAAAATTGTAAAGAAAAACCCACTTCATAAACAAGATAAATTGCACCTGTATCATCCTTTGTCTAATAATGGGCTACTGGTCATTTGTCACACACTTGTAACTGGTTCATTGATCGGGCAAATATACACATATAAAATTATCACCTCCTCAATATATGAACACTTTTGTGATACACTGCTTTGTTTTATTTATTTAATTACATTTCTATTCTGCCCTTCATCCAAAGCTCACAGGGCGGTTTACAATATTAAAACACAAAAATACAGAACATAGTAACAAATGAAAACAATACCACCCCAGTTTAAAAGGTCATAGATTGTTTAATCAGCTTAAGGCTAATTAGTATTGAGGGGCTGGTATGTAAATATAAATTGCCTGATCCATGAATCAGTTAAAAGCATGCAATCATTATAGCAATGCATGTCTTAATCTAATAACATCCCTCTTTCTTAGACAAGGAATGGTGCAGGTGTGATTTGTCCGGCTTACGGGTGAGTTTGCAGATGTCTTCCACCTCAAATTTTAACTCATTGGCTTCTACCATGATCAACCCCCCCAAAAAAAATATTTGCCCCATTTTACTAAAAAGAATAAATTATCCTTCTGACTGCAGGTCTCTTACCTAGAGAATCTTGTGCCCTTATATCGGCTCCATTTTCCACCAAGAGGCTCACAATTTCCTCATTTCCTGTGCAGGCGGCAAAGGATAAAATATGCTCCCCTGAAGATGAATATAAGGGACAAAACAGGATTAAAACAAGACCCAAGCCTTTGGAGGGGGAGGGGATATTTCTCTGAAGTTTAGTAATTAAGGCTATAACATTTGGCTGGCTCACTGGTTGAACCAGCGTTTGACAACCTGGTGGCGTCCAGATGTTTTGACTACAGTTCCCATCATCCTCAGGAGCACCTGATGGCTGGGGATGACAGGAGTTGTGGTCCAAAACATCTGGAAGGTACCAAGTTGGAAAAGTCTGGTTAGACTATTTTTTCATTAATAAGGTGCCCCCTGATTAATCACACAGAAGATACAGGTGGTTACAAAAGCTGTAGGTGATGGCTGCCTTCTTAGAAGAGACATTCCTCCTTTTTTCATGCAGAGAATGCCTCTTCTAAGATTGTGCCTGCTGTGGGACATTTATGCATCTGTAATGGTTCTATCTATGGGACGCGGGTGGCGCTGTGGGTAAAACCTCAGCACCTAGAGCTTGCCGATCGCATGGTCGGCGGTCCGAATCCTCGCAGCGGGGTGAGCTCCTGTCTTTCGGTCCCAGCTCCTGCCCACCTAGCAGTTCGAAAGCACTCCTAAGTGCAAGTAGATAAATAGGTACCGCCTTATAGCGGGAAGGTAAGCGGTGTTTCCGCGTGCTGCACTGGTGCCGGTTCGCCGGAGCAGCATCATCACACTGGCCACGTGACCCGGAAGTGTCTCCAGACAGCGCTGGCCCTTGGCTTCTTAAGTGAGATGGGCGCACAACCCTAGAGTCGGACACGACCGGCCCGTATGGGCAGGGGTACCTTTACCGAATGGTTCTATCTAGCAGCATGAAGGGGGTAAATCCTTATCTCAACAAAGCAGATCATTGGAAGCGTGGGTCGGGGAGGTATCAGGCTGAGATTTAAATAGTCATGCCATTTGTAATTGGGGCTGGAGGAGACTTTTGCCTAGAACAAGTTGGTTTTTATGGTTGGGACAGTGTTGTCTTCCTTCCTTCCTTCCTTCCTTCCTTCCTTCCTTTCTTTCTTTCTTTCTTCCTTTCTTTCTTTCTTTCTTTCTTTCTTTCTTTCTTTTCCAATGCAACTGGTGCCAAGGGTGTTTTGTCTTATCACTTGGTGACTTGTCTGTATGAATTGGGCATTATTACAGCCATAGATGTCACACCCAACATTACTAGGAACTATATTAAAGGTAAAGGTAAAGGGACCCCTGACCATTAGGTCCAGTCATGACTGACTCTGGGGTTGCGGCGCTCATCTCGCTTTATTGGCTGAGGGACCGGCGTACAGCTTCTGGGTCATGTGGCCAGCATGACTAAGCCGCTTCTGGCGAACAAGAGCAGCGCACGGAAACGCTGTTTACCTTCCCGCTGGAGTGGTACCTATTTATCTACTTGCACTTTTGGGGGTGCTTTCGAAGTGCTAGGTTGGCAGGAGCAAGGACCAAACAACAGGAGCTCACCCCGTTGCGGGGATTTGAACCGCCGACCTTCTGATCGGCAAGCCCTAGGCTCTCTGGTTTAACCCACAGCGCCACCCGCGTCCCTCTGTATTGCTTGTTGCTAAACAGCAATTCTAGATGTGAAGGGCAGAGCCGCTGTCTGAACTTGCTTGGGGTGCTGGTTTTGAACAGAGACACCAAATTGTCCCCTGCATTGCAGAAGCCCGACTGACCTCCACTAGGAGTTGGGCATTCAGCCCTGGGAGTAGCATGGGGAGTGTTCACGCAACACACGAACGTGTCAAGACACACAGTTTGGAAAGCTCTGCTAAACCTTGTCGGGCACAACATTTCTACCAGTTACCAGAAGCAATCCCGTTCTTTGGAGCAGCCGATGCAAATCATACCAAAGTAGAAGAGGCTTTTGGGGTTGCGCCTGAAGAAGAGTCCCGTAGCTCGAGGAGTGGAGATGTGAGCCCCTTTCTTGACCAGACATTTCGCTAGGTTTATATTCTGATTGATCGCTGCAATGTGGAGAGGTGTTTGTCCTGCAATTCACATTAAACAAACAAAGCAAACCTTCCGTTAAAGACTCGCACCAGGACATTCTCTGCACCAATCCTGTGGGAGTGTTACTCTGTCAATTGCTAGCAGACTTGATAGCAACATTTTGTTTTTCGGAGCCATTAAAAAACAACATGGGTAAGTTTCACCTAACCAGCCCTATCAACAGATGGCTACTAAAGGAATTGCATTTGTGCAAGGGGGCTTTCCCCCTTTCCTCCTCCTGCATCCCCCAAATTTGCTTGAGGAGTTAAGAGAACCCCTTGGATCAACACATGGGATGGAGGAGAGAGGGAGATCCTTCCATCTGGGAAGCTGAAATGCTTTCACAAACAGAACAATTGGAAGTGCACAACACTGAATTCCACCCCATGCTTCAGAGGATTTATTTAATGAGAAAAATAATGACCCACATCTTTTGAATCCTGTATTTGGGATTTCCATCTCTCTCTAAAACCATTTCCGCTGCACTACCCTTTATCAGCTATTGCAAAAGCAAAAGCACAAACTTCCACTCATTGTCATACATGCCTTTTGTCTGTTGTTATCCATTTCACATTATGATACAAGTTTGCAAATATTGTAACTGCTCATCTTTTTCTATGTGAATTGCAACCTGCATTTTGACAGCAATTACCTTCATAGAGTTCTGACGTCATCTTTTCATTAATGAGTTCTGGAGCCAGCTCCAGGAGCACCTCTGCAGCTTCCGTGTTATCGTAGAGAGCAGCTATGTGCAGGGCTGTTTCCCCCACCGCTCCTGCACAGGACGAGGAAAACACAAAGGTCACCTAAGACTGAACTGCACTTAGGGCCGAGCTAGACATCTATGCATCCAGGTGCCTGACTTGTTCACATTTAAGCCCGTGGATGGATGAAAAATTCTGATTTTTATAGTGAAAAGGGGACATGTTGAGTGAGTGAGTGAGCAAAGTTACATGCTCCCCTCCTCAAATTCCATTGTTTCAGACACTTTTCTCCCAACTCAAACTCTGGTAGAGGTGGGCAGAAAGAAGAGTGTCTGTAAGTCAGGGATAGTCAATGTGGTGTTCATCAGTTGTTGTTAAACTACAACTTCTATCATCCTTTTGGACTACAACTTCCATTATCCATGACCTTTGCCCATGCTTTCTGGAGCTGTAATCCAGTATCATCTGGAGGGCACCACAT
This sequence comes from Podarcis vaucheri, assembly GCF_965113315.1. Taxonomy (NCBI): domain Eukaryota; kingdom Metazoa; phylum Chordata; class Lepidosauria; order Squamata; family Lacertidae; genus Podarcis; species Podarcis vaucheri. The sequence goes on along the minus strand of NC_138755.1, from coordinate 33,582,081 downwards.
TGGCTACGTCTCGTTTGTGACAGGGAGGGGACAAGGGATGGTTTAGTTCCCCCCGCACATATGCCCCCTTTTGCTGTGAAAATTAGACCCTCTGACCCTCCCCCCTTTGTGAACATGGTGGCCATGTGACCCAAAAAGGGGGGGGGGCTGTTTCCCCTATCCCTCTAGTTTGGCTTGTAATTACAACTAAAGATAAAGAATGTACCCAAGGGATACGGGGCATTTGAGAAGTGTCTCACCTTAGGGCACCAGCCTAGATAGTACAAACTAGGCTGTAGTACCAATGCAATTGGACAGAACCAAAGCTAAAACATTGCAGGTGCTTGGACTAAATGACCCTCATGGTCCCTTCCAACTCTAAAATTATTTGATTTTATGATAGGTCAAGGCAATTTATTTTAATGTGGCTCTTCAGTGGACCCTCTCATTGGTAGGGGTCTAGGAGAAGTAAAAGTAAAGGTAAAGGGACCCCTGGCCATTAGGCCCAGTCGCGGACGACTCTGGGGTTGTGGCGCTCATCTCGCTTTATTGGCCGAGGGAGCTGTCGTACAGCTTCCGCGTCATGTGGCCAGCATGACTAAGCCGCTTCTGGTGAACCAGAGCAGCACACAGAAACGCCGTTTACCTTCCCGCTGGAGTGGTACCTATTTATCTACTTGCACTTTGACGTGCTTTCCAACTGCTAGGTTGGCAGGAGCAGGGACTGAGCAACGGGAGCTCACCCCATCACGGGGATTCGAACCCCCGACCTTCTGATTGGCAAGTCCTAGGCTCTGTGGTTTACACCACAGTGCCACCCGCGTCCCAGGATAAGTACCTCTTTGCAAAACATCACAGGCACCTTCCGAGATCAATTTCCTGATGAGCTGGACATTGTTCTCCTTGGCAGCCAGAAGGAGTGGAGTCTCCCAGATCCTGCAGATGAGAGAGAAAGAAAGAAGAAAAAAAACTATTCACATTTTGCTCCAGTGAGAAATTAGCTCTTGAAGTTCAAGATTAGTTATGGGGGCTGGCAGCGTATGCTCTCTTCACAAGGATGGAAGGAAAGGGTGTGAATGGGAAGGAATAATAATAATAATAATAGGTATGATCCTGTGGTGTTTGCAGAAATCCAGAATCTAACAAAGGAGAAGAGGAAAAAACAACAGTCCATATGGCGAATGAAGGGTCTTATCAGCTTCTGCAGTATTTATCTGAGGCCACACAGGGGCAGTACAGAGGCAGAAGAAAGATGCAGATTCAACAGGGTTTTATGGCTGCAATTAGTCTTTTGCCACAAACTCAGCACTCTAGAAGCTAGTAAAAGTATTATGGGGTTGGCTTTCATTGGCCTAAGTTTGTCAAAATAAGGAAAACCTCAAATGCACCTAACCGGGGTTGTTATGCTCCAAGAGGCATTTTTTTCAGCAGTTGTGGGGTCAGTCATTGTGATATACATTACAATTTAGTAGCTGTTTTATATAAGCAGCAATAGGGTGACCTTTACCCTGATGGAATTATAACTACTCTGCTATTGAACATAGCATATTGAAAAGGCTTTCTTTTTCTGATTCCAAATGCAAGGAACAAAAGTCTTCATGAGTTTATGCAACTTGGGAGGAATTCCACCAGCCAGCCATCCTCATGCCATACAGTTCCACAAGCAGCAAGTGCACAGATATCAGGCAACTGGCTCTAACTGGCTTTAAAATCTCAGCAGAAGAGGGTCAAGGACTGTCAACAAGATCAAGACCTTTAAACCCATGGAATGGCTAGGGAGGGAGTTGGAGGAAGACCAAAGAAACCCCTGCTTTACCCCACTACAAGAGAGAGGGATCCGCCTTCCTGTAACAAGAACTACAAACCTTTTATTTATGCAGTGTTAAAGGTTTACACACAAACAACAGGGGGAAATGAGCAAACACAACCAGCGTCCATTCCTAGGGGTTCCAACACCCTGAGGATACAGTGGTACCTCGGTTTTCGAACAGCTTGGTTCATGAACAACTTGGAACCCGAATGCTGCAAAACCGGACGTAGGTGTTCCAGTTTTCTAACTTTTTCGGAAGCCGAACGTGCTCTGTTTTGAGCCCCCCTGTGTTTCCTGTTGCACTGCTAATTTGCGTCCCCCCCCCCATTGTAATTCAAGCCTTCTGTTTCTAATTGCAATGTTCTAAGGTGATATTTGGAGATTATATTTGGTGCTTTTGTTTTTGCTATTTATTTTGTTTTGAGGCTTTTTCAGTTAATTTGTTTTGTGACTGTGTGGATCCCAGTTCAGCTACTGACTGATTGATTGTGTGACTGTGGAAATTGATAAAAGCCCCACCCCACCCCCAACAATGACTATCATCGGTGCAGGTAAGAAAAAATAATAATTTTAATTTTTATCATCTACAATGCTGTTTTATTTATTTTATAGTACACTACATTGATTATTGCTTTCATTTTATGGATCAATAGTCTCGTTAGATAGTAAAATTCATGTTAAATTGCTGTTTTAGGGGTGTTTTTAAAAGTCTGGAATGGATTAATCCGTTTTGCTTTACTTTCTATGGGAAAGCACGCCTTGGTTTTGGAATGCTTTGGTTTTGGAACAGACTTCTGGAACGGATTAAGTTTGAGAACCAATGTATTACAGAAGCCCTGAGAGTTAATAGTTTACAGCCATTCTGCTTTCTGGATAATAAATAAATGAAGTATACACATACCAAAATCACGGGTGTTATGGCCTCTTGTGGCGCTGTGGTCTAAACCACTGAGCCTCTTGGGCTTGCTGATCAGAAATTCGGCGGTTCAAATCCCTGTGACGGGGTGAATTCCCATTGCTCGGTCCCAGCTCCTGCCAACCTTGCAGTTCGAAAGCATGTCAAAGTGCAAGTAGATAAATAGGTACCACTCCAACGGGAAGGTAAACAGCATTTTCGTGCGCTGCTCTGGTTCGCCAGAAGCAGCTTAGTCATGCTGGCAACATGACCCGGAAAAACTGTCTGAAACTGTCTGCGGACAAACACCAGCTCCCTCGGTCTGTAAAGCGAGATGAGCGCCGCAACCCCAGAGTCATCCACAACTGGACTTAACTGTCAAGGGTCCTTTACCTTTACCTTTAATGACTAGACAGAGCTGGTCTCGTCTCCCTCAGACCTTTCCCCAAATGTATTATGGTGATGAACAAAGCACTTCCCTTTAAACGCAAGCCGTTTCCAAGTAATAACATTTATCATCTTAAACATCACTTTCAGATGGAGTGTTTTGCATACATTATCTCACAGTGACCTTTACGGCAACCCTGTGGCATTATCAGTATTATTATCACCCTCATATTACATGAGTGGTTTGACTAAGACCATTTAATGATCTCATGATGGCAAGGGGAGGATGTAGCGCCCTAACTTCAGCTCAGTCTCTTAGCAACTAGAGCAGCTGAAACCCCTTTGTAGCACTGGGCAAGTCATTGCTTGCAATCCTATGCACACAACTTGGGAATAAGCCTATTTTTTTCTGTAACTTAGCGGGAATTTCATAACTCGCCATTCTGAGCCATGGACACCATTTCAATAAACTCTTGTTCCTTAGATTTGCCTTGACCATTAATTAAGTGCTTTCTGTGAGTTTAAATGACGGCCAAGTAAATGCTTATAAACATAGCTGGTGTTGTAGGAAGTAGTCCTAAAATTTCCCCCACAAAAAATTGCTGAGGGTCTTAAAGGTATAGGCAAAGGGACCCCTGACCATTAGGTCCAGTCGTGACCGACTCTGGGGTTGTGGCGCTCATCTCGCTTTACTGACCGAGGTAGCTGGCGTACAGCTTCCAGGTCATGTGGCCAGCATGACTAAGCCACTTCTGGCAAACCAGAGCAGCGCACGGAAACGCCATCTACCTTCCTGCCAGAGCAGTACCTATTTATCTACTTGCACTTTTTGGGGTGCTTTCGAAGTGCTAGGTTGGCAGGAGCAGGGACCGAGCAACGGGAGCTCACCCCGTTGCGGGGATTCGAATCGCCGACCTTCTGATCGGCAAGTCCTAGGCTCTGTGGTTTAACCCACAGCGCCACCCGCGTCCCTTAAGGGTCTTAGTGGGCCACTTAATGATTTTTCTGCCTGTTGTAATAATTGAAATGTACCGTGCTAGATGCTGCATGATTTTTAATTGTTGTTGGGTTGGTTTGTTTTTACAGACATGCCAAAGACCACCTGATGGAAGCTCTCAGATCACTGATGGTCTGTGGACCACTGTTTGGGAAAGTCTGTTGAAGGTGATGCATGAGTACTTGTGGATAGCTCACTTGGTTAGACCATAGTGCTGATAATGCCAAGGTCACAGGTTCGATTCCCTTATGGGATACCTGCATATCCCTGCATTGCAAGGGGTTAGATTAGGTGAGCCTCAGGGTTCCTTCCAGCTCTACAATTCTATGACCACCTATTTTTCTTCCAGTCAACAATCGCGGCCAGGAAAGCCACAAAAGTACAATTCTTTTACAAAGCGAGAGAAAAGAAAGTAGTAAGTGATCCTCGTTTTCACTTTCCCCAAAAGTCTTTGAAGGGTTTGTTGCAACAGAATGCTACAACCGTTGCTACAACAGTTTCTGCATCAGTATAGATAATAAAGCCAAGAAAACAACATAACTAGTGTTTGCTTTCCAGCAATAGCGTTGTAAAGGACAGTGACTGGGTTTGGATACAGGAAATTCACAGTAAAAAAGAAATCTAGGAAAATCTTATCAGCTTCAGCCTTATATGGCTTTAGAAAAGGTAAATTCCAAGTTTCGTGTTATACTGAATGTTGCAATGCAATTCATGGTTATTCAAACTTAGCAAAATATGCATTTAAATAGAATATTCAGGGGAGGGGCATTTAAATATTATTTTGAGGGGAAATATACGTTCCTAGTATGTATTAAAATACATACCTCAGAGTACTTACAACAAAAATATATTTTACATGTAAATTATGTTACATGAAACAAAGATAGAATTAACTACACTACCCCCATTTGGAGATAAACAGGAGTAATGGCCTTAGACAGCATCTTAAAAAGCAGAGACATCACCTTGCCAACAAAGGTCTGTATAGTTAAAGCCATGGTTTTCCCAGTAGTGATGTATGGAAGTGAAAGCTGGACCACAAAGAAGGCTGATCGCTGAAGAATTGATGCTTTTGAATTCTGGTGCTGGAGGAGACTCTTGAGAGTCCCATGGACTGCAAGAAGATCAAACCTATTCATTCTTAAGGAAATCAGCCCTGAGTGCTCACTGGAAGGACCAATCCTGAAGCTGAGACTCCAATACTTTGGCCACCTCATGAGAAGAGAAGACTCCCTGGAAAAGACCCTGATGTTGGGAAAGATGGAGGGCACAAGGAGAAGGGGACGACAGAGGACGAGATGGTTGGACAGTGTTCTCGAAGCTACCAACATGAGTCTGACCAAACTGCGGGAGGCAGTGGAAGACAGGAGTGCCTGGCGTGCTCTGGTCCATGGGGTCACGAAGAGTCAGACACGACTAAACGACTAAACAACAATGGCCTTTTTTTACCCAGAGGCCCCCCACTTTGGCAATGTAACAGATGTGTGCATATGATAGAACAGAGAATTTGCTCATATTTGTTAATAACCTTATCCTGTGAATATCTCTCCAGAATATTTGCATCATCATTGTCTAAAGGACTGCATTTGTTCATTGTTCATTATTTCTACCCATCAATGCATTGAAATCCACACACCAACAAAACCTCTGATCTGGTTCTAAATTTATGCAAATCTGTTCCGACTTTATGATTTATTAATTTAGGAGGGTGGTATAAACATTTAAACAGACAATTGGTCTAACCTCCAGGAGTATTTACTATTGTAGCTCGAATATTGTGTATTTAGGTATTTCATTCTTTGTTGAATAAATAGACTGATAGCCCACTGGGCAGGGCTTGTATCATAGCTTGTGTCGTGCCACACCTTGTTTTGGGGGTACATCACTAATAATAAGCATTATTATTATTTTAAATCTTGGGGAAATCACAGGGATTACTTGGATTAGTGGAAATAGACAAGACACAACCCTGAAGGATCCTAGTTCATAACCGATATCTTTGCCATCATACATTATTTTTAAGCAACTACTTGATGGGGGTATGGTGAGGGAGTTGTGTCTCAGTTAAAATAACTAGGACCCCAAGTCAACAGTGGAGTTAGAAGCTCTGCACTTCATAACAGAACCAACACAGTAACTATTGGGATGTTCCATCTTAAAGTTTCCACATATACTCAGGGAAGACTTGCTCTGCATATTCAAAAGCATCAGCTGGCTCCTTGTTGAGTTTCCTGGCACCTGACCAGACAAACTCTTTGGCACCATCATATAAATAACTGTAAACCAGGTTTTATTATACAATGTAGCACTCTTCCTGGAGTAATTAAAATCACTTGTCTGCAAATGCCAAAAGCCAAGTGAAACAAATCAGAAAAGCAAAAAACAAACTTTTGACATCACAGGCAAGCAGTGCAGTTATGGCTCCCTAAGCCGCACCTACAACCTGACAGTGGGGAAGCAGATGTGTTGTTAACATGAAGCCCACACCAGTTTCTTCCACCAAGAAAGCAAATAATAAATTGCACTTTGCCAGTACAGAAAAAGGAACGTCTAAGTTCCCCAAGGCTTGGGTTCCCTAAGCCTGGTGATGCTCTGTGGTTTCTTTGTTCATTTATTTACTTTAAGAGAGTTTTCAAGCATCTCTTTCTGTTCAGGAATAGGGTATCTGCATCCTCCCACATCATCCGGTGTGTTTCTGTGCCCCTATAAATGGCAGCTCATGTTGGGAAGCAGGAGAACAGGGTTGCTACTACACGTTTCAGAAGGTAACTCAAGGCGGAGATGCCATCTTCAGCGGCAGCCCTGTGTCTCGATATGTGGTTGTCCAAATAACACCTAGTTCGAAACCAGGTTATCTCCTGGATCTATTTGCAAAATGCTACATGAAACAGTTCCAGGTTTAGATTTATTCTGGACAAGTAAACCAGTAGGCAAGCCTCAGAGCAGAACCTTCTGCTTCAGTCTGGAATGAAAAGCCTAACTGGAGCAACGTGATTCTGGTTGGAGAGTGTCCCTGGGAAAGAGAAGAGGAATTTTTGCCAGTCAGCAAGGTGCTGGCCATCAAACAGGAACCCTTGTCAGTTTCTGTAATTAGTAACTCATCAATACAATGGCATTTATTTATTTATTTCAGGTTTTATGGCGATGCTAATAATCATTGACCTATTTATTCACTTTCACGGTGCTTTTGAAATGCCTGCAGGATAAACAGTCTTTGGGGACATTTGAGAAACCAGGGTTGTCCCTAAACTGCAAGTTTGGGCTGTTTAGATCTCCCGTAAGGCCTGCTTTCCCATAAGGAAACCTGTGAGCCGAAGATAATTTGACACACAGAACTAGCGATGATTCATTTGTGGGCTGAAACTCTGCGATCGTTGGGTCTTCCTTAAAAGATGGCATTCTATAGATGGGCTCCTGCCATGGAACCCAAGCAATGGGCTTGGGGTTTGTCTCTCCCAGATAAAGCATGAGAGGTAAGCCTAGATCAGGCATCCCCAACCTTTGGCCTTCCAGATATTTTGGATTACAGTTCCCACCATCCCTGACCACTGGTCCTGTTAGCTAGGGATCATGGGAGTTGTAGGCCAAAACATTTGGAGCGCCACAGGTTGCGGATGCCTGGCCTAGATTAAACCTTGGCTGAAGCTTGTCATTTGCCTGGAGTGGGATAAACCACAAGCCTGGGTTCAGATATATGCTTGACTTTTTATTTTCTCAGACATGGTGAGCTGGGCCTGTTTGTGAGTCTGTACGAGAGAAATGCATGGTGGTTGCCAGAATACGGCTAATTTCTCCCTCATTCTAAAATTAACTGCCTTTCGCCAGCATTGTTCTTCCAGACTCGGTGGATTGGTTTACGGAACACATTAAGCCAAACCTTGTTTTAGGTGGGAGCAGCATAGCAGTGAAAATGTTTGGAGCGGTGCAAAGTGGTTGCAAAGTGGTGTCCGAACTCTCGCGCAAGTCATGTGAACCAGGCACATGCCTTTCGCACGGGAGTAACTGGGAGGAACAATAAATACATCTTGAAAACTGAAGGTGAAAGAGGTCAGTCTTGGCCCTGGAGATCACTTAGAACAGGAACTGATGAACATGTGGCTCTCCAGAACTTGTTGGGATTCCCAAGCTCCCACTGGCTGTACTGGTTGGTGCTGATGGGAGTCAGGAACCCAGGCTTGCGGTTTCACTCACCTAGGCAAGCCATCAGTTGCAAACCACAGAACAGACCCTTGGTTACAGCTTGCTTTGTTAGAAGAGAGAGTTAAGCCATGAGCTCAGGTCTGGATGACAAACTAAGCCAAACAACAGCTTAGCACAGCACAGCAACAAGACTGCCAGGGAGGAACAAAGCAGCCATGGTCTACTCTCTGGGTATCCCACACATTTGCATGCTAAGCAGGGGTTTGGCCTAGTGTTATGTGTGAACCGAACCAGGTAATTCATGATTGCAATATTTTCAAGTCCATAGCTCTTGTCCACTGATCAATGTAATTTACCTTCCCCAGCTTTCACAGACAAAGGCTACCACAAAATAAACACCTACTGTGCATTACCAAGAGCAGTCACCAGTTTTTATCCACTTCTAATTAACAATGGGAGATAAACTGTATTCATCGGCTTACAGATGAAAGGTTCTCCCTATCCCTTTGTAAATCACCAGGATGACCCTGCTCCAAAGCATAAAACAGTTGGTTTTGTGCTTACAAAAATCACAGGGATCTTTATTTTAATTGCTTTGTAAACTCTTCAAATGGAAAAAAATAGATATGGGTGAGACTAAAGAGAACCAACCACACCCCAGATCCTTGTAAACTAACGCAAATACGTGCCATTGCCAAGATAGGCAACTGAGAATAAGACTTTGAGGAGCGCAATGATTTTTTTATTGCCACATGTATGGAATTGACTGCTCTTGGCTTTGTGTTGGGAAGCTTATTCCAAACTCCTAGCCATGCAACCCACATTCCAGCACACACTATATTAATTTAATTTACTAGTTTCATGTCTTTAGTCTGGTCAACACATGCAGCAGAATGGGGTGAAAGAATTCTGGGGTGACAGGATGGACCTTATCGCTTGAGCCTACAAGTGGAGGAATGACATTTTTTTAAACCTCCCGTTTTTCAAATTTCCTGGAAATAAAAAACCAGCACAAACAGGCAAGATATCGGCTAGAAACTCTCACTCTGCTGCTAGACAGCTGTTTGCAGGGAGGTGGGGGTTTTTTTGGGGGGGAGGGGTGTATTCAAAATTGGTATCCCCCACATACAGTATAATGGATACAGACCATTCTACTAACTTATCATCCTGACATTTAATTATACAGTGGGCGCTGCTCTGGTTTTGCCAGAAGTGGCTTAGTCATGCTGGCTACATGACCCAGGAAAACTGTCTGCGGACAAACGTTGGCTCCCTCAGCCAGTAAAGCGAGATGAGCGCAGCAACCCCAGAGTCGTTCGCGACTGGACTTAACTGTCAGGGGTCCTTTACCTTTACCTCTACTTACGTGCACCTCTGGTTACGGATCCTTTGGGATACGCACACAGCAAACCCGGAAGTATTTTTCCCGGTTTTACCGTGCGCATGCATAGAAGCTCTCTACTGCACCACACGTATGCGCAGAACAGGCACATCCGGTTGTGAAAACCTTGGAATCCGACCGGAGCTCCAGAACAGATCTCATCCGCAACCAGAGGTACCACTGTATTAGACTTATGTCACGCTGTTTTAAACATCCACAGACTTCTATTACAAACAAGTATATCCTGATTCTAAACACACATAAAATATTCCAAGTGTGGTTGTGCATAGAAACAGCAGCCATAAATAATGATCAGGAATAAGTCTCCTTGAATGGAGTGAGACTTCTGAGTTGACATGGTTGGAATCAAGCTGAAAACTGAAGAGGTACAGAATGTTATAGGCGTCACCACCCTGTAAGCAAAAATAAGTTGCATCGTTGACTCTTCTTCCTTATTAAAGGTCTGTACAGTGATAGCAAATTGCAGGTTAGATGTGGGTTGAAGGGCCAACTTTTGGGTTGTATTGAGATAGCATGGGGAGGATGTTGGCACCCACAGCCTTTTCCTAAGTGATTTAGAGGAAAGTCTAATGAACCCAGATGGTCATCTCCCAAAAAGAGGTACCAGAAAGACCCCTCTTTTGCTATATGTGGATGATTCGCTCGTTCCAGACCTGATTTGAAATACCAGCAAATGAAGTTCTCAGATTGCTGTTCTGTACATGGGTTATCCATCAACTATGAGAAATCAAAAATTTTCATTTTTGAGAAAAGATATTCTCCTTGCAAATGGCCGCAATCTAGAGCTGACTAAATGCTTCCAGTACCTAGGGCTCTTGTTTCACCACACAATGTCCTGGAATTGCCACTGGCAGACTATCTGTCAGAAGGAGATGAGCAAACTTGCTATATTCCATTTATTTTTCACAAAAGGTGGTCACTATGTTCCATCAGCCATAAGGGTCTTTAACGCGAAATCTGTTTCCCAACTCCTTTATGCTTCAGACGTCTGGTACAATGGTCTGTTTCCTAAGTTAGATGGATTCCAGGCTAAGTTCCTTCAGTCCCTACTTCAGGTTCCAAACTGTGTCCCTAATTCAATTCTATTGTTGGAAACAGGTGAATGCCCACTTTCCACCAAAGCGTGGTGGGCTGCCTTGAAACACTGGCTAAAGATCCCAGTATCTGGCCTGGGGAAGGGATCACTTTTTCATCTAACCAATGAGGAGTCTATCAGCTCATGGTCGAAAACTATGGCCCAAAAAGCCTCCTCAGTTGGCCTTTCACCATCCTTTTTACATCATCTGGACTACAGTATTTCCCTTAAATTCCTGAGGAAGAGGTTATGGGATATTTCATACAACAATATTCACTCTAGATCTTATGTAACCTGTGGACCATTTGCATCTGGAATCTGTAAAGCCATGATTTTCAGTTACCATCGTATTTCATTTATCTGTCTGTACCTAACTACCGCCAATTGTTCTCCAAAGCCAGACTAAATGTATTTCCATCAGAAATACTAAACAGCAGACTGTCTGGTATCCCTTATCAGAACAGGCTCTGCTTATGCTCTCAGAGTCTTTACGAAGCATATCCTACTACACTGTGAGCAGTTCAAACAAGCCAGGGATCAATTAATTAAACCCCTATTGGTAAATGTAACTGGAAAATCCGAAACCTTCTACCTTAAGTACCTCCTTGGAGATATGTCAAATTATACAACCCTGGCCATGGCTAAGTTCCTCTCAAAAGTAGTAAGAAATAGAAACCTACATGCTCTAGATAAAACATAGTGACTGCCTTGGAATCCTTTCCCTGTATTTCTGTTTTATTTTGCTTTTGAAAATGTTTTTGTGGTTCTTTGGACCGAAATAAAGACTGTGTGTATGTACTTATACCATAAGTTTCAATACTACAGCTCAAGTGCAAAAGACAGAGAACACAATAACTTCCTTGCTGGTTCAAACTACTTCAGTTCTGTATCCTGCCTCTGGCAGAACACAATTCCAGGCACATCTGGGGAAACAGATACCCAAGATGCTGATAACCATCTCTCCTCCCCTGGCACTCATGTTGATTGGGAATGGTCTTCAGATTTCTCTCTAGAGTGATTCAGATGAAGTAATATTTCTAAGGAGTACATTTCTCTTTCTTGCAATATCTCCATTGCTATACCACTCTTGGCTTTTGAGTCAATATAGGCAATATAGGCAGCCATTGGGGGGGCATTAAGTTCAGGTTCTAAAATAACTTAGCTGCAAACCCCATTTTAAAATACACTATACTATAGAGACCCCTTATGCTGCGTTTAGAACCAGAATTGCATTTGCGTAGAAACTGTTTCTCAGGCGGCTAGTCCTAGCCTTTATAACCCTATACCTTCTTCCAGAAGGCAGAAGCTGGAAGAGATCATTTCCAGGGCGTGTACTATCCTGCACTATCTCTGCCGCTTTCTTATGGCACCTGGCAGCATAGATTTGATCTAAGGTGGGAAGAGTGCACCCAATTATTCTCTCTGAGAATAATTGTAATGAGCCAGACCTATTTATCTCCAACTCAAGTGCTCTTAATAACACTCAAAACCTGACACAGCCACCTCATGACAAGGCTGGCTTTGAAAATGCCCTTAAGAAATGCACTCTTAGCATTGGAAGCAAAAACACTTTCACAGGAAGGCCAAGGCTGTTCACCATTTTCTTACAGGAAATCTCTGGCATCACTGCAAAGCATCAGTTCATTTTTTTGCACAGCCCTGAACAAAATCAGCAACATCTGCATCCCACCCTTCCCTATTAAGCTGATGTCTCTTTGGCCTATTGAAACATGACGATGAAAACCTTTTAGGGAGGTGCAAAAAGCAACCTCAGGCAATCAGTTTTCAGCACCATGAGACAGCCAGCTATTGAATTAATAATCAAGTCTTCTTTACAAACAAGTTTCCAAGACACCTTGAGGATGTGTGGTCCTGTTTTGATAAAACAGAATGGTTTATGAGTACCAAACAGATCAACGAAGATGCTTGAGAGGAAACATCTTGAATAACTGCATACCTACTCGGAACAACACACATCTGTTTTGACCAGGTGCCTATTGATGGATTGAGGTGGTTTGCATTTGGATATTCTGTCTCAGTTGCAAACATAGTCTCGGGTCATCCCTGGTTGGGTAAAGAAATTATGAATGAGACATAACTAATTTGAAGGGGGATGAAAGAGAAGCAGGTTCTGTTAAATGCTCACCCTCTTTAAAAACAAATAGACAGAAAAAATAGACATGTTCTGGTTGCCCCTATTGACATTCTCTGATTTACTGATAGCTGTTCCCAGTAAATTGTTGGTCTCTATTTTGCCTTTTGGAGTGGTTTGAGGGAATGCATTTCCAAAACTTTATCACTCTATATTGAAAGAATTGCCATGCTTCTGCCCTCTCCTGCGAGCTCTTTAGAAGTTAAACCTCCAAAGTAGGCGCAAACACATATTGATGCTAGTACATGAAAATGCAGTTTCCACACATACATAGAGGCAACGTGAAAGCGCTGCATCCTTTCCACCAACCCATAACTTGTTATCCAGAGAGTAAAATGTGTTTTGAGTTGGAGGCAACTCTTCTGTAACAAGCACAACCAGATCTCTTGTAAGAGCTAACTTTCTTAGGTCATTAAGTTGTTGTTTTCAAAGAGAAACTGTTATGATCGGTGCAGTAATGCACCCTCTGCCAGAAGCCAGTGCCAGCCAGCAAATGAATGCAATTCGCAGGAGATTAAGAACCTCAGGCAATGCACAGGAGACACACAAAACAAAACCCCTCAGGCAGTTATATTTGGTGTGAGAACTGATTGTGTTACAAGTACATGAGTGAGCTGACTTCCATCTAAGGAATGCTGTGCAGTATAATCTGTGAAGCACTGCTTTTCTCCTGAGGCCAGACAAGGGAGGACTGTAAGGGGACGGGGATCTTCAGATTCCCCCCCCCCAACAATGTGTCTCTGCCCAACTCAATACACTACATGCAATACAACAGGTTCTATTAAATGAAGTTTATTAAGTGGGTCCAAATACTACGTATGGTACATGGCAAAAATTAGGTCAATTTATTACCCCTTGGGATAGCTCTGTCAGTACAACATGAGACACTAAATCTCAGAGTCATGGTTTTGAGCCCCGTGTTGGGCAAAAGTTTCCTGCACTGCAAGTAGTTTGTTGGATGACTCTCATGGTCCCATTCCAACTCTACAATTCTGTGAGTCTATCAGACTTTGGGAAATGCGCATTATCATTCTATTTTGTGCTGATAATTGATAACATTAATATGGTTAGTATGAAGTATGAATGTATCCACAATGTTTTGGGTGCTAAAAACAGTTCTGTTTAGACCAGCCTACCCAGATATCTAGAATGTTGATGTGTTTTGTTTTTAGCTTTAATTTTAAAATGTTTTAAGTAGTTGTTCTTAACTGGTCTTACCAAATTTTATTGCTTCATTCTTTTTGTAAACTACTTTGATGCGGTTTTTTTACCATCAAGCTAGCAAAACAGCTCGGCCAGTAGAGCGTGAGAATCTTAATCTCTCTTAATCATGAATTCAAACCCCACGTTGGGCAAAAAGGTTCCTGCATTTTAGGGGGTTGGACTAGATGACCCTCATGGTTCCTTCCAACTCCACAATTCCGTGATTCTAAGTGGTGTATAAATTTTATGAAATAATTTTTTTTAAATGGTATTAAAATGAACGGGGTTGTCTCTTTCTTCTTTTCTTGTTTTTGCCATTTAATCATTAATTCTTTATCCAAGAGGGATATCCGTATCTAGAAATACATTCCTTCGACACACACACACACACTTTTTCCTGAAGAGGGGAAAAGAGCAAAACCAGACTGATACAAACCCTAGTCTCAATGGCATTCACATGCAAGGTGCAATCTAGACTGGGACGCTGTCATGGGGGAAAATGGGTTTTAAACCTGCTGCATTCCTATCTGGACCAGACACCCCACACCGATTTGCACTGGGGGAGACAGATACCTCCCATTTGCTCCCAGGGATGCAGCCTCCGCAAGTACCAAGGGAAGGGCAGCCACCACTGTGGTGAAAGCATTTGGGGAGGAAGAGAAACATGCCATTACAATTCACATGCCCCCTTAGGAGTGCACTCTATTTCCATATACGAAGCAAAACGCGACGGAGGTACAGCAAACAAACACCACTCGAATGCCTTAAACATGTCGCAGCCTTCCCCATGCCCTGCTGCGCTAGCTTTCTAGCTGCAGGGCGCCAACTTAGCTGCGCCCGGGAAAGGGGCTCCCCGCGACCTCCGCGCTTCTTCCGAGGCGATGCAGCAGCCCTGGCCGCCCCTTCCCTCCCTTGCTAGGCGAGGATATCGACTGCAGGCAGTGGCGTAGCGTGGGGGGTGCAGGGGGGCCCGGCCGCACCGGGCGCAACATCTGGGGGTTAGGGGGCGCAAATCCACGGGTCAGGGGGCGCAAATTACTTGCCTTGCCCCGGGTGCTGACAACCCACGCTACGCCACTGACTGCAGCTCGCCCGCCGCCCGCGCTCCCTTACTTCTTCTGTTGCAGCAGGTGTATCTCGTCGGCGCTCCGCCGCCCGCCGCTGCCTCCCGGGCCGCCGCCGCCGCCGCCGCCGGGCCCGCAGGTGCGCCGCAGCCTCTTCCAGAAAGCGCCCAAGAGGCCGTTCTCTCCAGGCACGGGAACCCCCATGGCTCCTTCCTTCCTTCCTTCTCCTTCGGCAGCGCCACAAATAATGAAAAAAAACAAGCAGCTGCCGCCTCAGAGGAATCCGGCGCCGGGGAGTCTTGCCTCCTTTTGCCCACTCGCTTTGCCCTCGGGCGCCGCGACGGTGCGCGCCTCTCTGGAGGCAAAAAGGAGCCGTGGGCGCGCGGGGTTGGGGGAGGCCCTCGACCTCCACGGAAAGGACTCCCCTCACTCAGGGAGCACCTCGGAGGCGTCGAGCCGGCGAAGAAGAGCCGGCTTCTCCTTCGCCTCGCTCTCTCGGCTTTAGCCAGCGCGCGTCGAGTTTCCCGGCGAGGCTCCGGACAGCACCTGCGCGCTTTGGGGGCGGGAAAAGGGCGGCGGGAACCCGCTTGGCGCTGCGAGGAGGGCCGAGGGAAGATATAGCAGGCGGAGGAGGAGGAGGAAGGCGGGAAGGGGCGGGCACTGGCCCGAGGAGTTGCCGGCCGGCCGGCCGGCCAGTCTTGAGGGCAGTTGCAAGGGCTTGGGGCTGCCTCAAGCAGTGGCGTAGCGTGGGGGGTGCAGGGGGGGCCGGCCGCACTGGGCGCAACATCTGGGGGTTAGGGTTAGGGGGCGCAAATCCACTGGTTAGGGGGCGCAAATTACTTACCTTGCCCCGGGTGCTGACAACCCACGCTACGCCACTGGCCTCAAGCAGCCCCGGGGCAGATGTGGAGGGCGCCGTCATCCATCAGGAATGATGCCTCTGGAATAGCAGGTGGTGGGGACGCACCCAGTGCTGGATTTAGGTATAAATTTTAAAGGAAAAACAACAACTGAAGATGATGGTTTTTTGGGAGCTAGTCGACCTGACGGGAAGAGTCCGTGACCCAGTGGCGTAGCGTGGGGGGGTGCAGGGGGGGCCGGCCGCACCGGGCGCAACATCTGGGGGTTAGGGTTAGGGGGCGCAAATCCACGGGTTAGGGGGCGCAAATCCACGGGTTAGGGGGCGCAAATTACTTGCCTTGCCCTGGGTGCTGACAACCCACGCTACGCCACTGCCGTGACCAGAGAGAGGAGGAGCACCAAGAGGATTGGAAGAAATTTGTTTGTTTTTTTTAAAAAAATAAATATTTATTAAAATTTTCATATTATTACAAAATGAAAAAGAAAAAGAAAAAATACAAAAATAAAAAACAGTTAAAAACAATTCCAACTTTTTGTCACTTGTCTTTCATTAACTTATTTCCCGGACCTCCTCATACCTCGCTTTTTTGTATTCCAATTCAAATTTATTTCGTTCAGCAATTTCTTTCCCTCCTTCTTACACCCTAGTCATTAATCTGAATGTATATTTCTAATAACCTTAAATTTTAATCTATTTAGAAAAATCCATTTTTTTTCATATTCTTTTAACTTTTACAGCTAGAAACCACAACCTCAATCCAACATCACTCTAACATTCATTAATTTTACAATATTTCTGTAGATAGTCTTTAAATTTCTTCCAATCTTCTTTCACCGTCTCTTCCCCCTGGTCTCGAATTGAGGATTGGAAGAAATCTGAAGATTATTTAGCCAAATATGTTAAGATAACATAAATAGAATTACTTGCGAGTAGGCCTAGGATTTAAATATGTGATGTTGTGAAATACTACGTTAAAGTTAAAATGAAAAGAAAGAAAGATGTAAATTTATTAAGTAAATTTTATGGGAAAATAGTTTTGGAAAACGGCTGCAGTGGACTATATGGAAACTCAGCTAGGGGGATTTGAGGAAGTCATTTAACAATGTTTTAAAAAATGGAAGTATTATAGTTAGGATAAATGTTTGTTTGGTTGTTTTTTTTGATTTTTGTGTGTGTTTGTTATAAAATTGGAAAAAATAAAAAAGGGAAAAAAGGAAAAACAACAACTGGATGTACATTTCCAAAATATAAGATAAAAAAAATTAAACCTACATACAGCAACAGTGTTTTGTGTTGTGTAGGCTCCTATGGTGTAAGTAATGGGCCCTGCCTGCTAGCCTGCTCCCGAAAATATCACTTATATTATTTCACTATTAATATACAGTACTTCTTAACTGTATTTTAGTTCCACAGTTATTTGGATAAAATACATATTTTGTTATGTGCAAATGGCTTTAGATACTTATTAGGTCCGCAAATTACCATATAGCATATATTCAACACAAAAAACAGCGACAATTTGTTGTTGACAAAGGACAGCTGGACATATAAAGGGCCCCTGAGTAGAGTAGCTGAGTAGAGTTGCCATGTACAGATATCAAGAGTTGCATAGAAATGAAGTTAAATTGCTGGTTTCCCCAGCACACTTGCAGTGACACAGGAAGCCACGTCTGAAGGTCTGGTGAGATTCAAACACCTCTTAAAATGACAGTTGCCTTTTCAAGAAGTGATGTGAACAACCTAACACACATGGCCTGGCCAAGACCTTTTGCCCATGAGAAGGAAAATCCAGACAGTTCCTTTTTCCACTTCCTTGCTAATTAACATGAGCCTCAATCCCCTTGGATTTTCACTAGCATAAGCTCCATTGAAATGAAGGTGTCTTCACCTTATAAATATCCTGATGCAAGGTCCTTCCGGGGAGGAACATGGTGGATTCAAGTATTTTGTCAGCAGGCTACTAATGAAGATAGTTATGTGGCAATAAATGATAGACATAAATCTTGGCTATAAAATTCACTCTGGAAAAAAGAGTGAACAGGGGATTGAACTTTGATGGTCTTAAAAAGGTCATTTTCTGCACTGGGAGCCCAAGAAACGGTCAATTTCTGGGAACCCTGACAGGGTTAAGTGACTTGTGAGTGGAGGAATCAACATCTTACCCCAAAGCCACAAAAGAGGCATTGGATCTGCAAAAGCCTCTTTTCTTAATTATTTCTGAAATGGTTATAATTTATAACGGGCAGAGATTTCTCTGTCTGCTGGTAGAAATTTACATTTGATGTGTGAGCTACTTTCTGGCTTCAAGAATAAAGGGAATAAGCCTGCTCCAATTGTTTGAGGCAAGAAAGTTTAAATGAGCAAGGTAGTTCTAAGGTGTGCTAAGAATTTGTATATTCTTTATTTTTGTTTTCTGGATGAAAGTGTTGCCTAGAAATCAAAAGTAATTCGGACATTTGGCTCTGAAGATTGGGAAAATATTTCTTAACAGAAAGTAGAACAGTTGTATGTAATCCTAGAGTGAATGTTTAGAATAATTTTTTTTATGTAATTAACAGGTGGAAAATTGGAAGTCTTTTCAGCTATGTTGATAGTTGAGTTAATAATAACAATTAATTATTGTTGTGGTTAATAATTATTCATTGCTTACTACATAAAATGTCTCAAAATTATTTATTTATTGACTTTATATACTGCCCTACCTCAGGGAGGTTCGCTATTGTAATAACATTTAAAAAACAAAATTTAAAAAGTTATTAAAAAGATAAAACAACAATATTGACTAAAAGGGCTCATCCTGCAATATTGTAAAAGTACAAATATTCACCCTACTAAAATATGAATATGATTAAATGGGCACAGGATGTTGGACATAACATTATGTTTGCTGACTGGGAACAGTTATGGACCACAGGTATGAAGTTTACGGCATGTAATGCCTTAAGAGAGAATATTATGAAAATGATATACAGGTGGTACATGACCCCAGTCAAGCTTGCAAAAATTTATCATTTGCCCGACAATAAATGCTGGAAATGTAAAGAAACAGAAGGTACATTCTTTCACCTTTGGTGGACGTGCCCAAGGATTAAGGCGTTCTGGGAGATGATATATAATGAAATGAAAAAGGTATTCAAATATACCTTCCTGAAGAAACCAGAGGCCTTTCTCCTGGGCATGGTCGGCCAATTGGTGCCAAAGAAGGATAGAACTTTCTTTATGTATGCAACGACAGCAGCAAGACTACTCATCGCGAAGTATTGGAAGACCCAGGAGCTACCCACACTGGAAGAATGGCAGATGAAAGTGATGGACTATATGACACTGGCTGAGATGACTGGCAGAATCCGCGATCAGGGAGAAGAGTCGGTGGAGGAAGACTGGAAGAAATTTAAAGACTACTTGCAGAAGCACTGTAAAATTAAGGAATGTTAAAATGACGTTTGATTGAAAATAAGGGGTATTGGAAAAAAGATTTTTAAGAAAACGTAAATGGGGATTGATAAAGGATAAATGCTAGAGGGTAAGGATTTGCTGAATTTAATATTTGAACTGGAATACAAAATGGGAGGTGTGAGGAGGTCAAGAAGCTAGTGAATGAAGTATAAGAGATGAAAATATTAATTTATTCTTTGTTCTGCTTTTTGGTTTTTCTTTTTTTCCTTTTCTTTTCTTCCTTCCTTTCTTTTGCTAATGGTTTGTTACTGTGTATTTTTTATATGTTTTGTTCTTGTATGCTTTTACTCTTGAAGTTCTTCTTATGTTTAAATTTTGAAATTTTTTATTGTTTGTGAAACTTTAATAAACATTATTTTTAAAAAATGAATATTTTGTCTTCAAACAGCATCAGACTAAGGGATCGAGCTATCACAGAACACAAAACTTCAAGCAACTTCTGGAATTGTTTGTTTGTGACCTGCATCAAGATGGCGATGCTCACTGGCTGCTTGTTTGCTGTTGTGTATCCCGTAATGCAGTGGTTTTCAACCAGTGTGCCGTGGCACCCTGGGGTGCCTTGAATGATGGTCAAGGGTGCTGTGGCAACACTGGCCTCTGTCCCTCTTTCCTCCCCTCTGATGCCCTCTCTTGTCTCTGCCTCCCAAAGACTTGCACAGCTGTTTGTTGCAGCAGCCCTGGCTACAAGCTCCCCAGGCAAAGGATGCCTCTGGGGATGGCTAGGGGGTGCTTCCGAGGCCCTTGTTGGGCAATGTGAGGAGGCACTTATCTTTGGTGCAGCGGGGAAGGGGCAGCTTAGACTTAGAGAACAAGGGCAGCAGCAGCTGCTGCCCAGAGGACTCACAAGAAGAGGGGAGAAAATAGGAGGCTGAGGGAGGGTGTTTGAAAAGTGTTGAGGGGCTGCTGGCTCTGTAAGCAAGGGGTAACATAACTGGGCTCCTGAGCCCCACAGGGGTGCCGCAGAAAGAGTGTAGTTGGTCAAGGGAGCCATGGACTCAAAAAGGATGAAAACCTCTGCTGTAATTCATTACTGAGAGTTCATACCTTATGTTACATTTAGTTCATGTTACGTCCCACGGTGACCCAGAAGTACTGGAAAGGGTTACTTCCAGGTTTCGCTGCTCGAGCATGCGCAGAAGCGCAAAATGACGTCACGCGTATGTGCAGAAGCGGTGAATCGCAACCCGCACGTGTGCAGATGCGCCGCTGCGGGTTGCGCTCTTTTCATGTTGCGAACGGGCCTCCGGAATGGATCCCGTTCGCAACCAGAGGTACCACTGTATTGTTGTAAGATAGGGCTGGACAAGAGTGGGCTAATGAAGCTGGAGACTGCCTTAAGAGCCCTAGGGAAGTAGCCAAGGTCCTTTTTTTTTTGCTAGGGCTCAGTTGACTGAAG
Source organism: Podarcis vaucheri (assembly GCF_965113315.1). Lineage (NCBI taxonomy): Eukaryota > Metazoa > Chordata > Lepidosauria > Squamata > Lacertidae > Podarcis > Podarcis vaucheri. Next base: position 33,561,263 of record NC_138755.1, on the reverse strand, counting down.
CAGCCTTGCTTCTCATCTCTCCCACTGAGGTAGCTGACGGAAGGGTTGCTGCAGGTGACAGGTGAAGGGCTGCCACACAGAGGCAGGGAAAGACAGAGCTGCATACACGCTATGCCTTTAAAGCACATTTCCCCCACCTCAAAGAATTCTGGGCACTCTGCCCCTCACAGAGTTAGAATTCCCAGCAACCCTTAACAAACTACAGTGGTACCTCGGGTTAAGTACTTAATTCGTTCTGGAGGTCCGTACTTAACTTGAAACTGTTCTTAACCTGAAGCACCACTTTAGATAATGGGGCCTCCTGCTGCCGCCACGCTGCCGGAGCACGATTTCTGTTCTCACCCTGAAGCAAAGTTCTTAACCTGAAGCACTATTTCTGGGTTAGCGGAGTCTGTAACCTGAGGCGTATGTAACCTGAAGCATATGTAACCCGAGGTACCACTGTACAATGTCCATAATTCTTTGAGGGGGGAATTGTGTTTTGAGTGTGCTTTAAAGGGTTAGTGCAGACGCAATCTTATTCTCTGCTGTCTTGACAGGCAGCACTAGATCTAATAGCTGCAAGTTACAGTAGAGTAAAATCATAGACTCATAGAGTTGGAAGGGATCACGAGGGTCATCTAGTCCAACCCCCTGCAATGCGGGAATGTTTTGCCCAACGTGGGGCTTGAAGCCATCGCCCTGAGATTAAAAGTCTCATGCTCTACTGAAGTTGACTGAGCTGTGAATCGTAGGAGAAAGATATTGACATCAAACAGGCACACACCAAGTTCTGGACCTTTTCATTTTGCTTCCTGTTAGCGCTTGTAGGTTGAAGGTTTGTCGTTGGATTTTGTTTTCTCTCCGCAGGTTATGCCTTTAAGTATGACACTAGGTATCAGGGATAAGCAGCAGTGCTGGCGAAAGAGGATGGTGCTGCCACCATTTTTTCAGAGATAACACTTGTTCATTCCAGCTGATTGCAGATGGGCCAGAGGACAACACTGGTTCAAAGCTAGATAAGGTTTTGAGATACCCATTGTAATAGGTGCCGTATAAATACCTAAGGCCAGATAGGAAGGCAGGTAAGTTCCTATGTCGCAATCTCGCAGTCCCCACCCTCCCCCTTGGGCTCTCTGGCTCCAGGAGCATTAAGGTGGTGCTCCCTGTATCTTCTGGGAGCATTGTCACATCTCTTACCTGAACAATCACAAGGTATCTAGTGTGCAAATGCTACACCTGTAGTTTAAACAGCGAAACTATGAGACAGTAAAGGTATATTGGCTGCTAGTTGATTTTAAGACAACTGATAGTAAACATATCTCCCCTCTGTCTCCTTTTGCCTTTCCACCATCCCTGGGTGTCAGGGGATGTGTGGGGGAAAGTGGTCCAAATACAGAAAATAACAGTTCCCAGAAGGGCAGCCAACACAAAAAAGAGTCTTGTGGCAACTTAAATGTATTATGGCACAAACCTAGGGCATACTAAATCTAGGGTGGCGCAAGACGCTTGTTGTTCATGCAAAAAGGAAAATTCAACTAAGGAAATAGCACAACCATACCCTGCAAATCTAATAGATGATGACAACAAGCCCTAAACAACCTTTCATTTAGAGCAATGAAAAGGAATACACTACAGTGCAGTACAGAGGTAGCAGGTGTCGTACCATTCAGAGGTTGCTGAACTACAACTCCCATCATGGGGTTGTGCAGAGTTGTTAAGGCAGCAGAGAGCATTGTTGGCTGCCCACTCTCCACCTTAGAGCAGATTTATGCCACAAGGTGCCATAGGAAGGCACTGGACATAGTAAAAGATCCATCGCATCCTGGTCACTGTCTCTTCGAGCTCCTGCCGTCGGGACGGAGATACAGGACGATGAAGACAAGAACGAGTCGTCTTAAGAACAGCTTCTTCTCCAGAGCGATATCGGCCCTGAATGGGAAGCCTGGACTTTGAAAGTCATCTAATCTTCCTTGCTGTATTATACTGTATTGTTTTAATTAGTGTTTTTATAGTTATTTTGATTTTGTGTGGAGTGCCCTACCTGGGTGGGTGGAGCAGCCAAGTAATTTCGTTGTCCCCGAGAGGGGGCAATGACAATAAAGATATTATTATTATTATTATTATTATTATTATTATTATTATTATTATTATTATTATTCCTGACCACTGGCCATGCTTGCTGGGACTGATGGAAGTTGTAACCCAGCAACATCCAAAGGGCATCACATTTGCATCTGCTGGTGTAGTGGAGAGAGTTAGAATTAGATGGTGGTAGACTTGGTCTCAGGGAGGCGGGTGGCGCTGTGGTCTAAACCACAGAGCCTAGGGCTTGCCGATCAGAAGGTTGGTGGTTCGAATCCCCGTGACGGGGTGAGCTCCCGTTTTTCTGTCGCAGCTCTTGCCCACCTAGCAGTTTGTAAGCACGTCAAAGTGCAAGTAGATAAATAGGTACCACTCCAGCGGGAAGGTAAACAGCGTTTCCGTGCGCTGCTCTGGTTCACCAGAAGCGGCTTAGTCATGCTGGCCACATGACCTGGAAGCTGTCTGTGGACAAACGCTGGCTCCCTTGGCCTAGAGAGCGAGATGAGCGCGCAACCCCAGAGTCGTCCGCAACTGGACCTAATAGTCAGGGGTACCTTTACCTTTTAGACTCAGTTCCTGTTTAGCTCAGCTATGATGTTCACGCGATGGTCTTGGCTCTTGAACATGCAAAGCTGTCTTAAACTGCATATGTTCACTGATGACTCACCTCACCCAGTGGCTTTGCAGTGCCTCAGACCTTCTACTGATACCTTTTGAATCCGAGGTGCCTGGCAGAAGAAATTTTCAGGGACATTGTGGGTTTACAGCATGTATGTTGACTCACTGAGCAACCTGGAATAATTGGGTGAACAGGATTCAGTGCGGTAGATATAGGAAGACTTGCAGCATAAATAATAAAGAGGTGTGATCACAGCAGGAAGTTCCTTCACAACAGAAGTTACTGGAAATTGCTTCCTGGCAGATGTGGGATTTAACTCCCGGTGTCATGAGTAACAGCTGAGCTATACCTTGCACAGAATAAGATGGTAGGCTGGTGGACTGCATCGCTTCAGACTTGAGGGGGTGGTAGAGACTGGGCATAAGGTTGCTCACCTTAAACATAAATCAGCTAGGGTTGCCATATGTCCTCTTTTCCCTGGACACATCCTCTTTTTCAGAATTAAAATATCCGTCCAGGCAGATTTTTAAAATTTGGCAAAATGTCCAGGGATTTTTGTTTGTTTTATTACAGTAATATTACACAGTAAACATACTGTATAAATCTCTTTTCTTGTGGCTGAACTAAAAGGACACTGCCTCAGCTACAAGTTCTTGCAGAAGGAGTTAACTTCCCCCTGCCCTTAAGAAGAGTCCATATGTACATGTTAAATTGTTTAAATAATTGTTCTGTGCACACTTATGTTCACAAAGATGTGATCATGAGCCCAAATACTTTTATGTGGCAAGTGAGGGAGCAATATGTATTATTATTATTATTTTATTATTATTATTTATTTTGTTGTTGTTGAAAGTTAAGAACATTGCTCCTAGCAATATATCACAGCTTCTATAGCCTACATATAGTAGGGGCATTTAAAATGAGAGTCACCATAGCGATGGTGATGATATGTTTTTGGATAATATGTCTTGTTTTAATTTTGAATAATTTTTTTTTTTAAAAAAAAAGGAAGCACAGATCAGCCAATGCAGGGATGACGTAGAATAGGAGAGACAAAGGGGGTGGGAATTTACTCTGAGCAATGCCATTATCTAAGAGGGACGGCATTTCTACGTCTCTGTGAATATTGAATAAAAGACTGGTAAGAATTCTTCTTGTTTATCTACTTCTTGGCTGCCACCATGGGAGGGGTCGGGTTCCCTGAAGCCTGACAGGTATGTATAGAAAAGATTTAAAAAGAAAATAAGGATTGAAATGTAAAAATGAATTGAGCACGTTTGAGAAATCCATTTAAAATCCTCGAACGCCCTGTGTAGGGTTGGGTTTTATAGGATGCTCATGTTGGGGCACAATTGCCCCTCTGTCAGTGGCCTCATCTGTAAGAGAAGAAAACTCACCTTGGTAGACAAGTGTAGCTACCAGGAGATGGAAAAGGAGATGAGCCATAACACAGTCATCCTTTTGACATTTGCACCTCTCTGAATTTGGCTAGTAAAGCATACAGAGGTGCACATAGTAAGATGCGCATGTACCGGTAAGTGCATTGTAGTAATGCATTGCATTAGACAAAAAGATTTGCAATGATTTTCATACTAGGCAAAATTGCACACATCTATATTAGCTGGCCTTGCCAACAAAGGTCTGTCTAGTAAAAGCTATGGTTTTCCCAGTAGTGATGTATGGAAGTCAGAGCTGGACCATAAAGAAGGCTGATCGCTGAAGAATTGATACTTTTGAATTATGGTGCTGGAGGAGACTCATGAGAGTCCCATGGACTGCAAGAAGATCCAACCTCTCTATTCTTAAGGAAATCAGCCCTGAGTGCTCACTGGAAGGACAGATCGTGAAGCTGAGGCTCCAATACTTTGGCCACCTCATGAGAAGAGAGGACTCCCTGGAAAAGACCCTGATGTTGGGAAAGATTGAGGGCACAAGGAGAAGGGGACGACAGAGGACGAGATGGTTGGACAGTGTTCTCGAAGCTACCAGCATGAGTTTGACCAAACTGCGGGAGGCAGTGGAAAACAGGAGTGCCTGGCGTGCTCTGGTCCATGGGGTCATGAAGCGTTGGACATGACTAAACAACTAAACAACAACAACAACAAACCTTTTTAAAATGTGACTATTGGGTTGTTGCTTTTATTCTGATTATATATGCTGTGATCTTTTCTCTGAACCGCCCTGAGACCTCCAGGTATAGGGCAGTATATAAATTTCAATAAATAATAAGAATAATAAATTAAGATTGGGAAACAGAGAGAAACTGAAAGTGACACATTTGCCATCCCTAGTGGCACAGACATAAAGGAATGCCTGTTGGTTCATAGTTGTAACCAACAGGAAATCCGGGGGGGGGGGGAGGGACTCTAGCACACTCTTTGTATTGTTTCCTGAATTTATAGTGCTGCAATCAGAAACCAGGAGCAGGGGGAAGCTGCTGGGTAGAAGGATATAACCACTCTGTGCTTGCCTGGCATTTAAAGACACCGTCATAATCAAATAGTAATCTCCTTTGACTTACTCAGAAGCAACCAGAGAATTCAGGAGTGTGTGAAAGAGAGAGATGCCAGGCTGCCTTGATTCAGAGCAGGAAGCAGTTATCAATTAAAAGAGGCAGGAGGAAAACTCTTAGATGGTAACTGCACATCATGCAATGCTAACTATCCAGAATTTCAAGCAGTTGGTGTTCAGGACCAAGTGTTCTCAAGCCTGTAGGGTCAAAATAATTTAATATGCAATAATATCCACCACCCAGGAATGCACTGAAGGAAACTCTGAGATTAAGCATTTTTCTGTTACCACCTGTGACAGGATTAACCTATTGGAGAAAGGTATTTACAGATGTTTGTAACTGGCATTCAACCATCTAATTTGAAATGTGTCTTTAATACCAGTTTTTAAACTTCTCCCAAAGAGGCCCCAGCACAAAACAGCACTTACATACTTTTGGGATCAACAGGACAGTTTGTTGTGAAACAATTAAGCCTCGCTGATTTTTATTTTTAAAAAATAATTTTTATTAAAGATTTCTAAGTTTACAAAAAATACCTGCATTGTCTCTTTTTTCCAAGTTGTGTTTTCTACAGGTCAGTTTCATTTGCTGAAGGACATTAGTGTTGCATGCAGTACAGTGGTACCTCTGGTTAAGAACTTGATTCGTTCAGGAGGTCCGTCCTTAACCTGAAACCATTCTTAACCTGAGGTACCACTTTAGCTAATGGGGCCTCCCGCTGCCACCGCCGCACGATTTCTGTTCTCATCCTGGGGCAAAGTTCTTAACCCGAGGTACTACTTCTGGGTTAGTGGAATCTGTAACCAAAGTGTTTGTAACCCAAGGTACCACTGTATTAGGTTCAATACTAAGATTCTTTGAAAATAGGGTACTCTTTGATGCCGTGTGATAAGCCAATGGTAGAAGAGGACCAGGAAAAATCCAAAAAGGAGAACCGACCCCCAAAGGTCTGGACCCGTTTCCGAAGAAAAAAAACCTGGGAGCCGCAAAACCATTGCGACATTTAAAGTATGCGTGCCGCTGCCCTCCGATCTGACAGCAGGCGGGAAGGTGACATCGGGACGGTGCGTGACTAATGCACGCACCGCCCCCATGCGACGTCACAGCCAGTACAGCGCCCGCCACAGTGGGGAGTGTTGGGGCGCACACTGCGCCTCCTCCCCTCGCTAGTATCCACCCTGGAGCCACGGCAAAGGTGTAAAAGAGCCACATGCGGCTCCGAAGCCATGGGTTGGAGACCCCTGGTCTGGTCTGATCATCATAAACAAGAAACCCCAAAATTAAAAAGGAAAAGCATACCCTTACATGATTTGCGATGCCCTGTGAGCAAGCTGGTGCCTCCCACCACTCCTCTTCAGCCAGCCAGTCCCCAGCAGATCTATAGATCTATAGGGCATTATCTTCTGCTGAAGGTCTGCTGGTTGAGTGGCTATAGCATTCAGCTGCTAGTACAAATGCAAACCAGACAAATCTCCCGCACCCCTAATTCGCAAGAATCCTATAGACTTGGCAAGACTATTCCGAAAGCAAGTTGCCTGAAAGCTGTGACTTTAGCTGTTGTCAAAATCCAGAGACGGCTGCCCACCGTGTAAGTTGTATTCCACCAAGCAAGCCAGTTCCTGCAAAAACTGCCTTTAGAAAGAGAGATGATCGCAAAGCAAACACACAGCATCAAGATCCCAGGAATGTCAAACAACAAGTGGTGCTACCTGACCTCTCTTCAGAAATTGTTACCTTGGGAGATCTAACTGGAGCACCAGGTGAGTGCACAGGGGTCATTTGACCGGCAGTCAAAACTCAGCCACCTCCCAAAGGGGCCGCTTGAGAACCTCTTCCCTTGGAATAGCTGCACAGGTGATACGGAATCAGCAAGCACACCAGGCCTGCAGCTGCAAATGCAAGGGAGGTAATGATGGAACCAGAGACCATAGCAACATCCAATACCAAACTTAAAGCAGAATTAATAGATGTACATATTGTACAAAACATTAAGTCCACTTACCTTAATTGGTCAGGCCAATGGCAGCTACAGGGGTTCTCCAGGGGGTGATACCAACCAGCCAATAAGCATTGCTTTGGTCTGCCCCCGGGGGAATAAATTGAGGCCAGCCCAGCACTGCTCCTCCTTTCATGGTAGACCTGACAGTAGACATTATCGGCTGCCATATTTGGGCTGGGCATTAATTTTTCCACTTGGCAAATTGTCAGCGGCCACTTGGTTTTCGCCTATCTCATAGCAATCATCACAACTTTGTGAGGTTCAGGGCTCAGCAAACTTTTCCAGCAGGAGGCCGGTCCACTGTCCATCACACCTTGGGGGGGGGGGGGCGGACTATATTTTGGAGGGGAAAATGAGCGAATTCCTACGCCCCACAAATAACCAAGAGATGCATTTAAAATAAAAGGACACATTCTACTCACGTAAAAACATGCTGTTCCCAGACCGTCCATGGGCCGGATTTAGAAGGCGATTAGGCTGGATCCAGCCCCTGGGCCTTAGTTTGCCCACCCATGGATTAGGCATTGAGGTTGAAACCACGTCAAAGTGCGAGTAGATAAATAGGTACCACTCTGGCAGGAAGGTAAACAGCGTTTCCGTGCGCTGCTCTGGTTCGCCAGAAGCGGCTTTGTCATGCTGGCCACATGACCCAGAAGCTGTACTCCCTCAGCCAATAAAGCGAGATGAGCGCCGCAACCCCAGAGTCGGCCATGGCTGGACCTAATGGTCAGGGGTCCCTTTACTTCTTTAAGCCTTAGTCTTAGCTGGAAGGGAGATTGTAACCTCTGCCTGTCCCTCCTTGGTTAAGGGTATCCCTTTGAAGTGATCCATGAGGAGTTGCCCAGACAGGGGCTAGGGCCATAGAACTCCTCCAGCAAGGACCCTTTGAAGGGCACCCCTATTTGATTCAAGGCAGAGGACCTCTTCCCCCCAATGGTGTGATATACTCCCAGAAGACGGGCTGGAATTAAATAAATGGCTTCACCCAATGCCTATGCCAAAACCTCACATCTGTAGTCAATAAAGTTGTGGCCTCTTTGAACCCAAAAACTCTAAATGCTGCTGTCTGGTCCAATTATTTCATTACAAAGGGAGCGGCTAGGTCATGGAGTCTTGGCACAAAACAACCACTATATTAGACTTTAATATGTTGGACTATTTGAAGGGGAAAGAGGGTTTCAAATAGAATCTCAGACTGAAATGTGGAGAACTGAACTCAAGATTGGAAAGGTGGGAAATGGAGAGAAACCAAATTTGACAGATTTGTTCATCCCTACTCTGATGCAAGAATAATTTGACTCAGCTTGGGTGGGGGCTGAGCTGTCTTCAGCTCCATAGAGTTGGTGTCTATGGACACTAGCATTTGTCCTTAAGAAACTTGATTCTGGCTGTGATTGTGACTGGGGAGGAAAGGAAGAACGCCACTCCCCTCTGTGTGTGTCTCATTCTGCGGTCCCCATGAAACCTGCTCCCCACGGCATCTTTAGCTTCCCATGTAGTCTGGCCCTGTGGTCAGTCAGTCAAAGATTTGTTGTTAAGCCAGTTAAATTATTACCCAACCACATCATCATTACAAGTAAATAAAAAGGAAGATTAAGTGAAACGTACACCTGAAGTCAAAATAAACATGGTTCATGTGAACACTCGGCTGATGTTTTCAGTGAGCTGCCCCACTGCAAACCAGTTCAGACCTCATCACCGCCTTTGTGAAGTTGAGGCCGTTCTTATTTGCTGTTTTCTCCCATTATCTATTGCTTTACAATTACAGCAGACCTTATCTGCTGTTTTCTTGTCGCCTATTCAGCCAGTTTGCAGAGATCCTTTTGGAGTGTTTAAAACAGTCTGCTTAGCTTTCATCATAATACATAATTTGAGGACCTCCACAATCTTGGCTACTTCACCCATTTGCCAATATTTAAGAAAATGGTGGGCATTCTTACTAGAGAAGCTTGCCCCCATTTATTACATTTAGATAGATTATATGATTGTTGTTGGATCAGGGCTGCCTCAAGGCATTTTGCTGCCAGAGATGGAGCAACAAGTTGCACCCCTCCACCAGGCCAAGATATACAAACTCCCCAAGCTTCCCTTCTCAGTTATGGGCACAATGAAAAGCATTGCTATTAGTCTGATAGAAGCTCTACAAATCTTTAAGCAGGGGTGTTATGCAGACCATCCATTTGCTTTTTCCTACTTCAGACTTTTTAAAAAAGAAGATTAAATTAGAGAACAGTTTTAGAATATATGCCTTTTTCTTCTGCTGGAACCTTTGTTGCTGCTTTATATTTAATTGTCCTGTGCTTTTTTAAATTTGCATTGCATTGCTACTATCTAAATTGTTTTTTCTCCTTATTGGCCTGTGTTTTTTATTATATGTAAAAAAACAAAAACCTGCCATGTGGGATTTGTGCCTTAAAAAGGCTGCCTGGATATAAGCTAAGGAAGGAAGGAAGGAAGGAAGGAAGGAAGGAAGGAAGGAAGGAAGGAAGAAAGAAAGAAAGAAAGAAAGAAAGAAAGAAAGAAAGATCCTATTCCTGAGTCCCGAATGACTGGGCAAATGAAAGAGTGGATTGCTGGGAGACAACACTAACTTGGCTGTCCTGATGTTTGCAAGAAGGATGCCTGCTCATTGTTCCGGCACGTGAGAAAATAGAAAGATTTATTTTATGTTTACATGGGTAGAGTGTGTGCTTGTATCTTTCCAGTTTTAATCCAGGGTTGGGAACGTGTGGCTTGGGTTTGGTAAATGCTGTCCTCTCTCCCCCATCTCTGCAGGTGACCAGGGTTGCCTGTACAGTGGTACCTCTGGATGCGAATGGGATCCATTCCGGAGCCCCGTTCACATCCTGAAGCGAACGCAACCTGTGTCTGCGCATGCACGGTTGTGATTTGCCGCTTCCGCGCATGCGCATGACATCATTTTGAGCATCTGCGCTCGCGTGAGTGGCGAAACCCGGAAGTAACGTGCTCCATTACTTCTGGGTCGCCGCGGAGCGTAACCTGAAAACGCTCAACCTGAAGCACATTTAACCGGAGGTATGACTGTACATCACAAGATGTGTCATTCAATCAATCAATCAATCATTTTATTTGTATGTCACCTTTCCAAAGTGAAAACTATGCTCAAGGAGGCTTACAACGTATGAAAAAAACACATAACTACAAACATAAAAGCAGTTATAAATAATAAACAAAACTTCAAAAAGCACACAACCAAGTTGAACAATTTCATTGCTAATTAGTGGCTGGATTGATTGCCACCATTTTCCTTCTGCTTTTAGATCACTGCTGGGTGCCTCTGACGCAAGTGCCCCTACTTGACCCTGCTTATGAGAACTGACAAGATCACAGCTCTAAGGTGGTGTTGTTTCTGGAAAATGCAGCCCTGCAAAATGCCACTATTGTGGTCCTGTGTGACAAAGCCACTCAGCACATCAAGAGGGGGACTGCTGCCCTCTTGTGGAGCATGCAGGGTATTTGTCATTTTCTCCTAATCAAAACAACAAGGCTTTAAAAAGCAAGAGGTGTTTTTTTTAACTCAACACACTAGCGTCCAGCTTGGCCCTGAAATAAATACCTATTTTGGTCTTCCTTTTTTGTAATAGTATTTTATTATTTTTGCCGTATAGAAAGTTGTTTACTCAACAATTGTATTCCAATTCAACAACAACTAGTGACTTCCTGCTCAGGAAAACATCGATGTTCATAAATCAAATTACATACAATTGCAGGTTATGGTTCCTCCTTATCTAATTTCATCTTTAAAATGTTTCTTAATATATTCTGCTATTTTCTTACACTTTGGACCCCACTGTGATCTTCATGTATGGGAAGCAACTTTTTATACGGACTAGAAAGGGTTTTCAGTCTTCTTTAAAAGATTCCAAATTTGGATCTTTTATCAATGCTGTCAAGTTTGCCATCTTGGTCTTCCTGATATAGCGAAGTTAACAAACTTACACTATCTGCGTGCAAATTGTTTGCTGATCTTGCAAGACTCATTTGGAGACATAAACATAGGACTAGGAACACAGGAAGTTGCTTTATACCGTCAGACAATTGGTCCATCTGTCTCAGTATTGACTATTTCTTGTTGTTGTTTAGTCATTTCTGACTCTTCGTGACCCCATGGACCAGAGCACGCCAGGCACTCCTGTCTTCCACTGCCTCCCGCAGTTTGGTCAGACTCATGTTCGTAGCTTTGAGAACACTGTCCAACCATCTCGTCCTCTGTCGTCCCCTTCTCCTTGTGTCCTCCATCTTTCCCAACATCAGGGTCTTTTCCAGGGAGTCTTCTCTTCTCATGAGGTGGCCAAAGTATTGGAGCCTCAGCTTCACGATCTGTCCTTCCAGTGAGCACTCAGGGCTGATTTCCTTAAGAATGGAGAGGTTGGATCTTCTTGCAGTCCATGGGACTCTCAAGAGTCTCCTCCAGCACCATAATTCAAAAGCATCAATTTGTTGGCGATCAGAGTAACTCAGAGTAAGATCAGAATAACTCAGAGAAGCTATGAGCTATGCCGTGCAGGGCCACCCAAGATGGACAGGTCATAGTGGAGTGTTTTGACCAAATGTGATCCACCTAGAGCAGGAACCGGCAAGCCACTCCAGTATCCCTGCCAAGAAAACTCCATGGAAAAAAACAACAGGCAAGATCAATAGGCTTTATTAACTTCTCCCTCCCTGCTTTCTTTCTGCTGCTGAATACTTGGGGTTTGAATGTGCTTACTTTTGAAAACCCATCAACCTTTCATTTTGATGACTTTTTTGCTGCTGTTGTAGTTGTCTACAAAGTGTGACCGGAAGGTTCGGTGAATGGTCACAGAAATCGGACAGCGAGAAATAATCCAAAATACAATCGGCATCGGAAACCCACAAAATGCTCACAATTGTGTATGGAGGTGAAGCTGCAACTCGAAAGACAGTGTATGAGTGGTTTAAGCATTTCCGTGAAGGGCGGCAAACCATCAAAGAGGACCCTCAGTCTGGCAGACCGCCGATGAGCAGAACGGCGGCAAATGTCGACAGAGTTTGTGAGTTACTGATGCGGGATCGGCGTTTGTCCATCCGAATGATGGCGGAAGAATTGCATATTCCGCATGAAATTGTTACTGAGGTTACTGAGTTGTCCCATCCTCCATATTCTCCCCATCTGGCCCCACCAGATTTCTTTATTTTCCCAAAACTGAAATCTGCACTGAAAGGGCACATATTTTCCAACATTTCACACGTCCAAGCTGCTGTGACGAGGGAACTGAAAGCAGTGTGAAAAGAGGACTTCTCCAGAGGTTACCAACAGTTCTACGAATGTTGCTAATGGTGCATTATATCAGAGGGGGCCTGTAAGTCATGTGTGTTCAAATATTTCTTGCTGTCTGATTTCTGGGACCATTCACCGAACTTTCCACTCATACCTTGTATTTATAGTTCACTGAGACTGCACATTCTGTGTTTTGTTGACAGGACCCCCACCCAGAGCAGCTAGGGTGATCAAATGCATAGAAGGGACACAGGTCTTTGAGAAAAGCTGTGTCTCTTTTATGCGAGGGTTAAACATAGCCGTCAACCGTCCCTTATTTGGCGGGAAACTCCCTTATCCCAGCGCTGTGTCCCGCTGCTGTCCCTTATTGATGATGTCCCTTAAATTTCCCTGGTTTCAAAGGAAGCATCTCCTCTCCCTCCCTCCCTGCCGGCCAGGGAGGAGGGAGGCCCCAACTGTGTTGCTTGGCTGCCCGCCCCGCCCCCCCTCTGGCCTCCTCTCCGGCCTCGGCCCCCAGGAACCCCTCCCCGCCGGGACTGAGGAGCCTTGAGAGGAGAGTTAGGGCAACCATAGAGAAAGCAGTTCTGAGAGAGGAGGCGGAGGCACGGGCAGGTGTTCCAAGGGCTAACCAGAGGGGGAAAGCGGAGGAAGGACTGCAAGCGCTTCCCCCATAGATTTATAGTGGTAGATGGTCTGATCTGCGGGTCTACTTCGGGCGCTATTCCCCCCCCCTTCATCCTGCCCCGCCTGATGGAACTGAGAGCTGCAGATGGAGCACAATAGAAAAGATAGAGAACTGCAGCAGCATCTTTGTTTTGCACGAAAAGTGGTTGCTGCTTGTACTTATTTAATTGCAGTGTTTCATCAGCTGGTGTCTTGAGCAGCAACCTCTGGAAACAAAGGGCTAAAAACCGGCGCTGCTCTCCCAAATTATCTGGTCCCTTTTAACTTTGTATTTCAGCTGGTTGACTAAAATCCCTTATTTTGGCTGCTGATCCCTTATTTTCGAGGCTGCTGGTCCCTTATTTTCAAATCTGTAAGCTGACAGCTATGGGGTTAAAGGGAGAGGAGACCTATAGAGCCTAAACCTCGAATGAACTAACTGTGCAGAAATAGGTGGACAAGGTCACATCAGACGCTCACCAGGGTCTACGGCTGGAACAGTGCCTAGCAGAGAAATAATAGGGGGTAGTTGTTTCCATTTGAGCATCCTCAGATGACCCAAAGGCATTTTCCACACTAAACCCTTTGGTGTCACTGAGTTTATCCTGAGGCACATGGTCAGCAACTTTACAGCCAGCCCACCTTGCCCCACCTAGTCAGCAGAACCAATGGCTGGCATGCAGAGTTATCACCCAATTCTGCTGAAAGCTGTGTTTCTCAGATGTTTTGAACTTGGAACACACGCACACCTCTCTCAGAACTTACCCTGGGGCCCCAAGCCAGCGCCAGTAATGTGTTGCATAGGTAAGCATGTAGGGATGCTTGCATCAGCTGGCTGCATACAGACTGCTCAACTATGCAAGGAACTGTGGACTAGAACAACAGTCCAGCACTGGCAAATGGAGAGGAATGGAGCAAGATCTCTCTCTCTCTCTCTCTCTCTCTCTCTCTCTCTCTCTCTCTCTCTCTCTCTCACACACACACACACACACACACACACACACCACAAAACAATGCATACTGACACATTGTACAAAGAAAACTGCAGCCCTTTTTTAAAAATATCAAATTGTGAGTCAGTGAGGTCCTAGTGTTGATCAACGAAGTTTGTCTGCTAAACAGCCCAGCTCTTGGCTAATGCAAGGGTAAATGAAGGCATCCCATGACTCAGGATCTTATCCCAACCTGAAATTTCATACAGTCTCTTCTCCACGTTCCCCTTAAGTCTAAAATGCAGCCGCCAGGTCAGTGGCTGGGGGTTCCTTTTAAATCTCATATAAACCCCTGTTTTAAAACAGCTGCACTGGTTGCCAATTGGTTTCCGGGCCTAATTCAAGGTGCTCATTTTTTTCAGCAGCTGTTCTTCTGTCTTCCGCCATCCCTTCCCTTCAAATGCAGGTGTCTGTAGCTGCTTTTGGTTTTTTAAAATAATGGGTATACCTCCCTTCATCAAAATATTTCAGGGTGGTTCACAGAATAAAATACAAGCTGAAACAAAAGTAAATAATTTCTAAACCGAAACATCAAAATAAAAACTCCCCTTTCCACAGACAGATTTTAAAAGGCTGCTGTATATGAATCAGGCAAAGGCCTGGTTGAAGAGGAATGTTTTCGTCTGGTGCCTAAAATATATATATAATGAAGATTAGGGAGGTCATGTTTGCTGCTTTACAGAGAGCAGCAGTTCCATGCCCTCCAATGTTTCTCTGAGGAAAATAGGGGCGTCCCATTCCATAATGATAATTTTACTACTGAGTTGCCCCAGCACTCTGGGCAGCTTCCAACATACACTTGTACCTTGGATCCCAAACGCCTTGGTACCTGGACGTTTTGGCTCCTGCATGCCGCAAACCTGGAAGTGATTGATCCGGTTTGCGAACATTCTTTTGGAACCCGAACATCCGGTGGGATTTCCCCGGGAGCTTCCTGCAGCCAATCCGAAGCCGCAATTTGGTTTCCGAATGTTTTGGAAGTCAAATGGACTTCCAGAACGGATTCCATTTGACTTCCAAGGTATGACTGTATATAAAAACTTGTCTTCAGACGGCTCTGGGGTCAGATGGTCACTGGCGGAGTAAGGGGGTGCGGTGGGTGCGGTCCGCCCCAGGTGTCATCCCTGAGGTGGGGTGATATCGCCCCGCTGCCCCCCTGGGACGCTCGCCACAGGTGGCTGGCCTCCCCTGAGTGCATAGCATGTGCACTTCTCCATGTGCCGGAGCAGGTAGTTCCACCTCTGGCCAGTGGTGCTTGGAGAACTGGGTGTTCAGCCAGACACGCCAAGCGCCGGAGCTGCTTTTTTCCTTTTCCTTTCGAGTCTCCTCTGTAACATGAGCGCAGCAGCTTGATGGGTTTGGGGAGAGAGAAAGAGAGAGGAGGAGGCTCCGCTTGGCAGCGGACACGGAACAGGTTGCCGGTTGCGCATGCAATTTTTGCGCACGCTCAGTTTTGCAGCGAAGCCCCACCGTGCAGCCCTTTTCCTCCCAGGTGTGCTTGACGGATTTGTCAGCCAGACACCTCCGGGGAGGAAATTCCGTGTGACCTCTTTGGCACTCGGAACCTGCCTTCCGTTGTTTCTGCCTTAGGTCACATTCTCACGCCGCCAGCGAACTCGCCTCGCTCGACAGGAGGCACAGCACGGTCCCCACCCTGGGGAGGAGGTTTAGCTTTCCATCGCAGGATGCTACGGACGGAAGTTGCAGCTATGGCAGCTTGTAGCAACTCTGGTCAAGGTGCATGTGCGAGCAGCATATAAGCAAAGTGGAGTGGTGGGGGCTCTCCAAAGTAACCTGTGGGAGGGGGAGGCACTGAGAAGAGCTTTTTAATCAGGTTTTTTAGGGGGCGATCGTGAGATATGTGCGGTTCTGTTATTTCCTGGTGTCTGCCTTACGTCGTCCCTCCCTTCTAAAGCAAATAATGGTGTTACGTAACGGGGAGATTTCTGAAGGTAGCCAGAAGGAGACTTGCGGGGACTCAGGAAAGCAAAATGCCAAGCCCTGAATCGCTCCACAGGGCGGGGGGCGGACCCCCGGGGTGTTATCGCTGAGGGGGGTGAAACTCGGTGCACCACGCACCCACGACTCCCAAGCCATTGATGGGGGGGATGGCAAAAAAAAAAAAATTCCACACCGGTTACCACATGACCTTGCTATGCCTCTGCAGATAGTTCCCTTTTTTCAAAAGTTGTCAGAGGACAGCCTTCTTGATTGAACAAGTCCTTTATTTGGTGGACTGTTTGGTCCAATTCCTGTTTAAAGAGAAAGAACCATAAGGAGAGCAGAGGCCTTGAAGTTGCCCATCGACGGTCATCACCTGAACCACAGCGCCTGGCCAGAGCCTTCCACCTTATTTTGAGACGAACTGAATTTCCATTAAAATTATAGTAACCATTTCTTCATTTCCACATGTACATATAAGTTAGACTGTGCAACTTTGGTTGCATAGTTCTGTGTCCTCTTTCATCTTCTTTCCTCAGTGTACATTTCCTCCCATATTTCTTTTTCTTTTCGGCCATCTTAAGCTTCTGTGTTAACATGGCGGCAAGATCTGAGGCCAACAAGGCCAAGAACTGGCTGACCTCTGATTCCCCAGCTAAACTTCACCTTTTTTGGATTCTGTCATCACCGCTGGAATGAAGCAGCAGCAAAATAACCCGTCTAGATTATGTTGTTTCCTGGAGCAAGACTCTCAGGCAAATGATCTCAGCACAAAACCAAACAGAGGCATTGTTGTGTAGAGTGAGGGATAAAATTCTAGAAAGGCTAGATCAGATTAGATAGGGCCAATGGGCCTTAACATTCCTAAGAACACAATGGTCAGGGGAGTCACATTGGGCAATAGGCTTAGCAATGCATAGAAATCATATTTATTGCACGTTGTGGTACAGCAGTGTAACTCTTAGAATCATAGAATCCTAGAATCATAGAGTTGGAAGAGACCACAAGGGCCATCGAGTCCAACCCCCTGCCAAGCAGGAAACACCATCAGAGCACTCCTGACATATGGTTGTCAAGCCTCTGCTTAAAGACCTCCAAAGTAGGAGACTCCACCACACTCCTTGGCAGCAAATTCCACTGTCGAACAGCTCTTACTGTCCGGAAGTTCTTCCTAATGTTTAGGTGGAATCTTCTTTCTTGTAGTTTGGATCCATTGCTCCGTGTACGCTTCTCTGGAGCAGCAGAAAACAACCTTTCTCCCTCCTCCATGTGACATCCTTTTATATATTTTATATATGTCTTAGGCTAGGCATGGGTAGGCAAACTAAGGCCCGGGGGCTGGATCCAGCCCAATCGCCTTCTAAATCCAGCCTGTGGACAGTCCAGGAATCAGCGTGTTTTTACATGAGTAGAATGTGTCCTTTTATTTAAAATGCATCTCTGGTTATTTGTGGGGTATAGGAATTCATTATTTTTTTCAAAATATAGTCCGGCCCCCCACAAGGTCTGAGGGACAGTGGACCGGCCCCCTGCTGAAAAAGGTTGCTGACCCCTGGACTAGAGGGTATTTAGAAGAAATATGGAGCGTATTTTGTACACTTTTGCCAGTTCAATATCTATTAACGACCACACATCAGCCGAGGAGAGAGGTCTCAGATGTGATTTCTTGTTGATTTCATACATTAGTGTTTTGGAGGCGGCGGCATTGCCAAGTACTTTCTCCTTCAGGGGCCATTATAACCATCTCAATGTTAATCTGAGGCCAGAAGAAATTGAAGACCTCATGGATGGTCAAGCTGCATAATAACATTTGAATCAGCTAGCAGTAAAAGCCAATTTGGATGTAGAAACAGCGAAAGGGGGGTTGGGGGGTGAGGGCCAGGACTAGAACAAAACAGAAAAGGTACAGTAGAACAAATAAATCTTGACATCATACTGACAGGCCAATTGTGTGCATGTAAGTGAAAGAGAGCGAGTGAGAATGAATCGGGCTTCTAATGAAAATGTGGAAGTCCATTATTATTATTATTATTATTATTATTATTATTATTATTAGCCCACTCATCTGACTGGGTGGCCCCAGCCACTCTGGGAGGCTTCCAACACACATAAAAACATAATAAAACATTAAACGTTTAAAAACTTCCCTCTACAGGGCTGCCTTCAGATGTTTTCTAAAGGCTGTATAGTTACTTATCTCCTTGGCTCGGGGGTTGCATAACTCCAGAAATCCCACAGAACAAACAAGGGGCATTCTACCGGGGGGGGGGGGTTTCATCTGGAACTTGCCAGAACTCAGTTAAGGCACCTCTCAGGTGGGGGCCATTGCCATTATAAAACAACAAGGGCAGAATCCCAGCACTTTTTGGGGAGCGGGGAGGAAGAGCACTGCTTACAGGCAGTGGCGTAGCGTGGGTTGTCAGCACCCGGGCAAGGCAAGTAATTTGCGCCTCCTAACCCGTGGATTTGCGCCCCCTAACATGTGGATTTGCGCCCCCTAACCCTAACCCCAGATGTTGCGCCCGGTGCGGCCGGCCCCCCCTGCACCCCCCACACTACACCACTGCTTACAGGTGAGATCCAGCCCTGAAGTGAATTCATCTGGTTCTTGGAGGTTCTGTCAATTATAATCAATGTGTTGTAAAGCCTTGGCCTGTGATTTCCCTAATAGGGAAGAGCTGAACACTAGGAAACAGAGATAGTCTATGCTTCAGTGTTACAGCTCTTGTGTGGATTTTGTGCATGTATCTGTGTGCTCCAGAACCCCTTACTGCCCGTAGACTCCAACCTAATTTGCAGAACTTGATTACTCTTAGCCCCCCAACGGTTTTATGCAGATTAGAGTTTTTGCTGAGGACATACAAGGTGGTAATCTCTGGCATAAAATAAGGGAAACTTGGCAACTAAACTGCGACGCAAACCTCCTCCAAGAAGAGCATTAATGTTGCAATGGCCTGGAGGGAGCGAAGCTCTCTGCTCGAGACAAGGAATAGTCAGCCTGTTTGGCAAGGCTTAGAATGCACAGGTCAGGTATTAAAAATAGATTCTGGCAGTACAGTGTGTGTAACACCTTGATAATAGTAATAAGCAAGACGCAGAAATGTGAGGGACTG
The DNA here is from genome assembly GCF_965113315.1 of Podarcis vaucheri. Classification (NCBI taxonomy): domain Eukaryota; kingdom Metazoa; phylum Chordata; class Lepidosauria; order Squamata; family Lacertidae; genus Podarcis; species Podarcis vaucheri. Next base: position 33,542,100 of record NC_138755.1, on the reverse strand, counting down.
CCTGCCTCAGGAAGAATGACCGCAGAGACCTCGCAGTGTACTCAGTGACATGAGAACGGCCGCAGTGCTGCGGGGCAGCACCTCTCACCACTCCCAGTTATCTGTGCTGTACATTTTTCCAGAACGTTGTGGTAAGGTTGGTGGCAATTGCAGAAAACAGCCGAATCGCTACAAATCATTACATTTTCAGCAGCGGCCCATGTCTGTGTTCCTTTCCCTACCCCAGGCCACTCCTGCATACACGCCAACATTTCTCCTATGAAAACAGGGGTGTACTATCTAATAATAATAATAATAATAATTTTACACCCCACCCATCTAACTGGGTTGCCCCAGCCACTAAGGTTGCACGCTTGATCCATTTGGGTAGAAAGTAGACATCTCCAAAACCATCTCAACAAACAGGCTCCCCTTTAAAATAAAAATAAAAAGCCCACCTGTGCCCTACTCTGTGCATTTCCAAGCATCTGGTGAACACTAACCTTTCCATTTACAGATTTTCATCCGGTTGCAATATTTATTCTAACGAATTGTTCTGACATGCTGCCATTTTAAACTATCAAGCTGTTTTCACGCTGCTGTTCTCTACTGTCTTGGATACAATCAGCCGAAAGGCAATTTATAAAGGTTAAAAGCAAATACATTTTTCGAGTGTGTTAAAGAGACTGACAGAGATTGTATCTGTTTTGGCAGCTCATTTCGCAGCCTCAGGGCAACTCACTGAAGGTTCCTCTGCTTCGGCTATTCTAATTTCTTTCGCTGGGGGAATTCTAAGCATGTCCGCACTATCATCCCTCCTGACAATACACAACTTCTGCTTTTTTCTGACTGACAACAGTTCCTTGCTGGGGCCTGGGTTTGTACATTCAGCTGCGACAGCATGATGTGGAGGAATGATACAAAAGCCACATGGAAGCCCACTGTGGGTGATTCTTCCCACTCAAAAAGCAGGGGAAGCAGTGGCGTAGCGTGGGTTGTCAGCACCCGGGGCAAGGCAAGTAATTTGTGCTCCCTAGCCCGTGGATTTGTGCCCCTAACCCATGGATTTGCGCCCCCTAACCCGTGGATTTGCGCCCCCTAACCCTAACCCCCAGATGTTGCGCCCGGTACGGCCGCCCCCCCCTGCACCCCCCACGCTACGCCACTGAGGGGAAGATCATGTGGACAGTACCCGACTGGGTATTTGCACTGGGGACTCGAATCAAATAATGCCTGCATTGTGGAGTGGAGTCCACCTGCTCCTCCGCCATCCCAGTTTTACAAAGGAACCAGGCGCTGCTACCTCTGGCTTGCCCTGTTCATCAGAACATTCCTTTCCTGGATTTAGGGAGGCTCTTAAACCTGTCCTGTAAACCTGTAGTCACAGATGAAGTTTACAGAGATACGGGTGGCGCTGTGGTCTAAACCATTGAGCCTATTGGAATTGCTTATTAGAAGGTCGGCGGTTCGAATCCCCATGACGGGGTGAGCTCTCGTTGCTCTGTCCCAGCTCCTGCCAACCTAGCAGTTTGAAAACACACCAGTACAAGTAGATAAATAGGTACTGCTGCAGCGGGAAGGTAAATGGTGTTTCCGTACGCTCTGGTTTCCGTCATGGTGTCCCGTTGCGCCAGAAGTGGTTTAGCCAGCTCCCTCGGCCTGAAAGCCAGATGAGCGCCGCAACCCCATAGTCGCCTTTGACTGGACTCAACCATCCAGGGCTCCTTTTCCTTTATCTTTAGTCACAGAATAGCTTTGCCTGTGATTTTTCTACGATCCCTTTTGTCCCAGCGCTGGGTTGCAAGGGGTTGGACTAGATGATTTAATCCCTTCCAACTCTGCAATTCTCTGCCTGCCCTTCCTTTGTCCTCCATGCCCTTCTCTGCCCAAGTCCTGCCCTGCAAGTGGAAAAGGTCTTTCCTTGGCCTAATCCCCTCCTCCTTTGCGAGGAGCCAAGTCTTGGGCACCGATTAGCAAGCAGGCCGATTAGGATCTTTCATTCCAATTTGCTTCTTCCCTTCACTGGCTCCTTCTTGCCTGGGGGTCTTCACGCCCACTCTTGGGAATGAGCTTACACCCAAGGAGCTGGATGGGGACAGTGTTTTGATGCGGAGGGCGATAACCTCTTCTGTGCTCCGCTGGACCGGAGAACTGCATTAGGCGACAGGCTCATGTGACTGCTTGTTTGCCCTGGCGGGGGGAGCATTAACCCATCTGCCTCATCTGCACACACCTCATTTCGGATATTAAGAGGGGGAAAGCTGGCCCTGAAATCTGGAGCAGAAGTTCTAGAAGCCAAACAGGGTTGCTTGCAAAGTGGCCACCTTCAAATGAAAACTAGGCTCCTATGCCTTTTATTGTTGAACAGAAGAGGGAAGGGCAGCATGGGCAGGTTGTTTTGGAGCAGACATAGGCAAACTCCGGCCCTCCAGATGTTTGGGACTACAATTCCCATCATCGCTGACTACTGGTCCTGTTAGCTAGGGATGATGGGAATTGTAGTCCCAAACATCTGGAGGGCCGGAGTTTGCCTATGCCTGTTTTGGAGGCATGAGACCAATTCCAGTGGAATTGGAGAGCCAGTGTGGTGTAGTGGTTAAGAGCGGTAGACTCATAAACTGGTGAACCGGGTTCGCGTCTCCGCTCCTCCACATGCAGCTGCTGGGTGACCTTGGGCTAGTCACACTTCTCTGAAGTCTCTCAGGCCCACTCACCTCACAGAGTGTTTGTTGTGGGAGAGGAAGGGAAAGGAGAATGTTAGCCGCTTTGAGACTCCTTCAGGTAGTGATAAAGTGGGATATCAAATCCAAACTCTTCCTCCCCTTGCTAAAATTCGTCTCCGTTTTCTCTCCTTGGCTATTAAAGGTACAAGAATCCCGTCCTCCTTTGCAGCTGATAAGCCTATAACCAATAGTGGTGCTCTCCATCCTTTGGACTATAAGTCCCATTAGCTCCAGCCAGCATGGCCAAAGGTCTAGGATACTGGGAACTGTAATCAGCAACATCTATGTCGGATACTTTCCTGGCCTATGTGTTCCTTGATATCTGGATAGCCAGATAATGATTTCCAGATCACCCAAATAGTCTCTTTCTGATATTTATGTCTCTCAGAGTCCCCCTGAATCAACCTAGGTGATGTCTGCCTGATGTCTTTTGGGGAAGCTAGAAAACCAAACTGCAAAAACCCTGTAGGATTTTTAGAAATATGGGGTTGAATTAGGAATTGGAAACAAAATATTCCTGTTAACTGAGCCGTATTTTAGCCAACCAATACAATTTCTCCCTCCCCTAGAGCACTGAGAAACCTACCCCACAAATCCTTGCTGGTCAAGGGATCCTTGCTTGTCCTCCATTTAGAGATACCCTCATTTCATAATTTTTTCCCTATTGAAAGGAAGTTAAGAGTTTTTTGGAATACGGACTTGTGCCAACTGGCTCTATATCATAGTGGCCGAGGTGCCTTCACCATCTCCCCAATAAAATATTTGAGGGGGCTGCCTCCCCAAAAGTTGATGGGTATTCCCATTCAAATAGTGTGTGAGCACTGTATCTTGTGATCGATTATGCAGGATTGGGTTTACCTCCCCCCCCCTTCCACAATTTTTTTTTAATTCAAATTGGCACCCCTGCTCCATATTGTACCATGAATGTGACAGGAATGGAAGGAACCAATAGGTGGTGGGAGGGATGCTCAGAATTACCCTGCCCTTTCCAATGTGGCTCCTGTTTACAGGAGTTGTATGAGAAGCCTCCAGAGATCGGCAGCTGTCAGTCAGAGACCTGGTGTCATGTCAACCAAGTAAAATGCTAATATGCTTGAAACTGCAAGGTTAATGTTACCACAACTGAAGGAAGAAGGCTTGCATTTTTAAGAAGCTATGAGTATTGACTTTTGGGAATTCCCAGGTGTCAAAAAAAAAAAAAAGGTTATTTATGTATGCTTTTGAATTCTGGTGCTGGAGTAGACTCTTGAGAGTCCCATGGACTGCAAGAAGATCAAATCTATCCATTCTTAAGGAAATCAGCCCTGAGTGCTCACTGGAAGGACAGATCGTGAAGCTGAGGCTCCAATACTTTGGCCACCTCAGGACAAGAGAGGACTCCCTGGAAAAGACCCTGATGTTGGGAAAGATGGAGGGCACAAGGAGAAGGGGACGACAGAGGACGAGATGGTTGGACAGTGTTCTCGAAGCTACCAGCATGAGTTTGATCAAACTGCGGGAGGCAGTGGAAGACAGGAGTGCCTGGTGTGCTCTGGTCCAGGGGGTCACGAAGAGTCGGACACGACTAATCGACTAAGCAACAACTACTGTGGCCTGTGTTTTGTTAGCCCAAAAATGGAAAACAAGTGAGGTCCCAACTAAAGAAGAATGGCAACTTAAACTGATGGAATATGTGCAGCTTGCAGACTTAACATATAGAAGAAGAGAACAAGAAGAACCATGGAAAGAGAAGAAGCGAAGTCACTGATATTTTAAGCTTTTTTAAAATGAACATTCTAAAATGTAAAACAGAAAAAATTAATATATGTTTTTACAAAAAAAGAAAGTATTGACTCTTGGAGAAGCTTCCCACCCAGTTTGTGGTCTTGGGGGTTTTTCAACTAATTTTGTCCAAGTGTATCTTGCAGCTCCTGTCTATTGGTTGTCTAGCTCAGTATTGTCTAGTCTATACTGGTTCACAGTGGGCTGTCTGCGTTTCAGGCAGGGGTCTTCCCCAGCCCTAACTGAGGTGGCTGAGGGATTGAACCCTGGCCGCCTACATGCAAAACAGATGCTCTCCCTCTGAGCTATGGGTCTTCCTAGGCTACAGGCTTAGTAGAGGACCTAGGCTAGATCATGCAAGATCTTTTTCTGTCTGGGATGACACGAAAAAATAAAGATGATGCTCTGCAACAAGGCATCACAGGGGAGGTGTCTGTCAGATGTAAATAAAAAGCAGTACTGTATTGATTCACTTGCTGATAGTCTCCTTTCCCAGGACTAACGTATCTACTATGTTAGAGCACCATCTGGAGGCTATCTTAGTGAATAAGTGTTCGTCTTTTAAAGTCCCAATGGGTACCATCCAACTAGATGCTTTCCTCCACAAGTCCCATGGAAATGAACAGCTGCCACCAGCACCTCCCCAGATTCTTTTATTTTGAGAGATGGCAATACTACAGGGGACAACCCTGCCTCCTAGTTGTGGGGATATTTAGTAGAGGGATGGTCTTCCTGACATGAGAAGTAGAACGATTACATCAAGTTTTCTATGAGATTTCAGGAGCTGCATCAACAGGATGTGTGCCGTTGTTCAGCTATAGTTCCATGTTTCTGAAAATTTAATAAGAACACAGACCCTCCAAGTGTCCCTATTTTCCAGGGACAGTCCTGGATTTACAGAAGCTGTCCCAGTTCCTGATTTGATCCTGGAATGCCCCCCTTTCCCCAGGACATCTCTGTTTTCATCAGTGAAATGTTGGAGGGTATGGAGTTAAGCGACCCCCAAACCAAGGCGATAAGTATCTATACAACCTTTAGACATCTGAAGGCAGCCCTGTATAGGGGTGTTTTTTAATGTTTAATGTTTTATATCTGTTGGAAGCCGCCCAGAGTGGCTGGGGCAACCCAATCAGATGGACAGGCTATTAATAATAATATTAATATCAATTGAATAGGGTGCCCCTATTTTCATTGGAGAAATGTTGGATCGCTTCCTGTTGGATTGGTATCTACATATAATAAACATCAGCCAGTTGTCTTCCTGGCCCAAACCTCAGCCCCATTCTTTGTTCTGAGATTTTCTCTGTTCAAAGACAACTGCGTTTTCATTATTTGTTGTCCCCTTCCCTTTGTGATCCTGCTCACTGGAGGCATGCAGAAGAAGTGTGTGAGCTCGTATTATGTCACAAAGGTCTGGTGATGTCATGAGCCCTGTTCAGGAGTGAGAAACCTGACACAGTGCTTCATTAACTCAAGGGGGTCCATGAGGAGGGGTGTCTCCTGTCCTCTCAAATGGTAGAGGTGGAGAAAAGGTGATCTGGTCCCAATGGTGTCCCTGGAGGGTACCATCGGCCTGTTGGCTGTGCTCTTCACAACTCACTTCCTTGTTTACTCTGATGGCTTCATCAGCCAAGCTGTCCTCCAAGCAACCATGGACAAGAGACAGGGAGGAGGTAAGTAATATGATAGAGCCACAGGGCATAGCAACCTGAGAAATCAGTGGTGTCAAGAAAGGAGGCAAAACAGACAGAAGGTGGTGACATAGCAGTAGGAAGATGGCAACAGTGAGAGTGAAAACCTGTGCCTAAAAAACCCACACCACGAATGTGGAATGTCCCCCTTCCCCCACCAGCTGTCTTCATATATTGATAGGTAAAGGACCCCTGGACAGTTAAGTCCAGTCAAAGGCGACTGTAGGGTTTCGGCACTCATCTTGCTTTCAGGCTGAAGGAGCCAGCGCTTGTCCACAGACAGCTTTCAGGGTCATGTGGCTAGCATGACTAAACTGCTTCTGGTGCAACGGGACACCGTGACAAAAGCCAGAGCGCACAGAAACGCTGTTTACCTTCCTGCCACAGTGGTACCTATTTATCTACTTGCACTGGCGTGCTTTCAAACTGCTAGGTTATCAGGAGCTGGGACTGAGCAACGGGGGCTCACCTTGTTGCAGGGATTCGAACCGCCGACCTTCTGATCGGCAAGCCCAAGCGACTCAGTGGTTTAGACCACAGCTCCACCCACCATCTGCAATAGCTTTCCCTGGGCTGAACGTGGAAGCAGGATGTGCTGGTAAATGGGCAGAAAGAGTTGCCTATTAAAAAATCATTTGAAACGTTTCATAGAAAGTTTCATCTCACAGTGGATGGTGTGGCACTTACAGAACAGCTACTGCTGTTCCAAAATATTCAGCAACATTTGGATAGATTTGGATAGGCAAGTGGCCCCACTGGCCCTATACCCTTAAAGCAGGGTCATATCCCTTTAAACAGTCGTGAATTCCCCCAAAGAATCCTGGAGCCCCAGTTTGTTAAGGGTGCTGAGTTGCTAGGAGACCCCTATTTGATTCACAATCCCTCCTCCCAGGGAACTCTGCCCTGGGAATAAAATTGGGATGAAGGGATTTTCTCAGGATGTTGGAGGGGGTGTGTGCTGTGTCCTGTTGGTGTAGTGATGGTGGCAGTCACCCTTCTTCTGATAGGAAATGCTCTGTGGGGGGACGGCAAAAAACAGGAGGTCTCGGAGGGTCAGTTGCAGGGGAGTGAGAAATGTCCCTATTTTCATCTGAGGAATGTTGGAGGGTATGTGAGCCACAAGTTGTGCGGGCTTGTTTACCGGGCAGAAGGTTTCAAAAGCCAGGATCTATCTACGAGAACCCCAGGTTTGTCCAGAAATCCTCAAGGAGATTGATTGTGGCAGTCATGCTTTTGTTAAAGACAGATTGCTCACCCGTTACCTAGAAATGGAGAGCCATTGTGAAGTGTGAACTCTGTGCCCCAGAATTTCTCCTGTGCCCCAGGATTTCGTGAGATGCATTCAGTGGTTCCTCAGTACCTGGCAATTGCTAGAATGCATAGAAAACTAAATAGGCATGCCCAGCAGAAGTGGGGCGCGGTGCTCTGTCCATAAAATAAATTTGTTCACAGCTGTTTGCAAGGGGGCAAAGATTGTCTGGAGAGGTGTCAATGTGGTGGGGAAGAGGGAGCGCATTCACCTTGTGCATTGAACCATGGGTGCCATCAGCACACACTGCATTGCTTTCAGATAGGCATGCATACATGTGCATTGACTGCAGCTGGATTGGACAAAAGGCTTTCTGCGCAGTGCAGGAGAGCAATGAAACTGCCAGTACAATGTGGCACAGCAGGGAGAATTATTTCCTCCACATCAGCCTCCAGCGGTGAAGCAGCAACAGTCTGAGAGACACGTCTGCAAATAGCTATATCAAATGCACCAAAAGTAGCAAGCATGTGCGTGTGTTGCAAAACATTTCCATTCCTCTTGAAACAACCACTTTCTCAGGAAAACCCGGTTCTCATGAAAACTCAATGCAAATATGCTAGAGGTAGTGTCAGGATAAACTAAGGGACTCAAATATAACGTTTTAAGGGTGTTTTAAGTGCATGATACAAATGTGACACTAGTTGGCGATGGTGAGCGAATGGGAAATTGAATATATATTTTAGAACATTTCTTTAAAAAGCATTTCCACACCGCTTTTTTAACTATATGTCTAGATTTAGCCTAAGAAGGGAATGTAAACACATTTCAGGGGAAGGGGCAGAATGGAGTGTCAGCACACAGAGTGAATGAAAGAGTGAGAATCATAGAAAAGAGATTTTTGATTCCCCCTTTATGTTTAAGGCGGGGGGAAGATGGAAGAAACATTTGTGGCTTCATCAACAGGGGAAGGCATGGAGGTGATCGACATGGCTGAGAGCGAGGACTCCCAACTGCTGGGGAATGCGGCCGTGAAGGACATGTTGCTGGACTTAGCCGTCTCTCTGAACACAGCCAGTGTCATGCTGTTTTTTTTATGCGTGACATAGAGCCCGAAGTCTTAGCAATGGTAATGGATGAAGACAACATGAACATCTACTTGTGCTTCATGATTGCCTTCTGAGAAGCAGCTGTGGCTTCATCGCTCGTGTCCAGGGACTTTGGGGGCTCCACCGGAGAACAGGGGCTTTTGTACCAGCTACACACACCTCCACATTCATGGCCCCCTGAGAACAATAAAACTTCTGACCAAAGCTTGTTCTAAGTGAGAAGTGTGCCTTTTGATCCTCCCCTGGTGACACCTTGTCACAGGCTCTTGGGCTTTGAAAGCTTTCTAGAAAGATCTACCTAATCATGAGGTAAAACGGTTTGATTGCAGGCAAGATACTGCATGATGGAAAATACCTCAGATTTGTTTTTTTAATCTTCCCCCTGCACATAGAAAACCAAACGTCCGAGAGAATTCCAGCATAGCCTCCTCACAGATATCCTAGTTTTCTATGCGCAGAAGGGTTTGATGTTTATTTTTGGAGGAGAAGCTTTCAGTCATGCAATCGCCCACCTGTAATCTGAAGTGGGACACTTCCCAGTTTCACCACAATGTGTTAAGTTCTGAAGGCTCCATGTAAGCCTCACCATTTGAAAAGCAGCTTTGCTCAGTCTTTTAAGAATTCAGAAGGCTCCCTCCTGACTGCTGAGGGAAGTTGCCTGGAGAAGCTTGCTTTGAAGTTATACTGAGGAGGCGGGAGATGTCTCATCTCAGCTACTAGGCCATCTCCAGAGCTAAGTGAGACTACAGTAGAAAACAAAAGGGAGAGGCCTGCTACCAGCCTGTCACATCTCCTTCACTCTCATTATTAGTTAGAGGTCAGCTCCTCCATCTTTCTTCAGTCCTCAGGAGACAATTCTCAGAATTCAGGTCAGGGCCAAACTAGATGGGGAGAAACAGCAGCTTCAGAGAGGTGGTTTTTGTTGGCACCATGACTCTTTTCTGGAAGAGCTAAACTGCCTCCTCATGTCTCACAGCCCCCTGTCTTGTCCAGTGTGAAAAGCCAAATCACATGAGCAGACTATTTTGAGATAGCTTTTTGCCACCTGCTCCATTCCTGGCACAAATAGGCTCTTTTTTGAACTGCCTGGGGCCATCCTCTGCCTTCACCACTACTAGGTTCTCTCCCCCCTTGACTCCACCTGAGTTACCAGACAGTATTGTGATTGCATCCCATGAGTTTCAGGCTCCATGCCCAGCAAGTTCCACAGTACAGTTGCAGTCATCTAGCAGTATTGAACACAGGTGTTTGGAGAGCAGATGTTCTTTGGCTGTGGCGCTGAATAAATAATTTGCTCCCTAAAAGAATGCCTTGAGAGGCAAATTAGCAACAATTTCACCCCTTTTCCCAGAATGAACATGAGTTGGCAATGCAATAGAATCCATATGAAATACACATGAAGACTATTTTTCCCTTTAAGTGAAACTGTGAGCCTTTTGTTTGTTTGAACTACACCTTGATTAAAATTTGCTAGATCTTTAATGGACCACAGGCCAGGTGACACCCTGTTGATTAGGCCTCCAGATGATGGAATAAAGACAACACAATTTCACTCCCTTTGACACATACAAAATCTCAAGGCTGTATCTCATATATATATATATAAAGTATAAAATAAAAACACATTTAGGAAACAATGTACATTCATCTAGGTTCAAGTCAAACATCACACCAAACCTTAACTTTTCATGGTTTTGGTGCGATGTCTAAATTGACAGATGATAATTTATTAACAGTCAGCAAACCAGAGTTAGAAACCATGGTTTGAAGTGGGTTTGGAAACCATGGTGTTCCCTAACTATAGTTTAGCACAGTCCAAATTCACAAAACCATAGCTATCACCATTTTTTGGTCACTACACCATGGAGGTGGAGGAATACATATGAAGCTGAGGGGACAAAAGCAAATAAGCAACTTTAAACTATGGCTTGCCTTTGGGGATTTAGAAGATCAAACCATGGCAGGCCTAGTTCTCAATGAAGTGGTCAACTTGTGTGTTGAGTGTACGACTTCAGACTTCGATGATGGAATACTCTTAAATATAGAATAATCCTGGAATTTATGAAACTAGCGTGTAAAGGAGAAGGCAAGATGTTCTGGTTTTCTATAGGGAAATAAATTTTTGTATGGAGAATAAGCAGTCACATGAACCCTTGCTTGCATTCTGAAGTAGTACAGACACAGATTTACCACCTTAATGAGAGGGGTAGACAGTCTGTCACAGCAAAAACAACAAGTCCTGTGGCACCAAGAACTAGGTCATGGTTTGTGTCTAAACTACGGTTAGCTATGTTTGACATGAATTGAATCTTAGTGTCTCATTGTTCCATGTGGTTATAGTCAGGGCTTTTTTTTAGCCAGAACTTGGCAGAACTCAGTTCCAGCACCTCTCAGGTGGACGCCATAGCCATTATAAGAGAACAAAGGAGGCGTTCACGGTTCTGACACTTCTTTTTCTAGAAAAATAGCACGGGTTATACTATTCAGAAAGTCTCTCACTGTTCTTTTCATCTTTGATTGGAAAAGAGCCACTAAACACAGTCACCGGAGACTTGTCAACTGATCTTCAGTTCCTCAGTTCCAAGTCGTCCATAAGGCCATTGAGGATATTATTATTTTTAAGAAGTAGCAAATTTTTTGCAACACAGTATCTTCTCTGTATTCTCTTCCTTCTTGATGGAAGGATGGAATCTTCTTCCACCTTGACCACTTGGATGGACGTAGCGGAGGAAGAAGGGGCATTGCACATGGAAGGAATGGAGTAAGTGGCTACTGCAAACATCGCTGACACCACTGAATCCTCATGAGCCCTCAGTGTCTGTCTCCATCTTTTTGCACCAACAGTCCCACATGCTCTTCAGCATCTTCTTCTTTTTACCAGATGTGGCACTTCACAGCTGGATTCACTGGTGATTTACTCGGACAGTGGAAGTGCCTGGAGAAATCTTCGCTGTTGCTTAGGGACCCAAGGACACGGAGTGGCGGGGGGCTGTGGGGATCTCTGTGCAAGAAGCTTTGCAGTCCTTCAGAGCTCTGGCGCCCACACATTGCCTGCAGAGAAGAGAGGGGTGTGAATAATTGACCTCTGGTTAACAAGTGAGTCATTTCTCCTCCATGTTTATGTCACGTTTCCACTCAGCTCTCGTTGTGGGAAAGAAAGTTTGGGGGCAGCGGAACCACACATATTCTAGAACAAATTGGCTTCTGGAATTTCCATGTAACGTAACGTAGGACCTTTAGGTCCTGATAGCTGCACGAGTTAAGGTCTTCTTTTACGTTACATGGAAAGTCTAGCCTTGAGAGAAGCACCCAAATAATTGTCAACTCTTTGGGGTGGTATTATGGGGCAGTTGTCCATGTCCGTTTTAGTTTTCTGCTCCACCATGGTCTCTTGTCAAAGAAATAAGTCTTGCAGGTTTTCATCAGGCTTCAAACATTACTCGAAAAGATGTTAAGCCAGCTCTGAGCAGCAAAACCTACACTGGTGGAAAACACCCATGTATAAATGCTGTTAGGTCCAGTGGCTTGTATGGGTCCAAAGTAGACAAACTTTTTTTCTGTCGAGGACCATATTTTTTTCAAGGGTAATCTGTGTGGAGCTTCATGCAAGTGGTGGGAAGAGCGAGAGTTGACAATGGGCAGACAAAAGGTTTTCTGCATTACATTAATCTGGAATAAAGATTACCCTGCTGCAGTTTTCACAATGACTACCTCAGATTAGAATTCCCAATTCCATGCAGATCTACTCAGAAGTAAACCCCACTACATTTGATGCAGTGACTCTCAAATAAGTAAAGAGATGAAAAGCAAGTGAAATTAATTCCTTTCTGACTTTAGTGTGCTGTACTATTTTTTTAAAAATAATTTTTATCATATAAAATACAGCCTCTTCTAATTGTTCTCAAACTACATCGGAAGCAAAAACAGCTTTAAAAGCCCAGGAGAAATGAAGAGCGACTGCTGTTGCCCTACAAAAAAATAGTTTTGTACTCGCTTCCAAAAAGAATGGAGGCAGTGTGTAAGGATGTGAGAGCTGAGATGGGACTGATGTGGCTAAAAGCCAGCCAGAGCAAAACAGAGGAAACGCGAAAAGGTAGCAAAGGGTACATTACATGGGCAAAGCTAATGAAGAAGAGCTGGTGGTGTGAGACCTCAGGCCAAGGTAACTTCTTCACCTCTCTGTGTTTTTCCAACCAGTTCTTATATGCCTGTGGGCAAAAGGGGAGAAAAGAACTCTCGATTACAAAATACATTTCCCTATTTCAAGCATGACTTTCCAACAGCATCCTCTGAATGGGAAACCTCCTTTGCACTAGGACACCCAGGGAACTTCAGTGGTTACTGAGAAATGCACTAAGAAACTCTGCAGGGTTTTGCTCCCGCCTCTTCTTTCCTCGATCCTTCTGGTTGTCGTCTTCCCCTACCTGTTGCAGCAGGAGGGACTTTTGTGGAGGGAACACCTGCCATAAACAGAAAGGCACCGGATCTTCTGAGTTGCACTCTGCTCTTCCCTGGTCTGGCTGGAAGACGCCCAGTGGGAAATGGAAGATCTGAGGTCCCAGCATCATTGCAGAGCCCCTTGTTATGACCTCTCATTCCCCAAGGGAGACAGTGCCCATCGGCAGAGTGAGAAATAGCCCTCTGTTTGCTAAGTCTTACAGGTTTACCGTATTTTTCGCCCCATAGGGCGCACCAGCCCATAGGGAGCACCTAGTTTTTGGGGGGGGGAATAAAGAAAAAAATTATTTCCCCCCCAGACGCGGGGCTGGGGAAGCCCGAGCTTCCCCCGACCCCAGCCCCCAGAACAGGCTGCTATCCAAAAGCCTAGGGAGCCCGCGGGAAGTCGCGTCGGTCTCCCCAGGTTTGCAGAGAGCTGCCCGAAGCCTGGAGCGCGCGTCACAGCGCGCCCCGGGCTTCAGAATGCAGGCAGCTCTCCAAAAGCCTTGGGAGACTGGCGCAACTTTGCGCCGGGCTCCCACAGCTTGCGGAGAGCCATACCGACCCCTCTCACTCTCCAGGCTTCAGCGAAAGCCTGCATTCACCCCATAGGACGCACACACATTTCCCCTTCATTTTTGGAGGGGAAAAAGTGCGTCCTATGGGGCGAAAAATACGGTATTCTCCATTTCTCCTCTGCTCCATCCCTTTTGCACGGCTCTGTTGATTACATCTGCATATAAGCTTGCCCAGTATAATCAATCTTCGTTTTGTATCATCATCACTGTATGTCTTGTATGACTGTATAGGCAGCAGTTTGACTTCACCCCTGTAGGCATACTCCATTGTCTCTCAAGACAGGCAGATACCAGCAACAGCAATGTACTGCCTTTGACCACACAGTCTTAAGGCAATTTACACCACAGAACAGAAAAAGATCTAAAAACAAAGACTAAAAATGATCATGCATAAATTCAAAATTACAAAGAAGTTGGTATTTTACATGGAGTTTTCACTCCAAGAGAGCATTGTACCCAAACCACTGAACATGTGTACTTGGGTGAAATTGTGTCTCCGCATGGAAATCTCCCACACCCAGTTTTTCTTAAGCTGAATGTGAAACATCTAGCAGCAGTGCTAATGGACAACATCATTGAGAGCAGGCACTAACACGCTTAAGATGATAAATTATGATCCATGAAAGCATGGGGACACAAAAACCCCCTACTCACTGTGGGGTAAACAATTAAGAAAGGTAAGTTCAAATGGATTTAGCAATAAGATATAAAAGAAGAAACAAGGCGGACCATAGTGGGGTGATGTGAAGAGGACCAGCTAAGAGACAGTGGCAACAAGGATATGTGGAAAGAGAAAACAGCATGGTGGCTGCAAGTGAGGACTGAGGAGTACCTGCAAGCTCTGATGATTATCAGATTTTGGTACCTGGTAAGCCATGGCAAGTCCCCCAGTATCAGCTGCATTCTCCAGGAGGGTGAAAGAGCCATTGATGCTGTGGCCCTTCAAGGAGTAGCTCTCGTACTGTTTCACAAGACAGTCTATACGTTGTGCCAGTGTTTTCATATCACAGGCAAGACAGTTCTCGGGTAACACTGTGAACCGAAAGGAAATCCAGGATAGTTAAGTCCCAAGTGGTGATCACCAGCAACGTGTTCCTTGGGAATCGTTCATTAGGCTAGAGTTCACATAATGAGTCCGTGATTTCCATTAATTCCTATGGGGAAATTATTAATGCGTACCTGTCCATGGAATTTTGCCCTCCAGAAGCCAAAATAAACCAGCAAAGCCCAGAAAAAATGCTCTTTGATTTGTTTGATTGCTCCCCCTCCCTCTCTCTGTTCCTCGGTCAACCAGCAAAAGGCAAAGAAGGAAAAAATGCTCCCTGCTTGGTTATCTGAATGTGGAGTGTGTGTAGCAAACTTTGGGTACTAACTGCTCATGTTTGGATTAAGTGTTTTTTTTCATAGTGAATGTTAGTAAAGCAAGACTGACATGATAAGCTCTGTACTCTACAGTCCCTAAAAAGGAGGTAGGGGGGACTGTATCATCCATGTGGTTACAAACAAGTCAAGGCCGGACTTCGTTTCTCCTTGGTCCTAGGCAAATATAGAGTCTACACAAACTATTTACCATTCAGAGCTCAGTTATTATGACATCATCAAAAACAGGGCAGCTTTAAATGTGCCTTAGGATGGGTTAAGGGTTTGGACATGAGCTGGATTGCTTCTACCCGGACACTGAGATCCAGCGCCGAGGGCCTTCTGGGGGTTCCCTCACTACAAGAAGCCAAGTTACAGGGAACCAGGCAGAGGGCCTTCTCGGTAGTGGCACCCGCCCTGTGGAGCGCTCTCCCACCAGATGTCAAAGAGAGCAACAACTACCAGACTTTTAGAAGATATCTGAAGGCAGCCTTATTTAGCCTTTTAATGTTTGATGCATTACTGTATTTTAATATTTTGTTGGAAGCCGCCCAGAGTGGCTGGTGAAGCCCAGCCAGATGGGCGGGGTATAAATAATAAATAAATAAATAAATATAATAATAATAATAATAATAATAATAATAATAATAATAATAATTGGGTTTCAACTAAAAGGGAGGCAAAGGAGTCAATACAGAACTTGCTGGGTTTTTCAGTAGATTTAAATTCTGTCTTAACTTCAGTTTGCATTTTACACTTTTGGTTAAGAATTGCTACCTGGCTAGCTACCCGATGTACTTAAGTCTTGGCTTCTGCTTCTCCTTTGCAAAGCAGCACTGGGAAGGGGCAATGTGCGATGGCCAGGAGAAAGCTGCTTTCCCCCCTTACCTCTCCTAGTCACATTCCCCACTGCTAGGGTTCCAGGTCCACATTGGTGAAGAAATAAACATGGCTGGAGCAAAGGAGGCTGTGGGTGGGTGGAAGGGGCACACAAAACCTGAGGGTGCATTGCTGGGAGAAGGGTTAAGCACCTCCCTCCTGCCTGTTACTTCTCCAATGAAAATTGCCTCCTTCCAAAGCCACTTTGCAGTTGAGAAATTGGTGCCTTGGGTTTCAGCACACAGAACAGCTGGGCAATAATGAGTTGTTCTGGCACTTAGGGAAGTAAGACCCCACAAGTTCAAATAACGGAAGGTGCAGCAGATTATCTACAATGCCTCCCACTACATACCATAATCGTAGAAGGAGTGCAGCAGTTCGTGTGCCATGAAAAACCCCATGGCTCCAAAGTTCACAGCGCTGAAAAACACACAAGACAAGGGCTTAGCGAAACCTCCATGGCTTGTAATCTACAGGCTCTCTATGTGGGAAGCCTGCAAAACATCAGCAAAGGGATGTAGGTTTTGTTTCCCTCCCCGTGGACTCCGTATTCTAAGTAAGGTTACAGGTTTTTTTTCAGATTGTTGAAGATAAGCATGGGAGAGCCATCATTATTTGTGCCCACATTTCTGTCTCACTAGACTTTCTGATCAAACTGCTTTGGCGGGTTTTTGGGGGTTTTCTTACTGCTATGTGCAGCATGGTTCAATGGAAGGGCAGCAGTTCTGCGAGCAGTTCTGCGCCACTTAGTCCTTACCTGGGAAATTCGGTATGGAAGAAAGGGTTGCGGAACATTCCAGCAGGGAAAACGACAGCGTGTCGCCTCAGTGAATAGTATGAATGAACAGACCACGGGGGAACTTCCCAACTGGAATAGAACATTAAAAAAAAGAAAGAAAGATGGTGAAGGAAGGAATGACTTGGGCTATGATTTTTATTCCATATCTCGTTCCTCCTGATCTACTCAACGGGCCTCACCTTTGTAGTACAGTGGTACCTCGGGTTACATACGCTTCAGGTTACATACGCTTCAGGTTACAGACTCCGCTAACCCAGAAATAGTGCTTCAGTTTAAGAACTTTGCTTCAGGATAGGAACAGAAATCGTGCTCTGGCGGCACAGCAGCAGCAGGAGGCCGCATTAGCTAAAGTGGTGCTTCAGAACAGTTTCAGGTTAAGAATGGACCTCCAGAACGAATTAAGTACTTAACCCGAGGTACTACTGTAACACTGTAGTACAGTCATACTTCGGGTTGAATGTGCTTCAGGTTGAGCGCATTCGAGTTGCGCTCCGCGGCAACCCGGAAGTAACTGAGCGCATTACTTCCGGATTTCACCACTCGCGCATGCGCAGACGCTCAAAATGACGTCACACGAATGCGCAGAAGCACCAAAATGCAACCCACACATGCACAGATGCACTGCCACGTCTTATGTTGTGTTCAGGATGCAAATGGGGCTCCAGAACAGATCCTGTTCGCATTCCGAGGTACCACTGTACTGGTTCAAAAAGAGATGCACTCATTACATTATAGCCAAAACACCAAGGGTTGAGATGCAATTGTGAATGAGCTATCACGGGAGCTTTCATATCACTGGAAATTATCTCATATGCAACAATTTTTCATTGAAGTCCTCTCTCATATTCCCCTTCCTGCCACCAAGTGTTAAGTCATTAAGTAATCTGATTCAGGGATGTTTCTAAAATGAGCCCTATCTAAACAACTTCGCTGCTTTTGGAAGTTCCAAATTATTTGATCTTGCACTACTGAGTTAGCAATCTGCTGGACTTTCTTCAGACCACAGAGCATGAACTACGATTTTGCCGGGTACCGCACATGTACATTGCTTCGATTACAGTGTAAAGAAGATCTTGATGCTACCACATATATGTGGTAGTGGATTAGTGCAAAGATGCATAATTAATGCTGTAGCAAATTGTGATGTGCCAGTCCTTGGATTAATTTTTGAAACTCTCTATATTAAAACAAGACACGTAGAATGGGAGTGAATCCACAAAACAGAGAAGGGACTGAACGGAGCAAAGTCACTTCTCCTTGTTATGTATCACTGTCTGTCTTGCATTCACATAATCTCTCCTTCATCGTACAAAGAGAACATACTTATCCTGTAGATGGGGATTGATGAGTCTCAGGGAGAATCTCTTCCTCAGAGACTTCAGGCAGGCAACTACATTATGGAAGAAGTGATCTTCATAAATCTCCAGCTGAAAGAAAAATCAAGCAATAGGATTAGAAGGGGAGACGGAACAAAATTTATTGGCACTCTTAATATACAGACAAAATGTAAAAGTCAGGTGCATTAAAAATGCACCAAGAGTTTATTGAATATATTGTAGACGAGTCATTTTAAAATACGGCAAAATAAAAAACTATGGAACGCAATAATAAAATATAATAGTGACTGAAAGACAGGCAGAAGAAGGACAAAACAACCTGATGTGGATTAATAGCACCCTGAGGGCACAATCCCAAACCCTGGTGGGAGCTTACATAGTGGATGAAAACTCTGGTTTGCAGCTCTTGCTGCAGGCTGGTGCAATGCAGAGGCTTGGACTGGGCCCATTTCCACAACTTGCGGGCAGCTGGGCTGACTTTGCATTCAGCAGATCCTTGACTAGCCCACCCCCCTCAACACTCCATTTTCAGAGTATATGCTAGTGGGAATATCACCTGCAGTAGCTTCAATCAAATACAGTGGTACCTTGGGTTACATACGCTTCAGGTTACATATGCTTCAGGTTACAGACTCCGCTAACCCAGAAATAGTGCTTCAGGTTAAGAACTTTGCTTCAGGATAAGAACAGAAATCGTGCTCCGGTGGGGCAGCGGCAGCGGGAGGCCCCATTAGCTAAAGTGGTGCTTCAGGTTAAGAACAGTTTCAGGTTAAGAACGGACATCCGGAACGAATTAAGTACTTAACCCAAGATACCACTGTAGTTTAGATGGGCACAGTCAGGTGTTCCATGGTAGTAGACACACACACACACACACACACACACACACACACCACTGCCTTGTCCAACTCCCACCCTGCACAGCAAACTGCAAGTTTGGATTGCTTTGTAAACTGACAAACATGTTTCACTCACAAGGCAAATATTAATAAGCAGATTAGCTGCTCCACTGTGGAACCTGAGTACGCAGTCTATCAGGCAGGCTTGTCTGAATATGGTTTCATGTTCGTCTGATTTAAGCAAATACTGCGAGAAAATCCTCCCAATCACCAGACTGTTAAGATCTAAGCAAAAAACATGCTCTAGTTGAAGTTTCCAAAAATCCACTGTAAATTCCTGGAGTATCCAGCCACACATGAACAAAATATGCCTACTCCCTGTTTTTCTTGCGCTGGATGATTTGAAACTTTAACTAAAGGATCTCTCGCCATTAGCAGTAGCAGCAGCAACAACATGGCTTCTTTCTTCCCCCCTAATTGTGTTGGCAGTCTGGCCACCATTTTGCACCCCCCTCCCAGTGCCCCAGAGCTAGCATCCTACTGTGTATATGTGGGTGGGAAGGTACGGCAGACGCCGTAAAAAATGGTTGAGGAGTATTTGAGGAAAATGTCGAACTCATCTCTCTTGGAGAGGAGCCAATGAGATAGTAGCCACAGGCTGGATTCAAATGTCACTGGAGAAGCATGAAACAGAGTTCCAGGGCAGTGAAACTGAAACCTTCCTGTACCACGGGAACCATCTTTCAGGAGGCAATACCATGGAACTGCAAGCAATGTTTGATCCACTCACCTCTTGATACTCATTGTCAACTTCATCTGTTTGGAGGATGCTCTCTGGGTAGCCAATCTCCACCTGGAGGCTAGAAATCTAAAAATACAGGAAAATTATCAAGAGGACTGATGTTGTTTTGCTTTGAACATCCAGTGGCACCTTTTAAATTATATACATGAATGTCAGGCTTGGGGAATTCTCTCCCTCCCCCGGTGGAAGCAAGAAGCAGGGCGGAAACCAAGATAGTCCTTCCTAATGAGTTTATTCAGTCATCACAGTGGGAGACAAAGAAATCCAGTCATTCCCCATTAACGAACGCCGCATTCTGCACTCTTAACGAATGCTGTGTTCTGGGAGAAGGAGGCATCAGTTTTGCTTTCCAGTGACGTGTCAGCTGGCTGCTCTGCCTTCCCCTTCTCCTAACACCTCATAACCCTGCTGTTCCCTTGTGTCCGAGATGTGATCTTCCTCAGAGCCCTACTGTAATTTGATACTGCTTTCCCCTTCTCTGGAAGCTACAAGAGAAGGGGAGGGCGATCTCCACCATTCCTCCTCCTCTTCAGTCCAGTCCCTGACAATGAATGTGGAATGTAAACAAATTCTTCCTCCTGAGATTTAGATATGTGACTATTACTCAAGGCCTGGTCCAGAATACACCTCCCGTATCCCTTCACTAAGGTGGATAATGCAAGCTCAGATGTACGCAGACCTCTGTCAAAGGACTGTGGGGCTTGAACCAAAGACCTTAAGAGTCCGTTGCTGGGACTTAGGCTGGTGAGCAATCTAGGGCTATGTAGCTTCAAGCTCAGATACTGAAGAAAAGGAAGTATGTAATATCAGTCCCTGTGACTAGCAGACATCTAGTGAGGACTAGTATAAATACTAGGAGCCTGGTCAGCTCTTGACTTGTCAGTAAATTAACCCTTCTGCCTGCTACATTCATGGATCCATCTGTGGCCCAACCACTGATCTCAAGGACTTTGAGCTGGAGAACACGATTGTTCTCCAGATTTGGATTCTCATGAAGCCACATACCCACACCTTAGTCCTGATAGCCATCCGGGAACACATACATACTTTCTCCTTGGCCTCTTGGCGGGCCTGACTTCCCATCCACTCCACTTGATCCAGATGGCTGTGGATGGCATCTCGGATCTCAGAGAACATCTGCTCAGCCTGGCCAGAGAAAGTACAGAAATCGCACAATTAAGGAAACACATCAGTTGCATTTAGACATAATGCTACACCATAGTTTAGTGTTACATGAACAAATATCAGGTTCACAAGCCTCCCATGCAGCTGCGAGGAAAGGACTGGAAGATTTTGCTTCAGTTTTCATGTAACTGCTATTTGTTTTATATATTCCGTAAACTGCCCAGAGTGGCTGGGGAAACCCAGCCAAATGGGTGGGGTATAAATAATAAAAATTTTATAATTATAACTATAATTATTTACAGACCTGGACAAATTGTGGTTAATCTTCTGTGGGAGAGGGAAGCTAACTTTAAATCATATTCAATTCACTTTTATTCAGAGCAGACCCAGGGAAATAAATGAACATGACTAACTTAGGGCTCTTAATTCCAACAGGTCTACTCTAAATAAAACTAAGTTGACTAGCGCCAAACATTTCTGATCCTGTCTGGTTTCCCTAAGCCATAGTTAACATTAACATCAGTTCAGGGTTCATACATAACAAAAAATGGGGTTAGTCAAAATGGAAGCAAAAGCTTGATGTTGGACAGGAAGAGGAAATGGGGAGCCATAATTCTGAGGCTTCCCATTGCACATAACCCTAAACTATGGTTCAGCCAAAGGCATTGCTATAGAAATGATGTGTCACTGACATTATTATTATTAATTTAATTTCTATGCTGCTTTATATTTTTTTTGGGGGGGGCAATCTCAAATCAGTCTACAACCTAAATTAAAATATCAAAACAATCCAGAACAAAGCATTACTGAAGAAAGTCAGATATAAAGTATACATTTAAAGACAATTAACATCCATTCAAACATAATTAACAGGAAACTAAAATATCCTAAACATTTGTTAAAAACCACGACAGAGGAGGTCAGTTGTAGAATGCACATTTAGCAAAGTCAACAAAAAAAATATCTTAAACTTTTCAAAAGAAAGCATTACTGAGTGAAGTCAAATATAAATGGAACATTTGAAACAGCATAACTAGCAAAAGAATAAAATGTTCTCATAAGCATAGAACCTATCTACTGCTGTAGGGGAATGAACCCTGTTTTAGTGAGCTCGTTAACCTGCCTCATCAATTCAATATCATTCAACATCATACTGTACTATATCAGCCCACATGGCCTGGCCTACCATACAATGTTAAAACCTTCCAGAAACACCAACAATGGCAGAACCCGCTGTGCACTTCCCTTTGTCCTCATAAAGGTAGCACAGCTGACTCACATCAGGATAACATTGCTGTGGACAGATATTTTATCTAGACATAGATTTCCTGCATCAGTTCTACAGGAACCACCAGAACAAGCAATAAGAGATGCATGGAGGGATTTGCGAGTGGGCAGAGAAAACCAGGCAGGTTTTCAAAGCCCAGGTGAAACAGCCAGGAGATGGAGAGATTGTAGAAGCTCAGCTAGAAAGAAAGAATAGATATGAAGCAGAGGGGAAAGGAGAAGGAAATGCTGTAAAAACAAGACTGGGAGATGTAGATGCTTGGGAGCAGAGTAATCAAGGTGACCCTAAGCCATGGTTGGCATAGAGTTATTGTTGTTGTTGTTTAGTCGTGTCCGACTCTTCATGACCCCATGGACCAGAGCACACCAGGCACTTCTGTCTTCCACTGCCTCCCGCAGTTTAGTCAGACTCATGCTGGTAGCTTTGAGAACACTATCCAACCATCTCATCCTCTGTCGTCCCCTTCTCCTTATGCCCTCCATCTTTCCCAACATCAGGGTCTTTTCCAGGGAGTCTTCTCTTCTCATGAGGTGGCCAAAGTACTGGAGCCTCAGCTTCAGGATCTGTCCTTCCAGTGAGCACTCAGGGCTGATTTCCTTAAGAATGGATAGGTTTGATCTTCTTGCAGTCCATGGGACTCCCAAGAGTCTCCTCCAGCACCATAATTCAAAATAATCAATTCTTCGGCGATTAGCCTTCTTTATGGTCCAGCTTTCACTTCCATACATCACTACTGGGTAGTGGATGTGAATTCCTTACTCTCCAGCGGTATTCCCCCTGCCAGAATGTGTTCTCCCCTGACCAGTCAAGAGTCAAGAGCAGCCATTGCACTTAGGTAGGATATTAGTTGAGAAGGGCAGCAGGATAAAGGAAAGCGAATCTAGGTCTGGCATTGTTGAATACCTACGAGATCCTTGGCCTTCTGGGGGAAAATCTCCTGCACAACCATCTTCCCAAGTATAGGGCCAAAGAACATGCTGGTCTCATGTAGGCATTTTCTCCAACGCTCAGCTCTTACCTAAAATGGAAAGAAAGAAAGAAAGAAAGAAAGAAAGAAAGAAAGAAAGAAAGAAAGATGAACACTATGGCACAATCCACAGGGAAGCTCTCCTGAATAAGTCCAAAGATGAATAAGAGCTACACAAGAGTCTGCTGCAGCTGTCCATGCGCCCTACAACGCTGACATTAAAATATCTAGCTTGGGAAAATGAGAGCAAATGCTGAACTAAAAATGCCCCCCCTTGTATGTAAGCGCGCGCGCGCACACACACACACACACACACACACACACAGTCCAAGCAGTTTTCCCCTTGCCCTGCCCCTTTCTGAGCAAAAACATGCTCCTTAGTGCTAACTGGAGCAAACATCTATCTGGGGAAACCGAAATTGCTGTTTGCTCCAACTGAGCACTAAAGAGCAGTTTTCCCTGGGGGAAAGCAGTGGGGCAACAGGAAGTGTGGCTAAGCCTTTCGTCCCTTCCTTGAGCACCAATGCCCCCTAATGCCCAAGTGGAAGTTTCTAAGTGGAACTTCCAGCTCACTGTTAAAATGTGGGAGATAAGGGAACTAAGCTCACCGTTTCTGAGTTTGTTGCCCTACTATTCAACTTGTCTGTCAGTTCCTGATGAGCTTCCTCGAATTGTCTGTCCAGAGCTGGGGACAGATTCCTAACCAGATAGAGTATCATGTAGATCTGTAGTACATCCCTGCAAAAAAATAAAATAAAATAGAATGTGAGCGGTTCACTTCATCACAGGTGCATTTCAAATGTGCAAGAATAAGAAGGCACAGGTATGAGCAGAGCTTTTTTCAGCCAGTGCTCACAGGAGCTCAGCTCCAGCACCTCTCAGGTGGGCGCCATTGCCATTCTAAGAGAACAAGGGAGAAGTTCGTGGTGAGTTCCAGCACCTCTTTTTCCAAAAAAATAGAATTGGGT
This sequence comes from Podarcis vaucheri, assembly GCF_965113315.1. Classification (NCBI taxonomy): domain Eukaryota; kingdom Metazoa; phylum Chordata; class Lepidosauria; order Squamata; family Lacertidae; genus Podarcis; species Podarcis vaucheri. The sequence goes on along the minus strand of NC_138755.1, from coordinate 33,518,213 downwards.
ATGAGGTTTACAGAACCCTAAGAGAATGGGTTTTAAGTTATCCAATAGTACTTCTGGCCCTAACTATTCCCTTACCAAAAAAAATCACTGCACACCACTGTGTAGCACCACACACCAGCTCCTCACCTTTTGTGCCGCCATTCTCCAATTAGTTGCGACATCCCTTTCAAATATTCCATGTCATGCACAGCAACTGGTTGATACATGTTCAGCTGCACCGGGTAGAAAGCAGCCTGGAGGCACAACAGCCAATCAATGGCAGGAGCCTTTTCCTTAAAAGAGTTTCAAACAGAATTAAGTGATTTTACAGGGGAAAATAATTACAAAATGCCCAGTAAGCATTGCTTAGTAATGGTTGTTGAAGTGAAAGGCTCATACTGTGGATGAATGAATGAAGAACATACCATGCACTGGAATGGGCAATCAGATCCTATGCCCGTGTTCATGTGAAAGTTCAATAGTGCATACTTCCTTGTAGGGGCAAATGGGAGAGGTAAACGGAAATCTACTCAGAGGAGACCCATGAAGTGCATGGACATGACGAACTTAGGCCCATTAATGGGTCTACTCTACTGTAAGTAGAATTTAGTTGGATGAAACCCATAAAATAGAAAGCACCCACCCAACCCTCGCAACCAGAACATGAAAATCTTATTGGGAAGTGTCTCAGTAAGATGCTGTAGGTCTATAACTTATGCCAGGGTTAGCCTCCAAGGATTGTGCCTAAAGCCAAAATCACATATAGTCAAAACCCACTGGGTTCAATGGCAGGCAGGATTGCCAAAGTCATTTTTTTTCCAGAACACTGCCCACTTCCCTCCCACCCCCATATTTATATTTGTATTTGTATTTGTATTTTTTATATTTATATTTTGCTGTATGCATAAAGCTGAATGCACACAAGTTAAATGCACGTAAGTCGCAGGCTTACTGTATAATGAGTGCAAAACCAAAAGAAACTTGCTGAAGCAGACCAAAGATCCTTCTACAGTGGTACCTCTGGTTACATACTTAATTCGTTCTGGAGGTCCATTCTTAACCTGAAACTGTTCTTAACCTGAAGCACCACTTTAGCTAATGGGGCCTCCTGCTGCTGCCGCACCACCGGAGCATGATTTCTGTTCTCATCCTGAAGCAAAGTTCTTAACCTGAGGTACTATTTCTGGGTTAGCGGAGTCTGTAACCTGAAGCGTCTGTAACCCAAGGTACTACTGTAATCTAGAAGTGGCCAGCTAGATGCTTCTGGGAATCCCACAAGCGAGGCATGAAGGCAGTAGTACTCCTCCACTGACTGTATGCCTCTTAACTCCAGTTTTTCAAATGAAGGCTACCTCTGACTCCTCCTTTTCCCAGACCCATGCTTCTCCTCTTTCTCCTTCCATGGCAACCAGACACCCTTCTACTTAGCCTGCCTGTCTATGATATAAAGAAGACTCAACTGATCAGTGCCAGACATTTCAAAAACCTCCTAGTGCATTATAATATAGATTACTCATGAACAACAAAAAATGGAACCATTTCAGGGGGGAAAGACCAGTATGTCCTGTAAGGGCAGCCTTCATCAGATCTCCATAATGAACTGGATGGGAGCGATTCAACAACACACTGTGCTGAATGTGCCATCAGCACCAGAAATTCAGCTTGCCAGATTAAATGATGCCCTCTCTCCCCACGTACTGTTCTGGAGTTCTCCGGACACACACACAGCAAACCAGTTTGGGGGGCACTGGGATACATGAAGAGAAACTCGCATTGTGCAACCAGACATTCTTGTGCAGGGTACAGTATCTGTTGATGGGACTTGTTAGGTGAATACCACCTGACATATTTGTTATTCTCCACTAAAAGGTAAAAGGTAAAGGACGGTTAAGTCCAGTCAAAGGAGACTATGGGGTGCGGTGCTCATCTCGCATTCCGGCCAAGGGAGCCAGCGTTTGTCCACAGACAGCTTTCTGGGTTATGTGGCCAGCATGACTAAACCACTTCTGGCACAACAGGAGACCGTGATGGAAACCAGAGTGTACGGAAATGCTGTTTACCTTCCCGCTGCAGTGGTACCTATTTGACTACTTGCACTGGAGTGCTTCCGAACTGCTAGGTTGGCAGGAGCTGGGACAGAGCAACAGGAGCTCACCCTGTCGCTCGGATTCGAACCGCCGACCTTCTGATCGGCAAGCCCAAGAGGCTCAGTGGTTTAGACCACAGCGCCATGTATGGCTGCAGGATGTATATATACCTGCAGCTCCTTGATGGTAGTGGAGTAAAATAGCATCCGTTTTTCCTTTCGCATCTTCAAGGGTGTAACTGCCTTCTGGAGGTTGGAGATAAAGGAGAATGCCAAGGCGATGTAAGTGGTGGTAAGGTCTGTACGCCCTCCCATCAGGTGTCCTAGCTTTGTGAGGTACTGGAAGTACAAACGCAGAACCTGTAAATGAAACCTTGCTGTCAAACAGAATCTCCATCTCTGAGGCATCCATTAGACCAAAGTATAAAACTCTTCAGATACCTCCTACCGCTCCCTAGGCCCCTTTACTATCCACCTGTCCTTGAACTCAACCCATACTTAAGGTTAAAGGTAAAGGGCCAATTCTGGGGTTGTGGCGCTCATCTCGCTTTCTTGGCCGAGGGAACCAGCGTACAGCTTCTGGGTCATGTGGCCAGCATGATGAAGCCGCTTCTGGTGAACCAGAGCAGTGCACGGAAATGCCGTTTACCTTCCCGCCAGAGCGGTACCTATTTATCTACTTGCACTTTGATGTGCTTAGAAACTGCTAGGTTGGCAGGAGCAGGGACCGAGCAATGGGAGCTCACCCCGTCACAGGGATTTGAACCACCGACTTTCCGATCGGCAAGTCCTAGGCTCTGTGGTTTAACCCACAGCGCCACACGCGTCCTTATACTTAAGATTAATCACTCTTAAATATAATGTAGGTTTCTCTGGCCAAGATTATTTGAATCAATGCAGACATTGGAAGGTGACACATGCCTTTTAGTTACACCACGTTTGGATTACTGTAATGAGCTCTATGTGGGCCTGCCCTTGAAAAGTGCTCGGATACTTCAACCGGTGCAAAGAGCTGCAGTCGGATTGTTGGCCAGGGCTGGTTATAGGGAGCATACGACTCCCTTGTGAGAACAGCTTCACTGGCTACCAGTCTGTTTCCGGGCGCAATTCAAAGGGAAGGCTGTGACCTATAAAGTCCTACACAGCTTAGTTCCAAGCTATCTGAAAGACCGTCTTCCTTCATACGAAGCTACCCAGGTTTTGAGATCTTCAGGGGAGGTTCCTCTCTTGGTCCCGCAACCTTCCCAGACATGCTTGGGGGGGGGGTCACAAAAGAGGGGACATAGCTGCTCCCAGAATTTGGAACTCACTCCCTAGAGAAGCTAGACAGGCGAAGAGACTTCCGTGTTCCACCAGACTTTTGAGAATTGGCTGCATTTAATTCCAGGACGAGTGCTGTACTGTTTTTAATTGTCATTATTGGTATGTTTTAAACAGATTTTATATATGTATATAGTTTAAATTCTGCCAGTGTTAAATTGCATTTTAACGATGGATTTTTCTATCTTGTTTATATCTGTAAATTGCCTTGAGTCCCATCACGGTAAAAATAAACAGATAATAATATAGCATATGTTGCCTGGGGTCTGAAACCAAGTTCCTGGCAGTGGGACCCCAGCATAGGCGCCGACTCCATGGGGCCTGAGGGGGCCCGAGCCCCCTCAAAAATTCATTTGGGGGGCTCCGCCCCCCCAATAATCTCGGGCGCCCCTCCAGCAGAGCACCACCGCCACCCCTCCCCCAGCCCAAAATGCACAGGGTCGGGCTGCATGCCTCCTGCCCTCCCTCCCGAGCAAAAGCTCCACCCAATTTCCTTCGGAGCTGATTAATAGGCGCAGCATGCTCTCCCCTATTCGCTCAAGAGGAGGCGGCGCCACTTTATCTGCATATTCATGAGCTTATTTATTATTCATGAGCTTTCGCGGGCTCCCCCAATATTTTTTATAAGTCGGCGCCCCTGGACCCCAGCATCTTATCTTCTGTGCCACAAGGTCAACCTGTTAAATGATGAGCAGCTAGCCTGCCACCTCCTGCTCTTCCAGCACTGCCACAGCTGATGGCCAGAAGATGGCACCGAAGATACAAGATCCACCAGGCGACACCCCCAGCCAATCCAGTTCTATTTGGCCCTGTAAAGACCAAACTGACTCTGGCCTGATTTCCCCATATGTGCCACTTTTTGAATTTCTATTTATCTTCAGACTAGCAGCCCTGGAACACAGGCATGGGCATAGCCAAGGGGGGCAGGGAGGGGCACCTGCCACCCTAAATCAATAATAATAATAATAATATTGGGTGGCTCCCAACAAAATATTAAAAACATCATAAAACATCAAACATTAAAAACTTCCCTAAGTTTCCCTAAGAATTCCCTAAGAATCCGCGACCAGAAAGAAGAGGAGTTTCAAGAGGACTGGAGGAAATTCAAGGACTATTTGAATAAATATTGTAATATAAAAAATTAGAAATTACTTGAAAGAAACAAATAGGCCTAGGATTAAATTAAGTCATAAATAAATAAACGGGATTTAGAATGTTAAGAAAAGTGAATAAGATGGACTATAATTGGAAATTGTTTTAGTTTAATAATGATATTGGAAAGCTGTTACTTTTAATTACAAGGAAACTCAGAAGGGAGGGAGGGATTTGGGGAAGTCAACCAAGAAGTTTAAAAGGTTGGATTTGTGAAGAATTAAGTTTGTTGTTATTGTTTATCTGTTTATTGTTCCCCCTCCCCCCCCTTTCTTCTTTTTTCTTTTTCTGTTATTGTGTATCATCTCGCTTTGTGGTTTGTGTTATCACGGTGTAAAATTTAATAAAATTTATTAAACAAAAACAAAAAAACTTCCCTAAACAGGGCTGCCTTCAGATGTCTTCTAAAAGTTTTGTGCTCATTATTTCCTTGACATCTGGTGGGAGGACGCTCCACAGGGCGGGTGCCACTACCAAGAAGGCCCTCTGCCTGGTTCCCTGTAACCTCACTTCTCGCAGTGAGGGAACTACTAGAAGGCCCTCGGAGCTGGACCTCGGTGTCTGGGCTGAACGATGGGGGTGGAGGCGCTCCTCCTGAGGTTCTGCCCCCCATAACAAAAGGCCTGTCCCCCCCAAAAAAAAAATCCTGGCTATGTCCATGTCCAGAGGATATGTTTGCACATGCAAATACACTTCCTCAATTCTCAGCAGTTCCATAACTTTCCAAACAATGGTTTCTCATACCACACCAATGAAGGCTGGCTGTGGAAATACTCCACCAGTGACCCAACTGTCATGTAGGACTTTTTACCTGGGAATAAGTCCCTTTTTTCTTGAACTGTGTTTCTGGAGGCAGCTCAAACTCTGGATGGTCAATCTGAGATAAGAAGACATGGACGGAATAAATATGAGTGTCATTATAGATGGGGTAACAAAAAAAAAACAATAGCCAGAAGATTGTGGGGGTTTAATGATGCCAGAGTTGCAACTCATAAGGGGAGGGGAATAAGGTGAATATTGAACGCTATGGAAATCCCTCCAATGGAAACAGCAGGGCCCGCAGCAAATGTCTACCATGTCAGCGCATGCTGTTTTTAATTGCATTTGCACAGGTGGCCATTTGATATGCATGCACATTGCACACATGTATACAGTGGGATCTGCCCCAGTGCTCCCTTATCAACTCAAGTCCAAATTGTACCAGAACTTGTACTTTCTCAGCGCTCTGTATGCTTGGCTGTGTATTGGACAGCACCAAAAGGTAGACAGTTCTAGACCTGCTCATTGGTTTCTGATTTGCAGTTGTTTAAAGGCTAAACAAGGCTGATGAAATGAAGGCAGCTAACCAGGCGTAGAGTGTTGGGTGAAAGGCTTGTGGGCTTAGTTCAACTTGGGTACTAAAAACAAAGAGCTAGACTCTGAATACGACCTGTCAGTGGTGCCTTGTTCTTTAATTCTAGCTCTGTGTCTTTTGCACTTGGCTCAGTTTGTGGATTCTCTAAAACACAAAACAGATCCAGAACTCTGCCCACCCACAGCATGTACTGACTGGTAGCAGCTCTACAGGATTTTGAGCAGCAGACTTTCTTAAAATGCTCCCCTGTATGACTGTACTTCTCATGATCCAACTCTGACAACTAACTTTTGCCTGCTGGTGTTCCCTACCTGGATAATATTGGTGCTTGGATCAGAGGCATTAGGTCCCACATAGGCTTTGAAGAAAGGGAACGTATTGTATTTTCCCATGAGTATCTGAAGAGTCTGGTTAAAATCTGTCTCCTTCCAGGTTCCTGTGATATTCCAGCCACCAATCTGTGCAAATACAAAATGAGAGAGTTGGGTTTTGTTTTTCACAATTTCGAATAAATTCCACCTGAGTGATGTATGAGGAATCAATGTTTGATTGATGTGAATGTTATGATCACTTTATCAGTTACAGAAAAAGAGAGGAAGATTTGTGATTACTATAGCACCATTAATATGCATGGCACTTTGCAGATTAGCAAAAACCCAAATTTGAGAAATCCTTTCCCAAAGGTCTTGCAATCTAAATTTCAGTAGTGGGAGGCGCTGAAGGAGGGGAAGAGATAAAGGTAACAAGGACAAATGAGAGCAAAAGCCAAAAGGTGTATTAGCCTCAACTTGAGATATAACAGGAAATAAGGGTAGAAAGATAGGATAGGGCACATTGTAAGGAATGCTGGTGTTTTATGGATACATGCCAAAAACGAATACAGTGCTACCTCGGGTTACAAACAGTTTGGGTTACAAACACTTCAGGTTACAAACTTTGCTAACCTGGAAGTAGTACCTCGGGTTGAGAACTTTGCACCAAGATGAGAACGGAAATCGTGAGCCAGCGGCATGGCGGCAGCAGGAGGCCCCATTAGTGAAAGCATGCCTCAGGTTAAGAACGGTTTCGGGTTAACAACAGACCCCCGGAATGAATTAAGTTCGTAACCCGAGGTACCATTGTATTGATACAACCTACCAAACAATCACCAGCTCATTAGTGACGTGAGATGCAGGTTGATTATGAGTTGAGCTTTTCCAACTTACTTGTTGTTTTATTCTACTGCTGGTAGGAAGAGGATGGGCCTAGATATATTCAAGGACGTATCTGTGCAAGGGGGGGTATATGTGCACATCTGTGTGCAGTCATCACCTTATCTATGAGCTCCTCCAAAGGCTGAGCACCTCGAGCTTCAATCTGTTCTGTATTCATGCAAGAGGTGTAAAACTGTACAGCTTTCTCCTTTGCTGAGCTGTTAGACCCCAGGTGTGGCTCTTCTGAGGAAGAGAAGGCAGGTAACATACAAAAAACGGTTGGACGTTAATAAGCAGAGCAAATTAACCTGGAGATGGCAGAAGATAAAATGCGCAGTGAAACAGCAATGCTGGCAGCTTGATCAAGAGGCAGAACCAATGCCACTCTTAGTCATCCTGCTTCTTGGCCAGTCTTTCTTTTGCCTCTGTCTATATAGTATACAAAGGGACGCGGGTGGCGCTGTGGGTTAAACCACAGAGCCTAGGACTTGCCGATCAGAAGGTCAGCGGTTCGAATCCCCGTGATGGGGTGAGCTCCTGTTGTTCTGTCCTGTTGTTCCGTGCACTGCTCTGGTTCGCCAGAAGCGGCTTAGTCATGCTGGCCACATGGCCCGGAAGCTGTATGCCGGTTCCCTCAGCCAGTAAAGCGAGATGAGCACCGCAACCCCAGAGTCGGTCACGACTGGACCTAATGGTCAGGGGTCCCTTTACCTTTACCTTTATATAGTATACATAGCAAAGATGGGCTGCATACTACACTGGCAAGAAGGCAATAGGAAGGTATGGGGACGTGTCATGGCTAGTTCTGAAGTCTAGACCCCGATGGGGAATTTTGCCAGTTGTGGCTTCTACTGTCACTGTAGTTTTGTGACCTGACGGTGCTAAAAGGGCAACAAGAACCAGAACACAGTGGGTGCTAATGATGGGGCTGAATTTCAAATGTAGCGTAGAACTAATTAGCTATTTCTTATGAGCTATAAGAATTCTAGCCATTTACTTAGAATAGTGCAATCAACGTGGCCAACACTTTGCACAGTTCCATGATTAAAAAAGGACAAGTCCCTAAACTGCAAAACATGCAATATAACTTTTGACAGTGAGGAAGACATCAGGGGGAGGGAAGGGGGCAAGAGGAATCAAAATAAGCAGGAATTAAAAGGAATGGATATATGGGTATGTATAGTCACATGTGCTTAGGCTCAGTATATATTAAAAACAACCTCCTTTCCCCTTAAAGTACATTTTGGTTCAGCACATCGAAACAGCAGGAAAATGTTACCTAGTGGTGGCATTACCACATCAAAAGTTAACATCTGAAATGGTTCTGCGCAAGGTATGGTTCTATTAATGATGGATGGATGCACCAGTTGGATGAACCTTCTTATGATGGCATAGGGTGAACATTATTCGTGCTAGTGGTGCATATGTGTTCTTGTGATGGATGATGTCTTGACACGTCTTATTGGAATAGGTTCCTCACCCCCCACCACAATAGTAAAGGATTCCGAACACAGCAGCCACCATCTGTCTCTTCTCCTTACCTAAGAGCCGCCTCATGATCAGCTGGTTTTCTTCCAAGAGCATATCAAAGACATTCGCCAACGGCATGTTTAGCCCCCGCGTGTGGTTAGCTTCCCAGTTGCCACAAGTGTAGCTGTAGAAATCGTCACAGGGATCAATGGTGTTGTTGTGGGAATTCAGCAACCTCAGCAGGAACGCAAGGCATGTTGTAGTGTTGCATGTTTCTGGAGAAATGTAGAGACAACGTTTAGCAGAGAATAGGCAACGGCTGTAGGGAGGACAAGGGAAGTGTGCAAAATCGATGTTTTGCTCAGGCTTGTGCTGACTTGTCAAAATAGCACTAAACCAGCGTTGAGGAACTATGCAGTTACACTCCAATTTCCATCAGCCCCAGCCAGCAGGGCCAATGGTCAGGTGTGATGGGTATTGTAGTCCAACAACTTCTGGATGGCCCCAGCTTCCCCAACACTGTGCTAAAACCATGGTTTAGCATTACATGTGGACACAGCCACTGGTCCCAGCCACTGGCTGCCTACATTTCAAAGGGAGCGAACAAGTGATAAGGGGAAATCCCACATATGGACAAGAAAAGGGTAAGTCAGAGGGAAGGAGTATTCTAGTACCTAGGTTACGTGTAACAGCAGTGAAGATAATGACTAGCAGGAGGCCAAGGAAAGCGATGAACAGCAGAGCACAAAGGAACATGATTTTGGCTTTCTGATGTCTTTTCACAACCTCTCCTGAGTCCTCATATGCCTGAAATTAGAAGAAAAAAAGTATGTGAAAACAGAGCCATCACTTCTTCTCACTTAGGGGATGTGGTTGTGCTCTTCTCTTCACATCACATAGAATGTATTCATGAAAATGCTTACATGAATGCTTACAGTGTTTGGAACATCTCTTTTTAGAACAATATGTTGTTGTTGTTGTTGTTGTTGTTGTCGTCGTCATCATCACCTCTGCTTCATTCAAACTTCTGCTCTTGTTTTAAACAATCACTTTCCCCCTCTTAAGGTCTTTTCTTCACACTCCCGTGCAATAGTTTGTTGTTGTGCAAACTGCATTGATTTTTCCTCCCCAACCCCTCCTTGACTTCATGCAAATCCAGAATTGTGATAAGGCACTACAAACCCTGCACGGGTGGGAGGGGGGATTGCACAGTGACATTCTTACATTTTTATTATTTAAAATAAAAAAAATCCTTCCAGTAGCACCTTAAAGACCAACTAAGTTAGTTCTTGGTATGAGCTTTCGTGTGCATGCACACTTCTTCAGATACACATTATTTAAGGAAGAAAAGTCCAAATTCATGCAAAAATTATGTTTCCCGTATGTGACCCATTCTGTACCTTCACTCATTCAGAGAAATAAATAGCTCCAGAATATCAGCAATGCCCAAGTGCACTGCAGACAGCCCCAACAGAGATCTGAATGATTTCAAGACTTCCAGAACTTACCTTGGGTTGCACTTGCAGTTTTTTCATACTCGCCCTGCAACATTTCCAAAGAAGAAAATATGGATACCCTTATGAATCTCTAAAACCCCATTCTCATACCCAAGGATCACTGCCTGAGCTCTCTCTCCCGCAATTGCACGTTTTGGAATTTCCATCTTTTATTCTGAAAGTTGCATTTTAAAATGCAAAGACATTTAATGCAATATTTAATATCCAATACAATCCACCGTGGATCATCTGGCAATACCATATAAAAAGCAACAATATTTACTGTCCAGATAAGACCCTACTTTGTAGGGTGGGAGGCAGGACACTGGAATTTTGTAACCATGTATGTGCGCATGTGTGAGAACATGTACAGAGTCAAGGTGCATCTTTCCCACCACTCAAATATCTAACATCAAGGAACCTGGGAAAGCAAGCTCAACCTGAAAAACTCAAGTGCATGTGTGTGCCTGCTAACAAAATTGTTAAAAGGTATTTCTGGCATCTTCCCAAACGGAAAAAGAGTTATAGCCTTCTACAAGAGACTGGTACCAGAAAACAAGATAAACAGGGACAGTTGGAGTGTATCTTTGACATAAATCAAATCTTTGGAAAACTAGGACTAAAGATACTTAATAGACTACAGCAGTACCTCGGGTTAAGTACTTAATTCGTTCCGGAGGTCCGTTCTTAACCTGAAACTGTTCTTAACCTGAAGCACCTCTTTAGCTAATGGGGCCTCCCGCTGCTGCCGCGCCACCGGAACACGATTTCTGTTCTCATCCTGAAGCAAAGTTCTTAACCCGAGGTAATATTTCTGGGTTAGCAGAGTCTGTAACCTGAAGCATCTGTAACCTGAAGCGTATGTAACATGAGGTACCACTGTACTCTATAATGACTGCACAGGTGCATCAACAAAAAATGGCAACTTTTTAAAAAAGTAAAGAAAACATTGTATTCATATATCTCTTGGAGCAAAACTATTATAAGAATAAAAGGTAAAGGTAAAGGGACCCCTGAACAATAGGCCCGGTCGTGGCCGACTCTGGGGTTGCTGCGCTCATCTCGCTTTATTGGCCAAGGGAGCCGGCGTACAGCTTCCGGGTCATGTGGCCAGCATGACTAAACCGCTTCTGGCGAACCAGAGCAGCACACGGAAACGCCGTTTACCTTCCTGCTGGAGTGGTACCTATTTATCTACTTGCACTTTGTCGTGCTTTCGAACTGCTAGGTTAGCAGGAGCAGGGACCGAGCAACAGGAGCTCACCCCGTCACAGGGATTCGAACCGCTGACCTTCTGATCGGCAAGTCCTAAGCTCTGTGGTTTAACCCACAGCGCCACCCGCATCCCATATTCTAAGAATACCCATTGCTTAATTTCTAAAAAGAGAGACCTCTGGCCTAGTATGGCTGTAGATGACCCAGGGGGGTGGAACGGTATTCTGTACATGCTCAAATGCACTACCATCTTAATCATTAATTAATCTGCCCTAAAAAGGTGGGCCTGGCATTGAAAACTCACAAAATTCATTATTGACCTGTGGATCGGGATGCTGGAAACAAATACTGTTTTGAAATTTCAAATTCTGCATTCCAAAACTCGCAACGTAAAATCTTAATGTCAGAAGTCTAGGAAAAGCCGTTGTAACCCCTGACCCAAGTTATTTTGGAGCACGTAGACATGTACCAGCCGGGAAGATAAGCAAACAGAAGAGGAAACGCAATTGGGTAAAAATAATAAAAGCACAGAAAGAGAGGAAAGCTGGCTTTTGTACTACCTGCTGTGGAGTCCTCATGATTTCACTGCAGAGTCTCTAGCGAAATGTGTGCTCCTGAAGATTTCTTCCTTCCTTCCACCTTCCCCTCAAGGGCTTGCAAAGAATATCATTCCAGATCAGAGACAAAGCCTTCCTTCCCTTCCCTAGCTGGAGGCACAAAGGAGGAGGAGAGGCAGAGAGGGTTGGTCAAAATAACATCTTTCAAGAAAGCAGAACTTGGAAGCTTCTTCCAACCCTCCCCTTATAGCACCCTTTCCTCCTGGAACATACAGCAGGTCATAGCCACTTTTTTCCCCCTGCCCACCATTTCCTTCTTCTTCCTGCAGCATAACTCCATTGTCTCAGGATGGATTCAATACTGCATGCAGCCTTTGCCTGCCCCTCTCCTTCCCGTGCACAATTATCTTGTGGGTCACAAACATTTGACGTTCATACCTTGGCAGCCCGTGGCTCGTGCTATCCTTCTGCTGCCTCTTGAGTCCTGCCCATCTTGCCGCAGCTTCATGCGCCTGCTTTGGTCTGATATACGGGCTGCTGCACGCTGCTTGTTTCAACCTGCTACAATGGGGCCCTCAGGCCTCTTTTAATAATCAAAGTAGGAATAAATGGGAGGTGTGAATTCCATTGATCCTTCTTTTTCTCCTCCACTCCCCCTAGAAGCAGGGGTAATAAGCTAAATGCAATCACCCAGACCTTCCAAGTGTCCCGGTTTTCCGGATTTACAGAAGCTGCCCTGGTTTCTGATTTGATCCCAGAATGTCCCACTTTTCCTTAGGATGTCCCTATTTTCATTGAAGAAATGAGGGTATGGAGTCATGGGCGTAGCCGGGGGGGGCAGGGAGGGGCAGCTAAATCTATAAAAATCAATAAAAATACATAGCAAACTGTTCTGCTCTCCTAACAAAAATCCTGGCTCATGTATGGAGTTATGCAATCCCAGAGCCAAGGAGATAAAGTAGCTATTTAACCTTTAGAAGACATCCAAAGGCAGACCTTTAACATTTAACGTTTTATTATGTTTTTATATATGTTGGAAGACGCCCAGAGTGGCTGGGACAACCCAGTTAGATGGGCGGGGAATAAAGACAATGATGATGATTGAACTTGTTGTTGTTGTTGTTTAGTCATTTAGTTGTGTCCGACTCTTCGTGACCCCTGGACCAGAGCATGCCAGGCACTCCTGTCTTCCACCGCCTCCCGCAGTTTGGTCAAACTCATGCTGGTAGCTTCAAGAACACTATCCAACCACCTCATCCTCTGTTGTCCCCTTCTCCTTGTGCCCTCCATCTTTCCCACCATCAGGGTCTTTTCCAGGGAATCTTCTCTTCTCATGAGGTGGCCAAAGTATTGGAGCCTCAGCTTCACGATCTGTCCTTCCAGTGAGCACTCAGGGCTGATTTCCTACAGAATGGAGAGGTTTGATCTTCTTGCAGTCCATGGGACTCTCAAGAGTCTTCTCCAGCTCCATAGGATGAATAGGATGTCCCTATTTCCATCGGAGAAATGTTCAAGGGTATGCATACTTTCCAAAAACAATATTAAATACAGCATTTGGGTAGCCTCTCTTTGTACAGTGGTACCTCGGGTTACAGACGCTTCAGGTTACAGATGCTTCAGGTTACAGACGCTTCAGGTTACAGACTCTGCTAATGCAGAAATAGTACCTCGGGTTAAGAACTTTGCTTCAGGATGAGAACAGAAATTGTGCTCCAGCGGCACGGCAGCAGCAGGAGGCCCCATTAGCTAAAGTGGTGCTTCAGGTTAACAACCGTTTCAGGTTAAGAACGGATTAAGTTCTTAACCCGAGGTACCACTCTACTTTTCCTTCTCTGAAGATCATTTTGAAAGCATTATGAGCGGGTTTTGTTTTCCTGGTGTGGGTGAATCCACTTATTTGCAATGGAAAGAGTCTCATAAGACCTGTTGCTGGAACCAATAAGTACACTGAAGGCTTCTGGGAGTCCTGAACCTGAGGAAGGCGTCAAGTTGTATACTCTTTCCCCTTGAGCTTGGATGGTCTGGCAAATGCAGCATCTCTTACAGAAACCTCTTCCACGGAAGCAAATAAGCACAGGATTATATTTAACTGTTTTCTGCAGAAGTTGTAGGTCACACCTCCCAACCTCTCAGTACGTGCTTATCCTCAAAGTGCACATGGAAACTTGGGCTTTTATGGTTACGAGATAAGGATTACTATTAAATACAGGCAGTTGTCTGCTATGCTGAGCATAACTTTCAGAAAGGCTGCTGTTTTTGTTTTTAGCTATGGCAGCTTGAGGCAGCTTTGCAGGATAGCACAGGGGAAATTGGTTAAGTCAGGCATTTGTAGCTGTCACTGAAGCAGTAAAACTGTCTTGGCAATACCACTTCAGAGGGCAGCTGGAAACTCTTAGGGTTGAATGCTTTTCCACATACAAAAATCACACTACTGTACATAGAAAACTAGATGGAATCTGATCTTCTGACAGAGAAAGGAGTTTGGTTTTGGATTATTATTTTTTAATGGAGGGCTATTCAATTATGCAAACCCTGCACCACGAAATTGTACGGCCTGGATGGAAATTCACCACCTCAGTGAAACTAGGCCTCAGTTTTTATATTAAGCACTCTTCCTACAACATTATTCTTTTTTAGGCAGATAGGTTGAAACTCAGATGTCGTTCTCTTTTTGCCTCATTAGATCCTTGTGTTTTCCCTCAGAGTCCCTAAAATACAGGCCAGTTCACAAAAACAGCATCTCTGGAGAAGTGCAGTGGTACCCCGCAAGACGAATGCCTCGCAAGACGAAAAACTCACTAGACGAAAGGGTTTTGCGTTTTTTGAGTCGCTTCGCAAGACGAATTTCCCTATGGGCTTGCTTCGCAAGACGAAACGTCTTGCGAGTTCTTGCGAGTTTGTTTGCTTTTTCTTAAAGCCGCTAAGCCGCTAATAGCCGCTAAGCCGCTAATAGCCGTGCTTCTCAAGATGAAAAACCCGCAAGACGAAGAGACTCGCAGAACGGATTAATTTCGTCTTGTGAGGCACCACTGTGGTCTATTTGAATACCTGGGGGGGGGGAATACTCCCTGAATAAAGAAGAATAACACACTGAGGGAGGTCAGACTGGACTCTCCTCCCTGACGGACTACTGTTCTATGTGCAGGATAGGTTTTTCAAGATTTTCAATATGCAAATATTCTTGTGAAGCCTGAGAAACAAGACCAAGATGGCCAGAGCTCAAGAGGAAGGGAATCGCGAGACAGGGGGCATCTTTTGTTTTGATGATCAGGTCTAGCCTAAAAACATGACAGGTCCAGGGCTTAACAACTATGTTTTTCTGTGGATCTGTGCCTTCTCCTGTACAAGTCAATGGAACTATATTTTTCCCACCTGCCTTTCCTGTGGATTTATGCAATTTTTCTACCACTTTCTCCTGCTATGCAAATCAAAAGAGAGAGCTCTCTCTCCCAGGCTGTATACCCCAAAAATATGTTTGGGAGGGGGGTGAGTGAGAGAAGCACACTCTCACCAACGATTTGGGGGTAGCAGAGTTCTTGTTGGGGGGGTGACATTTCCTCACCCCCAAATGATCTTCCCTAGGGGGAGAACCACTGCATCCATCATTCTGAAATTTGATATGCATGAACATTCCCCCAGAAAGGGTGACAATGACTGCAAATTGCATCAAATTCTGGTAGAAAATGAAATACACACTTTGCCTCGGGTTCCTCCCCCCCCCCCCCAGCTCTAATGCAGTTAGTTCCTATTAACAAACTGAATTGGACACAGAGCAGCTAAGAAACAAACTAGGCCGTTTCCCAAAGCAAGTTGAATCTTGCAGCCAGTACACACCCCTAGCATAGACTGCTAAAAATAGAGATGAGCATGGATCATATCACTTACTGAGAAAACTGCAAGTGAAAACAGTATGCAGGCCAGAATTATTTTCCTGATTGTTGTTTTTTTAAAGGTTAACAACCATTGTGGTGTTAGGAACACAGGAAGCTTCCTTATATTGAGTCAGACCATTGGTCCGACTAACTCAGTGCAGATGATACTGACTGCCATCAGCTCTCCAGGGTTTCAGACAGAATTCTCTCCCTGGAGATGTCAGGAATTGAACTTAGGGACTTTTGCATGCAAGGTGCATGGTCTACCACTGAGCTATGGCTCCTTCCCTTGCTAGGGATAGCAAATGCGATAGTGAATTTGTCTCAAAGTCAGTACTGCTGGCAACCAATTCAGAAGAGGTGAGCAGCTAAGATAAGAGAGAGCAAAAGATAAGAGAGAGTAACACTCATCTCAGACCCTCCAAGTGCCCCTATTTTCCAGCGGCATCCCTGATTTAGAGAAGGCCGTCCCGATTTCTGGTTTGATCCCAGAATGTCCCACTTGAACTTAGGATGTCCCTACTTTCATTGGAGTTAGCTGACCTCCAAGCCATCTGAAGGCAATCATTGGAGAAATGTTGGAGGGTGTGTACATCTGATGTCTTCTGGATGAAGCCTTATGAGGGCTTAGACCCAAACCAGATATTTCGTGGCAAACCTGTAGAACGTTGAAGACATAGCAGTGAAAAAATAGCAAGTGGAGGCAGTGGCAGAGGAAGCTGTTTGGGCACCTGGGGCTGGTGCACCCAGGGGTGGGGCAAAACACCCATGGGGGCGGAGCACACCGCGGGGCCTCCAGAGTCTGCCTGCCTCCTCCCACTCAGCCGCTCTACAGCCGGGGGAGAGGCAGCGAACGGACCGTTTGTGTAGCGTAGAGCCTGCGCGTGCACAAGCTGCCAAATCTCTCCCAGGAGAGACGCGTGCTACAGGCCCCGCGGTGAGTGCTGCCCGGCATTGTGTCACCCCCCCCCAGTGGTGACACCCGGGGCGGCCTGCACCTACCGCACCCACCTTCCTCCGCCCCTGAGTGGAGAAAGGTTATTTATGCTCCCATTCACTTCTACTCTCCTCCACTCTCCTCCCTCAATTACAGTGGTACCTCAGGTTACATACGCTTCAGGTTACAGACTCCGCTAACCCAGAAATAGTGCTTCAGGTTAAGAAATTTGCTTCAGGATGAGAACAGAAATCGTGCTCCGGCGGTGCAGCAGCAGCAGGAGGCCCCATTAGCAAAAGTGGTGCTTCAGGTTAAGAACAGTTTCAGGTTAAGAACGGACCTCCGGAACGAATTAAGTACTTAACCCGAGGTACCACTGTACCTTTCCACAACTGAGGTTTTCATATTTATGATAAGGACCTCAAGGAACAGCTCTCCTTACATGAAGCAGCCTAGACCCCACAGTCTTTATCAGAGGCCCTTCTCAACGAGGGAAGTGAGGAGGGTGGCAACACAAAAACAGGATTTTTTCAGTTGTGGTTCCCCATTTGTGGAATGCTCTTGCCAGCTTTTCAGTGCTAGACCTTAAGATGTTGTTTGTCTAGGTTTTTGATTATAAGTTTGGATCATATCTTGGAATAATTTGGACCTTTACTGTAGTGCTCACTTTTAGTGGGATGGAATAGGATTTGTACTTTTTATAGTATTGCTGGATGAGCACTTTAATTATTTTATTATTATTATTATTACTTATTGTGTCTTGTTTTCTTTGCTATTTGCTTTTTAATTGCTTTTTAACTGTTTTCTAGTCACTTTGAGACATCTTTTCATATACAGAAATAAATGAATGCAACAGATGACAACAACAAGAGCAGCTTGTGTGTAATTCAAGTCCATTTACAATACATGAAATTAGATAAAAGTTGCAAGAGACACAAACAAATTGGGTGATATCTAATGTTAATCATACTAAGAATAGATCTGTTGAAGTCAATTGAATTGTGTGACTCAAATTTATTTATTTCAATGGATTTACTGTAACACTGAATATCACTCATGGTTTTTATGTAAGACAAGTGTATACATAATTGAGCAAGTTGATAAGCAACTCAACTTACTGCACTGGAAGAAAGGCAAATATTTAAACATAGATACCAGGAAGGACGCGGGTGGCGCTGTGGGTTAAAACCTCAGCGCCTAGGACTTGCCGATCGAAAGGTCGGCGGTTCGAACCCCCGCGGCGGGGTGCGCTCCCATCGTTCGGTCCCAGCGCCTGCCAACCTAGCAGTTCGAAAGCACCCCCGGGTGCAAGTAGATAAATAGGGACCGCTTACCAGCGGGAAGGTAAACGGCGTTCCGTGTGCTGCGCTGGCTCGCCAGATGCAGCTTGTCACACTGGCCACGTGACCCAGAAGTGTCTGCGGACAGCGCTGGCTCCCGGCCTCTAGAGTGAGATGAGCGCACAACCCTAGAGTCTGTCAAGACTGGCCCGTACCGGCAGGGGTACCTTTACCTTTACCAGACACAGGTACACTGGAAAGTCTAAAAAAGGGAACTTGGATCTAGAAACTGAAATTAGCAGAAAAGACTAGAAAACAATCTAGGACGATAAATATTTGAAATGTATTTACCTACATGAAAAACAATATTTAAAATGCATCCACAGGTGGTATAATGCAGGAGTTTTCCTATATAAATAACTTATTTTTGGATGTGTGGGTATTACAGAGGTACCTGTTACCACATATGATGGCTGTGTCCAAATGTTTATTTATTTTGAGGAAAAGGTGTTTCAAGAAAGAAAATTACTTCACAAAATGTATTAATTATCACCAGTTTGATAAATACTTACGATATCCAAATTAAATAATTAATCATATGTTGACAACAGCAAGCTTAATCGTATCAAGACTTTGGAAAGATTTTAAAGGAACAACAGTTGACAATAGCATTCAAAATTGTGTATTTTGGCAATGGCAAAAAAACCTAACACAGAAAGGAAAACTAGTCAAAGGACAACTTAAAACTGATAATATATTCACTGTTTGAATAGATTTTTTTTCCCCACTAATAAAAAAGGAAAAAAGCAGAAGAGCTTCAGCAACATTTATGTGGATTTGGAACTCAAGCCCTCTGAAGAGGTAAACTGACAAATTATGTGGGCTGATCTTCGAGATAAAGCAGGGATTCTTGAAGCTTGAGACAAAACAGAAATGCCTGTAAAAAAGCAAAAAGAATACATTTTTTTTTACATATATAAATGTTAACAGCGGCAGCTGAGAATTGTAGCCCAAAACATCTGGATGGCATCAGGTTGGGAAGACTGATTTATATATGAAAGGTAAAATATTAAATTAAATGATCAACGCAGAAGCCACCCTCAGAGCAACACAACCTAGGAACTATTTTCACACACTTCTAGTCAGGAGCTATTGCTGCTAGAATGCTTCTGAAAAATCAACCTCCCAGCATTTGCCTCCATCACTGGGTCCCACGAAACAAGTTAGTTGCAAGTAACCTTAAGTTTTATTATTTCCAAGTGCACTTACCGTATTTTTCGCTCTATAACACGCACCAGACCATAACACGCACGTAGTTTTTAGAGGAGGAAAACAAGAAAAAAAAATATTCTAAACGAAATAGTGGATATATGATTTTTGTGGTTCATGCTGTGGCCACAGACATGTGATCTGACAGTGAGTTTGGAGTAGCCCAATGCAAAAATCCTGAGGATCCATGTGGATCCATGCTTTGTAACCACGGAGGAGGGAAGGAAGGGGAACTATGGATCCTCTGCTCACGACTGCAGCAAATCCCCCCCGCCACCCGCAGGCATTCGCTCCATAACACGCACAGACATTTCCCCTTACTTTCTAGGAGGAAAAAGTGAGTGTTATGGTGCAAAAAATACGGTAATTATGACTAAAGTTAGGTGTCTTGTAGCTATATAGTTTTTGAACGGCTGTTTGTTTGTTTGTTTTGGTTACTGCGGCAATGGCTGCCCTTGAGTAACACACATTTTGGAAAAGAAAAACAATCTGCATGCCCCTGCCCTTCCCTTTTGTAGGATCTTTCATGTTCCTGCTAATGTTATTTCTTCTGGCAAGCCTGACGAACTAATGTAGGTGTAAGGGCTTGTTTACACCTGCTGCAATCCAGTCCACCTACTACCGATATTCCTTGCAAACGTGCAGCATATATTGGTCCATATCAGTGTAACCCATTGCTTTGACGGGCATCCATATTCAGCAAAATATTCGTGAATATTGTGCATCCGTTTGTGACAGACAGAGCATCGAGTCATCATGTAATCATGGCAGGAAGGAGAAATGGCCAGTCCGGAGAAAGTGAGGATGGTAAAGAGAGAATTTGACAATGGCCCTACTGGCCGGGCACCAAGTCTCTCGGATCCTCAGTAAAGCCATAGCAGCTTGCAGCCTCCCACCTGCCAACTTTGCCCCCCACTCCTTCAGAATCAGTGCTGCAACAATAGCATCCACTCACAAATTGCCAGGGGATGAAATTAACGCTTTGGGCAGGTGGCTCTCTGCATCCAACAGGCAATACATTCACACTTCCCTTCTGTTACTCAGTATGTCCTGTTGACTTCTTCACTTTCAGGTATGGCGGCCAAAAGAATTTGGATAGGCGGCCATTGTTCATTGGGCATCCACCTTCCGAGGCCATGGACTCAGTTTGCCATCAGATGTCCAGATTACATGGTTCAGCTGCAGGGGTATGCGAGGGGAGCAGCTGATGCCACTCTTGCCATCCAAAATCAAGGCATCCAGTCCGCCTGATCTCTTAGTCATCCAGAAAGGTGAGAATGACCTTGGTCCTAGGAAGGGCATAGACCTCATCTGGGCCATCATTGCAGAACTGGGCTCTCTTAATGGATTTTACCCCCAAATGACCATCAGCTGGTACAAACTATTGGAGAGTTGTCAGTGGTGGGATATCCCAGCTCCCTCAAAAATCAACAAGGTGAGGTAGAAGGTTGACCACACAATTGGGTGCAAAAGAGAGACTATAGGTGGAAGGGTGATGTGGCATCCAATCAGCACTTATGTTCAGGTCACCTATCTGATGTCATTGGCAATGATGTGTGGCTCAATGACATCCCTGCTTTCCTCCAGGAAAACCCATGGTTTAGCAGTGAATTGGAGCAAACACAATAAGGTTTCCTGCAGATTAATGCTTATTCTGATTTATTGCTAAAGAGTGGGTTTTCCAGGGGAAGGCAGCGGGACAAAGGCAGAACCACTCAGGCCCATGCTTTCTAGGAAATGTGGTTAAGCCCTTAATCAAACATTTGGTCAATCTATCTTTCCCATCCTGTCTTCCTCGTATATTGGGGTTAGAACTGAGTGACTGACGTTCTGTAAAAAAAAAGAAGAAGAAGATTTCTTTGTGCAAAGAACCCAGAGAACAAATCTTTACCTAGTTCGTGCTTTGATGCAAAAATACAAATACATCTGTTTCTTAAGGCAAAAGAAATCTGAAGTGGTTCAGACTAAGACAATGAACAGAAACAGGAGCGAATGGCGGGAACAGTTACTGACTATGCAGTCACACCAGCTTGTTCCCCAAGCTATATCTTGTGATCAACTAGTACAGTTTATACCAAATCCTGCATTGACAAAATTTGGGACAGTGTACTGGCATACAGTTCTTTCCTGCCATTTAAAATTGAGTGTGATGTGCCCGTATAATGTCTCAAAGAATGATTCACCCATGTGATCCATTCATACAACTTACTACAGTGGTACCTCGCGTTAAGTACTTAATTCGTTCCGGAGGTCCGTTCTTAACCTGAAACTGTTCTTAACCTGAAGCACTACTTTAGCTAATGGGGCCTCCTGCTGCCGCTGCGCCGCGAGAGCATGATTTCTGTTCTCATCCTGAAGCAAAGTTCTTAACCTGAAGCACTATTTCTGGGTTAGCGGAGTCTGTAACCTGAAGCGTATGTAACCTGAGGTACCACTGTAATATAATTCTGCACTTCCAGAACCAAATAGCCACTATCTTTTAGGCTCTAAAAAACAGAAGATCAATTTTATTTTATTTTTTGTCCCAGTAGTCCAGGATATCCTTACACTCTACAATTCACCTTAAGAGGCAAATCCTGTTATGACTGCAAAAGATCTGTATTCCAGTTCAATATGCTTATAAACTGCAGGCTTCAGATTAACTGCACCCCTCCTAACTCCTTGCTTTTTAACATTCTACCTGATGAAGGGCTCTGGAGAACTTGAAAACTTGCTCACTATTTTGTGGCAGTTCAGTTGACCCTGATAAAAGTAATGCCTTATTGTGTGTTTTGGTTCCCGCCAAATGTACTTAACAGCTACTTGTTCTTCTGTAAGTTTCAACTTTTAAGCAGGAAGGGAGTTGAAACATTTCCTTATTGTTGCCTTAACTAAAACAGGATGTAGAATGGATAGCCGCTGCATGCCTTAAACAATATATGGTCTCCAGTTGCAAATCATCTTGCCATGGGTCTGGAGTTGATAATAATGGGTAACAGAATACGCAATGCTTGCACATCCAAATTAGAAGCTTATTTCCCCCTGGGAATTTTTATTAGCCACTGAGAGGGCCAGAGGTATAGCAGTGAAAGAGACGTCACAAAAACTGTTATCAGCTGACTTATTCTTTATCAGTAAACTGCAGATGGCAGCTCTTTTGCGTGGTGGCTTAGGGCCTTTTCAAGCTCCCAAGAACAGGCATGGCCAGCACTGCTATGCTGCAGAATGTGAAGCAAGTAACCTGCTTCAGGCAGAATCATTGGGGGTAGGGAAGATGCATGAAGGCAGGTGCTGAAATCTGAAAGATGCAAAGACACTTTTGACAGTAGTGCCTCTAGCCAGGAAATGGGGGTACCATTTGGGCTCCATTCTAGGCAGCAATATGTCCTGGGATGGCACTGAGAAGAGATGGGGTGCTTCATTGCAAGCAGTTCCTAATGTTACCCAATCCCGATTCCTCTGCTATAAACAACAAGTGGAAAGGCAATGGACTTTCCACGCTGCAGAAGGTTTAGTGCTATGTCTGCATGTATAGATAGATAATGTCAGATTTTTAGCCAGCTGCATAACCAAGAACAAGAACATAAGAATTGGGGTCCATTTCAAGGAATACAGGTAAATTGGCTGAATGTACATCAAGTTTGTTACTTATAAAACAGTAAGTGCTCTTAGACAACTTATACCCTTTGAGCAAATATTGCAAGAAAACTCAGTCCTCAAAAGGTTTAGATTCTAGAATTATTCTTATTTTTGTTATTATTCACTACCCACCTTTCATCCTAAGTTCCCAGGGGCAGGTTACAACATTAAAAAATGGAACAATGATATAATAGATATATTGTGCTAAATGTTTAGGTTTAGTAAACACTGGGATTCAATTAGAACTTGTATAACTGGGATATGTTATAAGACAGTCTCTATGTGTATTAGAAAGGGAGTTATGCAAGGGGTGTGAGGTGTTTAATTTGTGTTGATGTGTGAAGACTGTGTGTCAGACCTTGAGAATGTTAACAAGATCCATGTGCATTGGAATGTCTGGACCTACTTCTGAGGATCAGCAATTAGCATGGGAAGAGTTACTTAACCTAGGCCAATGTCTTGAGTGTGTACCAGTCTTTAATCCTAGTCAATCAACAAGTGTTGATGAAGTCCGGAACTCCTTTTTTCAGTGAGGGCCTGGGGAGATTAACTATTAGTACTGCAAAGCATCAAAAGGACTGGCCATTAAAATGCAACTGAATAAAGAAGGCTTAGTTGTCAGAAACAGCAGAAATCAGGAGAGATGCCTTAGAGACTGAGTGTTGCACTTCTGTGGGGAACAAGCCCTTCTTGAAATGGCCGTGCTGTAGGATCTGGGACTCCCTCCATGCAGGCTGAAGGTGCAAAGATGTGAATAAATCCTATTTCTTAAAGCTATGACAAGTCTCCGTCTCGCCTTCAATTCTCCAAAAGAGCACAGACCCTGGCTGAGTGCCTGGAACCGCCTGGAATCTTGCTACCTTTCAGCAGAGAGCAGGGGTGGCACCCAACTTTTGTAACAATATATTGGTGGGTGGGAAGGTCAATGCAATCAGCATCTGTCAAGATAAGGGGAAACTTGCTGATGCTAGCCCATAGGTGGCCATAGTCATCAGTTGAAATAGCCAACATTAAATAAATTTGGACATTTAATTGCTAGAGAAGATGTTCTTACAGCAGTATGTGCTCTCGCTCAGTAGGAGAACATGTGATTTGCTTTTGCAAAGGATCCCAGATTCAATCCCAGCCATTTCCTTGTAGAACTTTGAAAAGGCCCATTTGATTCAGTCCAGTGAAGAATAATATGTATTCCAGCTGAGCAACAAACTGTATTATGTTCCTAAATAAAAGAGTTCAGGTTCAAGAAATACACGTGGTGTTTTTTTAAAATACCCTAGGAGGTGATTACTAAAGAAAAGAGGAGGGATAAAACATCAAGGATGCCGTGAATTTTATGTTCTCCAACTCATCCCCCTTTTAGGTAATCACATCCTAGGACGTTTCTACACACGAGACTTATATTGATTTTGCATTATATAAGTCGCCAATACAAATGTAAACCTGACATTGACTGCCAACAGCAGATATTTGATTACTATTCTAAATTCTTTCCTCTAGTAAATAAAAAAGAACAAGAGAGACTGAAATGTATTTCATGGAGACCTGTGCATTTCCCCCCTTAGTAGTTAAGTCCCACTGAATTTTCTGCCAACTAAGTGTGCATATGATTGCACCTTTCGCCACAATCCAGTGTGCATTCACCTGGGAATAATCTCCATGGTACATAGTTTGTATGAACATGCTTATGACAGCACTGTTTGTGTTTCTCTAAACCAGTGGTTCTCAACCTTCCTAATGCTGCGACCTTTTAATACAGTTCCTCATGCTGTGGTGATCCCCCAACCAGAAAATTATTTTCGTTGCAACTTCGTAACTGTAATTTTGCTACTGTTATGAATCGTAATGTAAATATCTGATATGCAGGATGTATTTTCATCGTTACAAATTGAACGTAATTAAAGCATAGTGATTAATCACAAAAACAATATGTAATTATAAATTGTGAAATATTTATTTCTAATTACAAATAAATGAAATTTTGTCTTGAAGCATGGTGTAGCATGGGTAACAGTCTTAATATAACAACAGTAAACTACATTGCTACATTTTGTGACAGTATGCGTAAAAAGCCAACGTCAGTACAAAGGTTGAGATTGCTTCTTTCTCACCAGATCAGAAATTCTCGGGGCAATCTTTGCAAGAGCACAACAAAGATCATCTTCCACAACAAGTCTACTTCTGTATTTAGACTTGATAACCAACAAGCTGGAAAACCCTGTTTCACAAAGATATGTTGTTGGAAATGGAAGGAGGCCAACACAGTCTCAGACAGAACAGGATATGACTGCAAACACTTGAATTTTGTAACTGGCATTGTAGAGAAATCAGTTCTCGCTGCATCGCTGTTAATAAGTTCAATGATCTCCTCTTGTACTGTCTCAGGAACACCTTCAACTTTGACTGTGAATGGGCTTCTGACAAGTGCAAATGGGGTGTCAGGTAGATTTGGAACGTTCAATGACATTTTGCCTGCAAGCATGTGCAAGTGTTCTTTCACAGAAATTATCATCGTAATCCTTTTGTCTGGTTCAATGTCATGTTCCTCAAAGGAAGCAGATAAGGTAGGCAACATTTAATTTTATTTTCATCCTTCTTCTTTTTTTGCCAAAGCTGAAGTTTCATTTGGAATGATCGGATCTTTTCAGACAAATCGAGGCATGTTGAATTTGGTCCTTGCAGTGATAAATTTAACTCACTCAAGATGACAAAGATGCACGATTTCTGTTCTCATCCTGAAGCAAAGTTCTTAACCTGAGGTAATATTTCTGGGTTAACGGAGTCTGTAACCTGAAGCATATGTAACCTGAGGTACCACTGTAGCTGCTTTCAACACAGCAGCTGCTCTCTGCACAGTAGCTGTTCTCTGTAGCTGTTCTACACAGTAGCTGTGATGGGTCCGCATAAGTACATTATGGCGCCAATCCTATCACATACACCTGTATTTGTACGGGGTGTGTGTGATGGGGTTGGCACGGTGATGTCCATAGCTGTCAACTTTTCCCTTTTCTTGCAAGGAATCCTATTCGGAATAAGGAAATTCCCTTGCGAGTGGCAGAGGCTGTTGGCGGCAGAGGAGCCCACCCCCCCCAAAAGCTTGCTGACCCCTGGTCTAAGGCGACCCCTGTGAAAAGGTCATTTGATCCCCAAAGGGGTCGCAACCCACAGGTGCTCTAAACAATGCCAATACAATCCATGGACAGGGTTTACCCAGAGAAAACTTCCTGATAAATTACACTCAAAAGGAGAATAACAACTTCCGCTGATTTTGAAGCACATCTTGTATTCCTCATGCAGCTGCTCACTCCATACAAAAATGAAAGTTAATTGAGCTGTTCTGCTGCAGGCAACAGTTTCAAATTCTTGCCAATCAATCCTAATTTAATCATGTGCCATCCTGTTGAATGCTTGCATGCCAGCACAGTGGTGAGAGAGATTGCTTTTCCAGAGGCAATTTATGACATAGATGAAATGTGTTTGTCTTTAGGCAACAGTTCCCCACCCCCAAGAAAACTTATCATTCCCTAAATTTTGTCTGGATTTTGGGCACAGTTCAACTCTCTATATAACCTTCTTATGAAAATAACAGCACATTTATGGGCAAATAGCAGTCAGGTAGGAGGTGATTTTTAACATAAAACCAGTGCAGGGTCGACTTAGATTCCAGATTAAAGCTTCTCCAGTTCTTTCTCCCCTCCAAAATAAAAGCAACCAGTTGTTCTTTTTTAAAACATGTGATGGGACATCACATACAGTTTGGCCCTAAAAGCTCCCAAGGGCCTCAGAATATAAGATACTGACTTTAGCGTTTATAAGCGTGTCCATAATTTATTTTATTTAAATACTGCTAAAATATTTATGCTAGTCATAGAAAACCAGAACTGGTCACCACAATATTGTTGCATGCCACCCCCAATTTCTGAGCAGTACAAGATTCCAGGGAGTTCCAGGTACACTTACTCAATTAGTGTTTCCTTTTGGAAAATGAGACACAGAGGGAGACTGTGGTGTCTTTACTATATATGGTTTACTTACATGTATCTTACATGAGCCCGGCTTCGGCTGGGGACGGCGGGATATAAATAAAATTTATTATTATTATTATGTATCTACAACTTGAGCCGGTTCCCAGCATCACATTCCAAGAGGGTCTCTTGCCTTCTCCCATAGCTGCATCCCTGGATTCAGACATACATCAGCCATTGCGCTGCACCTCCTGTTTACCTGCTTCTCCACTGCCTACCCTAAGCTTCTAACTCACAACTAGCTTTTAAAACTTGGCTTAATTAAAGGATTAGAAGTGTCTGGCACGTATCCCTTTATCATCGTAGTCGTTCTCCTCTGCGCACATTCCAGCCTGTCAATATCCTGCTTAAATTGTGGCGCCCAGAACTCGACACAGTACCCCCAGGTGTGGTCTGGCCAAGGCTGAATAGAGCGGTACAATTACTTCCCTTGATTGGGGACACTATACTTCTGCTGATGCAGCCTTGAACAGCAATAGCTTTTAAATAGTATCACACTGTTTTCTCATGTTAAGTTTGTGTTCTGCTAAAATCCTTAGATCCGTTTCACATGCTGGGTCATAGTAATCACAGCATTCTTTCCTAAGTGTTCACAGACTGACTGTTATCTGTTCTAGGACCTTTCCTGGTATTAATGTCAAGCTCACCAGTTAGTAGATACCTGGGTCTTATTTCCCCCCTTTTTGAAGTTGGGGACAGCATTTACCCCCCTCCAGTCTGCGAGGATCTCACCTGTTCTCCAAGAATTCTCAAGAGGCTCTGAGACTACATCCGCAAGCTCCATTAGTACCCTTGGGTGCAGCTTATCAGGTCTTGGAGAGTTGAATTCATTTAAAGTAGCTAAGTGTTCCTCTACCACCTGTTTTCTTATCTTCGGTGAAGACGGGGCAAAGTAGGTGTTGAGCAGTTCTGATTTTTCTTTGTCACCCAGTAGCATTTCTTAGTCTTCTCCGTGCCAAGGACCTGCTACTTGCTTGTTCATCCTCTTGCTTTGAACATAGCCGAAGAAACCTTTTAAAAATTATGTTTGACCTCTCTTGCAAGCCTGAGCTCATTCTGAGCTTTGGCCCACCTGATCTTCTCCCTGCAACTGTTGGCTACTTATGTATACTCTTCCTTTGGGTTTCCCCCTTTCTTCCATTTCTTATACAGTGGTACCTCGGGTTACATACGCTTCAGGTTACAGACTCCACTAACCCAGAAATAGTACTCAGGTTAAGAACTTTGCTTCAGGATGAGAACAGAAATCATGCGGTGGCAGCGCAGCGGCAGCGGGAGGCCCCATTAGCTAAAGTGGTACCTCAGGTTAAGAACAGGTTCAGGTTAAGAACGGACCTCCAGAACAAATTAAGTACTTAACCTGAGGTACCACTGTACATGCCCATCTTAAATCTCAGCTCATCTGTAAGCTCCTTATGCAGCCACACCAATTTCTGTAGATGCCTCCCACTTTTCCATGTTGAACTGTTGATAACACGCACCTGTGCCATTATTCGGCCCTGTTCACCTCTGAAACAGGACATGCATGCTTTCTTAGTTATTGACCTGTAGCGAAGGCTGTCTTGCCATTTTTCTGTTTCTGATATTACAGAGCTGTGCTGCCACCCAGTGGATGTTTCCTATGACATCCTCCTCATCATTTACCTAATACAGTGGTACCTCAGGTTAAGTATTGAATTCGTTCCGGAGGTCCGTTCTTAACCTGAAACTGTTCTTAACCTGAAGCACCCCTTTAGCTGATGGGGCCTCCTGCTGCCACCGAGCCGCCAGAGCACGATTTCTGTTCTCATCCTGAAGCAAAGTTCTTAACCCGAGGTACTATTTCTGGGTTGGCAGAGTCTGTAACCTGAAGCGTATGTAGCCCGAGGTACCACTGTACTAAACTTGATAGTCCTATGCCTATCAAATGCAGTCAAATGGGGCCACCTTACAAGCAAAAAGGTAGGGGGTTGCATATATTTAAGGGACACCCAGGTATGTAGAAAAGTATTAGCTTGTAAATGAAAAATAATAATGGAGCAGTGGACCCAAACAGCTTGTGGAGGACTGAGAATGTGCATTACCCTCATGCAAAGCTGAGAACAGCTAAACATCAACTGAAGAACTTTGGCTCTGTACATGTACCATATATTTAAAGTCCTTTAAAGTGCATGACTCACCCCAAATAATCCTGGAAACTGAAGTTTGTTCAGAGTGCTGGGAATTGTAGCTTTCTGAGGGGTGAGCTACAGCTCCCAGGATTCTTGGCAGATGCATTAAATGTATGGTGTGTATACAGATAAATAAAGAAAAAGGAATAGGAGGAGAGAGGTGGCCTCATCAAGCCCCAGGTAGCTAGAGGTATTCTGGAACGAGAGAGGTGAAAATAGAGTCAGAAGATACACCTGAGATGTGTCAGACCTTAACCATCCCTACCAGCTTTCACTGCAGCATAGGATGGAGGAGAAGGAAGGAAATACGCTCCCGCACCAGACTCAGACAATCAGAGTTGGATCTCTAACCCAGCCTCAAACCTCAGCCGCCAGCTTTATCAGGCTATTGTGCTAAACAGTAGAAAATTGCTGAGTTTGGGGAATAGGTGAACCGGAAGTTATTCATTTAGCCCCCAAGTTCAGCAGCCTTAAGCTTTTGCACTGTGGGTAGTGGAAATTAACCAGTTCTTGAAGAAGCGTCTCCACCCCCACCGTTCTGCCCAGACGCTGAGGTCCAGCTCCGAGGGCCTTCTCACGGTTCCCTCCCTGTGAGAAGTGAGGTTACAGGGAACCAGGCAGAGGGCCTTCTCGGTAGTGGCGCCCGCCCTGTGGAACGCCCTCCCATCAGATGTCCAAGTGATAAACAACTACCTGACATTCAGAAGACATCTCAAGGCAGCCCTGTTCAGGGACGTTTTTAATGGGTGACATTTTAGTGTATTTTTGGTCTCTGTGGAAGCCGCCCAGAGTGGCTGGAGAAACCCAGCCAGATGGGAGGGGTACAAATAATAAATTATTATTATTATTATTTATCCTTTATCCCCCCTGCATTTCATCTCAGGCCTCCAACCTCCTACTTGCAAAGCTGGTATTACCATGTAGTTGAAACAGGGCCACCCACTGACAAGGTACATCAGAAGCTGCTTTATACTAGGAGGTCATGCTGTGTGTTCACTTGGCTCCATGTTGTCTACCCTGATTGGCAGCAGGTCTCCAGGGTTTGGAGCAGGGTTCCCCCCCACCCTCACGTCTTTCCTGGTTCTTTTTAAACTGGAGATGTTAGGAATTGAAGCTGGAACCTTTTGTATGCAAAGCAGGGGCTGTTCTACTGAGTGATGCCCCATCCTGAGCTATGGTACCCAGGGCATGGTGCCACAGTGGAGCTCAGGCTCAGCTGACCCCAGGCCTACAACATCCAAGACCTGTAAGTGACCACCCCTGCAAAGGCAATTTATTGGCAGAGGGAGGCACATGGAATGTATAAAGGGAGAGAAGCAGAAGATGTGAAGGGAAGCATCTCAGAAGATAAAGGAAAGCAGTGGAGGGGATACATCGTTCAGTGACATACCCTTCAACATTTCTCTGATGAAAGTAGGGATGTTCTTTCCCTCCTCCTCCTCCTTTGTTATTATTATTATTACTATTATTACTATTGCTACCCTGCCCATCTGTTTGGGTTGCCCCAGCCACTCTAGGTGACTTCCAACATGTATAAAAAAATTTAAAACATTAAACATAAAAAACCTTCTGAAAGTTGTATACAGTCATACCTTGGTTGTTGAACGGAATCTGTTCCGGACGTCCATTCGACTTCTGAAAACATTCGGCCCTCAGTGAAGCCAGCAGCTAAAAACTGAAGTAACTGTGAAAGCAACTCTTACTAGTCTCATATTAGTAACTAACAGTGCCTTGCAATTAACTTTGGTTTAGGAGTTGAGTTACTGTGTGTGCTTCTTATTTACTAATTTTTGTTTCCATTAATTATTTAAGGAAGAAGAAAAACCCACGAGATAAAGAACATTTTAAATGAACATTGAGTTCTCCAGAGCAAGAACCTGTTGTTCTGCCCTGCTAATCCTTAATGCGGTAATAAGGCTCCATGGGATTGGCTGGCTGGTTTTCAGGAGAGCTCTCAAGAGTGGTGCAACAGTGGAGAAAGTTTTAAAGAAAGGAATGGTAATAATAGGTGGAACTTAGAAACCACTACAGATCTTTCTGTATCTATGGTATCTGCCGGTCCAACTGCACGGTCCAGTTCATGGGCGATCAAAGTCCTGGCTGGGGACGTCAGGACCGGGAGCAAGATGGCGGGGTTGGAGCAGGAACAGGAGTCCAGAAACCAGGAGTCAGGAAGCCAAGGGTCCGGGGATTAAGAAGCAAAGAGTCACAAAGTCAAGGGTCCGGGGATCAAGAAGCAGGGAGTCAAGGAGCCAAATACAGCAAGGCAGGAACGTGTTGCTGTGGCAAAGAGCCGAATGGAAATGCTGACCTTATATCCCTTCCCGGCTCTTGCTGTAAGTTACTAATCAGCCTCACCTGTGCGGCCACACCCTGCCTCTTCAGAACAAACTTAGGAAGGCCCCAGTCCTGCAAAGTCCTATTAGTCACAGGGCCTGGCTCCTGCATGCACTCCTGACACCAACGAGGTTCATGCATGGGAGATGTTCATCTGGATTCTGGACAAATTGGGATGTGTGGGGAAAACACAAGGCCAAGGCATCCGACGGTGACCGAATCAAATGTGCATTTCTTCAGTTTAGCATATAGATGGTGTTCATGGCGCCACTGCGAGACCCAATGGACGGCTGCTATATGTTGCTGGAATATCTCAGGGTAGATCAGGATTTTATCCCAGTAGATGATTATGAATTGATCTTGCATGTCTTGGAACATGCCGTTCGTAAAGTCCTGAAAGACTACCAGAGCACTGCAGAGAAAGAAGGACAAGGCTATATCATGTTTTAAGGACTTTTCTATTTGCCAGCCCTGCCTCCTTTTTTCCAAATGTGCACCAAGTTGTACGCTTCCTTCAAATCCAAATCGATGCAGTGATGGGGCCATCTGCAGGTAATTAAAGAGTTCTGGCATCACTGAGAAGAAGCAGTGATTCCAAATAGTGATTTCATTCAGGGTTACAGGTAATTGTTCTGCGATTTCTTTTTGACAGAGTACCTGGGTTCCTGCCAGGAAGGTGGATAGACAGATAAATCCATCAGCTTCTTTCCCAATGAATTCCTTGAAGGGGCTCAGGTTCAGAGAAGGGTGTAAATGTGTTTGTTATATGTTGGCATCTTGGCTCCTGGAATTGGGTTACAATTGTTTGCCTTGTGCAGTGTAAGGAACTGAAGATACATTCATAATCACAGTAGATTTCAAGGACCTGAAGTGTCAGTTTGCATTTCTTAGTGCAGAAAGTATTGATCTGATGTTTCCTATTCTAATTAATTCAAAAGGGTTCCGGAAGCTTCTCTGTGTGAAAGAAACAAGCAGAAGGTCCATGATGTTTGGGTTATTCCTTCTTAGAAGCTGAGCACAGCTGGCTTAAACTGGTTCTCTTATGTCTTCTGACTATAATAGTGAGGCCAGAAGGAGCCAGGGTTTCACTTTCTCTTTCTATCTCTTTTCCTTCTGGTGTGGTGTTCTGTACATAGCATGCTTAGTGTTAAGGTTTAGACGTATTATAAGTTATTGTAAATTTAAGTTAAGTCTGCTGCAACTGGATTTCTTATGGACAGTGCCAATCCTGAATGTATTGCATTTGTGACCATTATGCTCATTTGCCTTCAATGCCAGTAAAGCTCTGCTGGATGACATAGTAATTGCCTCTGGTCTATTTTTGGGGAATCCTGCAACGTGTTTAAGTTTTTACTCTGCTAACTATACATTGGAATCTGCTCTGGATAAATATTGAGTAGAATTTCATGGCATGAAGAGCCATCAAGGAGGCTGGAGTTGCAGTAGCTATAGCACAAGTCACTGGAACAAAATGGTCACTTTGTCTTTGGTCAGTCTGAGTGCTGTGAAGAGAAGCATGAGGAGAAGTTGTCAGGCTAGTCTTGCCTAACAGGAGATGGGCAACCTTTGAGCCAGTGTGGTGTAATGGTTAAGAGTGGTAGACTTGTAATCTGGTGAACCGGGTTCGCGTCTCCGCTCCTCCACATGCAGCTGCTGGGTGACCTTGGGCTAGTCACACTTCTCTGAAGTCTCTCAGCCTCACTCACCTTACAGAGTGTTTGTTGTGGGGGAGGAAGGGAAAGGAGAATGTTAGTCACTTTGAGACTCCTTCGGGTAGTGATAAAGTGGGGTATCAAATCCAAACTCTTCTTCTTCTTTGTTTTGCCCATGAAGGTCACATGCAGTGATTGGTATACTGAGGCAGGTGAGGTATTGGCTAGCAGTGGTTGTGACCTGGGCAGGCATGTTCATTCACTTATGAACAAATTTATTCTTTCTTCCCTGCAGCTTTCAAAAACTCACCTCTGCTGGGAAGACCACCAATCTCTGTTATTGTTATTGTTGATGTTGTTGTTTCTTGGCATCCGTCTGACCACAACTCTGTAATTTTTTTAACATTTATTTTAAAAAAATGGTGGGTTGCAGCAGAAAGAAAAAGAATAATAGAGTTGGAAGGGACTCCAAGGGTCATCTAGGAAGCTCAAATAAATCACACATGACAGATAGCCATCCAACCTTTGCTTTGAAACCTCCAAGGAAGGAGAGGCCCCCACCTCTCATGCGAGTCTGTTCTGCTGTCAAACAGCTCTTACTGTCAGAAAGTTCTTCCTGATGTTTAGTTGGAATCTCCTGTCTTGTAACTTGAAGCCATTGGTTCGTGTCCTGCCCTCCAGAGCATAAGAAAACAAGCTTGCTCCATATGACAGCCCTTCAGATATTTGAAGGTGGCTATCCTATCTCCTCTCAATCTCCTCTTTTCCAGGCTAAAAAAAACTATCTCTCTGTATCAGGGCTATGATGAGGGATTGTGAGTTTAAAAAGAAGTTGTGGCGTTTGCCCGTTCTTTTGAAAATGTCTGTACAGGGGGAGAGAAAGAGTTAATTGGTAGACCAATAGAAAAGCCAGAGGCGGAGCCTACCTGTTTATAAAAGGGCTTAGCCCGAAGTTTAGTTGGTTAGTTGGGAAAAGGCAGTTGGGAAAGCAGTTGGCAGACTGATGGAAATAGACAGTGCAGTTGGTTCTTGTGTGAGGGGAGGTAGAAGAGTTAGAGACAGAATAAAATACGGTGGTACCTCAGGTTAAGTACTTAATTCGTTCCGGAGGTCCGTTCTTAACCTGAAACTGTTCTTAACCTGAAGCACCACTTTAGCTAATGGGGCCTCCCACTGCTGCTGCGCCGCCGCACAATTTCTGTTCTCATCCTGAAGCAAAGTTCTTAACTTGAGGTACTATTTCTGGGTTAGCAGAGTCTGTAACCTGAAGCGTATGTAACCTGAAGCGTATGTAACCCGAGGTACCACTGTCAAACTAAGAGGGTAATGGGTAACAGCTTTTCGAATGCATTTAAAGTTTAATTGTGTTTGCAATAAACTACAATCTTCATTGTTAACTTAAGAACCTGACTGAGACTAAGTGATTTACCGGGGAGGACCTGGTTGGTGGCAGCGGATTAGTGGTGTACGGGTCAATAGTCTGTGAGATGACCAGGGGCTCCATACGAACACCACAGAAGTACACTTAGAATCTATGTGACATGACACAAAAGGAAAATGGAACGGAAAGGGTAGAGGAAAAACAAGCAGATTAGACACCAGTGCTTAATCAGATACTTAAACTTACAATGACCAGCGAGAATGGAATGGGAGGGGCCAAAAGGCAGCTGGTTTCAGATATGCAGCGCTGAACTATGCTGTGTGCAGGGATCTCTCCACTGAACAGAAAGCTGATACTGCCACTCATTGGAGAGGAAACTGGAAATGGCAAATGGAACTGGAGTCCCCAGATAAGGGATCCGCACTAACAGCTATAGCTATCTATTTCACTGGGTGCCCTTGCAGCCCCAACTTGATAAGGAGCTATTTCTGTGCACTCTTGGCTGCTAGTTATCATTCCCTGTACAGAGCAGCTTTTTCTGCATGGGGGAACTGGCTCAAGACAGGGATGCGTACGTCAAAGCCTAGTTCCACATACTGGGCTTGCTAGATTGGGGGACTAGCATGTGAGCTTTTCCAAGACTTTCTCCCAGCATATAGGAAAAAAATAACCCATAATTCCTAGCTTGTGTATAAACAAATTGTATATACACTTAAACCACACAATAACCCCGAGTCTAGAATATTGTTGCACTCCACTCCAGTCTTTGAGTGGTGCGAGATTCCAGAGGTTCCAGGCGTTCACCTAGGAGTCATGTTTTCTTTCAGAAATGAGGCACAGCAGAGACTATGGTGCCTTTATGATATATGATTTATCTACACACATATATACAACCTGAACCTATGATGAAGGGGTTTGCAGCATTAACACCCCAAGAGGGTCTTGTTTCTCCCATAGCTGCAGCCTTGGATTCAAACAGAAATCTTCCCTGCCTTTCCGCTCAAGAGCTGCCTCTACAAACGTAGTCAGGGCTGCTGAAAAGATAGGGCCAGTTTTTGTCCAGTGGATTTATTGCTTTATTGTTTGGCGCCCAGCCACGCTTCCCCTGGGAGCCTCTGTAGATCGTAAAGCAATTAGCAGAATTACACAGCGTCCGTGTTGAAAGGGCAGTAAACAAGTCCCACACGTTTCTTCTGTCCTACTATCCCTTTATTTGCTCAAAAGTAGCATATTTACAATTCATAATAGCCATCAGATTCAAGCTGCATCTTCTCCCTCTGTTTGCAGCTACGCAACAAACTGCTTTCGCTTTTCACTCAGCTCACAGCATTCCAA
Source organism: Podarcis vaucheri (assembly GCF_965113315.1). Classification (NCBI taxonomy): domain Eukaryota; kingdom Metazoa; phylum Chordata; class Lepidosauria; order Squamata; family Lacertidae; genus Podarcis; species Podarcis vaucheri. Next base: position 33,482,538 of record NC_138755.1, on the reverse strand, counting down.
GCTGCTTTCATCACGTCCTGGCTTACTTCCCTTGTAAGCGCCTCCTCTCAGGCTTGAGGCACAGAAGGTTAACCCTTCAGTACACCCAACAGTTTTGCTTGTGAAGACACAACCACCTGGGTGTCACCCAGAGTACGCTAAACCTTTAAGGCACGTTCTTTCTCTCAAAGAATTCTGGGTATTGTAGTTTACCCAGGGCTGGTCCTACCATTAAGCAGGGTGAGCTGACTGCCTCAGGCAGCATGTGCTAGGAGGCAGTGGTGCTGCTCAGCTCTTCCTCCTGAGCGCCCTGACCATACCCTTCTGTTGCAGAAGAGAGCTGTGTGTCATGTCCTTTGCTTTCCACCTTTATAATTATCCTGCTGATCTCCTTCAGGGTTAGTGCAGTGCCTGGTTCCTAGCAATGAATAGGATTCAGCACATTGGGTAACCTCATGATGAAAAGCAATCTATAATATTTTCAGTACATGACTGACATGGTCTACATCCTGAGGCTCCAATACTTTGGCCACCTCATGAGAAGAGAAGACTCCCTGGAAAAGACCCTGATGTTGGGAAAGATGGCAGGCACAAGGAGAAGGGGACGACAGAGGACGAGATGGTTGGATAGTGTTCTCGAAGCTACCAGCATGAGTTTGACCAAACTGCGGGAGGTAGTGGAAGACAGGAGTGCCTGGCATGCTCTGGTCCATGGGGTCACGAAGAGGCGTACACGACTAAACAACAACAACATCCCATCACTAGTAAGTCATCTTCACAGCCTTCTTCTCTTTGCTGATGTCCCTTTGCACCAAACTCTTAAGCAACCCACAAGTGTCCCTGCAATCTGCCCTGGTTTGCTTTTTTTTTCATTTCTTCTATACTCTTTCAAGATGGGACGTAAGAAAACACACAGACTTCAATATATCAGTCCACTCTTTGCGGGGGGTGGGGAGAGGATGATGTGTCCCCCCCCCCTCATCTTCTGTCACTTTCTGAGGAATCTTATACCTTCTGCACCCTTTGCTGTATGCTGCTTTGCATCGAGGTGATGTCTTCAGGGTGCAAAACGCAGTGTTTTCTCAGAGGTCAGAGGCTCCCTTGGCAAGCCCTGCACTGGGAGCTTGCTTAGGAAGCTAATGGTGAAACGCATCACGTCAAGGCTTTCATCATCCATAGCTATAAACAAGGCCCTGGAGTCTTCAGGGTTTCATCCTGGAAGTGGAAGAAATGAGCTGGTGCCCTTCAAATTTAATACAAGCTAGAGAGACTCAGCATCCATCTAAATCAGGCTCATGTCTACAAGTTACGTTTTCCAAACACAAACTTTTTAATTAGCTCCATGGAGGCTTCAAGAGAGCATTTCCTAATTACTGTCAGCTTGTCCAATTTCTAATAACTCCTCATATGTATTTGTGAGCCAGCAACTGGCTTCAGAAATAGCCGCAACATCTCAAATATTATTCAGCTTGTTGTGATGAACTACGGCATTGATCACATTTTTTTTTAAAATGCTCAGATTGATATTGTTCAATTTCCTGATATATGTTTCAGGATTCTGTGGGGGTGGGGGAGAGTATTTTCTTGATACCCATGATGTGTCCACGCATAAACAAATCATCTATTCACTATGCTCTGTTTGCATATTTGTAAATAAAGCAAATGTCACAAAGATGCCACAAGTTTCCAGCACTCTTTCCTCTATTATTATTATTATTATTATTATTATTATTATTAGTATTAGTATTAGTATTAGTATTATCTATACCAAGACTCCACATTAATCAAAAATTATCTATAATCTTATGCATGCGATTCTCAAGTATAAACTGTAATCGTGTTTCCTTGGAGTGCGGTAATATTTTAACCGCACACCAAAGATGGTGATAGTCAACTTGCCTGCCCCATTCCCATATAATGGGATATAAGGAAATGTGTCATTTGTTGGGTCAAAATCTCAGCTTAGTTTGCCATGCACAGCACCCGTTGTGCGTCTGAACCCTGTTTTGTCTATGAACCATACTGGATCTGAGCATTCAAGGGTTTGGGCAGAAACTGTACTCTGAATTTGAATTCTTCATCATCCACTGGGAGTCGGGACAATTATTGTTTATAATAATTGAGTCATGGTAAGACTCATGAACACATGATGTTTCTTAATGGTCCAGTAGATAAAAAGGAAATGCATGAGGTTATAAAAAAAAATGAAAAGACTGAAAGCCCCAGGGATGGCTGGCTTCAGAAATGGTGGAAAGGCATTCATTTCACATGGTTAGGTCCCGTCTCAGCAGTAAAAATGAACGTATTGCACCTGTTCAATCCCTTCCTGTGTGGCTTGAGCTCAAAGAACAATGTTGGTGGCATTGACTTCTCAATGGCTATATTGACACTGGAAAACATTATCGGCTGAATAATCATGTTTGTTATAGCCACCAGAGGGAGGGAGGTATAGATATTCCTATTTTGCAATTTTATTGCCACTGCCATAAAATTTCATAGGTTGCTTAAAGAGGATTGAAGTTGCGTCTTCTGAGGTGACTGTCTTTTTACCCTCACTGCTGATCGTCCATATAATTACGAGCACGGAAAGGTGAGGGTAGGATTCACATAGTCCTGTCAGTGGAAGCCTTGCAAGAGGTTGCCTGCTTCTGCAACAGGGCTTTCCCCCCACCCCTCCCCACTGTGTGCCCCCATGCCAAATTCAGCAATTGACTTGGGCACAGGAAAACTCCTAGACGCATGCAAGGAGGAGCCAGGTATGTGTGTTCATTCTGGTTCTAACAGAACACTCAACTTAGCCCAATGATTATTATTTTTTTTGCAGGGGGAACTTAGCCCAATGTTGAATTCCTCCCAGGAAGTGCTCCCCCCCCACACACACTTTGCATTTTGTGTGTGAGTGCAAATTGATCTTAAGAGTTCCTGGCATCACCTTTGTTTTCTCATGTGAGAATGGATTTTTAAAATAGCATTGATTGATTGATTGATTGATTGATTGATTGATTGATTGAGATTTACAAAGGATGTTCCCTCCACCACCTGGACAACTCCTCCCAAGATGCAGCATGCCATAAAAATTCAAGTCAATAACCACTGTTTGTTCTCATTCCAGATGGCTTATAAATAAAGAAAAATTCCATGTTCAGACTAACCAAAAGATCTCGAAGGCAGATGGGAAATGAGTCCCTGTGTTCCTTTCCAACATGCCAACTTCAAATTATTGGTCAACTGTTCAATAAGCACAGTCCGCCAGACTTTATTGTACCAATTTGTTGGAGATGCTCCCTGAAGGTTCTTCCAAAATCCAGCTATTATTAGCCTGACTGCTTCAAGTAGAAAACTTATTAGGGGTTTAAAATGTAAGTCCACATTCTCTCCTCGAAAAAGGTTCTGAATGAGAGTACTTGTTCACAATCTATCAACACAGCCTTCTGTTTTTGTGTGCACAAATCATATAACTGACATTTACCTGTCAAAGTAACTGCCTTCCACATATCTGTCCAATTGTCGGTTTGAGTTTGCATATTAATATCTTGCTAATCATGGGTTTGATGGAATAATTTAGACCATAATGCAAAAGATGCTGTAAGATTTCAGTCCCGTGGTATCTTATTTCAAAAGGGAAGTTGGGTCGACCTCCCAGAAACTTTTCTTTTAGCAGGTATGTGGGAGAGCGGAACATTAGCACTTAATGTGGGGGGGGGAAGGGGAAAGATACCAGCATTAAAGGCAGTATAGAAATACTATTCTTTGATTGGAAAATTTCCTTCTTCTAAGGCCGCTCACCCTCTTGGTGTGGCAGCATTGCAGGATGGCACAGGTTCCCCTAACGCCCTGACAAGGGAATTGCAGCATCAGTGTCCTGTTGAGATAGGTGGCATGGGCTTATGCCTATCAGGAGCTGGATCCGAGCCTGCACCCAGGATTGGTAAATAGGGGTGCAGGTTTGGTCATGGGCTGGGCCTGGCGGTGGAGCCAACAGAGCAGGAAGGCTTCCCTCGGGTCCGTACCCTGGCCATTTAAACAGCCCACACTTGGAACCTACCTGTTTTTCCTTTGCCGGATTCCCCATCCACCAACCCTTGGTTCAAGCTGATGGTCAATGACCTTGCTATGGCTACAGTGGTCGCTGTATTCTGGGGCCGGGTAGGAATTTGTCCACCAGGCATATTGGCTCCAGCCTGGTGGTTTTGGCTACCTCATAGCAATAGTCACAACTGGGTTTGGCATTGGGGCAATCCTTGTCTTGGGTGGAGGAGAGGTTGTAGTCTTCGCCTGTCAGGAGTTCAGCCTACACTTGAGTAGGACCCTGGTAGAGACACATGCCTGACTGGCATGTTCTCTCCCTCCTGGACGTTTGTTCTTGAGCTTCAAAAGCTTTCTTCTGCCCGAACATCACAGAGACCAATGCCAACAGACATCGGTACCAGTGGCATAGCGTGGGGGGTGCCAGGGGTGCCGGCCGCACCGGGCACAACATCTGGGGAGGGCGCGCTCGCTGCCTCCGGAGTCGCCGAAGAGCCTCCGGCGCAGGCTGTAGCAGAGCCCCATGTCTCGCGGAACCGACGAGCTGTGCGCGCGTCCGGGCTGAAGGCGCCCGGCAGGCAGCGGCTCTCAGCGCTCGCCGTGGAGGACGCGCCAGGCAGCCCCTCCTCACAGCCCCGCCTCCGCCGCTGCTGCTGCTGCAGCTGCTGGGCCATGTTGCATTTTCCTCGCCTCTCTGCCCCCCTCCTCCTCCGGGCAAGCGGCGTGGTTTGGGCGGCAGCGCCAGCGGCAACTCGCCTCAGATCGGCAGGTTAGGGGTTGGGGGGGCGCAAATTACTTGCCTTGCCCCGGGTTAGGGGGCGCAAATTACTTGCCTTGCCCCGGGTGCTGACAACTCACGCTACGCCGCTGATTGGTACACTTAGGGATCTGCAGAGTCTTTGCAGCTTGCGTGACAGACCTCAGCAACTCAGCATTTTGGCTAATCTACTTTATTTACATATAAACACACACGGAGCACTGCAACATGGCTCCCTCTCTCTCTAGCATCAGACAGCAAAGAGAAAAAGAACAAAGGACAATAGTCCTATTTCACAGAACATAGTGACACAAACATCCTGTCTCCGTCACTTCCTACTCTGTGGAGTCAAAACACATACCGTCATGTGAAAGACAAAAGTCCTATGACTGTAATCACAGAGCAGGAATTCTAACACCGCCTGCCCCTCCAAACGCTGGAGTATCCCATTAAAGGGATCCAGGGGGAATTGTCCTTTCCTCATACCCAGCCGGGGACCAGGACCAATGACACTCCCCCCAGACCGCAGTCCCTGTAGGGGCCATCCTATTTGATGTAAATCCTAGGAGCCCCTGCCCGGATTGACCCATGCATCGCTTCCAGCAGACGGGCCGGAAGTATTCTTCGATTGCCCCATGCCCAAGCCCAACCTCCTTCAACTGTATTCAATAAAGTTGTGGCCTGTTTCGAGACAAACCAGTCTCAGCGGTCTTGTAATTCTATGGGGGTTGGGGACAGGGGGGCACAATGTCTGGGCCTGCAATTTTTGATGTGTGAGGACACTCATTATGTGTGGACATTACTGCTTACTCTGGCTCCAGTGCTCCCCCATTGGTGATGTTTGTAGCTTAATGCACATGACATTAGCCCCGATCCATAGGTATCCTGTTGCTTCTTGAGAAATACTCCTTCTTGACGCACTTTCCCTCCAACCAGCTTCCCTCCAGTTAGAAAGCAGATGACACTGTTAAGAGAAGGTATGTTCATTCAGCTGTTGTGCATGTGCAGATAACAGCTTCATTGAATTCATTAAGTTCAGTGCAGGGAAACAAATCACGAAATGGGCATCAGATGAGGAACATCCCTGCTCCCTTTCTGATATGAACGGCAACAATAAAAAGCAGGGAGAAACCACCTCCTGGTGTTTCAAAGCGCTAACTAATGTGTACAGTGGTACCTCGGGTTAAGAACTTAATTCATTCTGGAGGTCTGTTCTTAACCTGAAACTGGTCTTAACCTGAGGTACCACTTTAGCTAATGGAGCCTCCCGCTGCCACCGTGTGATTTCTGTTCTCATCCTGAGGTAAAGTTCTTAACCCGAGGCACTATTTCTGGGTTAGCGCAGTCTGTAACCTGAAGCGTCAGTAACCCGAGGTACCACTGTACACACTTTCAGACTTAAGGCACATAGTCGTGAAACGAAAAGCACAGTTTGGAAAGCTGCTTCCTTCCCTGATACAAAATACACCCAGTGGAAGAGGAGGACGGTCACCACATGTTGGCCAGGAATAAGGTGCTCATTTTCTTCACATTGGCCCCATGGACCACACACAACAATTAAGACACTGTCAAATGGCTTGCCTTGCTCCTTCCACGTTCTGCAATAAGCATAGATGATTTATTCTTTCTGCAGCAGGTGGAAGGAGACTACGTGGCTGAGAAGTGAAGGTGGGAACAGGCCTTGGAGAGAGATGTCTTTCCTCCCCGGATTTTCAGAGCGCCTTCTCAAAAAAAGACGGCGCAGAGCAAGATTCTGACGTTACTCTCAGCACCCCTGTGGATCACAGCTCCCTCCCTCCCTCCCTCCCTCCACCCCACCTTGAAACTCTTTCAGTCTCCCGGGAGCATAAGACCGGCTGCAAATAAAACTTTGATTATAAAAGTACTTGCTCACATACAGCACTCTGAATGTGGAAGAAATCAGGAACAGAGAATCTCTTCCAAATGCAGTTGTCTGGAAAATACTAAGGTGCTCTTTCTAGATCAATACACATTTCTGGGGTTTTTTGGATCTTGTACCAGAGAAAAGAAGGCATGTCTGTGCTCATTAAAAACAGGGGGGGGGGGGGAGAGAGATCTTAGAGAGAAATAGATGTTGAGGAGATCAAAACAAGCAGACATTTAAATTGCTTTCTCTCTGTGTGAATCCAACCCTAAGCTGCCTGCCTCACTTCTCTACTCATGGAAGAATCTTTCGCTTTCATATCTAGCCTGTGTTTCAAAGACTCACAGCACTGTAAGTAATTTCCTAAGATTACTCTCCCATTGATTTATTGCACTGGGTGCTCTGGGGCCCTCCAGTCTTGCTACCTGCCCTGAAACAAAGAGGTATCACACCAAAAGGAAGTTTGTGGATTGGATCCAGCTCCTGAACCAATTTTGCTTGGCTCACACTGTCCCAATCGAACATTAATTAAGGCGTGTTTAAAATGCATTTCTCATAGTTTCACTTGTAAGGCAAAAGAAAGAAGAAAATTGCTTTCAAACATCACATTGTTCAACCCAATAATGTTACGCTTCTTTTTGGGTCCTGCATGCAATTCCTCAATTGTGGCACTTAGAGACTTTTATTATAAGGTCAGGCAACTCTAGGCTGACTATACGTCAGGAAAACTCCTAACATGTCCTGTTGCTGGTGTCAGGAATTCTACTTTTTTAAATATGGCAACCCTAGGCAACTCAAAATATGGAGAGAAGCCCCTGGACCACATTTGGATAATAAAATGACCCGGGGGGGGATTACATTACATGAAGCCTCTCCAACTGGTGCCCACCCTTTCCCCACCCTTAAAACTTCTGGGATTTCCTTGAGCTGTTTTGCTAAATTGGGTAAAAAATAGAAGGGGGCAGCTTAAATTAAAAGATGAGATTGGTTTAAAAAAACAAGGAAGCCCAAATCTTTAAAATTCTACATATTTGTTGAAAGTTTTCAATGTAATGCAAGTTACTCAGGCAATAAAAAAAGAATATGCCTTGTCAAGAACATGCATAGTAAATAGGAGCAACATAAAAATACAAAGCGGCAAAGGTGCACTCAGGGCAGGGGTTTTTTTTCTTTAGCAACCAGGCACTCACAGAGACCCCACTCAACAAATACTTATTAATGCTATGGATCTCACTCCCAGAGGAGTTAGTAATGGCCATTGTTAGCTTCTGGGTGGGGGAGTTTGCGCAAAATCACCTTACATTTCTCTCGCCAAGTAAATTTTTATTGTTTTCCTTACATATTCTTTTCCAACAAATTGTAATAGCACCATACATTTCCTTTGACCCTGCCGAGTCGCGACCCCCCTCCCTCCCCACAACTGGTATATTTATCCTCTTTCCATAACACACATCATTCTCAAATTAGTACTATTATACATTGGAGGTATTATGTCAATCCTGCTAGTGTCTTGACCTCTTTACAATTCTTCTTTAAATATTCAATAAATTTACTCCAGTTCTTTTGGTATCTTTGATCTCCCTGGTCCCGGATCCTCCCTGACAGTTTGGCAAGTTCTGCATATTCAACTTCGCCTGCCACTCCTGTATAGTTCGTATATCTTGTACTTTCCATCTTTGGGCCAGAAGGGTCCTCGCGGCAGCTGTAGCATACATGAACAAATTTTGGTCTTCTATTTTAATTTCTGTTCCTATTAAGCCTAATAGACACGCTTCTGGTCTTTTGGGGAAAGTATATTTAAATATTTTTTTGAGTTCATTATAAATTGCTTCCCAAATTTTTTTTACCCTATCGCAGGTCCACCACATATGAAAATAGTCCCCATCTGCCTTTTTACATTTCCAACACTTACCGTATTTTTCGCTCTATAACACGCAGATTTTTTCTCCTAAAAAGGAAGGGGAAATGTCTGTGCGTGTTATGCAGCGAATGTGTGGTCTCTGGAGCCGAAAAATAAGGCAAAAATCAAACCGCGCTTCAGGGAGAAGGGAGCTCCGTGAGAGAGAAAGCTGTTGCTTTCCTGCATTCTGCCTCAGGGTCTTACTGCCCTCCCTCTCTGTTTCCTTGCTGTGTTTGCTCAAACGGAACAAAGAGCAGGGAAAGCCCCTCCCCTCCAGGCAAGAAGAGAGGAAAAGCAGAGTGTCCGTCCTTCTATCCTCTCCCTGCTCCGGAGGAACAATGTTTGTGAAGGGAAGAGAGATTACAGGTTCGGCTTAAAATTCTGATTTGACTTCCTGCTTTTTGTTTTTGGAGACACACAGCATTCAAATATGCTTTCTTCCATTTAAAAGGATGAAATCCTTAAACAGTGGCTGGCTTGTGTGGGTGGGTGGGGGGAAACTTTTGCCTTCCTTTCCTCACGTTATAGCCCTCTCCTGCATTCTTAGCCTTCTGTGTTTTTCCTTCCCTCCCCACTTAAAACGTGGTTACAAAGCATGGATCCACATGGATCCTCAGGATCTTTGCATTGGGTCACCCCAAATTCACCATCAGAGCACACAGCATGTCCATGGCTACAGCCTGCCCCCCCAAAATCACACACCCATTGTTGCCTGGGGCTGCAATGGTGCAAAAACGTGGTTACAAAGCATGGATCCACAGGGATCCTCAGGATCTTTGCATTGGGTCAGCCAAAATTCACCATCAGAGCACATAGCATGTCCATGGCTACAGCCTGTCCCCCCCAAAAAAAATCACGCACCCACTGTTGCCTGGGGCTGCAATGGTGCAAAAACGTGGTTACAAAGCATGGATCCACAGGGATTCTCAGGATTTTTGCATTGGGTCACCCCAAATTCACCATCAGAGCACATAGCATGTCCATGGCTACAGCCTGCCCCCCCCCCAAATCACGCACCCACTGTTGCCTGGGGCTGCAATGGTGCAAAAACGTGGTTACAAAGCATGGATCCACAGGGATTCTCAGGATTTTTGCATTGGGTCACCCCAAATTCACCATCAGATCACATGTCTGTGGCCACAGCATGAAGCACAAAAATGATACGTCCACTGTTTCATTCAGAATATTTTTTCCCTTGTTTTCCTCCTCTAAAAACGATGTGCGTGTTATGGTCAGGTGCGTGTTATAGAGCGAAAAATACGGTACTTTCTTTTTTCCTATACATTTTAGCTAATTTTACTGGCGTCAAATGCCATCTATACATCATTTTTAGCAAGTTTTCCTTCAAAGCCATGCATCCTGTGAATCTCAAACCCTCCTTCCATAATCTTTTCCACGCATCCAGTTCAATGTTATGCCCAATATCAATTGCCCATTTTATCATTGATTCCTTTACTTCTTCATCTTTTGTATACCATTCTAGCAATAAGCTATACATTCTTGATAAAGTTTTATCTTTACAGTCTATTAACTCGATTTGGAATTTCGATTTTTTATCTTCGAACCCATTTCTCTTTTTGTCTTCCTTTAATAAATCACTGATCTGATGGTATTGCAGCCACCCTGTTAACCTCTTTTCAATTTGGTCGTATGGTTTGAGCTTTATCCCTTGGGCTGTTTTCCTAGTAATATCCTCATATGTTATTCTTTCCCCTTCCATGTTTGCTTTTTTTGTTGTCAGCACCTCAGTTGGTGATATCCACCACGGTGTCTTTCTTTCCAGGAGGTTTTTATTCCGATCCCATACTTCATATAAAGATTTCCTAATCACATGGTTTAGAAAACCTTTATGTACCTTTACTTTGTTGTACCATAGGTACAAATGCCAACCATATCTATTATCATGGCCCTCTAAATCTAATAGGTCGGTGTTTTCTAAGGTCAGCTAGTCTTTTAACCATACCAAGCACGAAGCTTCATAATATAGAGTCAGGTCTGGTAAATTAAAACCTCCTCTCTCTTTCTTATCTACTAGTATCTTCTTTTTTATCCTTGGCCTTTTCCCCTGCCAAACAAACTTCGCTAAGTTTTTTTGCCAATCCTTAAATTGTCTTATCCCTTTTACCACTGGTATTGCTTGAAATAAAAATAACAGTCTAGGTAATATATTCATTTTTATCACAGAGATTCTGCCTAATAATGACAATTTTAGTCTACTCCATATATCCATGTCTTTCTTAATTTCTTTCCATACCACCTCATAGTTGTCCTTGTATAGGTTTATATTTTTTGTTGTCATCCAAATTCCTAAATATTTTATTTTTTTAGCTATCGCGATTCCTGAGTCTACTTGTAATTCTTCCATCTCTTCTTTCTTCAAATTTTTTGCTAGCATTTTCGTCTTGTTTTTGTTAAGTTTAAACCCTGATACCTTCCCAAACTCTTCCAATCTTTTTATTGCCTCTTTCACACTTTGTCTTGGTTCTTCCAACGTTAAGACTAGATCATCTGCGAAGGCTCTTAACTTAAACTCTTTTCGTCCCACCTTAATGCCTCTGACTTCTGATGATTCTCTTAGCTTCTTATTCAAGACCTCTAGGACTGTAATAAATAGCAAAGGAGACAAAGGGCATCCCTGCCTAGTACCTTTAGTTATCTCAAAGTTATCTGATATATTGTTGTTAATTATTAACTTTGCTTTTTGGTCCGAATAAATCGTGCCAATACCTCTCAAAAAATTTTCACCAATTCCTAGTACTTTTAAGTTTTCTTTCATGAAGTGCCAAGAAACATTATCAAACGCTTTTTCCGCGTCTATGAACAGTAATACTGCCTGTTTCTCATTTCTAACTTCAAGATATTCAATTATATTTATCAGGTTTCTTACGTTGTCCCTTAGTTGCCTCCCCGGCAGAAAGCCTGTTTGGTCCTTGTGTATCACCTTATTTAACACCATTTTTAGTCTATTCGCTAGTATATATAAATTTTTTACATCTAATATATCCCCCTCTTTCTTTGGGATCAGTGTAATATAAGCTTCTTTCCAGGTGTTTGGCATCCTTCCTTCTCTTAAGACTTTATTCATTACTTCACTTAGAACAGGTGTCAGGTATTGCGATAATAACCTTACATTTCTCAAGCAAATGGGTTCACTTAAAAAAGGGAGGTTGGGATGGGTTGGGGGGGGGACAGATGTTCTGCAGGCCAAAACAAGCCCGTCCTCTCAATAAATAAGTACCATATATGCTTGTTGGGACGCGGGTGGCGCTGTGGGTTAAACCACAGAGCCTAGGACTTGCCGATCAGAAGGTCGGCGGTTCGAATCCCTGTGACGGGGTGAGCTCCCATTGCTCGGTCCCTGCTCCTGCCAACCTAGCAGTTCGAAAGCACGTCAAAGTGCAAGTAGATAAATAGGTACCGCTCTGGCGTTTCCGTGCGCTGCTCTGGTTCACCAGAAGCGGCTTAGTCCTGCTGGCCACATGACCCGGAAGCTGTACGCCGGCTCCCTCGGCCAATAAAGCGAGATGAGTGCCGCAACCCCAGAGTCGTCCTCGACTGGACCTAATGGTCAGGGGTCCCTTTACCTTTTTATGCTTATTGGAGTGAATGAGGATGCTTACAAAAATCCTATTCAAGTTTCAGAGGGTCTCTCCAGACAAGTGGTTTTTTGTGTCTGTATTTTGCAACATATCATTGACACAACAATGGTGTGTTAGTGTCAGATTTATACTGGACATCAGTCTGCTCTTTTTTTTGTTGTTCTGTGATACATCTCCAGTGTTACCTTATTAGCATCATTCTGAAATCCTGGACACCTGATTGTGTTTTCCAAAACAACGTGACACCACAATGTGATTTCGGTTCAAAAAATGCAACCCAAATATGCATATTTTGTGCAGTATGCACAAAGCACATAATTTAAGGGGAAATGAATTGAAAAGCTTACACAAAGGTGCCTTTAAGGAGAAGAAGACATACAAAATGTGTAAAAAATACATACAATTTAGAAGTTGTTTTTTTTTTACTTTTTTATCTGCAAAAAGTGGATGGGACAGACCTATGGTTGAGCACATTCAAAACTGTCATGAAGTGGAAATAGGGTGATTTGTCTATCTTTAGCTTGTGAGCTTCCTTATTCCGAGACATCTGACTGGCCCGTGTTGGAAACAGCAGGCTGGTCTAGATGAAACATCTGATTTGAAAAAGCCTTTTCTTACATTCAAATGGAGAGCAAAGAGAACTGTGGAACATGGAAAGAGAAGGTAGAGAAAAGACTTGTGAATTTGGGAACAAAAATGTGATATGGGATGCAGAGAGGGAAGAAATTACTATGGGGTGAGGGAAGATGATATGAGGGAGGTAGCAGAGAGAATGAAGAGGGGACCTGCTATGGAGTGTTCAGGGGAAAGCATTTAAAAGATAATTGGTTAAAAAGAAAGTGTTGGGTAACGAAGGAGTGTAGCCCTCCTCCTGAGCTAATAAAAAATATGGTTATGGATTAGTCACCAGTTCTGCTCCAAGATATGATTTGGGGAGAAGAGAGTCCTTTATCAAGGACAAGAAATCCAGAACCACCACTGACACTGGCTGTACCTTCCAGAACTGTAACTCAAAGACTTGGGCCTGAGCTTGCTTTTCCCTCCTCCTTCCCATTCATTCTTTTCTTGTGTGTCATGTCTTTTTAGATTGTGAGCCTGGGGACAGGGGCCACTGAAGAACTGGTTTTTGTAGGCTGCGTTGAGAGCTTTTTGGGCAGGGTACAAATGCACTGGCAAATAAATCACAGTGTGCTTTTGGTGGGGAGTGGGTGGCTCCCATCTAATTTGGTGGTTCTTGATTTTAAAAGGGAAGTTGGGATAGAACCCTGCCGGGCGAGTGTGAGCCCTGGCACACTGTCCTGCCAGGCTCATCATCTTACAAAATATGAAATAATCCAAACAGACCTATAAGCAAAGGTCTCCCTCTTCACAGCCTACATTCCAGCCTCCAGACAGTTTGCTCTCCCTTCCGAGGAGCTTATTTTACATCTTCACTGAGTTTGAAACGACTCAAAGGCAACCCAATACCTTTATCACATGATCTAAGGTTACACCACTCACATGGTAGCTACCAGAGAAACAACGATCAGTTAATCATTGACTTAGCAAGAACTCAAAAGTGCTTGCCCCGGCTTTCAATACAGCCTCATGGGAAATCCCCATGTTAGCAACAATCATTAATACACATGGCCATTCCCATTTCAGTAAATTAAACAATATTACTTAAAAGGGTAGCCTTTTCTTGACCCCTTTGGGATACAAGTGGGGCGTCAAAATTAAAAACGATAGACATCATGAAAATCTTCAACTCCGTCTTGATTACAGTGAGTTCTTTGTTCCTTCGGTAGCACTAGGACAGAGAGTAGCCCATGTTGCCCCGACCGTCATGGCAAAAAGTCAGTGATAATAGGAATTATAGTACAGCAACATATGGTGACCCCCTGCTCTAATGCTTTGTTATTGTCTTCTTACCTATGAATGGGTTTAACCTTTCTGGTTCTCTGCCTGCGCAAGTGTTTTATCTTCAGATTACCCTTCTTTCGGGGTTGGTAATGTGCTTGTTCTCCCCACTGCCCTTTTCGTTCTCTCAATATGTTGTACATGATTATGAGGCAACGTGACAATGGCCTACACAAGGAGAAAGCTGGGGATGGGGGGAGATGCCACCATCCCCCCTTTATCCAGCAAAGACTAATCTGCTTATTTTGCTTGTCCTTCAGAGAGAAGAGTGGAAGAAACAGGGTGATGAGAAACCAAACACACACTGCAGAATTCATCCTGATAGGCTTCTCAACAACAAGGGGGCTGCAGAATGTTCTGTTTGCACCATGCCTGGCGTTCTACCTGGTTTTGTTAGGTGGAAACACTGCTATTGTTACAATGGCCTGTCTGGATCCTCGTCTTCACACACCTATGTATTTCTTCCTGTGTAATTTCTCTGTGGCAGAGACTCTGGTCACATCCACTGTGGTCCCCAGAATGTTGGCAGGCCTAATGGTGGAAAGAAGCACTATCTCCTTTGGAGGGTGCCTGGCTCAATTTTACTTCTATTTTTCGCAGGGATCCACAACCTTCCTTCTGCTGGCTGTAATGTCAATTGACCGCTACGTGGCCATTTGCCATCCTCTGCATTACTCTGTCATCCTGAGCAGCAGAATTTGCATCCAGCTTGCCCTTGGATCCTGGGCAATTCCCTTTCTTTTCATGATTCCCCCAACCATATTCAGGTCCCTGCTATCCTTTTGCAGCTCTAATCAGATTGACCACTTCTTCTGCGATAACGCACCCTTGCTCAAGCTCTCCTGTTCGGACACCCGCCTCATTGAGCTTGGGGACTTCCTCCTTGCGATTCTGTTTGTCTTAAGCTCTTTTGTTGTCATAATAGCATCCTACATCGCTATCATCTCCACCGTTCTGAAGATCCCCTCTAACACTGGTCGGCAGAAGACCTTCTCCACCTGCACCTCACATCTCGTTGTGGTGGGCATCGGCTATGGCACTGCTATCTTCATCTACGTGAGGCCTGGCAAGAGCCACTCCACAGATATGAACAAAATGGTAGCCCTCTTGACGGCTGTAGTGACCCCATTCCTAAGTCCCTTCATCTTCACTTTGAGGAATCAGAAAGTCAAGGAGGTCTTCAGTGACTGGTTGGGGAATTTAAGAGGTTTACAGAGAACAAAACTGTGATTGGTGAGAATCATAAAAAAGGACTGCATTTCTGGTACAGACCACGGTCCCTCTGGTCTAGCAAAGTACAGTGGTGCCTCGCAAGACGAAAAGAATCCGTTCTGTGATTCTCTTTGTCTAGCGGTTTTTTCGTCTTGCGAAGCAAGCCCATTGAAGGATTAGCGGATTAGCGCTATTAGCGGCTTTTAGCGGCTTATCTGCTGATCAGCTGATCAGCGGCTTAGCGGCTTAGAAAAGGGGGGGAGGGGAAAAAAACCAGCAGGAACTCGCAAGACATTGTCGTCTTGCGAAGCAAGCCCATAGGAAATTCGTTTTGCGAAGCACCTCCAAAACGGAAAACTCTTTCGTCTAGCGAGTTTTCCGTCTTGCGGGGCATTCGTCTTGCAGGGCACCACTGTATATAACAGTATCCAGTAAGGATTCTCTGGACACTCAGAAAGAGAGCATGAAATTGCTGACCATTATTTATTGTCCTCCGCAGCACCTGGTGTTCAGATGTATATGGAAATTCATTGTAGCTATCATGGCTTATAGCAGTTAGCAGAGGTAGCGACAGATTTCAGAATCTCTCTGCACCTCTGGGGATAGTCAACTGGCCTATGGATATTTGCTTCTTTTAATATTTTTAGCCTGTTGTACCAAATGCCATCTTTGGCACACAGACCAACTTCGTCACATAAAAATCCTGCTTTGTCTTTTATATAGACTTTTTATATTTTATGATTTTTATTATCTAAATCATACCAATAAAGGCTGGATGAGTATAGACTTTGTAGTCTTTTCTGGGCTTCCAACAGACAGCCCCTTGGTGAAAACGCACTTGGAGGCTTCTGGTCTTAGAATGATTATAATTTTATTATTTATACCCCACCCATCTGTCTGGGTTTCCCCAGCCACTCTTGCCAGTCAGAATGAATTTTTAAAATTGAAGCACAGTGGGAAACAACTCCTTGGGATTTCTGTTTGCTTGCAGGAAGCAAGTGTTATCTCACACTTTCTAGGGCACCTTCCCACCACTTTCCTTATTGCAAAAAAAGTCTGATCTTTTGAGGAAGCAGGTTTGTTGTGCAAGACCCCCAGTCAGCTATAGTTGCGCAGCTTGAATTTGCCAATTCCTGACTGAATCCCACCTGAAAATAGATAATAGACCAGAAGTGGATACACTGGGCTGATGCTTTCAGTGCAGTATCCACAGTGACTTCCTGAAAGCAAAGTTTAGATTGAGGCTCCCCCGACAATAGCCATACTGGGAGAAGAGAAAGAGCTAGTGGTTTAATGTACCATTTGTAGACTTCAACTTCAATTGCTCCAAACAAGACCCTGGAGCCTTCCATCCTGGAAGTGGAGCAGCTTAGCGGTTGCCAATTCAGTGAGGACTACAGAGACTTGGTACTTGTCCAAATCGAGCCCTTAATTTGCAATTACCATTTTGTTTTAATAGACAAACTTTTTAATGAGACCCAGAAGGACTTTATGACATTTTCTTAATTGATCTTGGTTGGTCCCTTTTAAAAATAATTTCACCAGGCACATCTGAGCTAATGGCGACCTTTTGAAATACTGGTGACACCCACTGGAGAATTCTGGGCTTGTCATCATCATTCCAGCACAGCATCCAGGCCCAAAGTAGTCACTATTGGGCAGATTAATAACAAACTAAATGATAAACTACACTAGCCTAGCTTGGGGAGGTGGGGGCAGGAAGCAAGCCATTTTTAGGCAGAAATATGGACATGTGGCACTATGGCTGCCAATCGGCCAGTAATTCACTGCTCTGTCCTGTAAAAAGCACATTCTGGCAAGCAACATGAATCAGATGATTAAAATATATAATGTGCAGCAGTAGCAGACAGTGCAGGCAGAGCTGTGTTGCTGACCTGGCTTCCCACTGTGGCATATATACCCTCCAACATTTCTCCAATGAAAATACAGTGGTACCTCGGGTTAAGAACGTAATTCATTCCAGAGGTCCGTTCTTAACCTGAAACTGTTCTTAACCTGAAGCACCACTTTAGCTAATGGGGCCTCCTGCTGCCACCGCACCGCCAGAGCACGATTTCTGTTCTCACCCTGAAGCAAAGTTCTTAACCCGAGGTACTATTTCTGGGGTAGCGGTGTCTGTAACCTGAAGCGTCTGTAACCCAAGGTACCACTGTAGGGACGTCCTATTCCATCAACCTCATCATCATATCTAGACCCTGCCACCCTGGGCGGCTTCCAACAGATATAAAAACATAATGAAACTATACAGAGCCACTTTCAGATGTTTTCTAAAAGTTTTATTATTAGTTATGTCCTTGGCTCAGGGGTCACACCCTCCAACACTTCTCTGACAAAAATCAGGCTGTCCTAAGGAAAAGCGGGACATTCCAGGATCAAATCAGAAACCAAGAAGGCTTCTGTAAATCAGGGACCGATCCTGGAAAATAGGTACACTTGGAGGGTCTGTGCATGTCACTGAAGGTTGCTGAGGATTTGGGGAGGAGAAGGCAGTGGGAGTTCAGTACAATGCGGGCACCAAGTCAGGAGCAGCAGATTGGCTCCACTGTCGCACCAGCACAATGGCAAGCTCCCTGCTGCCTTGCCCCATCTGGCAGTGATATGTGGCATTAGGAAGGAGGTCAGGTCAGAAGTGCAGCCCCACCTATGCCGCTCCACCTGCTGTTGTTGTTGTTTAGTCGTTTAGTCGTGTCCGACTCTTCGTGACCCCATGGACCAGAGCACGCCAGGCACTCCTGTCTTCCACTGCCTCCCACAGTTTGGTCAAACTCATGCTGGTAGCTTCGAGAACACTGTCCCACCATCCCGTCCTCTGTCGTCCCCTTCTCCTTGTGCCCTCAATCTTTCCCAACATCAGTGTGATGGCCTGGGAATCTGATTCAGAGGGTGAACCGGAGGAATCCCAGCCTGCACAGGAGTCCCCGCCTCCAGGGCCGGCTGAACTGGGGCAGGGCCTTGCTTCTGAGGCGCCTACACCTGTGCCGGATCCTCAGGAGCAAGCACCAGGTGAATCCATTCTGGCTCCAGAGGTGGTTGAGGACTCAGTGCCTACAGGTGAGTCTCCCCCTGGGCCCAGTAACCCTTCAGCCTCTCCTGAACTGCAGAGGCTCAGGGCAGAGAGGCGGAGGGAACTGGTTTCTCCCAGGAGGAGTGCTCGCCTTAAGGCCAGGAGAGGTGGGTCTCCTGGGGGCCGGGACTGCCCCTGGCCTCAGAGAAGATAAAGGCCAGTTAGCCCGGTCCCAGGTTGCGGGAGCAACGTCGTTGTTGAGTACTTGTTCCTGCCCGGACCCAGACCTGACCCGCCAGTGTTCCTGTCCCCGCCCGGCTTCCTGCTTCAGACCTCACCCCGCTCCTTGTGAACTGTTTCCAGGCTAGTGACCCAGGACCAGACTTTGACTACGCCAACGGTAACCTTCCCCCCAGGACCAGCACAATCAGGGTCTTTTCCAGGGAGGCTTCTCTTCTGCTACTGCTTGTCAAATATTGTTTGCTCTTGAGCTTATCACTGGACCCGCCAGGCTCCACCAACATACTCTCCAACATGCCGCAGAGGGAAATCAGGGCACATATATTTCGGGCTCACGTTCTTGCAGAAGCCAGAACAGTACAGTCAAAGCCAGGGTGCCATCTGTAATTCCAGGATGTCCCGCTCTAAGCAGGACAGTTGACAGGTAAGTATCCACAAACCACACATGATTCTGAGCAATGACACTGTCACTCCTCTAGTTCATATTTATCTATAGATCTTATCAATGGGGAACAAACTGTGTAGGGGTTGCAGGGGCCTTGTGCCAGACCTGTGTGGCTGCCCAGAATTTTCCCATGTGTGTTGGCTCTGGCTAACCCACATCCAACCTTCCTGCATTGGGTAGGAAGGTCGAAGGATTATTTTACATGTGTTTTTTGTGTGTGACTGTGCTCAGTTCCCTATCACAGGGAGGATCCTAAGTGCATTCAGCCAAAACTCACTTCAGACCTCTGCATCTGATGTAGGAAAGTCGGGAGGTGGAGTATATATCCCAAGTTCCCCAATTTTCCAGAGACATGTCCAGAATCACGAAAGCCATTCCAGTTTCTGATTTGATCCCGGAATGTCCCTATTTCCTATGCCAGTGCTGCCACGGAGGAGGATGAGCCAGCGCTTGTCCCGAGCAGTGGCGATAGCGAGGGAGCATCTGGATGCCTCCCCAGGGCCACTGTTGTCGGCCTCCTCCCTTGGGCACCTATGGGACCGCCTCTCCTGATATGTCCTGTGGAGGACCTTAAGGTCCACAAATGACAACACCTTGGAGGTCCCAAGTCGCAAGGTGGTTAGACTGGTCTCAACTAGGGCCAGGGCCTTTTCAGTACTGGCCCCGACTTGGTGAAACTGCGGGACTTGACATCTTTCCGCAGGGCCTGCAAGACAGAGCTGTTCCGCCTGGCCTTTGGTTTGGATTCAGTCTGACCCTTATGTCTTCCCTCCCCTTACGGTTTTGATCTATGGGCTACTTTTAAAATGAGGCTGCATTTTAAATTGCATTTTAACTAGTATTTTAAATTGGGGTTGTTGTTCCCCCCTCCTATTATGTTTCTATTGTAATTTTACTGGTGTTAGCCGCCCTGAGCCCAGATCTGGCTGGGGATGGCCGGTATAAATAAAATTTATTATTATTTATTATAGCAGCTGCTGGAGAGTGGGCAAGGAGAAGGAGAGACTGCCACCACCGAGTCCTAGCCCCAAGTGACGCGCCAGCTCTGAGGGGCAGGCAGAGGGCAGAGCCGCCCTGGGCGGAAAGAAAGGGGGAGCAGAGCACAAGGAGTCAGTGGAAACAATTGGTCCTGGCAGCTATTAACCACTCTCAATTCCACCCTGATAATTGCCACCTGCCCGGATTTTAACTTGTCTGAATTAATTTTAAGGTGTATTTTAATTAAGTGATGCCTGTTTTTATGCTTATTGTGTTGTTTTTATGATGTTAGCCACTCTGAGCCCGGCCTCAGCCAGGGAGTTCAGGATACAAATAAATAAATAAATTATTTATTATTATTATTATTATTAAAAAAACCTTTGTGGGTCCACATCTAATCTTGCCCCTTTCTAAAAATTTGTTCATTGGCGTGTGTTTTTCTTTTCTTTGGTAAATCTGCCAAAGAATAAAATAAAATAAGATCAAGATCAAGGGTTTTTCTCAGGATGCTGGAGAGTTTGTGTTAAGTTGTGGGTGAACATATCAGACGACACAGCAATTCTTCAAACAGCTCTTGTTTATTCACAGGCCAGAACAGAACTGAACTGAAGGGTTCAGCCAGCCTGCTTATATAGAGCTCCACTACAATGCAACTGTAACACTTTCTGTAACTATCCAATCACTGAACGTCACTTTCAATCCCTTATTTGCATATGTGGACCTGAGTGAAAACTCTTGGGAAATTAATCCTGCGTCCAGTCAGGCTTCCCCTGTGCAGCTCTGTTCAGGGAGCTGACCTGGCAGGGAGCAGAGTTAGCAGCGGTCCTGCATCCGTGTGAGATGAGGGATAAATCAAGTCCAAAGACAGTTGGGTTCTTATCTCTAGAAGTGTTTATTTACAAAGCAATAAATCCATCAGAACATTCAGCCATTTCCCTGTGCTTTCCAAAGGCACTCTCGCAGCTTCTGTGCCAAGCTGCTTCTCTCAGTCTCACTCAGTCAGAAGTGAAAGCAAGTCTGAAAGCAGACACACACTGTGACGCACTTCCCTGCATCAAGCTCCTCCCAGATACAGGACACCACGGAGTTTTAACCCTGTCAGTTCCAAACTCCACAAAAACTATCTACAGTATCCCCCTGCTGGCCCAGGGTGAGAACTTCAGTATATAACAGTTTGTGCTTTGTCCCATTGGTGTACTGGTGGCGGCACTCAGCCTTCTGATAGGAAATGCTCTGTGGGCAGGGGGAGGAAAAATGGGGGGTCAAGGAGAGTCAGCTGGAGGAAGTGAGAAATGTCCCTATTCTCATCTGAGGAATAGGGAAACGGGGGGTGAGGGCAAGTGCACATGGTCTCATGATCCCTGCATAGTTTGTGCCCTCACATGTTCTTTAGAGTTTAGACTGCCTGGATAGGACTAGGAAGACAGTTTTAAACTCTGAATGCATTTGTAATTTATGTGCCTTGAAATAATTATAGCAAAATCAGAGTGAGGGTTCCATCAGTAATACAAACAAGGTAATCAAACCAGGCAGAGGGCCTTCTCGGTAGTGGCGCCCACCCTATGGAACGCCCTCCCACCAGATGTCAAGGAAATAAACAGCTATCTGACTTTTAGAAGACATTTGAAGACATCTCTGATTAGGGAAGTTTTTAATGTTTGAAGTTTTATTCTGTTTTTAATGTTCTGTTGAAAGCCGCCCAGAGTGGCTGGGGAAGAAATACAGTGGTACCCCGCAAGACAAATGCCTCGCAAGACGGAAAACCCGCTAGACGAAAGGGTTTTCCATTTTGGAGGCGCTTTGCAAAACGAATTTCCCTATGGGCTTGCTTCGCAAGACGAAACCCCATAGGGAAATCTCCAGGACAGCGGGGAAGCGCAGCGCGTCTTCCCCCTGTCCTCGGACCTCCTCCGAAGGCTGGCGGTGGGGCGGAAAGACCTTCTCCCCGCGCCAGCCTTCGGAAGGCTCCTCCGAAGGCTGGCGGTGGGGAGAAAAGCCCTTCTCCCCACGCCAGCCTTCGGAGGAGCCTTCTCCGCACCGCCAGCCTGGCAAGCAGTTTCCATAGGAACGCATTAATTGATTTTCAATGCATTCCTATGGAAAACCGTGCTTCGCAAGACGAAAAACTCGCAAGAAGAAAAAACTTGCGGAACGAATTAATTTCGTCTTGCGAGGCACCACTGTAAGTTATTGTTATTATTATTATTAATCACAGACCAATAAATTTAAAGATTATAATACAAAATTAATATTGTGATACTTATAAAATGGATGACTAAAACCCCCAAGACAATGTGTTATAGTGTAATGCAAATATTTGTAACAACCAAACAGTACAGGACTAAGTGCCAATAACCAATATGAAAGCTATATATAATGGAGGCACTAAACAGTAAGTGACATAAGTAATAAACGATGCAAAGGTTGTATATCAATAAATAAATTTCATGTGTCCCAAGGCTTAAATGGACACTATATATCAGTAGAAATTGGTACAGTGGTGCCTCGCAAGATGAAAAGAATCCGTTCTGTGATTCTCTTCGTCTAGCGGTTTTTTCGTCTTGCGAAGCAAGCCCATTGAAGGATTAGCGGATTAGCGCTATTAGAGGCTTTTAGCGGCTTATCTGCTGATCGGATCAGCTGATAAGCGGCTTAGCGGCTTAGAAAAAGGGGGGGAAGGGGAAAAAAACCAGCAGGAACTCGCAAGACATTGTCGTCTTGCGAAGCAAGCCCATAGGAAATTTGTTTTGCGAAGCACCTCCAAAACGGAAAACTCTTTCGTCTAGCGAGTTTTCCGTCTTGCGAGGCATTCGTCTTGCGGGGCACCACTGTACTGATATCAGTGAAATGAATAAATGAAGTTAACAAATACCATACATCAGAGGAGTTTATATACAAATTCCAGGCGGTAGTAAAGTCAATATTGATGAAAACTCTGGAATATTTTTTTGTTTTGCTATTTCCTCAGAAACTACTGTAATAGACAGCAACCAAGATTGATTCTTGCCATGACATTACTGGGCACACCTCAATTTAAAAATGAATAAATCAAAACAAATCCACTTTTTTAAAAATGGGCAATTGAAAAGTGTGGCACAAATTAATGACTAACAGGAATACATGTAAATACCCTGGCAGCAAATCAGGAATACTTGTAAACAAATAAGGCAATTTCTCTTCCTAAAATAATGTATATTTTGAACTGTTGATTTTATGTATACTTGAGTTATTTTTTTACGCCAACCTGTTTTTAACTCCTGATTTTTTTATTGCAAATCTTGGTGTGCGTTTCATGCTTTGTGTGAACTGATTATCAGTTTCTAATAAACATTTTTTAAAATAATTTTTAAAAGCGTGGATGTTAAATAAAAACAGTTTTTCACTTTCATTCATTTCAAGCTTAAAAACAACCACCATGATACACAAAAATAGGCGTTTTTATCCAAATTAGCAGGAGTCAGGAGGACAGCCTAAGCTCAGATTTACTTATTTTTTTAATGAAGACGGAGCACAATCTGCACTGGCTGGAAAACTGGGCCTCTCAATAACTCTTTGGCCTCATAGCTTATTACAATGAACTTGTAATACTTTGAGGTAGCTTTGCAGTTCTTCTAGGGGTTCTCAGGGGAGGGCAGGAAAAGCTGGGGAACAGGGAAGGAAGTTCCTCTTTTGCACACTGGATATAAGGCGAAAGTAAGAGTAATAAGAAAGATGTGGCTGCTGCTGTGGAAAGAATAATATTTCTGCTGATGAAACTACGGGAGGAGAAAGGGGTCCAGGTTGTGGGGCCAAACCTTCTCAGCACAACTGAATGAAAAGCATATGAGATATGATTAAGGTAAGGCCAAAAACAAAAAATACATCTGGGATCTGGATAGCGGGAGTGTCAGCGAAAAAGGCAGTAGGTAGGGAAAGATTAAGACAACCCTTCACAAATCACAGTTACTGCTTCTCAACTGCAAATCACTGCCCCCCTCTGCAGCTGCTCTTCATAGGCAAAACAGAAGCTGAGATATTATAACAAGATTTCTGTATTACACGTAATTTTTGAACTGGGCAGAAGTTGCCACTTAGCTTCCTTGTTTTCCCATTGAGCGTTCTTGCCTGCACTGTTTTTCTTACCTGAAGAACTAGTTACGCAGACAAGGGATTCGGATAATTCCCATCAAAATTAAGGACCTGTGGTCCTCCCAACAGTTCCCTCCAGCATGGCCGATGGTCAGAGATGATGTGAGCAGTACTGGCATGCATGAAGGGAAAGAGCTGCAGAGCTGCCCTTCCAACTCTGCCCTTTGCTGCTGTTTTACCTGGACGGGGCAACAGCAAGGTCAGGGCCACATGTTGCACCAATGGGAGCAAGGCAGGGGTAGGCAAACTAAGGCCCGGGGGCCGGATCCGGCCCAATCGCCTTCTAAATCCAGCCCGCGGATGGTCTGGGAATCAGCGTGTTTTTACATGAGTACAGTGCATCCTTTTATTTAAAATGCATTTCTGAGTTATTTGTGGGGCATAGGAATTCGTTCTTCCTTTTTTCCAAAATATAGTCCGGCCCCCCACAAGGTCTGAGGGACAGTGGACTGTTCCCCTGCTGAAAAAGTTTGCTGACCCCTGGGTTGGCAGTGATGCAGTCATACTGACTATGAGCTTGCCCAAAACCTGCTCTAGCCCCATCTAGGCATCATCAAAACTTGTGTCAGGAGTGTGGTTCCATGGCACCAAAGAGAATGCATCATGTCCTATGCACATGGCTGCTCCGCCATGTTTGGTCTGGCCACCATTCTCCTTTAAATGGTGTGCTACTAAGCCTCTCTCAAAATCTGACGCCCGCAAGTTAGGAATTGGTTGGTTTCTGTTTACCGAATACAGCCCGATATATATGTGGGTGGCAGATAGAAAACAAAGCTTATTACAGCCTATTGCTCGGTCAGTAAAACATGAGTCTCTTAAGGGTTCAAGCCCCATGTTGGGCAAAAATATTTCTGCCTTGCAGGGGGTTGGACTAGATAACCCTTGGGGTCCCTTCCAACTCTGCGATTCTACAGAAAACCCAATAACGCATGCAGAGCGAGAGTAAATTTTTCATCAGGACCAGTTTAGGATAGTATGCTGCTATGCCTATCTAAAAATCTGTCACCCCCACAGTTAGGAACTGGTTGGTTACCGTTTACCAAACGTAGCAGAATGGGACTCAAAACAGAAGTGGGTGACAGATAGAAAACAAAGCTTATTACAGAAAACCCAATGCATGTAGAGCCAGATTAATCTCTTCCCCAGGACCAGTTTAGGTTGCTGCTACACAAAACCCCTTTAACTCTGCTAAGGTGTGGCTTTTCTTTAACTACCTGAAAGTGGAATCAAACCGAAGATTTCAAACAGCACTTAATATAGTGTTATATCAATATCCTTGCTCATGGCCAGGATTCTTCCATAATCTTTGCACTCATAAATACATCCCACTAAGCAAATATGCAGGGACGCGGGTGGCGCTGTGGGTAAAACCTCAGTGCCTAGGACTTGCCGATCGCATGGTCGGCGGTTCGAATCCCCGCGGCGGGGTGAGCTCCCGTCGTTCGGTCCCAGCTCCTGCCCACCTAGCAGTTCGAAAGCACCCTTAAGTGCAAGTAGATAAATAGGGACCGCTTTATAGCGGGAAGGTAAATGGCGTTTCCGTGTGCTGCGCTGGTGCCGGCTCGCCAGAGCAGCTTCGTCACGCTGGCCACGTGACCCGGAAGTGTCTGCAGACAGCGCTGGCTCCCGGCCTCTTAAGTGAGATGGGCGCACAACCCTAGAGTCTGTCAAGACTGGCCCGTACGGGCAGGGGTACCTATACCTAAGCAAATATGCATTAAAAGTTTCCTGTTTGCAGGTCCTACTGGCCATTTTATTTTTTTCTAACCGATTGAACCTGGAAGGTTGTTTATGAATAACCCCTACATTGCCCTTATGTCAGTTCCTATGAAGCAGGGAGAGCTTTAATTGCTGTGGTATCCTCGTATCCTTCCCATCTGCCTTATATCATTATAAAAATGATTTTAAAAAGGAGACTAGTGATTAAAGCCATGCCTCCCCCATGGGAAGAGAAACTGACACTGAGACAATGAAGATGGTTTGAATATGTGTATAATTACTAGCTTTATTAGATACATGTATCTTTTGTTTAAATGTCTGTCAGTGTTTGACAGGCAAAGCACTTAATTCAAACGTGATGTTGTATTGTGCACCCTGAGAATCCCAACATGGAAGTTGTTTCTATGAACATTTGACTATGTCTAAAGTTTATATGTCAGGGAATAAGAGGGAGATTGTGACATAGGGATGGGGAAGTAATTTGGTTCAGTTAACAATTTAATGGAAACCCTTCTCATTCATACATCCCACACACACACACACACACACACACACACCAAAACACAGAGTGACTTCGAAATTCATACTTCTCCAAATTTTGTGATGGGATCCCCCAACCCAAAAATGTGTACAAAAATCCATATATTGAGGGAGGTTAGTGAAAATAACATACAAGAGCATGTCAGTACAAAAATAGGCACGTACCAAAACTTTAATATGTTTATATTAGGATAAATGCACACTAAAATGCTGGCAATTTTTTTGTGAGAAGTTTTTTTTTTAATGGCAACCTGATGTGGATAAGAGACAAACCAAATTTAAGATTAAAAAATTAGAACCTAAGAGGAATCAAAATTGGCAGATTCATCCATCTCTACATGGGGATGTTGTGATGTTGAAGGCTGCTGGGCTGGTTTCCTGTGTTACTAAGAAGAGATTTGTTAGAACATCATTCTATATATTACACACACACACTTACACTTGAACTGCTTGAGAATGTCAGTCCATAGGTTAATTTAAAAAAATATATAATTAACCTATGATCCTTTTCTTTTACTTCTTTATTTTTTCTTTGTTCTTTTTTTCTGATATCTTATCTTTCATTTCACTCCTTTATTGTGAATAGCATTTTATAGAGGTATAAATAACTGTAAATATGAAAAGAGACGAAGTATTTTCTAATTTTTTTCCTTGGTTATATATATTTTCTTTTTCTTTTGTATTTTCTTTTGTTGTAAATATGTATGTTTTCTAATTTGTACTTAATAAAAATTAATAAATAATAATAATAATAATAAACAAAGAGAATGCCAGTCCTTTTCTAGAGAATATTCCGTGAAATCCCCTTCACCATTTCAACACCCATAAGTAGTGTGGAGAATTGGGGAGGGGGCAATTTTTGTTTAGTTAGTTCTGCTTTCCTTTTAAAAAGTGAAACTCTGCAGTTTTTAATCCTTTTAAATTTTGGGTTCAATGAATACAGTAATACCTTACCTGTGTTATTGTTATGGTTTTGCTGTGCAATATTTTTGAGTATGTTCCCATTCACTGTCCTTGTATTATTAGTATTATTGTAATTGTTGTTGTTACTACAGTACGTTGTTGTTGTTATTTTGCACTTCACAGGTAAATTTAATATGCTACGTGCGACCTCTAGACCAGGGATTTAAAATTTGGAAGCCACTATATTAGTCCTAAGGCTACAAATAAGATCAAAGGATATGTGCTTTGATGGTATGATTTCATCAGTTGACAGGAGGCTGAGGAACAAATGTGCTTCTAAAAACTCTGAAAAACAACGATTCAGCCGACATTCTTGAAATCTACCCAGAAATTCATGGGTAGAAATGTTTTCATGCAATTATCTCCTCCCACATTGTCCCCAGTGTTGTTTTGCTGAATAATTCCACTGATTCATCAGCATGTTTAATTGGGAGTTAAGTCTCACCACTGATCTCAAAGGCTTATGAGTAGATAGGCATTAAGATTGCAGTTTTCGGGAGTTTTACCCTATTTTATGTGTAGATTGAACTGCTGTCCAATATAATAGTGTATCTCAATAATAGGGCTTGTCCATGCCTCCACTTGCCCTGCCACTTTCACCTGGAAAAACCTGCTGTTTACCACTCAGTCGAAGCAAATGTCCATTGGGTTTTCCATGGACTGACATTTGCTCCAATTCAGCAGTAAAGAGCAGGTTTTCTTGGGGAAAGCAATGGGAGAAACAGAAAACCACTCAGACCCATGCCTAGAAAGCATGGGATTAGCAGAACACCTCTCAGACCCATGATTTCTAGGCAGGAGACAAGTGTAGATGAGTGACAGACATTTTTTATTTCCCCGATGCTCAAAAAGCACCTCAGAACAGGACTTTCTTGGAAGAACACAGTGGCAGCCATTCAGAGTCTCCTCCTGCAAAATAATTTAGCCTCGCCCCACATATAATATATGAATATAATGAAAGCAAAACAGCCAATCTATGAACTGGCATTTTTTAATTTGAGACAGTCCTGGTCTTCCTGAAAGACCTTCTGAAGAGGCCCCATGGCCGTGGCCTGTTGCCTTTCTGTAATACCTGTGAGGTAATAACAACAAAACATTTCTTCAAAATAGTATGGGTTCTCATTACTGTACTTCCTTTCCTTACAAAGGGAAGTGGGCAAAATCTTTTCCTATATGAAAATTAACAGTTGGTAGGAACATGTTAGGTTGTTTCAGGGGCTAGATGCTGCCATTGGTTGCCAATAGTGTCAGTTTGCATTTCTTAGTACAGAAAGTATTTTTTTAAAATTTTTATTGATTTTAATTTGTTTTGCTACATCAGACATTAAAACAAACAAAAAAAGCATACATCACACATACACACAAAAAAGAAATACATAAAAAAGAAAAATAATAATAAAGAAAACAAAAGAAAAAACATCTCCTAACATAAGATATCAACATATTAGGTTACATTTACTAAATAACACACAACACTAATTGACTTCCCTTCATCTCGATTTCAGAATATATTATATGATTTTTTATCTGCAGTTTCCTTTCCTTAAGAAACTCTTTACATCACAAGTGTTACGTCATACCTACTGTAATTTTTAGATTTTTTACCTCTGTTTCCATGTATGTCATAAATTTATTCCATTCTTTGTTAAACTTTATGTCTTTTTGATTTCTTATTTTCTGTGTCATTTTTGCCAATTCTAAATAATCAAATAGTTTGGATTGCCACTCATTTATAGTTGGGATTTTTGATGTCTTCCAATTCTGCGCTATTAGAGTTCTAGCAGCCACTGTCGCGTACTGAAAGAGTGTTTGATCTTCCTTTTTGATTTCCTCTCCAATTATCCCCAGCAAAAAGGCTTCGGGTTTTTTTTATAAAAGTAAAAGGGACTACGGTAGTCAGACCAGGAATGTAAAAACCAGGCAGCAAGGTTTCTTAAAGAAGAAGTTTTTATTTGGTTTTGTCAGACAAAAGCAAATGGGTGCATTTAGAAAAATGAGAAAATGTCCACCCCTCCTTAGGGGCAGCCAACTTATATACCTTTTTGCAAAGCACAGCCCAGCCCTTCAACACTCCCCATTTATTGCATATTCATCATAGCTCTACCAATCAGACTGGTGGCTGCCGTGTTTGGTTCCAAGCTTGCCCTATCCACTAGATGGCGCTGGAAGCTTATAAACTACTTAACCTATTTACTAGTTCCAGTAAATACCCCTGACCATGTGTTTCTTGGAAATGTACCGAAGCGAGTCCTGTGGTTTTAGCAGTTTCTCACTAGGAGTTATATCTGGACTTTGGTGGTCGGCTACGTCCTGTTTGTTTGCCTACTTGAGACCGTGTCAGGGGTTCGTTTCTCAGAAATAGCAAGCTAGCTTAACCACAAGCTGCTGCACCTGCAGAATCTTAACCGTGACCTACTTGCTGTTTGCAAGGCAAGAGAAAATAGTTTTAGCTGCTTGCTTTAATAAAATGGCTTTTAGAGGTTCCTATAAACATGGCTCTGGTCTGGCTCTCAATTGGTCATTCTGACCTTCAATCCTTCATTCCCCCCTTTCCATCACAAAAATGCTGACCGGTTACGGTTCTTCATTTTCGGTTGATGGATCTATAGATGCAAAATCATAGAGAGCCAGGACATGTGTACGTGTTGCTGCATTAACTGAGCAGCTGACCATTTGGCGTACAATCTGAATAAGGCAAGGCACAAGACATGATAAGGCGATTACAATGAGGAAGAAAACCAGAATCACAAGCAAAATCTCTTTTAACCATGACCAATCTGGGAGCCAAGAAGTAAGCCAACTCCACATACTGGGGAGACCTGCACCATCTTGACTAATCTTGTGGAACAAGTCAGCCTGCTTCTTAATGCGTTCAACATCACTCTCTACACGTTTACTTTGGTTGTAGATGGATGCTAACTCCCTAATTCGCCCAATATCAGTCACCACTCGTTGGTCTCGACTAATGTATACACAGCAGGAGGAGTTCAGAAGAGCACAAACCCCTCCTTGGCTGGCCAGTAGGTAGTCCAGAGCA
This sequence comes from Podarcis vaucheri, assembly GCF_965113315.1. Classification (NCBI taxonomy): domain Eukaryota; kingdom Metazoa; phylum Chordata; class Lepidosauria; order Squamata; family Lacertidae; genus Podarcis; species Podarcis vaucheri. Next base: position 33,452,206 of record NC_138755.1, on the reverse strand, counting down.
ATCCTGTTCTGTATAGTGGTAGCGGCCATCTGCCTGATTTCCAGCTGAAGGGCCATAAGGGCATCAGCCGTGGAGTTAGCCATTTGGGCCATTTGCCCCACCTCCTCCTGCAGGGTGGTTATAGCATCAGCGGTGGAGTTGGCAAGAACTTCCAATGCTGCTGAGACATTAACCAGTGCTCGTTCTAGCTCAAAAACTCCAAGCATGGGGAAGTAGGCCCTAACAACAGAGTGGAAGGCAGTTGGTCTGTTCACCAGGGGGTTACCCACAAAGGGATTCCATGCCCTGCGGAAGCGAGAGCGTACCCTTCCCGGGAAAGTGTCATGGATCGTGAGCCCTGGGGCCAAGGTTCCTAAGCTGCAGGTCCCATACCAATTACGAGGTAAGGTCTTGTAAGCTGTGTGATCACACAGCCAAAACCATCCCTTGGTCCACCCTGGTGTTGGAAGGGGAAGGTCATATGGGCTCGAAGAAACGTAAGGGGGGTGTTTGGTTACACTTGTACACCCCGAATAATTGCCCACAAATGTTTCGGCGGAAGGTCCATCCGATGGTAGTGCTCCCGGTAAAGGTTAACTTGCACGGGGGGGGGGTGCACTCCTGTGGACGCACGGGCCTCCCTCTATGACCCTGTCAAGTCTCCAAATATGGTGCTGGGGAACCACGTAGGTGTGGTTTAGCCACGGGGACATGGTCAACAGACTTCGGAAATTACTCGCATTCATAGAGAAAGGCACTCCCGTTATTGGGATCCCCTGCCCTAGGTGCATAGGGACATGTACACATACCCAACACTCTGACCTATTCAGGCTCCGGGCCACAACCGTTGTCATGTTCAGGAAGGTGTTGTCCCTCCACCCCATGGCCATTTGCGAGGTGAGGACCAATAGGAGCCAAGGGATGACCTGATTCCTCATCCTGTTCAGTGCCCCAGAACAGGGGACTGTACCACCAACACAGGAATCCTACAAAAATGGCAATCCCGCAACCAAAAAGGATGGTGGCCCACCAAGGCCAGGGCATGGGGCCTCTAGCTCCTGGCCCTACTGCGGCGTGAACAGCGTGCACACACGTAACGTTCCCACTCTTCCCAGGGAAAGGTGTCCGTCTGGAAGTGATACACTGCTAGACCTCGGGAACTGTGGGGATGGCAGTAGACCCTGTAAGCTTCAAAAGCGGGGCCTACTCCCCGGATTAGGCTGAAAGGTCTAGGAACCCACTCCTGAGCCTCCGAAGCTCTATAGACCAGCCACAAGGAAAGAGTGGTGTGTTGACGTAGGGTAAATGTATAGTGGGCACACCTGAATGCTCCTTCCTGCAAAAGGAAGCTTCTTCGGGTCACTGGTCGGGCAAACCACTTGTAACACTGCTGTCCGACCAGTCCTCGTGATATGGTTCTAGAGGGGAAGGGCGCCTCTGCATACGGTGGGGTTTCTATATCTAGTTGCCAAGATACCACCGGCGGAGTCCTGCCTGAGCCTGGAGATATGCAATGTCCAGGAGCTCCGCTAGCTCAGGACCGTCGACGTTCCAGGGCCTATACCCGGGTCTGGATTCTTCTGAAGCTAGGAGCACTGTCTGTCGACCCGCCGGTCCTACTGGGTGGTGGTCACCTACGTGGCCTCTTACCAGGGCGAAGGGAGGCTGAAACCCTGGGGTGGCAACCCTTATGCAGCCACAAGAATATCCTGCCACATCCAAGGGTATTAGGTGTGGAGTTACCAGGCCTACTAGTTCAGGTATTACTCTGGGATTTTGGGAGGCTCGAGCCACCACAACAACTACAGGCGGGGCTGCAGGATTTACAGGCACCTGTTCAGCAATTTCAATACACCCCGGTGTCCAGCTCCCTCCCATTCAACCCCTGAGCCAATGTTCTGTCAACACCTGGGCCAGGATCTGGGCGTGGTCTACCAAATGGGGTTGGTACTGTGCTCCGCCCCCCGGTACAGTGCACTGCCCCCCCTTAGACAGTTGGATATCCCCCCACAAAAGCAGGAGCGGGCGAAAACTCGATAGATTTTGACCGTTTCCTCGACTTCCCGTAGGAGCAATACCCACGTGCGTTGGGACGTGTCGTGGACAAGTAGCCACAGGGGGTCAGAGGGATGTTTCACTGTGGCTGCCGTGTTAGACCCACGCTCCCAATAGCCGACGAGCACGCCATCCGTTAGCACCAGCAAGACGAACCACTCGTAGCAGAGGTCAGCAGGCCAGAAGGGTTGGTATGGCTCAGTGGGGCCAGGACTGTAGAACATGGAACAAATCAATACAACACAGAATGGGAAAGGGGGAACGTCTTAGTGAAAGTCTTTGTGATGATCAGTCGCAGGATCTCGTTGCCCGTGGCCCAACGCACTCCTGGTGGCGTCAGACATAAGGGTGATGATCCGTCGCAGGGTCTCGTTGCCCGTAGCCAAACGCACTCCCCGTGGCGTCAGACACAAGGGTTCTTGGAGAGAGTCAGCTTCAGAGGGTCAGCAGGGTTTCCCTTGCAGGTCCAGACACCCCCAGACTTCTTCAGATGGGTGTCATGGATCCAGGGAATCACCTCGGCTACTTTCACCGCAGTTGGAGTGGAGAGGAGGACGGTGTACGGGCCTCGCCACTTGGGGATGAGAGGGACGCGCTTCCACTCTTAACCACACGCTGTCACCTGGCTGGAACTGGTGGACCGGCTCAGCGAGACTGCACGGTGTGCACTCGAGAGTGTACCTGGAAAGGGAATCAAACACACGGGACAAGGATTGCACTTGTTCCTGGGTAATATGGTCTCCCACCCGGCCCAAACTGGCGGGGATGTCTCTGATGAAAGGGGGTGGCCTGCCATACAAAAGTTCAAAGGGTGACAGTCTCAGTCTCTTGGTTGGAGCGCTCCGGATTCAAAACAAGGCAATGGGCAGGACATCTATCCAGCATAGTCCTGTCTCCTGGGTCAACTTGGCCAAATGGGTCTTCCGGGTGCGATTCATGCGCTCGGTTTTCCCCGATCTCTGGGGTCTGTAGGCTGCGTGGAGCCTCCATCTAATCTGCAGCGCCTTGCATACTTCTTGCACAACCTTATCAATGAAGGCTGGCCCATTGTCACTGCCAATACTTCTGGGGAGGCCAAATCGGGGTATGAGTTCATGCAACAGTTTCTTGGTCACCTCACGAGCCTTCTCTGTCCTAGTGGGGTACGCCTCTGCCCAGCCCGTCAGCGTGCAGACAAACACAAGCAGGTATTTGATGCCCCTAGCTGGTGGTAATTCAGTGAAGTCCACAATTAGGCTCTCCATAGGGATGTAGCCCACGTGTTACACACCCGGTGGAGGGAGGTGGCCTTGTCTGGGGGTGTTCTTGGCGCACAGGACACACCTCTGAGATATAGCAGCAACTAGTTGAGAAAGGTTAGTGATATAGAAAAGTCTCCCAAGGTGTGCCCTGGCAGCTTGACCCCCTAAATAAGTGGACTCGTGGTAATTCTTCACAATCACACTAGCCAGATGCTGGGGCACAAAAACATGGTTGTCTGGTAGACGGAACCATCCCTCCTGGAGTGTTGCTCCTTCTTGGCGTGCCCACTGTTGCTCTTCAGGTGTGTAGCGCGGTTGCACATCGTCTGGGACGAGTTCTGGTATGAGGGCTGCGTTGAGTGCTGGTGGAGGTTTCAAGGCTGCTTCACAAGCCGCGTTGTCTGCCTTCCAGTTGCCCCTAGTGACCATGTCCCGGCCTCTCCCGTGGCCTTTGCAGTGCATCACGGTAATCTTTTCGGGGGCCCATACCGCTTCCAGTAGCATCTCAACTTCTGGACCGTATTTCAGGGCTTTCCCGTGGGCTCCAATCAGGCCGCGCTCCTTCCAGAGGGCTCCATGCGCATGCAGGGTCAAGAAGGCATACTTGGAATCTGTATAGATGTTAGCCTTACATCCAGCTGCCAATTGCAGGGCCCTGGTCAGTCCAATCAGTTTGGCCTTCTGGGCAGAGGTGCCGGGGGACAGGGGTTCTGCTTCCACAACTTCCTCATTGGTCACTACAGCATACCCGGCTTTCCGGACGCCGTCCAAAATGAAGCTACTGCCATCTGTGTAGTATACAACGTCTGGATTTTTCAGCGGCTCATCCTTCAGATCTGGTCTGCTGGAATAGACCTCATCCATCACTTGGAGACAATCGTGGTGTTCTATGGTATCGGTGTCAGGCAAGGGCAGTAGAGTAGCTGGGTTAAGGGTGTTGACAACCCGTAAGTGTATTCTGGGATTCTCACACAAAAGTCCTTGGTACTTGGCCATGCGAGGGTTGGTCATCCAATAGTTCCCCTTATATTCCATAAGGGTGAGAACGGAGTGGGGCACATTCACATGCATCTCTTGGCCAAACGTGATCTTGCCTGCTTCTTCTACTAATGTGGCGGTGGCAGCGACGGCCCGCATGCAGGGTGGCCATCCTTTCACTGTGGGGTCCAACTGTTTGGAAAGGTAGGCAACAGGCCGATTCCAACTACCTAGCTTCTGAGTCAGAACTCCAGCTGCCACGCTGTTTTGTTCATGTACGTACAGTTGGAATGCTTTCCCGGGATTTGGCAAACCCAAGGCTTTGCTTAATAGTCTCAAAAGCTATAGGTGGTTAGAGTGGTGCTACGTCCTGTTTGTTTGCCTACTTGAGACCGTGTCAGGGATTCGTTTCTCAGAAATAGCAAGCTAGCTTAACCACAAGCTGCTGCACCTGCAGAATCTTAACCGTGACCTACTTGCTGTTTGCAAGGCAAGAGAAAATAGTTTTAGCTGCTTGCTTTAATAAAATGGCTTTTAGAGGTTCCTATAAACATGGCTCTGGTCTGGCTCTCAATTGGTCATTCTGACCTTCAATCCTTCAAAAGTATATTTAAAGATTTTTTTTAGTTCATTGTAAATAGATTCCCAGAATTTTTTAATAGGCTCACACAACCACCACATGTGATAAAAATCACCCTCCTTGATCTTACACTTCCAACATAATTTATCACCAGTTTTATATATTTTTTATATTTATGTAATAATGTAGTCACTGCTCATTTTGTACTTGTTACGGGTTGAAGGTAAAGATTGTCTATTCCGTATGTACATTGTCATCATGTTGCCTAGACATTGCTGATGTTCTCTTTGCAACATAGGGGTTTGTTTACTACAAACAGGACAAGGCAGTAGCTGTTGGCTTCTCTCGTCTTACATTTTGTGCTCCGGCTTCCCATTCCTTTTGCTGCAGGTATAACGTGGAAACTGCATGGAGAAGAGTAACCATACTTCATCTGGTGGAACTATGGAATTCCTGCTCCTCGGATTCTCTGACTTGCTCCTGCTGAGGCCCTTTCTCTTTTACGTCTTCCTCATGGTGCATGTGGTCACCCTTGCAGGAAATCTCCTCATCCTCCTGGCAGTGGCTGCCGAACCCTCCCGCCCTCCTATGCTCTTTTTCCTTTGCCAGCTCTCTGCCATCGAGCTCTGTTACACCCTTGTCATTGTTCCCAAGGCGTTGGCTGACCTGCCCAGCCCAGGGGCGAGCACCATTTCCTTTGTGGGGTGCGCGACCCAAATGCATTTCTTTGTGGCCCTGGGCGGCGCTGAATGCTTCCTCCTTGCAGCCATGTCGTACGATCGCTACGTGGCCATCTGCCGGCCCCTGCACTACATGACAATGATGAGCCAGCGTGTCTGCCTTCAGCTTGCTATCGTCTGCTGCCTTGGGGGCTTTGTGGTCTCCCTGGGCCTCACCGTGGCTGTCTTCCGCCTGCCTTTCTGCAACTCCCGACGCATTGACCATTTCTTTTGCGATGTCCCTGCCATGCTCCACCTGGCCTGCACAAAGAGCTACGTCAGTGAGCTACCCCTCCTTGCAGCCTGCGTGATCCTCCTCCTGTTCCCCTTCCTTCTTATCCTCACGTCCTACACGTGCATCTCAATGGCTGTGATGCACATCCGGGACTCAGCTGGCCGGGGCAAAGCCTTCTCCACTTGCGCCTCGCACCTGGCCGTCACAGTCTTACACTATGGCTGCGCCACCTTCATGTACGTCCGGCCCAAGTCCAGCTACATGCCAGACCGGGACAAGATGGTGTCTCTTGTCTACACCAACATCACCCCCTTGCTTTACCCTCTGATTTACAGTCTCAGGAACAAAGAAATTAAAGGAGCTGTGAAGAAGCTGCTGCAGAAAACGTTAGCTCAGCCACACTGCAACACCTTCAAGTGCAGGCTTGCATAATTTGTAAGCCATGCAGCTGTATTATCAGGAGCTGGAGTCAGGCACAGGTCAGCAATGAAGCAGCCAGTGTCAGTGAAGTTAACTCTTTATTCAAGGAAACCAAAACAGCTCAAGCCTAGTGATTGCTGCAACTCTTCCCAGTAGGCCTTGCTCGGATGAGGCAGTTGCAAGGACAGAAGATCCTCACCTTCCCACCACTTCTACAACTCCACCCCAGCAACCTGAGGCTCCTTTGTCTTGTCTCTCTTTGCTCCACTCTTTTCATTCCTCTTCAGGTTCTGGGAGGCCAGAGGGGAGGGCAGCTGGTCACAGCAGGAAGGAGGGGGGACTCCCTGGCTACTTCAGCAGCCTGCCTCATCTCTGCCCCTTGGTCCCCCTCCTCACCAGTCTTTGCTTCTGCCTCTCATTCTGGACTGCTCTCTGCCACAGACTCTTCCTGCTCACTAAACCCTGTTCCTTCTTCAGCTTCTGACACCTCATCCTCCCAGTCCCCTCCCTCTTCTTCCTCTAATGACTCATTGTCATCCCACCACCCTGCCCTGGAAGCGTTCCCCAGCAGGTACCTCCCACTACTCTGCATCCAGTGAGTCCAGGATATATATATGCAGCTCAGAAGCCATTAACAGTGATGCTTTCTATATGGTATAAATTGTAAGGAAGGAAAGTAGACATAAATGGTGCCACTGTCCCTCGTCCCTCGTCCCCCTCCAGCCAATACTTGGTGAGCCTCCTGTCTTTGCTGCCTGCCTGGGACTGCAAAAAAAGGGCAGCATCAAATATTTGGTCAGACAATACAAGACTGGTGGATTGAATTCATCTTAAGGTAAAGGTAAAGGGACCCCTGACCATTAGGTCCAGTTGTGGCTGACTCTGGGGTTGCAGCACTCATCTTGCTTTATTGGCCAAGGGAGCCGGCGTGACTAAGCCGCTTCTGGCGAACCAGAGCAGCGCACGGAAACGCCGTTTACCTTCCCGCCGGAGCGGTACCTATTTATCTACTTGCACTGGTATGCTTTCAAACTGCTAGGTTGGCAGGAGCAGGGACCGAGCAATGGGAGCTCACCCTGTCACGGGGATTCAAACCGCCGACCTTCTGATCAGCAAGTCCTAGGCTCTGTGGTTTAACCCACAGCACCACCCGTGTAGGTCACAATATGTGCAGGGCCCCTCAAGAACGCAGTATGCAACAAATTTTTCCTATTAGAATAACTGGAATCCTACACATGCCTACTTGGAAGTAAGACCCATTAGGTTCAGTGGAAGTGACTCCCAGATTTGTGGGTATAGGACTGCAGCTTAAGTGGCTGGAGACAGAAGATAGTTTTTTAAGAAAGTTGGAAGCGGCTTGAGATGGGCACCACTTCTCACAGTGTGCACGTTTTGTCTGTCCCATTGTGCCAAATAGGTTTGACAGATTTGGGAAAGGAAAAAGAAAAACTGTTCACCAGAGGGAAAAGTTGGGTGACAGAACACACGGCTATTTGTTCATTCATTCCTTAGTTTATATACTACCCATCAGTGGAGCTCCCAGAATGGTTAACGAAAATAATAGAAACTAAATAAATAAAACATAATATGTTGGGAAATAAAGAAAAATACATAAAAAGCCGGGGGGGTGCGTTTCCCTGGTGCCAAAAATATAACAATGTTGGTGCCAGGAGGGCCTTTCTGGGGAGAGAATTCCACAAATCGGGCACCACCCCTGAGAAAGTACCGTCCCAGGTCACCATTCCCCTTATCTTAGCTGAGGGGTTACTTGGAGAAAAGCATCCAAAGATGACCTCATACATAGAAAGATTAATATGGAAACAGGCATTCATTCAGGTACCTGGGCCCCAAGCCATAGAGGGCTTTAAAGGTAAACTCAAACACTTTGAATTGTGCCTGGAAATGAGCTGGAGACCAGTGAAGGTCTTTCAAGTACGGGCAAGGCGTGTTCCCACTGACCGGTCACCACCTGGTAGCTGCATTTTGAATGAATTAAACTTTCCAAAATACAGTGGTACCTCGGGTTAAGAACTTAATTCGTTCCAGAGGTCCGTTCTTAACCTGAAACTGTTCTTAATCTGAGGTACCACTTTAGCTAATGGGGCCTCCTGCTGCCGCTGCCACACAATTTCTGTTCTCATCCTGAAGCAAAATTCTTAACCCGAGGTACTATTTCTGGGTTAGTGGAGTCTGTAACCTGAAGCGCCTGTAACCCGAGGTACCACTGTACAGCCCTACACATAACACATTACAGCGGTCAATTCTAGACATTGTCACAGCATGGGTAACTGTTGCTATTAGGAGCCTTCAGCTCTCTGGTAAAACTCTTGTCTTTCTTCAGCTGTTTATTATTATTAGTAGTAGTAGTAGTAGTAGTGCTTTTTTCCTAAAAAATACTCTTATTTAGAGGGGACGCAGGTGGCGCTGTGGGTTGAACCACAGAGCCTAGGACTTGCCGATCAGAAGGTCGGTGGTTTGAAACCCTGCAACGGGGTGAGCTCCCGTTCCTCGGTCCCTGCTCCTGCCAACCTAGCAGTTTGAAAGCACGTCAAAGTGCAAGTAGATAAATAGGTACCTCTCCGGCAGGAAGGTAAACGGCGTTTCCGTGCGCTGCTCTGGTTTTCCAGAAGCAGCTTAGTCATGCTGGCCACATGACCTGGAAGCTGTACGCCGGCTCCCTCGGCCAGTAAAGCGAGATGAGCGCCACAACCCCAGAGTCGGCCATGACTGTACCTAATGGTCAGGGGTCCCTTTACCTTTACCTTTTTACTCTCATTTTCCTACTCATATTGAAATACTGCCCCTCAATGAGGCCAAACTTAGATTCACAAAATGTTTAGGGGTATGCGTACCCCTGCGTCCCCCCAGAAAAAAGCACTGATGATGATTATTAAAAAATAAATGTATTTCTCACCCACCCTCCCAAAGGAGCCCATGACAGCAGTATTGCTGGACACAGAAAGACTTAGCTAAGTGAGGAATGATCCAAACTGCCTGGAAGCACATTGTGGTCAATCTGTACCAATCACATTCCAAGATAAGAGTCTGAAGCTCTATTTATGAGCCAAAATGGGAACCCCCTGAATTTTCATTTTTAAAAAAGCAAAAACCATTTGAATTTCAGCAAAAAGAGAAATTATTTGGCAACTAGCCACGTAGGAGAGATTTCATATGCCTGTGGGTTAACTAGAAACCAGGTCTGTATCTAGACGCATCAAAAACCTGTTTCAGTTAAACGTGTTGCAAACTCTATACGAGAAATTGGGTTAGCAAAAGTAGAACTCCACAGCGCCATCTGGTGTCACAGTGTTAGAATGCATAAACAATGCATATAAAGTGCTTTTTCTTTGCCAATGCAGCTGAATCCCAGTAACAGAATTACGTGGAAGTCTATATAAAACCAGGCAGCTAGGGGGGTGGGGAGGAGTTCTCACTCACTGATGATTTAGTTGTTGGCAGACCTCTCAAAGTATGATGCAGCTACTCGCCTAGGAAAAGTAAAAAAGGAAATGTACATTATCTGGGCTTACTAGCCCAGTAACGTAGACCCCAGCATTGACATACAGAAACAGAAATAAAACATCTTCAGAAATAAACTCCTAAGATAATTATCATATGACCTTCAAATATCATAATTTCACACATATAATGCAGAAAAGGGAGTGTTGACTTGTTCTGCGTGTGACAATGCTGGCAGAAGGTACAGAGTTTGAATAAACCTCACAGAAATTGCAACGCAGCTGGCTATTTTCGTGCACGAAGCCCAACCTATTCTGTCCCATGCAGATGTGGAAGTTATAGAATCTGCAGGAATCCATTGAAAACAGGAAATGTCAGTAGAAGTCCACAAGGAGGCACACAAAAGCCACTTTTCTGAATACAGATTCTGTTCATTTGCATTTCATTTACTAAAAGTGGCAACAGTTTCAGTTTCATTTCTCCAGATTCTTTTCTTTAAGCTTTCCTCCCTTTATCTGACCTGCCCTCCTTCAGCTTTAGTTTCTTTCAACTTCGTTTTGCTGTTAAGAAGGAGAACTGATTAAGATTGGTAAGTGACGTTGTTTTTATGGGGTGCAGCTGTCATGGTAACAGATGGAGTATGATAGTTAAAATAACACTGAAACAATCAAATGTGCTGTCTTAACTTCTCTAGATAACTGCCTAAAATTAAATTATCACTATTTAATTACAAAAGGCACACACCCTAAGAACTGCAGAAAACTTCAATGAAGGGATAATTATGTGATGCTAAATGGGCAAATATGTAAATTAAAAATGTTTTTAAAACTGCATCAGTGGAACTGCCCTTAATTAAAATGAAACTAGCTCACAGCTTATTAAATCACACAATACAGAAAATCATAATGGAAACACGACATGAAAAAAATTGGCAGGCAGAAATCAGAAATAAACAGACCTAAGATGCCTCTTGTCTCAAACATAGAGTGCGGGACAGGTGATTGGTCTCATTTTGTTTTACAGGACCCCTTTGACACTTCCTTAGAGGAGGGGAACAAACTACCAGTGCCATCACTGCTAAGGCAGAGGCAAAAGAAAGAGGGAGCGTGGGAGAGAGAGGCAGAGAAATGGAGGTGGCAGCAGCTGTGGGGAAGAGGAAAAAGTGGTTGGTTGATGGAAGGGCACAATCTCTGGCTGTGTACACTACCTTTAAAGCAGATTCGAAGCACATAATTCCTCTCAAAGACTTCTGGGCACTGTAGTTCGTTATGGGTTGCTGGGAATTGTCACTCTCTGAGGGATAAACTACAGTGCCCATAATTCTTTGAGGAGAAAAAAGTGCCCTGGATGTGCTTTAAAGGGATGGACTGCTCACACTCTGTGATGTCGTGTCCTCTTCCCAAAAGTGATATTCCTCACGGAGAGTGTAAGCAGAGGATACCCCTTGTGATAAGTTTTATTCCCGCAGTGCCCTTTGCTTATTTGCAAGCTCTGAGGGCGTTCTTTCAAGCATCTCTTTATTCTCCCAGCTATGCCATTAGCTCTGGGATGGTATAAGGAAATGGTTTTTGTGTCTGATGCCATTAGCGTGCTGGTATTTCTGCATTTCTGCAGAGATAAGTTATACTATTGTACCCGCCCTGAGTAATTACCAATTACCTGCCCTGGGACCTGCTGGCGAAGGGAGGGTAAGAAACTTAGTAATAATAATAGTAATAGTAATGATAGCTGCTGTTTTGCCACACATTCGCTCCGTTTGTTGGAATCCTTTTGTAGCTCCTCACAAGTTTAAACTCGTTCCGACTTGATCTGCGCAAACATTAACAATCAAGACAGAGAAAGGGGAAGAGGGCGGTGGTGGTGGGAAACTTGGAAAGCCCCAAAGTCTGTGCTTTGTAAACGTATTAGGGCAAAACTAGGTGTAATGTCATTCACACAATCAGCAACTCCATGAATTATTTTTACAGAGACTACCAGGCATGGAGTGCATTATGGATCAGTACCCTGGCAGGGGGATTGGGGGTGCTTTAGCCCATACCCCCCACCCCAAAAAAACCCCACACACTCATTGCATTCCACCAGATTGGTGGCAGTGGAAGTTTTCTTTTCAATTCAGATGGGAACCAGGGTGGAGAAACAAAGTCTAACATCTGCTTAGCCTTCCCCCAGGGTCCTGATCCGGATTGGGGGCCTCACGCATGTTGTTTAGTCAATAATAATTGCTGGTTGCATGAATGGTGGTGACACGATTAATTTGGCCCTGAACAGCGCATGCTGGAGGCATTAGGCAGACTTAATTAAATTAGACTCTACTAGGTGCAAAACAGATTTCTGGTTGTGTCGAGCACTGCCGAAACAAAGAAACAGTAATGGAAAGTATAAACAGATTCTAGTGACTTGAATCTGTAGCCAGCGTTAACAGGAACACACAATTCCCTCAGAATAAAAGCGAAACACAGTTTCTCCAGCAAGGCTGGAGACTAGTTTTAGCAAGAGAAAATATGTGGGGAAGACCCACCACTGGACGGAACGAATCATGATGGTGGCAGCCATCTTTGTTCAGGTGTTTGGTGCATCCACACACAAAGTGGTGCAGGAACATGTGGGGAATAATGTTTACTTGAAAAAGGCGCACAGGTGAAGAGAGCTGAACTTTCCCCTTCTCCCCGCTACCGCATCTCCCCATACTTCGCCATCTTGAAGGATTTTTATCATGGCATTTTTTCACTAATAAATTGCTCTCCGTGACTTTTGTTCAGACAAAAAAACTGGAGGGAAACAAAGTACACAAATACTTTGTACACCTTTGGAATCCTTTCATTGTGGCTGGTGGTATTCAACGCTGTAAGACAGGACACACAGAGAGAACAGTGCCAACACACGCTGATAAATGGTAATCATACCACATTTAAGAAAACGTGCCCTTATTCCTGGCCTAAGTCCCATCTGCACTATTCAGTGGTACCTCGGGTTAAGAACTTAATTCATTCTGGAGGTCTGTTCTTAACCTGAAACTGTTCTTAACCTGAAGCACCACTTTAGCTAATGGGGCCTCCCGCTGCCGCTGCACCGCCAGAGCACGATTTCTGTTCTCATCCTGAAGCAAAGTTCTTAACCCGAGGTAATATTTCTGGGTTAGCGGAGTCTGTAACATGAAGTGTATGTAACCTGAAGCGTATGCAACCCGAGTTACCACTGTAGATTTGAAGCAGTATTGCACCACTTTAAACAGTTACGGAATCCCCAAGGGATCCCAAGAACCAGAGTTTAAGGACGCTGAGAGTTGTTAGGAGACGACTGTTCTCTTCACAGCTACAATTCCCAGAGCTCCCTGGGAAGAGGGATTGATTGTTCATCCACTCTGGGAATAGGGGGTCTCCTAACAACATGCAGCTCCCAGGATTCTTTGAGAGAAGTCATTGCCGCTTAAAGCTGTGTGATACTGCTTTAAAGTTATTATGCAGATGGGATGTAGATTGCATCCCTGTTAAGAGCACGAGGGAGGCATATTCTTTAGAGAGGAGGAATACCTGGAGAGGCCATTGTCAATGTACAGTGGTACCTTGGGTTACATACGCTTCAGGTTACATACGCTTCAGGTTACAGACTCCGCTAACCCAGAAATAGTGCTTCAGGTTAAGAACTTTGCTTCAGGATGAGAACAGAAATCTTGCTCCAGCGGCGCGGCAGCAGCAGGAGGCCCCATTAGCTAAAGTGGTTAAAAACAATTTCAGGTTAAGAACGGACCTCCAGAACGAATTAAGTACTTAACCTGAAGTACCACTGTACAAGTCTTTGGAGCATTATTTGGACACTGAGATGTGGTGCAGTGGAAAGATCCTTTATGTTCTGAAAAAGATACGTTTCTCTCTTTTGCAGATCTTTGCCAGCGACCTGCCGGTGTTTGAGAAGAAACATCCCTCAGAAAATGGGTATGATTTCATGTTGTACTTTCTAAATGCCTTGATTTTAAAACATTCTGCCTCTGGGGAACTCATGGGTGCTGCAAAGGACTTTGGAGTACAGTGGTACCTCAGGTTTAAGAACTTAATTCGTTCCGGAGGTCCGTTCTTAACCTGAAACTGTACTTAACCTGAAGCACCACTTTAGCTAATGGGGCCTCCCGCTGCTGCCGTGCAATTTCTGTTCTCATTCTGAAGCAAAGTTCTTAACCCAAGGTAATATTTCTGGATTAGGGGAGTCTGTAACCTGAAGCGTATGTAACCTGAAGTGTATGTAACCCGAGGTACCATTGCATGTTCTATAACAAGATTTGGGAAACTGTGCGGTCCTCTATGATGTTGCTAGACTCTCCTCAGCCTCAGACAGCATGGCTAATGGTCAGGGATGGTGAAAGTTGTAGCCAAGCAACAGCTGAAGGGCTGCAGGTTAATTTACCCAGTCCTTTTACATATATTTACATATTTTTATTCCCCAAAGGATTCTTAATTCTCAACATGTTTCAAACACCAGTCTTTCTGTTCTGACATTTTTAAAAATGGACTTGTTCTAACTTGCTAAGAATTAGAGACGTACTATCTGTGAAAACAAGAGGTAGTAGTTAACCTGAAGCCTTCCAGATATTGTTGAACTACAGTGGTACCTCGGGTTACATACGCTTCAGGTTACAGATGCTTCAGGTTACAGACTCCGCTAACCCAGAAATAGTACCTCAGGTTAAGAACTTTGTTTCAGGATGAGAACAGAAATCGTGCTCTGGTGGCGCGGTGGCAGCTGGAGGCCCCATTAGCTAAAGTGGTGCTTCAGGTTAAGAACGTACTTCCAGAACGAATTAAGTTCTTAACCCAAGGTACCACTGTATGCTGACTCCTGTCAGATGCAACCAGTGTGGCAAACAGCAAGGGAAGATGTATTCCAAAAAAATGTGGAGAAGAAAGAAGACAGTATCAATGAATCATAGAATCTGTAGAGTTGGAAGTATCAGAGATGTTGTGAAGCCACAAACCCTTCTACAACGCTTTTCAAGGGAAATCCCTGCAAGAGAGTTAAACTGTGATGAACATGTTGGAACATGCTGGGGCTTCTTCCAGCTAAGTTCACACTTGATATTTCAAACGTATAAATATTTCAAATGAATGAATCTGTGTTTCAGATTGTCAGTCTGCCCACTCAAATACTAGTTAACTCGGTACTGAATTCCTCAGCCCAGCTGTTGTGAAATGAAGGAATGTGCACATGACCACCGAAATGGTTGGGTGGGAATGCTATTAAACAGGAGGAAGTGAGGTCCTCAAAGGAGTTAAGCATATTCTCCCTGCACTATCACAAATTCCTCTTCAGAGAAAAGTTCCATTCTGCCTAGAAGTGTACTCAGGTTGTATATTAAAGGTAAAGGGACCCCTGACCATTAGATAATCATACCATGTTTAAGAAAATGTGCCCTTATTCCTGGCTTAGGTCTCATCTGCACTATACAGTGGTAACTCGGGTTAAGAACTTAATTCGTTCTGGAGGTCTGTTCTTAACCTGAAACTGTTCTTAACCTGAAGCACCACTTTAGCTAATAGGGCATCCTGCTGCTGCTGTGCCGCCGCTGTGCGATTTCTGTTCTATCTATGGTGAGCAATTTATGCTCTGTCCCCAATTAAAAAAGTTCAACAACTTTGGCCTGCCCCCCTAAAAAGCTCTATAACTCTGGTGTCTCCCCCCTAAAGAAAGGTCAACAACTCTTGCTGCTTGCCCCCCCCCAAAAAAAGCTCAAGAACTCTGGCCTACCCCCCCCAAAGGGTAGATCACTGCCAGTTTTTTTATACTGGGATTAGATCGCAGTCTCTTGGGAGTTGGATGTGCCTGTCCTATATAACTGGGACATAGTTCCAGGGTGAGGTGGGGTGGGGGAAATGTTACACAATGGCCTAAGAAGTTTATTGTTGGGGAAACATTTTAAGACATTTACAAATGATAAAAACCATAGAGTAAAACTTGAAGCATGCACTAGGGGGTAATTATATTTCATCCTGAGGGTGTTTTGTGTTGTACAGGATCATGAGCGAGACAGGGCCATTGTACATCAGATCATGATGAGAAATTACTGCTGGTCAGGAAATGGGTGAAGACAGCATTAAGAAAAAAGGCCTTTTCCTATGCGTATTATAGCGTACATTAATTTCTTATAATTATACTGTACAACAGGCTGGCTGTTAAAACAAAAAATTAAAGATAGGGACTAGGAAGCCAACGTAGTAGCAGTAGGCACAAGGAAAAGTCAGGCTAATAACCACCAAATCCTCAGCTTAGCATTGCCCTTTGCCTTCATTTCAGGGAAGGGAAACGAATAATATCATCTGTATTTACCTGTTTTTTCAGAGCTGGAAGCGAAAACTAATGACTTGACTATCCTGGTCCACAACCAGGGTTACGACGATGTCACGGTTGCAGTCAGTGCCAGGCCAATATACAAACTGCTGGATGGCAACGTGGTTTTCTTCTGGTTGCAGTGGCTTTGGTCCAGCATTGCCACCACAGACGTTGGCCCGAAAGCTAAAAAGAAAGTAAATACGGTGACCAGCTGGAATATGATCACTCACCAGTTGGGAAGCTGGGGGTGGAGACTTTATAACATTACCGTGCGGAGGAAGGTGGATGGATATGTTGCTACATGTACAACTCCACTGGATTGCACTTGGATAGTTGAAGAAAGGGGAATACACCAAGAAGGTGCTGCTGAAAGGAACTACTGCAAATTTGAACCACCTGCCAACAGTGAGGATTAGCTATTTTTCCCCATTCTGCTAGATGAATTCTTCTGTGTAATATGGAAGCTCAGCCAAGGCTTTAACAAAATGTTTTTATTCACGTTTAGGTCAACAGATCAGCATAGTATAACCAACAAAGAACATCGCAACATGTTGGGTATCACAACCTTCTACAAGAATAAAAGTTACCAACGTCTGTATTGGCTCAGTTCAATAAATCATTCCATAAATTCAGATGAGAGTGTGGTGGTGTTCTTTCACTGTCTTCTATTTTCATGTAATTAATAAATGGTTGGCCAGCCAGGTGTTGCAAAAGGAAAGGGATTTGACTTGCCTTTAGCAGCTCTAAATTGATGAGTCAATTTTTCTGCTAATGCGATTGACCAGACTCTTACATACCATGTGTCCGAAGTAAGGAAACTTAACAAATACTAAACATCAACATAAATCAAACAAAACTGATTGTCTTACTTGCTTTGTGTTTTGTTTTTAAATCTCGGAGTATAGCAATAATTGTTTGTACCAAATTATTTAACCATAACCTCTTCATCATATTGACAGCTGCCATCAACTTTTCTCTCTCTTCTCTCTGGTCTTTGGTCCCCCAACTTTATTCGCTACCCAATACACTAGTCTTGCAGCCCCATGAGCCATCTTATTGCATTTATTTATGGCCTTGGAAAAGGACACATCCAGATGTTTTGGACTGCAATTTTCATCATCTCCAGCCAACCCAGCCACAGAGGAAAAAATGTTTACAAATCCTGCATTAATTCCTGACTTTGTCAATGAGATCACCCCTCTCATAATTCTGTGCTGGGCGAGCACACTGTGCTGTTAACCGTAGAAGCATGTGAAGGAGCCCATGTGCTGTGCTAGAGTATTGGACTGGGAAGAGATAGAGGTGAATTTGAATCCCTGCTCAGCAATGAAGATAACTCGGGGTAGGACTTTTAGTGAGGTTCTCCCTGCTCTGTGGAACAGCATTCCTGTCAAGATATGACAGACACCCACTTTCTGCACTTTCTGGAAATAATTGAAAACATTTTGGTTCCAGGAAAGTGTCTCAGCTGGATTAATAGGTCTCTTCCATGGATGTCTACTAAGCATTGTTTTAAAACTGACTCGCTGTTATTTTCTGTACTGTTTTTAAACTGATCTTTACCTGTTTTATTGCATTTTGTGCATTGCCTAGAGACATATGTGCAGAAGGCAATAAACAAATTAATAATCATAATAATCATAACATAGGGAGACACTGAGCAAGTTAGATGTCCGCAGCTGAATTTACCCCATAGTGTTGTTTAGATAACCTTATTATGCATTTCCTTCTCTGTCCTCTATGAGGGAGAGTCTGATCCCTATACATTCAACTATGTCACCTTGCTCTCATTTAAATATATATGTGTGTGTGTGTGTGTGAGAAATATTTCTTGGTTTACAAAAGTATTGCAATGTCTCTTTTTTCAAGTGACATTTTCTAAAGATGTTTCATACAACCTTGCTCTCATTTTCATATGGGACCCTCAAGGTCCATAAACAGCAACACCCTAGTGGTCCCGGGCCCTAAGGAAGTTAGATTAGCTTCAACCAGATCCAGGGCCTTTTCAACACTGGCTCCGGCCTGGTGGAACGCTCTGCCTCATGAGACCAGGGCCCTGCAGGATCTGATTTCTTTCTGCAGGGCCTGTAAAACAGAGTTGTTCCACCCGGCCTTTGGCTTGGGGGCAGTTTGATTCCCTCCCCCTCTTTCTTTTTCCTTTTTCCTTTCTCCTCCTGTGATGAGGCTGCATTTTAATATTTTAATGTTTCAATATTTTAATGTTGTAATTTAATATTGTTTTTAAGCTGTATTCATTCAACTTGTTTTTATTATTGCTTGTTAGCTGCCCTGAGCCCGGCCTTGGCTGGGGAGGGCGGGGTATAAATAAAAAATATTATTATTATTATTAATGCATTGTGGACTATGTCTTGCTGGACTCCCTACTGCAGCACCCTACTTCCAGCCTGAGGCCTCATTCCTTTCAAGGAAATGGCCTGGGAGCCACATCCTAGCGGTGTCGGCGAAGCCAGAGGCAAAACCTGGTGAAATAATGAATGTGAATTTTACCTTTGCACAGTAAGCTAATTTCTGTACACAACGACACACGCTCTGTCCTTCATCTAGGCAAGCAAGAGAGATTATCAGAGTGCAGAGGGTGGGGGGGAAACAGCCTTCAGGTGGTCCTGTTCTGAAAACGTGTGCAAATAGTACAGGTGGCACATCTCGGCCCAGTATACCTGAAGGAGCGTTTCCACCCCCATCGTTCTGCCCAGACGCTGAGGTCCAGCTCCGAGGGCCTTCTGGCGGTTCCCTCACTGCGAGAAGCAAAGCTACAAGGAACCAGGCAGAGGGCCTTCTCGGTAGTGGCGCCCGCCCTGTGGAACGCCCTCCCATCACATGTCAAAGACACCTGACATTTAGAAGACATCTGAAGGCAGCCCTGTTCAGGGAAGTTTTTAATGTGTGGCATTTTAATGTATTTTTAATCTTTGTTGGAAGCTGCCCAGAGTGGCTGGTGAAACCCAGCCAGATGGGCGGGGTACAAATTATTATTATTGCTATTGCTGTTAGCATTAGAAGGGATCCTCAAGGGTCATCTAACCCAACCCCTTTCAATCTCGGCTAAAGATTCCATGAGAGATGGCTCTCCAATATCTGCTTTAAAACTTCCAAGGAAGGAGAGTCTACAACCTCCCAAGGAAGATCGTTCCACGGTCAAACAGCTCTTACTGCCAGAAGGTTCTTCCTGATGTTTATTTGGAATCTCCTTCCGTGTAACTTGAAGCCATTGGTTTGCGGTCTACCCTCCAGAGCAGGAGGAATCTTGCAAAAGAACTAATCCAAGTGGCTTCTTTCAGCTCTGAAGTCCACCAGGGATAGAGCCTTCTCAGTGATGGCTCCGACCTGGTGGAATGCTCTGTCCCACGAGACCAGGGCCCTGCAGGATTTAACTTCCTTCCGCAGGGACTGTAAGACAGAGCTATTCCGCCTGGCTTTCAATTTGAACTTAGCCTGATCTTTTATGCCCCTTCCTTCCCTCCCCGTCCCCTTTTGATGAAGATTACCTGCCCTGGGATCCCACAGCTAATTCTCCCCTGGTCTCCTGGCTGGCCCAAATAGGACTAACTTAGCCAGCTAGCCCTGGTGATCATCTAATGTTTATTGGATGGATTCCCCCCCTAAATTGATTTTTGAATTCTAAATTTATTGTGATTCACGTTTTATACTGTATTTTATGCTGTTTTTTGTTGCATCAGTGAAGTGTTTTAAATTTGTTGTTCGCTGCCCTGAACCGGGAAGGGCGGGGTATAAATAAAAAAATATTATTATTATTATTTATTAAACACACAAAGCCTAACTTCTGTGGAAGTCACTGGAAGAGGACCAAAAATGTCAGCACCGACCCACCAGGTGGCACCCTGAACCTATACACAAGGTGTAACTGATGGAAAAGACAGAGGGAGGATCCCAGGAAAAGGTAGCTACCTTTAAGGTGAGTTTATTTGTCTGCCAGATGGGAAGTCCTGGGACAGCCCCTTTCAAGCTAGTAAAGCAAGGGAGTTCATTGGGAGAGAACTGGTTTCACCACTCCTCTTGCCTGAGTCTTTCATCATAACTCGGGGCCAGGCAGGCAGATTTTGCAATGCACGAGCCCCAGTCCGTCAACTGGCTCTAGAGAGAGCCTCGTGCAAAGGGCACCGCGCTGTTGCCCAGATGTGCAAGGCCTCTGGAGAAGGAACCGAGAGAGCTGCAGGCTGCCAGAGCTGAGGAGGAGGGCTGCAAAGGGTCAGAAGCGCCTCCACTGGGAATATGGAGCTGAGATTTACTGTGGCAAAGGCAGTTCTCTCCTTTGAGCTCCTTTTCCTGCTCTGGGCTTCTCTTCCTCCTGAGGTATCCAGTAAAGAAGGTAAGGGCACTTTGGTAAAGATGGGCGTGGAGTTTTCGGCTAAACTGGACAAACTCCTTGCAAGGCACCAAGGAGGGAAAGCTTCGTTTTCCAGGCAAAAACTGCAAAAAGAAAACTGCTGGAGCATTTTATAGGGAGTCTTGGGTTAGGAACAGCTTATTTTAAAAAAGTTGCAATGTGTGTTGAGTTCCGGCGGATGAGAAATTAGGAAAGAGCCTCCTCACGTATTTGTGATTTTTAAGTGTGCACCTAAGAATGTAAAGCATGAATGTGGTGGACCTGTGTTCGTACAGGTGTGCTTAGTGCTGGGTTGGCTGTGGCACCAAGTGGCAAACTTGGAATTACTGCTGTGTTGTGTGTGAAACAGCCTTAGGTGGTAAAGAGATGCTTAAAAAGGCCTTGATCGGCAAGCTCACTGAACCATCTCTGCCCATCAGTGGCGTAGCGTGGGGGGTGCAGGGGGAGCCGGCCGCACCATCTGGGGGTTAGGGTTAGGGGGCGCAAATTCATGGGTTAGGGGGCGCAAATTACTTGCCTTGCCCCGGGTGCTGACAGCCCACGCTACGCCACTGCTGCCCGTCGTGAGGCTGCCTTGACTTACCTAGAAAGTAGCATTGAAGTGAAGAGTGGCATCCCCAATACATGAAAAATCTCTTAAAATAACTAGTTTTTTTGCTTGAAAAAGAGGGTCTTTGTTTTTACTTAGGTTTCCAGGTCTTGGTGTTTTGTTTTTTTTAAAAAAACATTTCTTTTTTTGAAAAATAAAAATATATTAGGAACAGTGAAATGCCCTGATAAGCGAGCTGTGGCCAAATGATACGACTCCAAGGACTTTATGGAGCCCATTACTTTAGTTACTTTAGCACCTTAGCGCTAACCTGAATCACATATATATTCCGCTTACACGGAGCAGACACTCTGTAGCTTGTAATTTCTGTGCCTGGAGATGGTTCTCAGTACTATGCCTCTCCCACCCACCCCGGAACAGTACCACAAAAAATAAAAATTATAATCTGGCAGATTACATGCAAGACGTAAAAAGCAAACAAAGCAGTAGTTTTCTATGAACCCATCCCTGTAAGGAGTAAATAATAAACAATGAGGAGGGTCGAGAATGTTTATTATTATTATTATTATTATTATTATTATGGACCTTTAAGGATAACTCTGCTGAAATTCAAAGTTCTCATTAAGCAAGACAGAATGCTTAATGAAATAGACATTAAAAATAAATAAAATTTCTGTCTACTGCTGTCCAAAGGGTATATATCTATTGATTCCCAACCCTAGCCCTCAGCCAGCTGAATGAGCTTCTGTGGCATGGAGTCACTGAGAAGCTTCAATGATTTCCCCCTTCCTGTCTAACCAGCTGCCCTTGCTAAGCCTCCTAGCAAGCTACCATCTGGCATTCCACCAAGCTTTCCTGATTATTCCAACATGAAAAGGGGGAAATACATAATAATGTTTGAATAGCTAGCACTATATAAACCACATGACATTTTTTGGAATTATTTATTTATTTAAAAGATTTTTATTGGTTTTTAAAATACAAAATTATAAAACATACCACACAATTTATCACAAATACATTCATTATTGGACTTCCATCAGCATCTCTGATAATCCTCCATCTTAAACGCTTTTTCTGCATTTCCTAACTTAATATTGCCTTTAGATCTCATAACATATCATCTCTCCTTCTCCATTTTTACAATATTTCTAATGTTATCCCTCACAGAACTTCTTGCAAACCTACAAACGTCATCTGATCATCACATATACTTTTCAAATAATCCGCAAATTTACTCCAGTCTTCGCTAAATTTCTGGCCGCACCAGTTTCGGATCCTTCCCGTTAGTTTGTCGAGTTCCGCATAATCCATTAATTTCATCCTCCATTCTTCCATCATCGGTAATTCTTCTTGCTTCCATTCTTGGGCTTTTTTGGAATTTGTTAAAATTTATTTTTATCATTAAAAATTTACATTCAAACATTTTGTGTAATCATTTTGTGATATTCTCTGAATCTCGTGACTTTCCCCCATCACATACATGGGTCCTTAAAACGGAGTTTAAAACTGCATATCAGTATGTTGTCCATAATTTTCATTTTTCCAAATTATCCGTAATCTTCGTTACTTTACAAGTGTTTCTTAGAGTCCAGCTAGGGTTTTAAATTGCTTACAATGGTCTCCTAGGTAAGTTACAAATTTTCCCCATTTTTTTAACGTCCTTGTCTTCTGGATTCCTGAGTCTCCCTGTTAGTTTTGCCGTTTTGGCACAGTCTAGCAATTTGGCTTGCCATTCTTCCCTTGTTAGGATTGACGCTTCTTTCCATCTTTGGGCTAATAACATCTGTGCAGCTGTTGTCGCATACATAAAAAGTCTTCTCTGGTCTTTTGGAATTTCGGTACCTGTAATTCCTAGTAAAAACGCTTCTGGTTTTTTGACAAAAGTTATTTTAAACATTTTTTTAAAGTTCATTATATACCATTTCCCAGAATGATTTTGTTATCTTACATGTCCATCACACATGATAAAAGGTACCCTCCTTTTCTTTACACTTCCAGAAGACATTTGAACTTGTCTTTTTTAGATTTTAGATAATTTAGTAGGAGTCAAATACCACCGGTACATCATTTTCGTATACAGTGATACCTCGGGTTACATACGCTTCAGGTTACATACGTTTCAGGTTACAGACTCCGCTAACCCAGGATGAGAACAGAAATCATGCTCTTTTGGCGCGGCGGCAGCAGGAGGCCCCATTAGCTAAAGTGGTGCTTCAGGTTAAGAACAGTTTCAGGTTAAGAACAGACCTCCGGAACGAATTAAGTACTTAACCCGAGGTACCACTGTAGTTTTCTTTCAGCGTACAAAAATCACATGACCTTTGATGCTTTTTATCCACACATTCCCCCTTATAATTTCTATTGAAGTTTTGAAGTTGTAAGAAAAGGAAAATTTGTCATAGGGAAAATGAGAAAGACAGGAGGAGATGATACCAGAAGAAAAGCATTATGCCGCATCAATGCTCTGATGCTTGCTGTACACCTATCCTGACTGAGACCATAGCAGGTTTGATGATGGTACTGTGAATTCTTTCCTAAGGATCCATCCCTGCCAATCCTCTCTTTACTTCACTTGTCACAGCTATAGCTCCCAGGACATTTAAACCAACTTAAGACTATGGTGTGATGTAAATATGGCCCAGAGACTTCACAGGTGATTAGTGCGAAGGGAAGGGAAGTCTTGGTAATACTTGACATTGTTAGTCAAAATGACTGCGATTAAAATCACTCAATCAGAATACTTTAGTTTCACCAGTTTGTCAGCAGATCAAGCAAGTTTACATCATTGTGTCTGTGGCTGACAACGTATTATATCAGAACGATCTCTAAACCTGAATTACGGAAATATGGCATAACCAGTGGGTGAAATTACTGGGTTAGAATGACATTAGCAAATGGGGAATTTATAAAGTGATAAATATATTTGCTCTGCACACTGCAGGTGCAGAGTTCACAAAACTCATGAGAACTTCGAAGCTGAACGTATATAAGTGCTCTTCAAATATTGATTTCAGTATTTCAACATCTCATGAAAACCCTGACGGCCTTTATGCCCTTCCTCTTTGGCCTCTAGCTCTGTTTGGCTGGCACCTTCTCCTTATCTAATGCAGTGATACTGATGAAGTTTTCGAATAACGGGCTCCTTGTATGAATTGCTTATAGTAGTTGTTTTTATTATAAGATGGGTGCCCTTATCCGAAACCCTTAATCTGCTTTTAAGGTAAAGGGACCCCTGACCGTTAGGTCCAGTCGTGACCGACTCTAGGGTTGCGGCGCTCATCTCGCTTTATTGGCCAAGGGAGCCGGCGTATAGCTTCTGGGTCATGTGGCCAGCATGACTAAGCCGCTTCTGGTGAACCAGAGCTGCGCACGGAAACACCGTTTACCTTCCCACTGGAGTGGTACCTATTTATCTACTTGCACTTTGACGTGCTTTCGAACTGCTAGGTTGGCAGGAGCAGGGACCGAGCAATGGGAGCTCACCCTGTCACGGGGATTCGAACTTCCGACCTTCTGATCGGCAAGCCCTAGGCTCTGTGGTTTAACCCACAGTGCCACCCGCGTCCCAAAAATCTGCTTTTAACTAGTATCAAAATGTATTCGGAGCCGATGTTCTGCATTTCCATGGGCAAGTTGCATCAAACCAAGCTGTCAAGGTTCGTAGCTGTCCAGAACCTGATTACTTTAACCCCCTTACTTGATCCCACTTTACATGTTACACACATGAAGGGAGAAAAAAAGGAATGGCCATAAATGAGCACATTATTACATCACCCTATGCCTCTGGTTCCCTCTTCTTCAAGAAAACTTTCTCTGAAGATGCTGCCCAGAATTTTCTTGGAGAAGGAGAAGTGTGAAAGAAGTCTTTTAAATTGAATTTAATCTCCTGTGAGAATGAAGTGATAGGTCTAATTAGTGAATAGCTCGCAGGTCTGGCAAGAAGGACGTCCCTTCACTACATATCCTGTTGTTACTGTGCTGGCTGCAGATGACAAGCATTGCTATGCTTTGTAACCCTTCATTTCCGTATAACTTTATGCCAAATATATTTTACCTCTCTCTCTCTCTCTCTCTCTCTCTCTCTCTCTCTCTCTCTCTCCAACGCCCACCCCTCTGGATTGATTTAGATTGAGGGTACCAGTGAATAGCACCCAGAAAAGGAACTCTATGTCAGACATGGGGGTTTTCTTGAGTCGGACTCACTGAAGCATTTTTTGAGTGGGTGATTTATTGAGTTGTATTCTGCCTGCTTCTGGCAATGCATTCAAAGCAGTGTCGTGCCATTTTAAACAATCACAGCTTTCTCCCCCCAAAAATCCCAGGAGCCGTAGTTTGTTAAGAGTGCTGAGACCCTTATTCCCTTCACAGAGAAACCATTTTCAGAGTTCCCTGGGAAGAGGGAGTGACGGTTAAATCAATATATGAATTGCAGCTCTGTGTGGGGAATGGGGGGGGGGATGTTGGTTCTCCTAACAGCTCTCAGCACCCTTAAAAATGCATTTTCCAGAATTCTTGTCAGGAAACGATCACTGTTTAAAGTGGTATGATACTGCTTTGAATGCATAGTGCAGATGGGGGGGGCAGTGTCGCCTACCCTCTCAATTCCAGCAAATACCGTATTTTTTGCACCATAACACTCACTTTTTTCCTCCTAAAAAGTAAGGGGAAATGTCTGTGCATGTTATGGAGGGAATGCCTACGGGTGGCATGCCTACGGATTTTCCTCCTCTAAAAACTACATGCGTGTTATGGTCGGGTGCGTGTTATAGAGCGAAAAATACGGTATATTATGAACCCCTCTTGTGAGCTGTGCACAGTGTGGCAAGATTTCATTTCATTTCTTCTTGAAATATTTCTTGAAAATGTGAAATAGGTCACATTTTGGAGCAGAGCTTTCACAGGGCAGCTTACCTAAAACAACCACAAATTCCAATCACATGTTTCAATTAAAAAACAACAACAGCAATTTTAAAGCAATCTAAAGTGACACCTGGGCCAGCAGGACAACGTTCGAGACCAGATCTGGACAATCCAGATTTTGGTTGTATTAGTGGATGTCATAGGAGATGGTTGGGGAAGCTATCAAGTCCCACTGTTTTAATTAGTGCCGATACTTCTCCCCCCAGTTTCTCAAACCTTTTCCTCCTCAGCAAAAGGGTTCCCATTTTTCTCTCACATTCTCAGGGTGTTTTAGAATTTCTTTAAAATATGAGTGGTTGTGGGGTTTTGAGCTTATTTTATCATCATGAGATGGCCAAGGGTGGTACATGTGCTACCCGTTCCTGTAAACATCTACCCAGCAATTTGCAGCCTCCCCAGCTGACCATGATATTAAAAAGGCCCATGGAAGAGGTTACCTCATGATGTTTTCCCCTGGGGCACCTGGGAAGGCTGACACGTGGGCACCTGGGAAGGCTGCAAAGTGCCAGCTGAGAGGATTTCTAGAATGAAAGAAAGGACACTGAGAAACCAAACCACACTCTGGCCATCTCAAAAGGAAGATAAGTGCAACAAAAACCCTACCCTGAGAGTTTCACCCCTTCAAATTATTCTCTCCCCTTTGAAAAGTTTCCAATGCCTTTTTCCATCTCATTAATTGATGGAGAATGTTTGTTTGTTTTAACCCGCAGAAGAAATTTTCAGCACGGCAGCTTAAATTATTAAGCACCGAGTTGAAAATGAGTCACTGTGTGGCCTTAATGGTCATTCTAGCCTCTTATTAGTCTGCAGCACAATACAGAAATCCATTTGAGACGTGTCAGAATGAAGAAAGTGGAACAAACTGTGGGTAATGTAGCAAGAAAAACAACTTGCTCATCTTGGGCATTTCAAAGCGGGTTTCTTGTGCATTCTTCTTCCGTACCTGCAGAAGCAATTCCCCTACTCCATGCAAACTTATGAAAGACAAGGATCCTTTAGACATAGACCTCCCCTCTACCCAACATGGATAAATAAACATTATGGGGCAGTACAGATCAGATCCTCAGCACATGCCAAAATGCAAGGAGAAGAGTAGCAAGGAAAGGGCCTGCTCAGATCCACTCACCCTAGTCATAGCCTACTCAGAGGCCTGTATGCCCTGCTGAGCATCCGTATCAGGGCAATAGGCAATATTGGGCAGATTTGGAAGGTTCAATTTTCAGGTCCTGGTATCTCCAGTTACAAGGATCTCCAGCAGCAGGGCTGGGCCTGAGACAGCTCATTTGTTAGAGCCTGAGCCTCTTAATCTCAGAGCTGTGGTTCGAGCCCCATGCTGAGCAAAATATTCCTGCACTATAGGGGGGTTAGACTGGATGACCCTGAGGGTGCCCATGATGCTATTATCTTGTAGTCTGCAAACATGGAGAACCACCGTCAGTAAGAGTTGTTCAGGAGACTTCCTGTAGTTAAGAAGCAGAGTCTAAACGTTTTACATGAGCAAAAATCTACTCCCGCTGTCCCTACTTTCCTTCACTTTTTGTTCCTGGCCATAGTAAAACACTCCCTTGTGTTGCCCTTCGGAAGCACAGCTTTAAAACGGAGTTGTGAGTTGCTCCTTTCCCCTGTCTTCTGGTTTCCGGCACCACCTCTCGGTTGGCTGACTGAAGTCAGCGGTAGTTCTAATCCGACGTTGTTGGGAGTCTGGTAAATATTTTGCAGTGGTCTGCACAGAGAAACAGTCTGGTAAGACTTCAAGTTGAAAGGATAAAGAAGACTTAAGGTTTATTACTCACAGCAAACAAAGCCATGCTAAGCACCTGTTTTGCACGTGGCCAAGATGGAGCCAATAGGTTAGCATTACAACCACACGCTAACTCATTCCGTCACTAACCTGGACTAACTTGGCGAAGGAGGAAGGAAGCAGAAGCCTGAACAGAAGTAATCTGCTTTACTAAAAAGTACTTCCTAGAAAAGAGTGTGTGAGGCAAGAACAGATTGCCTTTTTGGCCTAGAAACACTGCCCTCTGCCCCGTTCATGTAACTAGTTGCAAGCATTGTTGCTCTACTCCAAGCAAAAGTATTTGGAGGGCACCAGCTTGGGGAAGCCGGCTGTAGAAGTTAAATCTGAGAGTGCAGGGTGGATGCATCTTCACTGTAGTGCACATGCACACTGAATGCAAGTGCCTCAACATTGAAGCACCTCATAGGCAGAAGCTCTTTTCACACCCTTCAGGCGGCGACATTCAGATTAAACTGTTTGTAGTTGTTGTTTAGTTGTTTAGTTGTGTCGGACTCTTCGTGACCCCATGGACCAGAGCATGCCAGGCACTTCTGTCTTCCACTGCCTCCCGCAGTTTGGTCAAACTCATGCTGGTAGCTTCGAGAACACTGTCCAACCATCTCATCCTCTGTCGTCCCCTTCTCCTTGTGCCCTCCATCTTTCCCAACATCAGGGTCTTTTCCAGGGAGTCTTCTCTTCTCATGAGGTGGCCACAGTCTTGGAGCCTCAGCTTCAGGATCCGTCCTTCCAGTGAGCACTCAGGGCTGATTTCCTTAAGAATGGATAGGTTTGATCTTCTTGCAGTCCATGGGACTCTCAAGAGTCTCCTCCAGCACCAGAATTCAAAAGCATCAATTCTTCGGCGATCAGCCTTCTTTATGGTCCAGCTCTCACTTCCATACATCACTCCTGGGAAAACCATGGCTTTAACTATACTGGTATCATATTATAGGACAATGGTGTTTTAAATCAGCAATGGGTGGGCTATTGCAAAGCAGCTGAGAAGAGCCTTTAAGCAATGTTTAACACTTGGAGGCCTCCAGTAGTGATCCTTGCTGTGATAGCACTGGTGCTAAAAGTGCACAAGAGTGTTCCACTTCTTATCTGTTAGATGTTACTACTGTGTGGGTCAGTGATGCTCCAAACTTAAAAGAGCACTTTATTATCACCCTAGGTCTTCATTAGAGGAGTAGATAAGGATTCTTCAGACCCCACAGGTTACTTCATTGGGGATTTTCTCTCATGCGCTTACTACATGCTCTGATTTACAGACTTCACTGATTTGTGGAGATAGTGAAAGCAGTGCTTGGGTGGTAATAAGAAAAAGCACAGTGTCATCACAGTAACACAGAGGTGTGCGTGTAATGCTTTTTTAATTAATAACAACATTCATATACAGGCAGTGACCATTTTAGGCATGATTGCGCATGTGTGCATCACACCAAACCCGGAAGTGACCCAGAAACATCACAGAAAGTGACGGTGGTTGAACAGGCTTTTTCAATGGTGTTTCAAATATAGGCGATTTCACTTAAACACGCAGTGCCTTGGAACATGTTGTTGTTTAGTCGTTTAGTTGTGTCTGACTCTTCGTGACCCCATGGACCAGAGCACGCCAGGCACTCCTGTCTTCCACTGCCTCCCGCAGTTTGGTCAGACTCATGTTTGTAGCTTCGAGAACACTGTCCAACCATCTCGTCCTCTGTCGTCCCCTTCTCCTTGTGCCCTCCATCTTTCCCAACATCAGGGTCTTTCCCAGGGAGTCTTCTCTTCTCATGAGGTGGCCAAAGTCTTGGAGCCTCAGCTTCAGGATCTGTCCTTCCAGTGAGCACTCAGGGCTGATTTCCTTCAGAATGGACCTTGGAACATAGCCCCCATGTAAATTGGGAGTTGCCTGTATTCTTTTTATCTCTGTGAACTGCCCTGAGGGCCATTTGGCTGAAAAGCAGTATAGAAATATGTAAGATAAAAAAGTGAATGTGATTGTGGCATAAATAACAAAAGTATTGTAGCCCCTTCAAGACAAACAAATTTATTGTGGGATAAGCTTCCATGGACTAGTCACTAGAGTAGATGTCATCAGATTCATGAAATGTTACTAATTGGTAGATACACACAGGAAAAAGGAGAGAGATTAAAGGAGAAGGAGAAAGGAGTGAAAGCACAATTCAAGATATTAAAAGATCAGGAGTAAATAATGGGCTGATGCACACAAAAGGGCTTAAAAGGAGTTAGAGAATCAACAGAATGAAATTTGAAGGAGGAGTTGGGAAAGGGAAGCAAGAACTAGGAAGCGACAAAAAAGCAACAACAACCTCTCACAGCCAGGGCAGGGAGAGAGCAGAAAGAAGATGAGCTGTAGGGAACGAGGGATGAGGTTTACAGAATAGGAAAGACCTGCACAATTGGCCTCACCCACATAATTGTGGGGCTTCAGAAGCTGCAGCCGTGCTGTTGGCATGAACCTGTGGGAAAGCAGCTTGCACCGGGAGGCTGAAATGTCTAACGTGTGCCGTAGTCAGCCCAAACCACAGCTTGCAAATCCGCTTCTAATCACGGTTCCAAACTGTGGTCTGATGCTGGCTAAGATTAGGGAAAGCTCAGGTGCAGCCCTTGACTCTAATTATAGCCCCGAAACGGAAAGCATGCCCATACGAGAGGCGAGGTGGGTGTGTGGAAGGAGAGTGTGGGGCCCAATAAGGTGCTCTAATCAGTCTTACGTTTGCATCAGGCCAAAAATAAGATTGCCAACTGGAGGCTGGGATTTATGCTTAACAGTCTTTCTTATGTGTCATATCAGTAGAGTGGTACCTCGGGTTACAAACGCTTCAGGTTACAAACTCTGCTAACCCAGAAATAGTGCTTCAGGTTAAGAACTTTGCTTCAGGATGAGAACAGAAATTGTGCTCCGGCGGCGCAACAGCAGCAGCAGGAGGCCCCATTAGCTAAAGTGGTGCTTCAGGTTAAGAACAGTTTCAGGTTAAGTACGGACCTCCGGAATGAATTAAGTACTTAACCCGAGGTACCACTGTACATACAGTAGCCCAAAGTGGGGATCCCATAACTGTTGAACAGTTTTATTCAAAAAAAGTGACTGCATGTGCATCTTTGACTCCCATGATCCCCTGGCCTGCCATTCCTGTCTCTGGTTAGTTCCCTGAGGCAACACTAATTGATCTTTTGTTCTGGTAATTTGTCCCTGTCACTTTTCATCCTTTTGTTAGGTCAGGCTCCTCTGTGCTGAAGAGATGACTGCGAGTGTCAAGGCACCCCTTTCCCATTCTAATAAACCCCAGATAATGTTACGGCTGTTTTTCGCCACTTTACTTGCCACAGCAGTAGACAAATCATGGTGACTTCTTCTGGGAGTCATTTGTTCATGAGAGGAACTTGAAGTATGAGTCAGTAACTCTCTCAGCTCAGCTGCTGCAAGTTCTGTGATTTAAGATGTAGGTTTCAGAAATCAGGTTGGTGTGGCCGAGATCCATTAATCGCTGGCTCAGACATTTTATTGCTTGCAAAATGGATGGAATACAGAAAGGACAAGGACTCCTCTTCTGTGCCACCTCCCCCCCCCCCATTTTTTAAAAATGAAATTGTGTGGAAAGAGGAAGGGAGACCTTTCAACCATGTAAAGGAACCAGAGGACAGTGTGAAGTATAGGGATGAGTCCGAGTCCTATTGTGAGCCAGAGAGGCCTGGGGTACCACATTTGGCGCATGGCCTGAGATTCCCCATTCCTTGTTTACATTGTCCACATCTCACTACCAGTCTCTCTTTAAAATGGATGTGTTTTATTTTGTGGTACAGCTTCCAGGTGCCCAGGTGTCCCAAAGACTGGTAAGGTCCAGTCCAGGGGTAGGCAACCTAAGGGCCGTGGGCTGGATACGGCCCAATCGCCTTCTCAATCCGGCCCACAGACGATCCAGGAATCAGCGTGTTTTTACATGAGTAGAATGTCCTTTTATTTAAAATGCACCTCTGGGTTATTTGTGGGGCCTGCCTGGTGTTTTTACATGAGTGGAATGTGTGCTTTTATTTAAAATGCATCTCTGGGTTATTTGTGGGGCATAGGAATTCATTCATATTTTTTCTCAAAATATAGTCCGAGGGTCTGAGGGATGGTGGACTGGCCCATGGCTGAAAAAGGTTGCTGACCCCTGGTCCAGTCCCTATGTAGGGTAGCACTTATGCATCCCCAAAGGTGATAATTTGCATCAACTAAAAAAAGAGGACATCCATTTGAGCATGAGAATTTAATTTAAGTGTAGTATAGGTGCAAATGTAGGAGTAATTGACAGAATTTAAACAGATGTGCAATACGTCTCTCCACAGTGGGTAAGACACCAGGTGACGTGTGTCCGCCCAGTCTGCTGTGCAGGTGTTGCTATGTGTTGATGGGGAATCTTCAGACCTTTCTTGATCTGCGCAGCTCTCAAACAGGGGACACATTCAAACGGAGGACTCTGCCTTCCTTGGAGGTTTCCAAGCAGACGTTGGATGGCCATCCGTCATGGATGCTTTAGTTGAGATTCCTACACTGCAGAGGGTTGGACTAGATGAATCTTGGGGTCCCTCCCAACTCACAATTCTATGATTCGGTAAAGGAGGACACATGTGCATCCTATACCTGTGACAAGTACAGGAACAACAGGAGATCTTGGTGCTGTGTAGCAAGTGGCAGCACAGGATTCTCTGGGATCGTACGATTCTCAAGGTCACAGAATCACAGACCTGTAGAGTTGGAAGGGATGATGAGGATCATCTGTTCCAACCCCCTGCAATGCAGGAATCCTTCACCCAATGTGGGGCTCAAACCTACAACCCTGAGATTAAGGGTCTCATGCTCTACCAACTGAGCTATCAGGAGGTCCCTTCATACCTTTATGATTCCGCTAGTGACTTTCAATGGCCTTGGTCCAGTATATCTGAAGGAGCGTCTCCACCCCCATCGTTCAGCCCGGACACTGAGGTCCAGCGCCGAGGGCCTTCTGGTGGTTCCCTCACTGCGAGAAGCCAAGTTACAGGGAACCAGGCAGAGGGCCTTCTCGGTAGTGGCGCCTTCCCTGTGGAACACCCTCCCACCAGATGTCAAAGAGAACAACAACTACCAGGCTTTTAGAAGACATCTGAAGGCAGCCCTGTTTCGGGAAGCTTTTAACGTTTGATGTATTATAGTATTTTAATATTCTTTTGGAAGCCGCCCAGAGTGGCTGGGGAAGCCCAGCCAGATGGGCGGGGTATAAATAATAAATTATTATTATATTATTATTATTATCAATGAAACTGCCTTCCTTTGGCATAAAGGATGGCCTGTACAGTAAGGGCCCATTACATGGTGACTTGAAATCCAATATTTTGTTGCCTGTCCTTCTAATTTCTGTTTTTTTTTCCTTCTGAATTTCAGTGAACCTTCTTGACACGAGCATTGCTCAGAATGAGCTGGGTTGGTTGCCACATCCTCAAGAAAACGGGGTGAGTAGCCAGTACATGTTCAGAAAGAGAACTGGAAGCAATCTACCTGTATATTGAAATGCATGGAGGGGTTTTGTGGCGGTGGTAGTGACACCTCTGGCGGTGATAGGTTGCCATTGGCTGAGGTTCTCTGATGTCAGAGAGGGACAATGCAGGTAGAGGTCTATAGAGAATGAAAGGCAGAAGAGACAGAGGCCTTAGAAAAGATCAGATGAGCTAAGATGGCCCGTTATGCTTTGCCAAAAAAAATTGGCAGACCAAAAAAAAAAAAAGACATAAATTTGCATAAACTCTGTGCATGATAATTTATGTGTATATGTATTCATATGTATGCACAAATGTAGAAATAACTGCTAGAATTTAAATAGAAATGCAAAACATCTCACAAAGGCGGGGAAGATGCCAGGTGACTTTGTTGCCTGTTCAGTCTGCTGACTATTGATGGGCAACTTCTCATTTTTTTCTGAGCTTTAAACCAGACTTAGACTGAAATGGACAGCCCTCAAACAGAGGGCACCTTCAAATATAGGACTGACTACTGACAGCCATTTGGGATCAAGGATTGTCCTCTGTAAAATAGGTTGTGTGGCCACCCTATGTAGGGGCAGGTTGAGAAAACAAGTCACGCCAGGCTCGTCCCAAACGGGCCACTATCCTTTCTTGAGGCCACTGATGCTTGATGTATATTGGGGCAAACATCATGTTCTTGCTCTTGAGCAGATACACTACCTCCCCCTTCTGAAGCCCACACCAAGCCAGAAAGAGTTCCTGGCGCGTACTCAGGTGTAACGGTTTGGGCTGGGAACGTACATGTCAGATTGTCACTGGCGCTCTTTGATTTATTGACACAAAGCCAGCCAGTAATTCAGTGAACCCAGGGGGTCACCTGTCCTCACTTCCTTCAAAAGGAAACAATGATATGTGGCTGGGACAGGAGGATTTGAAGGTCTACTGGGGCAGGGGGAGGTGATGAAGAGAAAAGGGTGGGGGTTGACAAAGAAAGGAAGGCTGGGAGAAAATGGACAAGAGCTACAGATGTGAGGAATGCTGAAGGTGACATTTGGACCTGAAATAACCCGTCAAATCTATGGCTGCATGCTTTTGATGCAGAATAGTAGCTTCACTTTGTAACCAGACATCAGCCCAGCCTTATATTCCAGGCCCGAGTTTTCTACACATGGCTCTTAAAGGTAAAGGTAGGTCCAGTCATGACCGGCTCTGGGGTTGCGGCGCTCATCTCGCTTTATTGGCCGAGGGAGCCGGCGTACAGCTTCCGGGTCATGTGACTAAGCCGCTTCTGGCAAACCAGAGCAGCGCATGGAAACACCGTTTACCTTCCCGCCAGAGCGGTACCTATTTATCTACTTGCACTTTGATGTGCTTTCGAACTGCTAGGTTGGCAGGAGCAGGGACCGAGGAACGGGAGCTCACCCCATCGCGGGGATTCGAACCTCCGACCTTCTGATCAGCAAGTCCTAGGCTCTGTGGTTTAACCCACAGTGCCACCCACGTCCCCTCCACATGGCTCTTGCTTGGCTTTTATAGCTCATCTGTCACAGTTCCTGATCATCTGGCAGCTCCACTTCCAACTCCACTCCCAGCTTTCTCTCTCTCCTCCTCCTCCTCTGAACGTCTCAAAACAGCAAGACAGCTTTTCTTCACTGCAAGGACACTTCCAAATTCCTTCACTTCCCTTTTAAAGCAAGTCTCTGGGCAGAAAACTAAACATATTCAAAAGTTAGGATTGCCTCAAAAATGGGAGAGAGCTCTGTCGAGGCTATTTATTTATTTATTTATTTAAATATTTTTTTTTTTGCTCAACACATAACAAAAAAAGAAAAATTACACCATAATAAGAATACCGTCAGTCACGCCCTACATAAAGAATTAATATAAATGTCATAATCCATAAACTGTAAAGGTTTCTGGAGTACGTTCATCTTAATGATTGAAATCCTTCCCAGGAATGTTAGTCTCAATCTGCTCCAGGTTTCAAGATTCCATTTAATTCCTAGCCAAGTTTTTGTATAGTTGTCCTGGAATAAATTAATATTTTTAGGGGTGACCCAAATACCCAAATATTTCGCTTTCTGGCAGATCCGCAATCCCGATGTTTCTTCTAATTCGTTTTTTTCTTGTTTCTATAAGTTTTTAACTAATAATTTTGTTTTGGTAGTATTCAACTTGAAACCTGCCACCTCTCCAAAGTATTTAATCAGCTCTACCACTCTTATCAAACTTTCTTTAGGGTTTTCACTCATAATAATCAGGTCATTGGCAAAGGCTTTGAGCTTGTGTGTTTTGTTGCCCAGGATGATGCCTTTGACTGATTGATCTTCCCGAATTTGATTGTTCATTACCTCCATTATCATAATGAAAATAAGGGGGGGATAAGGGGCATCCTTGCCTGGTTCCCTTACTAATGTTACACTCCTCCGAGATATTGCCATTAATAATTATTTTGGCCCGCTGTTCTGAGTAAATTGGTCAAAGCTTGAGGCAAAACAAGGGATGGGATGGATGCAGGGACGCGGACTTATAAAAAATATTGGGGGGGCCCGGGAAAGCTCGTGAAATGTAAATAAGCTCATGAATATGCAAATAAGCTCATGAATATGCAAATAAAGTGGCGCCGCCCCCTCGTGAGCGAATAGGGGAGAGCGTGCTGCTGCCTATTAATCAGCTCCGGAACAGCTGATATGCGGGAAACCTGGGGCTAGAGGCAGAAGCCCCCGCCCCCGGGGATTCCCCTGTTCTCGCGGGGGACGGCCGGGGCTCTCCAGCTAGGGCGCGCGGCTGGCTGGCTGGCTGGGGAGGGAGCAGGTGGGGAGGAGGCGGGGGACGGCGGCAAGGGCGCCCGAGATTATTGGGGGGGCTGAGCCCCCCCAAAATTTTTTTTGAGGGGGCTCAAGCCCCCTCAAGCCCCATGGAGTCGGCGCCTATGGATGGATGAGAAGGGAATGGGGAGTTTATGTCAGGACACTGTCTGCAATCCTCATCATGTCTTCTCAGAAGTAAATCCCACACACTCCAGTGGGACTTAGGTAAGTCAGAGTCAGTCTAGGATTGTAGGTTTTGAGGAGAGGAGAGGAAGTGGGGAAAGCAAAGAAAAAGGGGGAGAGAGTAAGACTGAAGTGGGGGGGGGGGACTCTTGTGGATTCACAACAAATGAAATTGCCACCTTGAGCAAAGGTAGAAGAAGCAGGGGACCAGACACCTAGTGAAGGGTGTGTACTAGGAATCTGAAGTCACAGTGCAAGCCTAGTCATGTTTACTAAGAAGCAGGGTTGTAGTTTTTAGCAGGAACCCTTATATTTTTAAAATTAATATGGGGGGGAGGGGGCTGGAACAGATAAACATATGCCAAATGCCCAAGCCAAAAATCCATCTGCATCTCTACAGTCATACCTCAGGTTACAGACGCTTCAGGTTGCGTTTTTTCAGGTTACGGACGCGCCGAAACCTGGAAGTACTGGAACGGCTTACTTCCAGGTTTTGGCTGTCACTCCTGCACAGAAGTGCTAAATTGCGCTTTGCACATGCGCAGAAGTGCCAAATCGCAACCCGTGCGTGCGCAGACGCAGTGCTGTGGGTTGCGGCACTGCGGGTTGCAGACTCTGCAGGTTGCGGACGTGCTTCCTGCACGGATCATGTTTGCAACCCAAGAGTCCACTGTAATCAATAAAGTTGTGGCCATTTCTAACTCAGATCATTGTCTGCTTGGGTTTATTAATCATATCTTACATTTAGCCACTGCCTGGGGGTGGCATGGCAACTGGGCCCGCAATCTATCTATCTGTATAGCCATTGATTGATTGATTGATTGGTTGGTTGGTTGATGAGTTCCCCCATCTTTTTTCCAGAAAAAAAAACACCAATGGCTATTAGTATTTGTTATTTGATTTGTGTTTTCTGGTTTCCTTCTTTAAGAAGCTTTGACTTTTGTATTTCTTTATCCTGGGTGGGGGTGGGGGTGGGGGTGGGGAAACACACAACCCCTTTTATGTGAATTAATTATGTTAATTGTTC
Source organism: Podarcis vaucheri (assembly GCF_965113315.1). Taxonomy (NCBI): domain Eukaryota; kingdom Metazoa; phylum Chordata; class Lepidosauria; order Squamata; family Lacertidae; genus Podarcis; species Podarcis vaucheri. The sequence continues at coordinate 33,415,099 of NC_138755.1, read as the reverse complement.
AAAGCCTTTAGTTTTTTTCTTTTCAGTTCCGAAACCTATAATATAACACCCTGGAGATGTTACACAGTTTCTGTTAAAGAGATTTTCCCAAATGAAATTTTTGAGCAGATCACAGCTTTTTTTTTCTTTTCTTTTTTAAACTTTGTGGAAGACTACCTGGTTATATCTCGAACATTCTTTGGAATGCACTGTAAATCTCCGTTGCCCCCGGGGATTGTCACATACATTTCAGCTTGCCTTTTGATGTTCCTGCAACGCAGTGTGCTAACCTTGAGCATTCCAAATTGCTACCACTTGCTCCCAGTTTAGTGTGGAGGGGTGTGTGTGTGTGTGTGTGTGTCCCCCAAACAGTACCGGATTTACGTATAAGCTAAACAAGCTATAGCTTAGGGCCCCACTCTCTTGGGGGGGCCCCAAAAAAAATTAAAGGGGAAAAAACTGGAGGTACATTTCCAAAATATAAGATAAAAAACAAATAAAATAAAACCTACATACAGCAACAGTGTTCCACTATTAATATACTTCTTCTTAATTGTATTTCAGTTCAACAGTTACTTTGATAAAATACATATTTTGCTATGTGCAAATAGCTTTAGATACCTATTAGGTCCATAAATTACCATGTAGCATATATTCAACACAAAAAACAGTGACAATTTGTTGTTGACAAAGGACAGCTGGACATATACAGGGCCCCATTACCTTCAGTAGCTTAGGGCCTCATCAAAGCTAAATCTGGCCCTGCCCTCAACCTATGGAAAAGGGCGAGGAAGGGGTCCATGCATACAGTTTCCTTGAGCAATAATTCCAAAGTCTTTCTTTTTACATGAGTGTGCTTTATGGGGTTAGTTTCAAGAGCATCCTGGAGACTTATGGGGATTTTGTAATTCCTTTTTTATTTACAACTACAGTGGTACCTCAGGTTACAGACGCTTCAGGTTACATACGCTTCAGGTTACAGACTCCGCTAACCCAGAACTAGTGCTTCAGGTTAAGAACTTTGCTTCAGGATGAGAACAGAAATCGTGCTCCAGCGGCACAGCAGCAGCAGGAGGAGGCCACATTAGCTAAAGTGGTGCTTCAGGTTAAGAACAGTTTCAGGTTAAGAACAGACCTCCGGAACAAATTAAGTACTTAACCCGAGGTACCACTGTATAATTGAGAAGTTGAGCAGCATGGGTACATGCTTTGCAGGCACACTGGTGGGCAGTGCTAGCCTAATATTGTGTCCGTAACACCAAAGTAATAGCAGCCCGTCTCTGTTTTCCTCTGACTAGCCTGATTCACAATGTCTTTCTTTTTAATTCTCTTGACAGACACACACAGAGGCAGAACCCTCTTTTGGTTTTCCAGGGCCAAACTAAATACAATAAAAATAATGTCATTAGCCCTTGCATGTTTGCTTGTTTTCAGAATCTGCACTTGGCATGGGGGCAGGAAAAACTGAATTGGGATCAGGGTGCGAGAGATAGGGAAGCCTTGACCCTTTGACTCAGCTGTTATATATAAACCAATCCGACAAGGGATAATGCCAGGATGCCATCACATCTAGTCTGACCCTCAGCCCCATCCCAGCAGGTTTGGTGTGCCTTCTATTCCTGGGTTAAGAAGCACCAGTTGATCATTAATGCCCATTCAGTAAGTAACTTCCTCTGTACAAAATCTTAGGCAGATGATCCTTTTTTGCTTTGTAGAATAGTAGAAACACGGTGGTAGCCCACATTTTCATCAAGTGTGCTACAAATTAAGTCCATAATATGAGACAGTATTACATCATTGCACCTTACCATTCAGTGCCTTTTGTGGGGGGTGGGATACTTTGGGTGGGTCTGGAAAAAAGAGGGCTGGAATAGGGTTGTTATACGTCCAGAATACAGTCATACCTCATGTTACGTTTGCTTCAGGTTGCGCATTTTCAGGTTGCGTCCCGCGGTGATCCGGAAGTCCCGGAAAGGGTTACTTCCGTATTTCGCTGCTCACGCATGCACAGACGCGCAAAATGGCCGAAGCGGCAAATCACGACCTGCGCAGACGCGGGTTACATTCTTTACAGGTTGTGAACGGGCTTCCGGAACGGATCCCGGATCCCGTTCACAACCAGAGGTACCACTGTACTTCAATTGTTGAGCTTTGCCCAACAACTTTGCCCAGAACAGCTCAACAGCTTTTGTTAAGTTGTGGGTGAACATATCAGACGACACAGCGATTCTTCAAACAGCTCTTGTTTATTCACAGGCCAGGACAGAATTGAACTGAAGGGTTCAGTCAGCCTGCTTATATAGAGCTCCAGTACAACGTTACTGTAACAACTCTCTAAAACTATCCAATCACTGAACATCACTTTCGATCCCTTATTTGCATACTTATCTATAGTATCCCCCTGTTGGCCAGGGTAAGAACTTCAGTACATAACAGCTTTTCTGTCTGGATTTTGACTGTTTGAAATATGGCAACCCTCTGCTGGAACTCGCCATGAATGCCTCCCTTGTTCTGTTATAATGACAATGGCGCCCACCTGAGAGATGCCGGAATAAGTTCCAGTGAGTTCTGGCTGAAAAAAGGCCCCTGGTCTAGTTCATACGCTCCAACATTCTTCAGATGAAAATAGGGACATTTTCCACTCCCACCCCCCTCCGAAGCTCAGAGCATTTCTACCACCCTGCGCTCTGCCTGTACCTCAGAGCTGCTGCTTCACGCGCTTGGCACTGGTAGCAGGCTCTGCTCCTCCTCGCTTGCTCTCCAGCAGCCGTGACGAGTTGCCCAAGTAAGGAATCAAACGAACTCCTGTGTTGCAAAGAGAACGTCAGCAATGTCTAGGCAACACGATGACCATGTACATATGCAGTAGACAATTGTTATAGAATTCCTTCCAACCATAACAAATACGAAATGAAATCTTTAGTCTCAAAGTCTCTGAAAATCTTTAAGTGAGGCGAGGTACCAGACTTTGTACGATGTAAGACAAGCTGTGAAGCTTTGTGTATTCGGCAAATATGATGTCCAACACAGAACAGTGATTCCGGATATTGACTACTGTTTTGTAGGATTCTTTGTTAGCGTGGTGGGAGGATATAGAATTGCTTCATAAACCCATTTATTTCGAATGAATGTAAGTAAATGGAAATAGCAAATGCTGTGGAACAGTGCTCATGTAGTCAATATCCGTACATAGTCTGGTACCTCGCTGCATTTAAAGATTTTCAGAGACTTTGAGACTAAAGATTTCATTTCGTATTTGTTATGGTTTGAAGGCATTACATAAATATTGTCTATTGCGTATGTACATGGTCATCGTGTTGCCTAGACATTGCTGCCAAGGAAGGAAGTCGGCAGCAGCAGCAGCAGCCATGGAGAGGCAACAGAATGCTCCCTCGCAGCTGCCACTGCTGCCACCACTGTCCCTCAGGGCAATCACAGGCTCATGGTCATCCTCAAGATCTACAGCAGTGGTGCTGGCAGAGAAAACAGGCATTCTGGGATCAAATCAGAAGCTGGGCTGGCTTTTGTAATCCCAGGACTGTCCCTGGAAAATAGGGACACCTGGAGAGTATTCTAATTTATTGAGTTAGGGAGCAGGCAGCAGTTTAGGGCTAGAAGAACCATAGGCCTCATTCTACCATGTTATAAGCAACTTTGGGTCTTCAATGTGTCTAATCACGACAATATTTTATACATCAAAATAATATTTTATACATCAAGATGATTACGGAACAGAAAATGGGGTGGTTGTAATCCCCAAAGCCCTGGTGAAATGTACAAAGTTTCATCAGGTTTCTGAAGCCCAGAAAGAAGCTAGCAAGGCATGTTTCAACAGAGCAAGTTTTCTACCTGTGGTGCCACTCCAGTGAAAGCCCTGCTCCTTGTAGGTGTCAGTTTTGCTTTAGTCACAAACCACACTTGGTGCAGAGCTTTATTAGATGACTTAAATTCAGCAGGTTCATATCAGAGGAAGTATTCCCTAAGGTGTCCTAGTCCCCAAATTATGTAGGGATTTTTTAACACAAGCAACATCTTGAATTTAGCCTTCAGAGCGATGGGCGGGGAATGAAGTAGTTCTCTCAGCTAGGCCACTCTTGACAGTGGCAAGGCTTTCTCATGTAAATGCATGAGCATGCTTCATAGCGCTATGATGAATCAACATTAAGCATTATTTTGCAACAGGGAGCGACTGACAGCCAATGTGGTTCCTGGTGCATTAGGGTCACTATCTAGCCATTCTTGTAATTACTGGCTATTGTAGCCAGGCAACCATCTCAACAAACATTGCTCAATATGCTTCTTTGCCCCGTTATTCTAGCTGGCTCTGAAGCCTCAGGCATGCCCCAATCGCAAATTTTGTCAATTATTTCCTTGCAGACAAAGAGAAAGAGTCCATGGCCTGACGTTAGCCTTTGATATTTGTGTGCCTGTTTACACGTCGTCGACTGGCCTTGGCGTGAGTAAAGGGTAAAGGCTATGGCTCTTGTAACCTGGAGCTGCCCTTTCAGGGGGAAAAGAGGAAGGGCAACTGTGACTATCTGATGCCACCCTGAAAGGAGCAAAGCCATACAGTCAGAGGGAGGAACTGACCATTGGACTGGGCAGCCCTCAAAGAGGAGACACCTTCAAACCGAGGGCTAACCTCTGTAAAGGAGGATGCCTTGGCACCCTAAAAGCATGGGATATTCTTCTGAGCTATGGGCTCTCCCCTGTGTATAGTTAGGCTTCCTAGATGTGAGTATAACTATATCGAGGAAATTAAAGAGTTTTTAAAATGACTCAAAGATGCTTGTGGTTAAAACATGAAAATGAACGTGCTGTGAAATGTTGCCAGAAAAATCTGAATGTAATCAATTCTCACTGAGATGGTTAAACCTCTTGGCACCTCTCTCGTAATTTAGCAATCACCAAGAGTGAGCGGTTGGGAAAGAGATCAGGGAAGTGGGAAGGGCCGACCCATTTACACGCACATTTCTTGTTAGCTAGCTATTTCTCAGAAACAGTAATAGATACTGGGTAAAGGTGAACCCAGTAAAGTTTCCCTAATGAGATACAGTGGTGCCCCGCAAGACGAGTGCCTTGCAAGACGGAAAACTCGCTAGACAAAAGAGTTTTCCGTTTTGGAGGTGCTTCGCAAAACGAATTTCCTATGGGCTTGCTTCGCAAGACGACAATGCCTTGCGAGTTCCTGCTGGTTTTTTTTCCTCCCCCCCCCTTTTTCTAAGCCGCTAAGCCGCTTATCAGCTGATCCGATAAGCCGCTAATAGCGCTAATCCGCTAATCCGTCAATGGGCTTGCTTCGCAAGACGAAAAAACGCTAGACGAAGAGAATCACAGAACGGATTCTTTTCGTCTTGCGAGGCACCACTGTATTGTAGCTGGATTTCGCTCCAAAATGGCCAAAATTCAGGGTTTGACCGAAAGTTTCAGGGTTGTTGTTTTCTGCTTCTTTTGGGTTCTCAAGGAAAAGTAGATAAATCTCAGGGTAAGAGGTAAAGCTAAAGGGACCCCTGACCATTGGGTCCAGTTGTGGCCGACTCTGGGGTTGCGGCGCTCATCTCGCTTTATTGGCCGAGGGAGCCGGCCTACAGCTTCTGGGTCATGTGGCCAGCATAACTAAGCCACTTCTGGCAAACAAGAGCAGCACACGGAAACACCGTTTACCTTCCCGCCAGAGCGGTACCTATTTATCTACTTGCACTTTGACGTGCTTTCAAACTGCTAGGTTGGCAGGAGCAGGGACCGAGCAACGGCAGCTCACCCCGTCGCGGGGATTCGAACCGCCGACCTTCTGATCGGCAAGTCCTAGGCTCTGTGGTTTAACCCACAGTGCCACCCGCGTCCCTCAGGGTAAGAAGGTGGGTGCAAAAAGGCAAATTGTTTTCTGCCTTCTCTTCCAATGCTTAAAAAAACGAACCACTTCCTTTTTACAACAGGTTTTATTTTTATTTTTTGGTGTTGGTATTTATTTTGCTCTTTTTCTGTGGAAGAGCAACAGCGAGGAGAACACTACTAAAACTGGCATAGGCAATGTATCTGGGCACATATGAGGTATAGAGAGGGAATGACTCTGCACTGGAGATGAGACAAAAGATGCTTGAAATCTGTATTTTTTTTAAAAGATAAATAAATCACGAAGTGCCTCCAGGTTCTACCCACTGTGCTGCAAAGCAAGGTTCCACATGCATGGGAGGCAGGCAGAATATTAGTGCAGATTTTGTTTGGTTTATTTTCTTAAATGAAAGAAAACATTTATTTAAGGCAAGTTCTGTTCGTGTTTAGGACTACTATGCACCATTTGCTGCTAAACCTTGGGCAGCAAAATCTCTCTTGGGCTGGCCTTGATACTTGGCAAACCCTATTCATGCTCAGTACCTGTTACTCCAGGCATTTGTGGCTGGGGGAAATGTTCCTCAAGAGATCTTTGCTTTGTTATGTTGTGTCTGCTTTGTGTTGAAGTTTTCTCAGCCTTCTCCTGCAGAGTGGGGCTTGTCTGGTTTAACTGAGTTGTGTAGACGTCAAAGAGTGTGCAGCAAGTTTTTCATTCCTTCTTCTGGTTCAGTTAGGTAAAATCTTTCAAAAAGCCCAGGGCACTCAGCTGCTTAGGATCTGATTTAGGATGTGTGTTTGTTTGATTTGTATTTAGTATATTTGTTGGTGGAACAGTTCCACAGAGCGCTCCATATTTGGGGATATCTGGTGGTTATGCTTATGCGTGAGATGTCATTTTGTGTTTTTGCGCATGCGCGAGTGCCTAAACCTGGAAGTAACCCGTTCCATAGAATCATAGAATCATAGAATCATAGAATCATAGAGTTGGAAGAGACCACAAGGGCCATCGAGTCCAACCCCCTGCCAAGCAGGAAACACCATCAGAGCACTCCTGACATATGGTTGTCAAGCCTCTGCTTAAAGACCTCCAAAGTAGGAGACTCCACCACACTCCTTGGCAGCAAATTCCACTGTCGAACAGCTCTTACTGTCAGGAAGTTCTTCCTAATGTTTAGGTGGAATCTTCTTTCTTGTAGTTTGGATCCATTGCTCCGTGTCCGCTTCTCTGGAGCAGCAGAAAACAACCTTTCTCCCTCCTCCATGTGACATCCTTTTATATATTTGAACATGGCTATCATATCACCCCTTAACCTCCTCTTCTCCAGGCTAAACATGCCCAGCTCCCTTAGCCGTTCCTCATAAGGCATCGTTTCCAGGCCTTTGACCATTTTGGTTGCCCTCCTCTGGACACGTTCCAGTTTGCCAGTGTCCTTCTTGAACTGTGGTGCCCAGAACTGGACACAGTACTCCAGGTGAGGTCTGTTCCGGTACTTCCGGGTTCGGCACGGTCCGCTACCCGAAAATGTGCAACCCGCAGCGTTCGTAACCTGAAGGTATGACTGTACTCTACATCCTCCACTGAGGCATAAAGCACAGGATCCAACAAAATGAATCTCTAAATGCATGAGAGCAGAGTTCTCATAATATTACATTGGTGAATACTTTCCTTACTTTTGTACTATGCTTGGCTACGTACAAACTTGTAACTGAAATAATTTTTTGTGGTTTTATTTGTTGTTTGTAATGTTTAATGAAATAACAAAAATTGTGTAAAAGAAGGAGAAAGAAATGTGTTCAGATGCTACTGACACACATAAATAACTATGCATTTATATTTACATGTTTCTTAGGGTCAGTCACCTAGAAAAGTTAATTACAACTTTAGAACCACTCCATTTAACCAATAACCGTATCCATTAATTATGCTGCTAATTAATTTTATGGAGCAACATATATTTTAGAAGGACATTTTCTGTGGAAACATATAGCAGCAGAAAATGTTCTGGGAAATTTCTGCCCCACCTTACTTGATGGGATGGATTTAATTACATCTGTCCACCGGTCTTATAATTCTCATGTTCAGTCATCAACCATTTCTCAAATGTAGTTCGGAATATGGTTTAAATTCATCCGAAATGTTAAATCTGCAACGCGTTTCCAGCATTTCGTTTTGCGTTTGGTGCCAAATTCACAGCTCAGAAAATCTGCGTTATTATACTCCTTCCAAAGATTTCCATGCTTATTGTTTCAAAATTAAAATGCTTCCGAAACAGAAATGCTTACTGCTGAAAAACAAACTAATTATATGTTGAAGAATACAAATGGAGAAGTAGGCAGAGGAATAATTGTTATGTTACGTATCACAAAAAAAACAGGTAGACCAACAAGAAACCACTAGCAGGGAAGGGCCCTTGTTTTTTGGGTCCTGACTGTGGGTTTCCCACAGGACTCTGGTTGACGTCTGTGAGAACAGGATGCTGGACTAGATAAGCCATTGGTCTGATCCAGCAAGCTCTTCTTATGTTCTTATCTTTTACAGCAGATTGAATAAGATGTATTTTCAATATGAGAGACAAATGGATATCATTTAGATTTATCAGGTATGGCAATCCTCCTAGATGAGAGCAGGAGTTTCTGGACGAGTTTTTCCTCACTGCCCTCCAAGCCACAGCCTCAAGTAACAAGCAGCTATTGTTGCATGGCTTTCTGTTGGTGTTATTGCTGCTGCTAACTAATTAAATTTATATACAGTCATACCTTGGAAGTCGAACGGAATCTGTTCCGGAAGTCCGTTTGACTTCCAAAACATTCGGAAACCAAAGTGCGGCTTCCTGCAGCCAATCAAAACTGCGTAAGCCCCATCGGATGTTTGGCTTCCCGAAATAGTTCGCAAACCAGAACAGTCACTTCCGCGTTCGGGAGCCAAAGCGATTGAAAACTAAGCTGTTTGAAAACCAAAGTACAACTGTACTGCCTTCATCCGAAGATCTCAGGTTGGTTCACAAGATCAAAGTTTTCCAGTGTGCTTTCAGTTTTCCAGTATTAAACCAGCACTGAGTGTACTGCACTAACCAAAGAAATAGTTCCATCTTTATGGGACTGAAAAAGACAAGATCTGATGACACTAAGGCCATAATACAGAACTCCCTTACACGGGCGTAGCCAGGATTTCGGGGGGTGGGGAGGGCAGAACCGAGCTATCTGTAATATGATTGGTCAGTTAGTTAAGTATTTTTATTTATTTACTTGATTTAGGGGGGCAGCTGCCCCCCCACCTATGCTCATGTTCCCTTATGTGAAATAGTGTAGCAGGAGTTGCAGCCCCTCCAAAGGCTTATGGAGAGTAAATATCATCATCATCAATCTTTATTACGGTCCAGAGACCCAACAAACATTACAAATTAATACAGAGTTCATACAGTCTACCTCCAGGTTAATCAAGCACTTTGTTTGGAATATATGTGTGTGTGTGTGTGTGTGTGTATAGAACGTTGGAGGCTATACACCACACCCCTCAACAGTATTTATAGGAACTCAAATACCAGACTCTGCTCTGTTCCAGTAACAAGAAGCCGAAAGCACCAGCCTGAAGATGACGAGTGAGACCTCGTCGAAACGTCGCCCAGACACCCCGACTCTTACACGGGAAGACACCCGAAGACACCAAAACCTGCATATATATATATATATATATATATATATACACACACACACACATTAATTCCAAATTATAAAGAATTACATGCAAATCTCCTTCTGGGTTGCATTGCAGGGGACCTTCCAACTCAATTCTATGGTTCTATGTATGCATATACATTAACCTCTGTAAGCTGCTGAAGGGGTTGCAGTACCTCCTGGCACACTATCTCACATATAGTGGATCTATTTTATCACCTCTGTGATCTAGGACCTCAAAAGTGGCTTTTTTGATCTTAGCTAAGATTGCTCTAATGGAGCGGTGCCAAACTTTAGTACAGAATTCAAATTTGCGAAATTTTCAAATTCGTAAACAGAATCAAGTTTCACGTCCCACTGAGATTTGAGGCTGGTGGAGTTCCTGATAAGTAGTCAGACTGGCCACCTGATGCTGTGGAAAGGAATTTAATGTAGACGTTTCCCTTGGGTGGCAGTGAACTCTGTGACCCTTTGAACACCGTTTTCACAGTCATTGCTCAATAGCGGCGCTCGCCTAAAGCAGCACATTGTGGTGTAAGGATTTTAGCAAGGAGTTTATGTTTTTTTGTGGACACAGGGTACATCTCCTGCCCTCATTATCAGATAGTCTTAAGTGTTGGCCTTGGATTGCTTATCTAAAAGTGTTTTGTACTCAAGGCTTAAAGGTCTTCTGTGCCTCTGCTCATGGTTGGTGTGGAACAGAAGGTAGAACTGAGGCATCTGTATTGCAAATGTCTATTTTGTACAATGCAGGTTTTATTCCTGTTGGGTGCAGTCTGCATGCATGGAAGACCCTTGGGCAGTAATAGGACACGTTTCCTGGGCACCCCTCCTTCAGTTAGTCCTCCCTCAGTGAGTCTACCTCTTCACCACCATTGTCACCAACTACTGCAACTCCTTTTCCTCATGATTGCTACTACCCACTTGCTTAAAGGTAAAGGGACCCCTGACCATTAGGTCCACTTGCGGACGACTCTGGGGTTGCAGCGCTCATCTCGCTTTACTGGCCGAGGGAGCCGGCGTACAGCTTCCAGGTCATGTGGCCAGCATGACTAAGCCGCTTCTGGCGAACCAGGGCAGCGCACGGAAACGCCGTTTACCTTCCCGCCGGAGTGGTACCTATTTATCTACTTGCACTTTGACGTGCTTTCGAACTGCTAGGTTGGCAGGAGCAGGGACCGAGCAACGGGAGCTCACCCCGTCGCAGGGATTCGAACCGCCGACCTTCTGATCGGCAAGTCCTAGGCTCTGTGGTTTAACCCACAGCGCCACCCACTTGCTTGCTTGAGCAAACTGGCATTGGCGTCTACTGCTCCTTGTTGTTGTTGGAGGTGTTGGGATGCAACTCAGCTTGTACTGAAGACTTGTGGGTCTGCACTAGATAAAGTAGCAGGAGAGAGGAACTTCTCTAGACTGTCCTTTAACCTGTGCTGACCTTGCTTCAGGTGCTAGGCTGATACTTTCAGAGTTGCATATTTCCTTCTTCCTCCTAACCTTGGGAGAAGATACATCTCTCTGTGTGTCTCCTACTGATAACAAAGGGCAGGCATGGCTCGTTGTTGGAACTAGGAACTTTCCTATCAAATATGTCTTTCCTTTAATAAAGTTAGCTTTTTTATTTTCCTGAACGCAGAGTCTCAGTTATGGCCAAGGGCAAGGTGTGCTTATCCAGCAACCATTCAGTACTCAGTTCAAATCCCATTTTTAGGTCTTTTTTATACTTATCAAAATATATACAAAGGTTTATACCCAATACAGAGTATTTTTTTATACTACACTTTAAAAATCTAATCTAAAAAAAGAACAAAAGCAAAGAGAAGGGGAAAAGAAAAGAAAAAAGAGAAAGAAAGAAATGGGAAAAGATAAAAACACTTCCATTTCTCTGTCTGTCAGCTAAATATAGTACCACTCATTAACATCCAACCATTCCATTTTCTATAAGCCAATAATTTTTCCGTCTTCAAACCCCTTTCACGCAAAAAGTCCATAAGAAGATTCCAATCCTTTAAAAAATGACAGTAATTGTTTTTCTCTAATTAAACACATTAACTTTGCCATCTCAGCTAAGTCTAATAATTTTATCAGCCACAGTACGTAGTAGGGCTGTATCTTTCCATCCTTGTGCACATAAGAATCTCACCGCAATTCAGATTCCAAGCTTACATGTTAAGCTGTGCATAAGTTCCAAGACTTCTCACCACCAACATTGCCTGACCCTGAGCAAGCGGTGTGTGAACAAGTAGGCCGCAGTGATGAAGGGGAGGAATGGGTCCTGGAGGGGTCTTGTAAATGGGCCCCCTCCTTTGGTGCTGGCCCTGTTTTGAGTTGTAGCACATGGGGGGGTGAAACTCTGAAACTGCTGCCTACCAGGGGTGAAGCGAAGCAGTAGTGGGGGCATGGTTGCATGGCTGTACTGATGGAAGTGCCAGATTAGCAGGGGTGCAGATGGCAGTGCAACTGCTCAGCCTCAACTTTGCTGCTATCCTGCCCCAGCTTAGGTCCAGATAAGTCAGAGTGACATGGGTGTCGGGATGGTGGTTCTGCAATCTTAGGCTTTTAGGCAAGGCCTGCAAGCACACTCCTGTAACTAGCACTATGTGTTCAGTCCTTGTTAGCCTGGCTGCCCGAAGCTTTTGCTTCCTCAGAAACTTCTGGTCCTCCCTTCGAATTGCAATGGGAACCTTTTGGGAGTATGTAATAAGAGCCTGATGGCTCTGGCCAGTTGAGTCCAGCATCCTGTTCCCACAGTGGCCAACCAGATGGGAAGCCCAGAAGAAGACAGCACTCTGCTCCTGCAGTTTCCAGCAACTGGTATTCCTTTGACAGTAGAAGGTTCTTGTTCCTGTCTTCTCAACTTTTGCCAGGGCTTACTGGTTACCTATCAGCTGGGTGTGTGTTCCTGGGCCCTGGCTCCTGCAGTCACCCAACTGCTCTATCTCAGCTGGACCTCCTTTGGTACCTGGGACATGAAGACAGGATGCTTGGACACAAGGGTTGCCAGATTCCAACCTAGAGATAGTGCCCATTCCTTTAAGAATTCATGGGGAACAGGTGTGGATTCAGCCGTTGTACCTGACTGATCTTCCACTAGTCACTTCTTCTCGATCTGCTGCTTTCAGGGAAGCAGGAATCCTGACTGCTACATTAGGGAAGGTGAAAGAGGGTGAAGGGACTGGAGACTCAATGAATGCATTCTCTTCCACTGCTTTGGACATTTCACACAATCAGGCAGGATCTCTGTATCCCAGCCTGTCAACCCTGCCAGGGAGAGTGGTATTACCCAGCCTTGTGTTGGCAGAGGAGGCCCTCCTGGTACTTTCAACACCTTCAGAAGTTGGCTTGGAGGGGTGGCAGCCAGGACACGGCATTATTTACGGCAGCCACTGAGCTGTGGAAATCCCTCCCCACAGAGGAAAAATCAGGCACGTTCATTGTGTAGGTTTAGTCATATGCTGATGACACACCTCTACCTTGACTCTTGATACCTGATATATATGTTTTTAGGACGCACCCTGTTCTTTCGATTGTATATTGTTTAAACTATTTTAGTACTGTATGTTTACATTGATGTAACCCACCCTTCTTAAGGGGGAGGGTGGGTAGGAAATCTCATAAATAATAGTAATCCCTACATTTTCAACTGGGGGTGTCAGAAGTTGTACCAGGACCATATATAGGCAAAGTACATACAACTGAGACGCAGCTCTTGCCAATGTAACCAAGTATAAGGACACCTGGTACTTTAGCAGGGTTGCACTTTAATATATCATTGTTTTCCCTGAAGTCAGCGATCCACAGAGACAGATTTGGCTTTTCTCCTTCCAACATTAGTTCTTAGCAGTTATCACTAATGTTCTTTCTTAATAAATGTTCATCTGGTTTACAAGTTGTTCTGCATAAACTGGTGGAAAGCATGATTAAAGGTAAATTATCAAGAACGAATCTTGCAACAGAAAAATCAACAAAGCTTCTTGGAAAGCCTGACTGACCTTTTACAATTCTCTGAAAGTGTCATTAGCCACATGGGCACAGTGATCCTGTAGAAATTGTCTACTTGGACTTTCAAAAAGCTTCGGCTAAAATTCCTCAGCAAAGACTCCTGAGTAAACTTAGCAGCCATGGGATAAGAGGACAGGTCCTCTTGTGGATCGGTAACAGATGCTAGAACAGGAAGCAGAAAGTGGGAATAAATGCCCATTCTCACAATGGAGAGATATAAAAGGGGAGGCCCCAGGGGGCCTGTGTTTTCAAATTTGCTCATAAATTATCGGGATTTAATAATGTGCAGTGAAGTGCCTAACTTTACTGATGACACCAAATTATTTAGAGTGGTAAAAAAAAAAGGATTGTGAAAGAATAGCTCAAAATATATTTTTTGTGGATGAGTGGGCATTAAAATTGCAGTTGTGGTTCAGTGTAAAGAAATGTATACTGATGCATGTTGGGGCAAAAAATCTTAACTCCACATGTTCACCAATGGTATCTGAGTTGGTGGTAAGGATATCCCAGGACATACAGTGGTACCTCAGGTTACATACGCTTCAGGTTACATACGCTTTAGGTTACAGACTCCGCTAACCCAGAAATAGTGCTTCAGGCTAAGAACATTGCTTCAGGATGAGAACAAAAATCGTGCTCTGGCAGCGCGGAGGCAGCAGGAGGCCCCATTAGCTAAAGTGGTACCTAAGGTTAAGAACAGTTTCAGGTTAAGAACGGACCTCCGGAACGAATTAAGTACTTAACCCGAGGTACCACTGTACGAAGGAATTGTAATGTGGACAGAGGCCACCACACTAAGAGACACATGTGCCTCTGCCTCCCATGCTGCATCAGTTTCCAGGCTGCCACATTTCAGACTGTAGGTGAGGAACTGAATGTTTCAAAAGTTCCCCATTTTGTTTTATTTTAATTTTAATCCCTCATAACAAAAGCTGTTGCTCACTCAAGAAGGTGGGCGAGAATGCTCTCCCTGACACACTAGTTTTATATGTCTGGAGAGTTGTTTTGTTTTGTTTTAATGTGTGGGAGCGCTCAAATAGTCAACCTCTCACTTGCAATCTGAAGTACAGTCAACAGCAAAGGATTTGTCATGTCAAGCTGCAGATTGGATGGCTTGGCTCTATACAAAAGAGGTTTATAGGTGACAGACTCGGCAAGAATACCTGCATCGGGCGACATGTACCATCATGAGGGCAATCCCACAGAGGCTTGTTTCAGGTGATCCATCGCAGCTCCCTTTGTACAGAAAGGAACATGTGATCCACGAATGCAGCCTGTGACTCACGCAATTACAGCTTCAACTAACTTTGCTTGCTTTGCATGTATGGGCAGTTATTACCTCCTTTTGTCTCATTCACCTTACTCACCTCTTTACTTTGGAGAGCAACAAGAGCAACTGCAGTGTGGGTGCCACCAAGTCATTTTGGCAAGCTTTGGATAACTCCTTAGGAATCCGCCTGCAAAAAGAGCAAGCAGACTAGAATGGTTGTCTGTGCAATGTGTGCATGGGACGGGGGGAAGTGCTCTAAGTGGGTTTGTTTGCCCCCTTGCTTCGTTTTTGCAAAGAACAGTGGGCCTTAGTAGCTCCAGGAGGCGTCCTTGAGGAAGGCACAGCTTTGTGCAGCTGCCTGGGAGAAAGGGACTGGTGTAGAATTCTACAGAAGTTATTTCGGTCCTGTGATGCACTTGGTAGGACACAACTAGATATTTTAAAAGAAAAAAACATTAAGGAATTGCTTAAGGAATTTAGGATGTGGGTGGCGCTGTGGGTTAAACCACAGATCCTAGGACTTGCCGATCAGAAGGTTGGCGGTTCGAATCCCCACGACGGGGTGAGCCACCCTAGCAGTTTGAAAGCACGTCAAAGTGCAAGTAGATAAATAGGTACCACTCTGGCGGGAAGGTAAACGGTATTTCTGTGCGCTGTTCTGGTTCGCCAGAAGCGGCTTAGTCATGCTGGCCACATGACCTGTAAGCTGTATGCTGGCTTCCTCGACCAATAAAGCAAGATGAGCGCCGCAACCCCAGAGTTGGTCACGACTGGACCTAATGGTCAGGGGTCCCTTTACCTTTACCTTGTGAAATGTTCCGCGAATGACCAGAGGGGGAGCACACAAAATAATGATAGCCCACATTTTTTAATACAGTGGTACCTCGGGTTAAGTACTTAATTCGTTCCGGAGGTCTGTTCTTAACTTGAAACTGTTCTTAACCCGAAGCACCACTTTAGCTAATGGGGCCTCCTGCTGCTGCCGCGCCACCGGAGCATGATTTCGGTTCTTATCCTGAAACAAAGTTCTTAACCCTAGGTAATATTTCTGGGTTAGCGGAGTCTGTAACCTGAAGCGTAAGTAACCCGAGGTACCACTGTAGAGACCTGCACCCCAATTTCCTGTACATGAAGAAAGCAGTACACCCTTTGCCTGGGCTGCAGGAAACATGATCCCTTAGAGCTAAGAGAAATTTAATTTGACCAACTTCTATTGCTGGTTTTGGTGAAAACTTGAATTGCTGAGTTTCTCTTTTCGTTTTAAATTTAAGCCTATTTTAAAATATACTCCTTACCCTTCCCTTCCTTTATTCAAATGGTAATTTAGCCAAAAGATGGTATAAAAGATTTGCTGAAACTTGAACTCTGCACATGCACAGACCATATAGGAATTCCAATCTTGGCTGCTGGGTTCAATCTGGCTAAGAGAGAACAAGCACCACAAGTATTTAGTTGTGTTTAGTCATAATTTAGTCACACTTAGACCTACTGAAATCAGTGGGACTTAAAATTTGTCTTTGAGTATATGCAAAGTGCCTTTTACCTCATCAGTGAAACTGCATCCTGTACCCTTCAAGTTGGGGAGAATAGATTCCAGAGCCACATTCTCTGCCCGAATTGCCTAGAACTTGCCTTCTTTGCCACTATGCTGTGCAACCAAAACGTGCTCTGTCACCCTCCCCAAAAGTGGGGGAGACTATTCCTAATCTTCTCTCGCTCCACAACTCTGTTCCAGCTCCTCTTCACAAAAAGGCGGGGGACACGCCTATTTTTCATTACATTCCTCCCTCCACCTTCCTGGCCACAGATAAAGCTTTCTGCACAAATAGACAAATTCTTGCCAATTATTCAAAGTTCATTGAGATCTACATATGACCTCAGGAAACACCTATTTCCAAATACACACACGCACGTAGAAATCCCATTAATACCAATGGGAATCACCCCCCGTGTCTAATTGGTGCATGGGGATGGGCAATTTTTTCTAGTTTAAACTGCCTCTCCTCATGTGCTGCAGTCACAATAAACCACCCACTCCTGCAAATACCTAATATTTAATTTAAAAAAAAAAACAGCCATGGTTACTAATCACACTGTTAAAGTAACATCTGTTTATCATCAAGTGGATAAGTGCTTTGATTTGTGAGATCTCTGACTCCAGGCAGAGGGTATGCCTGTAAAGTTTGGGATAAGGGTACATTTAGGGTGCTTTGTGGAGGCCCAAGATTGACATGGGGGAAATTCACAGCTGCCAAAACAGGTAAACAGGTTTGGGCTAGAACATGACAATGTTTAATTTAGTCTCATCTGAAGATGATTCACCTACAGTAGAAGAGATGCATTTTCTCAATCTTGCTTCTGCCAAACATAACACAGTCATCATCTCTTTTGCAAATTTTATATTTAGCAATTGGTAATTGACTTAAATAGTTTTCTCCTACAGGAAATTTCTGTGGAATTTCTAAAGGCACCATTCCATTTGTTTGTTTGTTTTAATACAGTCACTCACCCTTTGAAATTATAGGCGTGCTTCAATATTTCTTCATGTTTGTTTGCTTTATTATTCTGTAGTACAGCATCATGCACAGTGATTGTGCTGTACAGATACTGTATTAATAATCTGAGTGTTTGATGTGTGTATGTGTGTGGAGTCTAAACTCCCAACACTCTTAGATGCCTGCCTAGTTGTGGCCGTCCCATCCAAATACTTTGAACATAAGAAAATCCCGATTTTTTGGGGGAAGCAATTTCCTATATAAAAAGGGGAGGTTCAAGTAGGATGACAAGACTTACTGGTCCTTCAGATAACCTTCTTTTATTGAGTTTGCAAACACCTAGCTAATCAGGAGCACATAGGTGCTTGCTGAAGTTCCAGCAAGTGGTTAGTTCTAGATCAACACCCAAGACTAATCCATGGCAAGTATTTAGGATATTCTCCCTCATTTTATTCTTGTTGGCGGCCTTGGGCTCAATCAGCATGTATTCAGGATGCTCTGAACTAGCCACATTGCTGTTCTTTTGGGAGAGAGACAGAGGGAAGCTACAGAAGGAGCAATCAGGTTGTGTTGTTTTAGCTTAAAGAAGGAGAAGGATGAGATGTTTTGGTTTCTGTGCTGATAAAAAAGGCTTCCTTTATTGCAGCACAGCACTCCCCCAGACCCATTAGTCTTTTTCTCCATAACCTCTGTTTCCCCAATCTCTCCCTCTCTGCTTAAACTCTGTGTCTGTGTAATTGCTCTGCCAATTGCGACTTCCAGCTACCACTACCTCTACCTGCAGTTGGCTGCCCTGCCTTCTGCCCCACCAGCCCTAGTGATCAGAATCCTGCTCCTACTGCAGGGGTGGCTAACCCCCCAGTCTGGGGACCTGATTCAGCCCCTCAAAGCAATTTTTCTGCCCTCCTCCCCTGTCTTACCAATTTACCCTATGCTAAGAGAAACAACGAGGGACGTGGGTGGCGCTGTGGGTTAAACCACAAAGCCTGCCGATCAGAAGGTCGGCGGTTCGAATCCCCGCGACGGGGTGAGCTCCCGTTGCTCGGTCCCTGCTCCTGCCAACCTAGCAGTTCGAAAGCATGAAGTGCAAGTAGATAAATAGGTGCCGCTCTGGCGGGAAGGTAAACAGCGTTTCCATGTGCTGCTCTGGTTCTCCAGAAGCGGCTTAGTCATGCTGGCCACATGACCCGGAAGCTGTATGCCGGCTCCCTCGGCCAATAAAGCGAGATGAGCGCCGCAACCCCAGAGTCGGTCACGACTGGACCTAATGGTCAGGGGTCCCTTTACCCTTTACCTTTAAGAGAAACAACAAAAAAATTAAAGAGGCACAACTCAGGGGTGGGCAGAGGTGTTTAACAACCCAGCACCCTTATAGAGATGCAAATTGCCCACCCCCTATTCATATATCCTTTGATGAGTGGGAAAGGGGATGATGCTTGTGTGCAAGAATGTGGGGTGTTCACACACAGTTTTTGCCACACGTTGCTGTTTTTCTAGGAAAAGAGGTGCTAGGACTCGCCATGAACGCCTCCCTTGTTCTCTTATAATGGCAATGGTGCCCACCTGAGAGGTGCTGGAACTGAGTTCTGGCAAATTCTAGCTGAAAAAAAGCCCTGACTACATCCATTTCTGGTAGGGAGTCCCCAGAGTGTAGGCCAAGGATCAATGCAGCCTTTAGTTGCATCTCTCTTAAGTCTTCAGGGAAAGAGCTCATTCTCGGGACTGCTAGTCGAGATCCTTCTTGACTGGACTTGCCAGGGTTTGAACATGGGATTTTTGTACATTTTAATCCCGCCCTGTCCCCCAAGGAGAACAGGGTGACTTTCATGGTTCTCCTCCAGCCCTGTTTTATTTTCTCAACAATCCTGTGAAATAGATTAAGCCAAGAGACAGTGGCTGGCCAAAGCTTCCCAGCTGAGTGTGGATTTGAAACTGGATTTGAATCTGTAATCGCTTCACCACACCACTTCTTATGTGTACAAGGTGTGCTCTCTGGCACACAGTTGTGGACTCCCCATGTGGCTTCTTTCCTTCTGGCAGAAGATCCCACCAAAATATTGAGAAGCAAGAAAACATGTCTCCACCAAGTCAGGAGTAACTACTTCAGCATTCGCAGACAGTGTTGTGTGTGCCAGATGATGGTGTTTTAGGGACAGGATAACAGCTATGTAGATAAGTCAAGAGATTGACTAGCCGGGGTTATTACTTTGTCATCACTGTAACTTACCAGTTTAATGGCCCTGTATGTTTTCGGGACATCCATTATTCAATTTAGATACTCCAGACTTTAATAGCTCAGCAGGTTTGGCTTGCATCGTTGTTCTGCTGTACGCTTGAGAAGCAAGAAAGGCTGGAAGTTCAAAGTAAGCAAGCCAAGCCTCACCCATTGTGTTCCGGGCAGGTCACCAAATCAACAAGGAGTGCGATGCAATTTGGCAGGCTCTAAGGACCTGAGATGATTGCTTAGCAATCTCCGATTCCTGATTAAAATGGGGGGGGGTGAGGGGGCTTGTTCTGGATTCTGCTAGTGTCTTATCTCATGTGTCAGCTGTGTTCAGAAGCACTCTACTTTGGAATACCACTTAACAGGGACAAGTGACCTGAGATAGCTTTCCTTTTTCCTTTTCATACTCTGCTTTTGTGCTTTCCTTTTCTTTCTTTTTTAAATTTTTATTGGAATTTTATTTACAACATAACACAAACCCCCCACCCCCCAATACACAAATCAACCCTCATTAAACGTGAACATAACATACAGTGAGCATAACATAAAGGTAAAGGTAAAAGGACCCCTGACCATTAGGTCCAGTCGTGGCCGACTCTGGGGTTGCGGCGCTCATCTCGCTTTATTGGCCGAGGGAGCCAGCGTACAGCTTCTGGGTCATGTGGCCAGCATGACTAAGCCGCTTCTGGCGAACCGGAGCAGCGCACGGAAACGCCGTTTACCTTCCTGCCGGAGTGGTACCTATTTATCTACTTGCACTTTGACATGCTTTCGAACTGTATAAAAGACTTCCTTTATCCTGTATCTGGCCTCCTTATTTACTTATTAGAAACTGTTTCCTTTATGAATAATTATTAAGATTTTTCTAATTATAACTTAAATATCCACAAAGTCTCCTGCAGACATTAATTGAAACAAGTCCAGGTATGTATTTTAGGGCACTGTTTTGTGAAGTATTCTCTGCATTTCCCCCATGCTTTTGTCTAGTGTGACCTCTAATTGCCTTTTAATCTAGCCCAGGGGTCTGCAACCTTTAAGACAAAAAGAGCCACTTGGACCCGTTTCCGAAGAAAAAAAACCCCTGGGAGCCGCAAAACCATTGTGACATTTAAAGCATGCGCGCCACTGCCCTCTGATCCAACAGCGGGTGGGAAGGTGACGTTGGGACAGTGCGTGACTAACGCACGCACTGCCCCCATGCGACATCACAGCCAGTACAGCGCCCGCCACAGTGGGGAGTGTCGGGGTGCACAATGCGCCTCCTCCCCTCGCTAGTATCTGCCCTGGAGCCGCGGCAAAGGTGTAAAAGAGCCACGTGTGGCTCCGGAGTCGCAGGTTGCAGACCCCTGATCTAGCCAGTTCAATATACTCTAACAGTTTATCTTGCCATTCCTTTTTTGTTGGCACAGTTTCTTTTTTCCAGTTTTAGCAATTAGGATCCTTGCCGCTTCTGTGGCATAGAGGAATATTTTCTGATCTTCTCTTGCTATACCTGTGTCCATTATCCCTAGTAGAAAGGCTTCTGTATTTTTCATAAAGTTATACTTAAACATTTTTTTAAGCTCATCATACACTGTGTTCCAGAAGCTTTTGATTTTTTCACAGGTCCACCAAACATGTATAAATGTCCCCTCTGTTTTACCACACCTCCAGCACAGATTTGTTTTTGTCTTATACTTTTTAGCTACTTTGGTAGGTGTTAAGTACCATCTATAAAACATCTCAATTAGGTTTTCCCTCAATACTTCACAGGCTGTAAATTTCCAGTTCTTTCTCCATAGTTCTTCCCATGCTGTTAAGTTAATGGTTTTCCCAATATCTAAAGCTCACTTGATCATTATCTCCTTGACCTGTTCGTATTTGACCTCCCACTCCAATAATGTATCATACTTTTTTATATTACCTTGGTTTTCTTTTGTAATAACACTTTTTCTAATAATGAAGGTTTGTTTGAGAAACCTTTTGTCTTATCTGTCCTGAACATTTCATGCAATTGATGGTATTGGATCCGACCCGTAAGGTGTTGTTTAATTTCCTCATAATCTTTAATTACCAATTTATTGTCTTTCCCCCTGATCAGATCTTTATATGTGGCCCATTCTAATTCCATTTTTTTTTAATTGCTTCTAGAGGTGATGCCCACCATGGTGTTTTCGGTTCTAGAAGATCCTTATAGTTTGTCCTTGTTTTTTATATTGATTTCCTTATGACATGATCTGTAAATCCCCCTAATGAGATACCTTTTATTTTAATATCATTTCTTATGGCATTCATCAATAATTCCAATAATTTCCTTTTCATACTCTGCTTTTGTGCCTTCCAAGGATGTCTTTTAGGCCACTGTTGGAGACAGTGATATAGCATAAGCAGTGTTTACATTAACACCCAGTAGTAATTGTTTTTAGTTGTTGGAATTCTAGATACTGTAAATAAATAGTAACAGGATGTGGTCTTCATATGCATGATCCATAAGACACATATTAACTCTTTTGTGCACCTTTGCAGTTATTACTAATGTTGTCAACCAATCAAATAATATTTGGTTGATTTAAAATTAATAAATGATTCATCAGTTACGTTTGATTTTTTTTAAGCATGCATATTGCCACTATTTCAGTGTAGGAGCCTTTTGAGACATTGAACGAAATGTAAAATAACTAGCAATTTAATTAATAAAATCTCACTATTAGAAGGGTCATCTTTACATTTTTAATTCTCACTCCCTTTTACAGTAACACAAGAGGGGCCTCAAAAGAAGTGGAGGGCGTGACGCGACAAGAGATATGTTCCTAAAACCTGCAGATCCATCAATTAAAATTTCCCTCGTCAATTGAAATTGGCTCCCACTGATTAAGCAGCTAAGCCTTGGGTTGATTAATCTCTTGATTAAATGAATTGCGGCTTGCAGCCCTAGTTATGACTGCACTTGAAAGGATAACTATCACTTACAGGAAAGCATCATTATGCTTATGCAGAGAGAGTATTCAAATTCAAAAACATCACCTAGGAAATTCTTAGCACTGTAAGGCTGGCAGTTCTGTACTTGCATTACTGTAGATGAGTAGCTGTCTAAGGCCACTCAGATTTTTTAAGATTTAGAACATAAGACCAAGTGGTCCATCTCATTGGGCATCCTGTTCTCACATTTGACCAACCAGATGCATGTGGGAAGCCTCAAAGCAGGACCTTTCTGCTAGGGAAATTCATGAGTCTTAGCCACACTCTGATCCTACTGCACTGCAGAAGCCGCAGCTAAGCTTTTCCAAAAGCTTTTGGAATCTGGTCCATCTGCTGATGTTAAGGAACCCTTTGAGGCTCTCTGATATGACATGTTTGCAAAACACTTCGAAGGAAAAAAAATCACTCATACCCGCTATTCTACGGAAATAGATCAGTCTATGGAAATGTCCATAATTCTGTCTGGTCCTGAGCTGTTAGGTGAATTGTTGAGGCCTGGTGTGTTCTATGTTATAAGTCAAGCACTGCTGGGAATTGTTTCTTTTTGTTTTTCAATGTATTTCCTATCAGTAAAAAAATTTTCTCTGGCACGAGCAAATTTTTAATCTGAAAGTGTGGCCCAGATAAAAAGTTTGAGAACCACTGTCCTGCACTAAGGACTTCAATCTAGGTTCTCCTATGGGTGCCCCTTCCATCTGAGTAGAGATGGATGGCTCTTAGATGGGCTACTGAGTTTTGGTGGCCCAGTTATGGAAAGATATGCCCAGAAAAACTTGCTTGGCATCTTCCTTCTTGTCTCTTTTGTGTCTAGCAAATGCCTTTTTATTTTACCATCAGATTTTAATATTGAGTATTGTTTTGTGCCGCTTTTATAAGTTTTATAAGCCTACTATATCCCTTTGTGTCTACAGTTCAGTTCTTTCATTCATTCTTGTAAACTGTCCTGGGAATTTTATTGGAGGATGCTATTAAAACTACTTTAAATAAAAATAAACGATAAATATATTAAATCCTTTTCCTGGAAATGATCGTTAAATCCAAATCCTGGAAAAGGCAGTTTGTAAATCCAAGGTGTGCTGCAAACTTCTTTCCCAGCCTTCCGACCTGAAAGGCTATACTTAGAAATACCTGTGATTTCATCTGGCGCCATCTATATGTGCAGGATGTGCTCTGCTGCCAGATTATGAGCCCTGCCTTGCTGCGCATCCTGATATGAATCAATCTGATGCTTGAGCCTTAGCCATTAAGGGCAGGTGATTCTTTCTACAGGAAGCAGCTAAGCAAATGAGCTCAGGTTGAGTGACTTGTGTGGGATAACAAACCTGGTTAATCTGTTTCTTATCCTGCCAACAAATTCTTCTCCAGCTTCCCTTGACGTGTCATCCATAACTTTATCAACCCTATCAGGTATCATTTGCCTTGCTTTTGTGTTACCTAAGAGAAGCAGCGTGCTCTCACTCTAGACTAGGATTGTGGAAGAAAGACAAGTGGGGTGTAATATCCAAAAGTGACTCCACAGAGTCACCACGGCTCATTTGTCTGTTAGCAGCCCCCCCCCCAAACACCACAGATGTTGTCTCTGCATGCAGGGAGAAGTTCATCAAAAGACAGCAATTGCACAATTTAGAGTTCATTTGCCTAATGCTCCCTTTTAAAATAACCCTTTAGGGACTGTGCCAAAATTACAAAATTCCTGATAGCGGGTGGTGGTCTTAAATCACAAGCTCTTTTGAAATAGAACCAGAGAAGTAATTTTCAAGGGAGTGCCTTTGCTTGATTGCTTCAATCTGAAGTAGGGTTCTCTCAAAGGTCTCGGAAGAATACAAAATTGTAACTTGGCCCGTTGTCTTATATTGAAGCAGCTTCTATCACTGTGGCAAAGTAATATGCAGACAGCTACATTTAACTTACACTCTTCAGACTATTTAAATAGTAATTCCTTTCATTTGCACGAGAGGGGCTAGTGAGATCTAATAGAGAAGTCTCGTAATCCCCGAATTACAACCGCCTAGATTTTTCAGGGTTGCCAGAACCAACAAATATGAATCTATAGTGGCAATAAGCCCTGGAATCCAACTTCTTCCTTCTGTCAAGGACAACAACTGTGGCTTGGCAATGCTAGCATTCGTAATAAACTTGTTTGTCTCCAGTGGGAGCCAATATGAAGGAGAAGGCACACAGGAAATAATTCTGTTGTGCTGTTATTGTTGTATCTTTTTCTGCCTGCAATTGCATTTTAAATGGATTTTTCCCCCATATGGATGCCCGCTTTAAACACAATACTTAGACTAAAATTTTCTCCCAGAAGAAGGTGGATTGATCTTGTCTTTTCTAATAAATCTATAGCTCTAGTTAAAAACAACAATGCTACACAGTATGTGCCTTTGGTATACAGATAGTCGAAAACCTGTGTATCTCAACTTGCAACACACATACATGACACACATACACAAACACTCATTTCTTCCATGAAATTTGCTTTCTGTGCTTAGATTAATGCAGTAATTCACAAAGAGGATATACTTACCCACCCACATGAACCTATATAAAACTTATGCTCTTTCCCACACCCTGCAAAGAACTTCCTCTTTCTGAACTTCTTAATTCAGGAAAGCACTGGTGATTCATAGATAAGAGACCTTGTCGATTCCTGCAGGGCAGGCTGGGTGATTAGCAATCCAGCACCTCAGAACTGGAAGGCTTGGAGAGTTGCGCTGGATGCACACCCTTCTGTTGGCAGGGAGCCAGTTGTAGGTGCTGTGAGCCATAGGCTTGTGGCCTGCGGGGGGAAAGGATCCTGCCCCTCCAAAAGGGGTTGTAGGAAGCGGCTTGAAGCAGCCATAACCTGCCTGGAAATGTGAAAAGCATGACTTCTTTGACAGCCTGATAAAACTCTCGGCTAACATGACTCTTCCCCCATCCTCTCTTTCTTTGCCCCCAGTGGAGTGAGGTGCAGGAGATCGTAAATGGCACTCCGATGTACATGTATCAAGACTGCAGCGTCCTCTCGGAAGGCGATACTGACCATTGGCTGCGGACCAACTGGATATTCCGAGCCGAAGCCTTTTCCCGCATCTACGTGGAGCTGAAATTCACCATCCGGGACTGCAAGAGCTTCAAAGGAGAGGCGGTCAATTGCAAGGAGACGTTCAACCTCTACTACATGGAGTCGGAGCAAGATGTTGGCATCCAGTTCCGCCGCGCTCTCTTCACCAAGGTCAGCAGGGGTTGCAGAGCTACAGAAAGTTTTCAAAACTTGGCTTACTCAAGAGCAGAAGGAACATCCAGTCTAAACAACAGCAGAGGGGAAGGAGAGATGAGAATGAGCAGAATGGTTTGGGAGAACCTTTGGGTGGCTGAGTTGCAAAAGTAAAGGCTTTGGGTAGGGATGTGGCAGGAAGCAAGCAAAAAAACCCAGGGTGGAGCAAGGCCATGAAGCTTGCACAGGGTGTGGAAGTAGACATTACTATATGGGCCCACCCAGATAAATTTTCTCAGGAATGAGCACTCTTTGGAGTCAGTACTGAGCCCACTGCCCTTGTAGCAGTGCCCCTTGGATTTCTGTTCCGCAAAGCTCCAGTTTTCAGCTGTGATGCAAACAGGAGAGCCTTATAATGAAAGGGGTGGGGAATGCTGTGTACAACATTACTTGGTACAACATTTTCCACATTTCCTCTTGTTCTGTTGCTTTCCCTGCGGGGTGTGGGGGAACCACTCTTATGCACTCAATTGGAGCAATCAGCAATTCATGTTTTATCACTAAAGAGCGAGTTTTCAGTCGAAAAGGAGCAGAGAAAGGGGGAAACCACTTGGACCCATGCCTAGAAAGCGTGGATTAAGAAGAAAACCACTCGGACCCATCCTTTCTAGGCTTGGGACAAGCAGAAGTATGGACAAACCCTGAGGATCTTTTTACACAGTACACATGAGTTGACCTTTGTTTGACACAGCGTGTACACAGCAAGGAGCTATGGCCAGTCACAGGTGTTTTTTTGACATAGCTGTCAACCTTCCCTTTTCTTGCGGGAAATTCCCTTATTTCAGCACCGTTTCCCGCTGCTTCCCGCTGCTATCCCGGATTGTTAGATATTCCGTAGACTGTCTCCGGGACAGGTGAGGCTGCTGATCCCTTATTTTCAAATCTGAAAGTTGACAGCTATGTTTTCTGATAATCTGTTTCTGTACGCTTTAATTTGTCACAGTCACATTCTATGTGTATGTTTAAAAGATCTTAGATTTGCATTTTAAAATATGCCATGCGAAGGGGCCCTTAGCCAAGGTTTTCAGGAGCATTTTCAGTGTGGAAACCCCTGAATTCCAGTGATGCTTGGAGCGAAGCCAAATCCTTGGGAATCAGAGCATCTAAAAGTGCAAATACCGCAGTGATCAGATGCTCATAGCAGCTTGCTTGCAAACAGATGGACAAGTGGGGAGCTATTTGCACCAATGTGCTCTTTAGTCAGATTAAGGAAAAAATGTGTCTTGGAGGCAGACAGTTTTCAGACAGGGGAAAAAATACAAAATATACCAGTTGTTCTTCATTTGGCTGGTTCTGACTGCATATTATTTGACCACAATTAAAGATTGTCAGGTATTCCACAAAGACAGGGATGCCTTTTATAGAAGGCAGCATGGAATACCTCTCCGAAAAGAGGCCACTCTTGCCCTTCAAAAGAGACTCCTGCAAACAGGAGCCGCTGTTGTCAACGGTTGCAAATGTACAATCTTCTCCTCACTCAAGAGATCCTCTTCTCTTGAGGATCAAGTCTGGAAGGAACAACGAGTCCTGTCAATCTGAAGCAGAAGAGGCTGTGCTGAGTGCAGAGGCGGAGAAAGGTGGAGACAGCGCACCCCAGATGCCATCCTTGGGGGGGTGACATCGCCGCAGGTGGTGCCCCCCCGGGATGCTCGCCACCGACCACGAACCCCCCTGGGATGCTCCCCACTGCCAGCGCACTCCTCTGGGATGCACACCACTGCTGGCGCACACCCCTGGGACACTCCCCGCCGCCGGCACACCTCAGTGGGTTCCACCTCTGGCTGAGTGCTGATTTGCTGGATTCCCAAGCAACCATGATAAAGTTTTTTCCTTCCCTGCCTGGAGCATTTTTCAGATTAAATGTAATAATTCGTTTTTTGTTTTGTTTTTTTAAGCGAGACAACAAACCAACCAACCTATCCCTGTGGATGGGTTAAATGAGCAAATAGCACTTATCTAACACTGCAGGCAGCACTATAATCAAAGACAGAACAACAGCTGGAAGGTGGATGGCCCATAAGAATTGTGGAAAGAGAAGCCAGTCGGGCAAGGAAATTAGTGGTCAATGTGAAGCAAATAAGTGCGTCATTTGATCTGAAGAGCAAAGGTGGGGAAGGTGCAAGATCTTACCCTGCAGAAGCCTAACAAGGAGAAGAGATAAGTTATGCTGGGGGCTTAGGCAAAGCTTTAAAATGGAGGTGGCTAACCTGTGGCCTTCCAGATTTCATTAGACTCCCAGTTACCATCAGCTCAGTTGGTAGAGTGTGAGACTCTCAGGGTTGTGGGTTTGAGCCCCACCTTGGGCAAAAAGATTCCTGCATTGCAGACGGTGGACTAGATGACCCTCGTGGTCCCTTCCGACTCTACAGTTGTGTGAAAAAGCCCTACCTCCTCCTCCTCCTCCTCCTCCTTCTTTGTTGAATTTATATACCGCCCTATACCCAGAGGTCTCAGGGCGGTTCACAGAAAATATCAACATAAAAACCACAATATAATCAAAATAAATACAACAACCCGCCCCCAAAAGAGCCACATTTTTAAAAGGGCCTAGGACATGTTCAATGGCCATAACATGGTCCATGGCCAGGGATGATGGGAGTTGTAGTCCAACAACATCTGGAGGGCCAGAAGTTTGGCACACCTGCTTTAAAAAGGAGTAGGGAAGTCTTTTTTGCACAAGCTCTACTGAAATGAAGGAGTGGTGTACAAAAGCCAGACTGTCCTCTTGTGCATCTCCCTTCGCCTTGGTGAAGGTTGTGCAGCCAAGTCCCTCTTCATTACAGTTCTGTGAAAATAATACTTTAAATTAGAAGTGGGGGGGGGGCAATGTGGCTCTCCAGATGTTCTTGCAGCCAAATTCCAACCACCCCCAACTATTGACTAAGCTGATTGAGACTGTTTGGAGCTGGGGTCTGACAACTTTTGCCTTAAGTAGTTGATGCGCAGTTGCCCCTTTTTGACCAGTGTTAGCTTGATAATTTGATTTGAAACACCTTCACCTGGGAAGTATTCTGCCTCAATTTCCATGCAAGCTCTTCCCAAGTTAGGGCACCTCCTACACTCCTGCTTCATGTTTTAGCAATTTGGGGTCGTTTCCCCACCGCTAAGGAGGTGGATCCAGGCGAGTGTTTCCCAAACTTGAGTCTTCAGCTGTTTTCGGACTACAGTTCCCATCATCCCTGACCGCTGATCATGCTAGCTAGGGATGATGAGAGTTGTAGTCCAAAAACAGCTGGTGATCCAAGTCTGGGAGGCACAGATCTAGGCATTGGGCCTCTCTCACTGCAGCATTATGCTTTCCTGTATTTGGGTTGTGGTACGAGCTGCGGGTGGCGCTGTGGGTTAAACCACAAAGCCTAGGACTTGCTGATCAGAAGGTCGGTGGTTCGAATCCCCAAGATGGGGTGAGCTCCCGTTGCTCGGTCCCTGCTCCTGCCAACCTAGCAGTTTGAAAGCATGTCAAAGTGCAAGTAGATAAATAGGTACCGCTGTGGCGGGAAGGTAAACGGCGTTTCCGTGCGCTGCTCTGGTTCGCCAAAAGCGGCTTAGTCATGCTGGCCACATGACCAGAAGCTGTACGCCGGCTCCCTTGGCCAGTAAAGCGAGATGAGTGCCGCAACCCCAGAGTTGGTCACGACTGGACCTAATAGTCAGGGGTCCCTTTACCTTTACCTGTGCAAGAGCCACATTCCACACAGCTGCACAGTGGGCTCTTTACGGCCTGTGAATATTGGGTATATTGTCAGGGCAGCTCAACCCCCTCCTCTCTCCTCCCTCTAAAAAGATAAATTGTCAGAGCAGCCTCCTAGTGCAATCCTATGCATGTCTGCTCCGAAGGAAGTCTCTTTGTTTTCAGCAGAGATTACTTATGTAAGATTGCAGCTTTAGCTGTTTATCAGCCTGTTCTAGAAGAGTGTGCAGAACCAAACACACCATTAGACATGATAGCTAAATGGAACCTCAATGTTCAGAGACAGTGTATCTTTGTATATTAGTTGCTGGAGGACAAACTCCAGGGACGTTGCCTTCTTGCCCTACTTGTGGATTGCCTGGAGGCAATCTGGCTGACCACAGGACGCTGGACTTGATGGACTCTGGATTTTAGCCAATAAAATCTAGAGTGCAACAAGTATGGGCAAGTCCCACTCGTCTGGAGTGATCCTGCTAGTGTCTTTCTTCTAAATATTTCCATTATATAATTAAAGGTACCTGTCAGAACCTGCCGGACACAGGTCTGACAAACCAATTATGTAAACTTCAGATCTTCTTTCTTGATTTTTTTTTAAAGGATGATACAGGCTCTGATATCCTATGTGTGCTTATTATCTACTTGCTGATAATATTATGAATTATTATTTGCATTCCATTTGACCTGCGATACAGTTTTCAAACCAGTTTTTCTTTGACTCATACTCTGAAACGTTTATGATCATTATGTAAATATAATACAGTACATCCAAACCAGAGAGATAGAAGTTGAATGAATTGTTCTTTATTCCCAGCAGGTTTCGCTATGTAGTCTTGCTGTAGGAAAGTAGTCAATGGGAATTGTAGTCCAACAGCAGCTGGAGATCCGGGAAACCCTGGGTCTTTAAAACTGGAGAGAGAGTTGTTTTTAGTTTGTTACCATATTATGTATTTTTGTCTTTTCAATTTTCTGCGAACTACCCTGTGATCCTCGGATGAAGGGCAGTACATTAATTTAATAAATAATAAACAAATAGTGGGAGTTTTTGCATATAGGTGAACATTGAGATGTGTGAAACCTTCACCTGCCATGTGGTGTAGTGGTTAAGAGCGGTGGACTCGTAATCTGGGGAACCGGGTTCGCGTCTCCGCTCCTCCACATGCAGCTGCTGGGTGACCTTGGGCTAGTCACACTTCTCTGAAGTCTCTCAGCCTCACTCACCTCACAGAGTGTTTGTTGTGGGGGAGGAAGGGAAAGGAGAATGTCAGCTGCTTTGAGACTCCTTAGAGTAGTGATAAAGCAGGATATCAAATCCAAACTCTTCTTCTTCTTCTTAAGTCGTATATTACAGGGGAAAGTTGATTCTGCTGAATATGTGCAAACTTCATGCCCATTTTCTCCTCTTGCAGATCAACACTGTGGCAGGAGACCGGAGTTTCACGGCGCAGGACATCATGACGCGTGACATGCAGCTGAACATGGAAGTCTGCCACATAGAGAACCTGCAGCAACGCGGCTTCTACCTGGCCTTTCAGAACTCGGGGGCTTGCGTTGCCTTGGTTTCCGTGAGAGTTTACTACAAGACCTGCTCGGATATTGTGCGTGGACTGGCCCACTTCCCAGAGAAGCTAGCTGTTTCGGGGGGACTGGAAGAAGTGTCCGGTGTCTGCTTAAAGAACGCAGTCGAGGACGGCGGGCTTCCGCCCAAGATGCACTGCAGTCCCGATGGGGAGTGGCTGGTCCTGGTGGGCCGCTGCGTGTGCATCGCTGGCTTCGAGGAGGATGGTGGGAGGTGTGTTGGTAAGTACATAATGGCGCAAGCTAGGAGGTGGGTACCTGAGGAGATCTCGGGATAGGAACACGCCAGAGTTCGCAGGGTGGAAGGTGTGGAAAGTTTACTCATTGCACGCAGTTCACTGGGGCGCATCAGCTTATCTGACTCCCATTGCTGTTTATACGTCAAGCGCAATTCCCAGGCTGTCTTTCTGTTTCACTCTCCCTCTGACTATAAAGTAAGTAGACTAGTTTGACATACCTGTCCTTCCACCTGCTTTTTATTTCCTTCCAGGTTTTGGAGCCAGTTTCTGGGACGTAGAAGTGCGTGACTGAGACTGATTCACTCGATGAGTGTCTCCCAGTTCTTTAAACTGGGCACCCCTGGGGCGTAGGAGTTGGGTCAGGATGGTATCGCCGTATAGGCCACCTATATCTGCAGGGCCGTCCTGAAGCGTTTTGGAAGCTCAGGCAGGAAATCCCAACTCTCCTTCCCAGCACTAGTAGGATATATTTTTATTATGTTCTACTTGTTTCAACCAGAGGCCATGAGAAAAACGGCAAAAGGGAACACAGTCACAAACCTTTAAAGGCAGCCAATGAAATATTTGTTTGCCCTAAGCAGTCTACTATAAACACACACACACACACACACACACACACACACACACAAACAAGCATGCTGTAAAAAACGTAGCTGGTCCTCAAATTGCTTTTGAAGTACCAACTAGTGCATCTAAGTCAAGGGGATATGTCTCGGAAGATGAGTATATGCATAGTATCCCTTGTTCAAACCATGGCATCTTCACTTAAAAAAAGGGATCAGGCATCATGCAAGACCTGGGGGCTCTGGAGAGAGAGCCACCACCAGCCAGTACAACTAGTAGACAATACTGGGCTAAGCAAAAGGGACGCGGGTGGTGCTGTGGGCTAAACCACAGAGCCTAGGACTTGCCGATCAGAAGGTCGGCGGTTTGAATCCCCGTGACGGTTTGAATCTCCTACCAACCTAGCAGTTCGAAAGCACGTCAAGTGCAAGTAGATAAATAGGTACCGCTCTGGCGGGAAGGTAAACGGCGTTTCCATGTGCTGCTCTGGTTCATCACGACCCGGAAGCTGTACGCCGGCTCCCTCGGCCAATAAAGCAAGATGAGCGCCGCAACCCCAGAGTCAGCCACGAGTGGACCTAATGGTCAGTGGTGCCTTTACCTTTATTGGGCTAAGCAGACAAAAAGCCCAACCTGGTTATAAGGCAGCTTCCTCTCTTACGACAGAAAATGACTTCCACCTAAACCTAATTCTTTAGTCTGCAATCTGCTCTCTCCCAACATTTCAGCTATGAGCTGGTATTCAGTGATGAGGTGTAGGGAAGGTAATATATATTGACAAAATTTCCTCAGGATGTTCCTTTTTGGATTTCTCATTAGGCTGCTCTGTCCTGTAAAAGGAATTTGCACCACTTGGAAGTTCCAGGGCAACTGCTTGAGGCCTGGTAGTCCTTGTACTTATCTGCCTTGCCTTGCTAGCTGAAGAACTGAGAAAAACTTCCAGACATCCACCCTTCCCTGCCCCTCTGCTTCCACAGCTCAGCCAGTTTTTCCACTTAGCTGCTAGCATTACTGCTTTCATTCCACCCTCCTGGGTTGGGAGCCGTCCCTTGGAATGGGACGGGGAACCCATCCTGCCCAGGCAGGTCCTCACTGCACCCGCCCAGGTAGTAGCTGACACACAAGCTACTCCCTTACCCAGTTCAGGCCAAGACAAAGGCAGAGGTGGCTTCAGACAGCGAGTTCAAGGAATTGTCCCTGTTTCTCAAACCTGTGGGGATGAGTTAGTGGACTTGGAGGGCAAAATAAAAATGGAGGCCTTCCTGAAGAGAAAGGGCACATGGAACAATGGCAATTGACACATGAGAACTGCCGGTTTTAGGCTGTGCACACACAACGTTTTATTCTAGAATCAATGGAGATGGAGTACCGTATTTTTCGTGCTATAAGACGCACCAGACCATAAGATGCACCTAGTTTTTGGAGGACGAAAACAAGAAAAAAAATATTCTGAATCCCAGAAGCCAGAACAGCAAGAGGGATCGCTGCACAGCGAAAGCAGCGATCCCTCTTGCTGTTCTGGCTTCAGGGATAGCTGTGCAGCCTGCATTCGCTCCATAAGACGCACACACATTTCCCCTTACTTTTTAGGAGGGAAAAAGTGTGTCTTATAGAGCAAAAAATACGGTACTTGTTCCCTCCCCCGCCATCTATTCCACACACAATCTAGATCTATTGCATATTTATTTGCCCCTGAAAAGCACAAGATGGTGGGTGGTTTATCTCCCACCAATAGTGGGGAGCATAGTGGCTTCTGCACAGGGCAATCCAACATAAGATCTCTGTGTTATACAGATGGGCTGTCAATCACAATGGTTGACATTTAGCTAGCATCTTTCTAAAAAGAGGGTTTCCCCACACGTGCACATTTGTGTGTATGCACATGTGTGTGAGCAGTCACACACAGTTTTTAAGATGGTGCTTTCATGATGCTGTCCGCATTCGCCTTTTCAAACCATCCGCCGTGCTGTGAAGGGAAATGGTTTCTTTTGTTCAGAAAGGGCTCTTGCCAGCTCCCAAGGACTCACAATAAAAGGCATGCAGATTTGGCTGTTCTCCTGGTATCTGTCTCTGTCCCAGGTGTCTCAGACTGGCAGCAGACCTGAGTGTTCACTTCTAAGATCAGGTCTGGATCCAAACCTTTTGCTGGACCCACCCAGTGTTGGCAGAGTGCCAGAGGTACTCCTTTTGGCCTTTGTTCCAGGATCAGGGTGGCGTCACTTCCAAACAGGAGCACACAAAGAGCTGAAGTGTGGGACGGGACGCGTGGGGGTTGTTCAGCTCTGACCTTTGCTCTGACTTGGGGTGGGCAGAGAAGATGGAAATACTAAGGGAAGTATTCTTGGACTTTAATTTGGGTTGCCACGGAGGGTGAGCCCAGGGCTGCCTCCTTATGAAAGGAAGTGGCAGATCTAGCTAATAAGGCTAGCTAGCTGTGATCATAGCTGCTGTCTGTTCTGTGCTTTAACTTGCAAGAAGTAAAATTTAAAAACGTTTGCATAAATGTACTCTTATGTGTGGCTTTCCTTGTGTTTGACCCGGAAACTGCAGTTTGCGACAAGTCCGATGTGTACCTATTGGTATTTAAAGTCCTTAGCGTATTTTTTTTGCTCTCTAAGACTCACTTTTTCCCTCCTAAAAAGTAAGGGGGAATGTGTGTGCTTCTTATGGAGTGAATGCAGGCTGCACAGCTATCACAGAAGCCAGAACAGCAAGAGGAATTGCTGCTTTCACTGCGCAGCGATCCCTCTTGCTGTTCTGGCTTCTGAGATTCAGGATATTTTTTTTCTTGTTTTCCTCCTCCAAAAACTAGGTGCGTCTTGTGGTCTGGTGTGTCTTATGGCGCGAAAAATACAGTAAAAGCTTGAGAACAGTGTACCTGCAGGATTGCCTTATGCCAGACTTGGCCCTCCAGCTGTTTTGGAACTACAACTCCCATCATCCCTAGCTAACAGGACCAGTGGTCAGGGATGATGGGAATTGTAGTCCCAAAACAGCTGAAAGGCCAAGTTTGCCCATGCCTGCCTTATGCCACATGTGTCTACTTGACCGCCTTGATCTGCAGAACTGGCATTGTCACTGGTGCCACATAATACTCATTCCATAGTTGTATGAAATGGGTCTTTTAGCGTGGCAGAACTCCCTTCCTGTAGTCATTAGGCAGGTGCCTTCGCTGTACTCT
This sequence comes from Podarcis vaucheri, assembly GCF_965113315.1. Taxonomy (NCBI): domain Eukaryota; kingdom Metazoa; phylum Chordata; class Lepidosauria; order Squamata; family Lacertidae; genus Podarcis; species Podarcis vaucheri. The sequence continues at coordinate 33,380,158 of NC_138755.1, read as the reverse complement.
TATCAGTGCCTACTTAAAACATTTTTGTTTAGGTGAGCCTGTCTTGAGATTCCAGACACATAATTGTTGCAGGGTGTGTATACACACACGCACACACACATTAAATTATTAATTATTTTTAAATGTTTTGAACTGTTTTTACTGATAATTTTAATATTTCTTTGTAAACTGCCTAGTGGTTTTGTGACATTCAGGCAGGATATACATTTTGTTAAATAAATAAATAAATTGTTGCATACAGGGTTCTGTGTAACCTGTCCAAATTATGCAATATATATGCAAACTTAATTTGCATAGTTTGTTTTGCATTAGCTTGACCATTGGGAAGAGGCATATATTGAGCTTTTCAGAGCTAGAATACCTTTTTAACCAGGTCTTTGGTTGATTTGATTGACATCCTATGCCCTTTTAAAATGTGGGTTTTTTTTGGGGGGGTGTTATTGGGTTGTTGTTTTGATTTTGATTATATATTTTGTGGTTTTATATTTGGATTTTGTTCTATGAACCACCCTGAAACCTCCAGGTATAAGGTGGTATATAAATTAAAACAGCAACAGCAACAGCTCCCTTCTTTTGAACGCAGAAAGCCATACTGAGCCAGGCTTTCATCATAGGCTTGACCTATAGGTCTATCCTTAATCATCTCAGAGATATTCTGAGCTTCTCTGAATTTTCAGCTTTGATTTAAAAATCTAAAAATAAATCTGTACCCTTTTTTACTTTCAGGGTAAAAAAAATATATATAAGCAGTATTTCTGTGAAGTAATAAATCTGCCCCCTAATTTCTGGTGTTCTGGTCAATTAATGCACTGGGATAACTGACAAACCCGTGGCAAAACTGTGGTTAGCAATTTATTAAAACTATATCTGAAGATTACTGCTATCTAAGGTTTATTGCTGTTTCACATTGGACCCCCTCAAAGTTACGGTGATGGGTGTTCTATTGAAGCTTCCTTAGACTCTGGAGGTTTCACAAGGCATTGCTTTCAAGTTCGTCTTTGCAAGCATAAACGCTAGAAATGTGCCCTTTGTTCATTTAAAATGAAAGCTGGGGTTCTCGGGGAGCTGAATTTGGAGCCCCCTGGCACATTGTGTGGCATTTTCGTACTTGATACAGAATAGACGCAACCACAGCCATGGCCTTTTCTGTGGGTACAGAAAAGAACAGGGGCGAAAAGCAAGGGATTGAGTCAGTGCCTCTGTGGTGTTGCTCTTGAAAAGGGAATGTTGACTCCTTCCTTGGGGTGAGTGCCTTTCGGTCTCGGTTGCAGAGGTAAATTTCTTTTTTCTTTCTTTTTTCAAATGGCAGATTGTGCTGACCCCTAAAAGAATGTGAGGAACTGTGAGGCAAGAGGTGAAATTATATGCAGCATTTACAGTCATACCTCTTGTTACGTTCGGTTCAGGTTACGTCTTTTCAGGTTGTGTCCTGCGGCGACCCGGAAGTAGCGGAACGGGTTACTTCCGGGTTTCGCCACTCACGCATGCACAGATGCTCAGAATGACGTCATGCGCATATGCAGAAGCGGCGAATCGCGACCCGCAGGTGCGGGTTGCGTTCTGCGCATGATGCGAACGAGGCTCCAGAACGGATCCCGTTCTCGACCAGAGGTACCACTGTAATTACCGTATTTTTCGCTCTATAAGACGCACCAGACCACAAGATGCACCTAGTTTTTGGAGGAGGAAAACAAGAAAAAAAATATTCTGAATCTCAGAAGCCAGAACAGCAAGAGGGATCACTGGGCAGTGAAAGCAGCAATCCATCTTGCTGTTCTGGCTTCTGGGATAGCTGTGCAGCCTGCATTCTCTCCATAAGACGCACACACATTTCCCCTTACTTTTTAGGAGGGAAAAAGTGAGTCTTATAGAGCGAAAAATACAGTACATTTTTGTCTTTATTTATTGGTAGGGAAGGTTAAAGCAGCTTGCGATGAGGAGTCCCCCGATTCAGAGCATTGACAAGGCAGAGCTTAGCTTTGATAACAGACCCAGGGGAGGGGTCAGTTCTCCCCACCCTGCATATAGAATCATAGAATGATAGAGTCGGAAATGACTCTGAGGATCATCTAGTCCAACCCCCTGAAACGCAGGAATATGCAGTTGTCTCATACGGGGATCGAACCTGCAACCTTGGCATTATCAGCACTGTGCTCTAACCAACTAAGCCCTAACATGCCATGTCTGAGTGGAGGTGGGAACCGCCGGCTTGTGGGGGCACAGAGGCAGCATGGGGGGTTAGGCAGAAAAAGTTCTTCCCTTCCCTAACGGGGAACCTTAGCTCTGCTGCTCTATGTGAGCTAAGGTGGGAAGCTCCCTTCTCTTCCTTCGATTTAATGAGCCCATACAGGCCTCGTTAAAGATAATTGCTGGGTGGTGGTGGTTGAGCTGGTGCCACTGTCTGCCACCCCCACACCGGGGAGGGGTGTCTCTGCCTGATGTTTAGCCTTCCCAGGTTGCACCCGATTTCCTGTCTGCCTAAGGAGCTTAGTCCCTTGGCAAGCCACAGGATCAGGCCCAGTTGTCCCTGCAGCTACTGCAGAACAAAAAGAACCTGTGACCCTCCCTATTCGCTATAGGTTTTTTGCAGTGCTATATTTCTCAAAAAACAGGTGCCGGAACTCACCTTGTCCTCTTATAATGGCATACCCTCCAACCTTTTTCCAATAAAAATAGGAACACCCTATTCCTCCTCCTCCTCCTCCTCCTCCTCCTCCTCCTCCTCCTCCTCCTTCTTACACTCATACCTCTTGTTACGTTCGGTTCAGGTTACGTCTTTTCAGATTGCGTCCCACGGTGACCCGGAAGTACCGGAAAGGGTTACTTCCGGGTTTTGTCACTTGCGCATGCGCAGACGCTCAAAATGACGTCAAGCGCATGAGCAGAAGCGGCGAATCGTGACCCATGCACACGCAGACGCAGGTTGCATTCTGCTCATGTTGCGAATGGGACTCTAGAAGGGATCCCGTATGCAACCAGAGGTACCTTTGTATTATTATTACCCTGCCCATCCGACTGGGTTGCCCCAGCCACTGTGGGTAGCTTCCAACATATATAAAAGCATAATAAAAAATTAAACGTTAAAAAGCTTCCCTACACAGGGAAGCTGCCTTCAGATGGCTTGGGGGTCAGATAACTCCATAGCCTCCAACATTTCTCTGACGAAAATAGAGATGTCCTAAGGAAAAGCGGGACATTCCGGGATCAAATCAGAAACTAGGACGGCTTCTGCAAATCTAGGACTGTCTGTACACCTGACAACAAGCCCCAGACAACACTGTTGTTGTCAGGTGTACGTTCTGTGGGAAACTTGAGTTGGTCACTGCATAATGCGCAAAACACACCCGAGCGCCTTATTTGTAAGAGGCAATGCTCACCTCAGGGCAAACTGACTGAGCATAGGCACAACACCCAGCAATTTATGTGTTCCTCCGAGGAAATAAACCTGTCTGCTCTGAATTAATCCATCCCAGTTTAATCAGAAGTAATTAGCTCCTGTATTCCAAGGTAGAGCAATCCCAGAAACTGGGGGGGGGGGGAGAGAGGTGGGTGGCATTGGAGGAGGAGTTGAACTACAGTTGGCCTCCAGCACATAGCATGCTTCCGCTTTTCCTGTGGGTTCAAAGTGTATAGTCATCTGCATTCATTGCATATGAGAAAGGAATCCCTCAGATCTTGTTTTTGCTGAGGCGATAAACCTTTGTCAGAACTATACCGCTCCAGACAGCGAACGAGGGTTTACACAGCCAAATGCTCGACGGTCCAGGAGAAAATAAATTTCTGTGTGGAAAGCTAGCAGGTCAGGAAGGAGGATAAGATTTCCAGAGGGGCTAACCGCTGTGGCGTTTGTACGGGCCCCCCGGTCGTCTCACGGACTATTGACCCGTACACCACTAATCCGCTGCCACCAACCAGGTCCTCCCTGGTAAAATCACTTCAGTCTCAGTCAGCTTTTCAATTCATAAAGAAGAGTGTATTTTATTTCAGACTTAAAACAAAACTATTATAGCATTCCAAACAGTGTTCCTCTTTACTTTCTTAGTCTTATGTTCCTCTCTCTATCTCTGTTACCACCCCACACTCAAGGACCAACTGCCCTAACTGTCTCTCTATTACCAACTGCCTTTCCCAACCAGCCAACCCACTCAAACCAACCAACTACCCAACCACAGCTCCCAAGGAACGAAATCCCAGAACTCCTCCCAGAACTCTTTTATAGACCCACTGACTCCACCCCCTGGGTCCTCCCTGTGCAACCTATTTAACTATTTCCCCTCCAGCACTCTCTCATATCTGGTAACGTCACAGCCGCGTTAGTCCGTGGCAGCAAAAAATGACAAAAGGCGCTGTGGCACTTTAAAGATTATGGCATAAGGTTTTGTGGACTGTAGTCTACTTCATCTGATGTAATCCTCAGTCAGCAGGTATATATGGGTGCAAAGGAAAAATATGGAGAAGTTGGAGTTTGCTGGCAGTCTTGTTGTTTTTAATGTGCAGGAATCCTACTTTTTTTGTGAGGGAGTATTCAACCCTGTGGAATCTCCCAACCGCATTCCGAAGTGGTATAGTCCTCCCGAGACAGGTTTGCACTTGGCGCCAGACGATCTAGTTTCAATTGGTTGCCACCATGTGGTGAATCTGGATGCCATTGGGGTAGAGAATAATTAACCCAGTATCAGAATATCTGGGCAAATTCGTGAGTGCAGCTTGGGGAAAAAATGGGTATATTTATGTCACTCTTGAGATTACAAAGGGCTCCGAAGGGAGCATCTGCTTTCATAGGACAGTGGGTACTGCCACCTGCTGTTTACCTTGTAGTTTTTGTGTTTTTTAAAAACCAATTCTTGCCCGATTTCCATTCCATTCCCTCCCTGTGGTGACATAATCCTGTTGGCGCTTGTTGCCTGCATTCCTAGTTCACCTTTGCTCCTTCCCCAGGTTGGCAGCACTCCCTTTGTGACACCCACACAATTTCCCGCCCTGTTTTCATGTCTGCGGAAGTAAGAACCAGTTCTCTGCCATGCACAGCGGTTAATTTGTGAGAGAAACACATTGGGGCATTTAGGGTAAGGAAAGGTGCCCCAGAAAAATGAGGCTGCAGAGAGGTGACCTCCTAATTATGGGCACAGGCTGGGCAAAGCACTGGGGAAAGTGAGGTGGAGACAAAAGTATGATTCTTAGAGTCGGAAGGGACCCCCCCAGGTCATCTAGCCCAACCCCCTGCAATGCAGGAATCTCAGCTAGATCATACTTGACAGATGGCCCTCCAACCTCTGCTTAAAAAAACCTCCAAGAAACGAGAGTCCACCATCTCCCCGGGGGGGGGGGTGTTCCGCTGGAACCCGCATCGATGTTCATGCGAGCACACATGCTGATTTTAATTGCTTTAAAGAGATTGGGAACCTGATTCTTCCTGCACAGAGCTGCTTAATGGGGGGGGGAGGGGGAATCAGTGTTGATATATGAAATTCTGTTCTGTCACACTGTCAGGGCTGCCTCAGGTCTCAGCTCACAAAAGACCAACGCCAGGCTCTTCTTATATACAAGGATGTTTATTGCAGTTCATTATCGGTTCCACAACCGGAGCGCGCAGCCCCGCGTCTCTTAGGCTAGACATTTGAAGTCCCCTCTGAATCGGTCCCGCCCCTACACCAGTTTAAGAGGCTTGTGCTAGACCACCTTTTCCTGTCCTTTCTTTTCCGCAGGGTCTTCCTGCCCCCCTGGGTTCCTTCCCTCCTGCTCTCTCCTGAGGCGGATCCCTCAGATGCCTGCTCCCCCCTCCTTCGTGCTTTGGGGCCAGGCTCCTCCTCCGGGCTCTCTGCATTTCCGCGCGCCTCCACATTTGAACTTGGCGCGCGTTCGCTACCCCTGACCTTCCTCTTGACACTTACACTACTCCCTGTACTACTCTCCCCCTCTTCCGGCAGGACGTCCTGCCCTGATCTCCTTCCCCCGTCTCCATCCTGCTCCGCTCCGTGTGTCACACTGGGAACTTCTCTCTCTTCACTTCGTTCCTGCTGGGAAGCCGGTCCCGATCTCCCACTCCTACTCGGGGTTTCCCTGCTGCTTCCCTGTTCCTGGCAGGTCCCCCCTGTGACCCCCCTTGGCCTGACTAGGGGCGCCCCCTTCTGGGAATCCTCTGATTCACTTGATAGACTCATGGAAGACCTCAAGTCATTGTCATCCTCTTCCTCACTGTCCTGGGATTCTTCCCCATCGCTCTCCGTCTCCCCCCTCACCTGTGCCTCTGTCTCTGAACCCCTGACACACACTTTAGTGTGACCAAGAGCCGGGTGGGACTGTAAAGATGCAGGAGCAGTTTTGAGATGCAGGGACTGTAGTCACTAGGGAAAAGAGCAACTTTTAACCTCAAATCTCAGAGGTGTGTCCCCAAGGGGGACCTCTTTTCTGTATAAATGAATAGCTGCTTTTCAGCATTTCGCTGGATGTTTTTATACTCCGAAGGGATCCTTACAGCAGTGATCACCAATGTGATGTCTTCCAGATGTAGCTAGATTCCAGCCCCCATCAGCCCCAGCCACCATGATCAACAGTCAAGAGAGGATGGGAGTTGTAGTCCAAAAACGTTTGGAGGGTGATATCTTGGCTACTGCTGCCCTACATTATACTTAAAAGTACCTTGCACCACTACAGCATAGGTTATGGGTGCACCAGCGGAATGTCTAGGCGCACTTTTTTATAACAATAATACAAAGCTGGAAATGAATGAACTGCAGCTAAAAGATTGTGTTCATTTTTCACATGGTCTAGTCCTTCCCCTGCCCACCCCCCTAATATTCTTAAGAGGGTCTCTTCTCCAGCCTTGAGAGAGTAACTGGAAGTGGGGAGGCAGAAAAAGGTCCTCCTTTCCTTCCACTCTGCAATTTTAATCTGAAATCTTAGGGGCAGTACTGCGCCCAGAGCTCAGAAACTGCTCACGCTAATGAAATTCCCAGTCGCAAAATGCACCTAGAACAATGGGAGTTTTGAACACTGTTTGTAGCCCACCTCTTTTCCACAGAGACGTAAGGTGGGTTGAAGTCCTGTTATGGATCTTTGTCCTCTTCTGCAACTACAATTACTTTAAAAAAAGAGAGGGGGGCAGAGGATGAGAATCCTAGGCATGCGATTCAAAGACAAGATTAATGTCATATCCATCCTAAATCAATCACCTCAGGAAAAGTGTCCGTGCCATTCCTTATCTCATCTGCATTTGATATAACCCAGCTTCCAACAGAACTCCTCCAAATCAATGGACATCGTTTTCAGCCACTTCTAAGATTTCAGCAGTTTCATTACCCATAAACTTCCAAGCATGTACTTGCAGCCATAAGAATTCCAGTCCCCATTACAAATGGAAGATGCAGAGACTCCCAGTTCTATCTGAGACCATGGCAGGGGCAAATTGTTAAAGTTGCAGGCACACACTTAATGGTTCTGTTTTGGTGGCTCACCAGACACGCAGTGTTTATTTTTATTTTCAAAATGCACACCAGGTATAACTGTTAGAATTCCTGCTCTGTGATTGCAATCATGGGATTGTTGTCTATCACGTGACGGTATATGTTTTGACTCCACAGAGTGGGAAGTGAAGGAAACAGGATGTTTATGTTACTGTGTTCCGTGAAGCGGGACTATTGTTCTTTGTTCATTCTCTTTGCTGTCTGATGCTAGGGAGAGAAGGAGCCATGTTGCAATGCTCTGTGTGTCTTTATATGTAAATAAAGTAGATTAGCCTAAATGCTGAGTTGCTGAGGTCTGTTATGCAAGCCATGTGCAAACTCTAAGTGTGAGCCATGTGCAAACTCTAAGTGTGCCGGTGTCAGTTGGCATCGGTCCCTGTGATGTTCGGGCTGAAGAAAGCTTTAGAAGCTCCTGAATGATCGACCAGGAGGGAGCGAACATGCCAGTCGGATATGTGTCTCTGCCAGGGTCCTACTCGAGTGTAGGCTGAGCTCCTGACAATAACTACAGGGCAAACCCCTTCTAGTTTGGCCCTCAAGTGCCTCTAGTACCATATTATATGCTTTTCCGGCACTCCAGCAAAATTGTAGCATAAACGGAGCCTGGATTTTTGTCAACAACACTGCTTTGCCCCATGTTTCTCACCTACTGCTGGAATGGCATCCTGAGGCCCCAGACACTTAAAAGCCACAGCTTCCTGCTTGGCTCAAGCCAACATGGCTCCTGGTGCACAACACCCAGCCGATCAGAGCTCCACTTTCTGCTGAGAATTCCCAGCGGCAGCCCATTGCTACCTCAACGCACAAAGCCAAGTGTAAATCTAGCCAGAATTGGGTGGGTAAAAGTGTAGCAGGAGACAGACCATCCATTTTGGGTGGTGTTGGTGAGAAGATAGGCATGAAGAAGAGAGTATGGGGAGAGCAGAGAAGTGGCGGTGAATAGATACTGAAAATTATCCAAAGGGGACTTAAGTATGAGATGATGTTGTTCCTTGGCAAGGAATGAAGACCTCCAACTCCTCTGTGAAGTTAGAAACAAGATATGTCCCATGTATGGAGACATCTTGGGGGATAAGGTTCTGCACTTCTTGCTGGGTAGTTGTATTCCTAAATAATTGCATTATTGGGTAATGCAATTATTGAATGAAATGGGTATAGCCAAAATGTATGGTTATTTGCATCTGCTTAAGTTAGCTACTTGGGACTTAATCTGCTTCTCCTTTCCACAGCCTGTCAGCCAGGGTTCTATCGCCACTCGCTGAAGACTGACCAGTGCCTCAAATGCCCTCCAAACAGCTTCTCCAGTTCTCCTGCTGCCACAAGCTGCCCCTGCCTCGAAAACTTCTTTCGGACTCCCGCTGAGGACGAAACTGCTGCTTGTACTCGTAAGTCCTGGGTGGGAGTGCTGTGGTCCCCCAGATGAGCAGGTGGAACCCCGTTCGCACCTACTTGGAAAATACACCTACTCAACGAATAGGAAAGCTCCAGAGTGGTTCTGATTCTTGCCAAAAGGAGAACAAGTGGCATTCGGTTCTAAATTTAAGTGGCGCTGCATGCAAGCTGCAGCTGTAAAGGAACAATTAAGAGTGCATGCAAAGGCTCCTGGTTGTTCTTTTGCAGCTGTGGCTTTATCTGTCCTGCACCTGATGTCATGCAAACGGCAGGGTAGGTGCAGCCTGCCCAAAATGGCCTTGTGGACCAAACTGATCTGGAGGTTCCGAACTGCTGCTCCTTTATATGTCTTCCAGATGTCTCTGGCCACAGAGTACATGGTTCCTCTGTAAATCCCTACAATGACCCTGTGTGGTAGGTTAAGAGGCTGTGACTGTCCCAAGGTCACCCAGTGAGCTGCATGACTGAGCGGGGTTTTGAACCCTGATCTCCCAGGTCCTAGTCCGACACACTAACCACTACACCACACTGCCTTCCTAGAGTACTTCTGCCATGGGACATTAAGTAAGTAAATAAATATGGGGAAAGCAAAATGTCACTTAAGAGAAGGATCTGAAACATTTTCCTTGAAGCTTGAAGTGGTTTTATTCTGGATTGCTTCATTTGATGTTTTAATGTGCTGTAAAACCGCTTTGAGATTTTTTAAAATTTAAAACATAAAGCAGTATAGAAATGAAAACAATAATAATATGTTGGAATGGAGATATTTATATCCACTGTACCTGTCCCCAGGTGCAGGGAAAGAAAAAGAAATCTAGATAGAACCCTACAGCGCACTATAAAGGTAAAGGGACCCCTGACCATTAGGTCCAGTCGTGACCGACTCTGGGGTTGCGGAGCTCATCTCGCTTTATTGGCCGAGGGAGCCGGCGTACAGCTTCCGGGTCATGTGGCTAGCATGACTAAGCCGCTTCTGGCGAACCAGAGCAGTGCACGGAAACGCCGTTTACCTTCCCGCCGGAGTGGTACCTATTTATCTACTTGCACTTTGACGTGCTTTTGAACTGCTAGGTTGGCAGGAGCAGGGATTCGAACCGCCAACCTTCTGATCAGCAAGTCCTAGGCTCTGTGGTTTAACCCTCAGCGCCACCCGCGTCACAGTGCACTATATTTATAAGCTTTAAGGTAGGTACAGATAGGGTTAGAATCTCTTTGCAAGATTGTACTTTTAACACGCTGCCTCCTTTTACCTTTACAGGCCCTCCTTCAGCTCCTCACAATGTCACCGTACTTATTGAGGGGAGTGAGGTCACCCTTTCGTGGCAGGCACCCACGGATCAGGGTGGGCGCGAAGACCTCTCCTACAGCGTCTCCTGCCAGCGTTGCAGTTCCCCGAAGTGCAGACCTTGCGAGAGCAGCGTGACTTTTTCTCCCGGCGCCCTAGACCTCACCCAGCAGAGTGTGGTTGTGAGCGGCCTGGAGGCTTTCACCAATTACAGCTTCGTTGTACGGGCTCATAATGGTGTGTCGGAGCTCAGCCCTGCCTTGCACAGCAGCAGCACCAGCTCTCCTGTCCGGGTTTTGGTGGGCCACGCAGGTGAGTCGCTGTGACGTATATGGGGAAGAGGAAGTGAGCACAACCAAAGCAAATAAAAGTTGTAGCAGCAGCTGAGCTGCGTTTTCCCCTTACGCTGCAGTGATTAGTTAATTGCAAATGAGTGTGTGCAGGGGGCAAATTTACAGTTCTTAGATCAGTGATGGCCAAACTTTTGTTTTTGGCCTACAACTCCCATCATCCCTAGCTAACAGGACCAGTGGTCAGGGATGATGGGAATTGAAGTCCCAAAACAGCTGGAAGGCCATTTGGCCATCACTGTCTTAGATGCTTGGATCCTGACGAAATCTGAGGTACTGTAGGGGCTAAAAGTATGAGCTGTGAGCAAGGGAGTCCTTGACTCTCTTCATGTTCCAGCCATGAACTCTTTAGCAGACCCTCCAAGTGTCCTTACTTTCCAGAGACAGTCCCAGATTTGCAGAAGCTGTCCTGGTTTCTGATTTGATCCCAGAATGTCCCGCTTTTCCTCGGGACACCTCTATTTTCATCAGAGAAATGTTGGAGGGTATGGGAGTTGTGCAACCCCTGAGCTAAGGAGATAAGTAACTATACAACCTTTAGAAGACATCTGAAAGCAGTCTTGTATAGGAAGGTTTTTAAATGTTTAATGTTTTATTATGTTTTTGTGTTGAAAGCCGCCCAGAGTGCCTGGGTCAACCCAGTCAGATGGGTTATTATTATTATTATTATTATTATTATTATTATGGAACAGGACATCCCTATTTTCATTGCAGAAATGTTGGAGGGTCTGCATTAGGCAGCACTAAGGCTGCCCACTCTCTTTATCAGCCTCAGCTCCCTAACCACATGACAGATTGGGGATCATAGTCCTGCTATAAAGGGCTGGTGTACGGCAGAATGGGGGGTGGGGGGCTCCAATTGCTGCTGGTCTCCGGCTCCAGTCAGTCCCAGAAAGCTTAGCCAACAGCCAGGAATGATGGGAGTTGTAGTCCATCAACATCTTTCACCGCCGGTGAAAGGAATGACTGTAAAGCATTTGCAGCCCTCAAGAGAGAGATCGGTAATTGCTGAGCAGAGTGCTGTATTTTGTCAACACAATTTCTCTGTTGTACCGGATATGACATTTGTCCAGTATTTAAAGCTCAGCGGTTTATTGTCTAGGGTGGGGGGTGGAATGCTGGTCTCTAGAGAAATTTGGCAGATGTAGCAAGCCTGTTGTGCTAGTCTGAAAACTAATTTAATAAACAGATTATTGTAATGTAGATGCTCTTCAGGATTTATGCATCCTAGTCACTCTTGGCAGAACTCTTATCATTCTGTTTGCTTTATGAAGGCAACAGAATTAGAAGCTAACAAAATCATTTCCCATATCCCTGTCAGGCCTTTCCATCCCCATTGGTGGCCACTATCACAAACCGTGTACAGTAGTACCTCGGGTTACAAACACTTCCGGTTATAGACTCCACTAGCCCGGAAGTAGTACCTCGGGTTAAGAACTTTGCCTCAGGATGAGAACAGAAATTGCGTGCTGGCGGCACGGCAGCAGCGGGAGGCCCCATTAGCTAAAGTGGTGCTTCAGGTTAAGAACAGTTTCAGGTTAAGAACAGACCTCTGGAACAAATTAAGTTCGTAACCAGAGGTACCACTGTATTTAATCTGCAAAACCTTTGTTGTGGATGCATCAGTGAAATAGGAAAGTTGATTCTCCAGTCTAACAGTTGACAGTCAAAATGGCAAAAATTGTTTTGAGTTCCCTGGTGCCATCATAAGCACATGAACCGCTCCTTCTACCTTGTCTGTGTGTGTGTGTGTGTGTGTGTGTGTCTGTGTCTGTGTCTGTGTCTGTGTGTGTATGTGTGTGTTTAAAGAGTCAGATTTTTATGCTGCAGAAAGCAGCTTATAAAGAGAGGTGGTCTTTTTGAACGCAGGGTTAATCCAGGACATATCTAAAGCAGGCTGTGGTACAGACAGCATTGTGGTTTCTTCTCTGAAGTCTGTGGGATTCCCAGAAACGAAAAGTGACGTTGGAAATTCACACCCTTGTGCCTCAAGATGCCTTTAAGAGTTGTGTCATTCTTAGAAATGCACTTCTGTGTACAAGAAGCAGTATCCAAAAAGTGGAAGGAAGTGAAGTCAAATGGGAGCGAAAGTATGTTTGAAGGATGCTAGCAAGTTCTGACTCATGGGTCTCCTGGTCTGCTGCTCTAATGACAGCCCAAATGCGGCCCTAGAGACAGCCACCTTACTTTGGCTCAGAGAAGGGCAAGCTCTGTGCAGAATTTGTTAGGTTTAGCCAATCTGCTTCTAACTGGGCAGAGTCAGGAAAAGCAATGACCTCCAGCGCTTTCACTAAGGGAATTAGGGGTGTGGGATGAATTGCTAGCCTGCTGCCAAGAGCAGGTTATACTTTGACCATCTCTCCTTTCTTTATGTGCAGTCCCTGGCAAGGTGACTGATCTCATCCTGGCAAGGCGAAATGACAGCAGCCTCTCTGTGACTTGGTCACCGACACGACATCGCAGCCGTAGCTCCGTGAACTACGAGGTTATGTACTTTGAGAAGGTGAGATATGTTCTTCCTTTGCTCAACACCTGCAAACTTCATCAATGTTCCCCTTCCATTTCACAAGCTCTTCAAGTCCTATAGCATATGGGTTTGGAACCTCTGGCCCATGGATTCAGTTTTGCCTGCCAGGCTGTTTCCCCCAAACCACACCTGATGTCATATGTGACGTTAGGTGTGCGGCAGGTAGAGATGGGTTTGGATCAGCTGCTCACCCCGCTGGTCCCTTCAGAAAGCACCATTGAACTCCCTTCCCTGCACATCAGCTAAAGCACGAGGAGTTCAGTCCTGCTTGGCTGTTATCTCTCCCCGCATCCCCATGCACCAACTTTGGCAGGTGGGTGGGTGTCAGACACCTGATGCCATTATTATGAATTTAGGTGATGGACAGGTGGGTGCTAAAGATCTTGACTCCTGGGCCAGAAAGGTTCCCAACCCTTGCTATAAAGGTAAAGGGACCCCTGACCATTAGGTCCAGTTGTGGCCAACTCTGGGGTTGCGGCGCTCATCTCACTTTATTGGCCGAGGAAGCTTCCAGGTCATGTGGCCAGCATGACAAAGCCACTTCTGGTGAACCAGAGCAGCGCACGGAAACGCCGTTTACCTTCCCGCCGGAGCGGTCCCTATTTATCTACTTGCACTTTGACGTGCTTTCGAACTGCTAGGTTGGCAGGAGCAGGGACGAGCAACGGGAGCTCACCCCGTCACGGGGATTCGAACCACTGACCTTCTGATCGGCAAGTCGTAGGCTCTGTGGTTTAACCCACAGCGCCACCCGTGTCCCCAACCCTTGCTATAGCACAGCCTAATTGTTTTGCAGGGAGAAGAGAAGCACTACACTGTCCAACACCTCCGGGAACCCCAAGTAACTTTGGCAAATCTGCAGCCTGACACAGCTTACCTGATGCGCGTGCGCTCCATCACAGACTCTGTCGCTGGGCCATATTCCCAGGAACAGGAATTCCGCACTCTTCCACAAGGTAGACCCCTTGATGCCCCACTTTGTTTGTAAAGGAGGGATTCTTGCTAATGGATTTGGGACTAAACTAGATGCAAGGAACAATTCAGATTGGGATTGTGTTGCAAGTGTAGAAAGCTAATTTTCCACCCACTCCAAGCTGTTTCATGCAGCAGTTGTATTTGCTGCCTGAAGCTCCCCTCTTTGTGACACCAGCTTCCTGCAAGGAATACATAAACTGTGTGGGGCAAGTCTATGTGCCCAAACTCCTGGAGACATGAACCTGTAAACCCTTCTTACTGTGGCTTTCTAGTGCCTCTTGTTGCTAAATTTATTACTTTCTCTTCACCCACAGGTCCCAGAGCAGGTTACAGCAACTTAAAATTCATAAGAAAAAAACAGTTAAGACAAGTCACAAGAATAGGTTGGGTGCTGATAAGATATCAGAGGCCAGGATAAAGAGGCACATTGGCAGCATCCACCCAAAGCTGTAAAGAAGCCAGACACACCTCTTGTGGGGAGAGAATTCCACAATGTAATAATAATAATAATAATAATAATAATAATAATAATAATAATAATAATTTATTTATTTATACCCCGCTATCTGGCTGAGTTTCCCCAGCCACTCTGGGCGGCTTCCAATCAAGTGTTAAAAACAGTACAGCATTAAATACTTGAACTTCCTTGAAACAGGGCTGCCTTCAGATGTCTTTTAAAGATAGGATAGCTACTTATTTCCTTCACATCTGAAGGGAGGGTGTTCCACAGGGTGGGCATGGTGCCTGTGGAACAGGCCCTCTTTCTGGTTCCCTCACTTCTCGCAATGAGGGAACCGCCAGAAGGCCCTCGGCGCTGGACTTCAGTGTCCGGGCTGAACGATGGGGGTGGAGACACTCCTTCAGGTATACAGGACCAAGGCCGTTTAGGGCTTTAAAGGTCAGCACCAACACTTTGAATTGTGCTCGGAAACGTACTGGGAGCCTATGTAGATCTCTCAGGACTGGTGTTATGTGGTCCTGGTGGCCACTCCCAGTCACCAGTCTTGCTGCCGCATTCTGGAATAATTGCAGTTTCCGGGACACCTTCAAACGTAGCCCCATGTGGAGCGCATTGCAGTAGTCCAAGCGGGAGATAACTAGAGCATGCACCACTCTGGTGAGACAGTCTGCGGGCAGGTAGGGTCTCAGCCTGTGTACCAGGTGGAGCTGGTAGACAGCCGCCCTGGACACAGAATTAACCTGCGCCTCCATGGACAGCTGTGAGTCCAAAATGACTCCCAGGCTGCGCACCTGGTCCTTCAGGGGCACAGTTACCCCATTCAGGACCAGGGAATGTAGAGGCTGTCACAGACAATGCCTTATCCTGGGCCACCTCACCCCCAAACTTCTGAGGGAAGTAGAACTACCAAGAGGGCCCTCTCTGCTGGTCCTAACACCTGAGTGGGTCTGTTGGCACACCTTGTGCATTTGCTGTGGCATAAACATGTGCAACAATCTGCTAAGAACAATGGCTGTATGAAACTTCTCTGAAACCCACCCACTCCCCAGTGTGGCCCTTGGATGGGATAAATAAGGTCAGCAAAGACATTATAGGAAACTAGAACTAAGGATAACGCCAAGCATTGTTTCCAAAAAAAGAAAGAAATGCACTTTAAAAAATTATCCACACAGCACTCAGTACTGAAAGTGTAATTGGGATCTGGGCCAAGCCACTCACTTACTAGTGGTTCCATACCCAACGTAAATACTGAAGAAAGCATTTGGGATAAATTTGGCATTGAGCATACACTTCATAACAGTTCAGCTCCTCAAGTCCTTCCAATGACCTCTCAGATCAGGTATTTATAGATAAAGAGTTTTGATAAATAGGGCAGCAAAAGAACACCCAGGGTGCGTTGGGGTTTAATACGCATTCACTTTCTGTGTATATTAAGGCACAAAAAGTATCAGGATTGTGTTTGCCTGGGGCTGGCGTGCCTGCCTGGGGAATGGGGTTGTTGTTGTTGTTTAGTCATTTAGTCGTGTCTGACTCTTCGTGACCCCATGGACCAGAGCACGCCAGGCACTCCTGTCTTCCACTGCCTCCCGCAGTTTGGTCAGACTCATGCTGGTAGCTTCGAGAACACTGTCCAACCATCTCGTCCTCTGTCGTCCCCTTCCCCTTGTGCCCTCCATCTTTCCCAACATCAGGGTCTTTTCCATGGAGTCTTCTCTTCTCATGAGGTGGCCAAAGTGCTGGAGCCTCAGCTTCACGATCTGTCCTTCCAGTGAGCACTCAGGGCTGATTTCCTTCAGAATGGAGAGGTTTGATCTTCTTGCAGTCCATGGGACTCTCAAGAGTCTCCTCCAGCACCATAATTCAAAAGCATCAATTCTTCGGCGATCAGCCTTCTTTATAGTCCAGCTTTCACCTCCATACATCACTACTGGGGGGAATGGGGTTATCTCACTTATATACATTGTAGGAAACATGTAAGTAGCATTTATATGAACAAAATAGACCAAATAATTTGTGGTCTGTACTCTGCAAAATCGGAAGCAAAGGTGGTGTTTTATTTGACATTGGGCTCTAAGCGTAAATGCCACTTCTTCATTACTTTTCCTTACATCTGGTTGAAACAAATCCTGTGCTTTCACATAGCTATGCCTACAGTTACTCTGAATCCCTATGGAAATCCAGATATATTTCTGGAATGGTGAGCCCTGGCTAGGGCTGCCTGGCCCTGGAACGATGTCTATAACCTGCGTTTTGGTCTTGCAGACACTGGGATGCCCTCTGGAGGAGTGATTGTCAGCATCATCTTTGGAGTTCTGCTGTTTATCGGTCTGGTTGTCGGTCTCCTTGTTTGCCGAAGGTAGAGATGGCGGTTCTCGAGGGTGGAGGGAATCCTGGGCATTGTTATTTGGTTTGTTTCTGTGCTCTGGATGGTTATACCGTCTCTGTTCTGATGTTTATCCTTATCTGTTTTAGGCACTCTTACCGACGCGGAGCCCGGCGATGCCACAAGCAATCCAGCTATGACCGAGGTGAGTGCCTGGAGTCGGGGAAGGCAGAGGAGGTGAAAGGCTTCAGAGTTCAGAGCCCTAAGCTACATGTAACATGCAGACCAGCCAGATGAGCATTTGAGAATATCAAAAGCCACTTTGATGGGGATGGTCAGTAGTGCAGGGTTTTTTAGGGGGGGGGTGTAGGGAGAGTGATGATTAACTTTTCCTCAGCAGGTGTACTTCTGCTCCAAATTCCTCCCCTCCTCTATCCATACCTGTCAAGCGTCCCTTATTTGGTGGAACAGTCCCTTATCCCAGCGCCATGTCCTGCTGCTGTCCCTTATTGATGACGTCCGTTAAATTTCCTGGGTTTCAAAGGAAGCAGCTCTTCTCCTTCCCTCCCTGCTGGCCAGGGAGGAGGGAGGCTCCAACCGTGTTGCTTGGCTTCATTGCTCACCCAATAGGAAGTCTAAGAACTACTGGGGGGTGGAGCTTGCATGCCTTGTGCTGATCAAATCGGCTGCGTTGCCTGGGGACTCGCCTTTGCTCAGCACTTCCCAGCGGAGAGGTAACAGTGATTTTCCTTGAGGCTTCGTTTGGCTGCTGGCTAGGCTTTCTGCCTTTGGCTCAGAGGGGCTCAGAAGTTGAACATACCTGTGTTCGGAAAATCCCTTATTTTGGCTGCTGATCCCTTATTTTCGAGGCTGCTGGTCCCTTATTTTCAAATCTGTAAGTTGACAGCTATGCCTCCATCCCATGTCCCCTCAGTGTGAAGTCCAGATATATATTGCCAAGCACAATCTCACACTTAGGCCCACCAACTCTAAGGGGCTGCCTTGTCTTCAGCCTCTTCAATATTTGTTGGAAAGGGACCAGGACAGCTCAGTGTTGAGGGGGCCTGGCATGCGCTATCACACACATTGCATGTTGCAGCTTCAGCAGCTGGCTCTTTCAGAGTGCTCGGTCTCCTGCAGGCAGCATGACATCACACTGTGACATCACACACACACGATACGCGACGGGCCACCTCTTTTTTTTGAAATGATTTTTACTGGTTTTGCAAAATAAATCTCACAATTAACACAATTAAATTTTAGACTCAAACAAGAGTCTTCCGAATCTTAGGACTTAACCTCCTCCCCTCTGTGGGTCCTTTCTATATCTTAATCAACTGCATATTATAGTTCATCTGAATTATAATCCTCCAGTACAGTCATACCTTGGGTTACAGCTGCTTCAGGTTGCGGTTTTTTGGGTTGCAGACCGCCGAAACCCAGAAGTACCGGAACGGGTTACTTCCGGGTTTCAGCAGTCGCGCATGCGCAGAAGCACTAAATCGCGCTTTGCGCATGCACAGAAGCGCTGAATTGCAACCCGCACATGTGCAGAAGCGCAGACGCGGGTTGCACATCCCGGGTTGCGAATGTGCATCCCGCACGGATCACGTTCTCAACCGAACGTCCACTGTATAATCAAAGTCTTTGTAACATTCCAAGAGTTAGTGAAAGCCTTCCAAAAAGCTCAATTGATTACAGTGTTATTTTAAATACCGTCTGTATTTGTCCCTTTCTCTATTGAAGTTTTGGTCTTCCTGATTTTTGGTTTTCCCAGTCAGTCTCGCCATCTTTGCATAGTCAAGTAGTTTCACCTGCCTGTCCGCTTTTGTTGGCATCTTATCCTCTTTCCATCGCTGCGCAAGCAGCATCCTTGCAGCTGTGCGACAGGCCACCTTCATCTTGGGGGCCACCTGGTGCCTCTGCTCACACTTGACAGAAGTCGGGGGGAAAGGGATGATTTGGTGTGTGGAAATGGGCACGGGGGGGGGGGAATTCACTGCGACATTTACTGTTCTAATGCAGGTTTTGAGCTGCCACTATATAACATGTCATTTGAACAGGTAACTTTCAAACCGGGTGCTTAATCAGGGCATGCAGTTCAGGCACTAGGTACTTGACCTACCATGGTCTTCTCTGCAGCAGTGGAGGGAGTCCACAAAGCCAGAGCGATTTAAAAATTGTACCCAAGTCCACAGCCAGCCTAAGTGAGCATCCGGTGAGATGCGAGGAGGTAATTCTAACTCCTCATGAAAAGGCAGAAACCTAAACACAAGTTGCCTAATATGTTTAAAAAACACCACTTGATTTATTAAACAACATAACGATACAGTTTTAAAGTGTTAAGCACAAAGTACCATATTTTTCGCTCTATAACACGCACCCGACCATAACACACACATAGTTTTTAGAGGAGGAAAATCCGTAGGTATGCCACCCGTAGGCATTTCCTCCATAACATGCACAGACATTTCCCCTTACTTTCTAGGAGGAAAAAAGTGAGTGTTACAGTGCAAAAAATACGGTACTTTTTGCTGACCAGCTGAATAGAATACTGCCTACATGCTCTCCTTTATATCTCCAAAAGTAAAAGATCTAAAACAGGGTGAGGTGGTCCAACTTTTCATACCAAGTGGGCTGCGAGAGTACTTCGACATGGAACTCATGGGCCAAGCACTGCCTTGTCGAGCAAGCGGGGTGGGGTTGGGGGTTGGGAGTGAGGCCAGAATTTTACCCAAACCTGCCAGCTCTCTACTACTTTTCCAAAGCCTAGTAAGCAAGATCCCAGGCTTTGGAAAGGAGGTGGCAGGACATGGGCAGGGTCCCAGAGCCCTCCCACCTCCTTCCCAAAGTTGAGAAAGGAGGTGGGAGGACTCCAGGATCCTTGCCAGAGCCCTCACGCCTCCTACCCAAGCCCAGCCACGGACTGGGGATGCGTCAAATGTTGCTGAGGACCGCAAAATAAGACCTCGCTTGTTGGACTACCCTGATCTAAAAGCTTTAAAATAAAATAAAAGCTGAATATCCAGGCAAGAAGCCTGGGATATTATTGCTCATTCACCAGCACAGCCCACTTCTCCCTGTGTCTATAACCTTGAATGGAGATTGGGTGATCCATGCTCATCTTTCCAGCACCTGATGTCGCATGTGGCATTGGGCATGGGAGAGTTCAAGGTGCAGGTGCTTCGAAGGAAGAATTAGGTGCACACTCCCAAGTGTGCTTTTGTTTCTTCCTTTGCAGGCAAAATTCAGTGCTTTTAAAACTTGGCAACTTTTCCTGTTCTCCTTCAGCTTCAGTACGTTTGCTCTAGTAGCTTTAGGCTGTAACCTTACACAGCGAGATTTACTTTTCCAAGCCAATACGTTTAGGACTAGGATGTCGGCTGGGGGAATTCTTGCGTCTTACTGTACCGAAAGAGCAAAACCTTTGTGCAGAAATCATTTACAGTGATGGTGTTATGTACTGAAGTTCTCACCCTGGGCCAGCAGGGGGATACTGTAGATAGTTATGCAAATAAGGGATCGAAAGTAACGTTCAGTGATTGGATCGTTTTAGAAAATTGTTACAGTTACATTGTACTGGAGCTCTATATAAGCAGGGTGACTGAGCCCTTCAGTTCTGTTTTGTCCTGGCCTGTGAATAAACAAGAGCTGTTTGCAGAACCCACAACTTAACAGATGGCTCTTTATTACAGATGAGATTTGGTTGAAGCCATACGTAGACCTCCAGCCCTATGACGATCCCAGCAGGGGAGTCCTAGAATTCACAAAAGAGCTAGACCCATCCGTTGTCACCATGGAGACTGTTATTGGCGAAGGTGCGTATCATGAGGTTCCTGCTCTCTTTGTGGTCAGGAGATCCTTTTTCTATATCCCCAATACTCTCTTTTTCTTTCCTCTGAATACTCCACAGGCGAGTTTGGGGAGGTCTACTGTGGGAACCTGCGTTTCCCAGGGAAGGAACGTGTCGTGGTGGCCATCAAGACCTTGAAGTCAACTTACTCAGACTCAACATGGTGGAACTTCTTGCGCGAGGCGACGATCATGGGCCAGTTCAATCACCCCAACATTGTCCGCTTGGAAGGAGTCGTTACAAAACGTAAGGGCTCAGCCATGACGGGGCAGTAGCGCCTGGTGGTGGAATGGGCCGGTTTTCACTACGTGGAATCACCAGTGAGTGTGAGGCTTCTGTGGAAGGTGCTGGAGCAGCATGTGGGAGCTACCAGATTCAGTCCTTGCCATCTCCAATGAGAATAATAATAATAATAATTTTTTTTGTACCTTGCCCATCTGACTGGGTGGGAAGCCACTCTGAGTGGCTTCCAACATGCATAAAAACATAATAAAACATCAAACATTAAAAAGCTTTCCTACGCAGGGCTGCCTTCAGATGTCTTCTAAAGGTTATATACTTAAAGGTAAAGGGACCCCTGACCATTAGGTCCAGTCGTGACCGACTCTGGGGTTGCGGCGCTCATCTCGCTTTATTGGCCAAGGGAGCCAGCGTACAGCTTCCGGGTCATGTGGCCAGCATGACTAAGCTGCTTCTGGCGAACCAGAGCAGCACACGGAAACACCGTTTACCTTCCCGCTGGAGCGGTACCTATTTATCTACTTGCACTTTAACGTGCTTTCAAACTACTGGGTTGGCAGGAGCAGGGACCGAGCAACAGGAGCTCACCCCATCATGGGGATTTGAACCGCCGACCTTCTGATCGGAAGTCCTAGGCTCTGTGGTTTAACCCACAGCGCCACCCGCGTCAATAATAATAATAATAATAAAAATCATCCCTGCCCTGTGAGCTTGGAGGGCTACAAAGCAGACGATAACTGGGCAAGAGGAACCAGAAACTTCATGTGTTCAAAAGGTTAAAATGATTTTTCCATTTGGTTTTTTGGGGAAAGCCTAGAGAGCCATTGCCAACCAGATGGGAAGTAAGGTGAGGGCAGCGCTAGTAATTTTCTTTTCTTTTTTCTTCCCAGGACACCCAATGATGATTATCACGGAATACATGGAAAATGGGGCTCTGGACACCTTCTTACGGGTGAGTCCTTTTTCATCAGCCACTTAGGCATCGTCGGTTGGTAAAGCTGTATCAGAGCTGTATTAATTCAGATTGAAGGTGGAGACTCCATGCAAAAGGAAATTCAACCTAAGAAAATGAGCACGTTGGAGAGAGAAGGCTCAGCTAGAACCCGTCCCAATGCCAAATCATTTTCTATATGCGCACTTTTTAATTTTTGCATGGAGGAGTATTTAGCCATGTCATTCCCCAATGCCACTACGAAGTAAAGGAGCCTGACCAGAGCTTTACCACCTGAATGATAACTAGGCCTAGAAGAGGAAAGGAAACTTGTCGCTTTTGTCTGGCAGTGCTCATGGTTTCTGGCTTTGATCTAGGGACCAGGGTTTCTGAAGGACTGCTTTATCGCATGTGAAACTACATGGTCTTCCTCAGAGGCCTCTTCTCCGGGTGCCCTTGCCTTCTGAAGTTAGGCATCTAGGACCTTTTCTATAGTGGGACCCTGGTTGCAATACACCCTATGTAAGAATGTAAGAGGAGCCTTGCTGGATCAGACTAAGGGTTCATCTGTAGCTCAGCATCCTGTTCTCACAGTGGCCAAACAGATGCCGGTGAGAAGCCCTCAAGCAGGGAATGAGCATAGTCCATAGCTGTCAACCGTCCCTTATTTGGCAGGAAAGTCCCTTATCCCAGCACTGTGTCCCGCTGCTATCCCTTATCGATGATGTCCCTTAAATTTCCCGGGTTTCAAAGGAAGCAGCTCCTCTCCCTCCCTGCCTGCCGGCCAGGGAGGAAGGAGGCTCCAACTGTGTTGCTTGGCTGCGTTGCTCACCCAATGAAGAGTCTAAGAATGACTGGGGGGTTGAGCTTGCATGCCTTGTGCTGATCAAATCGGCCGCATTGCCTAGGGACTCGCCTTTGCTCAGCGCTTCCCAGCGGAGAGGTGACGGTGGTTTTCCTTGCTGCATCCCCTTTGCCGGGTTGCTGCGCTGTGGGAACCACCACTTGAGGCTTTGTTTGGCTGCTGGCTGGGCTTTCTGCCTTTGGCTTGGACCTAATGGTCAGGGGTCCCTTTCCCTTTCCCTTTAAGCTGTGGCTATAATGTTTCATTGCCACGACAATTCCAAAACTGCATTCTTCACTTTGAAACAAGCGGCTAAGCGCAGGGAGAAGACTTTTCTATGTGCCTGTGTTTGTGTTTCAGGAGAACATGGACAAGTTCAGTGCGGTGCAGCTTGTGACAATGTTGCAGGGCATTGCCTCGGGGATGACCTACCTGTCAGACCGCAACTATGTGCACCGGGACCTGGCGGCCCGCAACATTCTGGTGTCTCATAACCTTCAGTGCAAGGTTTCAGATTTTGGTCTTTCTCGGATATTAGAAAACGACGTGGAGGGAACTTACGAAACGAAGGTAAAATTATGGAAACAAGATAAATAAAGTAGGGAGTAGGGCTGGGCGATGTATCAATATATTATCCAAAACTGTGTGCTGGTCCCGGGGGGGGGTTTACCGTGCAGCGTGGTCTGAGTCCGGTCCTAGGTCAAGGGTATGGAGGCTGTCCATCAAGGGCGAAGCGGGGTCCGAGGCAAGGAGCCGGGCGTGGTCAGGAACTCTGGAAGAGCAGGACAGGGTGCCGGCAGGAACAGGTTACCAACGATGTTGCTCCCGCAACCTTGGACTGGGCTGACTGGCCTTTATCTCCTCTGAGGCACAGGGCGGTCCCGGCCCACAGGTGACTCGCCTCTCCTGGCCTTAAGGCGAGCACTCCTCCTGTGAGAACTTAGTTCCCTCCGCCTCTCTGCCCTGAGCCTCTGCAGCTCTGGAGAGGCTGGAGGGTTACTGGACCCAGGGGCAACCTCACCTTCCCCTGACAGGGCTGGGAGAGGAGCACCTGCAGGCAATGAGTCCTTGATCACCTCCGGAGCCAGAGCGGATTCAGCTGGTGTCTGCTCCTGAGGATCCGGCACAGGTGAGGGCCTTTCAGGTTCAAGCCCCTGCCCCAGCTCAGCTGGCCCTGGAGGCGGGGACTCCTGTGCAGGCTGGGATTCCTCAGGTTCAGCCTCTGAATCAGACTCCCAGGCCATCACAAACTGGTTTGAAGTCCATATCGTGATATTGGTTTCATAGTTTTTGACCTGGCAATATGGACTTCAAACCAGTTTGTGATGGCTGCTGTTTGTCTCGTAGAGCTGGGCCAAAACTAGCAGACTTACTCAGAACTCCAAGGAGCCAAATGGCAGGTACCGTATTTTTCGCTCTATAAGACGCACCAGCCCAAAAGACGCACCTAATTTTTGGAGGTGGAAAACAAGAAAAAAATATTCTGAATCTCAGAAGCCAGAACAGCAAGAGGGATCGCTGTGCAGTGAAACCAACAATCCCTCTTGCTGTTCTGGCTTCTGGGATAGCTGCGCAGCCTGCATTCGCTCCATAAGACGCACACACATTTCCCCTTACTTTTTAGGAGGGAAAAAGTGAGTCTTATAGAGCAGAAAATACGGTAACTTTCTGATTTAGACTGGGTATAGTGAAATGCCTGAATAAAATACTTAAGGGAGTAACACAGAGCAAGTCAGAGCATTCTCAGAAATAAAGTTTTATTTTTAAAAAGTACAAAAAAAATGGTTGGGGGCTACTCTCTTCTTTATGTCATTAGAGAATTTTGTCAAGCAACCTGGATTTTGCCCTCTGCATCTTGATAAATTACTTCCTTCTACATTCAAACAAAATAGAAACTTTATGATCCAAGGTTCCAAGGAACACCAGCTTGAGCTCCTGGCAACAACGCCATGTTTTGCTTGCTTGCTTACTTATGTGTGTGTGTTTCACATATTTTTTCTTCCCTAGGGAAGGAAGCAGAGAGTGGCTTTGTGGGCTCCTAGATTGCAGTTGAATAGCCAAACCGTAGTTTCCATTTCACAGTTGCAATCTCTTTTTCAACAGGGTGGCAAGATCCCTATCCGATGGACAGCGCCTGAAGCTATTGCCCATCGAATCTTCACCTCAGCCAGTGATATCTGGAGTTTTGGCATTGTCATGTGGGAGGTGCTGTCCTATGGCGACAAGCCATATGGGGATATGACTAATCAGGAGGTAAGAGGGTCAAGGGAAACGCTTATTGAGCAAGGAAACCACCTCCTGGATTAGCGGAGCTGGAGCTGAACTAGAAGAGATCGTAATAAAGAACACGTTTCCAGATTTCCCCATGGCCCAAAATTCCGTTTTCTACTTTCCTGAAGGGAGCAGCCATAGTTGGGCAGCCCAACTGAGATCCATTAGTCATGAGTTTCAGTACATTAACCAATTTGATTAAATCTGCATAGGAGAAAAAACAATGGGTTGCGTCCAGTGCTCTGCCAGCATAAATCTGTGGGTGCAGTAGGGCTTCCATTTCCTCTTCTCCACACACTCCCAAATCCACTTTGGAGGATCTCCCAACCCCCTGAAGCTGATTTGGGGGGCATGCAGGGGCTGGAAGGGATGCGGGTGGCGCTGTGGGTTAAACCACAGAGCCAAAGATGTCATAAAAGGATGTCACATAGAGGAGGGAGAAAGGTTGTTTTCTGCTGCTCCAGAGAAGCGGACACGGAGCAATGGAGCCAAACTACAAGAAAGAAGATTCCACCTAAACATTAGGAAGAACTTCCTGACAGTAAGAGCTGTTAGACAGTGGAATTTGCTGCCAAGGAGTGTGGTGGAGTCTCCTACTTTGGAGGTCTTTAAGCAGAGGCTTGACAACCATATGTCAGGAGTGCTCTGATGGTGTTTCCTGCTTGGCAGGGGGTTGGACTCGATGGCCCTTGTGGTCTTTTCCAACTCTATGATTCTATGATTCTATTCTAAAGACTTGCTGATCAGAAGGTCGGTGGTTCAAATCCCCGCGATGGGGTGAGCTCCCGTTCCTCGGTCCCTGCTCCTGCCAACCTAGCAGTTCGGAAGCACGTCAAAGTGCAAGTAGATAAATAGGTACCGCTCCGGCGGGAAGGTAAACTGCGTTTCCGTGCGCTGCTCTGGTTCGCCACAAGCGCTTAGTCATGCTGGCCACATGACCCGGAAGGTGTACGCTGGCTCCCTTGGCCAATAAAGCGAGATGAGCGCCTCAACCCCAGAGTCGGCCATGACTGGACCTAATGGTCAGGGGTCCCTTTATCTTTACTAGGGGCTGGAGAGGACAGGGGGCTTATCTACTTTCCTGCTGCTCTTTCCAGGCACAGGTCCGTGCTTAAAAGCTCAGTGTCTGAGTGTGGTTTTGTTTTGCCCCAAGCTTTCCCCTCAAAAACCTGCTCTTTAGCGCTCAATTGGAGCAAACATCAATTCGGGCTTTCTGTGGATTGCTGTTTGCTCTGACTGAGCTTTAAAGAGCTCCAGAGGAAAATTGTGTACTCCGACATAAAGGTAAAGGGACCCCTGACCATTAGGTCCAGTCGTGGCTGACTCTGGGGTTGCGGTGCTCATCTTGCTTTATTGGCTGAGGGAGCCGGCGTGCATCTTCCAGGTCATGTGGCCAGCATGACTAAGCTGCTTCTGACGAACCAGAGCAGCGCATGGAAACACCGTTTACCTTCCCGCCAGAGCGGTACCTATTTATCTACTTGCACTTTGACGTGCTTTCTAACTGCTAGGTTGGCAGGAGCAGGGACCGAGCAACGGGAGCTCACCCCGTCGTGGGGATTCGAACCACCAACCTTCTGATCGGCAAGTCCTAGGCTCTGTGGTTTAACCCACAGCGCCACCAGCATCCCTTGTACTCGGACATAATCCCTGGAAAAAGCAGAGAAAAGGTGTGAAGCTCTGAGAGGAAGAGGAAACTCTTGTTACCAGCAAAGCTCAAGTTTTGGATACGGCCCAGCAGTTTAGAAGGGAACCTCACACACTGCTTTCAAAAGACGTGCATCTAATACAGTAGTAGCATCTCTCCTTTAAGAAATATTTCTCCTTCTCAAACATGCGGAAATGGATGCATTTTCTAAGATGCCACTCATCCATAAATTTTGCTGTTCAACTTGTATCGGAATTACTTTTAACAGAAGAATGTGGTGACCTCCTTAGCTCATACGTTTTTAATGAATTAATCAAATGGATTAAATGTGGCAGTTCCAATTCCAAAGGATTTCCCAATATTTAAACATTACGCTCCTGAGAAAGTAGCCCTCGACTCCAGTTTCTTAGGTAGCTGTGTTCTAAGGAATGTTTGCCCTGTTCACAGTGATCTTGTGTTTTACCTGGAACAGGTGATGAAGAGCATAGAGGATGGGTATCGGCTCCCCCCACCTGTGGACTGCCCATCCGTCCTTTACGAGATCATGAAGGTGTGTTGGTCATATGACCGGACCCGGAGACCCCGCTTCCGGGAGATCTTCGCTCAGCTAGAGCACTTCATCTCCAGTCCACATTTGCTTCGAACTGTGGCCGACTTTGACCCCAGGTAAGTGATACGCAGGGCAATACTTAGGGGACAGAGCTGTGTAAATTTGTGTGCATGCACACGGGCACACACACACACAAAGGGGAAGAATATAAAAAAAAGCTGAATTCTAAGTGCGATCTTACAGCGTTACCTTGCTTCTTGAATGGCTTAGTTGTCGAACAAATCGGCTCCCGAACACTGCAAACCCGGAAGTAAGCGTTCTGGTTTGCAAACGTTTTTCGGAAGCCGAACGTCTGACGTGGCTTCCTTCCGCTTGAGTGCAGGAAGCTCCTGCAGCCAATCGGAAGCCGCACCTTGGTTTTTGAACAGTTTTGGGAGTTGAATGGACTCCCGGAACAGATTACAGTAAGTTCGAGAACCAAGGAACCACTGTATTTATATATATTATTTGTTAGTCACTTTTCTGACCAAGTTAATTCAAAGTGGCTTTCATGAAAACAAATTAAAAACCAACATTAAAAACCTAAAAACACTAAGGTAGGACCAGAGGTCCCACCCCACTAAAAGAGGCAATGCCACCCTTCAAATTAAGGGCCCAAAACTCAGTAGAAAAGGATTTGCCTGGCACCTAAAACTGGATAAAGATGTTGCCAGGCCCAATTATGCATAGCTGGATAATCTCTTTTGTTTTGGCCTGGCTTATTCCCTGCAGAAGGTTGGCTTATTCCCTGGCTTATTCTCTGCAGAAGGTTGGCGGTTTGAATCCCCACGACGGGGTGAGCTCCCATTGCTCGGTCCCTGCTCCTGCCAACTTAGCAGTTCGAAAGCACCTCAAAGTGCAAGTAGATAAATAGTTACTGCTCTGGCGGGAAGGTAAACGGCGTTTCCGTGCGCTGCTCTGGTTCTCCAGAAGTGGCTTAGTCGTGCTGGCCACATGACCCGGAAGCTGTACGCCGGCTCCCTTGGCCAATAAAGCGAGATGAGCGCCGCAACCCCAGAGTCGGTCACGACTGGACCTAATGGTCAGGGGTCCCTTTACCCTTTACCTTTATTCCCTGCATGCTGAATTCTGTACACACCCTCACTTTCTGTGCTTTTGGAGCACTTTGCAGAATTGTACCCTGCCCTTCAATGTGTTCGTGGCATCAGTGCCAGCCTGGGTTGCATCAATGGCTTCTCCATGCTAGTTTATGGGATGCCATAAACGCCCGCTGGGTAAAGCGTAGACATTTCTCTCCAGCTCCATCAGAAGGGGGTGGGGGGGGCGTGCTGGTCTTCTCATGAACTGCCTTCATTTTAAGTGTTGCATCAGGTCTGAAAATGCCTATCGATCCCCAGGGTGACGCTCCGCCTCCCCAGCTGCAGTGGCTCCGATGGGATTCCTTATCGGTCTATCCCAGAGTGGTTGGAATCCATCCGCATGAAGCGCTACATCATCAATTTCCGCACTGCCGGCCTCAACACCATGGAATCCATCCTGGAACTTTCTGCCGAGTAAGCACTGGGCACCCTGAATTTGGGATTCTGCTCTTCCAGGGCAGAAGAGAGGAGAGGGAAGGGAGGACATGCAGCTAGGTGCCACCGTCTATTGCATACAAAGACATTCAGGGATGCAGGTGGTACTGTGGTCTAAACCACTGAGCCTCTTTGGGCTTCCTTATCAGAAGGTCGGTGGTTCGAATCCCTGCAATGGGGTGAGCTCCCGTTGCTCTATCCCAGCTCCTGCCAACCTACCAGTTCGTAAGCACACCAGTGCAAGTAGATAAATAGGTACTGCGGGAAAGTAAATGGCGTTTCTGTGCTTTCTGGCTTCCGTCACGGTGTTCCGTTGCGGCAGAAGCGGTTTAGTCATGCTGGCCACATGACCCGAAAAGCTGTCTGTAGACAAACGCCGGCTCCCTCGGCCTGAAAGCGAGATGAGCACCGCAACCCCATAGTTGCCTTTGACTGGACTTAAGCATCCAGGGGTCCTTTTACCTTTACAAAGAAATTCATATGCACAGGATCAGAAAAAGAATCTCTCTGCCTGTCTGCTGATGCCTTAGCTACCAAGCTTGCACTCCTTTACAAGCACTTCTCATTATAGTTGTTCTTCTTTTCTCACCCTGCTCTCTTGGGTTCCGTCCAGACACTGAGCAGATACCGCTGCTTTTCCTGGTACACAGGCCGAGTGACCAGGAAAAGGTTTCATGTGCTAACTTTCTCTGTGTTAAGCTATAATTCAAGGACAAGAGGAGAGCCAATAAAAGGCCAAAATCCTGGCCAGAAGACGGAGAGAGAGACACTCTCCTGCTGCTTGTAAAGACCAAGAGTGAGATAGATCCTTGTATCTAGCTCATGATTGCCCAACGGAGTCTTTTGCTGTGGTTGAAAAGCAGGCAGAGAACCAACAGCTTAAGTCAGAGCATAATCAGAAAGAGTCACAGTAATGCTTTGTTGGAGAGCAGAGAATATGTGAGTTAAGAGGCCTGGTTAACCTTTGGCCTTCCAGATGTTCTCAGACTCCCAGCTGCTGTCAGCCCCAGATAGCATGGACAAGGGTGATGGATAATGGGAGTTGAGAGTCCAACAACATTGGGGGGGGGGGCAAAGGTTCCCCAGCCCTGAGCTAGTGCCATCTCCATCACAATCTCATTTTGTATGTGGGCTGGTAGTGAGGCTGAAAACAAACAGGGTGGTTCTCTCCCCCCCCCCTTCAGAACTGAAGGTGGTTTGAATAGGGCAATTTACCTATTCATTTACTCCCTCCTGCCTCACAGTTGACTCTGGTGAAACAGGTTTTAGTACCTCAGGTTAAGAACTTAATTTGTTCTGGAGGTCTGTTCTTAACCTGAAACTGTTCTTAACCTGAAGCACCACTTTAGCTAATGGGGCCTCCTGCTGCCTCTGCACGATTTCTGTTCTCATCCTGAAGCAAAGTTCGTAACCCGAGGTAATATTTCTGGGTCAGCAGAGTCTGTAACCTGAAGCGCATGTAACCTGAAGCGTCTGTAAGCTGAGGTACCACTGTACATTCTTTTCTTTTTTTCAAAAATCTGCAAAAGCTGGCCAGAGAAGTCAGCAAGCTAAAAAAGATCCTAGCAAAGGTTTACTCAAGAACTGATTTCAATGGGGCCTCCTTCCTAGTGAGCAGGCATAGGATTCTTTGGCGAGCTGGATATGTAAGAAATATTTGCAGAAGTAATAAGCATGGCCTTCTGTTAAGAGCATAAGATAAAATCACTAACTCATACCAAAATACCGGACACATATGAAAATAATCCTATGGAACCAAGGAATTAACATCAGCATACCAAAATTCACATGAGACAGTTAAGATAACTGCTGGCATCCATCACACTGCTAACGAATTGCTGCATTGCGTAAGATTGTATCTGTGCATCTTAGTATATTTAGTTTTACGGATGATGTACTATCCTTTAGCAGAGTGACACTTTTGCAGGTTCTGCTCATAGTTTTGCGTTGTGCTTGCCGTCTTACAAATTCAGCTTCCTGAAGCTCTTTTGTCACCTTCCCGGTGAATTAACATGTCTTTTTTGGGATCTGTCATAACACCTCCAAGCGCTCTAAAATATGTTGTCTGACTCCCAACTTGCAGAGAGTTTTGCCAGATCCACCTTGTGAGACAGCAAGCGGAATTGGTGATATTTCTGAGCCTTGAGCTCAGCTGAATTTCTAGGAATGGACTTTGGTAGGGCAGGTAACAAGTGTTGGGGGGAAAGACAATGTTTGTTTTTCTTTTTAGTGTTTATATTATTAACTTGTAAGATATGGATTTGTGGTTTTTGTGTGTGTGTTGGTTTTTGTGTTTTGTGTATTGTTATTTTTCGATATTTTTCATGTTGTTGTGTGGAAAATACTAATAAAATTTATTAATAAAAAAAGCAACAAGTGGTGGGGAAAGGGGACAGAGGTTTCTTAGGGTGCTACAGCTTTATGAAACCCTCTGCTTGTGTAGCAGTCTCAATCTCTCTTCACCTGCTAAGGTAAAGGGTAAAGGGACCCCTGACCATTAGGTCCAGTCGTGACTGATTCTGGGGTGGCGGCGCTCATCTCGCTTTATTGGCCGAGGGAGCCAGCGTACAGCTTCAGGGTCATGTGGTCAGCATGACTAAGCCGCTTCTGGTGAACCAGAGCAGCGCATGGAAACGCCGTTTACCTTCCCGCCAGAGTGGTACCTATTTATCTACTTCCACTTGACATGCTTTCGAACTGCTAGGTTGGCAGGAGCAGGGACTGAGCAATGGGAGCTCACCCCATCGCAGGGATTCGAACCGCTGACCTTCTGATCAGCAAGTCCTAGGCTCTGTGGTTTAACCCACAGCGCCACCCACGTCCCGCACCTGCTAAACAAGGCAGCTAATATTTCTCCCCTCCTGTTTTTTCCAAGGGACTTGAAGCAAATGGGTGTGACTCTTCCTGGCCACCAGAAGCGTATTCTGTGCAGCATCCAAGGCTTCAAAGAGTGATGGGGGTCTCGCATCACCAAGCTGTCACTGGACCCAACGCCACAGAGCCCAGCAGAACAAGGAGAAGAGAAGGGGAACAGACTGAGCTGATCTTGCAGTGGCGCAGCAAGCATTGGCCTGGGGCTCTGAGAGTTGATGGCAGAGTCTGCAGCATGTGCACCACCAACATTCCTTGTGCCCCAAAGCGCACAAGTTGGGACTTGAGCTTCCCAATGCAGAAAGCAACACTCCACGAGGCTCCCTGCAGATACTAATGCCAGAGGAATGGCCAGCGCTTAAAATGCAAACTCCTTGCTTCTCTCTCATTTTCTGTCTCACCACCTCTTGTTTCATTCTTGTGTTTCTACTCCCGCAGCAGCCACTCTGCCCGTCGCATTTCATAGTGACTAAGGAAGCAAGGTGTACTTAAAATTATAAGCAGAACTGAAGCCATTCTGCCGGCAAAGCCATTATCTAGCAATAAGGGGTCCCCTTCAAATGCAAAAGTTGTGCTTGAAGACTCAGGGATTGGGGGACGGGACTTGCCATTGTTTGCACAGTTCCTGGGGCCAAGACTGCCTACCTTGTACCTTAGCTCAGTGGCCTGGACTTGCCTTTATCACACAGCGTTGGATCAAATTTATACTGCTCCCCTTGTTGCTTATGTGTCTTATTTTCTCTCCTGGAGCCCAGTCCTAAGAGCAAAAATGGCTTGTTTACAGTTAGGCACCACATGCTCCAGAGAGCTTTGCTTCCTCAAGTTGAGGATCTTGCCTATATATATTTAAAATAGCAGGATGGGGAGGTGAGAAAGAAAACCCGGACCTGGGGTTGTGTGTTGTATATATGGTTTTGTAAATAAAAGTATCCAATCTGTGCCATGACTTTTATTATATACGGATCAGCCCCTTATTAAGTCAGCTGTCTATTGGGTTCCACAAAACTTAAAAGCAGGACTTGCAGCTTTCTCAAAGGAGGGAGAACTACATCTAACATAAAGTTACCCTTATAGGATTACAGCTTTTTAAAAACAAAACAAAATGAAAGCTACCTTTGCTCCTTTTCAAAGAAATATTCAAGGTTAAGGAAAAGCATCTGAGTACCTTGGATAATCAGATGAAAAAGAGTGTAGGGATCCTTTACCTTTTAGTGGTTGTGTTGAAGAGAAAAAGTTAACAGCATTGTTTGTCATGCAAATCAAAGCGCAGAGCCCTGTACCTTTTCCCCCATCCAGCCAAGACATGACACAACAGCCCCTAGGCAAGGAAGAACTGGTAAAAAGGAGTCAAAATATATTTAAAATAAAGGCACTGTTACCATTTATATGCAAAGCACCAGTTATGTGCAGGGTGTGAGAGAGATGTTAAGAGCATAAAGAACCTGACATAGACACCTGCTCTGTACTTACTCAGAAGTAAGTCACACAGTGTCCTGAAGGTTGAAGCCCTAAATTAGTGAGGACAGTATTTCCTCAGCCAGATGGGCGGGGTATAAATAATAAATTATTATTATTATTAATGTAGTTCAGAAGCCAATGACCAGTTCCAGCTGCAAAGAAGAAATTTAAAGCACAGTTGAAGCAGTAGCCTTGTAGGGTACGTAAGATAAGAAGGGAATTTAACAAAGCAGTAACCAGACTGTGTAACTGCCATACCTATAGGATCAAACTCTATAAAGTCATATTAGGATAGCTATTCTCTATGCATCCAAGGAAAAACAAGAGAAAGGGGTAGAGGAGGGGTAATACTATCTACTAGCGAATGATTTCCGGTTGAATGTAGATAATTGTTTACCAAACAGGAACTTACTGAACTGAACATATAGCACATTTTTCACTCTATAAGACGCACCAGACCACAAGACGCACCTAGTTTTTGGAGGAGGAAAATAAGAAAAAAAAAATATTCTGAATCTCAGAAGCCAGAACAGCAAGAGGGATCACTGCGCAGTGAAAGCAGCAATCCCTCTTGCTGTTCTGGCTTCTGTGATAGCTGCACAGCCTGCATTCGCTCCATAAGACACACACACATTTCCCCTTACTTTTTAGGAGGGAAAAAGTGAGTCTTATAGAGCAAAAAATACGGTAAGCTGCAGCATCTTCCTACAATGTGGCTGAAAACTGAGTCACATTCCTCCTCTCCCAGCCTTCTGATCAGGTCCAAAATGGCACGTTCCTCAGAATTGCATGCCCACTGAATTAGTTTTAGCAAGGGTAGTACATAAAGGACTATAGTTCTATCACTTTAGAAATGCAAGCCATCCCAATATGGTACTGTAGCTTTTCAGTAGGCACTCTTACTAACTGGGCACTAATCTGGCAAGGAGTGGCAAGGTCCATGCCCCACGGGCACTCCAATGTCCATTGTTTGAATCCTGAAATGCATTCACTGCTTTTTAAGATGTGGTACTAATCAAGCTGCAAGACGTTTGCTCTTACGCAGCAGCCTAAGGGTACCATTTTGTACTACAGAACTGGTTTCTCATCACCTTGTCCATAAACATTATGCCTTACACTGTTGGACCTACAGAAAAATGAGCTTTCCACCTATTGAACTCCTCCACAAGTCTGTGAACTTTGAACACTAGGAGCAACTCTGGGCCAGGCAAGTTTGGGACATTTTTGATATATTGATGTCAATTAAGAAATATTGCAGAAACCAGATCTGCCCAATTTAACAAACCCAGGGCAGTTGAACTAGAAAGGTCTTATTGAAACAGTGCGTCTACCCACCACCACTTACAGCTTAGGGACTCTTATCAAAAGCTTCTGCTGGACTAATGGGGTCAACCTGAAACAAGTGCCACCCATCAGTACAAAAACTATTGTTATGCATGTTTACCATCTGCATAACTCTTCCAAAACTACATCTACTAACAGGACTCCAAGCAAATGTATGAAAAAGCCTACAGGGATCAGGCCTAGAGATATTTCCTTCTCAAAAGATAGTGTCAGAGAGCAAAGTTCAGCTGGTTAAGTGTTAGCAGCATTAGGCCTCCCACTCAGCAGATGGCTTCTGCTACCAGTTCCCTTCCCAGCCTCCAAAACAAGAAACTTGTCCTTCAATAGGAACATTCATTTCCTCCAAGCTACCATATTTTATTGGCCGTATGGTTTCTTTTCTTGTAACCTTCAGAGTTATCTATGCTGAAGGACTCCAGATTAAGCAGAGGTATAATAAGCTGCCCAAAGAATGGGAGGACCACGGAAGAAACCTCCATCTCAAAGCAAAGTTGGAAAAGCCTGGTGGTGTGAGTCAAGGAGTCTTAAAGAGCTGGGTGGGGTGGGGAGAGTAATCTCACCCCTGCAGAGAGCTGTCTCCCACAGCAGCCTTCAGTCGGGACACAGGCTCAGTGCATCAAAGTCAAGTTATCTGAAGGGTCTCTCCAGCTCCCAAGACGCAGGCAGCAACGAAACAAAGAGATCAAGGGGCTGCTGAACGAAACTGAACTTCACCTGAACAAACAAGCTAAACACTGTGCAAACATTTGCCAGGCTCCTCCACTTTGGACTTTTGCTATTTGTGTTAGATGTCAAGTGCATGCAGAAGGTGGTGCGTGGCTTTGGGCTAGAGCACAGTCTTTTAACTCTTAAACTTCTTGTACCCAGATCCAGTACCAAAGACAGAATACATCGCCTTACAAGGAGGGCTGTGTGTGCTTGGATGTGTATCTTGAATTCAACAGATGCCCTCAAACATGCAAAATATGCCTACAGAGTGCAAAGTTTGGCTTTTTTTGAGTTTCTGAGCCTGCACATTAATCTGGCATCAACTTCAGGAGATTTAGAAACCTGCTTTTCTTTTAAAATCAACTGGGTCCTCACAGAAAGCGAAATTCTGCAAGCTGTGTGTTTTCTGCACGTGTGGCGAAAAAAAATTCCAGGGGGAATAAACATTGCCCTGACTAAAATCAGTGCTACACTAGAGTCCACAGTTTAACAACAAATACTATTACAGGATTCTTAAAGCCTCTATGGAGAAGGCAAGCAAATGTAGTCCTAGGTCAGCAGCGGAAACAGCCTTTTTTAAAAACAAAAACAAGAGCCACTGGTGAGCTACTCTGCACTGCTGGAGTTCTGCTTTGTAGGGTCATGCATGTTATAGCCCTCATCCAAACAAGAATACTTAACCCCCCAATTTTTAAAGAATTTGTAAATGGGCGATATCAGACTATAGCATACTCAGTCACTCAAGTCCTTTGATTTTAAAGTATCAACTCAGAGTCATTTTCCGAGTACATCTACAAAAATCAGCATAATTTACATTTCTATTGATG
Organism: Podarcis vaucheri; assembly: GCF_965113315.1. Taxonomy (NCBI): domain Eukaryota; kingdom Metazoa; phylum Chordata; class Lepidosauria; order Squamata; family Lacertidae; genus Podarcis; species Podarcis vaucheri. The sequence continues at coordinate 33,344,264 of NC_138755.1, read as the reverse complement.
AAAATCCATCTAGTTCAAACCCCCTGCAATGCAGAAATCTTGCCCAATGTAGAGTTCAAATTCATGACCCAGGAGCAGGAGTCTCAAACTCTACCAACTGAGCTATCCTGGAACCCAAGGCATTGCTTTATTTAAAAGGTAATGACATTTTCCACCTTCCTTATCTTTAAGCCCATGACTATTCAGTCTGTATTCAACCGGTGTCCAGACATTATTACCAATAGTAGTTTGGTGTTTACCTTCCCTCTCTCAGAACAGGGAGTGGCCCTGGGATTGCAGTCCTAGCCCCATGTGCCACTCGGCAAAGCTAACCTGCTTTTCTAGCCCAGCAATGCTTCGTAGGGCTAGACGTGGACGTCAATCACAGCGGCAGAAAATCCTGATAGGTGGCAAATGTTAGTAGCAAGCAACGAAGAAGCAAGAGCGGAAGCAGCGAACCAGACTCCCAAATCCAAAACCATTTAAGCTTCTGACAAGTTGGGGGCAGGGAACAGTTTTACAGTGGTCCCTCGGGTTAAGAACTTAATTCGTTCCGGAGGTCCGTTCTTAACCTGGAACTGTTCTTAACCTGAAGCACTACTTTAGATAATGGGGCCTCTTGCTGCTGCCGTGCCGCCGGAGAACGATTTCTGTTCTCATCCTGAAGCAAAGTTCTTAACCTGAGGTACTATTTCTGGGTTAGCGGAGTCTGTAACCTGAGGCATCTGTAAACCTGAAGCATCTGTAAGCTGAGGTACCACTGTATTACTCAATGAGAGTAGGGGGTGAGATGCAGCTGAAATCCACAAAATGACGACTTCTTTTGAAGACGAAGGGGAAAGTGCAAGTGGGTTAGAGCAAAAAAAAGAAAAGAATGTACAGTGGTACCTCGGGTTACATACGCTTCAGGTTACATACACTTCAGGTTACAGACTCCGCTAACCCAGAAATATTACCTCGGGTTCAGAACTTTGCTTCAGGGTGAGAACAGAAATCGTGCTCCAGCAGCGCGGCAGCAGCAGGAGGCCCCATTAGCTAAAGTGGTGCTTCAGGTTAAGAACAGTTTCAGGTTAAGAACGGACCTCCGGAACGAATTAAGTACTTAACCCAAGGTACCACTGTATAGACAGGAAACACCACTGAGAACACTGCCAACAAACTGAGGAAGAGCAGTAGCAGGAGAAAAGCTTAGCAAGAGGCAGCAATTTTCTCCCTGCCAAACAATGCATCTAATTGGATACCGAGGCCAAAAAAAAAACCAGGAAAAGATTGCAGAGCTCCAGAAGCACCTCTCCAAACAGAAAGAATGGAGAGTAAAATGGAAAAAGAAGTCACTGTAAAGAAGGGTTGAGTGGTGCGTGTTGGGGCAAAAAAAAATCTTCACATATACTATTGAGTTGAACTGGAAGTGACAAGACCAGGAATGAGATCTTGGGGTCATGGTAGATAGTTTGATGAAGATGTCAACCCAGTGTGCAGTGGCTGTGAAAAGGCAAGATCCATGCTTGGAATCATTAGGAAAGAAAATCAGAGAACCGTAGAATTGGAAGGGACCTTGAGAGTCATCTAGTCCATCCCCCTGAAATGAGATGGATGGAGAATGGATTCACTGCTGGGTAGTTTAGCAATGATCTCGCTCTGACCCACCCCAGCCACACACACACCAGAGAGGTTGAAGTTATAATGGGGGGGAACCCAACACAAATTTTATTAATGCAAACAGTGGCTGGGACAGACAATATTGAAGATGCTTGTTCAGTCCAGCCTAGGGATTGAGGCTCTGTTCCATTGACTGTGCCAAAAAACACATACCAGCAAAGTCACTTACAGCAACCCCCGCGGAGAAGGGTGGGAGTGTGGCCCTGGCAGGGACTTAGAAGGCACCCATCACATGTAGGCTGCAAATGAAGAGACTCTGATGAGGGTGCCTTTCTCAGCATCAATTCGGGACCATTCCCGGTCACACCACACTCCCAGTTCGACCAAGCATGTTGTAAACAGAGAAGTAGTCCTTTGGATAGTTTGCTATGCAGAAGTTGCTAGGCCAAAGCACCAGAGAGGTAAAAAATAACTGGGGCCACCGTAACTCTGGGGACTGGGGGGTGGGGGGAACTGGTCCATAAACTCCTTGCTGGCAAGGAGAACCATTCAGGCACACAAGTCCAGTACAGAAGAAGGAGATTCGTTTATATCATCATCCTGTAGAGCGAAGACTCTGTCCATTGCCAAAAGTAAGGGTTTAAAAAAATAGTCCCATTAGTTGGGTCGTGTTCCATACCTGAACAGAGGACAGCATTTTGCAGGGTCGGGGGACGTAGCAGGTTGGAAGGATCCAGACTTTTCCTCTAAGATTACTTTATTATTTAGTAAGTAAAAGGACTGCAGGGCTTATAGCAATTCCACGTCACTTTCTGCAGTGTCTAGAATAATATACTGTGGCCAGACTAGGCGAGGAGTTAAGGAACACCCAGTCTTGGAAGGGGCAGGTTAAAAAGAAAAAGAAAACACAGTGGGAAGAGCCCTTGGGTGGAAAGAGATATTGCCAGACAGACTCTTTCTAAGTAAAAATGCATTGTGGGTTTTGAGGGGAGGGGGAGAAGAATGACCAGAAACAGCACAGAGGAAATTCAGGCCCACTGACTGAGCTGGGGAAGGACATCAAGGGCGTATCCTGATCCAAGGTCCTTAGACCGCAGCTTTGGCCCGTGTGGTGTGACATTTTCTACACAGAACGTGCCCATCCAGGGGAAAACATCCATTGTCATCTGCTTCGATGGAAAGGGGCTTCCCACAATCCTGAAAAAGGGAGGAAGAAAAGGAGAATCAATGCCACTGAGGCGGCAGAGATGTCAAGGAGGGACTGGCGGGAAGGGGAGAAGGGAATTGGCTCACCTCACAGCGGTAACATTTCATGTGGAAGTTCTTCTCCAGGGCTACCACGCGGACGGTCTCATCCTTTCCGGGCTCTGGCATGATGGGCTCAGCACACACAGAGCAGCGCGGGGCATATTTTCTGCAAGCACGTAAGAGGCGGTATGAGGACTTGAACTTTCGGTTTCAACCGAAAGTTGCCCCGGTCAAGTCACAAAGATCCCAGGTGAAGTGGGAGGAAGATGGCGCAGGAAATGAATAAGGAGGTCACCCACCTGTGATAGTCGTCCACGCAATGTGGCTGGTTGGCTTTGTCCACAATGAAGGAGGCTCCCTCGAGGGCTTTGTGGCACACCACACAGGTGAAGCACTGGGGGTGGTAGGAATTGCCCGTGGCTCGCAGCATCCTGTCTGTGATCGTTTGCTTGCACACACAACACTTCTCCAGGGTGCCCTGAAGAACAAAAACAGGGTCAGAAATGAAGGAGGCCTGCCCTCCAGAAAGGGAACCATTTGTGGAGACCTGTCAGAGGGAGAGATTATAGGGTGCACTCAAACCCTGAGCTGTGGGGCACAGGCTGCCTCATGAACGTTCCCTACTTTAAGGTGTGACACTGACAAATGTACAGAACAGATATCCATGTATGGGGAAATGATCCATAATGAATTGGGGGGGAATGTTTTAATGTACCTACATTCCCCAAAAAAACCCAGAGTCTTTTCTGTTGGGGATAATTCAGACTGAAATTCCCAGGTGTCAAAAAAGGTTATTTAGGTATGCTTACTACTGCGGCCTGTGTTTTGTTAGCCAAAAATGGAAAACGAGTGAGGTCCCAACTAAAGAATAAGGCAAACTTAAGTTGACAGAATATGCACAACTTGCAGGCTTAACGTACAGAATAAGAGAACAAGAAGAATATAGGTTTAAAGAGGTTTGGAAAACGTTTACTGAATATATGGGAAGTAATTGTGTACTTCCGGGACGCGGGTGGCGCTGTGGGCTAAAGCCTCAGCGCCTAGGGCTTGCCGATCGAAAGGTCGGCGGTTCGAATCCCCGCGGCGGGGTGCGCTCCCGCTGCTCGGTCCCAGCGCCTGCCAACCTAGCAGTTCGAAAGCACCCCCGGGGGCAAGTAGATAAATAGGTACCGCTTACCAGCGGGAAGGTAAACGGCGTTCCGTGTGCGGCTCTGGCTCGCCAGAGCAGCGTTGTCACGCTGGCCACGTGACCCGGAAGTGTCTCCGGACAGCGCTGGCCCCCGGCCAATAAATGTGAGATGGGCGCACAAACCCCAGAGTCTGGCAAGACTGGCCCGTTTGGGCAGGGGTACCTTTACCTTTACCTTTAATTGTGTACAGCTGAAAATGCTGGCAGCGTTAAGATAAATTCAACAGTGTAAGTAAGTTTTGATGGATGCAATAATGGAATACTGATTGGTAACGTTAACCGTGGAAAGAGAAGAAGGGAAGTCACTGATATCTTAAGGATGTAAATGGGAGAAAACAGGCAAATTTAAACAATTCTCATCCAACCTCCCCACCTCCCAAAACAATTCAAAGCATAACGTCTCTCCAGCATCGCATACTCAAGATCTCTTTTGACACCCATCAATTGCCCTTTAACAAGATTAACCATGATTGGGCAGCTTAGCAAACAAGAAATCTGTGAAGAAGGCAGCCTTAATCAAATTTTACACCAGCCATGAACTGGGTGTCTTCAGAAGCTGCTGCCCGAGGCAGAGAGCATGACAAGTGTGAGGACACTGGAGGTGGGGACTTGCTTGCATGCATAAGCCCCCGCCCACACTTTGAGCTTCTGTGTGTTCAGGCAAATGCCTGGTCACACCCACAGTGTACAAGCACACGATGGTATGATTGCGATGCCACCAAAAGAGACTGTTGAAGCCAGTTCAGATGTAACTTTTGTGGCACGGAGCCATTGTTGCGTGGCACAGGTCCACATTGGGTTGACCTTGTAATGCAGACAAAGACTCCACCGTGAGCTTGGCAACTTCACCGCCCTGGGATCTTTGGATAAAGGGTGGTTTATATAAAGTGAACAAATAATAATGATGATTTATTCCCACACTAGGAGACTGGAATCAAGGGGTTGCGGTGTTCAAAAACACTGGCATCTCAAGATGAATTGACCCCACCTTGACCACCCAACCCAACAAATGGACCAATATCTGAGGTCTTTGAACACGCCAAGAATGGCTGTTTTTAATAAAAGTTGCTTCCTTTCATAATGAACTTCTGAATGGTTTCTTCTGAACAATGTCAGTACAGGAAACTTTTTCGTTCGGGAAACTAGCCCAAATATTGAAATTCCGACCAGACGAATTAAAAGAGAAGAAAGATGAAGAACTCTAGCTGGTTGCCGAAGCAAGATGTGGCGGCCATTTTAAGACATTCCAAAATTCGCTTGGGGAAAACAACCCCTCTGCTGCTGAGGTAACGCCAGAGCATGGCTCCTTCCAAAATGCCCCGACGATTGTGATTGGCCACCCTGCGTAGGAGCCAACTCCTAGGGGCTGAGGTCTCTTCGGACCCCCCAGAAACAAAGTATTTGCTCCCCCCCCCGCAAACATTGATAGGCAGTACCACTGAAATGGTGTGCGTGCACCGTGACTTGTGATTGATTAGGTGGGGCGGAGCTTACCTGTGTCCCGCCCCCTCCATATTTTATTCAAGAATTTGCCCCTCTGCCCCTCTGAATTTCACTCACCGCATAGCACTCCTCGCAGAAGGGCTTTTCGTCCACGTTGTAGAACTGCTGTCCTTGCAGCTGCTTCTCACACTTGAAGCAGGTGAAGCATTCCACATGGAAGAGCTTGTCTAGGGCGCGGACAGCCGGCTGCGTCCGCGACAGGGCTTTGTGGCACAGGCCACACAACTCTGCAGCGGCAGGGAGAAGGGGGAGAGAAAAGAGGAGCGTGAGAGGCTGCTGGCAGGTCAGGATGGTGTAGTGGTTAAGAGCGGTAGTCTCGTAATCTGGGGAACCGGGTTCGCTCCTCCACATGCAGCTGCTGGGTGACCTTGGGCCAGTCACACTTCTCTGAAGTCTCTCAGCCCCACTCACCTCACAGAGTGTTTGTTGTGGGGGAGGAAGGGAAAGGAGACTGTTAGCCGCTTTGAGACTCCTTAAAGGGAGTGAAAGGCGGGATATCAAGTCCAAACTCTTCTTCTTCATACGTATCTACGCCTCCAGGCAAGAAAGGGGACACAGCTACCATCTCCATAAGAAGAAGATGGTAGTATTCAGCGGCAGGGAGCTGAGTGGAGGGAAACATGTCAGCCCACCCCCAACCCTCTGTGTGTCTGGTTGCTGATGAAGGCACCGTAGCAGAGAGAAAGGGGTGTATGTGGCAACAGTAGACCGGAATCCCATTCACTCTCCATCACCGGCACATGCAAAATATTTTTAAAATGTGCACACACACACCAGAATTGGAGGCCTCTGCATGTGGAGGTTGGTCCATGTCCTTCATGAGCTTCTGGGTCAACATCTCCAGCTCCTCAACCTCTTTCATGGTCAGGACAGAGTTGCCCCTGGGAGGGTCTGATCCAGTGTTTGCAAAGGGCGCCGGGTTACGCTGGAGAAAGAAATCAAGCGTCACTGAGACCAGAACGTCCCTCCTGCTAGCCTCTCAGATGCCACATATTCTAGGGAACAGATACACGCTCAAGATCACTTAGTATGGCCAAGCCACCCTTTAACATTGTTCTGCAATGCAGATATTCCTCTGCCTGTCCACACACATTTTTCCCCTCATTATCCAGCCTGTACCCTTCCTTCTCCCTGCTGAGACGCCACCTTGCAGCTCACTCAGGTGACAAGATTTTGAAAAGTTTCCTTTTCCTGTATTGATGAAGGAACTTCCTTTTGAGGAACTTCTGTCCTCCATTTGCTTTGCAATGGTTTTGTTGGCTGGAAAGATTCAACAGACACAGTTTTACCTCTGGGTTTGTTTGTTTTTAAATTCCTTCTTCCATAAAACCAGTGGGAGAAAAAAGTACATGTGCCCGGTGCTCTTTTGCAACTGCCCTCAATAGCACGGGCTTAGTTGTTAAGCTGGCAGAAGGGAAATCTCTCTTACCAATACAAGAACAGAGGAAGAGAAAAATGTAGCTTCATCCTTCTGGGAGCCCAAAGACCCACAAATCTTACTGAGGCCTCTCTTTTAAAATGGCCGCTAGGAACTACAGCAACAGATGGGGCAATCCAGCCAGATTTGATTTATTGCTGACTGGTATAGCTCAGTCGGCAGAACATGAGACTCTCAATCTTAGGGTTCGAGCCCCACATTCGGCAAAAGATCTAGATCATGGGTAGGCAAACTAAGGCCCGGGGGCCGCAACCGGCCCAATCACCTTCTAAATCTGGCCCACGGACGGTCCGGGAATCTGTGTGTTTTTACATGAGTAGAATATGTCCTTTTATTTAAAATGCATCTCTAGGTTATTTGTGGGGCCTGCCTGGAGTTTTTACATGAGTAGGATGTGTGCTTTTATTTAAAACGCATCTCTGGGTTATTTGTGGGGCATAGGAATTCGTTCATTTTTATTTTTTCCCCCAAAATATAGTCCAGCCCCTGACAAGGTCTGAGGGACAGTGGACCGGCCCCCTGCTGAAAAAGTTTGCTGACCCCTGATCTAGATGACTCATGTGGTCCCTTCCAACTCTATAATTCTACCATGGTACTTTGGGTTACATATGCTTCAGGTTACATTCGCTTCAAGTTACAGACTCCGCTAACCCAGAAGCAGTACCTCAGGTTAAGAACTTTGCTTCAGGATGAGAACAGAAATTGTGCTCCGGCGGCGCGGCAGCAGCAGGAGGCTCCATTGGCTAAAGTGGTGCTTCAGGTTAAGAACAGTTTCAGGTTAAGAACGGGCTTCCGGAACGAATTAAGTCCCGAGGTACCACTGTACTCTATTCTATTCTATTCTATTCTATTCTATTCTATTCTATTCTATTCTATTCTATTCTATTCTAAATTTGCCTATATATAAATCCGGAATGAAAAGTCCATCCAGCTTAGCACACTTCCCTTGTTTCTCCACCCCAAGTTGAGATTTATTCCCCACTCACCACGTCTCGCGGGGCAGGCGGTTGTCCAACGGGACGTGGCTTCTCCTGAACCTGGGGCTTTTCTCGCTGTTGTGCATAGGTGAAAGCAGGCGGCTGTGGCCTCGGGGCTGGCCCTGCGCCAGAAGCGGGTGGGAAGCGAGGCTGCGGAGGGGCAGCGGCCGCCTGGCGTGGGAAGCCGGACGGGATCCCTGCAGCTGCTTTGGGTACAAATCTGGGGGCCACGGCAACGGGGGGTGGAGTGTATTTGGGGGCTGACGGAGCTGGAGGAGGAGGAGGAGGAGCCGGCGGTCCTGGAAGCTGTGTCGATGGCGACTCTCTACTCTGCTTCACCCACGGTGGAGGAACAGAAGCCGCTTCTCTCGGCGCTTTGGGGGCGTAGCCTGCACTGGGGCTGGAGGCAGCGTTGGAAGGGAAGGAAACAGGAGCTGAAACATCCTTGGGTGGAGCAATGGTTTCTGGGGAAGCTTTGTGTCCAGAAGCCAGGCCTACGTGAGACATGGAACCTGGAGATACCTGCAGAAATAAATATGGTTATCAAAGGGGAGAAGAGGCCAACATCGTAGCATCCAAACCAGACCCATCTTGGTCCAATCTGCTCTCGGTGTGGAGAAGAGGAACAGAGAGGAGTACAGGAAAGAGGGGGTTGTTGCAGCCAGACATTTGTCCACACGCCTGCACCCCAGAGCATGGCAAAATCCTCCTTATCCCTTGGCAAGCAGTTGCCATTAATTTGATTTTAATTTGATTTAATTAATTTTATAATGAATGTTTTAGAATGTTGAACTATTTTGATTGTTGTTAGCCGCCCTGAGCCCAGCTTCGGCTGGGGAGGGCGGGATATAAATAAAATTTATTATTATTATTATTATTATTATTATTATTATTATTATTATTATACAGAGGCTTGGCTACTCCAGGGTGAGAAAGCTCACCGGAGAGTAACTTGTCCAGAGACCAGCTTTGTCCTTAACAAAAGCAGGTTTTGGATTGCAAATCCAAGCATAGTGAGCCTGGCTCCATCCTCTGTCTCTCCTGGAGAAATCATCACTGGTCCCCAGCACTCACTGAGGGGGTCAACCTATCACTTGTGGCTGCTAGTGGGGGCTCGCCTGACCAAGTGCTCTGTTTTTTAAAAAAGATAAAAAAGTTCTCTTCATGCAGAAAGCTAGCATGTCAGGCAAAAGGGCCCTACAGTGGCATTGAGCTAGGTTTTACTCAAAGATGACCCACTGAAGTGAATGAACATGACAAAGTTAGGTCTGTTAATTTCAGTGGGTTTATTCCTCCGAGTGAAACTTAGCTGAATATCATTCAAGTCTTCTTAACATGCTAATGTTTTAAAATATAGATATACCCAGGGCTTTTTTTCATCCAGAATTCACCAGAACTCAATTCTTGTCAATTGCCATTCTAAGAGAACAAGGGAGGTGTTCATGGTGAGTTCTGGCACCTCTTTTTTTTAGAAAAATAGCAAGAACTTTTTGCATGGGGAAGGGGCTCTTCGGTCCTTGGCGCCGTCAGCTGTACCCTGAAGTGACCAGGCACAGGCTGGCCCCCTCAGTGAGAACGAGGCCTTGGACAGGCTACCCTGTTATTGCAGCTCACCCGCGGTTTGAAGGGGTCATTCTTCTCCATGTCATCCAGCATTGAGGACAGAGTATCAATCTCCAAATCAATGCTGCTCATCTTTCCACGGGCCTGCCCCTTCCGCCACGGAGAAGAAAGGAAGTTACATGTTAGAGAGGGTTACCAAGCCCGTCCTGAAGGCTGTCAGTCAACAACAGCCTTTCACATCCGTTGGTTAGTGCACTTAGAAGGAGAGCAACATGTCGGAAGGCCACAGAGCAAAGGGCAGGTACTTTGAATTGTGGGAGAATCTCGGCTGCTGTGGTTTGCATTTTCAAAAAGGGGGCTTCAAGCTGCCAGGATGCACTTTGAGATAGAAAAGCTATTCGCCTTTCCCCCCCCCCCTTATTTTTGAAAGATTGCAAGGCTGAAAATGAATTGTGAATATTGTCAGCTGCGGCTAAAATTGACTCACGCCATAGCACAGCAGCAAAAAAACATTGCTGTGCACTAGCTAGCCAGATGGTGGAGATGTCAGGCACTTATCCTGGCACCCAAGCATCTTCACTTGGTCGCAAGTGGCAAAATGTCAGGTGCAAAATGCGCCTAGCGCCTGGCTAATTTCGAACACTGCTCAGAAGTGTATGAGCAACGCCTGGTGAAATCTCAGAAGCCAGATGATTGGCTTAAGATGTATCGCCACTGCTCAGCGCATGCAAAACATAAACCTTTGCTCCTCCCCGAGCCACTGAATCAGAAATGTGCAACACAGTGAAGTATAATATATATATATATATATATATATATATATATATATATATATATGCAGGTTTTGGTGTCTTCGGGTGTCTTCCCGTGTAAGAGTCGGGGTGTCTGTGCGACGTTTCGACGAGGTCTCACTCGTCATCTTCAGGCTGGTGCTTTCGGCTTCTTGTTACTGGAACAGAGCAGAGTCTGGTGTTTGAGTTCCTATAAATACTGTTGAGGGGTGTGGTGTATAGCCTCCAACGTTCTGGGCAGAGAGGAAGTTCCTAGATTAGTGTGCCTTTTCTTCTTTTGTTCCTTAATTACTTGAGGGATATCTTGGGTGATTTCATGAGTGATATTCTGAATACCACTGGGTGGGTCATTAAGTGTAGATTAGTTGCTAACGCTTTCGTGTCTTGACCTCTTGAGCTTGTGAAGAGTTTTTCTGAGAAGATGGCTGTGCTGCATTTAGTTGTGCTCTGGCTTGGCTTCGTGTATAGGGGCGAGCTGTGGTTTTGTGCCTTGTGCCAGCCAGATCTGTGTAGGGATTGCAGGGGGGTGCAGCATCCGGAGGTGCCACTATAGTTTGGCTACTGGATGGAGTCTGTAATATGTCTGTGGAGAGGGTCTGGGTCTGGGTTTGGGTCTGGTGTGGTTGATTGGTGACGGCGTTCTGTGTGCCTCTGGTTCTGGTGTCGGTTTTTGTGGGGAGGGCTAATTTCCAGATGTCTGGCAGGCGGGACGTGTCGTCACGCTTGTTCATGTTGTGAGGGTGTTTCTCTATCTCGATGGCTTCCATGATTATTCTCTTGTGGTGATGTTCCATGTTAAAGAGCAATTTGGAATCTGCAAAATTAATTTCGTGTCCTGTTTCTTTCATGTGTTGGAAAAGAGAGGAAGTTTTTTCTTCTTTTTTGACGGCATTCTTGTGTTCTGCGATACGTGCATTTATTCGTCTGTTTGTTTGTCCAATGTACGTGGCTGGGCAGACTTTGCAGGGTATTTCATAGACCCCTTGGTTTTCCAGCTGGATTTTGTCTTTTGGGTTTCTGAGGATATTGGCTATTTTTTGGTTGGTGCAGAAGGCTGTTTTGATATTGTGTTTATGGAGGATTTTGCTGATTTTGTCTGTAGTGCCCTTGATATAAGGAAGGAGGGCCATGCCATTGTTTTCTTCTGTGTCTCGGTTTTTGGGGGGTGTTTCTTTTTGGATTAGCTTCGTAACCCTGTTTTTCTGGTATCCATTGGCGATTAACACATTTGAGAGATTCTGTAACTCAGTTGTCAAGTGGTCTTTGTCAGCCAGGCGTTTGGTTCTGGAGATGAGAGTCTTGGCTACGGAGTTTATTTGTGCAGGGTGGTGGTGTGATTGTGCATGTAAGTAGCGGTTGGTGTGTGTTTTTTTCCGGTAGATAGTGTGTCCTAGGGAGCCATCAGGTTTTTTGTAGATTAGGACGTCAAGAAAGGGGAGTTGGTTGTTGTCTTCTATTTCCATAGTGAATTGTATTTTGGGGTGTAGGCTGTTGAGATGTGTGAGGAAGCTATCTAGTTTTTCTTTCCCGTGTGGCCAAATTACAAAGGTGTCGTCAACATATCTGAGCCAAAGTTTGGGTTTGTGTTCTGACTTGTCTAAAGCATTGGTTTCAAAGTGTTCCATGTACAAATTTGCGATGACCGGTGAGAGGGGTGATCCCATAGGTGCTCCTTCTATCTGTTTGTATCTTTGTCCATTGTGGATGAAGTACGTGTTGGTTAGGCAGTGGTTGGTCAGGTCCAGGATGTATTTGGGGGGGTTGTATTTGTTTTGAATGGCTGTCAAGGCTTCATTAATGGGCACTTGAGTGAAGAGAGATACAACATCGAAGCTCACAAGTAGGTCATCGGGATGTAGGTATTGTTTCTTTATTGTTTCTATGAACTGGAAGGAGTTAGTAACGTGTGAAGCGATGGATTCTGCATAGGGCTGAAGTTGCTTAGCGAGAAATTTAGCGAGATTTTGTAGAGGTGAGCCTATGGAGCTGACTATTGGTCTGAGTGGTGTTCCTTCTTTGTGTATCTTGGGGAGACCGTAGAGTTTGGGGCATCTGGATGATTTTTCTCTGGGGATGATTCTTAGTTGGATTTCTTCACTGATAGGAGAGGCTTTTATTTTGGATTTGGTGGTTTTTTCCAGATAGGTGGTGGGATCTGTTTTTATAGGTTGGTAGGTAGGGTCTTGGAGTAGATTTGATAGTTTTGCTTGGTAGTCCGATGTGTTCATCACAACAGTGGCGTTGCCTTTGTCTGCTGGGAGAATGATTATGTTGTTGTCTTTCCTCAGGTTGGTGAGTGCTTTCTGTTCTTCTTTGTGTAAATTGCTTCTGGGTGGTTTGCTGGAGCAGAGGATGTTGGTGACTTCAAGTCTGATTTTATTGGCTTCATCTGGGTCGATTTTGGTCAGGCTAGCTTCGACTCCGCATATGATGTTTTCCGTGGGGATGCGTCTCGGGGCGACTGCAAAGTTGAAACCTTTGGAGAGTACTTTGGTTTCAGTTGGGGTGAGGATCCTGTCTGATATGTTATGTACTGTTTGTTTCATGGGTTGTTGTGGAGGGTGGCTGGGCTTCTGGCGTTTCTCTAGTTTGTAGAGTTTGTTGGTGTGTCTGTCTGTCTTATGTGAGGTCTCAGTTTCAGCTCTCCAGACGGCTAGTTGTTTGCATTTGTCCCAGAGTGCAGGGTGGATTTTGTTACATAGTTTGAGGTGAAGAGTGAGCAGATCTTTGTTGGTTTGGTTTAGTAGGTATCTTTTCTTATGTATTTCGTTTCTGATTAGGGATAGTTCAGTTCGTTTCAGGATCCTTTCGGTAGCTGGGGTTTTAGAGTGGAATTTAAGTTGGAAGCATGTGGGAGTTAAGTTGTTGTCTCGGCAGTTGCGTAGGAACAGGAGATCACATAAGATGGTGGCTCTTCGGATTTCTAGTTTCTCGTAGGTTCTTGTCAGCTGGAAGGTTTCCTCCCCGTAGAGGTGAGATATTCGTCGAAACGTCGCACAGACACCCCGACTCTTACACGGGAAGACACCCGAAGACACCAAAACCTGCATTCCTGTACCCGCGAAAATCTACGAAAGCATATATATATATATATATATATATATATATATATATATATATGCTTTCGTAGATTTTCACGGGTACAAGAATGCAGGTTTTGGTGTCTTCGGGTGTCTTCCCGTGTAAGAGTCGGGGTGTCTGTGCGACGTTTCGACGAGGTCTCACTCGTCATCTTCAGGCTGGTGCTTTCGGCTTCTTGTTACTGGAACAGAGCAGAATCTGGTGTTTGAGTTCCTATAAATACTGTTGAGGGGTGTGGTGTATAGCCTCCAACGTTCTGGGCAGAGAGGAAGTTCCTAGATTAGTGTGCCTTTTCTTCTTTTGTTCCTTAATTACTTGAGGGATATCTTGAGTGATTTCATGAGTGATATTCTGAATACCACTGGGTGGGTCATTAAGTGTAGATTAGTTGCTAAAGCTTTCGTGTCTTGACCTCTTGAGCTTGTGAAGAGTTTTTCTGAGAAGATGGCTGTGCTGCATTTAGTTGTGCTCTGGCTTGGCTTCGTGTATAGGGGCTACTTACATGCACAATCACACCACCACCCTACACAAATAAACTCCGTAGCCAAGACTCTCATCTCCAGAACCAAACGCCTGGCTGACAAAGACCACTTGACAACTGAGTTACAGAATCTCTCAAATGTGTTAATCGCCAATGGATACCAGAAAAACAGGGTTACGAAGCTAATCCAAAAAGAAACACCCCCCAAAAACCAAGACACAGAAGAAAACAATGGCATGGCCCTCCTTCCTTATATCAAGGGCACTACAGACAAAATCAGCAAAATCCTCCATAAACACAATATCAAAACAGCCTTCTGCACCAACCAAAAAATAGCCAATATCCTCAGAAACCCAAAAGACAAAATCCAGTTGGAAAACCAAGGGGTCTATGAAATACCCTGCAAAGTCTGCCCAGCCACGTACATTGGACAAACAAACAGACGAATAAATGCACGTATCGCAGAACACAAGAATGCCGTCAAAAAAGAAGAAAAAACTTCCTCTCTTTTCCAACACATGAAAGAAACAGGACACGAAATTAATTTTGCAGATTCCAAATTGCTCTTTAACATGGAACATCACCACAAGAGAATAATCATGGAAGCCATCGAGATAGAGAAACACCCTCACAACATGAACAAGCGTGACGACACGTCCCGCCTGCCAGACATCTGGAAATTAGCCCTCCCCACAAAAACCGACACCAGAACCAGAGGCACACAGAACGCCGTCACCAATCAACCACACCAGACCCAAACCCAGACCCTCTCCACAGACATATTACAGACTCCATCCAGTAGCCAAACTATAGTGGCACCTCCGGATGCTGCACCCCCCTGCAATCCCTACACAGATCTGGCTGGCACAAGGCACAAAACCACAGCTCGCCCCTATACACGAAGCCAAGCCAGAGCACAACTAAATGCAGCACAGCCATCTTCTCAGAAAAACTCTTCACAAGCTCAAGAGGTCAAGACACGAAAGCTTTAGCAACTAATCTACACTTAATGACCCACCCAGTGGTATTCAGAATATCACTCATGAAATCACTCAAGATATCCCTCAAGTAATTAAGGAACAAAAGAAGAAAAGGCACACTAATCTAGGAACTTCCTCTCTGCCCAGAACGTTGGAGGCTATACACCACACCCCTCAACAGTATTTATAGGAACTCAAACACCAGATTCTGCTCTGTTCCAGTAACAAGAAGCCGAAAGCACCAGCCTGAAGATGACGAGTGAGACCTCGTCGAAACGTCGCACAGACACCCCGACTCTTACACGGGAAGACACCCGAAGACACCAAAACCTGCATATATATATATATATATATATATTGCAGCATATATTGCAGAATTATGTTCCAAGGAAGAACCATAGCTCAGTGTGCTTAGGAGGTAAAGAGTCCCAGGTTAAATTCCTAGCATCTCCAGGAAATTCCAGGGAGATCATCCCTGTCTAAAGCCCTGGGAGATGCTGCCAACAATGCTGAGTCAGATAAGCCAGTCACAGAATTGTGGATTTGGGACCCACAAGGGTCATCCAGTCCAATCCCCTGCAATGCAGGAATCTCAACATCCATGACTGATGGCCATCCAACCTCTGATTTGAACTAGACCAGTTTTGTATAAGGCAGCTCCCTAGGTTCCCATTTCAGTTCATTTCACTTTTAATTTGTACACCGCCTTTCTATGTTACTATAAACAAGGCGGTTAACCAGCTGAAGAAACAACTAAACAGTCAGCAAGATCACACACACACAATCTGATCTAATACAAAGAAGTCACAATAACTTCAAAATAAACAACTTAAATCAAATAAAGCAATATTCAACAATCCATTGGAATATAATCGTAAACAGTAAAATGAAATATCAGCAGATAAGAATTAAGCAGTTTACATTTACCAATTACAATAAAGAATAACGAAACTATAATCCATAAAAATAGCGGCAAGTCACAATGCATAAAATACCACAAAACATGCAAAACCATGCAAAAGGATCCAATTGAGAAACAAGGACAAACAACTTATAAAACAATTTCCTGAAAATATCCCTTAACCCCTCTTCAAGCATATACCCATTTTTCTGGTGTGCAACATCATTTCATTTGTATGGCTTACTTACAGTGGTACCTCGGTTCTCAAACTTAATCCGTTCCAGGAGTCCGTTCGATGCCTGAAAACCAAGGTGCGGCTTCCGATTGGCTGCAGGAGCTTCCTGCACTCAATCGGAAGCCACGGAAGCCACATCGGACGTTTGGCTTCCGAAAAATGTTCACAAGCCGGAACACTTACTTCCAGGTTTACGGCGTTTGGGAGCCGATTTGTTCGACAACTAAGCTGTTCAAGAGCCAAGGTAGCACTCTATTTCCCCATCTCTTGGTGCGGAGTTTTAATCTAATGAAGAATGTGCAGGACGCCTACAATCCTGGGGAAGGTCAGAGGGAGGCGGCAGTTTTCTCATCACCATCCCATTCTTGGGACCACCTGATCGCTTGCTTATCATGCAGTCTAGACCACACCTCAGCACCGCTATGGGCCACACATCCAAACATCATGGGAACAGGAGAACAGGACTTGGTTGAGAGGGCTGGGATTTTGTTGGTGGGGGGCAGAACCAACGTGATTGGTCAGTTAGTTAAGTACAGTGGTACCTCGGAAGTCGAACGGAATCCATTCCGAAAGTCCATTCGACTTCCAAAATGTTTGGAAACCAAGGCGCGGCTTGGAACCAAGGAAGTTCCTGCAGCCAATCAGAAGCCACGGAAGACGTTTGGGTTCCAAAGAAGGTTCGCAAACTGGAACATTCACTTCCAGGTTTGCGGCATTTGGGAGCCAAAACATTTGACCCACAAGGCGTTCAGGATCCAAGGTAAGACTGTATTTCTATTGTTTCACTTGATCAGGGGGAGGGCAGCTGTCTGCCCCAGCTATGCCCATGCAGAAGAACTATGGCAAAACAGGTCTTTCCCAATAAACCTTCCACTCCCCCCAACCACCGCCATTTGCCCACCTTGACAGCATTAACCTATATGAATACTCACCTGGGGGGCAGGTAGCCCACTCAAAGCCACAGGTTCCTCCTCCAGCATTGGCGGAGGAGGCGAAGGGAAGACGTCTTCTGGCGCTGGGGGAAACGGTTCCTCGAATGGGGGAGGCGGGGGTGGGAAGGCGCTGTTTGAGGAGACAACCATCTCTTCCCCAGGAGGGGGAGGCGGAGGGGGTGGAAGTTCTGCAGGGAACAACAAACGGGCATGTATTATTATTATTATTATTATTATTATTATTATTATTATTATTATTGTCACAGCGCCCCTTGAACACACCCTGTTAAAACAGCATTTGAAATTCTCCAGCCGCCTTTTGCAACTGGCTATCGGCCACTTGTGACCAAGTGAAGATGCCCAGGTGTCAGGATAGCGCCCGACGTCTCCACCATCTGGAGGCACATGCCTAGGGAATCCTTGGATCTGAACTGTTTTCACTAATTATTATTATTATTATTTATTTTTTTATACTCCGCCCATCTGGCTGGGCTTCCCCAGCCACTCTGGGTGGCTTCCAACAAAATATTAAAATACAGTAATGCATCAAACATTAAAAGCTTCCCTAAACAGGGCTGCCTTCAGATGTCTTCTAAAAATCTGGTAGTTGTTGTTCTCCTTGACATCTGGTGGGAGGGCGTTCCACAGGGCGGGTGCCACTACCGAGAAGGCCCTCTGCCTGGTTCCCTGTAACTTGGCTTCTCGCAGTGAGGGAACCGCCAGAAGGCCCTCGGCGCTGGACCTCAGGGTCCGGGCAGAACGATGGGGGTGGAGACGCTCCTTCAGATATACTGGACCGAGGCCGTTTAGGGCTTTAAAGGTCAACACATCTTGTAGAATTTTATCTGTTATATCAGGCATCCCCAAACTCAGCCCTCCAGCTGTTTTGGGACTACAACTCCCATCACCCCTAGCTAACAGGACCAGTGGCCAGGGATGATGGGAATTGTAGTCCCAAAACAGCTGGAAGGCCGAGTTTGGGGGGTGCCTGTGTTATATTTTTATCTGCACAATTAGGATGAATTTCAAGGAACCCAAAAGTCATAAAGTATTGGAAAAACACGACTTTCGAGCCGTCTGGCCCAAAAATGGTAACTAGGCATACCTAGTCTGAAATCTGAAAGAGGAAACCAAGCCACACACTCAAGAACGAGAAGCCAGCAGCACATCCTTGCAAATGCAACAATTTGCTGACTGTGCCAGCAGCACAAAACAAGACCTGCTGCATTCCTCTATCATCCTGGGAGGAAGTGGTGGGGGGAAACCTCAGCATTTGGCCTTTGGGGACAAATACTGACCCCTGCCTACTCTCAGAGGATTACAGCCAGATTGCAGCCAGGGTAGCCAGAGGGGAGGCACTCTATCCTTGTAAGAATCTGTGCCGCAACAGCAACAACAGATCCCCGCTGCTCTCTCCCACTCTCCCTCATCATGCAAAACCAAAAAACAACAATGTTAACATAGCATATTCAGAGTGTTCATATACAGTGGTACCTCGAGTTACAGACACTTCAGGTTACAGACGCTGCAGGTTACAGACTCCGCTAACCCAGAAATAGTGCTTCAGGTTAAGAACTTTGCTTCAGGATGAGAACAATAATTGTGTTCTGGCGGCGCAACAGCAGCAGGAGGCCCCATTAGCTAAAGTGGTGCTTCAGGTTAAGAACAGTTTCAGGTTTAAGAACAGACCTCCAGAACGAATTAAGTACTTAACCCAAGGTACCACTGTACATTGTTTCAGAAATCCTTTCAGGAACTCTGTAAAGCATTAATTCCTATATTGCGGGTGAAATGCAAAGAGAACGTTGGTTTGCCTATAGCAGGCATCCTCAAACTCGGCCCTCTGGATGTTTTGGGACTACAATTCCCATCATCCCTGACCACTGGTCCTGTTAGCTAGGGATGATGGGAGTTGTAGTCCCAAAACATCTGGAGGGCCGAGTTTGGGGATGCCTGGCCTATAGGCTACCTATCAAGTTTGTGACTGAGGCCAAGTTTAACCCCAGAGCTTCCTGGCTCACACCTCTAGGCCACTAAACTACACCAACTCTCATGTTTCCCTGACTTTTTTTTTTGCTGGGGAGAAAATGGCATGACAAGAGTTAACCTCAGGCTGACCAAGCAGCACCTATGAGTTCATCCTTGGGCAAAGAAGTGTGAGACACAGTGTGTGTGTGTGTGTGTGTGTGTGTGTGTGTGTGTGTGTGTGTGAATACATACACTTGGACCTACTATGGCAGTTGCAGGGGGGATATTTTTTTAAAAGGCATTTTAGGCCCGGCTCCCAGACAGGGTGTTAAAATTCCTACTGTTAGAAAAAGCTGATTAGCAGCTGATGTAATTTCAAGCCTTATTCTACAACACACTGGAATACAGCACAGCAGCATTTCTGCCGTTCCATCGTATCTTTTAAAAATATTTCCTTTCACCTCGCGGAACATTTTTGTTATCGGAGGCAATAAATTAAGAGGGGGGAAAAAAACAGAGCTCTCTTCATCTAGTTAGAAGATACTTAAGCTACCTTCTGCTTCTGTCGTGCCCATGTGGCTTAGATGGTTTTGCACCTGGCACTATTAACCTGATTGGCATCATCTGTGGCACGGCCACTGGTTGCATGCTGTGTTCTGGAGCCCTTGCGTGGAATGATCCATGAAGGAGTTATCCCATGCAAGATCGGTGCAAAGTTGCAGAACAGAGTTTCAGGGGGACAGAAACAACCAACTGGAAACCCCCAACAATTAATTGCCGGGAGTAGCGCTGGGCGATATCTGGATTTCAACACTGCAATATATCACCAGCTAAACATCCTGATATGCCAATCTATCAGGATGTCTGAAATAAGGATGGAGTTACGCAGAGGCATTGGCTGGCTTCAGTTTTTCCTGCATTGTGGTTGTTGCATAGCACACACACACACACACACACATCATGATTCACAATATATTGCCAGGTCAAAAGCTATAAAACTGATATTGCGATATGGACTTTGTTGTAAACAAAATCTGCCCTTTCCCCCTTATGGGGTATCCAAGAGCCCGTATAGAGTCCTTACATGGGTTCCCTGTTGGTAGGAGAAAACAACAGAGGCCAACCAGAGAATATTGAGAAGCAAAGCAGCTAGTAAGCCTGATCTTTGTTAAAGCTGTTGCAACAGGGTGCTCCCCCCCCCCACACAGGAGGATGGAGGACTGAGAACAAAGGTGTGCCTGCCCTTATATAGACATTTTAAATTCCCTACTATGGAGCTCAAGACCACCCCTCCATACATCATACATACATCACAGAAGGGGTGTAACCCAAGACCACCCCCCACAAACATCAAACCTACATCACAGAAAAGGTGGTCTACAACAGAAATTTGAATGTTGTTGTTTTTCCTGTCTGCCAGGTTATCTGATAATGGCTTATCTGAGTGCCTTTCCTGGTAGTGTGGCCATTCCTTTGAAATGGTGATTACCCAATTCCTGAGACAATGGGAAGGTTCCCTCACCCCCTCTCTCCTTGCAGAGAAAAGATTTGGTCAGTTTGGGAGGTTTCAGGATGGTCTTCCTGTTCTGCTCCAGACATGTGGTTTATATATTTATGTATGTGTTTGCTTTGAACATTTCTGAACATTTATTACATATCGCAGGTGGCATTGTGGGTTAAACCACAGAGCCTAGGACTTGCCGATCAGAAGGTTGGCGGTTCGAATCCCTGCGACAGGGTGAGCTCCCGTTGCTCGGTCCCTGCTCCTGCCAACCTAGCAGTTTGAAAGCACGTCAAAGTGCAAGTAGATAAATAGGTACCGCTCCGGCGGGAAGGTAAACGGCGTTTCCGTGCGCTGCTCTGGTTCACCAGAAGCAGCTTAGTCATGCTGGCCACATGACCCGGAAGCTGTACGCCGGCTCCCTCGGCCAATAAAGCGAGATGAGCACCGCAACCCCAGAGTCGGCCACGACTGGACCTAATGGTCAGGGGTCCATTTACCTTTACCTATTACATATCTAAGACCTTAAAATTCTTACAATAACTTCAAACTGGTTTTGGAAGATATATTGATATATCACCTAGCCCTAGCCGGGAGTACAGATAAGCCCTCAGCAGACACCAGCAACAAATACCCACTACTGCCAGCCACCAAATCTGCAACATCATCTCCAGATCTAAGGAAGAGCCTTGAGGGTAGGAGAGGTGGGAAGACAGCAGGATTGATCAATAAACAAATAAAAGGTTTCCGCATACCCAGGGGAGGGGGGGGTGAGCATAGATATGCTCCCATCGGCTTTTCTCTCCCTCCCTGCTACCACAATCCTACCTAGAATTGTTCGTTGTGAGTGTCGAGTGTTGTTAGGTGACCCTCCCAGAGTTCCTGTTCAGATGGGTTGACTGTCAACCCACTCTGGGAATTGTAGCTCCACTGAGGGGAAAAGGAGTTTCCTAACAACCCTTAGCAAACCGCAACGCCCATAATTCCTTGGGGAAAGCCATGGCTTTAAATGTATGGTATGAAAGCGTCCCTAATATTTTCTACAAGAACCATTAAAGCCCCTGGTGACTAGATTTTTGCATGTCTGCTTAAAAATAAGCATTCTGATTTGAATTGGGGTAGATAAGCCAGCAATATCAACTTGATGCATTCACATCCACTCAGGCAAGCAGAAAGGGCTCTTTTAAACCCCTCTTTTCCCCTCTGAAAAGCCTTACTAAACAATCGAGCCATTAAAACTTGCATGAGCCAAGGTACAAGCGGGTGGGGTGTTAAAAATGCCTTTGTCCGTGCATCAACTCTCAGGAGAAAAAGCAGAGCCAGGAGGTGGAGTCCACGGGACTGGAGATTGCGATGGCTGCTAACGCAACCCTCAGGCTATATATCCCTCTGTTGGAGTTGGGAGTCAGGGAATGAGGACAGCGGAAGTGAGCAGGCAGATAACTATGTCTGCCAGAAATGACAGCAGCCCTCTTCTTTTTTGGGGGGAAGGGACTAACGCAATGCTTCTTGATATTTCTGTCCTGCTCAGTCCTTCGGCTCACACACCAAGACAAATGGAAGTTTCCCAGCTTTGTTTGACCAAGGTGTGAAGGACACATGCTTGCGAGTGGTTGGTGCAACCATACTAGTGACAGCTTTTATTATCCCTGCAAACTGATAAGATCAAAACACACAAAGCTAGGTTCCAAAAATGCCCCCCCCCAAAAAAATCCTCGGGTTTACCAGTCCTCACTATTTTTCTCATTTCTTTTCTGGGGAAAAAAAATTGAGATTTATGTTTCACCAACTGCCTTCCAAAGTCCTCAGAATGAGTCACAAAGCTTTAGGTTTCACAGATGTGACACAATTTTCACCTTGCAGGCGCGTGATGTGAGGAAAGGTTCATTTGGCCATTCAGAGCCCAACCAGGCTACTCTGAGGAACGTGGTAAAGGTGACGGGACCCCTGACCATTAGGTCCAGTTGTGACCAACTCTGGGGTTGTGGCGCTCATCTCGCTTTGTTGGTTGAGGGAGCCGGCGTACAGCTTCCATGTCATGTGGCCAGCATGACTAAGCCACTTCTGGTGAACCAGACCAGGGCATGGAAACGCCGTTTACCTTCCCACCGGAGCAGTACCTATTTATCTACTTGCACTTTGAGGTGCTTTCGAACTGCTAGGTTGGCAGGAGCAGGGACCGAGCAACGGGAGCTCACCCCAGGGCGGGGATTCGAACCGCCGACCTAGGCTCTGTGGTTTAACCCACAGCGCCACCCGCGTCCCTCTGGGGAACATAAAAGTATGCAATTTTAAAAAATAAAGGTACCAGGCACACATAATTGTGAAGACTCCACAGGCATAAAACACAGACTGAGAGAAGGGAGAGAGTGTAAACATGCATGCAGCCCAGCAAGGCTCCGTCTCAGCCAAGCCACAGCCTTGAGAGTGGGTGATGGGGGGAAATGAGAAGAGGAAAAAGGGGCAGCTGGAATATACATGGGGCAGCTGGAATATACATGAATTCTGAACAACAACAACCAAGGAACACATGCACACCAACAGAACTGGGATGCATGGCAGAGGAAACAGGCAGCTGCAGAATCCACAGGTACATACAAAGGGGAAGAGGGAGAGAAGCATAAACAAGGAGCTACAGAGAGAGCACTGCAACATGGGTCTGGACTGGAGAACACACTGGGGAATCCACTGCAATGTTTTGCAGGACCAACAGGAAATCCAAGAGTTAAGTGATGCTTCCCATTTACTGTCTAGCAGTTCCCAGCTAATCCTACAAATTCTCACAAAACACAAAAATGCTTGCAACAGTGTTCTCCTGAGGACCCCAACACCACTGTCCAAGTGAACGGCTGGCGAAGAATCAAGTTATATTCTGCGTCCGAGAAAGTCCTTGAATGTACAAGCCACGCGCATCGATACAGGAAGCAGTGAAGATGCTGGAAGCATGTTGCTGAATTAGTTGGATTTTATACCAGTGTTTCTCCCTCGGGGATGGCAGGTGGCGGGGAGGAACAGAGGAACAGGAACAGCTATTTTGTTGTCTAACGTGGGTGCTGAGTGATGGAAGAACACACTGAAGCAGATACTTTGCACGTTGCGGCACTAAAACTGTTCCAAGTAAAGGTTTATTAAAAAAATTAAAGAAGTTCCGACACAATCCAAGTACAACAACAACTACAAATAATAATAATAATAATAATAATAATAATAATAATAATAATAATAATAATAATATTTAAATAGTACAGTTCTATATTTATTGACCAGGAACCATGTCTCAAGAGGAGCCTTGCTTGAGACAGAGTTTAATATAATAATAATAATAATAATAATAATAATAATAATAATAATAATAATAATTTATTTATACCCCGCCCATCTGGCTGAGTTTCCCCAGCCACTCCGGGCGGCTCCCAATCAAGTGTTAAAAACAGTACAGTGTTACATATTAAAAACTTCCCTGAACAGGGCTGCCTTAAGATATCTTCTGAATGTCAGGTAGTTGTTTATCTCTGTAACATCTGATGGGAGGGCGTTCCACAGGGCGGGCGCCACTACCGAGAAGGCCCTCTGTCTGGTTCCCTGTAGCCTCACTTCTCGCAATGAGGGAACCGCCAGAAGGCCCTTGGCGCTGGATCTCAGTGTCCGGGCTGAACGATCGGGGTGGAGACGCTCCTTCAGGTATACAGCACCGAGGCTGTTTAGGGCTTTAAAGGTCAGCACCAACACTTTGAATTGTGCTCGGAAACGTACTGGGAGCCAATGCAGATCTCTCAGAACCGGTGTTATATGGTCCCGGCAGCCACTCCCAGTCACCAGTCTAGCTGCCACATTCTGGATTAATTGCAGTTTCCGGGTCACCTTCAAGGGTAGCCCCACATAGAGGGCGTTGCAGTAGTCCAAGCCCTATCCATTGGGAGGCAAAGCAATTTATGTGCATTGCAATTTTACTCATGCATCCTGATGGAACAAGAGATGGGGACCCTTTCAATCTCCTGCATGGCCAAAGTAGAGAACAGGGCACATGGTACAACTGTTCTTGGAATGTACCACTCTGGAGCAGGGGACAGAAATCTGAATGGCTCCCACACAGGGCAGGGGGGTGGATCTGCTCTTAGAAACCTTGCAGGTCAGGAAGTAGGCTAGACTAAACCCTTCTGTGGTCATCGGAACACCAAGGGCATTCAGCCATGAAGTCACCTTGCCGTCTCAATTGATGCAGCCCAGGAACAGTTTCCTCACATGATCTGTCGTGTGTGCAGCCTAGCTCTGAGATATGAATCAAAAAGGTCCCGTATTCATTCATTCCAGGGTGAGGAGGCATTCCCTCCCTTACTACTAATCTTAGGACATTCATAGGATTATACTACCATTTCATTTTTTCCTCCATTCATCAGTTTCAACGAGCAACATTAAGACTTTTGGTACTTCAAAGTTTAACGTTTCAGGTTGTTTAAAAGATTTATTAGAAAATGGTGCAAAAAAAGGCTTACCAAGTCCCTTCACCGTGAGCCAAATTACACATTAAGAAGTACCATGTGACCCAGCCTTTCTGGTCTGCGCCACTTAATGCAGGTGGGTAAAACCCTGTTTGAACGCTTCCCTCCTCTCCATCTTTTAAAAACTTTTCCTACTCATAGGAAAGGTAGAGGTAGAATGAACAGAGCGCCAAAAGGGTGGCTATAACAAAACCAAAGTTCTGTGATCCCTAAATGACTAAAAAGTCCTAAGGCAGTATAATGCGTCCAAGGATGAGAATGCCCCCCCAAATACCAAGTTTCAGAGAAGTTGTGCTAGGCTGTTGCACCAAAACCAACCAAGAGTCCTCTAGCACCTTTAGGGTACAGGTAAAGGTAAAGGGACCCCTGACCATTAGGTCCAGTCGTGACCGACTCTGGGGTTGCGGCGCTCATCTCGCTTTACTGGCCAAGGGAGCCGGCGTACAGCTTCTGGGTCATGTGGCCAGCATGACTAAACCGCATCTGGCAAATCAGAGCAGCGTACGGAAACGCCGTTTACCTTCCCGCCGGAGCGGTACCTATTTATCTACTTGCACTTTGATGTGCTTTCAAACTGCTAGGTTGGCAGGAGCAGGGACCGAGCAACGGGAGCTCACCCCGTCGTGGGGATTCGAACCGCAGACCTTCTGATCGGCAAGTCCTAGGCTCTGTGGTTTAACCCACAGCGCCACCCGCGTCCCTTGTCTATAGCACCTTAAAGACCAACAAATTATAATATGGTGTTGGTGTAAGTTCTCGTGGATTAGAACCCACTGCATTAGATGCACAGAGTGTGGTCTGCAGTTGCCAAATATCCATATGCCCATGGGAGCAAAGCAGGGGGCAAGGGAAGGGCAAATGTGCCCCTCCAGGCCCCCCACCTCTCTCTCCATCCCTACTCTATGTCCACCTCAGGAGCATTTGACTAGAAAGTATCCAGGTACTGCCTGGATGGAGGATGGCGACAATGAGGATGTACATACAAAGCTCGGACTTCGGAGTGGCTTGGATTACAAAAGGAAGGCGTCCCACCCATGACTCTGTTCACTTTTGCCTCCACCTCCCCACACTCCTGCCAAGTGGCCCCCAGAAGAATGCATGCTATGGAATGCGGCCCTTAGGATGAAAAAGCCCAGCCCACCCCTGTGTATAAAGGAGACGGTTGGGAATGTATAATGTGGAGTTAGATGGCAATGGGATGCAAAAACAAACAAACACACACGTCTGCAGCAATTACCCCAGAGCTTAAATGTATGTAAAATAATCCCTGGCAAAAGCCCGGCCTGTAACAATTACATCAGAGCTTAGACGCATGTAAAATAATCCTTCGCAGCAGCAGCAGGAGGAGGAGGATACCAACTGGGTATTATGCGCACAGAGGGAAAGAATTATAAACAGTGGTGTCAAGAGAAAGTAACATGCAGTGCGGAAACTGTAGGTACATCGCAGTTTGCCAAAGAGAACAGGGCATCCAGCAAATCCCAGGGACCCAGTGGAGCGATAGTGCGGTCAAGCAAGTCACTCCAAGCCACTCCTTCCCTTCCAAAAACTCCCCTCCTCCTCTATTTAGGTGGTTACCAGAAAAGAGAGAGCAAGAAATAGCACACATAAAGGCCTGGGAAGAAGAAGCCTGAGCAGCTTGGCTGGGAGAATGTGCAGCCGTGAGGATGGCAGCAAGCTGGCAAGGGCAGGGAGAGGACTTATCTGAATTTCCAGGGTGGCACTGCCACACCCTACTTCAATGTATGTCAACCGTGGCTCCCCAGGGGCTGTTGGGAGTAAAACTCCCATAATCCCCAGCCAGCTTAGCCAATGGTCAGGGATGATGGGCATTGAAGAACATCTGGGGTCCCCAGGGCTGGGAAGCTCAGAGCTACTCTGCGTACGTGAGCCCTGCAGAACGGCACTCTAAGAAGTATCTGGATGATAAAAAAGAAGAAGCCAGGAGCAGCCTACTCTGAAGTAACAGCCATTGCTGGAAAATTGGCCCAGCAAGAAAGAGGGGGGCTTCCCCAGCTGTGGTCTGCAGGCCATCAGTGGTTTGCAAGCTTCATTCAGGTGCTGCCTGGGTGTCTGTGGACGGGGTAGTTGCAAATGAGGCTCCATTGCATTAAACCTTCTTAATGATTTGGACTGTATTGTTTTCGCTTCTTTTATTACTTGCATTTTATTTTATTACAGTGGTACCTCGGGTTAAGTACTTAATTCGTTCCCGAGGTCCGTTCTTAACCTGAAACTGTTCTTAACCTGAAGCACCACTTTAGCTAATGGGGTCTCCTGCTGCCGCTGCACCGCCAGAGCACGATTTCTGTTCTCATCCTGAAGCCAGGTTCTTAACCTGAAGCACTATTTCTGGGTTAGCGGAGTCTGTAACCTGAAGCGTATGTAACCTGTAGCATATGTAACCTGAGGTACCACTGTACTGCATCATGATCTGAATTCCACGGAATGCAAGTTGTAACGCAATAGATAAATATGAAATGAAAGAAGTGATTACAAAATACCATTTTAAAATCACACAGCATCTAGCACGGCGCGTTACAATTACAGCAGGCAGAAAAACTGCCATTGGGTGGGGAAAGTTGCGGAACTACTGGGCTAGAAAGAAGGAAGTTCACTTTGTGTCATGGAGAAGTCAATCTCAACGCGAGCTGAAGTTTAATGATCAGGCTGCTAAAATTCAGTTAAGGGATTAGGTAAACTTATGCAGCCACAAGCAACACAATTATTAGAGAATAATATCAGTCTTCCACAAGCTGGTGCCCTTGAGATGGTTTGGACTATAGTTCCAAATGGACCACAACATTGTAAGAGCAATCAGCTTGGAGAATGCTTCTCTAATTGATCCATCCCCACTGTAAAATCAACAATAAAATTGGCTCCAGTGTGATGCCAGTGTAATGCAAAGTTGGGGTCTGGCCTTGAAAGTGGCTCCAGGACCTCAAAATAATTTCTTCATAGCTGGGCAGACGGAGACACAGGGCTTTTATCTGAGACACATTTTCTTGGGTTTACCTCAAAGGAGATTTTTAAAAAATGTGTGCACGCTTCCTCTTTATATCTTGAGAGGGAAGTGCTGTAACATTCTGACAGCTCTGCTGTGAAGTCAAGGACACCGTGGAGTCCTTGAATAGCGGCCAGCTGTAACAGTGTGAAAATATTAAAGCTATGTCTTTGCGAGCTCTGGGAGCGAAAGAACAAAGAAGACTCCCTCTCTCTCTCTCTCTCTCTGGTTAAATGCAATTTTTAAAAACACACAGACAAAAAGACAGACCAACTAAGCACTTTGTCCAAAACTAAGGTCACATCTGCACCATAAATATAAAGCAGTATCCTGCTACTTTAAACAGTCATGGCTTCCTCCCAAAGGATCCTGGGAACTGTCATTTGATAACTGCCACAGAGCTACAATTCCCAGAGTTCCCTGGGAGGAGGAATCCATTTTTAAACCACTCTGGAATTGTGAGGGGAATATGGAGACTCCTGAAAACTCTCAGCACCCTTAACAGTTAACTACTTCCCAGGATTCTTTGGGAGAAACCACAACTGCTTAAAGGGATAAAACAGTTTGCTTTAAATATGTAATGCGGATATGGGGAGCAGAGTTAAGTGGGAAAATATCCCGCAGGACTTAAGTTCCTCCACCGTTTTCAAATATAAACTCTAACACAAGTAGTACCTCTGAACATGTACAGAGAGCCTTCCACCTCATGGTGAGCCACTGCAATCTACCCTCACATTTAAAATTAAGTAACAAGGCTTCCTTCCCCGACGCCTCCCACGTTAAAAATTAGGCCTTGTCTCTATGTCCCTTGATAGCAATCTAACACAGAGTGCCCAAAATAAATACATATGAAGCTTGGTAAAGCTAATTTATGCTGGGACTAAATTCTACATCATTGCCCAGTTCCTGCCTGTACCTGCACACTTCCATTGCTGCAAGAGGAGGCCACACCCAGGCTAAAAACAGTTTGGCTTGCTTGCTTGCTTAAGGGTGCTTATTTGAATTCCAGGCCAAAACGCTAGTCCTTATTGCTAACAAGGAACTTTTGTGCAGCCGAAGAACTCCTCACACAAATCGCGAGCGGCTCCACTGAGCCGTGTGGCATTC
This sequence comes from Podarcis vaucheri, assembly GCF_965113315.1. Classification (NCBI taxonomy): domain Eukaryota; kingdom Metazoa; phylum Chordata; class Lepidosauria; order Squamata; family Lacertidae; genus Podarcis; species Podarcis vaucheri. The sequence goes on along the minus strand of NC_138755.1, from coordinate 33,315,288 downwards.
TAGAAGGCCCAATTACAATTCAGTTCAAGTCAATTACCAGGGTGCAAGAACAGAAGATGAACCCCTTCACTGCAAGTGCTTTTTAATCCCTCCCGGGGGGCGAAAGCATTCTAACAGCCCCACATAACACAGGGATCATTGCATTTGTTTATACTGAGCAGGACCAGAATTCTGCACAAACACCCATTTCACAGAATCGTAAGAGTTGGAAGGGACCTTGAGGGTTCATCAAGTCCAACTCCCTGCAATGCAGGAATATTTTGCCCAATATGGGGCTCGAACCCACAACCCTAAGATTAAGGGCTTCGTGCAGGTCTGAGCAGGTCCAGCAGGCACAAACTAACTAGAATCCTGAGGAGAACCTCTGTCTTTCCGACACTGGTCATCGGGCAGCTTTGTATTTTTTCCAGTCCCAAGTGGAACTGAAGGAGCACTTACCTTCACAGAGGGAAAGAGTCACAGCTGCCGGGATCTCCCCCACTTTCCCGATCTGGGCACAAGCCCCCGGCGGAGGGGGTGGAAATGTCTGCTCAGAAGCATTTTCCGGAGCCGGTCCGCCAGCCTTGAAGGGGTTCACTTTGGGCTTAGGGGCAACAACGGGTGCAAATTTCTTCTGAGGGCTGTAGAAGCTTGGGGTGGAGATGTTTATGCTGACTGTGGATGTCATGCGGGTCCCCGGGGCCCCCGACGAGGCCATCCTGCTGTGGAGTGGATCAGGACCTATGGAAAGGAAGAGGGCCGTCAGAGAAGAGCAGGCAAGTGGGAGAGGTGGAAACAGGGCAGGATCTTTTGCGGAGAGCATGTAAAGGTGGTGGCAAAGGGGCGTTTTGTGTGTGTGTGTGTGTAGGGGGGGTTGTGCAGGCATGCATTTTTGCAAGCAAGCTCGGAGCATATATTAAAAACCTGGATCCAAAGACCTGGAAAATCTCCTCCTCCCTCTGGGGCAAGCGATTGCAAAATAGAGGCCAGGCCCCAACTTCTTCCCTGTGTACACTTTGGAGTCATGCAAGCTCTATTTTGGGAGAGGCGGAGGAGAAAGAGAGAAGAGGATCTAAGGGGAGGGGGGACACATTACAGGAGAAAAGAAACCCACAGCGCAGGAGATGGAAAGGGGATTGAATTCTCAGTAGCCAAAATAGCCGTTCCAAGGCTGCGTTTCAAAAATAAAAAATAAGAGCGACTCCGGAGCATTCCTTTTCGACTTTGCAAAGCAACTGGGGAGGGGGTGGTCTGCTACACAGAGCTTTCAGCATGGCTACGGTTCGCTCACAGGCTAGCAGACACACACGCGAACACCCCGCCCCTTAAAACATCTCCGTCTAACCCCCCTCACCTCTGCTTTTGTGTTACCTCAAGGCCCCTGGCCCCGGCTGGTCAACGCGGACCGTTTGCAGCTGGAGCAGAACAAAAGGAAACCTGGCGATGGAACCCATGCCATGGCGGTGTCTTCAGCGAGGGAGCCCCTTGGTGTGCGCAAACGCACGCACGATCACACTCCAACACACACACACACACCCTCCTCCTGCCAGAGGTTTGTCCTCTTTTCTTCTGTCACTGTGGCCAGAGACAAGCATCCCCATTCAGCATCTCTCCCTGCTCTGCTGTGCTGCCTCCATCCCTCCCTCCCTCCCTCCCGCTTGCACAGGAAGCAACTCCTGGAGTCACCCGCCTCCTTTCTGAGCTCCAGCTACACACACACTCACACAGGCGAGAGAGACCGCCCATTTTTCGCAGGGGCAACCAGAGGCACAGCACAGGAGGGGGGGGAGCAAAAAAATAAAAGACCCCTTCTAGCCACTTAATAAAGTGGTACTTTATTAAAGGAGAAGCTTATTTGGGAAAGGGCAGCCCAGAATCCCCGGAATTGTACAAGCAGGCAAAAAGAGAGAGAGTCCTAGCAATACAAGAATATAGAAACAAAATGCAAAATCCTAGATAGGACACTTTGCCCCAGTATCTCAAACACTGGATGGAGGCATGTGCCATATATATGTTTCTTTTGAACGTCAGCACATGCGCACGCTCAACAATAAATGATATGCATTTTTTCCGTTGCATGTTATGATTTTACTTTCGTTAGCATATTTCAAGAGGCCTATGCATGGTCTCCGTCCCCACCTTGCCACCAACCACCCACATAGAGAGAGAGAGAACTTTACCCACCAAGGATTGCAAATATCTTGTTCTACTGGTACTTCCACAACACGCTGGGCTCTGCGAAGGCTGAGAGAGAGCAGTCCAGCAAAACGAGTCTGCCACTGACATTCCCCTCAAAGTAAACAGAGGTATTGAGAAGGTCAACACATCCCACCCCAAACCAGCCTTGGGGCCCATTTCCAAGGTTCTTGCTGACTGAGCAATCCAAGTTTGCCAACAACACCCATCAACTTCCAATGGGCTTCAAAGCTGACCCCCAAACAAAACGCAACAGGAAGCCTATCGCCGCCTGGTGGGGGTGTCCCAACATCATACAAGACCCTTCCTGACCTCCTCCAATGCACTCCTTCCCTGTAACCTCCCAGTTGAATCGCTGAGATTCACAGAATCACAAAGTTGGAAGGGGACACAAGCTTCATCTATTGGTCCAACCCCCCTGCAATGCAGGGATCTTTTGCCCGACGTGGGGCTCAAACCCACAACCCTGAAATTAAGAGTCTCGTGCTCTACCGACTGAGCTGTCCCAAGGCCCAACTGGCCTCCACTACAAGACATAGCTCAGCTGGTTAGAGCACGGTGCTGATAATAACAAGGTCCAATCCCTATACGGTGTTGTAAACAAAAACTGCATATTCCTACATTGCAGGGGGTTGGAGTAGATGAACACACTTCCAGCAGAGAGACAGCGGGCACCCTCCTTTCAGATTTTCAGGAGTCCCTTTGCAGCTGTTTAATTTGCTGGTCAATTTAATGACTGTCTCTATTGCTTCTAATTGTGCTTTACCTCCCCCCTTTTAATAACCTCCCAAAAAATATTTTATGATATGGGTGTGTCAATAATTTTATAAATAAACAAACACACTTGGTGCCCAACTCCCATCATCCCCAGTCAGGACAGCCACTGCTCAGGGATGATGGGATTTGTAGTCCAATGACACCATGTTGTGGGAAGCCAGCTCCAAGGCTGAAAGCTTCATCACTGAAAGCTTCCGCTTGGACACATGTGAAGGCAGAATTTACTGATGAGTCCATGGGAATCTTCTACATGCGGCAAGACTGGAACCAGCCTACTCTAGAGCCTGCCAAATCTCTCCAGCATAAAATCCCATCACAAAGAAATGCACCAAGATACCTTGTTTCCCACACAGGACTTTCCCATTAGGCCTTCTGACTTTCCCAGCATTCAGCAGCTTCCTGCTACATTCTGCCCTTGGCGAGAGTTAAGGCCAGTCCACCTCAATCTCAAGTGATTTTTTAAAAAAATCTCTTTGCTGGTTTAAAGGCAAAAGGTTTTGGTTCTCTTAAATTTGCAGCTTGTACTTGGTGCGTTAACCAAAAGGAGGAAAAAAATGGAAGAGCACAACATGGTTCCGAAGGCAAGAGAGTCAGCTGCCCCACGGAGACACTGAATTGCATAGACCGGGCAGCTGTTCCCATCTCCTCAACCTCAGGACAACGCAGTTTCCCCACTTGCTCTCAAGCAGCTGCCCTGCTCATCTTACTCTTTCTTTCCCTTGCTAGTGACCTCATCCCCAGCTCCAACCCAAGAGAAGTCAACACTCCTTCTTATGATTCGCAGCCAGATCCTTAAGTGACACTTGAAATGGAGTGTCCGCAGATGAAAAGGGAGCCGAACAGGGTTTCAAAGAATCCAGATATGGGAGCCATTGAGAAACACTTGGACACAACTCAAGGCATGTGTGTCGCCTATCAGAAACCAAAAGGGAGAGCTATGAGATGCAGGCAACACACCCATTGTTCACATGGACAGGAAAGACTGGGGCATGCCCCAACGAGCTTTCAAGTTTGCCCAGAGGGAAGAAGACGTTCCTGGACTCTAGGACAGCTCCTGCACTACCTCATCTTGCAGTTATTTGAGAGGGATTGGGGTGTAAAGCAGCCAAGCTGTTGCCAATAAGCAGAGATGGCCCTGACAATGTTCTTGGGACGACAGCCTAGTGCCTTCCAGATTGCTGGTTGGACTCCAACTCCCATCAGCCCCAGTAGGCACGGCCAGTGATCAGGGATGATGGGAACTGTAGTCTAACAGGATCTAGAGGACACCAGGTAGGGGAAAGCTGCTTAGGGAGAGAATCATTCTTAAGCAGCCTATGCTCAAGAAACATTTATTCCTATGGCCATGTTCTAACGCTTCCCAAAGATGCAAGTGGAACCCTTCAGATTTCTGCATTAGAAGCCGATGGCAGCTGCAAAGAGCAGGGCTTTCTTAGTGGTGGCACCTTCCTTAGAGAATTCTATCCACAGGAAACCACACCAGACCATTTCTATTGTGAGGATTTGAAGACTACTGTAGTTAAAACAGGTGTTCCTCTAGTTGGCCCATTGTAAAGGGAATACCTGTTTGTAGGTGCACGTGTAGTATTTAACGTGAAATGTCAGATTGCATATATGTTGTTTATTGTCGGTGGTGGTCACTAGGAGCTGCTGGAAAGGTTAAAACACATTTTAAATAAAACATTCATGATATGTTCACAATCCAAGTATTTCTGCCTGGGGTGTTACAGGGCAAGAAGTCTGACAATATCGCCCACCTCAGTTTCTGCCGGTTAACTATAATCTCACAATGCATCTCTTTTTATATTATTATTATAGATTTCCTAGTTTACAAAAATACATGCGCTGTCTCTTTTTTCAAGCTGCGTTTTCTACAGATCAGTTTCATTGGTTGCGAGACATTAGTGCTGCACGCAGTTATCAAAGTGCATCTCGATGATTTAGGCACGCAGTCAAATCAACTGGCACCCACCCACTGAACCTTCTGCAATTAAATAGCCACCGGGGAAACAACAGTTAGGAACTGTAGGGCTGCATCCCTGTAGGATAAGGAACATTTTAGCAAATAAGCTGTTGCCTATTAAGTGTGAGATTTCCTGCAGAAACTTTATGGGGACTGTGCAATCAGTGGCATGATGGACGAGCCCTGTTAAATACAAATTATGATATAATCTGGCTATTGTAGGCCACTCAATAAAGGGATTAACACCAGGCTCGTGTGAGCTGGTGCAGAGTGAATTCTGACAGAGGGGAGGAACGTTGACCGGGAGCCAGTTTATACACTGAGCAGAAACAAGCGGTGAAGCTTTTCATGGGCTGCGCCATTTCAGGCAATGGGTGAAATGCTCTTTGATGGCAGCGCTCTAAGGCTAGAAAAATAGCAATGTTCAGCCTAGCCTTCCCTTCTGTGCTAGCTGTCTAAGTGCAGGAGGGTTTTCTCAGGAGGAATTCAGAAATGCCATCGTACTACCTGCAGTGCATTAAGTTTCACAGTCCTGCAAAAAGCTTTATCGCTTGGTTCTGCTGACTGTATATAATGGCCATATAGATCTTTTGGCTTCTGCCATTCCCAGTGAGGCTCTGGAAATACACAATAAATGTCTGCCTTGCCCTTCATCATCAGATCTCAGATCTTGCCCTGAGAAGGGTTGGAGTAGATGAACACCAAGTTCCCTTCTAATTTCTACAAGCCCATAAGCCACAAATAATGGCTGGCGTGTTGTGCTACGATTGGTGGGTCACAGGTTAGGCAGGTATGTGTGTGTATGTGCCATCATATAGTTTAGTCACTAGGTGGCACTGGGCTTAATTAAAGAATCTGGGTGGAGTCAGGAGTTTCCTGTTTGGCTCTTATTTTAAGACATAGTAAACGTTGTGGTCTAGCAGCTTGGCTGGTGTGTCTTAAATAATAGCAGGCCTACCCTAGAATCAGATGATGAACTGGGCAGGTTTGTGCATTCATCTAACCCTAAAGAGATGCAGCCCACACATACGCCCTAAATTTAGCAGGTCTGTTTAACACGGCCTAACATTTTAGTATTTGAGGCATAAAGGCAGCTCATGAACTATGGCCAGCAGGGAAGTGAAACTAGCTAGTCGGAGCACCGTTCAAAGTCAGCCAGCAACATCTCTCCCAACCCTAGACCACACCTTTCTGTTATTGCATACTGATTGTTCTGAAGGAAAACCCAGTGCGTATCATTTCTGTGTCTGTCCAATGAAGATTGACATGATCTTCCACTGATGTAGAAAATATTTGTTGTTTAGTCGTTTAGTCGTGTCCGACTCTTTGTTATCCCATGGACCAGAGCACGCCAGGCACTCCTGTCTTCCACTGCCTCCCAGTTTGGTCAAACTCATGCTGGTAGCTTCGAGAACACTGTCCAACCATCTCACACACATATATATGGAGAGTCGTACCAGAACTTTGAGAAATTAACGCAGCAAACTCTCAGCTCTGTTTTCCAAAGGCTGTGATGGCTGCTTGAAATAACTCCAGTTCACTCCTTCTCCCATAATGTGCAAACTCACTGGTTGAGCTTATAAACCGATAAGGTTGTCCAGGATCACCCCAAGGCAAGAGTCCCTTTTGCTGGATCAAACCAAGTTTCCTCCAGCGTCCTCTCTGAAGCAAGGGCTGCTGAATTAAGTTCTGTAAGGTGTGAATAAATGCACCAGCCTTCTCCTGTGGGCTGTGCACACCATTTGGCATTTAAAGGTAGACTGCTTCTGAACAGAGAGGTTCTCCAGTGCTAGCTTGGCAAACACCCAAGCAGCTCACGAACAGGATGCAAAGATTCCTGCTATACCATTCTTTCCCTCTCCCCACCCCGCCCCCACGCGCCTGCAGGGATCCACTGTTTCTAGGGATCTCAGCGCTTCTTCTTTTCTGCTTTGTGATCAAAAAGCAGTAAAAAGCACTTTCTTATGTATACCGTAATAAGCTGGCGAACGCGCGTGTACAGAAGTAACAGTGCGGCCTATACTCAGTCTAATACAAGCGGCTGACACGTCCACACCCCTTTTCTTTGCTGAAAGTAGGGGAAAAGTCTGGCCGAAAAGAAGCGGACTAGAAGTCTGGATCCAGCCAGCCAGCCCCCCTGTAAAGGGCGCCGACATATCGCAACAGTTGCGTCGCCCCCTCCCCGCTGCCGAACCTTGCGGATTCTTCCCGCTGCTTCGACTCAAAACATCTGGAAAAACGCTCCGGGCCGAGGCGGGCGAACACCCCTTCCTGCAGCTCCAGAGCAGGCAGGGAGCAACTCCCATGCCGCTTCTCCGCTTTCAGCCGCTGCCAACCCTTTAACAAGAGAAAGGAGGAGACTGCCGGAGGTATTTCCCTTCAGGAGGGGAGGGGGGCTCGCCAGAGAGACCGGACGGCAACGGCGCGGCGCGCCTCGTCACGGTTTCCCCCGAGGAGGAGGAGGGGCGCTCGGCAATCCTGCAAATCTCTCGCCCAAGGGAGCGTTTCCCCACCACCACCCTAACGCGATCCTAGACTTCCTCGAGAGTTACCCCCCCGGCCCCGCGATCCAGGGCACTGTCGAGGAAACGTGCCCCTAGTTTCTCGCCCTCTTCCCAAATTCCTCCGGAGCTGCAACTTTAGGCGCGCGTAAACTTTTACGCGCACTCAGCCAAGCCCCGCGTTGCAACGGGGATGTGCGCAAAAGTGGCCCGCGCGAGAATCCATCCGGCCCGCCGGTGCCTCCGAGGAGGTAGGGGCACCTAACCCTCCCTTCGAACACGAGGCACGCGTTTTAAGAGCTCTTAAAACCGCGGTATTGTTTCCGGAGGGTGGGGAGGTGGAGGTGAAGCCCGGAAGGTTTCTCCAAGGAGAAGGCAGCCTTACCTAGAGGGCAATGGTCTGGTTCCCAGCAGGAGCCGCGGCGGCGGCGGCGGGTGGCGCAGCTTTAGGGCGCAGAGAAAGGGAGCTGCTCTCGGATCCCCGGGGGACCTGAACGAGGACTGTGCGCGCTGCTGCTGCTGCAGCTGAGGATCGCAGCCTCTCCTCGCGACTCCTCCCCGCGGCCAGGAGGGTTGTGCTCGCCTGGCCCGCGCGCAACTTTCTGGAGCTGCCTTTTGCCAAGAAGGGGTGTTGAAGAAGCTCGGAGGGGGCGGAGGAAAAAAGGAGCTGTTGTAGCCCCGACACTTCCGAGCTGATCGCAACTTTTTCTTTTCTTTTTTTTTTAAGGGAGCCTCGCTCTGCCCAAGTTGTTTGACCATAAAAGGAGAGAGGGCTGCTCGGAGCGAACAGCTGAGCTCACTCCTCGGGGAATGTGGCAAGGAGGGGAGGCTGCCGGCGACCACGCAGAAAAGGAGGAGGGGGCTTCGTCTCCTCCCCAAAGGCTGCAGCCCCTCGATGAGTCCGAGCCGGGGCATGTTTTTGCTCTGTGGGGCCCGGCGGCCCGATGCGGTGTGGGGGCCGCCTCCTAAGACTAACCGCGTGCGCAACGCCCTCCCTCTTGGGCTTCCTCGGAAGTAAGCGGCGCCCGCCTCCCCGAGTTCACTAGCCCCCGGTAAAGCGGCCATAGGCCTGGTGCTCTACTCGATCCCCCATTGAGGATCTGTTGAGTGTTTTTCCCAGTAGGTGAAAGTTCGCCACGTTAGCGCCCCAAGCCTAAAAAACTGCTGAGAAGCCTCGAGACAAGAGTTCAGTAGTTTACTCCCGGTGCGTAAGGATGCGTTAAGATTGCAGCCCGGAAGGAATGGGAAAGGCGGCAGCACACAGGTTAATGCATCTCCGTTTCTCTAGCCAGCCTTTAGGTGTTTCATTCCTCCCCCAGCCCTTTTCGTGGCCCCTGTCCCCCCCCCCACGGCCCTCAGCTCAAGGCCCTGGTGAGGTTTATGGTTTCCTTCATACTTTTGCTGATCTCTTCCCCTCACCCTTTCTCCAAAACCACCTTGACTCTGGGTGTGTTTTTTTCCTCTTAATGCACATCTTGAGTTCGCCTCTTGCAGCCTCACTCCCTTTCTCCCTCTAGGAATGACTTCATTTCCTTTGGAGGCGCCCCCCCCTCCAAAAAGCTGTACTTGATGAGTCAGGGTCTGCCTTGGCTTCTCCTCCACCCACCCACCCACCCACCCACTCCCTCCCCTCCCTGCCCGAACCAGCTGCAAGGCTAGTATCTGACTCAGAATTTCCTCTTAGAAAACTGTGAGGAAGTTTGTTCTTTCCACATACAAAAAACCCAGTGTTATCATGACCCAGCATGGGGTTTTTTTGTTTGTTTGTTTGTGTGTGTGTTCTTCTTGTCTTCTCTAGCCTGGAGTGCGAGTTCAGGGTACAATAGGAACTCCCTTCCTAACTTGAATGGCGCCATTCAAAAGCATCAGGAATGATGGAGGTCTCCTGACATGTGGGCCACAAAGGGGGGTGGGGTGGGAGGGATACAGTTCTCCGAATATATCTGCGGTGTTTCTCCATCCTGGACTGCAGCCCACAAGACGTCGTCTCTTTCCCATTCCCGATTTGTGGTTTGCTTCTGGGACCCCCTTAGGTATAGATTCATTTTTTCCCCTACGAAGAATTCACCTATGCAATGCTGTCTCTTTAATTTTAGCTGGTGGAGTCTGTGAGGTCTGCATTTCTATACAGTGGTACCTTGGGTTAGGTACTTAATTTGTTCCAGAGGTCTGTTCTTAAGCTGAAACTGTTCTTAACCTGAAGCACCACTTTAGCTAATGGGGCCTCCTGTTGCCGCCGCACCGCCAGAGCACGATTTCTGTTCTCATCCTGAAGCAAAGTTCTTAGCCCGAGGTACTATATCTGGGTTAGCGGAGTCTGTAACCTGAAGCGTATGTAACCCGAGGTACCACTGTACAACCTTGTCTGTCTTGCACGATTCAGGTGACTAATAAAGACCGAGAAATCCTGTTCCTAGCTTGTGCTGGAGATACACCACTGCTATGCAAGCGAAATAAAAAATAAAGCTACAGTGTCTACACAAACTAAAGACTTCTATGTGATTTACAAAAAGCAAAAGACTCCCAAATCCTGCTCAGTGAGGGCAATACAACACCAATAAAATATACAGAAATGGGGAAATAACCAACACACCCAGCCCAGATTGCGTCTGTGTCAGCACGTCGTGTGGACACAGTGTCAGACAGTGAACTGAGTAATAGGGACGCATCCTCAGAATTGTCACAACATGCAGAAATCCTCATGCTCCCACCGGCACAGCTAGTAAGTGATTTGGCTCAAATCCCTTGACGCCAATCCCTGCCATTTTTGAGCGCAACATCTGAAGGGGCAGAAGGAGAGCCCGCACAACATTGCACCCATGTGGCTTCCAGGGCAAGAGGAAGCCAGTCCTCCTGGGACAAGGGTTCAAAAGCCACTTGGAGTGGGGAAAATAAAAAAAATTCCTTCAGTAGCACCTTAAAGACCAACTTAGTTAGTTCTTGGTATGAGCTTTCGTGTGCATGCACACTTCTTCAGATACCTGAAGAATTCCGTGCATGCACACGAAAGCTCATACCAAGAACTAACTTAGTTGGTCTTCAAGGTGCTACTGAAGGAATTTTTTTATTTTGACTATGGCAGACCAACACGGCTACCTATCTGTAATTGGAGTGGGAAAGACGGTCATGGCAAGCTGCCCAAGGAAGTGGGGGGCAAGAGAGGCAAGGAGAGCAGCCGCCTACCAGCACACATGGACTTCCAGTGGCCTGCTGCCTGGGGCTGGGAAGCAGGACTTGGAAGCCTCCACCTGGGAAATGCCCCCTATTAAATGCCTTACAAAGAACAGTCCCATCAAGGGCAAAAGAAAGTGATCTCCTGGGAGTTGAATAGGCACCGCAAGCCCCACTTGGTCACAGCAGCACATAGAGATCAAAACACACCCTGAGGATCTTCTGCAGGGGTTGCGAAAGAATCTCTAGGTGGGTGGAACAGCTTATGTTTCACAGCAGCCATAGCCAATGTGGCCCCTTCTAGATGATGTGGGCTGCAACTCTCATAATCTCTGACTACTGGCCACACTGACTGGGACTGATGGGAATTGGCATCCAACAACATCTGGATGATGCCGCCATGTTGCTATTTCAAATCCACAACAGGAAAGAGGTGAGGCCCTTTGGTAATTTGACACACCAAAATTTGGCATGCGGCCCCCTAAATATTTCTTGTTTTCACAATAATTCCCATAGATCCAGTTGCTTTTTATAGATCTCAGTAGGTACCCGTATAAATATAGGCTGCTGGTGGTTGTTGTTTTGTGCCCTCTTGGCTCGGGGCCCTGAGCAGGGGAACTTCAGGCACTGCCCCCCCGCAATCGGGGACACCTGATGCAGTCAGCAAAACTGCTGCATAGGCCAATAACTAGCCCTGCTGGCCGCCCATGACAGCTCATGTGACCAGTCCGCCTCCCCTTCTCTGTGGTTTGATAGGTCAGCCCTGCTAGGCAGCATGATCCCGCAAAATACCATTCCCCTATGGTGTCCTTCCCTCATTTTCCCTCTCCTCCCCACACGGCATCTGGGGGGAGCATCACCCTCAGAGGCCTATCCCATCGTAGTCTAGAAAACCTGAGTGGCCAGAGAGAGAAAGGACCCTGGACTGCACCTCTCCACTCTTAAAATCACATTCTTATAGGTTTGCAGGGATCCCCCAAAATCCTATAAATTAATAAATGGTAGGATATTGATTGGGACACGGGTGGCGCTGTGGGTTAAACCACAGAGCCTAGGACTTGCCGATCAGAAGGTCAGCGGTTCAAATCCCCATGATGGGGTACGCTCCCGTTGCTTGGTCCCTGCTCCTGCCAACCTAGCAGTTCTAAAGCACGTCAAAGTGCAAGTAGATAAATAGGTACCACTCCGGTAGGAAAGTAAACGGCATTTCCGTGCACTGCTCTGGTTCGCCAGAAGCGGCTTAGTCATGCTGGGCACATGACCCGGAAGCTGTACGCCAGCTCCCTCAGCCAATAGAGCGAGATGAGCACTGCAACCCCAGAGTCGGTCACGACTGGACCTAATGGTCAGGGGTCCCTTTACCTTTACATTTAGGATATTGATTATGTGAAGGGAGAGATACAAGCTGCAGAGGAATTCATGGGCTAGCCTATGTAAACTGACCTGGCCAAGCTCGGGCCATTAAGAAACAATACAGGGCCACTGAGGGCCATTGGCAGTGCAAGAGAACTGTCCTCCCCGCCCCCTTGTCCTAAGATGTGAACAAAGACGGGGGGGGGGGTTGGAAGTTTGCCAGGGTAACTGAGTGTGAAGTGACAGGAAAAGAGAGTCTTGAGCAAGAGTTGCTGGGAAGAAGAAGAAAGAAGGACTGGGATCCATCTTGGGCAGGCTGGCTGAAGGCTGGCTGGGAGAGATGCCTTGGATTCCAGCACTGCACTGCTGGGGAAAACAAGCCCCTCTTGAGATGACCATGCTGTAAGATCTGGACTCCCTCCATGCAGACTGAAAGTGGAAATGTCTGTAATTAAACCATATTTCTTAAAGCTACAACAGCCTCAGCCATGTCTCTATTCTCCAAAGGAGCACAGACCCTGGTTGAGGGCCAAGACCTCTGGAATCCTGGGCAATAGCTCGGCAGGGATATCAGTATCAAACTAGAGCAGAATAAAGTGTGTCCCTCCCCTTCCCTTGTTTACTTCTCTGTGTACTCCTCCCAGGAACCCTAAGCAGTTGGGAACGGAATTTGGTGCTGGATGTTTGTGTCTGGAGTCCAAAGCGAGGTGCCTGTTAGGGTTCTAGGCAGCAGAGGGTTAGCAATGTGCTCAGGTATGTTCTGAGGCCTTGCTGTTTCATGCAAAGTCCTTTCTCCACAGTGTCCCTTCTCCGCAGCCTCCTCACCCCATGATCTTTGAGTGTGTGCAACCTGAGAGATGCCAGAGAGATACGCAGCCTTATGTCATGCAGCTTTATGCCAGTACTATACCAACTGCACTGGCTCCCGGTGGAGTACAGGATTAGGTTTAAGGTGCTGGTTTTAACCTTTAAAGCCCTATATGGCCTAGGACCCTTGTACCTACAGGACCGCCTCTCCTGGTATGTCCCACGGAGGACCTTACGGTCTTCAAACAAAAACATCTTGGATTTCCCGGGCCACAGAGTGTTTAGGCTGGCCTCAACCAGAGCCAGGGCTTTTTCAGTAATGGCCCCGGCTTGGTGGAACGCTCTGTCACAAGAGACTAGTGCCCTGCAGGACTTGACATCTTTCCGCAGGGCCTGCAAGACAGAGCGGTCCCACCAGGCCTTTGGCCAGGGCACAGCCTGACCCCCTCCTTTGGCAATCCTCACAGAGCCCAATGGTTGCCATTGATCTGATCTGAACTGATTTTATAATGAAATGATTTTAGAATGTTGTATCATTTTACTGTTGTTAGCCGCTCTGAGCCCGGCTTCGGCTGGGGAGGGCGGGATATAAATAAAAATTTATTATTATTATGTGCTCTATCATCTAAGTTCTGCCCTCTTTGTGTGGGGTCTATAGTGGTGTGCTGCAAGTGGGTGTTGTGTCATATCTTACGCTCTGTGGTGATGACGTGAGTCGGTTGTGGGGCTTCCTCTTCTTTCTGTTGAAATCAATGGGAGAGAAATTTGTTGTGCTAGGACTGGGGTTGAATTAGCAGCGGAGGTGCTGACTGAAGGGGTATCAGATGTGGCATAAATGTGGTCCTCCCTTGGTCTTCCCACCTGCAACTCGGTCCTGTCTGCGCTGTTCCACCAGCATATTTCTTATGGCGCCAGCACACCTTGCGTTCTGTCAGCAAAGCGCCATGTCTGCTGCCTCCTAAAGTGCCTTAGCCATTAGTGAAGGATCGCAAGCCATACTTTGCAGTATACCACCTCCCCAGTTAAGGTCAGCTGCCGTAGTGTGATGGCAAACAGTTCTGAATAAAAGCAGAATTCTTTACACCATGAGAAGCCAAGGTAGTGCTCTCCCTATGTTTTGGACTACAAATCCCATCATCCCTGCCTTTTGGCCATTCAGACTGGGACTGGAGGGAGTTGTAGTCCACCATGTCTGACAGGCACCACATTGGCTATCACTGCAATGCACACTATCCTGCACAGCAATAATTCCCAAATTATGTGTTACAGCATATGCCTGTATTTCCCCCCTTTTTATTTTGACAAAGTAAAAATAATAAATAAATAAGAATAAAAATGTGCGCCCCACCACCGATACCATTCCATTGTAACTATCCAACCTCCCAGAATTTCAACACCTCTTGCGATGATTTGACCCCTTTCTATTTTAGCAGTACAAATTCTGCAAACACCTTCCGTATCTCCTCAAAATAATTACTCCTGCATATTCCCCGTCTTGCCTTAATGCCACACACTCATTTATCATTAATAGCTATATCCCACACCTCTTTATACCATTCTTCCATTTTATATTCACCTTGCCCCTTCCACTTCCTAGCTATCATAATTCATGCAGGTGTCAATAAATTTGTGAGCAAGTCCTTCATAGCCTGCGAACCTTCCACCCTATCGTAAATTGATAATATTGCTACCTCTGGACTTTTGGTCAGCTTTAACCCAGTGGTTTCTGTTATCTCCTTAAACACCCTCTGCCAGAAAAATTGTACATTTTTACACCCCCACCACATGCGAACATAATTCCCAGTGTCCTGGCATCCCTTCAAACACCGTATATTCCTTGTTTATTTGATTTAATCTGACTGGTATTAAACACCATCTCCAAACTACAATGGCACCTCTGGTTAAGAACTTAATTCGTTCTGCAGGTCTGTTCTTAACCTGAAACTGTTCTTAACCTTGAGGTACCACTTTAGCTAATGGGGCCTCCCGCTGCCGCCGCGCCACCATCATGCGATTTCTGTTCTCATCCTGAAGCAAAGTTCTTAACCCGAGGTACTATTTCTGTGTTAGCGGAGTCTATAACCTGAAGTCTCTGTAACCTGAAGCATCTGTAACCCAAGGTACCACTGTAATTTATAATAATTTTCTTTTAGTCTTATAGACTACATTTTCAACGTATGATTCTCCCATATTTTCTCATGCCTGTATTTCAAGAGAATGACTGGTGCATTGCAACAAACAAACAAGCTCTCCACAGTACCCACTTTCAAAGGACTGTGCCCGTTGTAAAAGGTAAAAGTGAAGGACCCCTGACAGTTAAGTCCAGTCGCAGACGACTCTGGGGTTGCGGCGCTCATATTGCTTTACAGGCCGAGGGAGCTTGTGTTTGTCCGCAGTTTTTCCGGGTCATGTGGCCAGCATGACTAAGTCGCTTCTGGAGCAACAGAACATCGAAACCAGAGCAGTGTGAGGAAACACCGTTTAACTACCTGCCAGAGTGGTACCTATTTATCTACTTGCACTTTTTGGCGTGCTTTTGAATTGCTAGGTTGGCAGGAGCTGGGACTGAGCAATGGAAGCTCACCCCGTCACGGTATAATTCTCAGCGTAATTCACTGTTCTGGGGTTGCCTTTTTGCAGTCAACCTCTCCTAGTGATGGCTCTGCAAGTTGCCACGGCATGGTTCAACATTCTTGATGGAAAAACACAGCAGAATGACTCATTCTCAGAGGAAGTGACAGATAGTATGTTTCTACATGAGTTACTATACTTCTCTGTGGGCTGGTAGTTCCTGCTGCTGCGAACTTTAAAAAAGTAAACATTTTCGACTGTTAAGATGGAAGTGTGCTTTCGTTTTTATGTCAGAAATCTGAAACTGAAATCTTCAACAGGCATCAAAAACCTGGGAAATACTGCCCCATAGATTGTGGTATTTCTAATTACAGTGCAACAAAATATGTAAGAGGCAAAAAATTAATAATTTAGGAACGCAAACAGCTTTAGATCTTAATGAGAAAATTATCCTAGAGAACAGTTAGTTTATCACCAGTAGGCAAACATTTATCTCAACACGACCACTCCCTTTCTGATACCTTGTCTCCTGCCCTGATCTAGACAACACCGGAAAGGGTGTGTTCCTAGGAACTAAGAGACTTTTAACTCTTGTTGCTGGCATGAGACAATTGGTTTAAAAGATACCATTCTGCTTCTGAAGTCATTGTAATAGTTTGTAGCCCCCTGCTGGTCAATGTATTTTGTACAGTATCTGAAATGTTGCCTGATTGGCACCCACACTAGTCGTGGCATTTGTTTGCTTACCTGATTTGCCTTCCTGTACAGTTGCTGCGAAGCTCAGGGAAAGGACGCAGTGAGGTGTGTCCAACCATTTCCCTCCCAAGCTTACCCTATATATGCCGACTTAACTGCTTCAGTCAAGCTATACTCCTTCAGACCTTACACTTTCAAAAGTGCTATATAGTTTGTGTTCTGCATTTGCTAGAAATCAGTCTGCTAGTCTTTTAGCGTGCTCTGGAATCCCTCGCCTTCGCTGTTCTGCTTTCAGCACCTGCTAATATTTTGTTTTGCTTAGGCAAGTTTACCCAGACATATAATTTACTTATGTCTACTTGTTTTTAAATTCTGATTTTATCTATATTTATGATAACCTTATTATGTCTGCTTGTTTTTTAAAGTACCTTGATCTTGTCAGCATTTTTTAAAATAAATATTTTACACTATTTTTTTAATATTAAGGGGTCTGGTCTATAAATTCTCTTAAATATAAAAATAAAATGCTATTTTCATGATGCAATTCCTTTCTCCCCTGACTGCTATTAGCTGGCGCCTTCACCTTTTGAGGGGCATGCACATATAGGTATTTCTGTATCTGTGTGTGCATCTTCAAAACATATTTTTCACAGAAAGTGCACAGAGCAAATGTTATCAGCCCCTGGCTATCATGCTTCAGTATGGGCAAATGGAGTTTTTAGGGGCAGAAGGCAACAACATCCATTTACATTTGGTGCTTTAAAAAATTATACAGAGCTCTTGTGCAAGACTGATATTTAGCTATACTTTGCTGTTGTTGTTGTTTAGTCATTTAGTCGTGTCCGACTCTTCGTGACCCCATGGACCAGAGCACGCCAGACACTTCTGTCTTCCACTGCCTCCCGCAGTTTGGTCAAACTCATGCTGGTAGCTTCGAGAACACTCTCCATCCATCTCGTCCTCTGTCGTTCCTTCTCCTTGCGCCCTCCATCTTTCCCAACATCAGGGTCTTTTCCAGGGAGTCTTCTCTTCTCATGAGGTGGCCAAAGTCTTGGAGCCTCAGCTTCAGGATCTGTCCTTCCAGTGAGCACTTAGGGCTGATTTCCTTAAGAATGGATAGGTTTGATCTTCTTGCAGTCCATGGGACTCTCAAGAGTCTCCTCCAGCACTTTCTTGATGGTCCAGCTCTCACTTCTATACATCACTACTGGGAAAACCATAGCTTTAACTATACGGACCTTTGTCGGCAAGGTGATGTCTCTGCTTTTTAAGATGCTGTCCAGTAAAGAGGTCTTGCAGATGACTTCTATGGGGGTTTTTTGTACTTCAGGTCTCAATCACACTTTCGCTTGCCCCAAATTTTGTTCGGATTGTATACCAATTAATTCCCCCCAGGTCTGAGAGCTTTTCTTGCTGTCCTGCAGTTGTGCCTTGGGGAAATCCAGTCTTACCTGCTGAATCAGAAGCTCGGTAAGCAAAGTCTCTCTTTGGATTTTCCGTGCATGGAAAGTTCCAATTCAGCAGGTAAAATCCAATTTTCACAAGGCGCAGCCGCAGAGAAGCTCTTAGACCTGGAGGAATTAATCAGTACACAACACAAGCAAAATACAGGTCAAGCAAAAGTATAGATGAGCCCTCAGTTACAATCTCCAAGGTAACTCCCCATGCATGTTGAGATCTTGAGAGAATAGTCCTTCCGAACAAAATTCAAACATACTCTCAGCACTTGGAAAAAACAAGTACAGTATGCTCCTGGAAACAAAATGGCCAGCTCGCGCCATCAGGTGAGGAACAAGAGGAATCAGGGTGACGATGGGGACCACCTGCCCACCCCGAAAAAGCGTGTTAACAGGCTTTTACATCAGCAATGACTGCAGATGTATAAAGGTAAAGGTAAAGGGACCCCTGACCATTAGGTCCAGTTGTGGCCGACTCTGGGGTTGCTCATCTTGCTTTACTGGCCGAGGGAGCTGGCGTACAGCTTCCGGGTCATGTGGCCAGCATGACTAAGCCGCTTCTGGCGAACCAGAGCAGCACACGGAAACGCCGTTTACCTTCCCACCGGAGCAGTACCTATTTATCTACTTGCACTTTGACGTGCTTTCAAACTGCTAGGTTGGCAGGAGCAGGGACCGAGCAACGGGAGCTCACCCCGTCGCGGGGATTCAAACCGCCGACCTTCTGATTGGCAAGTCCTAGGCTCTGTGGTTTAACCCACAGCGCCACCCGCGTCCCTGCAGATGTATAGTCCGTTGTTTTTACTTAATGGGTTTTTCACAGGAAGAAGTAACCTGGATTAACTAAAAAATAATAAGTATGGGCTGGCATTTTGATTTTCCATTCTGACTGATGAAGATTTATGTGTAACTCAAAAGACTTCTTTCTTCTTCATCAATAAAGCGTTGTTCTGTCTTGTTACCTATTTTGTGTCTTTTCAGAACTTGTCTTCAAATGTTACACAGACCTACAAAGTGGATAGCCATGAGGCATGAATTCGTTTTTGTCCCTCCCACAAAGCTACCTGTGAAATGGACATTTCCCCCTCTTGCTTTGCTTACACTGAGGGCCAGCTCTGAGGGCCTTCTGGCAGTTCCCTCACTGCGAGAAGTGAGGTTACAGGGAACCAGGCAGAGGGCCTTCTCAGTAGTGGCGCCCGCCCTGTCGAACGCCCTCCCACCAGATGTCAAGGAAATAAAAAACTATCTGACTTTTAGAAGATGCCTGAAAACAGCCCTGTTTAGGGAAGTTTTTAATGTTTGATCTTTTATCGTGTTTCTAATATTCTGTTGGGAGCCGCCCACAGTGGCTGGGGAAACCCATCCAGATGGACGGGGTATAAATACTGTATTTTTCTGTGTATAAGACTATATTCTCCCCCCAAAAAAAATTAAGTTTAAAATTGGGGGTCGTCTTATACAATTAATGTTGCAATTAATTATTTAATTTTGGGCTCAAAAAATAGGGGTCATCTTATACATGGGGGCAACTTATACGCAGAAAAATGCGGTTATAAATTATTATTATTATTATTATGCCTCAGAGAGGACTTTTGCTCCAGTCACTGTGGAACTGGTTCTCCAGACTGGCATGAAAACATGGTTTCCTGTGTTATTTATTTCCCTAAACTAGATTCACTGAGCTTGCTCTGCAACTGATCTGCAAGCCTAAATTAACACAGAACAAGCTTGTTCAGCAAGGGTGGTGAATACATCCTTAGAGGACAAAAAATTGTATGTCTCATCTTATCCAGCCACACATTCGTATGAGAACATTGCGCTGAATATGACCTCTAAGGACTTGGCGGAGTCCAGTGTAGCTACAGAATGGTTGATTCAAGAAACCAGCATTAACTTCAGATCAGTGTCTGTGTGAGCTGGCTGGTGTACAATTTAGTTGCAATATGAGCTATGCTCAACTATCCCAGAACGGACATTGTACAAATAATCAGGTACTGCTTCATCTCCACAGCATGAGACTTTCAGCCCTGGCTGGATGTGTTCCTGGAGGTTTCATAGCATGATGTCACGGCTATAGATTTCATGCATTCCTGGGGAATCTGTAGTCTCGTTGGTTTTGGAAAAACAAAGACACAAAGAGAACTAACAAAGAGCCAATAACACCAGTGATTCCTGGAACAAGTCTCTGTGATGTCCCTCCTCTCCCCCGCCCTGGTTATTTGCAGCGCAAATATGTCCTGGAAAGATGTCTACCATTCTTGGGAGACTTCAGAACAGCAGAAAAAGGAATTCTCCACCTTTCAGAATCAAAGGGATTAGATTATAATGAAGTAGTTTATGGGATAGGGGAGAGATACACATGGCCTTGGTGACTTAAGTCACATTAGTCTGCACAGCACGACACGCAGCAGCCGTGGTCAGGATCCGTTTCCTCGTAAGCAGCATACCAGGGGCTTCCAGACTGTTGCTGTTTTGGACAGGATTCTGTCACGTAACTAGCAAATTCAAGTTGCGCAACTATAGTTCACTGGAAGGTCTTGTGCAACAAGCCAGCTTCCCCCAAAGGTCAGATTTATTTATTTTTTATAAGTAAAATGACTTGAAAGAGTACTGGAAATCGTAGGAGAACACTTGCTTTGGTGAAACTGTCACCCGACTTCCCCCTCAAACAAATCAGAGGGTGTAATGTACTGAGTTGAATAGGATCCGGCACTCCTTCCACAACAAACTCCCACCCAAGTTCAGTTACCCACTGCCTCACTGGCTATCTCTGAGACTCAGATGGACAGATCTGCTCTGACCACTTCAGCCGG
This sequence comes from Podarcis vaucheri, assembly GCF_965113315.1. Taxonomy (NCBI): domain Eukaryota; kingdom Metazoa; phylum Chordata; class Lepidosauria; order Squamata; family Lacertidae; genus Podarcis; species Podarcis vaucheri. The sequence goes on along the minus strand of NC_138755.1, from coordinate 33,295,004 downwards.
CCAGGATGGGCAAGGCCTAGAACTTCAAAGCAGCCTGTGCACATCCTCAGGGAGAACAAACCGAAATATATCCATTGCAACATGGACAGATGGTGCCATAGCAGCTCCCACCTCTGACCGTGCCCCCAAAGTGGAACCCAGGCATTTTTAGAGCATTTCTGTGCAACATCTGCTTCGGTCGGGACTCAAATACACACACAGGCAGAAATATTTGGAGCTGTGCGGGGCTGCCCCATGTGGCGGGCCGCTGAACTGCATGTTGCAGCAACTGCATAAGTAGTTTGATATGCTCATAAGCCACTAACACAGCTTCCTGATCCTTAAGCATCAAGACTTCTCTGAGCTCTTGTGTTTCTGCATCTTTTGATTGCTCTTTGCTTCTGCCTTGCTCTTCTCTACCTTTATTTCTGGTTGTCCCTTGTTCCTGATTGGCTTTGTCCCATGGTTCCTGGCTCACCTGGTTGCAGGCCCATGGCCCAGCCCCATCGGGTTCCTTACAAGTTGAGCATTGGCACAGGTAAACATCCAGACACAACACTAGCTTTAAAACCACATCAGTGTCCCTAAAAGCAATCAGCATCTCAGCACTGTTTGGCGGAACATCAGGGTACAAACGAAAGAAGCAAATACACGAAATGACTTGGGCATTTGAACCGCCAAAGAGTCTCCATCATCTGCCCTGGTCCTGAATGTTGTGTGTGAAATAGTTAGTAGCCACCAGCCCTCAAATGACATTGAGCAAGCATCTCCTAGCCTTTAGTGCCTATTGAAGAATCACAGTTGGCTCTTGAACTTGACACAACATATTTACAGTATCTGGTGTTGTACCTAGTCCCAGGGCTGAGGTTGGATGGTTCAATGCGACTGTGCCCTGCATGTAGTGATAGTTGTGAGGTAGGAGAGTTGGGGGGGGGGATTTCACATCTGGCAATCTTGGGTTTCAGAAAGTATATAGGTAAAGGTAGACCTCTGGCCATTAGGTCCAATCGTGGCCGACTCTGGCGTTGCAGCGCTCATCTCGCTTTATTGGCTGAGGGAGCCGGCGTACAGCTTCTGGGTTATGTAGCCAGCATGACTAAGCTGCTTCTGGCGAACCAGAGCAGCACACGGAAATGCCGTTTACCTTCCCACCGGAGCGGTACCTATTTATCTACTTGCCCTTTGACGTGCTTTCAAACTGCTAGGTTGGCAGGAGCAGGGACCAAGCAACAGGAGCTCACCCCGTCACAGGGATTCAAACCACCAACCTTCTGATCAGCAAGTCCTAGGCTCAGTGGTTTAACCCACAGCGCCACCCACGTCCCAGTATATAGGTAGATGAGTCTAAAAAGCCCGGGACACAAATTTTCACAGCCCTCTAGTGGCAATCCAACCATCTGGTAATTTCAAACTTGCTTGCTCAGGATTCCGGCGAATTGGGAGGTGATGACAAATTTGGAACCTTGCCTTGACCTCGAAGCAGATGTGCAGTCTCCACAATATGTACATGGGACAAAATCTTGCAGCTACTTCACAAATGGCAGCCATCAAGTGTGGCAACCTCTCATCATGATGCACAAGAAAGGATGAACTGAAATTTTAAATGTCCCATAAACAAGAAATCTGAACCACTCTCCCGATGTGGGAGAGACATGTTTTGTTGTAGCTGAGGCAGATGTTGTGCTGTTCAGTGGCGTAGCGTGGGGGGTGCAGGGGGGCCGGCCGCACCGGGCGCAACATCTGGGGGTTAGGGGGCGCAAATCCACGGGTTAGGGGGTGCAAATTACTTGCCTTGCCCCGGGTGCTGACAACCCACGCTACGCCACTGGTGCTGTTGCAGATGCATCGTGGTTTCTTCTCCCTGAGCTCCTCCCAGCACAATTCACGGAGAGTAGGATTTTTAAAAACTAGGCACTATTTCTGTTAAGTTGTGGGTGAACATATCAGACGACACAGCGATTCTTCAAACAGCTCTTGTTTATTCACAGGCCAGAACAGAACAGAACTGAAGTGTTCAGCCAGCCTGCTTATATAGAGCTCCTCTAGAACGCAACAGTAACCATTTTCTGTAACTAACCAATCACTGAACGTCACTTTCAATCCCTTATTTGCATATGTGGACCTGAACTATCTACAGTATCCCCCTGCTGGCCCAGGGTGAGAACTTCAGTACATAACAATTTCGGCTATGGCTTCAGGTAACACCTGAACTGGCTCCAACATAGGAAAGAAATCATTGTTCAGCAATAGTATGCCTGATTATTATTAAAGATGACATCAGCTGGAACTGTGGCTCAGGGTTGAGAATGTGTCTGTGCATAAGATCATGCATTTTTCCCAATGGTTGTATACCAACTCCAGTGTCAGAGGGTGGAAGACTAAGAATTGCAGGAGCTGGGGGAAAAAATGAGTGGCAAGCTTGCTGTGGTGCTCAGGTCTTGCTTGCATGCGGGATTATATGAGCCTTTGGCCTGATCCAGTAGAACTCGTCTTATGCTCGTGTTATAGGAACATTGGTGAACTCACTTGTCCATCTAGCAAAGACTGTCTATCCTCTCTGGCAGCGGCTCAACAAAATCTCAGATTTGTTGTTGGCTGGATTGATCCCGAGACCTGTCCAAATATGTGCTGTGCTACTGAGCTACCTATGCCACATATACCCCACAACTCTGTTCAGTGCTGCCCCCACCCCGGCTTTTTGCAGTTTGGCAATGGGAGAAGGATGAACTTAACAGGCTCCTTTCTCATTGCTGAGATTAAAACAGTATTTGGGCTGTACCACTCGTTCTTAAGTGTACACCTTCAGAACAAAAATGATAAAACGAAACGGGCATGTTAAGGAGTTAAGCTTAGGACACTTCTTCCTAGCAAGGAGCTTTCAATGGGGAAGGATCCCATTGGAAACAGAACAAAGTCCGCACTCAAGTTGTGGGTCCAATTGCTCAACATGGTCATGCCTGCTAGCAGAGAAATAACAGTTGTATTTGCAAGCTTTCGAAATGTTTGGTTTGTTGACCTTCATTCACCAGATGTCTCTCCCCAGCTATCGCACCATTGGAATAGCAATGCTCATTAACTTGGGAAGGCAGCCCCCTCAAATATTGAATGGGGGGGCAAAGGAATTGGCGCCTATGGTCGTGGGGCAATCACCACCCTGCTGGGGGATCTGTGAAAGGGCATTGTGTGGGGAAGTCATGCGCATCTGTGGGTTCTGGCCCAGGCAAGACTCTGCCCCAATATATCTGTCAGTGTTTCAGGGGGCCTCTTTCGCCTCCCCCCCCCCAAGGGCTGCTGTCTCTCTGGCATTGGGCCTGCAGGCCCCAACACCCCCACCCACCAACGACCACGTGGAGGGCTAAGGGCTGCCAGCAAGTCTCCCGAGCGTTCCCCGAAGATCAGGTCGCCGGAGGAGGGGCACCTTTGGACCGGATCGACAGCCTGGAGCTGCTCTGGTCGTCCCGGCTGTAGCTCGCTCCTCCCTCTCCGTCCCGGCCGGCTGCCGCCCTCCTCCAAGCTCTCCGCCGTCAGATCTGCCTGCTGGTTCCCGGCTCCCGAGCGCGTGCCGGGGATCCCCTCCTCCGCGCCGCGCTACTCCCTCCCGCCCTCCCCGCGGACGCTCCGTCTGGCACGGGCAGGGACCCCCCCTCGCACGCGCCGCAGACAATGCGATGGATGCCGCGCCGTCCACTGCGGGTGTGGTGCGCGCTCGGAGGCGCCGCTGCACTTCCCGGCGGCGGACGCGAGGAGGCTCCGGCGCACGCGCCTCCTTCGGGGTCGGAGGCGCAGAGCCACCAAAAGAAAAAAAGCGGCCCTAGCTCGCTATTCCTCCCCGCGCACCTTGCGTCTGCCCGGGGCAAAGAGGGCTTGCCAGGAGTGCCAACTTGGATAAAATAATTGGGGGGGGGGCAGGTAAAGCCCCACCTGGTATAATCGATCGTTTGGTGCGATGCACGCACAACTATTTGAATGGCAATGCCCGTCAGCTGGGGGGGGATAAAATATTTGAGAGGGCTGCCCTCCCCCAAGTTGATAGGCATTGCAATTCAAATAGTGCGCGTGCACCCCGCCATGCGATCGATTATGGGGGCGGGGCTTACCCACTTCCCCAATATTTCATTCAAGTGGGCACCCCTACGCTCCAATATTTTATTGGGGGTCCCTCGGCCCCTAGGCGTTGGCTGCTATGGGACGTGCGATGCCCGGGAGCTGGCCTCGCCTATCCCTCTCGCGCCCTCTGTCCCGACGGGCCTCGCTCTTCCTCTCCTGCAGCGCCCTCCTGCGCCCGTCGACTCGCGTTAGGCGTGGGCTTCCTCGCCGGCGAAGGCCGAAGACGACTGCAGTCGTAGCCGCTCTCCGCCGGCTGCCCTTCAGTGCGCAGTGCCCTCTCCCGGGAGCCAGGTGGGCGCACGCACAGGCACGGCAGCCGCAGCCGACCAGCGGCGGCTCTGCTTCTGGACAGGTGCGGATCACGACGCCTGCTGGACTCTCCTCCCCGACCCTTGACCCGAGGCGACGACCCTGGCGTCTCGTCTGAACCCCCGCCACGATGCCACCGTAGAGTTGGACGGGACCTCCAGGGTCGTCTAGTCCAACCCCCTGCAATACAGAAACCTCGAGGGAAGCATCCGTGGCAGATGGCCGCCACGCCACCTCCTAGGGAGGAGAAGACGCAACAACCCGTGTGAATCCTCACGGCTGGCTGGCTTTCTCCACCCACCCGCGCGCTCCGTTTGCTCCTCGGTGCCGCTTCGTACGGCGGCGTGCCTCAAAATGGCCCCCTGGTAAAGAGCGGAGACCCGCTCTGCTTTCTCGTGTGAACGTGCCAACACGCCGCTTTGCAGCTTCTCCTCTGCACCCACCTGCCCCCCCCCCCGCATGGCAGGGCGTGTACCAGGCCGGCTGCTAGCTGGCTGGCAGGCAGCCCCCCCCCCCGCAGCACCAGCGCGCGTCTCCTTGCCGCCTTGCGCTCCTCGCCCGCCCGCTCCCTCCTTCCTCCCGCCGCGGCTCCGGCTCAGCCAATGGCAGCGGCGCGCCGGGCTCGGGAGCTGTTTACCCAATCTGAGCCCTCCTCCCTCCTCGCCTCCCTCCCTCCCTCGTGAGCCCCGGGAGCATCTTCCTTCCACCGAGCCGGGCAGAGAGCGAGGGAGACGGCAGGAGGCGGGTCTGGCTGCTCGTCGGGGAAGCGTCTCGCGCGGCTCCCTCGGGGCGCCTCGGCCTGCCGGGCTCGCGCGCGCCTTCGCCCCTCGGCGCGGGGATGAGCAGCCCTGCGGGGCCCCCGGCGGGCCGCCCTGGGGACTCGCCGTGACGGAGCCCCCGCTCCGCAGCCCCCGCTCCCGCCGCCGCCGCCGCCTTCTGCTTCGGTGCGCACAGGCTGCGGCGGCCGCTTCCCCCGCCGCCTGCCGCACCTGCTCCTGCGCGCCCTCCCCGACGAGGGAGCCCCGCGGGCCGGAGGAAGGATGGGTTGCATCGGCTCCAGGACTGTCGGTAAGGAGGGGCGGAGAAGCGCCGCGGCGAGCCAGGCGGGGAAGGAGGGGCCTTGGGCTGGAAGGGCCGTCTGCCCCCGTCTGGAAGAATGGGGAGGGAGGGGGTCTAGCTGGCTGGCCGCACGTCTGGAGTGCGGGGTCTCCCCTTTGCAGCCCGGGCTGCTTTTCACCTGCTGCCATGATGAGAGTCCCCCATCCCCAAGGGGTTGGCAGCGGCGGCAGGCGCCCTCGGAGGCAGGAGGTGTGCTTCCCTGTGACAAGGAGAGGATAGTCACCGCCTCCGTCTTCCCCCAGGAATGCCCGTAGCTTGCTGGCCTAGGTGCCTTTGGCGTGGAGATGGATGGATGGAGAAAGCCTTAATGTAAAGAATAAGGAATGACAGTGGCCAGACCATTCCACCACTCCTTGAGTGAGTTTCCCACCAGCGCCTGGGTCGCCAGCTGATCCCTTCCCCTCCCCTTCGTGGTTATTGTTATCAGATTCTCCATATCACTGCAGTGATGGCTGCTCATCCCTCCCTCCCCGTGGCTGCCCACGCCTCAGCAGAAGGAGCAGCCACTGGATCCCTCCCACAAGACCCGAGCGCCTTGCCAAGGGCACCCCCGCTTGCTTCTGCTACACAGCTCCTTGCATCCCTCTAGAATCGAATGGCACCCGCCCACCACGGTCCCCAGTGGGGTTTGCGGGCTGCAGCCTCAGGCATTTCCAAAGAATTGCAAAAGCGAAAAGGACATATTCTGGGATGAGTCTTTGCAAAGGCCCTTCCAGGCACGAGGCGTATCAGGGTGGGTTTGGGTACCACTTAAGAGCTGGGCTTTTGACCCATGTGCCACAACCTTCCAGGAAGACTCAGTGCAAAAGGGAGGAAGATGCAGAAAATTGGTTGGATGAGTATTGCCCAGGAAAGCCATCCCAGTGGATTGTGCCCCACCCACATTGTCCATTAGTGGTGGTGCTGCCATTTAGCTTTTCCGACTCTGGCACTGAAATGCTTTTCACCCAAAAGCTCTGCCTCTTTCCCCCTGTGCGATGTTTGGCATATCAGTTAAATTACTCTTCCGCGTTTGTTTAACATTCCTTCCCTGCCAGATCTCAGGGGCTCGTGGTGCATTGCAATATAGATCCCGTTTCACCCTCACGACGCAAGAGTAAATTAGACGGAGGCAGCAATTGCAACTGCACTTGCCAGTCCCTTCACAGACTCTTGTTATTTCCAAGCAAACATGCTCAGGAATGCCATGACTTGCCTGTTTCGTTGCCCACCCAATGAACTTGGTGGCTTGGCAGAAGATTTGAAGGTGTCCTGACTGACTGACTGCATCTCTTCCTTCTTCCTAGTAACCAATACATCTCCTCCCTGTATCTACACTTCAGAAAGCATAGCAGTCGTCAGCAGGGAATTGGTGCTTTCTTGAATAAGGTGTCAAAGAGGACATTATAGGTAGCAATTTGTTTGGAGGCTATGGAAGCCTTGCTTCCCCCAGATTCATGGCACCTGCTTAATAGGTACAGTACCTGTGGCCTCAGTATGGGCAGTGACACAAGAGACCTGAGAACCCTCACCCCTTAAATGTGCTATATAGGAACATAGGAAGCTGACTTACACTAAGTCAGATCATTTATCTAGCTCAGTGTTGCTGGCTGACTGGCAGTGCCTCTCCAGGGTTTAAGGTGGGTCTGTCCCAGCCGTACCTTGAGATGCCAGGGGTAGAACATGGAACCTTCTGTGCATGAAGTAGGTGTTCCACTGCCGAGCTTCCACAACATACAGTGTGTTGTGCCACGTACTAAGGATGCGGTCCTGCGTTGCTGAAATGGAGTTGTACCCTAATTTTTTCTCTAATGTCAGAGTTTTCTTCTAGCAATTGCTAGTGTTGGTATTCTACTATACACTTCCTTGGAAGTAAGATCTCATGACTTTGCCAGTGTAGGGAATCTGGTGACTCTTACTAGTGGCCCTAACCTTTGGTGGCAGAGCGGGAGACAACCAAATCTGGATCGATAAGCCCCAGGTAGGAGCCATTCATTAATGCAACAGCTGTCTTGTGAAGCTTCTGTTCCCTTCAGTGATACTTACGTAGGAGAGCTTTCAGTGCTGCATCCCCGTGAATGGCGTCTAGGTATTTCCTGCCTCCGTCACTCAAATGCTTAGACTGACCTTTATTCTAAAATTTCAATATTTTGTAAAGTGACTGTTGTAGTGTTAAATGTATGCATTTGACAGCCACATAACAGAACGTTGAGCTGTAGGGATGGAAGTATTTTGGACTTAGTTTTAAGGTGTCCCACCAGATCTCAAGGAAGCACCTTCACATTGGGTGATCCCTTGCTTATTAGCATGTTAGGATCCCCTTGAAAAGTTGCCCATGCACCTGATGAAGCAGCATCATTTGCAAAAAAACACCCAAAAAACCCACCCTGTTGCCATCATAAAGGCGTCAGACTACCAAGTTGATATAGGATTTTTTACTGGTTTTGCTGTGACACACTAAAGGCAAGCATATATTAAAGTCAACTGGTTGCTGCTATTGATTGAAACTACTTGTGAAAATTGGGGGAGGGCGTGATTTGCAGCAGAAAAGTGGCAGGGAGGAATGCTTGCAGTGATATCTTACCCATGGCTATTAAGAAGTATGTCTCATTTGAGTGGGACTTTTCCCCAGGAGTGTATAGGATTGCATCCCTAACCCTTTCCCCCATGTACTGCTTTCCCCATGTTTGCAAGGGTTTAGAAGGGCTGATAGGCAGGTAGGCTAAAACATCTGGACTGCTCTTAAAGGCTATCTTAAAGGCTGTGAAAAAGCTTTCACAATGCACTGGTAGCTATTGTCCATGCTGTGCACATCCATCCCACGATTGCCTTTAGATAAATAGATCTGATAGGTTTTTATAGTGCCTTGACATTCTGTCACACCATATCCTGCAACCAATGGGTATAGTTGGAGTATGTTGCTTTTGTTTATTTGTCTTTCAGATTCTAATGTGTTAAGCTGAAAATAGCAACATATTTATGGGAGGTGATCTGCAACCGGTTTGAGCCAGGGGGTGGTTGAGCAAAGGAATGAATGTTAACACCATGGGTAATAATGACATTGTCATTCACACAGGTATAAACAAAATCTGGAATATAGGCTAACCCAGTGTTCCCCAGCCTTGTGTCCTCTGGATGTTTTGGACAACAGTTCCCATCAGCCCCAGCCAGCATTACTGGTGGTCAAGGATGATGGGTGCTGTAGTCCAAAAAGATCTCTATAGAGCACTTCATTGGGTAAGCCTGGACTGTGGCCCTGCAGGTGATGTTAGGCTGCAACCAGGCTGTGCTGACTGATTGAAGTTGGAGTCCAACAATATCTGGAGAGTCACCAGTTAGCCACTCCAGGCCTCAAATGAGATGCAGTCTGAACTTCTGGTAAGAATGGAATGCCACCATTAGCTATAGATTCCTATGGTAGCATTGCTCTGTTTCTTGGAAAATCTCTGTGGTGCAAACCATCTGGATGTGAGAGTGGGGGAACAGGTTAATTCTTCACAAAAATTGCCAGTAAGGACTGTGATGGTAGTCATTGTGTGTGACTCTAGATCTTCTCCTAGATCTCTGGTAGTGATGGGAAGCCTGTGGCTCAAGGGACCATATGCACCCCTAGATCTAATGTGATTCATGTGGAAAGTGAATCATCTGACTTTGGTATCACTGACCACCAGCTGCAGCACACAGCCCCAGAGGTATAACCCCTGAGGGAATGTGTCCTTGAGGGGGGGGGAAGGAAGATTCTCCATCTTTGAACTACTCTCATCATGCTAACTTCAGCTCTCAAAAATCTTGCTTGTCTCTGGCCCAATAATACTTTCTGTCTTGTTGTCAGGTGAGCAATAAATTACACAGAGCAAGTGAAGTTAACTTTGTAATAGAAGAAACAAGGCTGCTCAGTTATGCCAGGCCTGAAGAGCACAGCACCTCTTCCCAGTAGGTCTTGCCCCATGTTGTGTCTTGCCCAGTAGGTCTTGCCCCACTCCCCAGTTGTGGGGAGTGAAGCTCCTCGCCTTCCCACAGCTGCCTAAGACTTGTGGTTATCCCGGGTGCTTCCCAAGCAATCTGAGACTCAGCCGGCACTCCTGTCTCTGCTCCTCCCTCTCTTCCAGTGGCGTAGCGTGGGGGGTGCAGGGGGGGCCAGCCGCACCGGGCGCAACATCTGGGGGTTAGGGTTAGGGGCGCAAATCCACGGGTTAGGGGGCGCAAATCCACGGGTTAGGGGGCGCAAATTACTTGCCTTGCCCCGGGTGCTGACAACCCACGCTACGCCACTGCTCTCCTCAAACCTCTTCTGGACCCGGGAGACCAGTGTGGAAGGGAGCTTGTTGCAGCAGGAGTGGGAGACACCCTGGTTTCTTCACCAGGTAGACTCATCTCTGCCTCTTGGCCTCCCTCCTCTTCAGCTTCTGCCTCTGATTCTGGTCCCTAAGCCCTGATACCTCTTCCAACACCTCCTTCTCTCAGTCTTATCCCTCTGACCACTTAATCTTCCCTTGCTGGTTCCACAGCTGGTTCCTCCCACCATTCCTCTGAGTCTACCCAGTCCATGACACATCAACATATGCTTCTGTTTACTCAGAGTAATTGATAATGTCACCTTTTAGTTCCCCCTTCCTGAGTTCTTCAAAGGTGCCAGCTTCCGACACCTTCTCTTCCCAGTCTTCTCCCTCTGACCACTCATCGTTGTCTCACCGCCACTCTCCAGGCTCTCAGCCTTCTTCCTTTGGTGGTTCCTCAACTGGTGCCTCCTACCACTCCTCTGTTCCCAGCCTGTCTCTGTTGAAGCCTTTTCCTTATAGCATTTCAGCACGTAGTCAAAGGTGGCATAGTTCAAGTATGTTACCCATTAATCTAAACCAAAACCAGTCTCATCTGCGTCCCCAAACATACTGCACTCTTTCTCCTGCATACGAATCCACTGCATCTGATGATCTTCCTTTCCGTATCACCCACGCATTCTCCTAAAATAACAAGCGCCCTCCCCGGTGACACCCACTCTTGGCTGGCCAAGCATTTAACCGAACTGCTCGTAATTATCTGTTTAGGAGACTTTTAAGGCAAATTAGGACCAAGTGCCTGAAGCAAACAATATTGTGAAGGATCAAGTTTATGCATATTCCCACAAGGGTTCTGCTGCTGAAATTGTGCAGAAGAAAGTGGCAGTCATGGATGGTTGATGGCGGTGGAGATATCCCCCACTTAAAATCTCACCTCTGCCGTGAGCTCCCCTCCTCTGCCTGCAATCTGAAGATCATAATTCTCCCAAGTGGGTGGGGCTTTTTTAATTGAATAAATTTGTTTATGGCTGTGCTGTTGTTGACTTGACTGCAGTTTTCATGCGTACACACCTGTGCTGTCTCTTTCCTTCCCCCCTCCAGATTGACTGCACAACGTTATTGAGTCTGGGTAGAGTAGGACGCATTGCAATGCTCTTGCCTTGCTCAATCTGCCACTGTTTAGTATTCTCAGCTCTGTGGGGGAAGCATAAATCTCTCTGCTGATGCGTCTTTGAAATGCCAAGCTAGTTGGGGGGTTTAACAGCCTCTGAGCAATGTGAACAAGGCTCCTGGTAACATGGGATATGATTCAGAGCTTGCTGTGGGGGTGTGGTTCTCTTCCATTGCAGTCTCCAACTAGTCTCATCATCTGGGAAGCACAGCGGCTGTGAAATGTGAGGACAGCAAAACTGATCATAACAAGGACTGCCAATTTCATGCTTTAGTGTGTGTCAGTGAGGGGGGTCTTCTTAAAAACAAGGTACTACATGGTGCTGTTTTCTTCAAAGTAAGTATTGTTGTGTTCAGGTAGTTGTGCGTAGGATTGCAGCCTTAATCAGATTCCTTTTCCTGTTAGGTTTTTTTAAAATAAAAGGGACATAAAATGAAATAAGCAAAAGCAACGTGAAACAAAATGACGATGGGAACCGTAGCATAGAAATAAAACTGAAAACAACATTGTTATAAAACTGATGGAAAGAGAAGAAAGCAAATCAAATACTTATTATAGCTTGTTCATAAAGACAAGGTTAGTTTAAGAAACAGAGAGGGCACCTGCTAAATAATGAGCAACAGATCTGCCGGCTTCAAGCGCTAATACAGTAATATAGAACCTTTCTACCCTGTTCGTTTAACTGAGGGTGCAGTCCAGGCACACTTGGGAATAAGTCCCACTGAACTGAGGAAACATACATAGCATGTCATGAGGTCCATTGCTTTTCTAATCCATTTCATTTTCTTCATATTTTCTTGCTTTCCTGTCCTTTGCATGTGTCAACCGGGCAACAAGATGTGTAAGAAAATATTGCTGATAATTTTTTTTATTGAGAAATGCCGCCATATAACTTACGGGTAACACTGCGTTAAGAAGGGATGTTATAGGTGATTCGCTGTATTGTGAAGATCTCATGAGGCACATGAATTCAATGTATGTGTGTGTGTGTGTAAAAAAGAATCACCTTTGTGTGCTGAAATAACACCTGCAACATGGATCTTAGTTCTGTATTGTCAAATGACAATGGGTTGCATTGGTAATTGCCTTCTAATATTTGTTGCATGTAAGTGAATAAAAAGTGTTGAAGTTTTGAAATATTTTCTGGTCTCTATTCTATCTAAACATCTACCACTTTATTCGCTCTTCCAATAAGGTAGGGTGCACTTCAGATATTTTGGAAAATTCCTCTGAGGATACCTTTTGTTAAAATTCAAACTCTGTCTTTTGTCCAGGTAATATAGTCTTGGATCCACACATCCTGCGGCCCACACAGGAGGTACAGGGTGGGTTGCTGTTACTCCAACCCAACACTACAAATGTCCCTTAAGTAGCTAATCTAGAGGATTTCCGAATCCTCTGAAGCTACCGTAGTTTTCATTAGGAGAGAGAGCAGACAGGAGGACATCAGTGAATCCCCCAAATGAGAGGAACTGACTCCAGCTGCTTCTCTGGATCTAACCCACTAAACCTCTGCTAAAAAAAACAAACAAAAAAAATTGGAAGTATTGGTAGAAAGGCATGGTTCTTGAACTCACTTTATTCAAGTATTGTAGGAATTAAGACTCTGGTCTCTGAAGGCTTTCGTAGACTCTTGTAGTACATGCAACAAGAAACAATAAAACAAAACATTAAAGCCAGCAGAGCAGCCATAAAAGCAGGGGAGAATTTTTTCATTTTTAATCATTCTTCTTCCAATGAAAGATCTATTGAAATCAGACCATAACTTCATATCATTCTGGACCCCTTTCCAGTGATTGGGCATAATTATTTTTAAGTGCTCTGATTGTCATTATAATAAAATATGTCTAAGTGGTATATATGGGCTTTAGTCAGGGTTGTTTAAAAGCAAGGGTCCTGTGTCTTTTTACCAGAAAGACAGCGAGGTGGGGAAAGAGAATAGAAATCTACTAATGAAAATAGTTTGGAAGTTATTTAGAAATAGCTTTTGAGGAGGCTATTGAGCCCTTGCTGTGCCGCCCTGCAAGGGTAGTAGATTGATGACAAATTGTGTGGGTCTCCACTATGTTAAAAGATGCAGTGCCGGTGATACATAACTTCTCCCCTTCCCCACACACAGATAAAGGAGACTGGAAATTTGAGCTAGAAATGAACAAGTAGATCCAGTTAGTGTCTGCTATTTTATTTTTGACAGTCTGCACATCACTCGCTCCTTCTATCCTTCCTTGGAAGAAGTAGAGCTGAAGCGAAGGGTAATAGTCCAACCATTTTACTCAGAGTAGACCTATTGAAATTAATGGGCCTAACTTAGCTATGTACATTAATTTCAGTGGGGTCTGTTCTCGGTGAAAGTTCGTTGAATACCACCTGGAGAGCTAAAATGTCCCATTCTGTCTGCAAGGCACTCCTGAGTCTACTGGGTCAGACTCTTTCTTGACAGTGTGCAGGAAAGATAATATTTTCTCTGGGGCTCAGTCACAGATGGCCTCAGCACTAGAAGCCTGTCTGCTTTCTTGAGATCAATTATAAGATGGAAATAAACATCAGATGCTGAACATTCATTATGAGGTAGCAATATGCCCAGCTCTGCCTTGAGAGTTCTTACAGCAAACATTTGGTTAGCCTTGTATGGAGGAGGGCCTGTCATTCCTGTGTGTAGAAGCTGTGTTCAGATGTCACACCATAGCAGGGTTTCCCAAACTTGGGTCTACATGTGGTTTTTTTGGACTACTGTTCCCATCATCCCTGACCGCTGGTCCTGCTAGCCAGGGATGATGGGAGTTGTAGTCCAAAAACAGCTAGAGACCCAGGTTTAGGAAACACTGTACTATAGTTTAGTGGCACCTGAATAAGCCTATCCTCTTCCTAGGGTGACACATTTCGCCAAGAGGAGTTTGGATGCTTCTGCTTTTAGCTAAACATAGCTTGTCCTGTCACCCGGACCCAGAATTATTGATAACTTAAAACAAGCCATCTTCAGAAACCATGACTTGAAGCTGGTTTGTTTTAAAACTAACCATAGTTTGTCAGTTTGGATGACATGGCAAACCATGGTTTGCCAAAAGTGGAAGCAAACACTTCCAAATGCCGCCTTGAAATGATTCAGAAGGAAGAGGGGTGAGGTATTAGTGTGGGAGCACAAAGGGAGTGTATGCTTGTTCATGTCTTGTTAAGCCACATTTTTGTATGGCATCTGAACACATCCAATCTGTCTCTGTGCAGAACCCCAAGAGACCCATTGCCTCCTGGTTCCAGGATCCCCGCCTTATAGAATTCCACTGTTCCTCCTGCCATACTCCATATGCCCCTCAAATAGATGCTCTGAAATATATTCTAATTTTCAGGAGCTGATCGTAAGGGGTGGGGGCACTGAAATTGATCAGTGAACCCTCTACATGAAGACGTGCCTGCAGGATCTTTGGATCCAGCTTACTGTCCAGCACGTTAAACAAGATCTTATTTATTTTAAGTATTGCTAGGTGAATGGAGTATTGGTGTGGTACTTGGGTTTGGGTTTATAGCCAGGTTTAGATAGAGCTGCACACACCCCTGGAATATTAGGTTCATGATTTGGGGTGTTGCTTTATCTGCTGCTAGGGATGTGGGTGGTGCTGTGGTCTAAACCACTGAGCTTCTTGGGCTTGCTGATCAGAAGGTCGGCAGTTCGAATCCCTGTGACGGAATGAGCTCCCGTTGCTCTGTCCCAGTTCCTGCCAACATAGCAGTTCGAAAGCACACCAGTGCAAGTAGATAAATAGGTACCACTGCGGCGAGAAGGTAAACAGTTATTCCATGCACTCTGGTTTCTTTCACGGTGTTCCGTTGCACCAGAAGCAGTTTAGTCATGCTGGCCACATGACCTGGAAAGCTGTCTGTGGACAAACGCCAGCTCCCTCAGCCTGAAAGCGAGGTGAGCACCACAACCCCATAGTCGCCTTTGACTGGACTTAACCATCCAGGGGTCCTTTACCTTTTACCTTTTACCTGCTGCTCATGTTAGATGTGTGGCCAGCATTGGTAGTGAAGGTTGCTTGGTGCCAGCTACAGCTCTTCCAGACAACCTTGGATTTTTCAACAATCATTCACATTCTAGTAGCTAGACTACTGGGACACACTTTACATGGGACTGGCCTTGAAAACTGCCGCGTGGAAACTGCAACAAGTTCAAAATTATGCCACCAGGATGCCGTTGGATGCTAAGAGAGTTTTATTCCATTATGCTAGTTTTGCATGATATATATCGGTCACAGTTATTTAACTGGGGCAAAGAATTCCCGACTCGTGACATATTTTAACATGGCACAATGTTTTGATTTGTTAGCTGCCTGGAGTCTCTTCTGAAAATTAGGCAGGATTTAAAAAATAAATAAAGTATGTGTAATTAGTTCTGGTTCTCAGTGTAGTTACATGACCCTTTTGAGGATCATCCAAAACAAAATTGTTTTTCAAACATTGTGCCTTCAAGGGACTGTTTTCCAACCAGTGTGTCTACTGAGGTACTCTGTGTCTTCCATGAACTTCTACGGATTGTTGAAGTTTGCGGTGTGATGGTAGGGTGCATTGTCAGTTCGGATGGAGTACTGGCCACATCTTAGCCCTCACTGTTGGCACTGCCTGAACTATGAGATCATCGCAGAGCCCGTCCAACAATCTTCCAACAGCTGCAGATTAACTGGAGAAGATCAACAGTGGTAGACAAACTATCTTCCAAGAAAGGATTGCTGAGATAAGGCGAGCAAAGTGCCCAAAGTACAGTATAAACACAAAGTAATTTGCTGCTGTTTATCATAATCAGTGTACCAAGTCATGTGGTATTCATTTGGGAGTGGTTTCCTGCTTCTAGGAAACAGTAAGGCATTGGTTAATCTTAAGATGTGTGTTTTGGAGGACTGTGTTTGGACAATCATATATTGGCTTATTAAGATGAAATACGCGTAAGCTGATACAGCTGCTTCTCTTCTCCGTTTGTGCTGCATAACAATAAAACCAGGAAGCCTCTAATTAACTCTAGTTTGTCTGAACGGGGAAAACCATGGTTTATCAGTTTCTGGACGAGCCAAGATCTCAAACCACAGTTTGAAGCACCTTTTTGTTTGTTTTTGTTTTGCAATCCTAGCTTATACTGAAGGTTTTAAGTATAGTTTTCCGGTTTGGACAGAATGAGAAACTGTGGTTTAATTAAGAGACTTTCCTAGTTTAATCATGTGAAGGGGAGAGTGTCGGGGTTGCGTGCACAGGGAACAGGCTAACCAAATGAGAGATGATTATGTAAACCAGGCCAGTGAAAAGGACAGCAGGGCAGGAAGGATGGAGGCCCTTGAAAGAGAAAGAGCTAATCAAATTTGGCATTATTAAGAGACCAGCGCTGGGTGGTGATAGCTCCATAATGCATTAAAGCTGATTGGGGAGGCAGTGCCAAACCACAGCGTGCCTTCAAGCAGTGAGGAGGAAGGGGAGGGCAAATGGAAGAAAAGAATACAGCGAACCAGGGGGATCTATCATTAAAAAAGGAAGGTTAGCTGTGCTGGGCTACAGTCCTAACTCACTTACCTGGAGGTAGTCCCAGTTGAATTCAATATGGCCTACTTCTGAAGAGACATGGCTAGAATTGCATTGTTAGTCTGTCATGGTAAGAAAGCAAAGCACAGGCCAGAATCTAACTTAATTACCTCTGGCATGAGATTTCCATCTAAGGCAGCAGCCTTTTTCATCAAACCCAGGGCTGTCTTTCACCAGGACTCAGTTCCGGCACCTCTCAGGTGGCCACCATTGCCATTATAAGGGAGGCGTTCATGGTGAGTTCCAGCACCTCATTGTCTATAAAAACAGTACTGATCAAACCTGGAATTGAACAAGAAGTAGGGTTTTAACATGAGGTTTTTAAATGTGTGGACACAGCCCTGGGGCAGGAACTAACTTGTTTTATTGCTCTGTAAGCCATGGTTGGACAGTGTTCTCGAAGCTACCAGCATGAGTTTGACCAAACTGCGGGAGGCAGTGGAAGACAGGAGTGCCTGGCGTGCTCTGGTCCATGGGGTCACGAAGAGTCGGTCACAACTAAATGACTAAACAACAAGCCATTTCAGCAGGGTGAAAACATTCTTAAACAAAGGTCAGCTTTTCTGTCTGACTGAAAACCATGCTTCTACATGTGGCAACTGCATATTTTCTGTTTTGCTTCATGTTCATTCACTAGGAAGCACAATCGTAGCTTCCTGGTAGTGCCTGTTACCTGCATGCACACAGCAAAACATGTGTGCTATCATCATGCTATCATTTACATATGTTTCTCCAACACACAATAACTCTGTGCAGGAGTTTCTTAATGTTAGAAGCTGCCTTTCCATAGAGAGAAGGCAAATGACCGTGGAGCTGAGTATAATATGTGAATTAGTAACTTGGGTAGCAGCAGCAGGTCACCAACAGCTTGCACTGAGTTATTCACTGCCTTGAGATTCCTGGAGCCGCTTTGTCATCCTGGCTGGGGCTGATGGGAGTTGTAGTCCAACAACATCTGGAGGGCTCTTGAATGGACTACAGTTCCAATGATTGCTGACCGTGGGTCCTGCTAGCTAGGGATTATGGTAGTCCAAAAACAGTGGGAGACCCATGTTTGGGAAACACTGGTCTCATGTATTGTACTACTGTTGCTTAAGTGTTGGTTCAGTCATTGGCACCTTATTCTCTCCCCCTCCTGTTTCTCCTCAGTTTGCCTTCATGCTGCCAAAGCACTGTCAATCTGCAGATACATTTGTTCATCTGTTTTCCTTCCCCAAACAATGCTGCTACCCTCCATTGTTTAGTCTCTTGACTGTTTTCCAGATCCCACAAAACTGCCCCGTCTAATTTCTCTAGAACGGTTTCCGCTTAGCGGTCATACAATGCTGTTTAGTGTGTATAAATCCAGTTCCAGTTCTTGCGCAGTGACATCATTCCAGCACATTAAGAGATGCTATTACATGTAATGGTATTAATATAACATTGACCCCCCTCTCCCTTTCCTTCAGCTAGCTTCATTCCCTGGGCTAGCTAAGCTCTTTCTGATTTAGTGTGGTGAGAGAGAGACAGAGAGAAACAAACTCTTGTTTTTCACTACAGGAAGCAATGTTTATTATTATTATTATTTTATTTATTGCAAGAATTTAATACCTCATGGTTCAGTTTAAGTGACTTACAAAATGTAAAACAATAAAATAAAAATTATTGAAACCAGCAGAGCACCTTGAATTCAGAATAATAAAAGAGTGAAAAATAAAAAGCAAAATTCTGCACCCGGCACACAAAAATAACAAGGCTTATTATGCCAGGCAAGCCTCCCATGGGGGAAGCTTTCCAAAACTCAGGTGCTGAAGTGGAAAAGGCTTTAACCCTGCTCACCGCCTGCCTCCCGCCTAAAGCTTTTGGGGGACCCAGAGAAGGCCCTCTGAGGTCAGTCTTAATACTCTGGCACGTTCATAAATGAGTCCCTAGAGTACTGGCTTTAAAGGTAAGATCAGCACTCTGAATTCTACTTCAAAAGACCAGCAGCCCAGAGCAGTTGTTTCAAGACTGATGCGATGTAATCCATATGACCAATCCCTGTCAACAACCTAGCTGCTACATCTTGTGCCAGCTGAAATTCCCAAGCAGTCTTCAAAGGCAGCCCTTGTGTAGAGTGGATTACAATAGTCTAAACAAGATGTTGCCCGAATGCTAATGATTTTGGCCAAGCTGTCTCTGCCCAGGAAGGCTTGCACCTGATGAAAGTTACTTTCATGCCAGAGCCACGGGGATTTCCAATACTGAAGCTGTGGACCTGACTCTTTAGGGCAACGGTTGCCAACCTTTTGGGACCTGTGGGCATGTTTTGACTTCTGAGAATGTGCTGTGGACGCCAGTCATAAAATGGTTGGCAAGTTCTGCAAAATAGAAAATTGAATAACTCAAAAGGAAGTGCCTCTTGACATCCTCTCACATACGAAACTATAATAATCCATAGCAACCTACCTGAACTCAACAACCACCACTTGGTCTGTGCATCATGTTGTCCCATCTTTGCTCCCATCCAGAATGGAAAGGATGGGGCTGGCATCCAATCAGAGTTGCCCTCGGAAAGGGTGTGTGGTCAGTCTACATGTGGCCTAGCAAAGAACTTTGAAACCTGGTTTCTAGACAAGTTTTCAGGTGTGGTTATGGTGGTTAGTGGGTGTTGAAGCAAGTGCTTGCACAGATTCCGTGCTACCTATGGGTGTCACCTTGATAATCTCCGCTTTAGGCAATGGAATGCAACCCTATTTAGAACATCACCTCCCTAAATCTGGTCAACCATACCCAGTATTTTGTGGATTCAATTTATGCTGTCCCTCATTCAGTTCTTTACTCGCTCCATATTTCAGCAGAGCCTCGCCTGAACCAGAGGAGAAGTAGATATGGGTGTCATCAGCATGTTGAAGCCCCCCCCCAAAAAAAATTCTGAATTACCTCATTCAATGGATTCATGTGGATGCTGAAACGCACACAATTCCATGGGGCAGAATTCTATAGCTACCTAGAGAGCCTGATTCCCATCCTGGACAGCCAGTCCAGAAGTAGACTGAGCGGGTTGTAGACAGAGTCAAATGAATCTAGATAGCTGAGGTAATCTATTTTTTTTTTAAATAAATTTTTATTGGTTTTACAAAGTTTTTTTTAAAAACAATACAAACATATAAAAAGACATACAAACACGTATAATTTCATAACTTTTTTTTCATAAACCTTGTTTCTCAGACTCCCCCATACCTCCCCTTTCTGCATCCCCGTGTCTAAAATTTCCCAGCAACCTCCAAATAGTTCTGTCAAACATATGTCCTCTTGATCTTTCCTTCAGTCTAATCTTATATCGCTGTAACCCTTTCTCTCAAAACCTCGACATTCTAACATTCATCAAGTTTATAATAGTCCTTAAGATAGATTTTAAATTTCTTCCATTCTTCTTCTGCCGTCTCCTTCCCCTGATCACGGATTCTGCCAGTCATCTCAGCCAGTGTCATGTAGTCCATCACTGTCATCTACCATTCTTCCAGAGTGGGTAGATCTTGTGTCTTCCAATACTTTGCGATAAGTATTCTTGCTGCTGTCGTAGCATACATAAAGAAAATTCTATCTTTCTTTGACACCAATTGACCGACAATGCCCAAGAGAAAGGCCTCTGGTTTCTTAGGGAAAGTACATTTAAGTACCTTTTTCATTTCATTATATATCATTTCCCAGAAAGCCTTAATCTTCGGGCACGTCCACCAAAGGTGATAAAAGGTACCCTCGGTTTCTTTACACTTCCAACACTTATTGTCAGGCAAATGATAAATTTTTAGATAGCTGAGGTAATCTAAGAATGCCAGGCCTCATGTGGCAATTGGAATGCCCATGGTGTCCAAGGGAAAAGTCAGCATGTGAGAGGACAGTGAGTGGGCACGGCTATTAAACATCTCAATCCCTGGCAGTAGGGGAAAGTTCCACTGAAATTAGTAGGGCAGTTTTATGTACCAGCTGCATAAAGGAACAAGTGAATGAGTACCATAGGCACATCAGGGGCTTTCCCCATGAAATATTTTAATCTTGTATTTATGGTTCTTCATCTTCCCAGCTGACACTTGGGCCTGACAGTTCAGACTTCCAAGCCGTGTTTACGTTGCGAATTGTCTCCTGTGCCTTTATAAAAATGTTGGCTAGATTGCTTATGTTGCGTTTCTGTCTTGCTCCTTCCCGTCCTCCCATAGCTATGGCATTTTTGGACTACCTCTTTTTTAAAAAAGTATCTTTCACAAGGTTTTTTATTGCAGCTTGCATGTCCTTGTGCCTTCCTTGTAGTAGTAAGGGCGGGCGGGGGGGACTCGGCACAATTTTTCTGCCCATGTATAACACTTAAGATCACCCAAACCCCGGGTTAACTCTTAAAACATTTGTCTTCTGGTGCAAATTGAGCCTCCTCCAGTTGTTTTGTAGGGCTACCTTAGTTGTCAGCTGATACTTGGATAGATACGGGAAGCCAGTCCTGTGTTAAATCAGTTTTAACTCAAGACAGCTGTGTAATTGGAAGGCAGGGCAAGCTGACCTTTATGTGGAAGACATTAAAGTGGAATGCACTTGTGCAGGTCACTTTTCGGGGCTGACGTCATACCATGGATCTGCATATTTGCTTGCCATGGTGAGTATTCCACCCCCAAGATCAGGAAAATGCTTGAAGCTTGCAATGTTCACCAGAGAGGCAAGGAACTCCCAACATGGGACTTGGTGGGTGAACCGCAGGGCATGAATGCACAGATTGGTCACAATTGCACTAGAGGGTTTTCAGTAGTAACTGAATTCTAATATTCCAAGTACATTTCCACCTTTCTGGAAATGGGGGTTGTTTTGTGGAAAAAAGAGACAGACATGGGACAGTTCTTCCTCAAAAATTCCAGGCGCTTAAAAGCCGGAAGGCAGGAAGTTTGCTAGTATGATCTACAAAGATTCTAGATAGAAGAAAAACTAAAAGGACTGGGGTGGATTTTCGTGGAAACAACCAAATATAGAACATGGAAGCATTTTTTTTGCTATATGAAAGGATGCTGTTATAAAAGTAAGAGCCCAGTTTCCTACAGGCAGTGGAGAGCACAAGAATGATGGGTTCATGTTGCAGCCAACCAGATTTAGGGTAGATACCTGGGATTGCTTTCTAATTGTGAGGACATTCGGACAATGGAACAAGAGGCATAGAAACCTGTGGCAGACTGAATAAGCTTGTGTTGGAAGTAGTTAAGATCCAGGGAACACTGCCATTGAAGACCAGGCTGTGGAGTTGAGCTCCCTTGTTATAAGCTCCAGTTTCAGTGACCTTCCAGTTGCAATAGAAGCCTGAATGGGGATCTCTGGTCCAGCTTTGTGTTTAAAGAGTTGTCCACTTACATGCTATATTCAGCAGTAAGGGCACAAAATAGGTTTATTCAAAACCTCATGAAATTCTAGCTTACAAACCTTTGGAAAAAGAGACAGAGCCTTTGCTTTGTAGAACACTGTGAAACTGAGCAGGCTGTAAGTTTGAAGAGAACTGAAGACTCGCAGAGGAGAGAATTGCCTCTGAATTAAATACCAAGTGAATTTCTGCCTGCCCCTGTAAGCCGGATTATTTGCATTATGTGACTCTAACCTACTTATATTTGTAATTTGATATTGATGGGGGGGGGGAGAGAGACCAGGTCAAAATGCATCTGGCAAGCGTGGCTGTTTTTAAAAGCATGTTTGTGATGAGAGTGTTACGCTGGCCATTTTATCTCTATTCACTTGTACGCAGACAAATGTGCATAATGTTATTCCTGGATAAGTAGAGCTGTCATTTCTCAATGCAAAGAAAATATACTTTTAGCAACATAAGCGGCTGCCATATAGCAAGCCAGATCATTTGTCCGGCCAATGTAGTATTGCCTACCCCAGGGATGGAAAATCTGTGGCCATCCAGATGTTATTGGAGCTCCAACTGCCGTCAACCTCGAGCATGGTCAGTGGTCAGGGATGAGGGGAGCTGGAGTTCAAAAACATCTGGAGAACCACCGGTTAGCTAATCCTGATCTACAAAAGAACTGGCAATGTCTCTCCAGGGTTTCAGGCAAGAATCTTCCCTAGCTGTACTGCAGATAAAACCTGGGTCCTTTTTGCATGCAAGGCATGTGTTTTACCATCGATCTGTGTCATTTCCCAGCTTTTAGCAACTTGCAGCATTAAAAAAAAAATAAAATGTATATCCTGTTCTTCAGAAACGTACTCTCAAGGCAGCTGGCTATGAGAACAATTAAAACATAATAACCAAAATAGCAAACCAAAATAGCAAAACAAACATATTAAAACAGCAGAGGTCTGGGGAAATGAAAAGGTTTCCAGCTGGCACCAAATGGTCAAGAGAGCCAAACACCTGACTTCAGAGACCTGCGGCACCTGCAGAATAACCTTTGGTGGAGACATCTGTACACAAGACAGGTTTGGGTGGAAGAAAGCAGTCGTTCAGGTTCCAAGCTTTAAGGCAGGAGTGGCTAACCTTTGGTCTTCATATGTTGTTGGACTCCCAGCTCTCTTCAGCCACAGCCACCATGGCCCAATATTCAGGAATGGTAAGAGTTGTAATCCAGCAATATTGGAAGGGCAGCCACTCTAGCTTTAAAGGTAAGCACCAACTCTCCGAGGTGCCCCACTCAAAAACAGAATGGCAGCTGAAATAAATAAAAAAATTAAAATTGTCCAGTAGCACCTTAGACACCAACTACGTAAGTTTGTTCTGGGTATAAGCTTTCGTGTGCATGCACACTTCTTCAGATACACTGAAACAGAAGTCACCAGACCCTTATATATAGTGGGAGGGTGGGGTGGGCTTTTTCTCTGAAGGGTTGTAGGATGATTGACTCAGTATGGCAGCAATTGCAGTTGGTTCACAATTGGCCAGTCTTGGAAGCGCAGCAGCTAAACTAACTAAACAAAGTTAAGAATTCTGTATTTTATGGACTGCTTTAAATAAATAACATGCTGTGCTTTTGAATAAATAGGTCATATCATTTTGGACCCCAAGACCTGAATGTAATGCAGATTTTTGTAAAAAAGAGTTTATTGCTATAGGGTGCATACCCTTTTTAGCTAATGCACAACCCTCTATACATACTGGCTGTGCATACCGAGTTTGTAAAAGGCTGCACATGGAATAGACACCTTTCAAATGTGATGCAAGTCTGCAGTGGACCCTATACCATACCACACCACAGCCCCATTTTAAGCAGGACACCCTGGGTTTAGAGAAGCCACCCCAACTTCTGACCCCAATCTCGGATGTCCCCTTTTGGCGGACCAAAATAATCCCCCCCCCGTCCTGGCCTGTGGCCCGAGTCAGTTGCACCTGCGTGCCTCCACTCTTCTTCCTCCTTCTGCGGCGGCTTTCCAGCCAACATACTTCCAAAAGCTTCTGGAAGTATGGTGGAGGCAGAGGCTGTGTGATGGCTGTGGAGGCTGCCACCGCGTAGGTGGTGGATAAAGGAGTGAAGGGGGGAGGTAACCGAGGGTGAGTAAGAGGGGTTGCAGCTTCTATTGAGTTTGTATCCCGATTTCCCTCACTCCAGTATTGGAAGGTATGCTATATGAGCCGGTGCTTGTGTGGCGAGTCTCCCCCCCCAGTGGAAATAAAGACACATGACACAATTGGGCTAAATAAGGCCACAACTTTATTGGTTACAGGTGATGAGCGGTATTGGCTTAGGTATTGGTCCTAACCGACTATCCGGCTTCAGCCTGTCCGCTTGAAGTCCGGGAAGGGTTAACCACGAGTAGGCGGAGTCCTGCTGATGCACATCAACTAGGATCTCCCCCGAGGTCACTGCTCGGGGGCGTGCCTTGGGCCCACACCTCCATAGGCTTCGGACAGGGCCACGCCCCCCAGAATCCTTTATCGGACTACCCTTCAATATGCAGGGGAGGTGATGTCACTTCCACCTTCATCTACATAAGAATACCAATACCAATGCCTAACCGCCAATACCAAGGAAGTTGTGACGATTTGCTACGAGGTAGGCGAAAAAGCGAAAAAGGTCTGTATAGTTAAAGCCATGGTTTTCCCAGTAGTGATGTATGGAAGTGAGAGCTGGACCATAAAGAAGGCCGATTGCCAAAGAATGGATGCTTTTGAATTATGGTGCTGGAGGAGACTCTTGAGAGTCCCATGGACTGCAAGAAGATCAGACCTCTCCATTCTGAAGGAAATCAGCCCTGAGTGCTCCCTGGAAGGACAGATCGTGAAGCTGAGGCTCCAATACTTTGGCCACCTCAGGAGAAGAGAAGACTCCCTGGAAAAGACCCTGATGTTGGGAAAGATGGAGGGCACAAGGAGAAGGGGACGACAGAGGACGAGATGGTTGGATAGTGTTCTCGAAGCTACCAGCATGAGTTTGACCAAACTGCGGGAGGCAGTGGAAGACAGGAGTGCCTGGCGTGCTCTGGGCCATGGGGTCACAAAGGGTCAGACACGACTAAACGACTAAACAACAACAACAACAAGGCAAAAAAGCAAGTGGCTGGTGCCAATTTGCCAAGTGGAAAAAATTCCTACCCAGCCCCTTAACGGCAAACCAACCAAGGTCCATAGCAAGGTCAAAGACGAAACCTTGAAGGGTGGGAGGGTGGGAAAACCGGAGCAGCTGGAGGCAGCAAAAGAGGGAGATCCCTGGCTGTGCCAGTGTTAAATAGTGCAGGCCACACCCCCTGAGCCAGCCAATTGGCTGTCCAGGGGATGACGTGGCCGGGGATTCCCTCAATCGCTCGGAGGCTGAGAGCCAGCCACCGCGAGCATGGTGGGGGCGTGCAGCCCGCAACCCCACCTCCTTTTAAGGCGGAAGTGGCTTTTTAGCACAACTCATTTAAATTGGACCTACTTACTGAGAGGCAGAGGTGAGGCAGTGCCCTGTGCTTTAAACATAAAAATGCTCCAGTTATGCTGATGGCACTATATAACTGATGATAAATTAGGGAACAAGTCTCAGCATGGAGTGCTCCAATCAGTCAGCCTCGCCAGCCTCCGCCATCTTCCATTTCATTCCCCCCACACCTCATTTCCCACAGATGTTGGGTAGTCTTTGATATGACTTTCTGACATTGATTTAAAACCGAGCTTCCAAAACTTTGATTTATCTGAAGACGCCAGGTATCTGGGTTTGCTCGTTACACTTTCCACCCTTCCTTCAAGGGGCTTAGAGTGGCATACGTGGCAGCTTCCACTTTTAGCTTTACAACCTCTCTTGGATTTGGGCCGAGAGAATGATTTGCCTAAGGCTGCCCAGGAAACTTGATGACAGGCTGACCAGATGCAGTGCAAAGGATCATATAGAAATTGAAAAAGACAAATGCTGCCTCTTGAACCAAAGGGAACCAAACAGAGATGATAAGTTTAAATACGTAGGTTTTGGTTCGACCAAGTATGTGTGGAGAGGCAACCATCCATACTTCAATAGCACTGTATTTTGTAGGGAGAAAATTCTTGGTGTGTACACACATTTATCAGAAAATTGGAGCTGGAAAGTTTTCTCTGTAATCTGGTACAGTGGTACCTCAGGTTAAGTACTTAATTCGTTCCGGAGGTCCGTTCTTAACCTGAAACTGTTCTTAACCTGAAGCACCACTTTAGCTAATGGGGCCTCCTGCTGCTGCCGCGCCGCCGGAGCCCGATTTCGGTTCTTATCCTGAAGCAAAGTTCTTAACCTGAAGCACTATTTCTGGGTTAGCGGAGTGTGTAACCTGAAGCGTGTGTAACCTGAAGCATATGTAACCTGAAGCGTATGTAACCTGAGGTACCACTGTACTGTTTTGTTTTTTTAAAAAGTACCAATAGATCGTGACTGTGACCATTCCCATAAATTTCCTGCACTGATGCAGAAGTGAGCTGCGTCTTGCAGTATGTTAAGTGTAGAGCAATAGCACATTAAGGCACCCATGCAGATTAACCTTCAAAACTTACTAGCCGCCAGCAATGTTTAATGGCCCACCTTTCCACATGTACCAACACTAGTCCTTTGGGGGGCTGTAAACTCATTTCCAGTTTGCAACAGCTTCCTTTCAGGGTTGACAGAATGCAATTCTCACTTGCCACAGATGACCAAATTAGTAGCTATACACAAGCCTGCTACGCAAATCTATAGGGCAGGAGACAACCCCTCTCTCTTCTTAGACCACATATTAAAAACCACCAGGCTTGTAGAATGCAATTAATTTTCATTCTGATTTTGTTGATGGAAAAACTTGTGTATTGTGTAAATCTTCCAAACCACACAAGATTTCTATCAACAAAATAAACTTTAACGAACTACATCAAGTCCAGGAAAGCCCTGTGTTAACAGTGGCCAAAGCTGAGCAAATAAATTAAACAAGCAGAATGTTTAAGAACAACTGATGTGTGTGTTAATTAAATACTCCATGGAAACCCTTTCTTTTCCAGAGTGACAGTGGCACAGTTAGGAAATTTTATACGACGGGTTTATTAACCTTTTGGGCTCCTCCTCCTTAGATGTAATATAGATAGATAGATGATAGATAGATAGATAGATAGATAGATAGATAGATAGATAGATAGATAGATATTACTTCACTTGTTTCCTTTTTTTATCAATATTTTATTAAGTTTTTACAATAAAAAAGTTCAGAAAAATACAAAGACAGAGAAAATACAAAATTACAAAATACAAAAATTAAACACGAAAAAAGAAAAAAGAAAAACACATATAGAAAAAAAAACAAAAATTCCCTCTTTCTTAATTTCATCTTTAGTTAACTTATTTTCCTGACTTCCTCACATCTCCCGTTCTTGTATCCCTTTTAATAATTAATTCAGCAAATTCGTGTCCTATTAGTTTATCTATTATTAATCCAATCTTACATTTTATCTTGTTGCTAGAGCCCCTGCAATTCATTTCAATGTCATCAGCATTCAAAAATTTTACAGTACTTCTGCAAATAAGTTTTAAATTTCCTCCAATCTTCTTCCACCAACTCTTCTCCCTGGTCTCGGATTCTGCCAGTCATATTACTTCACTTGTTTCCAAATCTGGTCCATTTCAGGGCCATGCTATTTGGGCTGCTATCTCGCCAACTTAAGTTCACACCAAAAGGTGAGGCAAAATTGTACAGTCCCCACCCCTGGAGCGCCTTGCTTTCACTAGGGGGCACCCCAAAAGCAACAACAAAAGTGGGGGGCAGCCTTGGTGCAGCCCAAATGCGGCAGCTTCTCCCCTTTGGCCCGCCACCATGCAGCTGCACTGGTTATAGGTCCATGGGCTGAAAGTGTCCCCAGGTATCTTCCTGCATCCCCAGGTATCTTCCTGGATCTCCTCCAAGTTCCACCAGGCTTGTTGCTTCCTGGCTAGTCCAACGTGCAATCCCATCGGTGGCAAATTGCTTGGACTCTGGAGGGATGTTGCTTCTGCCGTTCCACAGCTCCCTTTGGCCACTGCTTGGTAATGGGGCAGGAGAGCTGAAAGTAATGCCAATGTATTTCACACCTTTTGTTTTAGATAGTACACAGGTAGACGAGTCTAAAAAGCACAGGACACAAGTTTTCACAGCCCTCTAGCAGCTATGTTGACTCATTTACCAGAAGCAATGTATTTAGCATTAACTCTGGAAGTGTATACTCCTAGGAGGCTAAGTTTGGTCAGAATCAAGTATACACTTCCAGAATTAACACTCAATACATTACTTCTGGTAAATGAGCCACCATAGAGGGATGTGAAAATTTGTGTCCCGGGCTTTTTACACTCATCTACCCATGTACTATCTGAAACCAAAGGGGCACATTGGTTGCTAGATGTGAAATATATTGGCATTATTATCAGCTCTCCTACGCCATTACAGTGGTGCCCCGCAAGACGAATGCCTCGCAAGACGAAAAACTCGCTAGACGAAAGGGTTTTGCGGTTTTTGAGCTGCCTCGCAGGACAAATTTCCCTATGGGCTTGCTTCGCAAGACGAAAACGTCTTGCAAATTTGTTTCCTTTTTCTTAACACCGTTAATACAGTTGCGACTTGACTTCGAGGAGCCATACGATAGTGTGGTAGCCTTTTTTGAGGTTTTTGGTGATTTTTGAGGCTTTTCCAAAACTTTTCCGACACCGTGCTTCGCAAGACGAAAAATTCGCTAGACGGAAAAACTCGCGGAACGAATTAATTTCGTCTTGCGAGGCACCACTGTATGTGGCAGATGGCGAGTTGTTGGGCTTGGGGAACATGTGCCACTGCTGTCTGATCCTTGGGAGGCCGGTATACCTGGTGCTGAGCTTTTTTGGGCTGTCAGGTACCTTCTAAGCCTACATCAGGCTGGCACTGGAAGCAAAGGGTGAGAGGTTTGTGTGGAGAAACCTGTCTCTCCCTAGCTGCTATTTCAAGAGAGATCAGGAGTGATGGCCTTGTAGGCAAGTTACTAGTTCTAATGCCTTTTTCTACCCTGTCAGCCAGTTCCATAAATAACCCCTGTCAGCTTTCCTTTTATAAACTTACTTTAAAAAAAAATTCAGAGGGAAATGGGAGCTGTAAGGAAGCTTCTAATAATGAAGAAAAAGCATATGTATATATATGGTGATAGTTTTAAGAAAACACCAAACACTGGGGACAGAGCCAATAAAACAAATTATGGCTTAGTGGAACAGAATCTCTTGGCATTCACCTTTTAGAGTAGGTAGACACAATTGCGTATTGCGTACTGTTTATTATATTTACTGTATATGGGCATAATTTAATTAGCTGGCTATTAAAAAAACTACTTTTAGTTGTGTTTCTACAGTCCTTGTTAATTTCTGCTTATATCGGCTTCCTGTTGCTATGGTTGTGTTATCTTAAGGAGTGTGTACAGGTTTGGTGCTGTGAAAATGGTAGAGGCAGTTTTGCTGCTTTTGTAAAACGAGTGTGCTACTTCTGTTTTGAGGCAAGCTTTTGTTTTTGTTTAGGTTCCATAACATGGTAGAACTTTAATATTAAAAGATCTGCCTAGAGGTGCTGTCTTGTGGCGTGATGAATTCACCATTCTTCACAATCTCCACTGCAATTTTTCAACATTTTATGTTTTAGGGGAAAGGAGGAACATGGCTGAGCACTTGATTGAATAGTTTGCAATGCTAGAATAATAATAAAATAAATAAAAAATCTGACCAGCAGCCACTTGCTCAGGGTGTTGAGCTGTTAGTATTTGTAATTTCATTGAAAATGTATTTCACAAAGAATAGATGGAGAAAGGAGGTGGTAGTTGACAATTGACAGTTGGAAATTGGCAGTTGGCAGTTGGTTGGTTTTTTCTGTTAGTTCTATTTTGACTGTGAAGGTGAGAGGTGTGGAGATTTCATGCAGACCCTGTCTGGAGGAGTTTGTAAATAATACTGTTGCCAACCTGACAAGTAAAAATTAAAAATATTTTCAACTATTTGTGTAAGATGTACTTTTTTTTCCATCACAAATAGTCAACATGAGCTACTGTCAAGCAATGTGGGACTGAAGCTGGGGACTGCAGGTAGCAAGTCCCTTAGATCTGAGCAGCCAGGATTGTGAGTTGAAGGAGGGAGCTATGTCCGCATTATTATTATTATTATTATTATTATTATTATTATTATACCGCTCTTCATTTTAAAATCTCAGGGTGGTTCACAGGATAAAAGAACAAGGTAAAATAACAAACAAATACTTAAAAACCAAAACAAAACCCCATAACCTGCCTTCCCACAAACACATTTAATAGGCTGTAGAATATTCATCAGCCAAAGGCCTGGTTGAAGAGGAACATTTTCGCCTGGCAGTGAAAGATATAGGAAGGCACCAGATGAACAAACAGGGAGCCACTGCAAAAAAGGCCTGTTCTCATGTTGCCGCCCTCTGGACCTCTCATGGAAGAGGCAGGTGAATGGCCTCAGATTATGAATGCAGAGTCCGGGGCAGTTTATATGGGGAGAGACAGTCCTTGAGGTATTGCGGTTCTGAGCCGTTTCCCATCAGGCAACAGGCAATATTGGCCCAGGTGACCTAGGAGAGCCAGCCCTATATACCTTTGCCATCTATGTAGCACCAACGTTTGCTGCACTTCTCATTCAGGATGAGTTGCTGGCTCTCCATGCTACTAGAGTCTTCCTGTGCCTGGGTTTTTTTTTTTTTTAATGACTTAGGTTTCTTGGCCTATCCATCTTCCCAGACGCCGCAAACACAGGAATCATGTCAGTGGCTTTGCCACCGCCATCTCAGCTATGGACTCTACTGTTATACACTGAAGTCCTCACCCTGGGCCAGCAGGGGGATACTGCAGATAGTTATGCAAATGAAGGATCGAAAGTGATGTTCAGTGATTGGATAGTTTGTATGCAAATGAAGGATTGAAAGTGATGTTCAGTGATTGGATGGTTTTAGAAAGTTGCTACAGTTACGTTGTTCTGGAGCTCTATATAAGCAGGCTGACTGAGCTCTTCAGTTCAGTTCTGTTCCAGCTTACAAATAAAGAGCTGCTTTGGAAGAATCGCTGTGTTGTCTGATATGTTCACCCACAACTTAACATCTACTACCCTGCCAGGCCCCATCTGCTTTGGAAGCCTGACTAGATCACCAAAGCAACCCTGCCTGAAACAAATCGCCTAGACTGGAAAAATCAAGGTGGGCTCTGGGCAACATGTGTACAGCAGCCCTTCGAAAGAAGCAGATGTGAAGCTAAGTGGGAAAAGAGAGATCTACCTAGGTTCCTTCATAGCGAGGCACAATTAGGGCTGGATTTCCCCCCAGCCCCCTGCGGTGGTGCTTTTAGCAACAGCTTTGACCTGTAGGAATTAGCAAGTGAGATTGTAAAATCCCTCATGCTGCAAAAAGCTTCACCTGCTGATTCCTAAAGATCAAGCCATTCTAACAAAGAAACAAGAAGCAATTCACCACACTTTGGACTGTGTGGATCAGAGATGGGTTAGGAGCAATTTGGGGACATGCGCTGACTGTGTGATGGGTTTCCCTACTTCCTCAAACTGCTGGCTGCTGGGAGGATGACGAGTGAAAGTAGGCTGCTGTGGGTGGCCCCCAACCCAAGCAGTGCAATGCAAGGAGGCTAATCTAATCCCTCTCCCAACATTGTATGGTCAGACATGAATGTTGATGCTGTAATATTATGAAAGTGGTAGAGGGGAGAGGATCAAAACTCTCTTGCTAGTGCTACGTTGGCAGGTTCAGAACCAGCAAGCTGTGTTGCATTGTTGTAGATTAGGGGCGGGAAAGAGAATTTGGAGGTAGTTGTGCAGCAAACTGTTCAACCAGCTCCCAGCCTGAGAGCAATTTGGTGTGGAAGAGAGCTCTACTCACTCCTCTCCATACAGGGGCAGGGTGTGAGGGAAGGGAATCTTCTCTTTAAGGTCTAGTCTCTCTTCCCCTGCTTTCACAACTGCCAGAACTTTGAAACTGTTGTCTAATGTTCTTCTTGTATGGGAGCTGTTATGTACTGAAGTTCTCACCCTGGGCCAGCAGGGGGATACTGTAGATAGTTATGCAAATAAGCGATCGAAAGTGACGTTCAGTGATTGGATAGTTTTAGAAAATTGTTACAGTTACGTTGTACTGGAGCTCTATATAAGCAGGCTGACTGAACCCTTCAGTTCAGTTCTGTTCTGGCCTGTGAATAAACAAGAGCTGTTTGAAGAATCGCTGTGTCGTCTGATATGTTCACCCACAACTTAACAGGAGCAATTTGAGCACGTACAGCCCTCAACAGGGGTGCATTCTCTCTCATCAGAATAATATTTTCCCGCATGCCT
This sequence comes from Podarcis vaucheri, assembly GCF_965113315.1. NCBI lineage: Eukaryota > Metazoa > Chordata > Lepidosauria > Squamata > Lacertidae > Podarcis > Podarcis vaucheri. The sequence goes on along the minus strand of NC_138755.1, from coordinate 33,262,788 downwards.
GACAAACCCCCTAGCACGCAGAACAAAACCAAAAGCCTAGTATGGATCACTGTCCCACTGTTTGGCTGGCATGCATTCACCAGATTGAAATTGGTTCCTCCCATCCCTTTGGTTGCTTTTATACAGTTTATGTCAACCGACTCGTCCTGGAGTGAAGTTTGGTGTTGTGGTAGCATCATGGGGAGTTGCTCCCATTTGGATTTTGCAAATCACGTTTCTGCAGCCTAATGCTACCAAACTTCCTACTGGAGCTTTAAAGGATGTAGGTACAGTCATGGGTGAGTGTATGTCATCCTACAAGGGGAGGAATCTTCTTTTCTATGTGCCACCACCTCTTTGAATCTCTGTGGATGTTTTTGCTTCGGCTGCAAAGCACAGCAGCAGAAGGCCAGCATATTATTTAAGTAGCTGGGCTCCTTCCCTTTGAGTAAATCTGTCTGGGTGGGCTGCTGCCTGCTACCTCTGGCAGAATCTGCTCCAGATCCGCTTCAGCTCTCCTCCCAGAGGGAACATTTACTAATGGATCATTTCTCTGGCAGGGGTGGAGCTCCATCTTGCCGTTTAAAACCCTCCTGGTTGACAGATCTACCTGATAAATGGCTGCAGCAGATCTGTCAGAGCTGGGCTCCGTTTCAAGCCGTAAATGGGAGTCCTTCCCAGTTGGCAGGTCTGATGGTCCCGTTATGTGTGTGTCCAGGGGCTTTTTCCCAGTTTAAAGAAATGGTGTAGCCTAGTGGCAAAGAGACTGGCCCTGCAAATCAGAAGGTTGCTGGTTTGAATCTCATGCGTCTGCCATGGACACACTAGGTGGCCTTGGGTGACTCACTCTCCCTGCCCCAGTTGGTAATATGGGAGATAATTATACTTGTCGTACCTCACAGGATGTTGTAAGAATTACATCTAGATAATGCATGTGAAGGGTTTTGAGCACTGCATATCGCTATGCAAATGTTATTATTAATTGATTGATTAGCTTATTAAAGCTGCATATATTTGCATGTGCTTAAAACAAAGATCAAGAAGCAAAAGGGAAACCCAGTAGGGTACTGCATGTGTCACACTAGGCATGAGAGAGAAGGAAATAGGATGCTTCTTTTGAGATGGTACCACCGTGCCAAGTTTGTTGTATACAGTACTTGTAAAAAATATGATTTAACACATTTAAAATTTAAAAATCTGCCTCATTTATCACATAGGTTTTTTTTAATATAGCAGCAGGTTTTTTGATGTTTAACTGGTTTGCTGTTTGCTTTTTTTAAAAAAAGTTGCAATGCTAGTTTTATGTGCCTCTATAAACAGCCTCCTTGCCATCCGAGTTTGGAGTGGGACACCAGTCAGCGACTCCATCCTGAATCTGATGCCAGTGACACCAGCTTTTTCTCATACGTGTCCTGTGGGAGACACTGGTGCAAATGCACCCTGCCCTTCCTTGTTGCACCCAACTTTGGGTTTTGCATTTTCCGTTCTCACCGGCAGCCTAATTGCAGAAGCCGCTTTCCCCGTGCGACTTTTAAAATGTCAGTAATCCTCTTCAATTTTCCGATTCTGCCCAGCTTCACTAATGGCTGATGCACTCAATGAGTCAGACGCTCTCTCCTAATCAGTAGCATCTATGCGCGGTGGCAACCCGTACCACTTGCTTCTGTGCAATAATTCAGAGCCAACTTGAAAATTATCTAAATATTGTAATTGCCTTTCTCCTATATTAAAAAAATTAATTATTTGTCGTTTAGCAGGGTGCAGATGAGAGTCCACTGCTAGCGTATCTGACCAATGATGGCTTCATCTTCTATGAAGCAAATGAGCTGAGTTATTCCGTATGTTGGAAGCCAGCTGGGTAAGACTCGAGTCAGAAAGGCAGGATGCTCTTTGCCACTCGAGGCAAAACAGATACCGTATTTTTCGCTCTATAACACGCACCCGACCATAACACGCACATAGTTTTTAGAAGAGGAAAACAAGAAAAAAAATATTCTAAACGAAACAGCAGATGTATGATTTTTGTGGTTCATGCTGTGGCCACAGACATGTGATCTGACTGTGATTGGGGTAGCACAGTGCAAAAATCCTGAGGATCCATGTGGATCCATGCTTTGTAACCACGTTTTTGCACCACTGCAGCCCCAGGCAACAATGGGTGCGTGATTTTTTTTGGTGCAAGCTGTAGCCATGGACATGCTATGTGATCTGATGGTGAATTTGGGGTGACCCAGTGCAAAAATCCTGAGGATCCATGTGGATCCGTGCTTTGTAACCACGTTTTAAGTGGGGAGGGAAGGAAAAGCACTCAAGGGACAAGGGACACGTGTGGGGTGGGTGGAGAAGGATGCTGTTAATAATGCAGAAGAGGGGTATAAGAGGAGAAGGCTCCTCTCCCGCTTTGCTCCTTTAAAGCAAGCAGGCTCTCTGTCCCTCTATCCTCCCCACTCAGTGGCTCTTCTCCCACTTTGCTCTTTCAAAGCAAGCCACGGAGGAGGGAAGGAAGGGGAACCATGGATCCTCTGCTCACGACTGCAGCAGATCCCCCCACCATCTGTAGGCATTCGCTCCATAACACGCACAGACATTTCCCCTTAGTTTCTAGGAGGAAAAAAGTGAGTGTTATGGTGCAAAAAATACGGTAATATCCCACCCCCCACTGCCGCCACCTCCTCTTCTGGAACCCCCTGCCCCCAGTACTGAAGGCAGCAGGGGAGTAAAGTAAAGAAGTCTGGCGAGGAGCAATCAACAGGTATTGCACTCCTCAGAGGCTGGATCTGCTGCCTGAGGCAAATGCCTCATCTCACCTCATGGTTGGGCCCAGTGCTTTTTTTTTTCAGCTGGAGCACAGTTCCAGCATCTCTCAGGCGAGTGCCATTGCAGGCCAACACTCCTCCCACCCGCTTCTTGCCTTGACATACTTCCAAGAAGCCCAAAGCATACATTTCAACTCAAAACCAGCCAGCATATGCGAATCTACACTTTTTTAAAAAATATATCAATGACTTCACCTAGCTGCTAGCTGCTGCTAGCCGCAATTGGTCAAGCTACGAGGTGGGGCCAATTCAGATGTCATTTTCTCCCGTGTAGTAGCGGCAGGCTTTAAGCTTTCCACCCAGGCCTCTAACATTACACATGTGTGCGTTTGCACAAGGGCCCTTCCGAGCTGCCCTAGCCATCTGCCTGAATCTAAGAGGACATGGGAACATGGGTGCATTTATTTGACCTGTGCCAGAACCAGGAGCGACCCCCAAACCAGTTAGTGAGAGAGTTGCCGTAGTTTTTAGCAGCTCTGTGGGTGGTGAACGTGGCTGTCGTCAGATTGGCATCCGTTCAGGGCTGCCCCATGGTGAATTCCGGCACCTATTTTTCTTTTTAAAAAGCACTGGGCAGGTCAGCCCTGTAGGTAACTTGCAGAATACTAAAGGTGCAATATCCTGTGAAGTTCTCCAGTGGTAAGGTAAAGGTAAAGGGACCCCTGACCATAAGGTCCAGTCGTGACCAACTCTGGGGTTGCGGCGCTCATCTCGCTTTATTGGCCGAGGGAGCCGGCGTACAGCTTCCGGGTCATGTGGCCAGCATGACTAAGCCGCTTCTGGCGAACCAGAGCAGCACACGGAAACGCCGTTTACCTTCCCGCCGGAGCGGTACCTATTTATCTACTTGCACTTTGACGTGCTTTCGAACTGCTAGGTTGGCAGGAGCTGGGACAGAGCAACGGGAGCTCACCCCGTCACAGGGATTCGAACCACCGACCTTCTGATCAGCAAGTCCTAGGCTCTGTGGTTTAAACCACGGTGCCACCTGCGTCCCAGTAGTAGCCACATGGTAATCAATGAGCAGTAGTGTGCTTTGCGCAACTCCCACTAACTTTCATAGGGATTGCTCCAGAGAAGATCCCTGGGCACTGATTCCCCCAGAGGCACTTCTAGAGTTTCTTGGGCATTAAATGGGCACATAGATGCACTCCTGCCTGCAAAAGACAAGTCCAAGTCCTCTGCTGGTCCAAATGACTCTGGGCTATGAAGTGACTGAATATGGATGTGACACCAGTAGCCCCTGAACTGCAGAGAGTTTTGGTTGCCTAGCTATGGGAAATAAGTTCCTGCTAGAAAACGAGAGAAGAGCAGAGAGAGAGAGAACATTGCTGCCTTTTCCATAGTGATGGGCTCCAAGCCAGATTCAAGGGGAACCCTGTTTTAACCGTAGGTGCCACACACTTCAAAGTCAAGATTATCCTGGTATCTATAGAGACCTCATGCTCCTGTCCTGACTATTCCCTGCTGAATTCTACATTTCCTAGTGTTTAATATCTGATGCCAATGGGCAACACAGGAAGAACTCAGTTGTAATCCTGTCCACAGGTTGCTGTACTTGTGTTTGCAGAAGCACCTTTTTTTGAAAAATATATAAAATACAGGATTTGTAAGCATCTGGGGCGGGGGGGGAATACTACAATTTTTTTAGCAGCCAACAAATAATACCAAGCCAGTCTAGTTATTCTCATACACTTATACCTGATCTTTCTTCCGTCATGGAATCATTGGCTATGTTCTGCCTGCGCTGATGGAGGGAGTGGACCTCTGGATACTAGTTGCTGGAAATCCTGAGAGGGGAGAATGCTTTTGCACTCAAGTCCTGCTTGTGGTCTTCCCTTGGGCATCTTGGTTGTGAATCCTGGAAGACCTGCTCCATGTCTTGCAGGCCTCTTTCCACCTGACCGGGGCGGGTGGGACCTGGACTGACTCCATCTACAAAAGCGGAGGCTTCTGAACAGACACTTGGGCTGGGGTGTTATTTAGGAGGTTTTGGTGTGGGGGTATTAATTTTTGTGTATCCTTATTTTAGATGCTGTTGTGATTTATGTGGAAATTGCTTCAACTTGGTTTTGTACTTTTTGATGTTTTATTTATTGGTTATGACTACTTTTGTTATATGGGACGCAGGTGGCGCTGTAGGTTAAACCACTGTGCTGCTTGGGCTTGCCGATCGAAAGGTCGGCGGTTCGAATCCCCGCGACGGGGTGAGCTCCCATTGTTCGGTCCCAGCTCCTGCCAACCTAGCAGCTCGAAAACACATAAAAGTGCAAGTAGATAAATAGGTACCGCTCCAGTGGGCATTTCCATGCACTGCTCTGGTTTCTCCAGAAGCGGCTTAGTCATGCTGGCCACATGACCCAGGAAAACTGTCTGCAGAAGCGGACAAATGCTGGCTCCCTCGGCCTGTAAAGCGAGATGAGCGACACAACCCCAGAGTCATTCGCGACTGGACTTAATTGTCAGGGGTCCCTTTACCTTTTCCTTACTTTTGTTATGTTTGTAATTAGGTATTTTTCATGTTGTAAGCTGCCTTGATCATGGTTTTAACAATGCAAAGGCTGGAAAGGCAGCATACAAATAGAATTATGTATGTATTTCACAGGATGCTGAACTGGAGAGGCTTTCTTAGAGCCAGTGTGGTGTAGTGGTTAAGAGCGGTAGTCACGTAATCTGGGAAACCGGGTTCGTGTCTCCACTCCTCCACATGCAGCTGCTGGGTGACCTTGGGCCAGTCACACTTCTGTGAAGTCTCTCAGCCTCACTCACCTCTCAGAGTGTTTGTTGTGGGGGAGGAAGGGAAAGGAGAATGTTAGCCGCTTTGAGACTCCTTAAAGCAGTATTTCCCAAACGTTTTTGGGCAACGGCACACCTGTTTACTGAAAAAAAATCTTGCGGCACACCACCATTAAAGCCCCGCCCCGTGACGTCAGCGCGCAGCGTCACGCCGGGAGGGACGCACAAAAGTGAAAGTTTTTTCCCTCCCCCTTGCCGGGGAACCTCCAAGCTTTGGGGGTGGGAGGAGGCAGCAGAGCGAGGGACTGAGGGACGGCGGCAACTGAGGCGGCGGCGGCTGTTGTGGTGGTGGCGGCGATAGCGGGCGGAGGAGGGGGCGACGGCGGGGCTTGAGGAGCCGTCGCCGGGAGTTGCTGCTGCTGCTGTTGCTGCTGCTGCCCGGACATGCTGGCCTCCTCCTCCTCCGCTGTCTCGCGCTCCTCCCTTTTGCACGCGCTGCCCCGCCGCTCGGCACCACCACCGCGGAGCCGCCCCCGGCTCGACGCGGATCCTCGCCGCCGCCTCAGTTGCCGCCGTCCCTCAGTCCCTCGCTCGGAATTCAGCTCGGAATTCAGCCTGAGGAAAACCCCAAGTCCCCACATTTCTAGTTTCCCGCGCCCTTTAAAGGGCGATACGAGCCCCACGGCAGGCAGGCAGACAGAGCTGGGAAGGGGGTTTCCAGGGGACACGGCAGCTCCTCGAAAGGCTTCTCTCAGCTGCGCTCAATCCGCCTCGGAGAGGATTTCCCCTCCGGTCCCATGCGTTCGTTTGGGGCATCGCTCCGGCTGCTCCCTCTCCCGCCGCGCAGGAGCGATGCCTCTCTCTGGCTCTCCCTCCGCGCAGGCTGAGGGAGGGAGGGAGGTGCGCGTGTGACCCATCTCTGCTGGGAGACCAAACCCAGCGAGGCAGAGTCGCGCGGAGGCGCCCAGGCAGCGCTGCCGGCTGCGAGGAGGAGCGCCAGGCAGCAGCAGGAGGCGCGGCCTCTCCTCACCGCCGCCACCCCGCCTCTCGCCGCCCGACTCGCCCGCCTCCCTCCAGGCATCTCGCGGCACACGAGGCAACGTCTCACGGCACACTCGTGTGCCGCGGAACACCGGTTGGGAAACACTGCCTTAAAGGGAGTGAAAGGCGGGATATCAAATCCAAACTCCTCCTCCTCCCTCCTCCTTAAGGTGGAATACATGTGATTTCCAGGAGGTCTCCTGTGAAAGATGCTGACCAGGACAAGACCTGCTTAGTTTCAGCAAGATGATGGCCTTGTGCCTTCAGTTCAGACCATATCTTGAGAGTTTAAATGCTTTAGGTCGGACAACTGGTTTGCTGTACAAAGGCAACACACTTTTACTTGCAATATGGGCAATGCACTTTTATTTGATTATAGAGAATGGCAAACGCTAAAGTCATGTGGGCAGAAAAGCTGTGATTAATGCACAGGTAGAAAATTAGGCTTATAAAAATGCACTTGAAAATATGAGCTAATGGATCATTGCTGAGCAGGAAAGGGACTGACTTGGATGGGGAATAAAAATAAAATATAACATCTGTTGCCGCAAATATGATGCACTCAGAGCCATGAAATAAAATTAACGTTTTAGACGGTAAGGTTCTTAGGGATCTGGGTCACTTTCTCTTTCAAGCTAGTAATGGGAATCTCTGTGTCTATATTATTGTCATCAAGTCTCACAGGTGCTTTGTGTGACTATAAAGTTTCTTTTGGTTTATCATCGTCTCTCACCTCAGGATCAGATGTTCTGCTTTCTCAGGTTCAAACCTTGTTTCAAGGCTACCTATACATTCATCCTCAGTCTTTGAATAGTTGGTCTCACAGTCCCTCTTGCAGGCTTCTACATTCCTTCTTAACAGATGATAACTGGCTTTATTGCACTCAAAGGAATGAACACAAGACAACACGATGTGTGCCATTCAAGCTGTTTTTCTTTTAAAACCACCTCTCTTGTTTGAACTCTTCTTTCAGCCTTAAGAATGATGGTTAAGGAATTAGATATTTGCAAATTCCTAAATGAAATGACCTGATCCACACCTCTTGGACCAATGTGCAGGTCAAAAGTTGTCTACCCTTCACATTTCACACTCCTCCAAAATCTTATGTTGCAGTTCAGACAGACTCTTGAGTAAGTCATGGAATATGAGGAGATCTCTTCATGTGGATAAGTAACTGCTTAAGAAACAGGAAGCAGAGGTCAAGAATAAACGGACAGTTATCTCAATGGAAGAATGTAGAAAGTTGAATGCACCAAGGATCTGTATTGCATCCTATTTTTGTTCTGTTATTTTTCTGTTTAATTCTTTTACACCAAATTTAAATTTATCTTTGTAGATTCAGTAAGGATTGCACATAGACTGTTTCTGTTTGGCATTTGATATTTGATATTTAAGGGTTTGTGTGTACAGTCCTATATTATGTGAGCAGTTGAGTGGCTGTGGAACATAGCTCAGAATACTACAAACATAGAAGGCTCCCTGTTCAGGATGAAGCTAAGGTGGGGAACCGGTTAAGCCAGTTTGTAGCTGAAGCTGGTTGTGAACTGTACTAGTTGACCCGCATGTGGGGTATCACTAATCCTTCTCCCTAGAAATGTTTTGCAGCTCCCTTAAGATGGATTTTGCTTTAACAACAACAAAAACAAGAACACATTCATGTTTAATGTATAGACATTAGCACTATACTTTAAAAAATAAATAGGGTAAACGGCCAGCCGGATGAAGGAGTGAGGAGCAGGAAATATGCTTGATAGAGGGGTCGGAATTGCTAGTAAGGAGGACATCTGTCAAACGCATTTTGAAAGCTAAGGGAGCTGGGTTACCTTATGAGAGGTAGAAAAAGAGAAAGCCCTCCACTAAAGGTCTGTCTGAACACATCCTATTTGAAGCTTGCCTTCAAGCAATATTGAATAACCTATGATTTATCATCAGTCACCTTTAATAATCTGTATTTTAAAACAGAATTATATTTTATGTATTCCTTATTTGATTGATGATACTGGTTGTTGATAACCAATATTTGAACTTAATATTTAGAGTTTGTGCTGATTTTATTGCACCTGGAGCAAAGTTGTTTTACCTCTCTGCTTGACTAGTATTCTGCATTGAAATACATCCGTTGTCTTTAGTGGATGGTGAGCCCGGGGATTTTTTTTTTTAAAAAAAGAGCCTTTCCTGGCCCTCACAGGTATTTTTCCTGTTGCTACCCTGTAAGATTGTAAAGTGAATTTGTGGTCTTTGATTTGTTAACCATAAAACAACTCCCTGTCCTCTCCTTAATTTTAACAAGAGCGTGAGTTACTGACCCAACAAATGGCTTGTATCACTATGGCTTGGATAAACGCAGTGGATGTTCCAGTTTTGGAACGAAATCTGTATGATGGAAGTAGCAGCAAGCTCTGACGCAGTTTCTGTGCGATTGCAGGAAACGAGGTGATTGCTGTGGACTGGAAAGGGCTAAAAGATGTTGACCAGATCAATATGGACAGCACCAGCTCACTCCACGGCAGCAGCATCCACCGGCCGTCCACCGAGGTAAGGATCCATTCCATGTCCTCTTAAGAAGACAGAGAGTATCAGGATCAAGTTTGGAGATCATAAAGTGACAGAAGGCAGTGTGCTTCTTTGTTTGCATTAGAGAATGAGTCCCAGGCATAGTTAGTTTTATTCATTTTCTGCACAATTGAATTTTGAGTTGAAGCAGACTACTTGATTAGAGCCAAATGAGTTTGATTCCAGGTACATGAAACTTTGGGACATCTCAGATGTTCTCCATGAAGTGGGTATCTGGGACAGTTTCTAATCTAAACAATTTGCCCAATGGTCTGGATGTATGTTGGCAATACTGTGATATTCTCTATACTGTGAGCCAGACCATTATCTCCCCTCATGGGCGTCTCATGGGCTGAGCATGACAGGTGTGTGGGACCACCCACCTGTAATCATCTGATGTCGCAATGATGTTGGCTGCCCTGTTCTGCCTGCATGGATCTGAAAGAGCACTTTGCAGAGATAGCCACTTTCAAAGTGCCACTGGTGGCTGCCCAGTTGGCGGAGTGACAGGGCCTTTTCAGTGGTGCTTCCCCATTTGCAGAATGCCCTCCCTCATTATTGACTTTTGGAAGGAATTTAAAAACATTCCTGTTAACAGAGGCATGAGGTGGTTGAAAGCCACTGTTCCTGGCAACTCTGAGATCTCTAGTTGATAATGTTTGCAATGGTGTTTTTTTAAAGAATGCTTGCAACTGTTTTAGTTTTAGTTGTTGTTGCTGTTGTTGTGTTTTTAATGTTTTATTATGTTTTATAAATACCTTGTGGGGCACTTTATAAGACCTGGCAGAGACGTGTGCACAGCACTTCATATAGGGATTTTCAGGCATCACCTTTTGACTGAACCAGGTTATTACCTGCTCCATACCTGATGCCATAGACAACTGATGACAAGTTGGCATGACTTAGCCAGCATAATTAGGTCTGGAAATTGCCCACTCTTGGTATAGAGGCAGGGGTCCTGATAGCCAATTTTCAACAAAAAGAGGAAGAAGAAGAGTTTGGATTTGATATCCCGCCTTTCACTCCCTTTAAGGAGTCTCAAAGCGGCTAACATTCTCCTTTCCCTTCCTCCGCCACAACAAACACTCTGTGAGGTGAGTGGGGCTGAGAGACTTCAGAGAAGTGGGACTGGCCCAAGGTCACCCAGCAGCTGCGTGTGGAGGAGCGGAGACGCGAACCCGGTTCCCCAGATTACGAGTCTATCGCTCTTAACCACTACACCACACTGGCTTCTCAAGGAGAAGCTTCCTTGGATGGCTGCAGCAATGCAAAAGGATGCTACAGAATCTATAGCATATTCTTGCCTTGCTGTTGCCATACAGAGAATAATCTCCTCTTTTTGCTCTAAATTTGCTGTCAGATATCTGCCGTTTGATTACCAGGCAGTGGTTTCCGTAGACGGTGTTATTTTTGTTGTTTGGCAGCCGCTTCACCATCTGTAATTTTATGCATGTGAGTTATCTATGTAATAAGCTTCAGTGAATGCAATCTGATGAGACCTTTGGTCTTTTCAAAAGATGAATACTATTTTTATTCAGACAGGCCACTTTAGCTTTATGAATCTCTCACCATTGCAAAATGCAATGAGGTTGAGAGTTTCATTTCAGTACATCTCTGCTAAGCTGTAGGGGATGACTCCAGAAATCCCTCTCTTTGTGCGATGATGGTTGGTGTCAGTGAGTTACCAGGATGCCACCTAACCTGCTGGCACTAGAGTGGCTCAAGAGGGGACTCATTCGGTGCCATCTTGCTGATCTTGTGAACTTTCCATCTCATTGCCCATTGTTGGAGAGCAACTGCTGGACCAGACAGACCCTAGATGTGACCCAGCATAGGTACTGACTACTTTGACTGGCAGCATCTCCCAAAGTCTATGTTTAATATTCAAGGCTTATCTTTAGAATAACTAGCTAGACAAACTCCCTCCCTCAGCTAAGGAGATCTGTGCATATAAGCAGGCCTGTGAGCACACATCTACTGCCTGGATTTGGATAAATTGGATGTGCATTCAGAGGTGCACTGTGCATGAATTTGAATGGTGGGCACATTTCCGTGTGCTTTCAAATGTGCATCCTCATTCTCCTTTCCATGCAACTAGCTGTGCATTACCGTCATGTATATTCACGACGAGCTGGATTGTGCATAGGGTGTGTGTCACAGTTTTTGCCTGCGAGTTTGTAATTTGAAGAAAACGGGACAGAGCATGAAAGAGACTGAAGAGGGGAATTGAAGGGCTGAGCTGAGATGGGGAGGGAAGAGAAACAGTTCAGTCAGGGCAGGGCTGGTTAGCTTGTGGCTCTCTAGGTGCCGCAGGACTACAACTCTCATCAGACACAGCCAGCAAAACCAATCATTGGAGTTGATGGGAATTACATCCCAGCAGCCCCTGCAAGGCCACCCCTGAACTGGGGACAGAAGCATGTGAGAAACACTAAATTTTAATGAGTGTATAGCCAATGCAGAACATATATTTGCAGTGAAAGGGAATTCTGAAAGAAAGATGGCACAATAGAAAATGGAGGGCTAAAGAAAAGAACAAAAGGAAGACAGGGCTCATGAAGAGAAGATGGAAGCAGCAGAACCAAAGGAGCTTGAATGAATGTAGAAAAACAGGAAAAAATTGTGCAACATGCAGGGGAGCAGAAGAAAGCCTCTAGCCTCAAGGTACAGAGAGCTCCATGTTGTTGTATAAATCTATATGCACTTAATCATCCGTTACTGTTGTGAATAAGCTTTTAATCTTGCACATTCATCCCCTTTGAATGTGCATCTGCTGGTGTCAGAGATCTAGTGTTCAGCCATAAAAGACTGAAGGGGTTTGATCGCCATGGGATTCCTAATCCCAGAAGAGTTTTATATATATTTTCTGCATGTCTGTGGTTCTCTCTCCCTTTCTCCCAGCCCACTTCTGTTCTTCTCTTTGTCTCTTCATCTTTCTTATTCTTTATGTAGCACATGACGGCTGCACACGTACGGCTGTGGCCATCAGGAGCAAATTGGACAGGGATGCTCTTCCAAGCATGCAGCCTTAAAGTGAAGGAGTAACACCCTTTTTCAATAAGCGATTAAGTAGTAGGTTGTTCATAATAACCAGTAGGATCAGCTGGTAGAGGAAGTAATGTATGTTATATGCAGAGAGCTCACATGTGACGTTAACTTGGCCTCTTCTTTCTTCATAGCAAACACGGACAGATTTTTCCTGGGATGGCATTAACGTGAGTACTGTCCCCATTCCCTAAGACAGAGATTGGCCCTCTGGGAATTGCTCAACTACATCTCCCATCATCCTTGAGCATTGGCTGTGCTGACTAGGACTGATAGGAGCTTCAGTCGAACCACATCTGGAGGTCCTCAGCTTCCCCACTGTTGCCCTTAGAGATTTTCTTGCATAGACTCCATGTGTCTGTGTGGGAGCCTATTTTGCTACTGGTGGGTTTTGGATTATATCTCAAGATGGGTGTGTTGCTGTTTCCAGTCTGACCCATAGTGATGACATGGGTGCCTGCTGAACATCTAGGAACCGCATCAAATGAAAATTGGCCCTCAGCGGGCATGTGAATGGCCCGCCACCTCTCCCTGCAGTCATTCTAGTGAGGATTGGCACCTCCTTGCCACCCACTCCTGCTTTGCATTAGTTACCCAGAGGCAGGGAAGCAGCAGCAGAGATCTGTACTTTTGAATTAGGTGGATGGATAAATGAATATTTATTTTGCTAAACGTTTTAATTATGCTTTCCTGCGTTTAAGGATTTCGGTTATGGGGGCATCTCTGCGGCACACAAGCACTATAATTTGAAACCACAATTTGCCTACTTTTCTCTGTTCAGTAATAGAAGTAGTGATTTGCCTCATACATTTTAGTTTAACTCTTCATGTTTCACTCTTTCTAAACATAGGAGGCTCTCCCATTTATTTTGAAATTTTGTCACTCTCCTTTACTCAGTTTGGACGTCATGCCAGCTATGGTTTGCACTACTTATAGTTATATACTTATATGAAAGCCATGGGCGTCTCCTTCAGAAAGGCAAACACAGAGTTAAAACTATAGTTGCGTAGTGGTTAGAGTACTGCCCCGGGACTAGGGAGACCAAGATCCACTCTGCCATAACGCTCACTGGGTGACCTTGAGCCAGTCACTGTCTCTTGACCTAACCCCTGTAGGGTTCCTGTGAGGATAAAATGTGGTGTCACCTTGAGCTGATTTGAAGGGAAAGTGGGATACCAATGAAATAAATACATAAATAATCCTCACAGGAACCGTGCGCAGTAGATTTGACCAAGTGACTGGCCCAAACTCACACAGTGGCTAAATGTTGATCAGAATCCTTGTACACGGAACTTACATTCTTAGCTATCTTAGCTAATAGCTGCTGGTGAATCTACCCTCTGTGAATTTGTGCCTCTAACCCCTTTTAAAAACAACCCAAGCCAGATACAAATAGGATGTGGGCAGGAAATGCAAGTAAAGCTGAAATATACTCGGAGTCAAGAGTGGATTTCATGCTCTTTATTCAGCTTGTAGTGGCGAGGAGGAATGGAAGTTCCCCCAGAATGTCTGCCTTATATACTTTTTTTATACAATGGGCCCCACGTGATTGGCTAATTCCGGGATTCTCCTGTAGGCCAATCAGGTTGCGGATTCCCTTCCACCTGGAGCTGGATTTGGTGGCTCCTGTGGACCAATCCGACTGCTGCCTTTTGGATCCTATTCAACTCAGTACATAACAAAAGCTTTCCTTCATTTTTTTTTAATGAACAAATCCCTTCCATTTTTATACAAGAATAATAAATTCCTGCTGAAGTGAACTTTATTATGTTTGGCTTCTGTGAGGAGGAGGAGGAGGAGTTGGAGAAGGAGGACAACTTAAATTAGCTTTATTATGTTGGGCAGAGCCTGGAGTTGCAGAGCTGGGATGGCCTGGGGCTTATTGCCACATACACCTGTACACTTGCTCACCTAAGTTCAATAGTTGCAGACAGCTTTGCTGGATAGCATGGCGAACATCCTCAAGAATGGCCAATTCAGACACCTATCAGGCAAGGACATGGGTACAATGGCGTGAGTGAAGCATGCTGGCATGGCCTGAGACTCACCTGCCCGGTATGGCTCACCCTTGTGATTCATGTTTTACTCCCTCTTTTTCACAAAGAGATTTGTGCTTCTCTGAAGAGGCGCTAACCTTTCAACAATTACTTTGTACATCCCCTCCCCCCAGATCCAGAGGGGTAGCTGGATTAGTCACTTCCACAAAAGCTTCTGCCATAGAATACATTTGTCAAATCTTTTAAATTGCCGCAAGACTCTGGGCTGTTTTTTAACACAATGTTCTTCACCCCAGCCATTATTCTAGTCTTCTTCATTAGCAAAGCCTCTCTATTTAGGGAGGGAGGTGGAAATAGAGAGAGATTTTCTTTTGTACAGATCGACTGATTCACCATCAACATAGTGCTTAAGGTTCTGGAATAGTTTTGTTCAAGGGCAGGAAAGGAAAAGGTTCGATTTTTTTTTTACCTCAGCATCACATTCCCATGGAGACATCTCCAGGTGATAGAAATCCTTATATAGAAGGCTTTGACTACTCAGCAGAACTATACTATAAATGCAGCCCCACAACTTCAAGAATAAGAAGCATGAAAGCGACCATATAGATAAACACAACGCATCCCCTTTCAGGTTATCTCCTTTCCCTTTGTAACATTCAGTTCCACTTGCCCCATGGCCCATGCCAATTGCACTGAGTGTTGCCCCTCCAGTGATAGCCAATGTTTGGGGGGCAGAGGCAAGGAAACGAAGAGCACAGTGACGTCAGAATGTTAAGTAAGTTATGCCACATGTTGCTGAACTTAACACAGGGCTACAGTTTTCAGCAGCGGTCCTCTGTTTATTGTACTTTTAAAGCCCTGCTCTAAACATGCGGCAAACTGAAATAAAAAATAAGTGTGGCACCAGGGACACTGGCCTGGACACCTGCTTAGTTACATTTTTTAAAAAGACCTTTCTGACCTCCTTTCCTCAGCAATATCTTCATCCAGTCAGTATTAAACTTCTCCCATTCTTCTCCTTTCGCTCCAGTGCTGTGTATACAGAACAATCTTACTTTAGGGTTGTTGTCGTTGTTGCTGCTTGTTGTTATCTTCATCTTTTCATAAATACTTCACTTGAACAAATTTCTGGCCAAAAAAGCACACCCGACTAGTCATGAGATACATCTTAGCACACCAGGGCTGGCCCAAGACAGGAATATCCAAAATGGCATACACAATCCAATAATTCCCTCCCATGGGCAGTTCCTGACCAAGCCCCATGCAGGTTTTCAGTCTAGTTACTAATTTCCCCATCTTTATTTGTCCCTTCTCCTTTGGTTTCTTCTGCTTCCCAGTTCCTTGTGTTCTTAGAAGTCCAGACTGGAATGTCTCCTTCCCTCCCCCTCTTACCTTTTCATTCCTTTTACATGATCTCTCTTTGCAGCTCTCCATGGAAGACACAACCTCCATCCTCCCCAAGCTGAAGCGGAACTCCAATGCATATGGGATTGGAGCTCTGGCAAAGTCTTCCTTCTCTGGTGAGGATCTCAAACCTGTGGCTCTCAAGCCACCTATCTCACTTTTCACCAATCTTGGCTTTATCTTGTGCATTTATATGTATATGTATATCCCTTACTTTACACTGAACGACACATACCCTTTTTAAACCTGAAGTGACTTCATTACCCACTCAGATTCCAGGCTTGTGTGTCAATATACTCACCAGTTCCATTAAGACTTGCACTACTACTTCCCATGACAAATTTCCATTGTGGAACAAGTATGTCAAAATGTGTGAATAGTAGAACACCTGTCCCCACCTCAGAAAGACATTGTGACAACTCAAACGCCTTTAGTAGCGTATGGCTTAATTGCATTTCATATGCATGCATTAGCAAAAGAAATTGGATACAGGCCACCAAGGACCCATGGAGATTTGTGAAATGATTTGTTTGCACAAAATTTATCTCCAAAAATATCCAATTGCTTATATGTTGTCAACTAATGGAGAGTGCTTAAAACAGAGAGGGGGCTGCTTTATATTTGCTTATGTCTGCTTAATGTTATATAAAATCAGTAAACTTTTTTTAAAAAAGAAGGAAATTGACTAAAATTGTTTTGATGTGAATGATCTTTAGACTATGGGGAAGTTGAGGTTTTGTTTATTTGCTCATTAGTTGGTCTGAGTATTGCTTTGTTCACTATTTGAGTATTTTAATGGATTTTATATGAAATACTAATGTATTACTGTACTTTTCGCTCTATAACACGCACCAGACCATAACACGCACATAGTTTTTAGAGGAGGAAAACAAGAAAAAAAATATTCTAAGTGGGGAGGGAAGGAAAAGCACTGAAGGGACAAGGAGCATGCGTGGGGTGGGTGGAGAAGGATGCTGCTAATAATGAAGAAGAGGGGTATAAGAGGAGAAGGCTCCTCTCCTCTCCCACTTTGCTCCTTTAGGCATTCCCTCCATAACACACACAGACATTTCCCCTTACTTTCTAGGAGGACAAAAGTGTTATGGTGCAAAAAATACGGTATATAACTCCCCCCCCCCTCTTTCCCCCCTATGGTAATATGTGTGGTATACCTTTTTTCTCTTTTTTTGCTGTAAGTTGCTTGGAGATCCTTGGGTGACAAGCAACTAATAATGAAAATGGAATAAATATCAGTGATTACACTGTAGCCCCAATAACCAGATGCCCAGTCCATTTCCTCCTTTGCTATGATAAAAGACTACAGTGTCCATACTTTGTCAGATTAAAACATGGCAACTAAGTTCATTATGGGGCCCCACGTCTTATGACTTTTATGTGTTTCCTTACTTAGACCAGTATATAGATAGAGTTTTGGAAGCAGGTATGAAGGAGGAATGAGAGAACTGGGTGAAAATGAGCCCATTCTAGGTTGACGATCAATGTCTCTGGAGCAGTATAATAGCCCCTTTTTGTTTTCCTAATGTCTGGCGCCTTAGGGATATCCCGCACCATGAAGGATCACGTCACCAAGCCCACGGCCATGGGGTCGGGTCGCGTCGCACACATGATTGAGTGGCAAGGTTGGGGCAACGGCAACACCCAGCAGCAGCAGCACACCCACGAAACGGTGCGCAAGGATGCCGACGCTTACTCTGACCTGAGTGATGGGGAGAAGGAGGCCCGATTCCTTGCAGGTAGGCTGCTACTGTTTGGCCGTCCATCAGTGGATGTGGTGGAACAGGAGGGTATGGGAGTGGGAACAGTTCAACTGGACAGGATTGGTTGAGCCATTTCTCTGAATGCATCTTCTCTCTGGATTGCATAAACCTTAACCCACTTGATGTCGTGGGTGCAGGGGAAACTTAGAAGGAATGACCTTTTGATCCCTTCCAGCTTTCTGGGAGCAAAGTGGAAATAGCCCAAGAGGCATTTCAAAGGAGAACACACATGCTGAGGAAATTGTTGTTGTTGTTAATTAATATACTGCCCTTCCTCAACAGATCTCAGGGAGGTTTACAGAATAAAATAAAAACAAGTAAATAATTAAACCAAAACGGCAAAGCAGTAACTCTTCTCACAGACACTTTAAAAAGGCTATAGGATATTAATCAGCCACAGACCTGATTGAAGAGGAACATTTTCGCCTGGCATCTAAAAAATATAATGAAGGTGTCAGGAAAGACTCAGTGCACTTATTGGGCCGGATTCAACTCACCATCCTCACCAGCGAAAGCTTGCATGAGGACCGCCACTAACTCAAAAGGGCTCCCCCACCTCCTGTGCCCACGGTATTGACTTACGGGGTTAGGAGAGCCCCCTAGGGGGGAAGGAGAGGGGAGATTGTTTCACCAAGCAAGCCAAAATGCTTGTGCTGATGGAACGATCTACTTAGTGCTATGCTGAATTCCTCTGGTTATCTGGCTGTGAGATACAACGGGCACTTCCCAGTCCCATTCCATATTGCTGGCCTGCCACTGGTGGCGGGGTGGGGGGAGAGGGCGGGGTTAGGGAAATTCTCCGTGTAATGACATGAAGACATGGGGTAAGTATACTATGCACTACAGAGCAGGGAGGAGGAAGCTGGGCACAGGGCTGCCGTTTGCCACTCCCTTCCCTGCGTTCCCTATTAAGGTTCAGTTGCAACAGGATGCTTACAAGGGTTACATTTTGTCCACGGCCCTTTGCAGACATGCTTATGAGAATTAGTGGGACCAGGGTAATGGCAGCTATTCTGGATTGGGGTTCTGAACCCTTCAGAAAACCAAATCCTGATACTTGGGTTGGGAGCAGTGGCGTAGCGTGGGTTGTCAGCACCCGGGGCAAGGCACGTAATTTGTGCCCCCTAACCCGTGGATTTGCTCCCCCTAACCCTAATCCCCAGATGTTGCGCCCGGTGCGGCCGGCCCCCCCTGCACCCCCCACGCTACGCCACTGGTTGGGAGCCTGGGCAATTGCACGGAAGATCAGGCTACTCCATATTGCTAAGTTAGGATCCCAGCACAGAGTTTCTCAGGAACTGGCATGGGCAATGGGACCCAAGAGGCAGGATCTGCGGCTATTGGCTGGGGGAGAAGAATGGGGCAATTCCATGTACCACTATCCTTCTCTCTTCTCTGCTCAACACAGGGGTGATGGAGCAGTTTGCTATCTCAGAAGCCACCCTCATGGCCTGGTCTTCCATGGATGGCGAGGATGTGAGCGTCAATTCTAACCAGGAGAACCAAGCTGGCAACTACAACGAGAACTACCAGGAGATGATGGAGAACCAGGGTGAGCATTGGCTTTTCCACCTGGATTTGGTTGAAGTGAGCACAGGTCCACAGGGAATTATTCAGCAAAGCCAATTGGCGTAGGCAGCTTGACTTTTCCTGGGCTAAGGCTACATTGCATTTTTTGGGGTGGGGAGGGAGAAGCCTTCATTACCCAAACCTTCCCACTGTTGACGTTTTCCTTTCTCAGTTCCTTTTAGGACATCCATCTGCCCCATTCTAGCCATTGCTAGTATAGTATCATAGCTGAGAAGGGTGAACTGTGCTCTCAACATCAGCAGTGAGCATAATAGGTGGTCTTAAGGAAGCTGCTCTCCTCCTTCAGGCACACAACCCTCCCTGTCCCCATCTGAAATTCAGGGTGGGTGGGGGTTAATGATAAGGACCCACATTATATGGATATTGTGAGAATTGTTGAAATATGCATGCACACGAAAGCTCATACCAATAGCTAACTTAGTTCGTCTCTAAGGTGCTACTGGAAGGAATTTTTTTATTTTGTTTTAGCAATAAGCATTCTGAGATAATTCTGATAAAATAACAGAAGCCTTCTCCACAATAACTCAAGGCAAGTCTTTCATTGAAGCTGCCCCTGTTCTGTAGAACTACATCCCCTCTGGAGATACAATAGACCAGTCATTCCTAATTGGCGGTCTACGGACCCCACGGGGTCTGCACTGCCTTTCATATCACTAAAACTATGGTAGAGATACCAAAATTTTCAAAAGTACAGGGCCCATGGCTAGGCTTTTGAAAAACCGGGAGTCTGCAGTACTTAGCAAATTGGGAGCCACTGTGGTCCCTCTCTAGACTTCCCAGAAGGCACTTTTGTTTCCACAAGGTTTTCCACCAGAGTGAACAGGCCTCTGTGCCTTATGTGTTTATTCTGTACTGTTTTAAAACTTGCATTTAATTTGCTTATTTTGCAGCATTTCGAAAGCTGCTTTTAGTTGTTTTTTACGTAAAGCACCTTGAGATTCAAGTGGATGGTGATTTGTATATTAATAACGTATCTAAATACTAAAGCACTAAATAAATTCTAGATGTCTGTTTATTTCTATATTTCTATATTTCTATATTTCTATATTTCTATATTTCTATATTTCTATATTTCTATATTTCTATATTTCTATATTTCTATATTTCTATATTTCTATTTGTAAACCTCTTTCCCCCAACCCTTTCTGGGATCTGTGGGTCTCAATCCTCTCACTGAGGGGAATTTTGGCCTAATCTTGTGGAAGGGGACTGTCTTGGGCATTTGGGGAGGCCCCTCACCCATTTTAAAACCCTTTAAAGAGGCATGGTAGCCTCCCCAGAAAAAAAGAGCTCTGTATAAGAGTTAGAAGGTTAATTTAAAAAATGGTGGAAGGGTAGAGCTAACACATTTGTTCCCATTCCTCACACCCACACCCTGGGTGTTTTATTAACCCTATTTGTAACGTCCGGAGATGGCTGGACTCTAATTTCCTTTCTTCCATTTTTTAATTTTGTTTCTCTCTCCCCCTCCCCCACTCTTCCCTTCCCTGCAGAGCACCTGGCCCAGGCACAGTATGACAGCTGGCCTCACTCCTACGTCTCGCAAGGCATGTACTGCTTGGGTTCCTCTGACGCCTGGGAGACCAGCGACCAGTCACTCATTGCGTCCCCAGCGACCGGCTCCTATCAGGGCCAGAACTTTGAAGAGTCCCAGCCCAGCTTGCAGGAAAGCATTCTGATCCAGAACAACCTTATCCAGCAGCATCAGTTGTTGCAGCTACAGCAGCAGCAACAGCAACAGCAACTACAACAACAGCAACTACAACAACAGCAGCAGCAGCAGCAGCAACAACAACAGCCACAGCAGCAGCAGCAGCAGCAGCAACAACTGCTTTCTAATACCAGCCTTGTGGATGTATGGCCTGCTCAGACAGTTCCTAGTGGCGGCGGCAGCAACACAGATTCCAGCACCTTTGTGGGAATCCACACAGAGGAGGAGGAAGGAAACCCCTTGCTGGAGAAGGCTCCCTTACTGAACAAGAAGCCCTCGCCCGAGGAGGACGATGCTGTCTGCCGGGACCTGGAGTCCCTGTCCCCCCGCGAGGAGCCGGAGCCTGCTGCCCTCAGCCGCAAGGTCTCCGACGTCACCTCGTCCGGGGTGCAGTCTTTTGACGAAGAGGAAGGTGAAGCCAACAACTGATGCTGCCATGGAGGAAGCCTTTGCTCTTATGCATGGGAAACACACGGGTGGGGTGGGGGAAAGTGATAGGGAAACCCCCTCTCCAGCTCCTGAAGTCCCCAAGCGCACGAGCACACTTGTTTGTTTGTTTTTAAGTTTCACGGCAAGGTAAGCCGAGGACCAAAAGTGCTGGGCAATGCTAAGTCTCCCCCACCGACCCGCCCCCTTCCTCCTGCACACGTTGGGCTGAGCCTTCAAGACCTACTGCCTTGGACACCCAAACACAGAGAGCTCAGGGAATGCAAGACGGTGGCCTCCACTGGCTGTGTGGTGGATACAAGTTGTGCTTTTAGCAGAGATGTGGGTTTTTTTGAGGGGAGGCACACATTCGTACTTAATTCAGCGTCACAGAAGATGCTGCTACGATCTGCTTTGGCTCTTGGGACTGGAGGGTCATTGAGGATACAGGCAAGAGTTTCAAACGGTGGCATCATGGAGAAGGAACAGCGAGGGCATGTGGCTTTGTAGACAAAAATGTACCGCAGCAAAATTTGCAGCCCCAGGGCCCGTCCTAAAGTGAGGTGCTGCTTGGAGAGGCACTCTGGACTTGGGTCCGAGAAGAGAGTGATGTGTGGAGAGAGTGACTCTGTGGATGTGCAGGCCAAGCACCAGAATGAGGCTCTGTGGGTACCAACTATCCTTTGATGTGGACAGAGCTGCTCTATGAGTCCAGCCCAAACCTCATTCTCCAGCCCGTGTGCGTTGTTGGCCTCTGCAGAAACCTTCCTTATTAACCCCCGTTACCTCTGCCTGCCTACCTGGGAGCTGGAGAGAGGGGTTTCTCCCCCTATTTCATATTGGATACTGCATGCAGGGGAGGGGGAGGGGGAGGGTGGGTCATCTGCCAGTTTTCTATTTTACGCAGCCATGGAGTCCTCTCCTTCCAGCAGTCAGCAGGTGCAGAAACCAAGGGAAGCAAGCATGCGCGGCTTCAGCACCACCCTTTCCCAGTTTCTGTTAGAACTTTTGTCGCTGTTCCCCTCTCCCCAATCTTTTTGTATTTCCAAGTATCAGTTTTTGAAGCAGAAGCTAACAGAGAGGGAATAGCCTGGTGCCACTTAGCGTGAGGTCATATTCCTTTCCTAGCACCACCAGATCTTCTGTAGTGCCAAAATACTGATGAAGCAGAGACTGGGAAAAGGGCGATTTTCCTCTTTCCGTTGAAATCTCTCTGTCTCCTTTTTACGTTGACAATGTAAATATTTCTCAGGCTTCATCTTGATTAGGAACAAAGAAAGGGTGAGTTGGGGGTTCTTAAGTTTTGCAGGGCATTTATTTATTTTTGACTGGGAGTGATTTTGTGAATGAGAAGTCATGGCTTATAGGACATACTTTTTAATCTGAAGTCCATCCTCAATTGCTGCTTTGCTGCAAAAGACAAGAGGGGTAGTGTTTTATCAGCATAAAAAACACATTTTTATCCTCCTGCAAGTCTCCAGAAAATTATTTTTAAAAAATGGAAGAAAAGGATGGAGTGAACAGTTACATTTTGCTGGGCAAAACCACACGTTTGTTATTGAAGCGGGGGAAGCTTATTTCTGATGAGGAAAGTCTTGCCAAAGGTGACTGTAGGTTTATGTGATGAAGGGAATCCTTCAGGAAACAGCCCTGTCTCTGCTCCTCTCCAAGCCTGACCTGTTCTGAGGCTTGCCGCTAATTACTTTCGGCAGACTACCGGTTGCAAGACCGAGGAGTGAACCAAGACGGAGGAGTGCTTTGCTTACCCATCTGGGGCGCTTTGTGCAGATAAAGAAGATGAGTGTTCAGCCCAGAACACTCTGGTTTGCATCCAGAAGTTGTGAACAGAAGGTGAACAGGACACTGTTATTCATGCACTTTTGATGGAGAGACTAGTGGGAGGTTTTTCACTTCATGGATCTCAAAAGCTAAGAGGGCCCAGTCTTCCCTCTCCACTGCACTTTCCTTGAAAAAGCCTTCACGACCACGGACACGTGCTCAGGCAGAAGCAAGCGCAGCAGATGCATGAATGAGAAGCCTCTTGGCAACCCTTCCCCACCCTTCTCTCCTTTCCCTTCCTCTTCCTGGCTCCTCCAGTGGAGAGGCGGCTCGGATTCTGAGCTCTGGGGAATCCACCTCTCTCTTTTAAAAATATGTTTACATGCTACAGTGCCAACCTCTGAGGGCTAAAGAGGATTGGATACAGCACTGCTCTGAATATGAGGGCGAACCCTCGTGTTCCTGCATTTATCTTAATTGCTGCGTTCTGGCTGGCTGTCAGTTTTTATTCGGGGGGAGGGATTCTGCTGGTGATGATGTAGAAGCAAGAAAGTGCAGAGCGCAACTTCTCTGCAAGTGAAGAATGGATGAAATTCCAGTTGCCCCAACATTTTAGAGCCTTCAGGTTCTCCAGAATGCTTTGAGAGGTCCTCAGTGTTGGGGTTGGGGTGGGGGCAGTGAGTCAGGCAGCCTGCTACTTCTTTCCTCCAAACCATTATTGCTCCATGTGCCTATCCGGGACCAGGACTCAACCTGGATGTTTACGGTAATTCTGTTTCAATGTAAATGTATCCTGCTGTCATCTTGGCACTCACCGGACTCGAGACAAGTGGTTCATCTTGTCCAAACCCGTTCTTTTATTGTCTGTCTTTTTTAAAAAACAAAAATGCAAGCAACTTGTGTGCATTTGGTAATATTACGTGACACTAATGTTTTGGGAGACGTATATTTCTTTTTTTCCTCTGTCTGAGATGTGGTGCATAAAGAGAGCAGCTTTCCACACCCTTGGGTCTCCCAGATGATGTTGGGCTACAACATCTGTTGTCTTTTAACCAGCATGGCCAGTGGCTAGAGATAACGTGGGTTGTAGTCCGAGTGCGCTAACTCTAGGGGGCGGAGGTGTCGCTCAGCCCCTTGAATATTGAGGGAGGAGGCTGAATCGCTGAGCTGAGCGTGGCACAGCATCAAAAGCAGGCTCCTCCAGAGTTTGAGAGAGGAGGAGCTGCAGCCATTGAAGCTGTGCGGAGTTAGGCAAGGCGTGACATCACAAGCATGCGACACGTGAGTGATGTCACAAATGTGACGCGTCGCTGGGGGCCCCCAATCTTCAGCCACAAGCGGCGCCTCTGTTGTAGTCTAACAACATATGGGGACAAAAGGTTTGGGAAGGCTGCTATGGAGGGGCACATGTCTTGGCATCTAGCAAAGAAACAACAGGAGAAAGAGAAGGAGGCTAATTTTGTGTTTTGGGGGAACCATGCTGAACATTTCTGTAGAGTGGAATAGAGAATCACAACTCTGCTGTAGCATTCTACAGCCTGCCACTAGAAAGTCCTACTAAAAAAACAGAGACTCCATTCTCTATTAAACTGTACAATTCCTGGAGAAGTTTTCTAAATAAACATTATTTCAGGACCATTCAACTCAATTTTAACTTATTTTTTAAATAAGGGGGTCTTCCCTTGCCATTCTGAAATTCTTCTGACATTTAAGGCAGTGTGTGTATGTTTCTAACTCTGTCCTCAACCCACTACCGAAATCTTGCTTGGCTAGCAAGAATTCTCTCTCCCCCCCCCCCCCCATTTTATACTTGGCCTTAGATTAGAAGAATTCTTAAACTTCAGCCCTTTGTTGATGTAGCCTTCCAGGCTCTCAAGAGGTAAGGGACTTGGTTTGTTGAGCCAAATTCAGAGAGAATAGTCAGCAAAAGCACTTGTGGCCCCCTAAAGATTAAGCCACGCGTCTCGTGGCAGCAGCTGAGGGCAGTTCAAAAGCAATTCCTGACGGATCGGATCGTCATTAGCAGCAGATGTCCTGAAGGAGCTGTTAAGATAAACCGGGACTCCATGTGGCGAGGTTAGATCGGTGTCCTCAAACGTAAGTAAGCCGCAGTAAAGTGGTAGGTAGAAAAATTGCTGTCAGCACTATCAGAGAAGCAGCAGATAGGAGAGCTTAATGAACCCCCCCCCCTCCGCCACTCCACCACCTCCCCTCAGGATGTTTTCTCCATTACCTCAATTTATTTCTGAACATGAAGCATTGCTGAGAAAAAAGCAGCTGGGGCAGGGGCAGAGTTTTGCAAGGAGAAAGTGGCAGCACTTGTGTCCCTGTGTTTGAAGCCCTCCCCCCCCCCAGCCTGATGTTCAGTTTTTGTAGAAAGCTCAACAAGGGAGAAAAACGGAAGCTTTGCTTGTTTGGAAAAGCAACCATCTAGGTCGAAGGGTGCCATGTTTCTTGACTCTCACTGATTATAAATTAATATCTGCATGTGCAGTAATGGGTCCCCCCCTCCCTCCTGTATTTTGCTATGGTACCTGAGTAATGTACATGCAGCACATCTGAACTGCGCATGCATTTGTTTATTTTTAGTTGCTTGGTCTCTCCAAATACACATGAGCAGTGAAGAGGATCTGGTCTCCAAGGCCAGCTTGGAAACCACACAGTTCAAATATATGGCCCATGGCAAATGTATTTTGTACTCCCATATTGCTTATGTAAATTGATCAGCAGTGGGCTTTAAGCAGTGGATGTTAAACACGATGAGTGAATGGTCTTTGGTTTGTAGAGTAACAACAGTAGAATTAACCATTGTGTGCTCATGCACAAGACGTTGTTACAAGGTGCCTGGAGGCTTATGCACAAAATTACTGATTTATATCCCTTTTCCACATAGAGGGACTATCTTTGAAATAATTAGAAATAGCCAGTTGTTAATGAGGTGAAATCTGGCTCTGCATTTTCATGGCACGGCTGTTTGGTTCCAGCCCATTAGAAGCCTTTAAAAAATATTCTGCCGCTTAGTCCCTTCGTAGGAATGCAGAAGTACCATTCAGCAGAGCCTAGAAAGCAAAGACTAGCATATCTGTATGACTACATAGTCCACTCTGTTGCAATATCATAATGCTCACTTGGGCACATAGGCTATATAGTTTTATTTCAATTTTTTACTTCAGTTTTAGAAAATGTGCTTGAATGGGTAGTGAAAGCACTGCCAGAGCATTGTGGAAGGGTAGCTTCATAAAATGTCTGTTGTTGAGAGCCCTGGTGCCTTCAGAGTTTGGGGCCCCAGGTTAGAGACCTATGGTTCTTCCTCCCCCCACTCCCAGCCATGAACCTCATCTCACCATCCGCATTGCTGGAAGAGCAGTAGAACAGACCAGGAGTGGAGCATTGGTTCCAGATCACACCAAGCCTCTTGTGGGCTCTTAAAGCAGCCACAGATAATCAGGCACCTATCTAGCCTTGCTGGGTGCTGGCACTGGGCATAGTAAACTAAGAAATTTAGGAATAAATTCCTTTTTAAAAAAGAACCAATTTCTGTCCTTGAAGCCCGAGGGTCAAATTAAAGGTGATGTTTCTTTAGGTTCCTTGAATTTGATGAGGCTGCTGCTGGGAGAGGTACCGTATTTTTCACCCCATAGGGCGCACCTAGGGTTTTTTTTGGGGGGGGGAATAAAGAAAAAAAATTTATTTCCCCCCAGACGTGGGGCTGGGGCGGGGGAAGCCCGAGCTTCCCCCGACCCCAGCCCTCAGAACAGGCTGCTATCCGCAACCCTTGGGAGACCGACGCGACTTCGCGCCGGGCTCCCTAGGGTTGCGGAGAGCTTCCTGAAGCCTGCATTCACCCCATAGGACGCACACACATTTCCCCTTCATTTTTGGAGGGGGAAAAGTGCGTCCTATAGGGCGAAAAATACGGTACTTAGCCTTTCAAACTGACCCAGCTCTGAGGGGGAAAATATGCCGAGTCTTATCCCTTGTGAGGAGAGAAGCAGATGGGTGGAGTGTTTGTTTTTTTAGAAAACTAGCAGCCTGCAGAGAAAGGGTTAAGTCAACTCCCTCCACCCTATAGCTCAAATAAAAATTTGGACCGCTCTGCAGCTGCACTAAAGGAAATAAACAAGACGAAGGTATTTTATTATGCCTCCTTCATCAAACCTAGTTTAGGCCTGAGTGCAATGCATCCATCATTCATGATTCTCCATTTCTCATCTGGTAGCGTGTTGTTCAGGCAGCACCTGCTGTCTCTGCTTTCTTCCTTAGTAAGGCATGCAGTTAAACCAACATAGTCATACATCCTGCTACCAATGGGCGGGCACAGCCAAGGCGGCTTGAAAACCTTAGGAATTCTACTTCGGTTTGTAGAATATGTAAGACTTTCCCCAAGCGCTCAGAATAATTCATGTACAACCTCTGCTTTGTAAGACTTCAACAAATTATCTAGGTAGCTTGCGTAAGGTGACTTTCACGGTTAGAATACCAAGTAGCCAAAGTGCATAAGGAATTCATACCTTAGTATAGGCAGCATACAGCAGAGTTGAAATCAAATTAGAAGAAAAATACAACAAAAGACTGGAAAAAACAAAAACAGAATTGGCTTGAAGCTAGAATGGCATTAAGGCAGGCGCCAGGCAAGGAGAACATTTTCACCGCCATCATGACAAAGTGTGTCTTGGCCTCATTTCATCACTGGAGCAGATGATGCTGGGGTGATAGCAGCTCACCCAAATGCTGTTGAACATAGAAAGCAGAGTCATACCGTTGGTGCATTTTACTCCGTATCGTCTGCACTCACAGTGGCTCTCTCAAGATTGCATCCCCGCCCTACTTGGCGATGCTCAAAATGGAACATGGGGCCTTCTACCTCCTAAGCTATGGCCCGCCCCAGGATTTCATGGCAGAGATACTTGAAGCCAGAGCTTCCCAAATTGCAGCACATTCTCTTAACCAGTACATAGCACTAGTTTCTTTGACAGCTTGCCCTCAGGTAAAGCAGACTGAGGCCGTGGTAATTTCCATGTCTGATTGACGAGCTCGGAAATGGAATGGCTTAGACAGAGAGATTTCAGGCTAAGATGTGTGGCTTCAGTTTCAGGGTGTTTGGCAGGATAGTCTGGGTTTAATAGGCTTTGATAACCCTGTTCAGGCGTTCACCCCACACGTGGGTCAAATTACAGGGGGAGCAGAGGGGCCCTTGTTGGCCCTGCTGCCTTCTGCCATGTTTGTGTTGCTCCACTTCCCCTCAGTAAGCTAGAGAGGTGACTTCAATGACAGGGAGCCTGCCCTAGTCATGTTGCTTTCTGTGTGTGTGGCATAAATGCCCCAACAGAGGGCTTTGTTAGCTGGTTGAGTGGCTCTGAGCACATGCAGGTGCTGCGATTCTGTGTTTCCTTTCTTGATCCAGCTCACAGGGCTGCATGTATTTAGTCTCAAGGGGCCCCTGACCATTAGGTCCAGTCATGACCGACTCAGGGGTTGCGGCGCTCATCTCGCTTTATGGGCCGAGGGAGCCAGTGTACAGCTTCCGGGTCATGTGGCCAGCATGACTAACCAGAGCAGCACATGGAAACGCCATTTACCTTCTTGCCGGAGTGGTACCTATTTATCTACTTGCACTTTGACGTGCTTTCAAACTGCTAGGTTGGCAGGAGCAGGGACCGAGCAACGGGAGCTCACCCCGTCGTGGGAATTCGAACCGCCAACCTTCTGATCGGCAAGTCCTAGGCTCTGTGGTTTAACCCACAGCGCCACACGCGTCCCCATTTAGTCTCAAACACAGTGCCCAAAGGGGAGGGAGGGCTAAAATGACTCCACCTCTTTTCAGCGGACATATTCAAGTTTGGCCTGATCTGAAATGAAACCATCCCACTTCCACTGCCGGCACTGTTCATCCAGCAGTTGCTAATGATGCTCTTCAGAAGTTTTTCCCAAACTTGGGTCTCCAGCTGTTGTTGGACTACAACTCCCACAAGCCCCAGCTAGCAGGACCAGTGTTCAGGGATAATGGGAATTGTAGTCCAAAAACAGCGAGAGGCCCAAGTTTGGGAAACGCTGGTATTCAGGACGGAGAGGGTGGCATCTTTGTTTATTTCCCCCTTATCAAACAGCTGATCAGGGTGGTTTCTGGGAAGCTTTTCTACACAAGTTCCATCAAAATGAGCCAGTGCATAATGGATCCTCTTCATGTCAATGGAACTTGTCTGAACATTGGTCTGAAAGCACATGAAGCCACCTCCTTGTTGAGGCTAAACAGGTCTGGGTCTGAGCAATGCCAGGATGCCAGGCTATCTGGGAATCACAAATATAATGCCTTGTGTTCAGTGATGAACACAAGAAAGATGGGATATAGATGTAAGAAAAGAAATAAATAAGATACGTTAGTGGGAGGGTGTCATTTGGTTTTTTTTCCAACGCAGTCCTATCTTAGACTGGCCTAGAGTGAAAATAATTTTCCGTAGTTGTTGGACAGCCTCTAAAGCAAGGAGTGTTGTACAACCAGCCATTGTGGCCCATAAACCAGTGTGTTGTGGAAGGGAAAGTTGGACATTGGCTAGTGCCTCTGTTTACCATCCTTTCTCTGGTTACTTTGATAAGATTGAAGTCTGAGTCTCGGGTAGCCAAGTCGTGGCTGAGCTGGTGCCCATATTTTAGGGTTTTGTGGTCATGTAACAAATAGGTGGTAAGGCAGCAGATGGAGGTAGGTGATTTGGTTGCAAAAGGAGTGAAATTCTGTGGCCGTTTCCCCCCTGAATGTCACCTTTCCATGCATCAAATCAGCTCTGGCACCAGAGGTTTTGCTGCAGCCTTGCTCTGGGTCTTCCTTTAATTTCATATGCAGGAGAGAGGGATACTTATTCTGGAACATCCACTTACCCAAGACCTTATTTCTGTTTTCTAAAAAAAAGCATGAAATGCTTAGGAGAAGTTTTTATTGTATCTATACAAGGAAAGAGCTCTTTATTTCATGGTGGCACAACCCTTGTAAGCAAGCTGAGACCAATTTATATAAAAGCCATGGGAGTGGGAAAAGATTGAAGCGAGAAGGAAACAGGCAAGTATTTCTACCCT
This sequence comes from Podarcis vaucheri, assembly GCF_965113315.1. Lineage (NCBI taxonomy): Eukaryota > Metazoa > Chordata > Lepidosauria > Squamata > Lacertidae > Podarcis > Podarcis vaucheri. Next base: position 33,232,865 of record NC_138755.1, on the reverse strand, counting down.
CTCGTCCCAAAACCGGTTTCCCTCCAGCTGTTTTCTCCTTGCAATGCTTGCATGGTCTGAAGACCCTGCAGGGAGTGACATGGCAGAGTAAAACGGGGGGGGAGAGAGAGAGAGAGAGAGAGAGAGAAAGAAAGAAAGAAAGAAAGAAAGAAAGAAAGAAAGAAAGAAAGAAAGAAAGAAAGAAAGAAAAGCACTGGAAGTGTTTAATCCACTCTGTTCTGAATGCTCATCCAGACAAAATAGAGTACTAGGTGTGAGGGTGAAGGGTTCTAACTTAGATTTTCCCCCAACATAGGTTTTCCATGTGCAAGGAAGTTTTTGTATGTAAGAGCGTTCAGTCGCGTGGACCCCCAGTTGCAGCCTGAAGTGGTACAGTCCATATGCAGAGTTATCACTTCAGGGCTAAAAAGAAAGAAAAAGGGCTTCCGTGTTTTCTGAAATGGGTTCCACTTTCTTTCCACACGTTCCAGGCCAGGCTTACCCGAACCCTTTTTCCGCAGGCATCTCTTCAGATCCAGAATGCCTCTTCCTTAAAGTCTACAACCGCCTATGTCTGGGTTTTGTCCAAAAGTCCATTTGAGCAACCTTTGCTCCGATTCCTTCTGTTGTTTCCAGAAACCATGCTATATGTGAGACAGAAACAATTTTGTGAATATAAGCTACTATCCTTTAATATTTATCTGGTTCATTTGGTGCTGTGCATGAAGTGGTGGAATCCTTGGGGTCCTCCCAGCTACAAAATGAGCCTCAAAAATAATTTTGCAATGAGCAAATTCTTTTTTTTTTAAACAGCTATTTTCAGGGGTGGGCTGGGGGGGTACTACAGATTATAGGGGTTGTGTGCAAGGGAGCAATGGGGACTGATCTATTAAAGCACGTTTAAAAGTTACCAAAGGTTGGGGGCTTAAGTTTGGGTGGTTTTTTAAATATATATATATATATATATGAATTGCATCAGGAGATTACGAGGAGAGGGGCAGCTCTAAGTCCTTTTCCTGCTCTGAATTTCTGAACAAGGGGTGAAGCGTAGAATCTTCCCATCCTTTACGGATGACATTTATTGAGGTCTGTGACTTTTCAGGGAGAAAGGAGGGTAATAGGGAAGAGCAGGACAAGACGTGGGTCTACAGTTGTAACCCTCTCACCACTACCGACACCCCTTCTGTCTAGGGGAGGGGGAAGCCCCCTACCAGACAAGCAAACATACAACAAACAAAAAACAGATTTGCCTTTGGTCTTCCAGCTCCAAAATGTCTTTGCTTGAAACTTTTTTGCTGGTTATTCTGCGCATGTTTTGATAATGTGACTTATGAGAATTATATCTTCTATAAATATATATATATATATACCATATATATAAATATATATATGTAACTATACAAATAGATATAAAAACTATATGGCGACCATGCCTGGTTGTGGTTCACACCCACTGAGGATGAGGGAACATGGCCTGGAAGGGCATGTATGAACCTCGTGAAGTTATTATTAAACAGCACATGGTTTTGCCATTGTGGTTGGTGGAAGTGTGTTTTATTTCCGTGCGGGAGGTCTTACCAGATGCACTGTGCGTATTCTGAAAGGGAGGTGGCAGGTGTGGCGATCACACAGGGTCCCTGGACGTTTCACCGTCTGTTGATCCCTGTGCCACCACTTTATTTCTCGCTGCCACCACCCAGGCCCTATCTGGTACAGTACTGAGTCCAGTCAGGGTTAAATTGGAACATAAACTTCTGTTTATTTATTGCAGTTTAACAAGCGTGTGGTTTCATAAACAGTATCGGTCAATTACAAACATGGGGTGCCTATCCAGACATATAACTTCCATTCCCTGCTCTCACTAAACAACCTCTCTGATATTTACCGTATTTTTTGCTCTATAAGACTCACTTTTTCCCTCCTAAAAAGGGGAAATGTGTGTGCGTCTTATAGGGTGAATGCAGGCTGCGCAGCTATCCCAGAAGCCAGAACAGCAAGAGGGATTGCTGCTTTCATTGCGCAGCGATCCCTCTTGTTGTTCTGGCTTCTGAGATTCAGAATGTTATTTTCTTGTTTTCCTCCTCCAAAAACTAGGTGCGTCTTGTGGTCTGGTGCGTCTTATAGAGTGAAAAATACGGTGCTTGTCTTCCTAGCCCCTAACTATTCCTGACTCAGCTTATTTCTCTACACTAACTCAACCTACCCACAAACTCTATCCCAATTCACTCCCACTCCAACCAACCTCCCAACTTCCAACAAACTCCTCAATGAACTCCTCCTCCGCCCCTCCCAGAGCTGGTTTTATAGTCCCTCTGACTCCACCCCCCTGGGTCCTGATTGGGTAGCCTGTTTAACTATTTCACCTCCATCACTCTCATATGTTAACGTCACAGCGGGGAGCAGGAGAAAAGGATGGGAAAATGTGGCTGGGCTGAAAAAGCACCAACGATATAAAACCCACCCACCCACACTTCCACAAAATGTCTCGTTTTGTGTAGACAAAGTATTGCTTTTCTCCACCGAGTTAGAAAAAGGGCACTGTGGTATTCCCAGTTCATGTCTGGCACGTATTACTACCTTTTTGACTTGCAGAACACTGGCCATCTCTAGGTCACCGAATGGCGGCAAACGCCACCCAAAACGGCAGCCATGTTTCTCCCCTCCTCCATAAGGTCTGTAGAACTTGCCTTAGTTCATGTCACAATTTCACACATTTCCCCGCCAGTAGAGCGGGGAATCCCAGGGTTGTGGGTTCAAGCCCCGCGTTCGGTGAAAGAGTCCTCCATTGCGAGGGGTTGGGCTAGATGACCCTCGTGGCCCCATCCAACTCTATGATTCTATGAAAAGCCCATTATGGGGTTGGGGGTGGTGGGAAAGATAGCAAGGACATAATGATGGCATAACCAGAGGTAGCGCCCACTATATGGAGGGGGAACGGGCTGGGAAATGGACTCACGGTTGCGATTCCTGACAGCGAGTGCATCCACAGCAGCTATTCCAATTCCTGATGCCCTCCAGCTGCTAGAGACTACAAATCCCATCAGCACCAGGTCGGGAAAGGTTGGTTTATAGTGATGATGTTTTGGGGGCTTAGGTTGTGTCTTTGCATTGGCCGAGCTCCCAAGCAGCTAAAAGACGTAGTATATTTAGCCAGACGACGCAGTGTATACTTTAAAATAAGACAAAGTTTAATGTTCCTGTTCTTTACATACATTGTTAGACATTAGGATTTTCATTTTTGGGCTCCCCCTTCTATCAATGGCGATGATGCTCAGACCTGATACTAATGAAAGGTAATAGGACCTGTTGCCAGAATACAGCCTTTTTGACAGTGGAGAACCTGGCCTGGCCCAACGAGCCTTGTAACTTCCTTGCCCTGGCCCCTCCCCGGCCTCAGAATGACATTCCATTACAGTCACATTATATATGAAACACTGGGGATGGGGGGATCGTTCCATGAAAGAATGCCGCATGACCCAGAAGATGAGTACAGTTCTAAGAGCCAAGTTCAAGAGGCAAACAAAAATAGAGAGTAGCAACTTCCAAGAAGCACACTTCTCCTCCATGCTAACCAAGACCTGTGTTGTCAGTGAAGACACTTCCGTCCATACATGTGAGCAAGACCATTCTCAGAAGAATTTTTTTCCACCAACTCCGAGAAGCGCACCTTGACAGGTACTGGACATTTTATGTATCTCCTGCACAATAATAATAATATACCACCTGTTGAGATTGTCAGCCTAGAAACCAATAACCCAACCTAAAAAGCTATGGGCACATCCCAGACCCTTCAAAACATAGGGAAGATGTTTGTTGACACACACAAAATACAAGCAAAAAGTAACATACATAAGATTCTTGCTGTCACGTTTTGGTTTCTTTTTAAATCCTACTTCATACCTTATTGACCTGTGTCTGGGCTGTACAATTTCACACTGCTGACCCTTCAGAAAGGGGTGCTTGATAGCTTTACCTAGGAAATCCTATATGGAGGTACATTCAGTTCTCTAAGTCCCCATTCACTCCTGCAGCCGAAAGCATTGGGACACACACATGGGCTGATGCTATCCATGAGAACCAGGCCATATTCTGTTTGGGGGTTTTTTGTTTTTGTTTTTTTAAGTAAAACGTCCAAGTGCTGTCACTGTGTTCACAGAATATGTATCTTAACATTTGTATGTACTAATAAATATATTTTCTATGTGTGGTCGTAACTTGGATGCATATTTTGACAATATTTATTTATTGTATGGATTTGTGTGCTGCTGTAAATGTTCAAGGTGGCTCACATTATTATAGTTGGGCCTAAGCCAAAATTGTTACTATTCCCCAAGGTGTGCACATATGCAGCTGCCTGTGTGTGTGTCTTAGCGTTCCACTAGGAGCTTGCAAAAGCTTTCAAAATTCCCATAGGACTCAGTGTTTGAGATGCTGGCCTAATTCTTACAGTGGCAGTAGTCCTGCATCTGGACTGTAACACCTGCCTGACACTGAGTTTTCTATGCGAGAAGAACTTTGGGATGGAGGAGAATAATAATAATAATAATAATTTATTTATACCCCACCCATCTGGCTGGGCAGCCCCAGCCACTCTGGGCGGCTTCCAACCAAATATTAAAATACAGCAATACATCAAACATTAAAAGCTTCCCTAAGCAGGGCTGCCTTTAGATGTCTTCTAAAAGTTTGGTAGTTGTTGCTCTCTTTGACATCTGGTGGGAGGGCGTTCCACAGGGCGGGCGCCACTACCGAGAAGGCCCTCTGCCTGGTTCCCTGTAACTTGGCTTCTCGCAGTGAGGGAACCACCAGAAGGCCCTCGGCTCTGGACCTCAGTGTCTGGGCAGAACGATGGGGGTAGAGACGCTCCTTCAGATATACAGTGGTACCTCGGGTTACATATGCTTCAGGTTACAGACTCCGCTAACCCAGAAATAGTACCTCAGGTTAAGAACTTTGCTTCAGGTTAAGAACAGAAATCGTGCTCTGGCGGCACGGCGGCAGCAGGAGGCCCCATTAGCTAAAGTGGTGCTTCAGGCTAAGAACAGTTTCAGGTTAAGAACGGACCTCCGGAACGAATTAAGTACTTAACCCGAGGTACCACTGTACTGAATCGAGGCCATTTAGGGCTTTCAAACACGTGAACTTCCACATGCAGTCTGATAGGGTGCTGCCCAGAAGCAGGTTTACTGCTTCAAGAACTAGGCCTCTAAAGGCAGGTTTGCAGGGCGCTGAAGGTAGGGCTACAGGTGCAGCAGACATGAGAGGAAAGTACAAGAGGAGTAAAAATAGTTTTTGCTGTTGACTCACTGTGCCATGTTTACCGCTTGGCAGGCACTATGCAGTTCTTGCCTTCCATATCCACAGTTGAAAACTCTGCAGAGCACTGAAGTGCATGCAGATGGCAAACAAATGAGCACGTTTGGCAGCAGACCTCTCTATCTTTGCTTCCCTTTCCCCACAGATTTTGGAATCTGCCTAGAGATCAGAACTGTCTAACCTTGAAATCTGCCCAGAATAACATGTTTAAATAACCAGGTTAATTTAAGGTTACCAGACATCCCTGTTTCCTGGGGACAGTCCCCAGATTTACACATCAGTTTCCATACAAAATCCATTGAAGTTGAAAAGTGTCCCCGGATTCATTGAAAAAAAAATCTGGTAACCTTAATGGTAAATTAGAGGGACCCCTGACCATTAGGTCCAGTCGTGACCGACTCTGGGGTTGTGGCGCTCATCTCGCTTTATTGGCCGAGGGAGCCGGTGTACAGCTTACTGGTCATGTGGCCAGCTTGACAAAGCCGCTTCTGGCGAACCAGAGCAGCTCACGGAAACGCCGTTTACCTTCCCGCTGGAGCGGTACCTATTTATCTACTTGCACTTCGTGCTTTCAAACTGCTAGGTTGGCAGGAGCAGGGACTGAGCAACGGGAGCTCACCCCGTCGTGGGGATTCGAACCGCCGACCTTCGGATCGGCAAGTCCTAGGCTCTGTGTTTTAACCCACAGCGCCACCCGCGTCCCTTCTGGTAACCTTAGGTTGTTGTTGTTGTTGTTGTTGTTGTTAGATCACTATCCCCTTTGTGATGAATGCATATGTCAGAATCCCCATTCCATGCACACTCCTCTTTAACAGCAGTGAATGTGTCACCAACAGGTTGCTTAAATGTTAAGATGGAGCTGACCTGTCATTAATCCTGCGCGTACACCCATGGGCCTGACCACATGGGGATTTTGTCTGTGACCGAGCATACTGATTCAGTGCATCCAGTTTTGCCACAAGCTCCCTGGGAACTGAGATGCTGCTCATATAATAGAACAGGTGAATTGCTGGCAAAGGACAGTGAGCTGTACCAAAACGCTGTCCAAAATAGTTCTGATGGAGTTGGGGTAGGTAGACACCTGATGTCAAGCTTAGCTACCAAACCCAGCACAGACAGGATTGCCACCATCTTTCCCCAGAAGGGCTCCTAAAACGGCATGGCAGACAAACTCAGTAGGTGATTTGTTTCCTAGCGGTTACTGAATTTCCAAGTAGCCAACAGCTGTTGAAAACATGCCCACGCACACCCAAATGTGCCATTTCTGAGCCTACCATCACATGAGTGTATTCATAAATGTCCTTTCCAGTGTTTTATCCATGTATATGAGACGGCTTTCGGGCTGGTGATTTCTGCTTGCAATAACTTTGTTTTTATTTCCCCATGGAACTCTCCAAGAGGGCTGGAGAATTCTAAAAACGGTAAACATTGCATGTCATCAGTTTCACCTAGGCAGGACAGGCACTATACTCCTCCAGGTGGTATTCCCCTGCATGTGCAAGAAATGCCAGAGCAGATCCTCCTCTCTGGTAAGCCAAGGCTTGTCCAGGAGTAGGAGCAGGAATAACTGAGACCACTTCACAGACAGTGGCTGAGGAGCTTTGGCGAAGCTGTGTGGAGGTATTGGGGGTTGAGCAAAAGCAGATCTAGGGGAGCACAACCAGTTCAGGTGCAGAGCTTTTAGGGTGCCACAGCTGCAAAGTCCAACAGAAGGTGCCAGATTTTGACGTTGCACAGAGAGCATATACTGGTGTAGAAGAGTGCACAAAAATGCTAACCCTAACATACAAAACGCATTGCATTAGGGAAAATTGCATACAAAAAGTGTGTATTAGAAATTGGCTCTAAAGTGTTGATGAATTTTAACAAGGGCTTTATTATTAAAAAAGAAAGAAACTGATGTGGTGAACTGAAATTAGCGCAGGAAAAAGGAGGAACCGAGAGAAACCAAAATGGACTGATTCACCCACCCTAATTGAGCAGCGAGGGAACTGGAGTGCAGGATTGGAAGACACAGCTAAGACTTCGGGGAGGACAAAACTGTGTTTGTAATGGCTAGCTCAAAAGACAGGCATTTTCCTCTCTTTTAGATACTACCCACTTAAAACAGGGTCAGCCGTCATTCTCTCTCAGGAAATGTCATTGCAGATTGTTCATAACAGAATGTTCAGCACCTTTGCCAAACTTTAAGTTTTGGGGAGAAGCCATAGCTGTTAAACTGGTAGAAAGCCTATAGGCAACTGTAATAGAGATGTGCTCTCAGAAGCAGCAACTGTTTCTTCCTCCACTTGCCGCCTCTTGTCACATCCGTTTCTTCGCAGGAATTCTAGTGATTAAGACAACTGCTTTGCATAAGTGTCCATCAGTTCATGATACAAACGTAAAAATAATTTTTTAAAAAACCATTTAAGACTATGTGCTACCTTGCTCAAACTTTTGCCTCGCTAATGATCAGAAAACTTCAGAATACTACCCTTTCTGGTTGCATCATTTTCTTACAGCCTTCAGATAAAGCTGAAGTGGGAAGCTATATGGGAGCAATGCGCTGCGCATATGATCATTTCTCTAATCCAGCAGATGTGGTGGTGGTGGCTGAATTTGTTTTTATTAATAGATTTTCTGCGGTTGAGTTGGGGGCACTAATTTATTGGGTTTCAGGGAGCCAGATTAATTCCCCTTCTTCCCGCTCAGCAACCCAAAGCAGGATTTTAAAATACTTCTGCAAAACAGAGCCCTGGTTGTGTTACATTTCCTACAGTGAGTCAGGGCACTGAGTCTTTCCTTCATTTAATTTTCACATCTCTAAGAAACATACAAAACAAGTGATCAGGCTGAAGAAGAAGAAGAAGAGTTTGAATTTGATATCCCGCCTTTCACTCCCTTCAAGGAGTCTCAAAGCGGCTAACATTCTCCTTTCCCTTCCTCCCCCACAACAAACACTCTGTGAGGTGAGTGGGGCTGAGAGACTTCAGAGAAGTGTGACTGGCTCAAGGTCACCCAGCAGCTGCAGGTGGAGGAGCGGAGACGCGAACCCAGTTCCCCAGATTATGAGACTACCGCTCTTAACCACTACACCACGCTGGCTCTCTGCCTTCCTACTGCTGCCTTCTTTTTCTCTAGCGGGTGGGGCAGAGATACTCTTCTCTATACATACTGAGCTTGGCCTTTAAATTCCATAACACATCCTGACCTGAGCCACACCCTTGAGTGGGATATATTGGGGAAATGTTGTGATTTCGGGATGGGAACATTGGACAAGGATGGGTCCGGAAAAGCAGCAAAAAAACACAAAGCTGCAATTCTCAGGAGAGGGGCTTCTGAGATGTGCAAAGTGGTAAAGATGAGACAGTTTCACTCCGGGAGCACGAAGGGGAGGGCACCACCGCATAAATTCTCCACATATGGGCCTGTTGACAACCTGGGTTGCATTCTTTCCACAGCCAGTCTGGGTTAAATCCTTTGTCTACTTCCTCTCTAAGCTAAGTATTTCATCAAGCAAGGTGAGGAAAATGTTGTTGGCCATGCCATTTAGTTTAAAGAGAAGTTTCTGCACAGCCTGCCATGACCATCTCTCCACAGGGGATGGAGCCCTATGGAATGCCTAACACAGCATGGTAATCAAAGTACACCCCACCCCATTGATAGTGGCAGAAGGAAGAGTCAGCCCACGTAGCCAAGGCTCTCCAGGGCGAATTACCATCCATTAGTGCCAGAGAAGCTGCCCACAGGCCTTTCCTTGAAGCGCAAGTATGGCAGGAGTAGCTTGGGTGAAGGGGCAAGACGGGAGCCTCCTCTGTTCAATTATAGTGGCACGTCGTCGTCGTCATCCTCAGACACGTCTGTGGGGCGCAGGTTGAGGTCCTTCAGGATGCCTGAGATGTTCTCAGCAGCTGGGCCAGAAAGCTCCAGTTCCTCCAGTTCCATATCAGCCACTGAGGCAGAGCGCACCACCGCCTTCCCTCCACTGGGGGTGGGAGAGGGTGGCGGGAAGGGAGAGCCAGGGGCCACCGGGCTCTCTGTCCCTGAGTCTACTGCGGTACTGCTGGGAGCTGCTGCTGCCGCCGCCGCCGCTGCCGCTGCATCACTGTCGTGCTTGCTCCACATCTGTGCAGTCCACTTGGCCTGCTCCTTGCCACCCGCCGTCTGGGTAGTGTCACGGAAGCTGGCCAGGGGAGGACGAAGGCGAACACCAGAGCTTGTGGTGCCCTCAATCGCTTTCTGGAGCTGAGAGTTACAGAGAGGGAATGAACAGAGCTGAGAGTTACAGAGAGGGAATGGACACCACCAAATAAACAAGTCTACAGTTCTGAAGGACCTGGAAATCTCCAACATTCACTGAGTGCCTGCCGCCTCCTTGGCAGGTGGAGGTGGGTATGGCTATAAATGCGTCCATCTCAAATCAAAAGATCAGAAAATATCCATGCACAGGATGCTGGGTCTCAATTTGTGGAATCTCAATAGAAATACTTGGTGATATCTGCACCACAGATAGTAGTGGTTTAAGCAGACTTTGCGTCATCCCAGGGAACCCTGACAATGACAATTCTACGCAGGGCCTAAAGGTAAAGGTTAAAGGACCCCTGACAGTTAAGTCCAGTCGCAGACGACTCTGGGGTTGCGGCGCTCATCTCACTTTACAGGCCGAGGGAACAGGCATTTATCCGCAGACAGTTTTCCTGGGTCATGTGGCCAGCATGACTAAGCCGCTTCTGGCGCAATGGAACACCGAAACCAGAGCAGCGCACGCAAACGCTGTTTACCTTCCCACCAGAGTGGTACCTATTTATCTACTTTTTGGCCTGCTTTCAAACTGCTAGGTTGGTAGGAGCTGGGACCGAGCAACAGGAGCTCACCCCGTTGCGGGGATTTGAACCACCAACCTTCTGATCGGCAAGCCCGAGAGGCTCAGGGGTTTAGACCACAGCGCCACCTGCGCCCCTACATGCGGGGCCTAGAAGCCTTTAATAAGCAATCATCAGCACCATCACTAAGCTAACATCCCACTAGTGGGGCAGCTGTGAGATAAAACCAGCAGGAACTCGCTGGAATTGAGTTCTGGCACCTCTTTTTCTAGAAAAATAGCACTGGATATAACCAGTGTTAATGTATGAACATGGCAAGACTGCCTTGATCATACCTCTCTTTAAAACTATTTGTCTGCCTTGAATCGTAGTGGCTGAATCTTTTACTCCTCTAGGCAAGAGCCAACTGGCATTGGACAATGCAATAACTATCTGAGACTGATCAAAGGAATACAAAGGTAGCAAAGTTAAATTTACCTCTTCCAGGGCAATCACACCTCTCAGCTTCCCCATACTGGTTACATAGGCATGGCTGAGTCCCAGCAATGAAAACAAGGTGTGTGTCTGTGAGAGGGGAGAGATAAGACAGTTTCTATCAGTGAGAAAAGAGAAACAGGCCCGTCATTGTAGATTCATGGAGAATCTGAATCGGGCATGGTGGATTTTGTTGCACCCAAGTCAAGAAGAGAAAATTCAGCAAAGCCAAGAGATGAAATCTTCGTGCTTGGACCTGAACCATTAACGGTGCAGATCCCACCTACTGTAATGTTTTGTTGGTGTTGAGAAGAAATTGTGGCAAGTCAGCTGGTATTGAGTATAACATACTGAAATTAATGTAGCCTAAGAACCATAACTACAGAAACTGAATTACAGATTATGTTTTCGTCTGAATGAATCTGATGAGCAGTTCTGTACTACATGTGACCCTCCAAGATCAACCCAGGTGTCAGGGGATGGTTAGCTGCTTGTGCTTAAAATTGTGCCCCTTCAGAGTTTGTGCGACCCCACAAACCTCTGTGTGTGACAGAGCTCCTCAGACATGTCTGCTCTAGTCACTAGTAGAGTCTGACAGTGGCTGTCTGCGGAAGCGCTTCCAGCAAAGAAGTTCCTTAACGGAAACGCGTCTCCTGGACTCACGACGTGGCAGCTTCCGGCGCAGCATGGGTCTCCCTGCAGTTGCTTCTGACACCTCCCCGCTATTTTCGCTCGAAGTGTCTCTCACCCCTTTCTCTCCCCTGCTGCTTCCTGCCTGGGCTGCTGCGTCGCTCTCAGCATTACTGAGACCCTCCTCCAGAGACCCGGCGCTCCCCCTGCTGGTCCCTGCTTTGGCTGTTGACTCTCTCCCAGTCTCTGGGAGCCTTACCACTTCCCTTTCCTCCGATGTCAGTTCCCTGACATCCACCTCCCCTCCAGGGCCCCCCTCTTCCCCGCCCCTACTTTCTCCTCTGGGCGGTGAGGAGCTGAAACCCCTAAAAGAATCCTCTTCATCTTCCGACGTCTCGAACAATTCCCTCCATCGGTCTTCGTTCCGACTCGCTGAATCCTCTTCCACCTCGGAATCAGCGAACCCCTCCAACTCTTCTTCGTCGTCGGTGGTGGCGAAGTATTCCCTCCGGAACCTCGCCACTGGCTGGGGTTTTCTAGGGAATCTCTGATGGAAAGTTTCAATCAAAACCTCGTCATCTACCTCCTCTGCCCTGACCCAGGTGTTTTCCGACTCCGGCTCCCCTTCCCACATTACCAAATACTCTACTTGCTCTCCCCTCCACCTGGAATCGAGAATCTCCGCTACATGGTAGCTGTGTTCTTTTTCTTCCATAGCTGGTCCCCTATTGACCCTCCCCTCTCTGTCCCCTATATACGGTGACAGCAATGATCTGTGGAACACTGGGTGCAACTTCATGTGGTTCGGTAACCGGAGTCTGAAAGCCACTGGGTTGACCTGTTGCGTGACTTCAAATGGGCCCAGTCTTTTAGGTCTTAACTTCTTACAACCTCCTTTAAATGGTAACCCTTGGGTGGACAGCCACACCTGGTCCCCCACCCTAATGCTTTCCCCTTCCCTTCTGGTTTTGTCTGCCTGCCTCTTATATTCCTCCTTCGCCCTGTTTAAATTAAGTTGGAGCTGGCGATGGATCGCTTCCATTTCTTCAACGAACTGTTCTGCGGCAGGAACGCTCCAGTTCTCCCCCTCCCCCCCTGGGAAGGCTCGGGGATGACACCCGTGATTGGCCAAAAAAGGGCTCATCCCCGTGGACACGTTCTCTGCATTGTTATAGGCAAATTCTGCCAACGCCAGCTTCTCCACCCAATCATTCTCTCTGTCATTCACATAACACCTCAAATATTGCTGGAGGACACCATTAGCTCTTTCCGCCTGCCCATTGGTTTCTGGATGACGGGCAGAGGAAAAATTCACCTCTACATGCAATAAGCTCATGAGCTTCCTCCAGAACCTGGAAGTAAATTGTTTCCCTCGGTCCGAAACCACCCTCAAGGGGGCACCATGCAACCTAAACACATTTTCCACAAACAATTTAGCGGTTTCTTCTGCTGTGACCGCATGTGAGCAGGCTATAAAGTGGGCCATCTTGGTTAACAGGTCTACCACAACCATAATGGCTGTCTTCCCTTTGGACCTGGGCAGATCAGTCATGAAATCTATTGCCACTGCCTCCCATGGTCTTTCCGGCGTGGGTAGTGGTTCTAATAAACCTGCCGGTGCCCGCCTCTCCCCCTTGGCTCGTTGACATCGGTCACACCCTCTCACATATTCACGCACATCTTCCCTGACCTTGGGCCACCAGAATTCCCTGGTAACCAGCCACATGGTTTTGTGTTGCCCAAAATGCCCTGCTGTGGGGCTATCGTGCAGTTGCTTGAGTACCTTTTCCCTCAATTCCCCTTCAGGTATGTATAACGCTCCCTTGTAGTACAACGCCCCGTTTCTCTCCTCAAAACCCCCGGGTTTGTCTCCCTCCCTCCTGAGACCCCTGAGTTTGTCCTGGGCGTATTCATCCTGCACCGTTCCCTCTACCAGTTCCCTTTGCCCCACCAAAGCCGCCCCACACACCCAGCGGTCCTCGGGAATAACATGGGTCTCTTCGGGTGCACCCTCTCCCTCCAAATATTCAGGTTTGCGTGAGAGAGCGTCCGCCCTAACGTTCTCCGGGCCTGGTACGTAACAAATCTCAAAGTTAAATTTGGAGAACTCCTGGGCCCATCTCAACTGCCTTTGGTTGAGCACTCGCGCAGTTCTCCAATACTCTAGATTCTTATGGTCCGTGCACACTTGCACCTTCTGTTGTGCACCAATTAGTAGATGCCTCCATCTCCGGAAGGCCTCATAAATCGCAAGAAGTTCCCGGTCGTACACCGTGTAGTTTCTCTCAGATTTGTTCAGCTTTCGCGAAAAGAAGGCACACGGTTGCCACTCTGACCCCTCCTTCCCCGGCTGCAGAAGCAGCACCGCCCCTATGGCTCTGTCCGAAGCGTCTGTTTTGACCCTCAGCTTTTTTTGTAAATCCACATGTAGAAGTTGTTCGTCAGAGGCGAAGGCCCTTTTCAGTTCCTCAAACGCTCGCTCCGCCTCCCCCGTCCAAACAAACTTCTTTTTGCTGCTGAGACAGTCCGTGATGGGCGCCGTCAGGTGGGCGAAGTTTCGGATGAACTTACGATAAAAGTTTCCAAACCCTAGGAACCTCTGCACATCCTTCTTGGTCTTGGGTGTTTTCCATTCCAGCACCGCTTGAACCTTGCCGGGGTCCATGGCCAACCCCTTGTCTGACAAGCGGTACCCCAGGAATTCCACCTCCTTGGTATGAAACTGACACTTTTCCAGTTTCACCCACAGTCTGTTGGCTTGCAGCCTGCTCAACACTTCTCTGACGTCTCTCACATGTTGCTCCTCATTCTCCGAATACACCAACACGTCATCTAAGAAGGCCACGCAATTCTTGTAGAGCAAAGGCCCCAGTACATGGTTCATAAAGGCTTGAAAACACGCGGAGCCTGTTTGTAATCCAAAAGGCATAACGAGATATTCAAATGCCCCCAAAGGGGTGAACATGGTGGTCTTCCATTCATCCCCTTTCCTTATACGTATCAGGTTGTACGCCCCCCTTAGGTCCAGCTTTGTAAAAATCTTTCCTTTTCGCACCCTGGTCAAAATATCATCAATCCTGGGCATAGGAAAAGCCGCCGGCTCTGACACTGCATTTAGGGCCCGAAAGTCACATACCAGCCTCGGCTTGTCCGTGTTTTTTTTATCCACAAAAAACACTGGGCTACCCCCCGCTGCCTTGGACTCTCTGATGAAGCCTCTTTTCAGGTTCTTGTCAATGAACGCTCGCAACTCCTGCATCTCCCTGTCTGACATGGCATACAACTTGCCTACAGGAAGCTGTGCTCCAGGGAGTAAATTGATCTGGCAATCAAAGGGCCTATGCGGGGGTAGTTGGTCCGCTTCCTTCTCGCTGAACACGTCGCTGAGATCAGCATACTGTGGTGGCACCTTCCCCTTCTCCATCACTTCCGTCCCTGCTAGGGTGGCTTGGGCCCCTGCTGACCCCTTTTCCGCCCTGCAGTGTTCTAAGCAGTGTGCGGAACCGAAGGAAACCACTCTTTGATGCCAGCCCACCAGCGGATCATGTAGGGCTAGCCAGCTCATTCCCAAAATAATGGGAGCGCCTCCCAAGGTGGCCACATTAAACGCTATCAGTTCTGTGTGCCTTGCCACCCTCATTATCATTGGGACGGTCTGCAAGCTGACGCCTCCTCCCAACAGTTCCCTGCCATCAATCGTGGTCACCTGCAGGGGGTTGCTTAAAGGGATAGTCTGTATCTGGTGTTCAGCAGCAAACTCCTTGCTCATGAAATTGCAGGAGCTGCCTGAGTCCAACAGCGCCTTTATTTTTAGGGGGTGTCCATTTTGCAGCTCTAGCGACACTTCAATCACTAGAGCAGGTCGAGGAGCTTCTGGCACTGGCACTTGGGGAAGGGGCACTTTCACTGCTCTTTGGCCCGGCTGCAGTGCCCTGCTGGCAACCAGGCGTTGGCTTTTACCTGCTCCGTTTCTCCCTGCTCTTCCCCCTCAACAGCTCCCACCATCCCTTGCCATTCCTTCCTCTGGGGGCAGACTCTGGCAAAGTGGCCTGGCTGTTGGCAGAGATAGCATTTCCGGGCTCCCTTTCCCTCCTTCTTCGCCCCCTCACTGGGCTTTGAAACTGCGCGCGCGCGGGCTGTTCCGATTTCCATCGGCTCTGCCGGCGGGAAAGCTGGCTCAGGAATGTCTGGAATGCGTAACTCCTTCCAACGTTCCCCTCTCCCTTCCCGCCTCTCCAAGGCTCTTGCCTCCTGGCGCGCTCCAATGGTCAGCGCAGATTTGGTCAGCTGATCCATAGACCCCGCCCTGGGGCTCCTGGCCAGCTCGTCTTTCACAGCTGAAGAAAGACCTTCTTCAAATAGCATCTGAATGGGTGCCGCCGATAAATCCCACCCCAATCTGTGAATCAGCATGGTAAATTCAGTCCAGTACTCACGGACAGATCTGCTTCCCTGCTTGCAAGCCATTAGCTGTCTGCGTACCAACCCTTCCTCAATATCGCTGGAAAACATGATATCCATTGCACGAAAAAATTTCATAGTGTCCTTTAGGATATCGTTGTGCGTTGCCATCAGGGGTCGAACCCAGTCCCGCGCCCCCTTCTCAAGATGCCCAATTACGAACGCAACTCGCGATTCCTCATCAGGGAACTCATCAAACTGCACATTCAGGGCATATTGCATCTCAGTCCTAAAGGCATGGTAATCCTTGGGGTCCCCCCCAAACTTCTGCACCAATCCTGGTACCTTTCTGGGGAACTGAGTGGTTCTCCCCTTTTTGTCAGCATCCTGAGCCCTTCTCTCCTCGAGCCTCGCCGTCTGCAGCGTCAGTTGGACTTCCAGAGCTTGATACCTTTCCTCCAAGCTTGGACCAGCTCCAACCCCTGCGTCTCCGGTTCCGACTGGGTTGCTCATGATGCTTTCTCCTGCACAGGCAGCGTACAGAGACTGTCAGACTGCTGTCAGGGGATGGTTAGCTGCTTGTGCTTAAAATTGTGCCCCTTCAGAGTTTGTGCGACCCCACAAACCTCTGTGTGTGACAGAGCTCCTCAGACATGTCTGCTCTAGTCACTAGTAGAGTCTGACAGTGGCTGTCTGCGGAAGCGCTTCCAGCAAAGAAGTTCCTTAACGGAAACGCGTCTCCTGGACTCACGACGTGGCAGCTTCCGGCGCAGCATGGGTCTCCCTGCCGCTGCTTCTGACACTTCCCCGCTATTTTCGCTCGAAGTGTCTCTCACCCCTTTCTCTCCCCTGCTGCTTCCTGCCTGGGCTGCTGCGTCGCTCTCAGCATTACTGAGACCCTCCTCCAGAGACCCGGCGCTCCCCCTGCTGGTCCCTGCTTTGGCTGTTGACTCTCTCCCAGTCTCTGGGAGCCTTACCACTTCCCTTTCCTCCGATGTCAGTTCCCTGACACCAGGTCACTGCCAGGTGTTGGCTTGTCGGGGGCTTGAGAACCTTTTGTGTCTGCCCCACCTCCCCCACAAGTCCAGGCAAGCAGACAAATGGCACCACACAAGTTGGGTGACCCACCAAAGTTTCAACAAACCCAGGGCTTTTTCCAGGTGGAACTCATTGGAACTCTCAAGTGGGTGCAATTGCCATTCTATGAGAAAGAGAGAGGCGTTCATGGTGAGTTCCGGCACCTATTTTTCTAGAAAAACAGCACTGAACGAACCTCTTGTCTATGGAGCTCACCTGAAACTAAAAATAACCCTAAAGTTCTCAAATACCTGGCAGCTCACAGTAGATGGTTGATGATGGCTGTGCTCCACTTGGGAATGACAAGTTGTCCAGGAATGGCTGTGCATTCCAGGGGAGGTGGAGAGGGAGGATAACTGATGAGGCATGGCTTTGTGTCTGTAAAATCATGGCATAGGCCCTACAACAGGAAGGTCTGAGAGTTCTGTCTTTGGCTGTTTGTCTCTTGCATATGTGAAAAAGTGATTATGAAATACAGTTTTGACCAAGAGTCGTTAAAAAACAGTAGACAAGATTGGAAAGCAAGAGGAGGGCTGGGGACTGTGGGGGCTAGCCAAAGATGGCGGTGGAAGACGGAAAGGGACAGGGCAGCGACACTCACCTTGTGCAGGGATGTCCTCTCCACCAGCTGAAAGGGTGAGGGGTCTATGCGGCAGCTGTTGAAGCACACATTTTTCTCTAGCTCCTCCTGCTCCCAAGCTTCTATCTGACACAGGAAAAATGCATTCACACACAGAGGTTGCACTCCTATCTTTTCCCAGACTGCTGCTGCTCCCGCCACCCATATCCCGTAGACCATATATGTTCTACCTTCCTTGGGCCATTTCAGGCAGGTTCCTTAATCAACTTTTCCTGCACTTAGTGCCCTGGAAGCCTGCCTGAAGTCATTTCTAACCGGGATTAAGGTCTCCTTATTTCCTGTCTTCCTTGCAAGTCTCTCCTCCCCCTTTCACCCTTGTTGTCTGTTGTGCTTGGAACTCCTTGTTAAAACAACTTCCCCTCTTCCCAGCCGACCATTTCCATAAAGTCTATGGGTTTAACTCATAATTCCTCATCCCTTACTGAAACTAATTCTTCTTTGGAGATCACTCATAGCCGAGTAAAATTGCCTTCCATAAACACGGTCTTAACAGTGAGTCCATAAGTGACTGTGGAGGCCAATTTTGGATCCACACGTCCTTCCACAGTGGGGACATAGGTTTCCGGGCAGGAGTTGATCATGGTGAGGGTTTGCCCAGCGTGCCTTCCTCTTAGCAAGCTTTATCCCTTTTGTCCTGAGTTCGAGTGTCTTCAAAGCCCATGACACCTTTGGTAAAGGCTGTTCTCCAGTTGGAGCGCTCTCAGGCCAATGTTTCCCAGTTGTCGGTGCTTATACTACATTTTTAAAGATTTGCCTTAAGAAAGTCTTCACTTAAACTAGTAAGTTTCATATCTGAAGCACTCTTCCTGCCTTGAATTCTGAGCACTGCAATTTGTTATGGATTACTGGGAATTGCAGCTCTATGAGGGATAGACTACAGTTCCCACCAGAATTCTTTTGAGGGGGGAAATGTTCTTTGAAGGTATAGTGTGTACACAGCTCAAGTTTGTTCTGGGTCAGACTAGAAATTAAAGTAGGAATTTAGACCTTGTGTCCTCACCAATATGCCACTTCGGCAAATAATGAGAGAAGTTATAGCCCCTAAGCTGGTCTAGGACCATAATAAAGATTTGGTTTGATTTGTTATAGACCCTTCTCTTAGGACATTATTGGCACACTAACAAAGAGTTAATGTTCTAGGCTGCAATCCTGTTCATGGCTATGTGGGACTGATGGGGTACAAGAAGCAACACAGATTAAAATAGTTTCATTTCCTTTTTTGCAAATTAATTTTGAAAGGATCTGTCTCCCTAAACCTTGCTGACAATCTCTCTTAGAATCCACTCACCCAAAAATATCTGAGACAGTTCTCTTAGTTCACATCTAGGGCTGCATACGCAATTTACCTTTTTATTTTATTTTTAATATTTTTTATTAAATGTTACATAATTTTATCATCAATGTAACATTCACATAACAGAAAAGAAAAATGCTATTCCCAAATCTCCCCCACCCCTCGTGACTTCCCTCAACTCCCTCTTCTGTTTGTTTGTTTGTTTCTTACATATTAATTTCTCCTGCTTGTTTGGTATTCTAACTTTTAAAGTCTTTAAAATAGTTATTATTGTCCTCTTGATATTTTAACATCATTGTTATTAGGGAAGCTTTTAATGTTTAATAGGTCATTGTATTTTAGTGTTTTGTTGGAAGCCGCCCACAGTGGCTGGGGAAACCCAGCCAGATGGGCGGGGTATAAATAATAAATTGTTGTTGTTGTTATATTTTCTGTATCTATTTTGGTAATTGTAAGTGTTTAATCAAAAGCTACTAGTGAGTCCATTTCACCACATTGTTTCCGTAGGTGTAGCATAAATGGTTCCCAATTTTTCTTAAAGTCTCTGTTGGCCTTATCTCAAAGTCTTTCAGTTAACGTTGCCATTTTAGTGTTTTCCATCATTTACGCAGTTTGCCTTTAAAACACATTTCCCGCCTCAAAGCATTCTGCTTTAGAGGCAGAGCAGAAGCTTCAATATGTGTAGCTGACCTGAATGCATATATGTGTCCTCCTTCTTTTTCCTCCATCTTCCTCCCTCTAGGTTAAATTTTAGATTGTAAGCTACCTGGGACAGGGAGCTGCTTACTGTTCATTGCTATGTAAAGCACAAAACCCCCAACTTCTTGCCAACTGAGAAAGGGGGCAAATCTTGCGATTTCTTTCCAAAGCAATCCCATGACTGGTCCATGGCATCTCCTGACATGGGGATGGCAGCCTGGTCAGTTTTCCCCACCCCTCTGCCCCTCTCTTATGCTTCTAAACATACCTCTTCTGGCTTCATTGGGTCTTCAAACTCTGGGGACTCCTGGTGGGAACAGAAAATAAATCCCAAGATTAGATCAAGTATTGAATACACATCAGATTCTCAGGATAGGAGAAATGCAGTATCTTCCTTAATAAGCCTCAGGGTTTTCTTATTTTTATTCATTTTCTTTACACAGTACAAATATGTAGAATGTTGATGTGAGTTTTAATCCGGTTTTAGGTCATCAAGGATTTTAAAAAAAAAAATGTTTTCAATGTTTTTACTGATCGTTTTATTGTTACTTTCTTTTTTATTTTATGAAATAACAAACAAATAGTGCCCATTCCACCCACCTGGATATAACAGCACAAAGGCCCCAACATAGACGGACGGCTGCGGTTATAAAGCCCAAAATGTAAATTATATACCTGTGAGGTGAAACTGTCCGCAATCCAATAGTACAAAAGCAAAACACAAGAAACACAATAGGGACCAAAAGGCAGTTTTATGCCAATCAAATGTTTTAAAAGGCTCCCCCGCCCACTGCCATTTTGGTTACACTCCTGGACCAACCAGTTCGTCATTTTGAGGTGTCATCTCTCTCATTACATTACATTACTTTACTTCTCCATTTTCAACCCAACAAATGCTCCTGTCTTAGAAGCCAGCAGCCCCTGCTTTCCAGTCAGGCACAAAGGCCTCCTCACCTGCTCAGCCATCTCTTGCTGATGTGGAGGGTGGTATAGGCACATGAGGTACCGCATCAGTCTCCTCAAGCGCCAGAATCTCCGTCCTGTGGGAAGTAAGACCAGAGGAAGGAATGTGTGGTCTCCCCACCTACTCTATAATCTAGACCAGGGGTCAGCAACCTTTTTCAGCCGTCCCTCAGACCATGTGGTGGGCCAGACAATATTTTGGGGGGAAATATGAACGAATTCCTATGCCCCACAAATAACCCAGAGATGCATTTTAAAAGGACACATTCTACTCATGTAAAAACACACTGATTCACAGACCGTCTGTGGGCCGGATTCAGAAGGCAATTGGGCCGCATCCGGCCCACGGCCCTTAGGTTGCCTACCCCTGATCTAGACCAACAAACAAATGTACACAGTTACTGAACGCTAACTGGAGACAGCTTGGCCAATTCTCTTTTGTTTCTGTCAGATCTTCCCTACAGTAGGACAATAAAGGCTTGTTCGCCCAAAGGTGAACATCCCTTGATGATTCAACACCTGGTGGCTCACAAAACTGAATTTGTGAAAAGCGTTGTGCTTGGAGTTGATGTGCGGTCGCATAAATGCGCTTTGCGATGCTTCATCTATGGCGGCTTATCCACACATGCAAGCGACCACCTGGTGCTTCAGGCATCAAGCAGTAAACCAGTATACGTGATCACGTGGGATGGGAAAAGAAATTGCTGGAAGGCATGAGTTTTGAAGGGCAAATGATGAGGCACAGCCAGGGATTTATTCAGGGCGATGACGGGACCAGAAACTGGGATGGAATTTCCAGAACACCTCAGCTAAGAAAGGGGGTAAGGCCAAGTAGGGCTTTCTTCCCTTTTCCCAGGGACTCAGCTACACTTGTCAATTATATCATTATAACTATGTTATAAACATATACACCAGATGGCTCTGTAGAGCAGTGATCCGTTACCAAAGGAATTTTGCATTGAGAGCTTTTATACCATTCCCCCCCCCCTATAGCGTGTGTGTTTTTATCAGTACAGATCCAGCCCAGCAAACATGTGGCCTGGCAGCTAGTTGTCTAAACCACAGGGATTATCAAAGAAAGAGGATAGGAAGCAACATGACTGAATTTGTGAAACAACAGAAATCATGTAGCAGCATGAAGGGAAGCCTTGGCAGGAGAGGTGACCAAAGTATGGGGCTTCCTGTATCTTCGCTCCTGTTTTCCTCCAAGTGAGCAAAGATGAGAAGATGACGGGACTCATGATCCACTCTGTAGCATCATACTTGCGGTCTCTATTCCCCTCCCATTTCCCACAGAACAGACGAGCAAGGGCAGTCAAGCTTCCAAGTGCTGACTGGGATGGCCACCAGCTTTGATGGCTTTAAAAGAAGATTACCGTATTTTTCGCTCTATAGGACGCACTTTTTCCCCTCCAAAAATGAAGGGGAAATGTGTGTGCGTCCTATGGAGCGAATGCAGGCTCCCTGGCTTCAGCGATAGCAACGCGAAGCCTCCGAAGCCTGCGCTCCGGAGGCTTCACGTTGTTTTCGCTGAAGCCAGGAGAGTCTGGTCTTTGAGGCTGGCGGTGGGGGAAAGCAGCACTCCCCCCCCCCGCCAGCCCCACAAGCTCGGTCGAAAAGCCCGCAGGAGCCGCACACTCTTTAAAGGGTGCGCGGCTCCTGTGGGCTTTTGGGGGAGATGGGGGAATTCCCCCACCTCCTGAAAAAGCCCACAGGAGCCGTGCAGCCTTTAAGGAGCGCGCCGCTCTTGGGGGCTTTTCCCCAAGGAGGGAGAAGGGACTGACTGGCCGAGTCAGTCCCTTCTCCCTCCTGTGGGTTTTTGCGGGAGATGGGGGAATTCACCCACCTCCCACAATAGCAGGGAGGTCTGGGAGAAGTGCACAGGCTGCGTGCAGCCTGTCCACTGCTCCCAGAGATGGGGGTGGGGGGGAAATCATTTTCTTCCCCTTGATTTCCCCCTCTAAAAACTAGGTGCACCCTATGGTCAGGTGCGCCCTATAGAGCGAAAAATACGGTAGACAAAGTCATGGAGCAATACCAGTTGCTGAAAACCACAGAAGGGGAGAATGCTATTCTGCTTGGGTCTGGCTTGCTTGGTTTCCCATAGCTATCTGGTTGGTCCCTGTGAGAATAGGATGCTGGACCAGATGCGCCACTGGCCTCATCCAGCACACTCCTCTTACACTCTTCTGTCCCACCCCAAGACAAGAGGGTATGTATTTCTGTACCTGGAGTTTCCTGAGGGGTTGGTGACTCTGGCAACGGCTTGTGAGGAGCCACTGGGCCATTGGGTGGTTCTGAGAAACTGCCGATGAAAGCAGGCTGTTGTGGAAGCTGTAGGGGAAAGGTGAGCAAAACAAGGACCAGGATTTAACTTTAAATATTTTTCATCTATTTTGCAACTTTCCCAAATATTCTTTGGCTACATTATTGCAGCAATCTCTGCATTAATCTCTCCAAACATACATTACAAACTAGGACAGATGTTGAATGAGTGAATTCTCAACAGGTGAGATTTTAACCAAAGACTTCCAGGTCCAAATCTCATCTTCTTATAACAATGCTACTCTTGTTTTCTCCCCCCTTCCTTCTTCCCACTCCTGCTCCTTCTTTCCTCCTCTCCTCTCCTCCTCTTGGGCTCTGTTCCTCACCTTTTCCTTCACTACCTCGGGCTTCTCTTCTTCATCCTCATCCTCATCCACAAAAGCAAAGGATTCGTGCTTCCACCTGTGCCCGTCATACGGTGGCTCGGCCAGTTTCTGCTGCTGTGTTTCCCTGGCCAGGCGCAGGCGGCGCTCAGTGCTGAGGTGCCTGAGCAAAAGGGCCTGCAGCTCTGGCCGCTCCACAGAGCCCAGCAGGATCATGGACTCTACAGGAGGAGAGGGAAAGAACGAAAGCAAGTAAGGCCAAGTAGGGCTTTCTTCCCTTTTCCCAGGGACTCGGCTACACTTGTCTTTTTTATTTTTTATTTTTTATTGATACAGCAAGAAAAAAAGAAAAAACACAAATACCAAATTACACACAAGAATAACCATAGACACATAATTTTCTTAACAAACAATAAAACATATATTGGTCTTAACACTAAGGACCCAACCTCCCATCTATTCCATATTTCGATTTCATATTACTTATTGCCAATACACACTTTTATTATAACTGAACTTTTTCTTAATATATCTAATTTCTTATATCTACCTTGCAACAGAATTTACACTACTATATTTATTTTTCAAATATTCTTTGAAAACCTACCATTTTGAAACAAATTCCTGTTTTGATTTATTCTTTATATTTTTCTGATAGATCATCTAATTCGGCATATTCTGTCAGCTTTTGGATCCAATCTTTTTAGATTTTATTACTCTTCCATTTTGCCACAATCAGAACTCTTGCTGCCGCCGTCGCATATAAAAAGATACCCTTCCTCTTTTGCGGAATATCCAAATCTGTTATTCCCAGGAGGTAGGCCTCTGGTTTTTTTATTGAAAGAGATCTTTAGCATTTTTTGCAGTTCTGCATGGATACTCTCCCAGAATTCCTGTATTTTCCTACATATCCACATATGGTAGAAAGTTCCGACTCAGCTACACTTGTCAATTATATCATTATAACTATGTTATAAACATGTACACCAGATGGCTCTGTAGAGCAGTGATCCGTCACCAATGGAATTTTGCATTGAGAGCTTTTATAGCTTTTTTCTATAGCTTTTTTTTTTAATCAGTACAGATCCAGCCCAGCAAACATGTGGCCTGGCAGCTAGTTGTCTAAACCACAGGGATTATCAAAAGAGGAAGGCCCCAAGTGGGCTGCTGAGTCAACTGGACCGTCAAACAGGGGCGGAGGAAGGTGGGTGAGGACCGCCCTGGGTGTCACCACTGAGGCAGGTAACAAAATGCCGGGCGGCGCTCACTGCGGGGCTGCAGCGTGCCCAAGCCACTCATTTCTCCTGGGAGAGATGTGGTGGTTTGGGGCGTGCAGGCTCCATGCTGCCCAAATGGTCTGCCCGCTGGCTCCCCCCTCCCAGCTTTAGGGCAGCTGAGTGGGAGGAGCCAGGCAGACTGGAAGCCCCGTGGTGCGCCCCATTCCTATGGGCGGCTCACACCACCCCAGGCTCCCGAGTGGTTTCCTCCGCCGCTGCCATCAAACCCATATGAGGAATACTAGGTCTCTCTAGAATGACCCATGGGTCCTGACATGCATTTTGTCTAGAAAGACCAAGAACCAGGCTCTAGTCGTGCAGCAAACAAGGTGCCACTGAAGCAGAGATTGCCAGCATGGTCAAACTGCCAGTCTCATCAGCCCCACCAAGTACAACTAGGGATAGTGAAAACTTTAGTCAAACATGGGGAGAGTTCAATGTTGGCTGCTACTGCTCTGAAGGCTGGATCATACCCTAGTCCCCACCCACCCACCCTACACAACAGGCCAGTTCTATGTAGGCTCAAAGGCAGAGAAGTGTCCACTTAGTATCTCTAGGAATGCCACTTCATAGGAATGCCACTTCAAGGAGGGTGACCATCTCCGCAAGTTCTGGAGCACTAGTCTTTTTGAAAAAAGAAAACTGTGTTCAGAGGAGCTCTAGTGTCTCTTGGAAGCTTATATTTGTCTTCTCAATGAGAAAACCAGGAATAATAAACATGTTTTCATAAAAGACAACTTCCCTATCTTTATTAGGTTTCATCCTTTGCAATATGTGGTGTCAGAGAAGTGTTAGTTGCATTCTAGGCCTCTCGGACCCATTCTCCATTCATGTGGGGTAAAAGCTAAGACTCAACAGGGCTCTGGCCAGTTTCCTGCAAAAGAACGCAACTGTATTGCATAGAACATGCCCCAGAATCCTCTCTGCAAACTTCTGGAGTCCCTTGGATGCAGAAAGTGTTCTCTGAAGGTAGAACGTTCGGGAAACACTGTCCTAGAGACCTGACAGAATCAAAGCCGTTTTGGATAGGAAAAGGTGGCACCCAAGGTTATTTAAATCTTTGGCCCGAAGCCAGTATGTGGTGGTATAATTTTCCACTTGGCAAATTCTGCAAGGTCCTGGTTTTCTTAGTCAGAGCTCGTTGCAGCCAAACAACCTGCTTCTGGCTCTCATCCTAGCTCTCAAACACATGCCTAACCACACTGCTGTTCCTCTAGAAATATACTCGTCTTTCTCCTGTGCTTCCTCCCTCTTCACAAACAGTATGAGGTTTTCACACAGAGCAGCAGCAGTTGAGCCCACTCTGTATCTGACACCAGCCTGTTGAAGCCTCCTCTCCCACAGAAAGCACCGGTCCATCAAGCCAAGTGGTTGGTGGCCAATTCCTGCTGTTCATGCCTTCTGTTGCAGTTTCCCTCTTCTCCTGCCAAGTTCTCTGGGCAGATTCCTCAACCCTCTCCACCAGTCATAACTCACAGAATTGTACAAGGCATCAGAAGTGACAAAGGCATTCACATGACTTATTATTAGGCAGGTGTTCAGGGTTGGTTGTTTTTTTTTTAGTAGACCTGAGCCCAGTTCTGAGTTCTGGCAGGATTTTTTTTAGTAAACCTAAGACCAGTTCTGGTGGGATTTTTACCGTTTCAAGACCAGGAAATACACGTAGATTATTTTCAAGACAGTTTCACCCTGGAGGCATAGAACCTACAAACTAGACTTGGGAAAGTCTTGGCCCTCTAGGACTAGCTTGGGAAACCATTCATGAGGAAATACAGAAAAGACTTTGGAGAATTAGCAGAACATCAAAAGGAAGAGCTGGAAGAGGGTGAAAGAGAAGAAAGTGCAGAAGGAGAGGAGATAGGCAGAGAAAGGAGGAAGTAAGGAGGAAGGGAGAAGGAGGGAGGGAGGGATAAGAGGAGAAGAAGTTATAAAAGCAAAGAGGTTAAAAAGTTAAAGTTAGAATATAGGAGGAGGGTAGGGGAAGAGTAAAGAGAAGGAGAAAGGATGGATTTGAAAGTACTATCATGGAACATAAATGGTTTGAATATTAAAAGCAAAGAGAAACAAAATAGCACATACTTTAACAAAAACTAGATATTATTTGTCTACAGGAAACACATGTAAAGAGACAAGACAGATGTTTATTGGTAAACGAAGGCTTGAACCAAGAATTCATTTCATCAGACCACATGGCTTCTTCAGGCCATGTCCCCCAAAATAAATAAAATACTAACAGGGGATCAAAAAATAATAATCCAATGAAAACAGGAGTTGTGTTTAAACAAAAACTGAGAATGAAACCATGCAGATAGTTTGGCTTTAGTGCTTACTGAGTTGTCCTCTGCCCACCAACAATAAGTTATCATGCCAAGGAACTGACCAGGAATTCAGTTCTTAGGGTTTACTGAGCACCAAAGTGTTTGGAAACTTGGGGGGTGGGGGGGCGGGACGGATGTGCGCTACCTCTGAATTCATCAGTGGGTCTGGTTCCTTGCCCATCTCACCTGGTGAATCCACAAGAGGAAAGGTCTTGACAGTGGTGTGCTCAAGAGCGTCCTGCAGGTCCCGGTATTTGCAGTTGGAGGAGATGAATTTCACGTCGCACACCATAATATCCTCCACAAAGATATTGTATTTGCTTAAGTGGGCGGAAGTTAAAATCGAAGGGAAGAAAATGAGTAAGTTAAAGAAAAAAGAGGTGGTGGCTTAATTAACTAATTTCTCAGCTAGTTAGTTAATAGCCCTCCACCCACCCACCAGCAACTGTATTCTGCTTGAAGAATCCTCAGGGCAGCTGCTACATATAAGATTGTAGTAAAATCCAGACAATGAAAATATAGATAGATGACTATGAGAGATAAAATGGTAGTAAAATCCATAGGAGGAGAAATTCCACTTAAAATAACTTCAAATGTCTGCCAGAATGATACATAGGAGTCTTCTTGAAACAGACTATCAAGCAGGCTAGCCAAATACCTCCAGGGAGGGAGTTCCCCAAAGAGGGGTCCCCCTTCTGAGAAAACACTGCCTCACTCCAGTTTAATGCTGCTGCCACTTGGAGCAGGACCCTTTCTGGTGACTGAAGAACCCCGGAAAGCCAGTATGGGAGAAGGGCATTCCTTGAGGTAGCCTGGGTGCAGGCTATTTGCTTCAGGAAGAAAATGAGTTAAGGTCATAGAGAAATGGAAGCAATGCAGAGAGGTTCGCCTCAGATGGAGGCAGCAAATAGACTGTGGGCTTATCCATACTTCCTCTTGTCCTGCTGCTCTCCCCCAGGGAACACCACTCTTTAGCACTCAATCGGAGCAAACAGCAAATTGAGTTTTCCCCAGAACACCACTTGGTGTGCTCTATTGCTAAATAGACGACGCGGGTTATTGCTAAATAGGGACACAGGTGGCGCTGTGGGTTAAACCACAGAGCCTCGGATTTGCCGATCAGAAGGTCGGCGGTTCGAATCCCCGTGACGGGGTGAGCTCTCGTTGCTTGGTCCCTGCTCCTGCCAACCTAGCAGTTCAAAAGCACATCAAGTGCAAGTAGATACATAGGTATCGCTCTGGCGGGAAGGTAACCTGCGTTTCCGTGCGCTGCTCTGGTTCGCCAGAAGCGGCTTAGTCATGCTGGCCACATGACCCGGAAGCTGTACGCCGGCTCCCTTGGCCAATAAAGCGAGATGAGTGCCGCAACCCCAGAGTCGGTCACGACTGGACCTAATGGTGAGGGATCCCTTTGCCTTTATTGCTAAAGAACAGGATTTCCCTTGGAAAGGGGTGGGGCAAAAAGGGGAAAGCGCTCAGACAGGGGTGGTTGCCCCGGGCACAAAATTTCAACACCCAGAACTGCCTCAATACAGTTGTGTGCTTCCATCACCGTTGAAAACGGAGGAAGTAACCTCTCCAGCAAACCAGGAAGTGACGTCTCCAGACAACATAAACGAATCTTCTTATCACTGCGGCTGCAATCTCCTGGGTGATGCAGACACTGTTAGGTAGCTGAATGCGCATGAATACTCCTGTCCGTTTTCCTCCCCTGCTCTGCGCTGCCCTGGGCAACATGCAACCCATGCTACACCACTGGGTGGACTCATTCACACCCCCTTCTCATCATTTGACTCCATTCCCTCCCTCTCATCCCCCTCTTATTATTATAATACCTTATTTGATTCCATCCCAAGTCCGGCAAATAGGGCAATTTCTTAACTTGGATGATGCTGTCGTAGAGACTAGGCTGCAAACTCTGGGCCACCATGTTGGCAAGGATGACGGCCACCATCATGGGCAGGATGTGGGAGATTTGACCCGTCAGCTCAAAGCAAATCACTGCTGTGGACACCGTGTGGCTCACTGCACCAGTCAAAGCGGCGGCTCCTTTTCCCAATTACAGGACATGGAGAAAGAGCGGGTAAGTTAGCAGCATATGGACCACCCGTAGCTTAGATTGAGATTTCAACCTAAGGAAAAAGGGATGTGGACTTACCAATCACGGCATAACCTCCAGGTAAGATTTTGTAAACAATGTCATCGAAGACAATCCCATCAGGAAAAAACCAGGCCATGATTTCACCAACCAGGCGTCCAAAGGCAGCCCCTATAAGCCATCATGAGATCACTGGTTAATACAAGATCAATAAAAATTCTTTCCCCTCCCTGCCTTCATAGCTGTTCTGCGTCTAAGTGCGTTCTGCTAACAATGTACAAGAAAATATCGAGCAGTTAACGAGTCCCACTAGTAGAAGGCAGCAGCAGATCTTCCATCAGCACAATTGAGCTTTTCCCTCCTTCTCCTCCCTCTGTGCCTCCCCACCACCACCACAAATTAGCCCTGGGGTATTGGGGAAACCCCCAGAACAGCCAGAGGGTGGTTCTCTAATACTCCAGAAGAAGAAGAAAAGAGATCATCCCATCTGGCAAGCTGAAAGACTTAAGCTGACAGAATGATCTTCTAAGTCCTGTGTTGAATTTCCCACTCTGTCTCAGGATTTGCTAGCAGGCGTCATAATTGATACTTGTGTAATATAATAGATGCACACAGGGCTTGAGCAAACTAACCCACACTTTAAATTTTAAAACTGTACGTCTGCAGAGGAAGAACAATAAGCTTACTGCTGCTCCTTTGGCTCAAGAGGTCTATACTTCAGCTCAAAGGAAGAGCTAGCTTTTCGTTTCTATTTTCCTATTCTGACCACTAGTAAGTTTTCTTATCGAAGGAAGGTATTGTGTTGGAGCCACATGAATAGGAGTGGTGCAGCCCGACATTTGTGAGTTGTAGGAAGTGGCTAGAGAGTGAGAAGGAGCCGGGAGTGAGAAGCCGGCTACGAGCTGAAATGTCAAGGGATTCCCTAATGGGGACCAGAAGGAGAACCAGGCTCCCAATCATTTCAAAGAAGCACCATCCAACATCAATTTGCATCTCTGAGCAGATCAACACCATACATTTAAAGCACTTTCAAGAGCACTTTTAAAGAATAGTTTTCCCCTCACAGAGCTACAGTTCCCAGCACCTTTAACCTACTATAGTTCCTGTTAAGTTGTGGGTGAACATATCAGACGACACAGCGATTCTTCAAACAGCTCTTGTTTATTCACAGGCCAGAACAGAACAGAACTGAAGGGTTCAGCCAGCCTGCTTATATAGAGCTCCACTAGAACGCAACAGTAACCATTTTCTGTAACTATCCAATCACTGAACGTCACTTTCAATCCCTTATTTGCATATGTGAACCTGAGTGAAAACTATCTACAGTAACCCCCTGCTGGCCCAGGGTGAGAACTTCAGTACGTAACAGTTCCAAGCATTCTTTTTTTGGGGGGGGTGTCACGTGTGTCAGAGGTGCTTTAAACATGTGGTGTGGATCTACCTTTGTTCAGTTCTCCCCTCTCTCACAATCCCAGCCTCTGAAAAATTCCCCTCTGAGGAAAATACAGAAACTCACCCAGCACAAACACAGGCATGAAGCCTCCGCAAGGTATCGGCATGGTAGTGGCAACGACAGACATCCAGAACTAGAACAGAGGGGACAGGCAGCAATAGTTAGTGTATGGCACTGGTGGGGCATCTCTCACAGCTCCACTGAACTTACTCAGAAATGGACCAAGAAGATGACAGACGTGGGGAAGGAGCAAAGGAGTTGGGGGAGCATAAAAGCCACAAGGGCGGTTCAAGCAAGCCAGCCGCGTCCCCTAGGGTGGCTGACTGCCCAGGACAGGGATGGTCAACCTGGCTCATCACTACCACCTTCCCTGTCCCTTCTCAGTCTCAGTGTCCAGTCTGGTTAAAAAGGAAGTAAACGTTCATATAGGTATTCCGGTATTTTGTTCTTCTGTGCAAACAGCAGCCACCTTAAAAGCAGACCTGTTTATATGAGCACACAAAGAATAAACTTGTTAATTTTTTAGCTGTTTTGAGAACATTGAGCTGGTCTCTTTTGCCAGAAGTATCACATGTTGACACCTGTTTTCTTCCACCACCCCAAACGTGTGTAGATCCACCCTGGGGCTGGTGCAGAGGTGCAGGGAAAGAAATAAAGGAGGCTCAATTTTGGAAAGAGGATGATGGGGCGTGGGAGGAGAGAGTCAAGAGTTTATACCTACAGTTCTTTGAACCTTGCTTTCTGGGAGTCTGTGGCATTGTTAATGCATTGGCTGCCTGCAGTAGCAGTTCTTTTTGCCCCCTCTTATACTCTGTTTGTTGCGGAATTGTAAACAAATAAAATATTACAAAGGCACCCTAAGGGTTCTGTGCTCGCTCACTCTCATCTAAACAAAACCCCATAAGCACTGCCCCCGGAATTTTCCACTGCTCAGAAGTAGGAAACATGTAACTACATTTTTTTCCTATAGGACTTTCATTAAGCTATGGAGGAGGGAGGACTTCACCGAATTGCAAGCAGCCCAAGAGACATATTTAGGTTAATGCTAGCAAAGTGATTTCTAGTTGATGGTACAAAAAGCAATGCACCTAATGGAGAGTATTCACCATTAAAATTCATAGAGGAGAACTTTGTGGCGCAGGGAATAATTTTGAGTCTGCATGAAGCCAGTCTCATTCAGTAAGCCTCCCTAATATGTGTAGGTAGGAAAATTATATAGGTGCTCATTGTGTAGATTGCTTGACTCTTTCAACTTCAGTACTTGCTATAGCACAAGAGGCTATTTTCTGCCACCCAGAAGATGGAGCAGACTTTTCCTGCATGACTGGAACTCGCAGGGAGACAGGATTTGGCTAAATATCAAGAGAAGCAGCATGGCACCAAGAGTGAATCAGCAGTGGAATGATTGCCTTGGGAGGAGGTGCAGTAGGCTCTCTCAGAGATATTTTAGCAGAGACTGGAAGGGATGGTATAATTTCATCCCGCATTGAGCAGCAGGTTAGATCAGGTGACGGACCATGTCTATGATTCTTGTGAGCTAGCTGATAAATCTCCAGTAAGGCAAATAAAACCTGAAACACTCTCCGTGAACACTACGCAGAATATCTGCCTTCATGGCTATTGCCAGCCATGTAAAAGCAGGGTCCCCTGGTGCTTATCGTCTATGGCTCCCAGTGCTACATAAAAGAGATGTCAGCTCCAAGGAAGACTTAACATTGCTGCCAGGTGAGCAGCTCTTAAGTAACCTAATCACTGGCATTCTGCTGCAAGCCATGAGCAGATTCAAGGTTGATTTTCCAGACTATTGGAGGTATAGCGTTTTGTGTGCTTGTGCAGTCAACACAGTCCCATAGGTGAGGAAGTATAGTTCCCCTGAGCATTTGAACCACTTATTTCATTGGCACTATAGCACCTTTTAATGCAATTCCAAAGGGAGGATCACATCCCACCAACTACCACATCCATCTTCTTCCCCTACTCTGGCTGCAGGACAGATTGAATAAAGGACACACTATATTCAGGTTGTTTCCACACCAGGGCCCCTTAGTGCCCCTGAGGCATTGCTTTTCAACAACCACATGGAAGCAGAATTAACCTAGTGATTATACACAGCACTTTATACTGGACTATATTCTCCATGGGGATGCGGGTGGCGCTGTGGTGTAAACCACTGAGCCTTGGCTTGCCGATCGGAAAGGTCAGCGGTTCAAATCCCCGCAATGGGGCGAGCTCCTGTTGCTCGGTCCCTGCTCCTGCCAACCTAGCGGTTCAAAAGCACGTCAAAGTGCAAGTAGATAAATAGGTACAGCTCTGGCGGGAAGGTAAACAACGTTTCCGTGTGCTGCTCTGGTTTCACCAGAAGCAGTTTAGTCATGCTGGCCACATGACCTGGAAAAAACTGTCTGCGCACAAACGTTGGCTCACTCGGCAATAAAGCGAGATGAGCACCGCAACCCCAGAGTTGTTTGTGACTGGACTTAACTGTCAGGGGTCCTTTACCTTTTTTTTATATATTCTCCATGACAATCTCGGAATGCCCCATCCCATATGGGTAAGTTCTCCTTATGTATAATCAGAAATAAGTTATGTTCAGCTACGCTCCCGCATCCTTTAATTAGTGGCTTCCCACTTTCTTTTGAATGGCTATGATAAAATATTAATTGAGTAAGTTAAAGGTAAAGGTAAAGGTACCCCTGCCCGAGCGGGCCAGTCTTGACAGACTCTGGGGTTTGTGCGCCCATCTCACATCTATTGGCCGGGGGCCAGCGCTGTCCGGGGACACTTCCGGGTCACGTGGCCAGCGTGACAACGCTGCTCTGGCGAGCCAGAGCCGCACACGGAACGCCGTTTACCTTCCCGCTGGTAAGCGGTACCTATTTATCTACTTGCCCCCGGGGGTGCTTTCGAACTGCTAGGTGGGCAGGCGCTGGGACCGAGCAGCGGGAGCGCACCCCGCCTCGGGGATTCGAACCGCCGACCTTTCGATCGGCAAGCCCTAGGCGTTGAGACTTTAGCCCACAGCGCCACCCGCGTTCCTTAAGCCTTATACTCGATAAGGCTAGCACTGCAATTGTACTTTAAAATGAAAAAAAATGAGCCTGGAAAAGAAGGCAGAAGGATATCACAGAACACACTGGGATGCAATTATTTGACAATGACGCTATCTGGATTGTCCATACCAGCTAAGTGAAGAGACATTATCCCTATTCCAGACTAAGTGGCTGATGTGAAAGAAAACCCCATTATCCCTGAATGTTCTCCTGCATGATCTGGGGTGAATCAGGGTTTCTCATCCACTACATTAAACTCTCTCCAATAAAACCTCTTCAGTTGGCCTGGTCCAAAAGAACATACCAATTGCCTTGGAAAATAATGAGCTGTTTCTCTGAGGACTTTGCAGCTCGCTGCTCCCGCTAAGGGGAAATAGCTGCAAGGGACTAGGAGGAAACGATCCAAATTCAGCGCAGTCGGGTGGGCTCCCTACCTTCATGACGAAGAAGAGAAGAATGATGACAAACACACTGACTTTGGGATGGATCCAGACGGCAGATCTCCCCAGGATCTGGGGGTCCCCTGTATGCTTTACCCAGGTGAAGTTATCAAAGAGGCTGCTAATGGCTTCTCTGGGCATCAGCTGAAAGGAGAGACATGGCAATGAGGGACTAGGCTTTCGCCACAAAGGGAACAATATTCTGTTTGGAAATGTGTGTATTAGGTGCTGAGAAACCGGGGGTGGGGGGTGGGGGGCTCTTTGTGAAGAGGTAAAACAAAATCCAGCAAGGACTGATATTTGTGATCTGTATAAGTTATACAAATTGAACAAATAGGCTTGCCTGGCCTTATTTTGCTTCGTCTCGCCTCTGAGGTTTCATGAGAAATTGCCTGCACACTTTCAAGCACATCTTCGCAACCATTAAGTGCTAGGAAAATACTGCATTGGCTCGTGAGTTTTTGTCTTTCCTAATGAAACCTGAGAGACTGGGGAAGCTGGATTCTGTCGCCAGTACCACTCTCCGCAGGTCTCTGTACTCCAATGAAATCATGGCATACACAAAGCCCTGCTTATATCTGGATGTGAACTGCAGAGGCTCTTTCTGCACTTTCAGAAACAATTCTATCTTCGACATCCTCCCGTCCAGTTTGTTCTTATAAATACCTCTTCATGCAGCCAAGAGGTTACAATTGTTCAGAAACCAAAAGGTTTGCAAGGAGGAAATCCAAGCTGTGTACACTCACTAATTCTGCGCCCACTGTGCCCCCACCAATGGTTTGGGAAGTGGTGTACACACAGCACACTTTGTGTATTACCTGTTGTTTCTTATGAAATACTGTACTTTGATGACACTGCCCCCAAACCAGCTTCGAATTGACAAAAAGAATGACGTAGCTACGCTTTAAGCCAGTAACGTGTACACGGTCCCATACTTTGCAATATAATTGTGAGCAGATCATAGTTCACAGAACCACTAGAAACCTGTGGCTGTACCTATCCCACTGTACAAAGATCCTGTCTGTTGCACGGCCCTGGCCGCTGCTGCTTTGTGGCCCTTGGGAGGCTGGCTTGTGAGGGAATCTGGCCCTGAAGAAGATTCGCCTCTGGAGTAAAAGGAAGATGGAGGACCTTGTCTTTCCTATAAGGCAGGCATGTCCAAAGCCTGTTCCGGGGGCCTAAACAACTGGCCGGCTGGTCGGTTTAATGTGGCCCCTGTGGCAGTTTATCTCCCGGAGTAAAATCCTAAAAAAAGCTCAACAACTTCAATCCTAAAAGAAGGTCAACAACAACTTTGGTCGGCCCTCACGCATGTTCACTTCATTAAATCTGGCCCTCTTTGAAAAAAGGTATAACCACAGGTTTCTAGCTACATCCCACATGGATTTCTTTCCATGCACAAGATGCGTCAGCAAGGGCACATTTCACCCACAGCAAAGTGCTCTAGGGACTGTGCCAGTGGGAGGTGGGGGAGGGGATGTGACTTGAGGGCCAGACATATAGGCCCTGAGGGCCACATTTGACACCCGGGCCTGAGGTTCCCTAACCTGTCTTAGTCAATGCAAGGTAGGAAGGGATTACTACTACTTTCCTTCTCAGCATGCACACGAAACAGAGAGGAATGGTGCTAGTTCACTCCCCAATGGAGTGACAGCACAATCAGTAGAGAAGTGTTTTCCCCCCGCAGCTGATGGAAGCTACTGCTGTTGGAAAACGAGGCACAGACAAATTCTAGGTTGAGAAAACTGTACCCCTCATTCTGTGAAATAGGCTTTAGGCATTGATGGGCCTATAGCAATATTCTCACCTCTCCAGCCATAAACTGCCCGAAGCCTGGGGGGAATGTCAAGGACGCTATCACAAAGGTTATAACCCCTGGATATATAAGGCGGCTAGAATAGAAAAGAAACAGAAGTTAAAGGCCAACATACATAAAACCCAGAAAAGCTGCTGCAAAATCGAACCAGAGAGCAATTCTGCCCTCGCCTCGCCTAAGCCCAATGAACTCTGTCAGGGTCTCTAGCCTGACTTCAACAATATCTGCTTTCTGCAAAGCAAGAAGGCATTGTGGTATTTAAGTTGGCAGCCTCCCTTAAACTTATTCCAAAAGAGAAGCAACACTCATGAAAGACTATTGTTTACTTTCTACATTTAAGAGTGTTTCCTGCGCCATGACCAATACAGTTTCTGTTAAAATGAAAATCCCAATCTTCCCTATAAAAAAATCAATGCAGCACAGGGTCTTTTCAGATGCTGCTGCTGAAGATTTACTTCCCAGCGGCTCCTACTGGCTGGGCTTTAGAGCAGGGTCATTGGTACAGGGACTGGGTAGGTCCTGCTGCCATTATTCTTGAGCAAAGGAGGAGAATAACTCTATAAAAGCATACTCACTATTTGGTTAGGAATTGACTTAGAGCCGTATGTCGACGTACACACAAAACCACCTGCCGGTTGAAGTAAACAAAAAACGCGCCAAGGAACCCAGAGCAGATCCTACAGCAAAGGAATTTTAAAAAAATAAAATAAATGTGGGCATTGCCAACTTTTGAAAATTGTCTTTGTATGGATTTACACAAGAAGAGGCCCATTGGATCATGTTCGGGGCCCATATGAACCCTAGGACCCTCTTCCCCCAAGCCTAACTTTATTCTTTAAGCAAGGATAAGCATAAAAGTTTGGGATGCGGGTGGCGCTGTGGGTTAAACCACAGAGCCTAGGACTTGCCGATCAGAAGGTTGGCGGTTTGAATCCCCGCAATGGGGTGAACTCCCGTTGTTCGGTCCCTGCTCCTGCCAACCTAGCAGTTTGAAAGTACGTCAAAGTGCAAGTAGATAAATAGGTACAACTCTGGCGGGAAGGTAAACGGTGTTTCCGTGCGCTGCTCTGGTTCGCCAGAAGCGGCTTAGTCATGCTGGCCACAGGACCCGGAAGCTGTATGCTGGCTCCCTTGGCCAATAAAGCGAGATGAGCGCCACAACCCCAGAGTCGGACACAACTGGACCTAATGGTCAGGGGTCCCTTTACCTTTAGGCAGCTGTCAGGGACTGGGCAGAGGAGGAATGGTAGAGACCCCCTCCCCAGCCTGACCCTTCCAGAGAAGAGGAAGACAGTTCAGAATTACAACAGGGGTTTGAGGGAAGTCTCAGCTCAGAAGCTGATGAGGGGGAAAGTTGGGAAATAATGGGAGAGGAGGAGGAGGAGGAAGCACCAGGAGGGCGATAGCTGGCAAACACAGTGTCTTTACAAAGCATTCCAGATCCCCCCTCTCCCAGAACCCGGCAAGCCTTGAAAGTAGGAGAGCAAAGAGCTCAAAAGCAGAGGGCGCTTGTCAGCACCTGTAGGGATGATGCATGAGGTAGTGGGAAAGAAGGAAGGGGTGGAGATTCACTCGGGACAACGCCATTATCTAAGAGGCTGGGTTCCAAAGCCCCTCTCTGAATAAAAAGCAGATGGTAAGAAACTTTTCCTTGTCATTGTACATTCCTGGGCTACCGGACGAGGGAGTTGCTTGCAGCTGCCTAACAGCAGCATATCCAGAAAATATATACAGTCATAACTCGGGCTAAATATGCTTCAGGTAGAACGTTTTCAGGTTACGCTCCACAGCGACCCGGAAGTAACAGAACAGATTACTTCCGGGTTTCGTCGCTCGCGCATGCGCAGACGCTCAAAATGACATCAAAGAAGCAGTGAAACGTGACCTGCACATGCGCAGACGCATGTTACATTCTACTCAGGATACGAACGGGGCTCCAGAATGGATCCTGTTCACATCCAGAGGTACCAAACAAACAAACCCTAGAGCAGCCATTCTCAACCTGTGGGTCCCCAGATGTTGTTGAACTACAACTCCCATCACCCCTAGCTAGCAAGGCCAGAGCTCAGGGATGATGGGAGTGGTAGTCCAACAACATCTGGGGACCCACAGGTTGAGAACAGCTGCCCTAGACCCTGGTCTGTACAAATCCAGCAGAATGAGATGGGTCTTGTCCACTTCAAGCTGCAGCTGGTTAATCCTACAGTGGTACCTCGGTTTATGAACTTAACCAGTTCCGGAAGTCCGTTCTTAAACATAAACCGTTCTTAAACCAAGGTGCGCTTTCCCTAATGAGGCCTCCCACTGCCGGTGCCCTTCCACCATTCGGATTCCGTTCTTAGACCGAGGTAAAGTTCTCAAACCAGGACACTACTTCTGGTTTTGTGGAGTTTGTAAACTGAATAGTTCGTAAACAGGACTGTTCTTAAA
The DNA here is from genome assembly GCF_965113315.1 of Podarcis vaucheri. Classification (NCBI taxonomy): domain Eukaryota; kingdom Metazoa; phylum Chordata; class Lepidosauria; order Squamata; family Lacertidae; genus Podarcis; species Podarcis vaucheri. The sequence continues at coordinate 33,195,060 of NC_138755.1, read as the reverse complement.
CTGAGGTACCACTGTATTTTTAATGCTCCTCCATGTAAACACAAATCTCTCTCTCTCACACACACACACACATCAAAAAAATACCAAGCCTCATCAGTGAGCTCAGACTCACTTTGTGCACCCCTAATTTTCTATTTGTAGTAAGGATTATAAAAATAAAATCAGGAGAGCTCTTAAAAAATATGAGCCATTACCTGCCTTATTACAGGCTATTCTACCACCTCAGGATGCCACAACCCCATTCCCACCCCACAGCCCTTGGGCAAGTCCTGTCATTTGTCCATGGGGAAGATTGTAAGGGAGACAAATGAGGTTTGAAAGAGATACAAAAGGGGTAGATGGAGGGGAGGGGATTGTTTCTTTCAGCTCAACAAGCATCTAACACCATTTGCAAGTGGTGAACTTGTTTTTAAATGGCTTTTTTTAAAAAAATAAAAAGCCCCTTTTCCTCAACCCAGCCCTGATAAGTGAACGAAAGCAAGTTCCTAGGCTGATTGAGGAGAAAACGAAACCCATTCTTTGCTGTGGTGGCCAGGAGCAAGCAGAATCCCAGAGTGCCTTTGAAAGTTGTGTGCAAGCGGGAATTTTGCCAGCTTTTCTCAACCCTTCGCGACAGCAAGCCGCATCCACAAAATGCCCGCCTAGGTGCCATTCAGGGGCGCTGCTCTTTTCCTTTGCATCTGGCCACCTTGTAGAAATAATTTCTCATGAGAAAAGCATGACAGTGTTTCTATTCTGAACTGAATCATTCAATGGCTGCTCGAAGCACTGCAATGAGGTTTTTTCCCCTTTTGCTGAATGCTGTTGTGTCTAACCTGGATCCTCCAGGGAACTCCAAGCAAGCAGCAACTCTGCTTTATACAGAGAGCTTTCAACGGGGGGGGGGGGGGGGCAACACTCGCCTTGCATCCTTTTGCATCACAATTACCCATGTCCCTTTGGGCTCACCCTATTACGGCAAAAGCTGGCAGCTCCTGCAGGTCAAAGGGGAAATCCATGCGGAAGTTGGTTCTGAAGAGGGCTGTGATGGTGACTGTGAAGCAGGGATGAGAAAGACAGGAGGAATTACGACCGTGGAAAAATAGAATGTGAGAGAATTTTAAATGTGCACTACAGAAAGCAGGAGCCCCGGGGGTGGCGGAAAACCTAGAAAAATATGGGATAGCAATATGCAAGCACAAGGGACAGCAAGGAAGCATCACAGAAGCCTTGTTTCAGCACTGCCACAGTTCTTAGCACCTCACTTGAAAAGACTTGGTAATGCGGATGTTATTTTGATATGTTTTGGGATGGGCCTGGAATACTTCTAGCCTCAAGAGCGCTTCATTAAGAAAAGGTTTTGTTGTTGCTGTCATCAGGAAGCAGTTCTGGCTCACAAGCAGCACCAAATGGTATATAGTATTTTGATTTGGCATCCTCACACATTTTCCTCTTTCAATTTAATAGAACAGGAAGAGGGAAGCAGCTGCCCTTTCAAAAATTATTCATCCTGTTTGCTGTTGTTTTGGTATGAATTCCTGCATTGTACCAGAAAAGTCCAATACTGAACCCACTTGAAAATCCCCTCTTGAAAATAGCCTGCCATTTATATGGATATCAAAGGCAAGCAAACTAGTAGAAAAATCTCTGTGGCCTCCAAGAACACCACAGCACAGCAATGAGAAAATTGGAGGCAGGTTGACTAGGGCTGACATTGTTTAAACAGTGGGGACAGTGATGGTTTCATACCACTGTTCCTGTTTGTAATGTGAACCGATGTTCTAGCCAGTGCAGGTTTCGCAGTTGTTTATCAAGGCGGTCAAAGCAATCGGCTCCATATATGCATGAAACTATCCTGAGGATGAGGGACATGGGTGGCGCTGTGGGTTAAACCACAGAGCCTAGGACTTGCCGATCAGAAGGTCGGCAGTTCGAATCCCCGCGATGGGGTGAGCTCCTGTTGCTCGGTCCCTGCTCCTGCCAACCTAGCAGTTCGAAAGCATGTCAAAGTGCAAGTAGATAAATAGGTACCGCTCTGGCGGGAAGGTAAACGGCGTTTCCGTGCGCTGCTTTGGTTCGCCAGAAGCGGCTTAGTCATGCTGGCCACATGACCCGGAAGCTGTACGCCGGCTCCCTCAGCCAGTAAAGCAAGATGAGCGCTGCAACCCCAGAGTCAGTCACGACTGGACCTAATGGTCAGGGGTCCCTTTGCCTTTACCTTTACCCTGAGGATGATGTTTCTGACCGGGGTGCCAACTTGAATAAAATTTTGGGGAGGGGGCAAGTAAACCCCGCCCCATGTAATCGATCACACACCCCATTCAAATATTTTATTGGGGGTGGCGAAGCTCCCTCGGTCCCTAGGAGTTGGCTCCTATGCTTCTGCCTGTCATGTAGATGAATGTAAGAACTGGAAGAGGGAGCGGGTAGCAATGCACAGCGCTGGAACAGCATGCTAAAAAAGTTCACCTGACTCTCTCCCTCCATCCCTACAACCTTGAAGAAGTCGCTTGTGCAGTGACACCCTTGGGATGGAGGAGGACGAACAGTCAGAGCAGAGACTAGGAAGGAAGTTAGTCCTCGAATCCTACCTGCGTCTTTGTTCCAGACAGCAAAGACTCGGAAAACAAAGGCACTGAATGTAGCGGCAAAAAATCCACGCCAGTAATTACGAACTGCAAAGTAGGTGGAAGTTACTTCGATGCTGAAGAGCACACCTATGGGGAAGAAGGATGTTCTCAGCGATGCATAACAGCTCCTCTCCCCAACCACAACCTGCTCCCAAAGTCACTTAAGACTACCTTGAATTCAACTCCCCCAGTGCATGAATTAACAGGAATTTGCAAAAGTAGCAGAGAGAAAATAACAGCAGGGTTGTTGTGTTTGAACTGTTTCACCTTAACACGGTTTCCTTCAGCTAAGGCTAAGCATGAGCGAAAATAAACAATTCCCAATTTCAACAGCACAGGGGTTTCCAAACTTTCTGCTTTGAGGAAATCGTCTCTATCTCTGCTGAGGGAACCCTGTGCATTGCAGAGGACTGGTGGATCATATTCTATGCATCACTTCACATGAAATTATGGACAATTATGCTGTGTGAACTGAAAGTGGAGGAAAACACTATAATAGTGAAACAAGCTGTTTTCCAGGGAAGCTCGTCCACCATTACAGATGGTCTCATTGAGGAACTATCGATAAACTTCCAAGAAAACCGCAGAGTTCCCCAGAAAAAAGTTTGGAAACCGCTAGCTCAGTGGAATGGGAACTGCTTCCCAATTGCTTTCTTTCCATACTGGTACACTAATGGGTGCTTCTCTGAACCACAGCATCAGCCCTGGACACATGATTCCAAGGTAAGTGTTTGGCCGGAATGGTATGAGCCAATATGGAAACAGCTTCTGTGCTGCCATGGTAGAGGGTGTGCTGGCCAGTTATCCAAAACCAAATGCTTAAAAAAATATAGCTAGAGAAGAAGGTAGATTGGGGTCTACTCGTAGATCTCTGGGAGATTTGCTGTAGATCAGGAATGGTTTCTGACTCCCAACTGTTTAACAATGGCAGGAACAGCATGGCTTTCCCCACATAAATTAGGTTGCTGAAATGAAGAAAGCTAACCAGGAGCGGTTTTTTGTGTGAAATAAGGATGTTCAGTTCCAGTACAGAAAAGCAAATTCCTATGTTTAGAGGCACCCTGTTTTTTGATTCACCTGTGTGTGTCTCGCACTTGGTAGACCGTGGGTTTCTAGTTTAACAAAAACAACAACCAAAGAGTCCTAACAAGCCTGGAATCTGCCTGCATTAGAAAAAGGAATTTAGAGGGTGGGATATAATTTGGGCTGGGTGGGGAGGAGGAACGATGCAATGTTTCTAGCGAAAGTTAGATGACAGCCAGCATTCACTTGCCTCCCAGTGGTGTCCCGAAACAGCAGCCAACCCCTACTGCACATCCCACAGTCAGGACATCTGTGTAATAATATGGCTGCTACTGGTGGAAGAGACATGAGCGAGAGAAAGACAAAGACACACAGAGACACACAAAGTGAGACACAGAAGCAGAGAAAGGGAAGAATGAGTGACAGAATTGGTAGTTAGTGTCAAAGAATGATCAATACCATAGATGTTATCTAACAACGCACACTGAACCCACTGGAAGATCCTGTACAGTGGTACCTCTGGTTACGTACTTAATTTGTTCCGGAGGTCTGTTCTTAACCTGAAACCGTTCTTAACCTGAGGTACCACTTTAGCTAATGGGGCTTCCTGCTGCCACCGTGCCACTGTCACACAATTTCTGTTCTCATCCTGAGGTAAAGTTCTTAACGCGAGGTACTACTTCCGGGTTAGAGGAGTCTGTAACCTGAAGTGTTTGTAACCTGAGGTGTTTGTAACCCGAGGTACCACTGTATATGCCAAGAGTTCCCACCTCATTTCTCACCAACACACAAGCTTGGGTGCACTTAGCAAGAAGGTGATGTAATATCAAAAGGGATCCATGCAAGAGACAAGGCCTCAGCTCTTGTAAATGCAGAATTCTCCCATCTTTCCAGAGTCATATGTGAATAATGTATTCAGGTGTCAATTTTTCAAGGGGTTAAGAGAAGTAGTGTATGTTCACAAATCACACAGCTCCAACCCAGAAGTGTACGAAACTGCAATGATTTATCAAGTAGATGGTCATGTGTGAAAATCTGGGGCATGTGTCAATGGCTGCATGTAAACCTGCTAGGAAGCTACAATAGGCAGCATCTTCCTAGTGCAGCACTTGGCACATGTGTAGGATTTCCACAGTTTCCTGCAATAAAACAAGATATGAGCAGTTCGGAGACATTCAATGGAAAATGGTGGAATAGGTGTACAACGCTTTCCTTGCTTTGTTGAAGTTTGGACAAGGAAAGATGGGGAAGTTAAAGCCACACTCTATGTGCAAAAATATAATATGGTTATGGAATTGTGCTACTTCAGAAAGGAAGTGTGAATATGGAAATACTGAAAAGCTCCCGCTCATTTCTATCTGGATAGGCAGTTATGGGAGAAGAATGACAGAGAAGGTAGAACCCCCAGCTGTATCCATGCTAACAATGTTATTTTAAAAGCACCCCAGTTTATCCCCAAGAGAAACTGTGATTTACTGGAGACACAGAGAGAGCTGGAAAATAGGAACTGTCCCTGAAAAATAGAGGCAGCTAGATATTATTGGCATATGTGAGTTATGTCATTCCCTGAAGGAGCATCTCCACCCCCATAGTCCAGCTCAGACCCTGAGGTCCAGCTCCGAGGGCCTTCTGGGAGTTTCCTCTCTGCAAGGTTACAGGGAACCAGGCAGACGACCTTCTCGGTAGCGGCACCCGCCCTGTGGAACTCCCTCCCATCGGATGTCAAGGAAATAAACAACTATCTGACTTTTAGAAGACATCTGAAGGCAGCCTTGTTAAGGGAAGTTTTTAATGTTTGATGTTTTATTGTGTTTTTTAAATATTCTGTTGGGAGCTGTCCAAGTTGGTTGGGGAAACCCAGCCAGATGGGCGGGGTATAAGTAATAAATTATTATTATTATTATTATTATTATTATTATTATTATTATTATTCCCTGCCCAACACATCCTTGCACCAAAGTCACTTTCTATTTCCCACAGGATGTCCCTTCGCTGCATTTTCTGTTTCTCTGTTGGGTTACGCGAGGTAAAAGAACCACACCGCAGCACCACGACGGTTGTCAGTTGAGCAGAAAACACGGCTTCCATTCCAGAAACTTCCTCAGTCGGGAGCGGGGGGTGGGGTGGGTAAACACCTGTCATAAATACGGGAATTGCACTTGCCTCCAAGAGGAGCCCCGAAGCAACATCCAACTCCAACTGCGCAAGCCGCCACCAGGAGGTCGAGCTGCCTGTGCACATTCTGGAATAGAGAGCCCGGCCAGAGAGAAGCATGCCAGGGTTAGGAGGGAGCACAGCCACAAGGTTAGTCCTCTCCTCCCTCCTCCTCCTCCTCCGGCACAAAGCAACAGCGAGCAGCAAAACCAGCCTTCTCTCACAGAGGAAGTGAGCAGTGAGCCAGTCACTACACACAGCCAGCACCTACGGTGACCCCGTTCCTTTCTATGCACCACCAAATACTATATAGCCTATGTGCCAGTTCTCCATACTAGCCTGGCAGTTGTTACCAGCTATTGGAACGGTATTGCGCAGCCAGTCACCAAGCCAGCCACTGCTACAGAGCTCGAGCCTCTTTAGTCATTCAGCCAGCATTGTGCGCAATAAGCCACGCCAGCCTCAAAACACAACTGCTTACAACAACCACGTTTCTTACTGTAATGTTTATGTGTTGTTATTTATTTATTTTTAAAAGCCATCACCCCACCGGACGTCTTGATGCCTGCTGCTAATGCACAAGCCTCGATGAAATCATTTGTGCTTATTTACAGCTGCTCAACCACACAGTATATATGGGTAGCAGTGACCAACCCATTTTGCAAAATTTCACTTCCAAAATTCAGGCTTGCAAGAATGCGGATACATGTTTTTACAAGGTCAGGTGTTGAACAGGACAAGTAGAGCAATGCATGAGGAATAGGAGGATGTGCAGATTATCATAGGCTCATCCCCAGCTATCAGGATCCCTGTTCAAACCCTCTTTGATTTCTGATCCTTTGACAGAAGTCCTTTTAACTTTTTCAGCAAATGCTCTAGAAACCGGCAATTTGGTTTACAAAGAAGCTGTGGTTTTCAGGGAGCCAAGCTTTGCTTCCGATATTTTAGGATTGTTTGTTTGTTTTTGTTTTTTTAATAGAAGAAAATAGGGTGACCCTAACTCTGACTACAATCAGGCATGGAGTGGTTTTAGCTTCCAAAGCCTTTTTGGTTCGTGATTCTTGGAGGATTCCTCTGTATTTTATTTTATTGTAACAGACAGCTAAACTTGCCACTTGCTGTCATTTTCCCTCTTGCCAGCTAGTCTAGAATTATTCTGTTTTTTATTCATTCTGGTCCTGCCTTCAATATTCTGGGTCTCTGAGGCTCCCCCTCCCCTTTGACAGCCTCCATCACAGACCAGATGGAGCATGCAGAACACTTACCTCATACACACCGCAAAAGATGGACATGAACTTGCTGAGGACGGCAGCACAGATGCTGGCAATATGCACAAAGGGGCCCTGTGGAAGGAAGGAAGGAAGGAAGGAAGGAAGGAAGGAAGGAAGGAAGGAAGGTTGAGGAGCATCATTCAATTCAGTTTTATGCCAAAAAGTAGCAAACATTCTGCCTCTCCTATCTGTTTTTATCACTCCCAGACCCACCAACATCTTTGTAAGACTCTCTCATGCCACTGTAAATGCACACTTTTGAAATCTACCTTTAGGCAGCCCGTGCGTGGCTGGCAAGATCATAAATGTAATCAGAATGACAAGGTGAGTTAAAAGGTCCTTAATGGGAGAGGAAGAAGGTTAGGTTTGTGTCTCCCTCTGGAGCCTGAGAGAGAGGCCTCCAGTCGAAGGATCGGCTGCTTATTATTTCAAAGCAATGTGAGAGCATCAGCCTTCCCCACCTCAGAAGCTCCTGGGTCACATGATAAAGCTCACATAATGTTGTATTTTAATCTTGTTTTTAAGTTGTATTCATTCAACTTGTTTTTATTATTGCTTGTTTTTATTATCCCTTGGCTGGGGAGGGCGGGGTATAAATAAAAATTATTATTATTATTATTATAGCCACCTGCCCTGTTCTTTCTCCCCAGCCCTCCTCCTCCTGGCCCTGTCCTCATTAGGACTGCTCCAACTTCCAACCTTACCTTCTACCTGCCTCCTTCCCCAGGAGGTTGGATTAGATGACCCTTGTAGTTCCCTTCCAATCCTATGGTTCTGCCTGCTGACCCTACAGCCACTGCAGCCATCATTCCCCATGCCCCTTCCTAGGAGCTCGACCAATGGCAACTCTTCTGCCTGGCCTGCCCCCCCCCCTCTAAGAAATTAGAGTGGCTGAGTTAGCCACCATCAACCTCCTAAGGCAATAGGAAACAGATGGCCACAAGTGGAAACTGCAACAAAATGTTGCAGTGTGGGGTGCCGCTGTTCTGTATCCCAGATGTTTCATTCTGTTCTCTCTTCCCCAACAGCTGGACAGCACTCCGTGGCCCCTAAGCACCCTCAGTCCTCAATGGGCTGTTTTGGGTTCCCCTAACAGAACATCTTTCACTTTAAATACAGTCGTACCTTGGTTTTTGAACAGCTTAGTTCACAAACAGCTTGGAACTCGAATGCCGCAAACCCAGAAGTAGGTGTTCCAGGTGTGAACTTTGCCTCAAAAGCCAAACGTCCAGCGTGGCTTCTGAATGACTGTAGGACATTGGTTTCTGAATGTTTCGGAAGTTGAACGGACTTCTGGAACGCATTCTGTTCGAAAACCAAGGTACAACTGTATATGTTTCTATTTTTGCAAACCTCAGGGTTTCCCCAAGCCTAAGAATACTTCCCTTATGTGTAGGTGGTGCTGTCTGGGCTTCACTAGCAACAGCACTCATAGCCTGAACATCAGAAATAGAGGTGATGGGGATGAAATCTGCCTCCCCAGCACTAATAATAATAATAATAATTGCATGCCACCATATACCTGCAGGTCTCAGAGCAGTTACAACATAAAATCACAACATAAAATACATAATAAAAACAAAAACAACCCAGTAACCTCTCTCCTCCCCAACACATTTTTAAAAGGCATTGGACGTCAATCAGCAAAAGGTCTGGCTAAAGAGGAACATTTTTGCCTGGCGCCTAAAAGTGTATAATGAAGTGTATAACGGAATTACACCCCCTGCCTTCTGCGACTTGCCCTTCTCCCGTCCCCAAGCCCCGGCGGTGCTCACCTCTTTGCCGACAGGTATCCCGCTTCCTAGGCCAGCTGTCAGGCTTACAACTTTGGCCACAAAAGCTTTGGGTGTGAGGTATTCCTTGAGGACGACTCCCCGCATAATGGTTTTCAGCTCAGGGATCCCGGAGCCTGAACAAAGCAGAAAGGACAGGTGAGGAATTGTGCCACACCTGTGCAGAGAGACAGGGGCTCAAACTACAGGTGACAAACACCTGTTAGCTGAAAACAAGGTTGGCTCCTATTGCAAAGAAAGCAGGGTGTTCTGAACAAACGGGGTATGTGGAGAGCCAAATTCCTCCCCCTCTCTGCAACTAATCTCCCCTCATCTCCTGATGTCATCCCCCTCACCCCCATCCCAATCTTCTGGGAGGAAAACGCCTAAGGGAATTAAGAGGCAAGAGCAGAAAACATCAGCTCCCTCTGGCTATACTCCCTTCTTGCTCTAAAAATGGGAGGTGGGGGGAGACTGCATACATGACTGGGGCAAGCCTAGGCTTAAAAGAAATGGATTTGTTACTGCTGGATAGCCTAAGGGCCCTTAGATTATCCAGCAGCAACTGGATATACCTAGAATAAATATACCGTATTTTTCACTCTATAAGACGCACCAGACCACAAGACGCACCTAGTTTTTGGAGGAGGAAAACAAGAAAAAAAATATTCTGAATCTCGAAAGCCAGAACAGCAAGAGGGATCGCTGCGCAGTGAAAGCAGCAATCCCTCTTGCTGTTCTGGCTTCTGGGATAGCTGCACAGCCTGCATTCGCTCCATAAGACGCACACACATTTCCCCTTACTTTTTAGGAGGGAAAAAGTGAGTCTTATAGAGCAAAAAATACAGTACCTTCTAGAGATATATACCTGCAATAAAACGCCAGTGGCGTTTTATTGCAGGTATATTTTCTGCAACGTGTTCTTAACACAGTAACAGTGCATTGGCAGTGGGTTTATTCTGCTTTATATTATTATTATTATTATTATTATTATTATTATTATTATTATTATTATTATTAATACCCTGCCCACCTGGCTGGGTTTTCCAATGCTTCCCCTATGCTACCATGTTATTGCTTTCTGGAGGAGCGATAGCACAACAAAGAAGGGACAAAAAATAAACTAGAACGTTTATGATGTGGAAAGTGACGGAATTCCAGCAGGAAGTTAAAGTTATATCCTGACTAGAAATGAAGCAGTGCACACCGCCCAACTTTTTCAGATTAAAAAACGGGACAGGTGTCTTCAAGGATGAACTCCTGGGCAAGTCACGTGATTCACGCTGCAGTCACGACCCCCAAAGTGCTTTGGGGGGCAAGATTGCGTCGTGAGAGTGCGTAGCACCCTAAATGCCCGCCACGATCTCGCACAATAAAATAGGATTTCCCGTTTTCCCCAGGACACTTGACAGGTATGGCAGTGTGACTGCCACCAAACTTTTGCAGGCACAAACTGCATTGAAAAGAGGGGTTGTTTATGACCTCCCCGACAGCACAAATCATCACAAATGCATAATGAAAAAGATGTCAGGAGGCGTCCTTAGCCTGAGACAGACAGGCAAATCTTCCCATCCCTTGCTCTCTCTCACCCACAGCCTGTGGAGAGACGAGTTGGCAGAAGAGGGCAGCAAAGAGGATCAGGACGAGTGGATAGGTCACCCAGGCCAGGTACTGCATAGGGATACTCGGGTGCAGCGAGTTGTACATCCACTTGTAAGCTGTAGTGGGAACATAAAAACAAACGCCAGAAACTTCAGAACATGAAAAGAATCCAACGAGCAGCAAACTAAACCAAATTCCCCAACATGGCAACCTCCATATGTTGAGGATTACAATTCCCATCAGCCACAGTGCTGGAGAGAAATGTTCATTGTGTGCTTCATAATTGATTGGAGTGTTATGGTTACCCAATATCTTAGTATGTATCCCCTGCCTCCCTGAAATACAGCAGTGGCGGGGTCATAGCTGTCAACTTTTCCCTTTTCTTGCAAGGAATCCTATTCGGAATAAGGGAATTTCCCTTAAAAAAAGGAAAACGTTGACAGCTATGGGTGGGGTGGTTAAGTTGACCGTAGCAAGTTGACTGTTTGCTTCCCTACCCGGGGGGGGGGAATCTGGGGGTTCTTGAGGGGGAGTTGATGCTGCAGATAAAACACTTAAATGCTTTTGTTGTTGTTGTTGCATGGGGAACCAAGTCCATGGCTGAGTGGAGATTTCTAAGCCTTTTTGCACAGAAATGAAAAAGAAAATAATAATTGCTGTGCTTATTCTGAAGTATTAATAAACCGCCACAGCAAATGAACAATGTTGTTTAACTATTTATCCAAGCATGAGCACCTAAACAAAACTGCCCTAAATCTTAAAATCACTTTTGACCCCCTGCACCTGAAATGCCATGCCTGGTCTTGCACTGAATGTAGTACAGTGGTACCTCGGGTTACAAAAACCACAGGTTACAAACACTTCGGTTACAGACTCCGCTAACCTGGAAGTAGTACCTCGAGTCAAGAACTTTACCTCAGTGTGAGAACAGAAATCGCGCGGTGGCAGCAGTGGGAGACCCCATTAGCTAAAGTGGTACCTCAGGATAAGAACGGTTTCAGGTTAAGAACGGACCTCCAGAACGAATTAAGTTCGTAGCCAGAGGTACCACTGTATTGCCAGCTGAAGATGAGCTGGTGAAAGACCTACGGCAGTAACATTGCTTATTTTGCAGCTCATGAAACTTGAGTTCTTGGCATAGTTTTAGGGTTGGCATTGGGGGAGAGCAGGACTCTTGTGCCTTTAACAGCTATGTGGCAGCAGATATTAAATATAGAAAGCCTTTTGTAATATGGAACTCCAATTAGGAGGAAAACGTCACCTTCTGATATTCTGAGTACTTACAGAGTTACAATTCCCAGAAACCAGTAACAAACTACAGAGCCCAGAATTCTCTGAGGGGAAAGAAACTGCTTTCAATGTGCTTTAAAAGTATAGGGTGTACACAGCCACAGTGGGAGATGGTGGACTAGCAAGCATCAGATACATGCGGAACAATGGGTTACAAAAGTTGGGTGCCTCCTCTTCTCTCTGTCAAGCGGTGGCAAGAGCCCGTGGGGTTCCTGGCATTCACCCAGGGTCTGTGTACCTTCGGAAAACTGAGACACAGCAAAGACTGTCGTAGCTTTAAGAAATATGGTTTGTTCACCTATTTACACCTTCAGTCTGCATGGAGGGAGTCTAGCATGGTAATTTCAAGAGGAGCTTGTCCTTCCCAACAGTGCAGCCCTGGAGTCTGAGGCATCTCTCCCAGCCAGCCTGCAGCCAACCTGCCCAAGATGGATCCCAGACTTTTTTCTTCCCTCTTCTTCTTACCAGACCATCTTGCTCAAAAACTCTTCCCTGTCACCTCAAACACACGTCCCATCACCGTGGCAACACCTGTCTCCCCAGGCCAAAGGATTCCTCTCCGATGGCCCATCAACCCCTTTTATCATTTTTGACATCATTTTGATTTGCTCTTTGCTAGGCCAGCCAGGCTGGTGTGCACAAGCCAGCCTGGGGATTCCTTGTCTGGCACAGTTCTGCAGCTTGTACTTTCATTCATATCCCAATGAATCAAAATCCTACACGGTATTAATTTCTAGGGTTTAGGGGTGGGGTCACCCCAACTCTGGGGTGGGGATGCAGGTGGCACTGTGGGTTAAACCACAGAGCCTAGGACTTGCCGATCAGAAGGTCGGCGGTTCGAATCCCCGCGACGGGGTGAGCTCCCGTTGCTCGTCCCTGCTCCTGCCCACCTAGCAGTTTGAAAGCACGTCAAAGTGCAAGTAGATAAATAGGTACCGCTCTGGCGGGAAGCTAAACGGCGTTTCCGTGCGCTGCTCCGGTTCGCCAGAAGCGGCTTAGTCATGCTGGCCACATGACCCGGAAGCTGTCTGCGGACAAACCTATAAGCCTATAGAGCGAGATGAGCGCGCAACCCCCGAGTCGGTCATCACTGGACCTAATGCTCAGGGGTCCCTTTACCTTTACGCAGGAGGCACCAAAAGCCTGCCATAGCTGTTTGCCTGTGTCACTGTCACCCACACCCCATTCCCCTAACTCTCTCGTGACTGCTTCAGCTCTGACTTCATATTGTGTACCTCAGCAGGGGTTGGGGATTCCCCTCAATGGTCACTGAGGCTGGAGCCACATGCAGACTGAATACTGTTCCCTGACTCTGTGTAGGGTAAAGGCAGCCATGTCATAGCTATTACTAAAAGCCTAGATTCAAGAACAGGGGTCTGGATGTATTTTCTTCAAATTGGCAGGTGAGAGTTGGTGTAGATTGCTGCTCATAGCTGTCTATACAAGAGTACATATATGCCTTTGCAAACCTGGTCTGTTGTTTTTTAAGACCTTTCAAACTTCACACAGATCTTCTCCCTTGTTATTGCTCTTCCCAGCAGCCTGTAGCATGGATTCATGTGTGTGTGTGTGTGTATATATATATATATATATATATATGCAGGTTTTGGTGTCTTCGGGTGTCTTCCCGTGTAAGAGTCGGGGTGTCTGTGCGACGTTTCGACGAGGTCTCACTCGTCATCTTCAGGCTGGTGCTTTCGGCTTCTTGTTACTGCCGGAGGACGGACAGACAGACGGAGCAGCCGCCTCGCTCGCTCTCTCGCTCGCCTTCTTGGCCTCTCGGGGAGCGGAAGCTTCCGCTCCCCGAGAGGCCAAGAAGGCGAGCGAGAGAGCGAGCGAGGCGGCTGCTCCGTCTGTCTGTCCGTCCTCCGGCAGTAACAAGAAGCCGAAAGCACCAGCCTGAAGATGACGAGTGAGACCTCGTCGAAACGTCGCACAGACACCCCGACTCTTACACGGGAAGACACCCGAAGACACCAAAACCTGCATTCCTGTACCCGTGAAAATCTACGAAAGCATATATATATATATATATATATATATATATTTGCTTTCGTAGATTTTCACGGGTACAGGAATGCAGGTTTTGGTGTCTTCGGGTGTCTTCCCGTGTAAGAGTCGGGGTGTCTGTGCGACGTTTCGACGAGGTCTCACTCGTCATCTTCAGGCTGGTGCTTTCGGCTTCTTGTTACTGCCAGTGGGGCGGCCCGGGCCGCCCCACTGGCAGTAACAAGAAGCCGAAAGCACCAGCCTGAAGATGACGAGTGAGACCTCGTCGAAACGTCGCACAGACACCCCGACTCTTACACGGGAAGACACCCGAAGACACCAAAACCTGCATATATATATATATATATATATATATATATATATATATATATATATATATTTCTTTGTTTACAAAAATATGTGCACTGTCTCTTTTTTCAAGTTGCGTTTTCTACAGATCATTTTCATTTGTTGTGAGACATTAGTGTTACATACACCAATTACATGCCCTCTTAAACAATCCAGTAGTAAAATCAGCAGCAACTAGGCCCTTGACAACCTTCGAAAACCTCCTCCTAACAACAAAGGGACATGGCAAAGGGGTGGTATCCGCAATAGACAAAATACCGCTCCAAAATCCCACAAACCCCCTCGACATAATCAAAAAACAACTGGAGGACAACATAGGCTATGAGATTAACCCCACCCAATGGACTAGAAAGTGGTCTAAACCTTCCTTTAAATCCATATCAGCGAAAAGAACTCACTCTGAAACTCACTTACAGATGGTACCTAACACCACATAAACTAGCGCTGATACGCCCAGGAGTCTCACCAAAATGCTGGAGAGGATGCACCTCCACAGGTACATACTTCCACATGTGGTGGGAATGTCCTAAAGTCCAACTCTTCTGGATTTGTGTTATTAATGAAGGGTTTTTGGTGCAAACAATGTGCCCCGTGAACAACAAATGAGTTGGGGGGGTCGCAAAGGGTCAGTCCACCTACCTTGCAGGCTCTTGGCACTGGAGTAATCCACCCCCCAGCTCACCAGTGCCATGACAAGGCCCAGGAGGACCAAGAAGATCCAGTCTTCTCCCATCTTCTTGGTAACATAGTTCTGGATTCTTTTAGCGCAGGCTGTGGAGGATAAAGAAATTTCAGACCATAACAGTGCGAGCTGACAAAAAGCTGCAGTACTTGGATATCCGTTCAATCAGCTTCAATGAATTCAATAGGAATCAAATCAGCTTCAATCCATGTACTTAATCAAATATTGACTGTGCATTTGGCTTAAAATCAGCAAACAGTAGGCATAAAACAAACAAGAAAAAATAAGAAATGTTCCCCATTTCACCTAATCTGTGAAAATTGTAAAACTGGCAGACCTGAATAGTCCATCTAACAGGACATTACATGTTGTGCATTCAAGAACAATATGATAAAAGCCAGATGGTGGTGTCAGTCACTAGTCTCCTTCCATGAACTCCTACTTTCCAGAGCTCAAAAATATGTGAGGCGCATTGAGAGTAAGTTATCATTTCTGAATTATCTCATTCTGTATATTAATGGCCCCGAACACCATTACATTCGCCTAACCCTTTTCTTGAGCCAATTTATTCCACTGTCTTCCTATTGCTATGGCTAGTCATTCCTGGTGATAGCTTCCTTTCGACTGTAAGAACATTTAAGTTCTTATTTCTACCACCTGCGTTCAACATGCATATTTGTAAATAAACTCAAATGCTACAGAACCCACCATAAATGTCCAGCGACCTCAGAAACCAAACCCAGGAAGCTGCTCCTGGAATGCATCACCTTGCTGGGAAACAAGTAGCACATAATAGTGCCATTTAACCAGTTAGTCACTTGTGAAAAGTTCCTCAACTCTTATCTCAAGCCTGTTTCTGAAAACCTAACCCTCTGTAACCCATGCAGCAGGTGTGGGAAACTCTGGCCTTCCAAATGTTGTTGTGGTACAGTATGTCTCCCATCAGCCTAGACTATTGTCTATGCTGGCTGGGGCTGATGGGAGACGTAGTTCAGCAGCATCTGAAGGACCAGATGTTCCCCACCTCTCCACAGTTATTTGGTGCTCAATGTGCAGCTCCTCACTACACACCAGTGTAGTAGGAAGGTTCTCCAGAAGGTAGATAGCTTCCAGAAGATGGAATGAAAGTACCAAAGCTTTCTATTCACCTCTGGGATTGTTTCATTGCTTCCACACACACCCTGACACAATTAACTCCATCCATTTTCACGCTGGATAGTGTACCAGTGTGGAAAGCCCGTTGGAAAAGCAGGGCTTCACTGAGGCCTACCATGGCACTTGGAGTAGCGTTCTGCTTTCACTTCGGCCTGGCTGACTCGCTTCAGGGGCCCCTGGCCATTGCGTTGGGGCCTCTTCTCCCCCAGGAGTTCATCTTCTTCCTTCCGGGAAAGACTGCAGAGGTTGTCTGTGTACTGGCCATAGAGCTGAGGATAGAGGAGTGGGCAGTTAGCACAACCAAGTCACTCATGAAACAACAAAAAGAGACCAAGGGGGACTTGATAGCAGCATTGGGATATACAGCCCCTTTCTGTGGACCATTTTTCCAATTATGTATGATGCTTTTCCATCTATAAGGGAAAATATATGAACACAGCCTGTGTGTATTATGTGTACACACAGATCCTGCTTTCTGAACAGAATGCATTCCCAGGAAAATCATTCATTAGGTGAGCGTTCACATAATGAGCTGGTGATTTCCATTATTTCCGAAGGGAACATTTCTAATCTGTGATTTGTCTCCTTCTGTCCCTGGTTTCTGCCCAAAAAAAGGCAAAAAAAAGGTGATTTGACTGATCTCTCCTGCTCCCTGATCTTGCTAATCTCCCTCCCTACCTCCATGATTTCTGCCTGAAATGACTGCCAGTGACCAGCAAAACACAGGCAACTAAAGAAAGGGGCAAACTCTGGACATTCAGATATCGGAATCAACCATTTGTGTAGCAAAGTTTGAGTATAATTCTTTGTGTTCAGATAACTGAAATTTTGCATGAGAAGTATTCTGATAGCCGGACCTGCATGTACAATCCCTGTAACCCACGTGATCATATCCTTTACAAATCATTATCCTTTACCTCTGTGTAATTAGTTCTTTGGCATTAAAATCAACAGACCGGCCAGACACAGGAAATAGGCCAGTGCTGCAGAGCAACAGGAAGAAAATAAGATCCATTATTTTCAAAATGACTATGGTCAACAATAAATGGAAGATGCTGAGGCTGCAATTTAAAAAAATAATAATATCCCCCTGTGGCGATCACACAGGGTCCCCAGACGTTTGACGGTCTATTGATCCCTGTGC
The DNA here is from genome assembly GCF_965113315.1 of Podarcis vaucheri. NCBI lineage: Eukaryota > Metazoa > Chordata > Lepidosauria > Squamata > Lacertidae > Podarcis > Podarcis vaucheri. The sequence continues at coordinate 33,178,000 of NC_138755.1, read as the reverse complement.
CACCACTGTGATTGCTTCCCTGCTGCCACCAACACGTTTCTCTCGGGTACACACGGAGTCCAGACAGTTGTTAACGTTAAACCAAATAAACAAGTTTATTTTATAATCCTTAACAAGTTTATGGTTTCAGATAATTTTTTTTGTCAGATTCTTAATCTTAGTTTCTTTACCGGCCTATACCTTCCTAATAACTTCTAAATGATTATCTCAACTGTCTACAGTGGTGCCCCGCAAGACGAATGCCTCGCAAGACGGAAAACTCGCTAGACGAAAGAGTTTTCCGTTTTGGAGGTGCTTCGCAAAACGAATTTCCTATGGGCTTGCTTCGCAAGACGACAATGTCTTGCGAGTTCCTGCTGGTCCCCCCCCCTTTTTCTAAGCCGCTAAGCCGCTTATCAGCTGATCCGATCAGCAGATAAGCCGCTAAATGCCGCTAATAGCGCTAATCACAGAACGGATTCTTTTCGTCTTGCGAGGCACCACTGTATCTGACTCCTCTTAACATATTCTCTCACTCTCTCACATCAAAACTATCCCAACCCACAGACGTATCCTCCCTCTCTCTTCTCTAACACCCGACTGACTCCTTAACAACACTAACTCTAACTCCTCCCCTTGGGTTCCCACTTGCCAATCACTTCACATTCATTTAACCCTTTCCTTATGACCCAGCATAATGTCACCTAGAAGAGCAACCCACCCCTTAAGACAGCTCACCAAATGGAGCCATCGTACCTAGAAAGCAATTGTTCCTCATACTTCTGCAGAAGAAGCTCGGAAAATTATCATCCCAACTTCTGTTCATATACTATTTCCACCACCCATGCCAGCGAAATAAAAGGCAGCTGCCCTCACAGAGTGGCACGGGGTTGAGCCGCAGGGGTGGCATGAGGATACAGCAGGCATCCCCCCCCCAAAAAAAATTGCCCTTAAAAAATGCTCCCAGGGCCACTGCCCCGGCTGCCCCACCCATCCTATGCCACTGGAATAGCTAGCCACCCCACAAAGACTAACAGATCCAACAGATTTCCAAAATATCCAAAGGATGATGGAGAATACTATGACAACACCTCCGTCGCTGCCCTGGTGGAGATGTGGAATGGAAGACGATCTGGAGCAATTTGACAAGGTTGCTTCTTAGCATCCTCTCCCCAAATCTCTCCATGACCTGGGCTGGGAAGAAACTTGCTGGTCTAAGAGGTGGCAGGAGGGATGGCGATGAAGAAATCTTTATCCACTGCTGCCATGTACCCAGTCAAGCTCATCCTTTCAGTCTTCCAGTGAAATTATCAGCCTTCTACTTACTAATAGTCATTAACAAACAGAAAAAGCCAGGAGGGTATTCAACCATCTAATTTGTCCCTCAGCCGCAAAATTCATTGAGTTACTGTGTTTCACTGCATAATAGTCACAGTTTTAATGCCGATTCTTCTTTACCAAAAAAAGGATGGTGTGGCGATTATGTGGTGAAAAACCGAAGCACAACCATTATGTGAGGAAACATTTTTTTATTGCCGAACATGCTTATGTTTATGTTGCTTATTAATTGTTACTAACTGTTTTTGGTGCAATCAAGGTCTCTTGTGCCTCACTCATGGCAGATATGTCCGCCCGTCCGCTCCCCTTGCACCTTCAGCTGGTACTGAGCATGCGCTCTGATAATGCCCTGCCACTATTATGCAGTGAATGCTTTGGGGCTGATTTTAGGGCCCGAATAAAGGGGTGCGAGTATTATGAGGTGGCGACAATGATGCGGTGAAATACGGTATTTTGTTCCAGCCCCAGTCTTTCTGCCTAACCTGCCTCACAGGGTTGTTGTGTGGATGCCTCCAGGCAGCCCTGACCTCACCCCTCCCAATTCCTGTCAGAAGTCCATTTCAGAGGCTTCTCCCCACTGAGCAATCCACTCCTGGTGCTAATTTAAACATGGCCGTCGTTTGAAATTGCACTTCTCTGAATTTTGCGATGCAGTTCTCCAGCCAAATAGATGAGTACAAAAACATGTTCATTAGGGAAATGCAAACATAAAAATGTATATATTGCTGAAAATGACTTATGGGAATGCATTGTATTAGGGAAAGCTGCTTGCAAATGTCCACATACAGTGATACTTCAGGTTACATACGCTTCAGGTTACAGACGCTTCAGGTTACAGACTCCGCTAACCCAGAAATAGTACCTTGGGTTAAGAACTTTGCTTCAGTATGAGAACAGAAATCGTGCTCTGGCGGCAGCAGGAGGCCCCACTAGCTAAAGTGGTGCTTCAGGTTAAGAACAGTTTCAGGTTAAGAACGGACCTCCGGAACGAATTAAGTACTTAACCCGAGATACCACTGTATTAGGCAAAAATGTATAGAAAAATTGGTATACTTTTAGAGAAATGTGCTCTAAAATGCCGACATCTCTTTATGAGGACATTCTATCGAAAACACACACAAGCTGATGCAGATATGTGGTGAACCGAAGTTAAGTTTGGAAAAACAAGAAACAGAAAGAAACAGAAAATTGTTGAGATTTATCCATCCCTGGTCAAAATAGCTTTCATAAAGCACACTGATTCTGTAAGGCAGAAAGGTAAGTTGTCCAAACTAAATAAATCAATGTAAAATAAGATTCCCAACAGTAATAAATACGAAACTTATTCGTATGTTTTCAACAGACTTTCTTTTTTAAAAAAGACACATCATATCACAAAGCACAGCAAGAATACTTTAACACTGAACCTCAGAAGGAAGAACTACTATTTTCAGCCACCGAAGAGACAAAGCCTCTCCCAGTGGGAAATAACACAGTCCTCTAGTCCAAGGCTGCAATATATTTTATAATGGGGCTCAGTGAGAAACTCTGGAGTGGCTGTGTCTTGTGCGTGATCTTCCCCCTAGTGGTTCTAGGTGAGTTTTGAGTTGCAATAAAATAGAGGAGTAGTAAAAGAGGGTTTTCCACTGCAGCAAAAAAATAATAATAATCAAAGGGTTAGTTTCTTCCTGTTGTCCCTCTTGCTTCTTTTCTCCAATTTAACTTCTACTTATGGATGCATGGATGCCCCGGGGACTTGCAGGCAAGATTGTGGAGCCTAGGTTGGGTGGAGTTCAGAGTTCAAGGTGCTTTCCTGCTCTTGAAGTAGTACTGTGGATCAACAGGGCTTTGAGCTAGCTGAATATGCTGTCTTACACGCCAAGTAGATTTCTGAATCCCGTTTCTCCCTTTCTTTTTGCATGTCCCCCATTTCTCGGTGAGCGGCCTGGGGAAGGATTTATTTGAGAACACACAGCTCTTTTGTCACATGCCCTTCAATAACCCAGCACTGGCTTGAACGCTCACTAGGAGGCTCGTGTTCCCCCACTAGCAAATGTCCTGAGCTCTTGGCAATTCACACCTCGCAGAACACGGCCCTCCTCCCCATCTTCTGCGCACACAGACACACACACACACATGCTCCAAGTGCCAGGAGGAGGATGGGCGATGCTTGAATCAGCAGAACAAGACACTGCCCTTGCCACTATTGCTGGGGAGGGACAGAGAGCATTGAGCCAAATAAAACTCAGCTCCCCCACTCTGCATGTCCTACGAAAGGATGGGAGAGGGGTTGGTTGGTTAGGGGTAACCACACGCTGACAAATGTGACATTGTGATTCTTACAGGGAGAGGGGAGAACCATTGGATTTGCAGGAGAAAGGGTTAAGAATACATGAATCCACTTCTGCTTATTTGTTCCAAATGTCCTCCTCCTTGCTTTTATTAAAAATAAACCACGGTGTTGGGGCTTTAAAACACAGATCCAAGCATAATGTGCAGTGGGACTCCCTGTTTGGGACATCTTCATTACTACTGGTGGTTTTCACCACTCCTAAATGTACCCCAAGGGACGTGGGTGGCGCTGTGGGTTAAACCACAGAGCCTAGGACTTGCTGATCAGAAGGTTGCCGGTTCGAATCCCCGCAACAGTGTGAGCTCCCGTTGCTCAGTCCCTGCTCCTGCCAACCTAGCAGTTCAAAAGCACATCAAACTGCAAGTAGATAAATAGGTACCACTCCAGCGGGAAGGTAAACAGAATTTCTGTGTACTGCTTTGGTTCACCAGAAGCGGCATAGTCATGCTGGCCACATAACCCGGAAGCTGTATGCTGGCTCCCTCGGCCAATAAAGCGAGATGAGAGCCACAACCCCAGAGTCGGCCACAACTGGACCTAGTGGTCAGGGGTCCCTTTACCTTTACCTTTAAATGTACCCCCTATTTCCTCATCCATCCTTGTCCTAAGGACCTAAACAATTGTTTTTTGGGGGGCGGGGCATGGACAATTGTTTTTTTCTGCACAGGGATAGCAATGTGGTGCCCCTCTGATGCTGTTGGACTCCTGTCAGCCCCATCCAGCGAGGACAAGTGGTCTGGGATTGTGCAAACTGTAATCCAAGATGCCTCCTTCCTGTCTGGATGGAGAACAGAGAGTCGTGTATACGGGGGTGTGCAGAAACAAGCTTACTATACAAAGGTAAAATTAATACCTTTAATTGTTTCACCCACTTTGGGCCTGCCCCACACACCACTGATGAATGGCCCACAGATAGTTGCCCTAAAGGTCCTTGGGCTGAAGAAGGTTCCTCCCTCTTGAAATAAACCATCATTTATCAGAAGGGTGGGCAATCTTTCCCCCCACTTTTCTTCTTTTAAGGGTTCCATTTCCTCATCAGCAGTATGCTAGGGCACATTCCCATGCCACCAATGTGTGGAGCCCTCCTCATATAACCATAGAGTTTAAAGGGACCACAAGGGCCATCTAAGTCCAACCCCTAGCAATGCAGAAATCTTTTGCCCAGCATGGGGTTCGAACCCACGAACCTGAGATTAAGATTCTCATGCTCTACCAACAGTTGGCGGGGTGTTTGCATGCCAGTAAGGGGCAGAGCCAAAGCCAAGGACGGGCAGAACTAACCTGCAACAAACACCTCAGTACATTAATTTTCACAGTGTCTACCTCAGTGAATGATTCCGAATCCTCTGTAGATTTATACAAAAGTAAGACCTACTGTATTTGATAGAGTTACTCTCTAGGACTGTCCACACTCCCGCTTGTTCCATATGTAGAAGGCATGGGTCCAAGCAGTTTATCGCCTATCCCATGCTTTCTAGACACAGGTCTGAGCTGTTTTTCACTTGTCTCACCGCTTTCTCAGGGAAAACAGGCTCTTTAGTGCTAAATTGGAGCCAACGTCCATCTGCGGAAAACCTGGTTGCTGTTTGCTCCGATTCAGCACTAAAGAGCAGCTTTTCCTGGAGGAAAGCAGCAGGACAAACAAAAGCCTGGATGAGCCTTTAAATAAGTATACATATTATTATTATTATTATTATTATTATTATTATTATTATTATTATTGAATGGATCAATACAACTACTGTTCTGGAAAGCAAGTGAAAATAATTCCTTTCTGACTTTACTGTGTCACAAATACACACATGCACATGGTGGAAGCCTACCAACTCATTCCCAGAGAGCCTGAAAACAATGACTTCTTTTCCCCCAAGTCAATTGGGGATAAAGTAAAAAGCCATCAATATATCAAATAAAATATTTAGCCTTCTGACTGTTTTTAAACTGCGTAGAAAGAGGAGAAAAACACTTTTTAAAGCCAAGAAATATAGAGGAAACAAAGAAGGAGGGAGGAAATATGATGGGATAGAATAACAGAACAGCTTCAGGAAGCATTGCAGACGGCATAAAATGTGACTACCTGTGATGTTGACCTAACTATGATGATGCAGCAATAAACAACTTTAAAAACAAAACAAAACCAAAGTCCTTATACTGTGCTTATACACTGTAATCCATTGTGTCTTATTTCTATTCAACCATGCTATGACAGGAGTTGATGGTGTCTTAAATCATATGAACTAAAGCATGTTTAGCTGAGGACTAAATCGTACTCCTACAGCTGCATACACACTTTAAAGCACAACTGAAGCACATTCTTTCCCTCTAAGAATTCTGGGTTTGTTAAGGGTTGCTGGGAACTCTTATCTCTGTGAGGGGTAAACTACAGTACCCAGAATTCTTTGCAGGGGGAACGTGTTTTGAATGTGCTTTAAAGGTACAGTATGTGTGCACACATTCAGCTATCACAGAATATATAAAACACAGAATATAAAACACCTGTATTTAGACTAGAAAATACAGAATACAAAAACATCTGTATAGGCCAGTGGTGGGGAACCTGCAGAAAGTGGGATACATGTGGTTCCCAGCCTCATTTCATGCAGAAGGGAAGGGAGGGAAAGAGTCAGAGACTGAGAGGCCACGTGCTGTTTTCCTTCTCTCTCCCCCCCCCCTCCTCTCTCTACTGTAGGTTTGGAATATTGGAAAACTTCTATTAAAAAAATTTTTTTAAGGTGCTTGTGCATGAATAAACAAATTCTTGCATGTATGCCCAAATTGGACCTCAGGTTTCTGGATTTTATGATGGATGAATAAGTACTAATAGAGGGGAGGGTGACAACAAGAGAAAGTACCAATATCCTCAAGCATTAAAAGGGCAAAAATGTAAAGGACCCCTGGACAATTAAGTCCAGTCAAAGGTGACTCTGGGGTTGCGGAACTCATCTTGCTTTCAGGCTGAGGGAGCCAGCGTTTGTCCACACACAGCTTTCCAGGTCACGTGGCCAGCATGACTAAGCTGCTTCTGGAGCAACAGAACAACATGACAGAAAGCAGAGCGCACGGAAACGCCGTTTACTTTCCTGCTGCAGAGGTACCTATTTATCTACTTGCACTGGCGTGCTTTCGAACTGCTAGGTTGGCAGGAGCTGGGGCAGAACAATGGGAGCTCATTCTGTCATGGGGATTTGAACCGCCGACCTTCTGATTGGCAAACCCAAGAAACTCGGTGGTTTAGACCATAGTGTCACCCGCATCCCCCATCAAGCATTAACCTACTAGTGTGGAAGGGAAACATGGGGTGGATTTTGGAGGAATAAAACTCAAAGCACTCCATGTGGGGATGAAGGCACGTAAACCCACACGTGGAAACAGCAGCCCATGTATGTGTGGATATGCCCTAGTGTATGCCCTAGTTTGACCAAACTGTGGGAGGCAGTGGAAGACAGGAGTGCCTGGTGTGCTCTGGTCCATGGGGTCACAAAGAGTTGGACACGACTAAACGACTAAACAACAACAATGCCCTAATCTGAAACTCTCTAACACACTGAAATAAATCCTGTAGGACTTGCATACAAATAAATCTGAATAAACCGCTGTGTGTCTCTATTTCTCTTACTTGCTGAATTGAAAGGGAGAATATGTTGGACCTGGAATTGTGCCTAGAAACAGGCTGGGGCATCCATCAAGGAAACCAAGCAAGCTTTTATGCCAAAAAAACAGGTCTGAAACATGATTGAAATAGATGTAGATAATTGGTCTCATCCAGGAGCAACTGGACTTGAACTGCAACCAAACACTCAAGCACCTTGCCCAGGAAGGCAACATTTGGAATTTGCCAATATTTATTATAATCTTCTGTGTCTCAGAAGGACTTTTTCATTAGCGGGTGTATGACTGCCTCATCTAGGGGAGCCGGTTCTTTCCCCACTTATGAGGTATTCACTATCTCCCTGGTCCAGCTGATCAAAGTTACTCCAGATTTGATGTTATATGCCAGGAAGGGCAAAGGTAGGGCATGTAGAGGTACACGTGTCCAGACTGGTTCTATATCACATTAAGCTTAATAACAAGCTTTCGTCCATGTTTGGCGAGACACACTGTGAGTCATCTACCACCTTGTGTCCAAGCCACCTCCCAAACTGCTTCATAGCTTAGATCTTTCCAGTGAATTAAGGAGCCAGCTGGACCTTTCTCAGTGGGAGAGGATATTTGGATCAAGTACATCTATTGCCCTAACTTCACAGGGGGACCAAGGCATCAAAAGTACTCTACAGTACTGGAAATCCTGCAAGAGCTCTCAGAAGCCTCTGAGATTCCATTATCTTCCAGGGTCCAGCAGCCCTTTAGAACAGAATAGTCATGCAAAAGAGAGTGCAAAATTTCAAAGATGCTAAGAAGAACAGGTTCTTTAGTTCTGCAATATGCCCGAAGCCACTCCCGACATAAGGCCCCGTGCAAACTTGGGAATCCTTGGGCTGTGTCATTCCCTGCGCCAGCCAATTGGCTGGCAGCAGGGGCGGGGCCAGGGGAGGTCATTTAAGGTCGGGGCAGCCTGGGATCGCACCTTTCTTTCCCTCGTACAGCTGCGGTTTGTTTGCTCTTGCTTACCGGGTTAATTTTCTTCGCTGTTTTTTCTGCTGCGTGATCTTGGCCTTTGCATTATTATGCAGATGAGACCGGGGGGGGGAGCGCCATCACCTCCCCCAAATGTTTAAGGGTAGTCCGATAAAGGACTCCAGGGGGCGTCGCCTCGTCCGAAACCTATGGAGGCTAGGGCCTAAAGCATGCTCTCGAGCGGTGACCCCTCGGGGAGCGCCTGGGGATGTGCATCTCAGGGGTTCCCCCTGTTGGTGATTAACCCTTTTCGGTTCTATGCCGGATTGTCTGATAGGACCAATGCCTAAAGCCAATACCGCTCTTACCTGTAACCAATAAAGTTGTGGCCATTTTTCGCCCATTAACCTAAATTCTGGTGTCCAGTGTTTTTATTTATTCCAACTTGGGGGGGGGCGGGAATCGCCACGCAATGTGTTTTGCCCCAAACACTTTTGTAAATCTGGAGTCTTCCAAACAAGGCAGTGATGACATAAATTCTGAGGGTCCAAGGAAAAATACAGACTGGAGCTCTGTAACACCCAACCACATATTACATCCATTAGCTCAGGTAGGTAGTTTGTTAGGAGTACAACATTTCCTGTTTGAGGATCATGCAGCAATAATCATGTGAGGGAGGAAAGCTGGATCCCGCACACTCACCCCACCCCCTCCACTGGTCCCTCCCCAATTTCCTCTGTGCATTCGGGGCATGCCGCCCCCAATATGTGGAAAGAGCTGGTGAGATGTGCAAGGTGCATGTGTGCAGCATTACTTATCTCCTTTCTGTGTGATCTTAAACACCTGGATAGAGCTAAAGAGAACGCCCAGTCTGTTTTGTGAGATGAGGGCACAGTACAAGCATTCAAAACTGGAACTCATCTGGACCAGAAGGCAGGTAAGGAAAGGCCTCTGCCTGTCCCAGCCTTCCCCAAACTGCTGCCCTCCTGATGTTTTAGACTATTACTTCCATTTGCGGGTGGCTCTGTGGTCTAAACCACTGAGCCTCTTGGGCTTGCCAGTCAGAAGGTCAGCAGTTCAAATCCCTGCAACGGAGAGAGCTCCTGTTGCTCTGTCCCAGCTCCTGCCAACCTAGCAGTTCAAAAGCACACCAGTGCAAGTAGACAAATAGGTATGGCTGTGGCAGGAAGGTAAATGGCATTTCCATGTGCTCTGGTTTCTGTCACAGTGTCCTGTTGCGCCAGAAGCAGTTTAGTCATAGGCATTCTGGTTGGCCACAGGGAGAACAAGATGGTGATCTAGATGGGGCCTGGGGCCTGATCCAGCATACTCCTCTTACATTCTCAAACCTGGAAAGCCATAGAAATACTCTTTTTGGGGAGAGGAAGGACAACTAAATTCATTATTTTAAAGCAATAGTAAATTATATAACTTTGACACAGATTGACTTTACATCCATATTTCCGAACCTTGGGTCTCTCAACTGTTTTTGGACTACAACTCCCATCATCCCTGACCACTGATCCTGCTAGCTAGGGACAATGGGAGTTGTAGTCCAAAAACAGCAGAGAGGGGGGGTATTGTTCCATACTGATTGATAAGCCCCACTTGGTCACAAATATATCATTAAGTTCACCACAAAAATCATGGGTATAGCCTGGAAAGGATGTGACTAAAAAAAAACTACCCTCTTCTGATCAATACTGAAAATCAGTCCAACTGCTTCTCCCGCATGCGAGCTCTATAATATTGTGCTTGCAAGTTCTAAAGAGAGCTTTTGCAGTATGTTGTTATGCCACGGCGTGGGCACAGGGCCAGAAAGGGCCTGCAAAAATTGCAGGAGATCCTTGGACAGCAGCTGGTGAGACTGACCTGAGGAGAAAGATTAAAAGAGCTGGCTAAACGATGACTAAGAAGCAATATGATAACGGCCCACAAATATCCGAAGGGTGTAAACACCAAGCAGGGAGAAGCTGAAATTGTGAGTAAAAATGCAAAAAGAAAATAAGGATAAATGCACACATTGCTACCCGGTATTTTAAATAACCAGTTCTTAATAACAACAGACTCCTGGACTGTAGGATGTAGTTACCCTGGAACAGGGGAAACCCTAGCACTTGAGTTGACTCTGATGCAGCCTGAAGATATAAGCGCTGTGGGTGGTGATGACCTCACAAGGTTTTTCATTTACTATTCTCGTCTTGGGCTCCACACATAGCAGCGGGTACACAAAGTTCAGACCCCTTTCCATTCTTCTCAGCCTAATCCGTGAGCTCCTTCTCTCTCCTGATCCTGAACTCCTCCTCACCCCTTGCAGTAGCTCTCCAAGAGCACATCAGGCCAATGTTTACCACTACACAACCTTGCCGATTGCTATTTCTGTCCTGGGCTCCCCCCATACCTCTGCCATTGCTCTTGGCCTTTTATTGCTTAACCCTTCGTTAGCAATGCACACACACTTCCTCTTGGGACTTTGAACTGGGAGTCAAAGCAGCCAGGGCGGGGTGGATAATTATTTTTTTCAGCATCCTTAAATACTAAGTCAAGTCTGCAAACTGAGTAACTAAATAATAGTGACATTGCTTTCTTCATTTTCCCCACTGTCGTTTCCTACACCTCCATTCAGCAGTTCTCTTCTCCTAGCTGAGAGAATTCCCCATTTTTCATCTCTAGAATCAGTTTTAGAGGTTTAAAATTTTTTTAAAGCAGAAATACTACGTGGAATAGCATCCTCACCACCACCACTGCACTGATATTTAATTAAACTGTGTGAGTATTCACACATGCACCCACTTTGTAGGAGGTGGGCAGAGTGCTTCTTCCACTTGCACCTCGCATATGCTCCAAGTGTCCCTATTTTCCAGAGGCTGTCCCGGAATTACGAAAGCCATCCCAGCTTCTGATCTGATCCAAGGATGTCCCTATTTCCCCAGCCAGTGCCACCACCACCGATCTCGCAAATGAGCCAGCGCTTGCCCTGAGTGATGATGGCAGCAGCAGTGGAGGCTGCGAGGCAGCATCCCATCACCTCTCCTTGGCCACCACTGCCAGCCTCCTCCTTTGGGCAGCTTGAAGCTTGGATGAGGAGGAGGGGAGGTTGTGGCCACTGAATCCCAGCCCTGTGTGATGTGCCGGCTCAGAGGGGCAGGCAGAGAGCAGGGCCACCCTGGCCAGGAAGAAAGGGGGAGTACAGTGGAGCGCAAGAAGTCTTGATTTTATTTATTTATATATACAGTGGTACCTCTGACCCAGAAGCTGTACGTTGGCTCTCTCGGCCAATAAAGCGAGATGAGCTAATGGTCAGGGGTCCCTTTACCTCGGAGGTCCGTTCTTAACCTGAAACTGTTCTTAACCTGAAGCACCACTTTAGCTAATGGGGCCTCCCACTGCTGCGCAATTTCTGTTCTCATCCTGAAGCAAAGTTCTTAACCTGAGGTACTATTTATCGGTTAGCAGAGTCTGTAACCTGAAGCGTCTGTAACCTGAGGTACCACTGTGTGTGTGTGTGTGTGTGTGTGTGTGTGTGTGTGTGTGTCTGTGTGTAAAGGTAAAGGACCCCTGACAGTTAAGTCCAGTCACGAACGACTCTGGGGTTGCGGCGCTCATCTCGCTTTACTGGCCGAGGGAGCCAGCGTTTGTCCGCAGACAGTTTTTCCAGGTCATGTGGCCAGCATGACTAAGCCGCTTCTGGCGAAACCAGAGCAGCACACGAAAACGTCGTTTACCTTCCCACTGGAGCGGTACCTATTTATCTACTTGCACTTTGACATGCTTTCAAACTGCTAGGTTGGCAGGAGCTAGGATTGAGCAACGGGAGCTCACCCCATTGCGGGGATTCAAACTGCCGAGCTTCTGATCAGCAAGCCCAAGGCTCAGTGGTTTACACAACAGTGCCACCCGCATCCCATATATATATATATATATATATATATATATATATATATATATATAATGCATTGTGCATCCACATCTAATCTTGCCCCCTCCTAAAATTTATTCATTGGTGTATTTTTCTTTTTATAAATGTATTAAAGAATAGAATAAATCAGGATTAAGGGGTTTTCTTAGGATGGCGGAGGGTGTCTGTGCTGTGTCCTGTTGATGTAGTAGTGGTGGTGGAAATGCTCAGGGCGGGGGGCAAAAATGGGGGGTCATGGAGGGTCAGTGGAGAGTGAGAAATGTCCCTATTTTCATCTGAGGAATGTTGGAGGGTATGCTCTTGCCCAATCAGGGATCACGGAGTGAATGGAATGATGTGGTAACAATGCATAGCAAATCAGATCTGGTTTGGTTAACGATGGTTAATGAATGTGAACATTTTCACAAGAAGTGCTGGAAAATCACTTTTTAAAGGAGGGGGTTTTTTTGTCACTGCTGATTACCTGGAGTATAATTTCTGAGATAAAAATATTTTAGCATCAAAATGATGCTTCAACAAGGCATATGAAATTTTTGACTTGTGCACATACCTGCCTACCTGCAAATATGTAAATAGTGTAAAATATATCTGATATGTATTACAAAGGTGATTGGCTGTACAAAGAGACCTGTTTCTGCACATAGTGCTCGTGGCTGGTGCTGTTTCTTTAGATTCTGTTGGGTTTGATTCTGATGAAGTATCAGTTTCCTTATTCGCATGCCAACGGGTTCTCAATGAGTTGGCTGATGAATGTGAGTCAATGAAGGAAGAAGGCCCTTGATTATCAAAGGGATGTTGTCAAGACTCTTCTCAGCTGCACTCAGATCCCAATGCCTCATAGAACTGCCACATTCAGTTACCCAAAAAATGAATGAATGATTACCAATTCCCACTTCAAACAAAATATTCCCAGGAAACCAGCCTAAGTAATTTATGAGAGCGTCATCTGATCAGCATTCATCCATGCTGCTTTTACACAGTGCACCAATTTTGCAAAGCCCCAGAATATGTGAATTCTAGTTGCAAAACTTGCCCATGTCCAAAATGTGCCTAAGGCCACATATGTGAAGCAGTCGTGATATTCTTGGCCAAGCTGTGCCTTCCATCCTCCTAGAGCCACTTTCCCCCATTCAACATATAAACCTCACCCAAGTCATTAAAAAACAGAGCCATTCTCATGGACCAGCGTAGTCTGCTTTGGGCATTAAAAATTCAAAACACGCCACCATGCCCCCTTCACCCTGACTTTGCTGTGATGAGCAAGCTCTAAAGGGAGGCTTACAAACATGTTCACCTGAATGCACTTCCAACCTGATTAAGAACCCATTATGCAGGGATCACATGGAAGCATGTTTGTGCACACAGGCAAATATATTTATTAACCCCCTTTAGACTTTGCTGCTCAGCATGGCAAAGGCAGCGTTGGCAAACGTGTCTCTTATTTTGAATATTGTAATGCCTGAAGGGAAGTGAGAGCTGGACCATAAAGAAGGCTGATTGCCAAAGAATTGATGCTTTTGAATTCTGGTGCTGGAGGAGACTCTTGAGAGTCCTATGGACTGCAAGAAGATCAAACCTCTCCATTCTGAAGGAAATCAGCCCTGAGTGCTCACTGGAAGGACAGATCCTGAAGCTGAGGCTCCAATACTTTGGCCACCTCATGAGAAGAGAAGACTCCCTGAAAAGACCCTGGTGTTGGGAAAGATGGAGGGCACAAGGAGAAGGGGACAACAGAGGATGAGATGGTTGGACAGTGTTCTCGAAGCTACCAGCATGAGTTTGACCAAACTGCGGGAGGCAGTGAAAGACAGGAGTGCCTGGCGTGCTCTGGTCCATGGGGTCACAAAGAGTCGGACACGACTAAACAACAAAACAACAACACCAACAATGCCTGAAGAGGACTTGTAGTCTGCTGGTTAGAATGATGGGTTTGAATATGGGGGACAAGTTCCAAATCCCTCCTACTTTCTGGGTAGCTTGGGGATAGGCCCAATTTCTCAGTCTAGCCAAGCCATGGGGCTCCCAATACAGTTTCTGTGGGCAGAATTGTGTCACTGAGCACTTTCCTTGGTACCTGCAAAGCTTCCAAGTTCCTAAGGAGATGAAGGCGGATATCTTATTCTCCCTTGAAAAGTACATAGAAATGAAAGAGGAAGCGGTAAGGATGATACTTGTTCCCACTTCCTCTTTCAGCTCCATATGCTTTTCAAGGCCCAGATAACCATGGTGGAAGATGAGCTGAGAGTGGAACGACCTAGTGGATTGGAGGAAATGAGGAAAATGAGAGAAATCTGGGAGACTAGGTAAAGGTAAACAGACCCCTGACCATTAGGTCCAGTCGTGACCAACTCTGGGGTTGCGGCGCTCATCTCGCTTTATTGGCCGAGGGAGCCGGCGTACA